>NW_023600993.1:104799642-105999642 GCF_014898055.3 Talpa occidentalis | reverse complement strand
GCTCCTGGAAAGTGGCACCGGCAAGAACAGAGGCTGCACCCCCGAGTGGGCCCGCCCCAGCCGTCCTGTCTCGGGGCTCGGGGCTCCTGTGCAGGAGTGGGCCAGGCTGCCCTTAGCCCGGGCCCCCTTCCCAGGCGCACCTGTGGGGACCCGGCGCTGACCCGCTTTCTCGAACGCCTCAGCGGTTGCCTGGCCTGACAGTCCCCGGGACAGGGAGCATCTGCCCCCCGCTTTCCGGGTCCAGAATGTGGCTCACCCAAGGTTACGGGTACCGGGCCTCCCGCGTCTCAGGCTCTAAGCTACAAGCCTCCACCTGCTGGGGGTCGGGGCCGCATCTTCACACACAAGATCTGGTTCTGTCTTGGGAAGGCCCTGGGGCTCCCCCCAGGCCAGAGCAGCATCCTCCCAGAGAGCGCTCCAGGCCCCCGGGTGCAGCACCTGGTTCCCTGGGGACATCGACTTGTGTGCAAGTGCCCAGCCCGGGCAGAGGCTGCCAACACTGAGGTGCGCAGGCCAGCGATGCCCTTTTACTCCTGGGCACTGGGGAAAGGGAGCAGCGGGACCAGGATGTGAACCTGACCCCCACTGTTGGGGTCTTTCTGGGCCGCACGGTGCCCCCCTCTCAGCAACCGCCTTACACTGGCGAGTGCACACGCGGTGAGCTGAGAAGCCGGGAAACCCTGGCAGCTGACTCCCTGCCTCAGTTTCCTCATCTGCCAAGTGTAGGTCATGGCCGTCCTGCCCCTCGTACCGCTGCACCGGAGGGCCCCGGAAGGTAATGGCCGAGCCGCGTGAAGGCGCCAGGGCCCGGCAGCTGGCCGGGTTCCCGCCGCCACAGCTGCGTCGTCAGCGCCCGCTGCGTCCCTCGTGGGGACGGCTGCGGATAGGACTCGGGGCCTCTCGTCACCTGCTCAGCTGGGGTCACACGGCCAGTGTCCTGCCATAGGCGAGGGGACCTTGGCCGAGACCCGCTGGTGAGTACCGTCTGCACCCGGGGCTGCGTGCGATTGCTCAGGTGCCCCCGCTTAGAGGGCACAAAGCAGGGCAGGCGTGCCGGGTCCCAGGTGGTAGGGCCCGCCCCTCCTCTCCTCCAGGGCCCCAGGAAGGCCCCGCAGACGCTGCCTGCAGGCGGGCTTTGGGGGTGTCCTCTCCGGGATGCTCCGGGCAGGCCTGGAAGCAGGGAGGGGTGTTGGGAGCCCACGCCGGATGGAGGGGGCAGGATGCCCGTAGCTCGGGCCCTCTGGGGCTGCCCACGGCCCGAGGCCGCTCCCCTGGAGGGTCAGGAGCACGTAGGTGGGTCGTGGGGCCGAGGTCACGCCTTCTGTGATCTTTGCCCTTTGCCCCCTTTTCCCACCTCCCCCCTCCCCCTCCCCTGCCCAGGGCCGGCAGTGCTGGGGCCCGGAGGCGGGAGGGTGTGGTGGCCGTGCCCCCAGGTCAGCGTGAGGGCCTGGGGCGCCCTCCGGACTGCAGGGTTGCAGGGGAAGGGGAAGGCAGGTGCACAGCAGGCACAGCAGGCGGGCGCACAGTTCTCACTCCCGGGGCCCTGGGTGCCGCCGCCCGGCTCGCTGTGCTCAGGAGATGGGGTGAGGGGCACAGGCCTGGACCACCATGCTTCCCAGCCGGAGTCCAGGCCCCGCCCCGCAGGGGTAGCCCCAGACCCTCCCCAGCGTCAGGGAGTGTGGACAGACCAGAGGGAGGGCGGGTGGACCAGTGGGGGGCGGTCTCGCTGGCAACTGGGCGCGCTCCCAGTGAAGGGCCACAGGAAGGGGTGCTGGGGGCCTGCGAGGACCCCGTGTGGGAGGGGCCGAGGCAGGCTGCGACTCCCACCCTCGGGGTCACCCACTAGGCCACCCGCCTCGGCCTGGGGAGCAGGGCTTTAGGCCCAGGGATGGATGGGGGGCCTTGGGGGCAGTGCCTCTGGTGGTGGGTGGGTTTCGGCCCCCATGACACATGCTGGGAGCACCCAAAGCAGGAGTGAGCGGGACACATGCCGGGGGCATCCAGGGCAGGGGCAAGCAGGAGGTAATGCGAAGGAGTCTCAAAGGGGTGGAGGGGAACTCCATGGGGAAGCGCACGGCCTGGAGACAGTGTGGGGACCACACCTGGGGTCCCGTACGTCCCGCGCTGCGTGCCCGGGTGTCTTCTTCCCGCCATAAAGGGGCTGCCAGCTCGGCCCACGCCTGCTTCTCCTGGCACAGGTGCCGGTGCCGGGAGGCCGCGCTGCCAGCCTGTGCCCACAGCCCCAGACCTGGTTCCAGTGCAAGAGCCTGGCCGCGGCCAGCGCCCCATACTGTGTGCCCAGCTCTGAGGGGAGGGTGCAGCGTTCCTGTGCCCCTTGAGCACCCTGTCCTCTGCCCCTGGTGGGAGGCTTGAGCTGGACCAGATCCTGCTCTCCTGCCGGCAGTGGGTCCCCGTGGCCCAGGGGCCCTGATGGGAAGCCCAGGGTACCCCTGCGGGTGCCCCTCCCCTGGGCACCCCTCCTGCAGGCCCTCAGCCCACCAGGGGACCCGGGGAAGACACGCCTCGGTGGTGTTCTGGCCGCGTCTGCAAGCCGGGGGCGTGGGCCGCTGGCGGTCAGGACGGCGATCGTGGAGCAACGGTCTAGGAGGGGCCTGGCATCCTCAGCCCTGGACACCCATGCGCTCCCTGCTGTGCCGGGACAGTGGAGCTGGCCCTGCTTCAGCCTCTTCGCAGCCCGGGGGTGCACAGGAGCGTCCGGTGCCCTGATCCAAGCCCCATGCTCACCTGGACAGCCTGCCTGCAGCATCGGGGCTCAGCCCTGGACAGACCAGCTGCCCTGCCCCAGCTGGTGCTTGGAGAGGCGGGGCCGGGGTGGGTAGCTCCAAGCAAGAGGAGACAGGATGGGTCTCAGGTAGTTGCCATGGTAACCTGAGGCCAGCCCCCACCTGGCTGCCCGCAGAGTGGCAGCCCCAGGGCCCAGTCCTGTCTCTAGCCTGACCCCCAGCGTTCCCGCAGGCAGTCCGTGGGTCCCCGCGGGCAACCGAGACCTTCTCCCAGGGGAGAAGGGGAGCTCGGGGCAAGGGTGCCTGACTCCTGGGAAGGTCCGTCTCGCTCGCACCAGAAACCCTTAACCACCCCAGCAGGAGTCAGTGGGCTCGGGGTGGACCCAGACACAGTGCCGCGTGAGGGGGAGGGGAGGGCGGCGCCCGGCCGGGGGGGGGGGGGGGTGAGCGGGGGTGGGCGCCGGGCTCGCAAAGCTGGGCGGACAGGGTGCTGGTGGAAACACGTTTCCCAGGCTGCTCGCTCCACTGGCCGGGGGCGAGGCGTGTGGACACAGGCGTGAGCGCCCTGCCCCCTGGAGGGAGCTGGGCAGGGCAGTGGCCCTTGGAGGCCGCCCAGGGTCTGTGCAGCAACAGCTGCCGAGGCCTGTGCCCACCTCGTCTGCCTCGAGGCTGCGTCCTGGCGGGACATCCCAGGTGGCCACAGAGGGTGGCGTCTGGGCTGTTTCCACTGTCCAGCTCCTGGGCACAGCGGGCCACGGACACTCATGTGCAGGGTCTGCGTGGACGTGTCTTCACGCCTCTGGGTCTAAACCAAGGAGGGTACTTGCTGGGGGCCGCGCAAGCTGCAGGTGTAGGGGCCGCTCCTTCTCAGACATGGGGCTGCCGATGTGTCTGCAGCCGCGCTGGGTGCAGGGCGGCGCCTCACCCCAGGGCCTGAGCCCCTTGGAACCCACGCCGTGGTGCTGGCGGCCTGTGCTGGACTGGCTGCGCTTCTGCCTGGAGGGCGGAGCCCCATCTCGGTATGTCGGCTGGGCTGGGTGTGACTCAGCTCAGGTGAAGGCCTGCTGGCCCAGGAGGATGCGGGGGGTTGGGGGGTGGTCCCCAGAGAGGCACCTGTTCTCTGTGGGGGAGGCGCCGCCGACTCTCTCCCCATGGGCCTGTCCACTCTGTGGCCTTAGAGCGTCCAACGCTGGTCAGGTCAGCCAGGCCCTGCCTTTGGCCAGCAGCCCCGCCTCCTGGGAGCGCTGGCAGCCTGGCCAGCAAATCGGGTTTGAACTTGAGCTTCTTCTGCTCTTCCGCCCGAGTGGAGGGTTTCTCCAAGGCTGCTAATGAGACTGGAGGATCTCACGCTTCGTTTTCAATTGCTTGTTAATTGCCCTCAGCCTGTCATTAGGTCTTAAGTCAATGCAGCCGAGTTAACAACCCTTGGGCCCATTGTCCCCACCCCGCCCCTCTACCAGCTCCTGGGCAGGAACAGGCCAGCAGCTGGGCCCAGGGCGGGGTCACCCACCCACCCGGTTTGGCTGCCAGATTTCGGGCGCCCCTAAAAGACGTGTTGAGCAGGAGTTGAGGTAGGAGAGTGTTCGGGGGCGGCCGCCCCTTGTAGACGGAGAGAGGTAGCGGGGCTAGACAGGTGGCCATCCAGAGTGATGTGCCCGAGTGGGGGCTGCAGGCCCAGCCAGCGGCACTGCCCACCCCCTGGCTCGGCAGTGACTGTGACCTGGGCTCCGAGCGGGTGGGCGGCCCCTCACCCGCTCCTCTAGAGGCCACTTGAGGGCAGGACCCAGGATGGGGTTTTTAGAGCTCGCCTGGGGACCCCGATGCACACCCAGGTGTGACCCTCTGGCCAAAGACGAGGGGAGGAAGTCGGGGCAAACAGGTAAGGCCGGCCTGGGCATAAGAGGAGGGTGCAGAGGGACAGGGCAAGGAGAAGGGATGCAGTCGGAGGGGCCCCAGGGAGCCTGCACTAAGGAGGAGGGATGAAGAAGGAGCAGCCAGTTCCATGGGGACCCTTTCCAGGTGCAGCGGGGCTGTGAGCTGAGGGTTAGGGGTCTGTAGGTCTTGAGGTGATGGACACGCCTTGGTGCCCATCCCAGATCCGTCTGGCCCCAGGACACTGGCCCCTGGACAGATGAGGGGTAACCTGGGGAAGGTGCCCACGCTCACCTGCTGGCACTGGGCCAGCCCCTGGGCGAGGCGCAGGTCCAGGTTGTCAATCTTCCACCACAGACGAGGTGCAAGGGCCAGTCTGGACGGCAGGCCCAGTGTGCTGTCTTGATAGGAGGGGCGCGCGAGGGTTTCTGGGTGCGTCTGGGTTGGGAGCCTCCGGGAGCGCATGTGTGTGATTCCAGTTACATAGGAATGGGCAGGCGTCCCTTAGGAAGACGTCTCCAGCATGCATGGCCACTTCACTGTGGCCGCCCCGGCTCTCAGGCCCCCTGCACCCCTGTGCTGGCAGAACCTACATCGGAGAGACTTGGAAAGCAAAGGTGGGCCTCCCTGGTGGCACAAGGGGTTAAGATGCAGCCTATGAAGCTGTCTGCAGCCTCTGCAGCACAAGTCCAATCACCGTCCAGGGAGCTACCCACACGGCGCAGCAGACCTCTCCTGTCTCCCCGCTGCTCCCCTCAGCAGTGTCTTTCGGTCAGTCTGCCTGTTCTGCTCCCCGCTCTCTCTGGGGAATCCTCTCACCCCCCACACCTCTGGCCTGTACCCCGGTTCTTGTATACATAAATAGATCTTTTTTTTTTTTAAAAAGGAAAGCCGAGGCATGTTCCCCGAGTCTGGAAGGCAGCCTGTGGGACGGCCGCGCTGTTGTTCACAGCCGCAGGGAGCAGCATTCAGCCTTTGCAGGGCCTGCTGGGCCAACGTCCAGCCCCGAGGGTGCCCACTGAGAAACAGGCCCGACGCGGACGCTGGGAGGAACAGGGGCCTTGCCGGTGGGGAGGGGTCCCGGGTGATGGATGTGAAGACTCTCTGGGGGCCTCCCTGTGGCCCAGGGGTCTGTCTCAGGCTGTCCCTGGCCAGGGTGCTGACCCGCTGCTCCCCTCAGCGGTGTGTTTCAGTGGATCCACCTGTTCTCTCCTCACTGTGGGGCGTCTTCTCACCTCCCCACACCTCTGGCCTGTACCCCAACTCTTCTATGCAAAAATAAATCAATCTTTAAAAAAGAACACTCACCGGTTAAGGTTCTGGAGACCTTTTGCTCAGCAATGCCAGTACTCCGAGCAGCCAGCACCGCGCACCTCAAATGATCACAACGCTGCATCTGATCTTAGGTATTTTTTATTGCAACTGGGGGGGACAGGGAGCTGATGAGAACAGACCGCTGAACTGGGGGCATCCTGGTTGGGGTCCTGAGCCCTTGGGTCTGGTCTGTGTCCTCCTGTCTGTCACCCCTGGGGGTGGGCGGGAGGGTTCCCAGCCCCCGAGGCTCCACCCGCTGAGTCCCCCAGAGGAGCCTGGGCGCCCTGTACTAGGATCCTCGCGTCACCTTGTCTCTCCGACCACGGTAGGAGCAGATCGCCTCTCTGGTCCCTGCTGTGCCGTGGTGGTTCTGGTGTCCAGGTCGGGCGAGGACGACCCTGGGGCCGTGGCTGGGGTGTGGAGGGGGTTGGCGAAGCAGCAGGCACAGGCTCGGAGTCCTCCCGCCCTCACACAGATGCTTCACTGCCCCCCACAGGCCCTGCGGGCTGCCTGCCGCCCAGCTGGCTGCCCGGCTGCTCCTGGCTGCCCGAGGAGTTTTTTTATTTTCGTATTTTTATTTTTTTAGAGGCATTTTTATTTGTTTGTTTGTTTGTTTACACAAGCACTGGGTACAGTCAGGAGCGCGGGAGGGTGAGAGGATTCACCAGAGCCAGAGCGGGGAGCAGAGCAGGCAGAAGGACCGAAGGACACTGCTGAGGGGAGCAGCGGGCGGCAGGAGGGGTCTGTGCGCCATGCGGGACCCTCCTCCGGTGGCCGGGGAGCAGCCGGGGATCGAACAGGCACCACAGAGGCTGCGGGCAGCTTCGCAACCCAGCGCTCAACCGCTGCGCCACCGGGGAGGCCCTGTTCCAAGTATTTTTTAATTTCCCGTGATTTTGTTTAACCCAAGGGTTCCTGAGATACTCCCAAATATGTGGGGTTTTCATAGCTACCTCTCTACTGGTTTTAAAAAGAAAAAGGGAAAAAATTCCCAAACAATAAAAAAGCAGCCCGTGTGGTCTCAATCCTTCTGCGCTGCTGGAGCCTGCGTGAAAGTGAAGCCAGCACCTCGTTGTCTGGCCGAGGGTGCCCAGGCGGAGGGTGTGCTGGGCAGCGTCCATCCCTTGGCCAAGACCTGCCGCTTGGCCCAGGGGCCCAGGCCCGCGTCCCGCGGAGGCTGCTGCCAGAGGGGTGCTGAGCCCCGCGGCGCCTGTGGGGCCGCCTCTTCCTCCGTTTCGTGTGAAGCTGTGGGGAGGGATGCACCAGCTTACCATTGTCTTCCCGACGAGGAAGCCTTTTCAGCGAGGGCCCCCCACCTGCAAGGAAGCTTGCCGCGCCATGCTAGGGTGCGGTGCCCGGGAGGTCGCCCTGCCCGGCTTGCTGCCTGCTTGCAGGACCCTGTCCCTGCGCTCGAGGGGCTGCGCGCTGGACACGGCGGTTGGAGGGACGCGCTCAGGCCTATTCCTGCTCTTTGTCTTATACCTATTCCCTCTGAAATTTCATCTTCTAAATCATTTAGGTTTTTTTTTTTTTTAAAGATTTATTTATGCACACAAGAGCATGGGCACGGGCTGCAAGTGTGGAGGTGAGGGGATGAGGGGACTCCCCAGAGACAGAGTGGGGAGCAGAGCAGGCAGATCCACTGAAATCCACTGCTGAGGGGAAAGTGGGGAGACGAGAGGTCTGCTGTGAAAGGCACCTTTTATTTGTATCGGGGATTATAGCTATGATGATTACTTTCAAATCTTTGCTAATTCACTCTCCTGGTCATGTAGGGGTCAGTTTCTATTACTTTTATCGATCAACTGATTGAGAATGGCTAACATTCTCCTTTGCATGAAAAATTTTGAGTTGGGAGCTTTCCCGGTGGCGCAGCGCTGTGAAGCTGTCCGCAGCCTCTGCAGCGCGGGTTCGATCCCCGGCCGGCCAGGGAGAGTCCCACATGGCACAGCAGACCTCTCCGGTCTCCCCGCTGCTCCCCTCAGCGGTGTATTTCATCAGTCTGCCTGTTCTGTTCCCCGCTCTGTCTCTGGTGACTCCCCTCACCCTCGCGTCTCTGGCCTGTACCCCAGTCTCGTATAAACAAATCTTTAAAAAATTTTTTTTTGGTTTGTATCCTGGACGTGCTGTTCTTTGTGGTGACTGAATTCGTTTCTACTAACGAGAGCGTTGGTTTTATCATTTCTGTGCTGTGTCAGAGGCAGGAGAGCTGTGAGGGGCAGGCCCAGGCTCTGCTCCAGGACGCGGCTCGGCCACCTGGTTCTTGCCTCCCGGGGGCAGAGGCTGCCCGCGATCCGGCGATCTGAAAATAGGACTCGGGTCTCCCCTTCCCTTGTGTCTTCCTTTCTTGGGTGCCCCTTTGCTTTCCGGAGAGTGTCACTGCCCTCTCCCTGCTCTTGGGGTCAGAAAGGGGCTGTCTCGCTGATGCCTGCCTGCACAGTGTGGCTGGGCGGCCCTCAGGCTGAGGCAGGGAAACAGGCGGTAGTAACCGGCCCGTGGCTGATGCTGCTGCATCCTGGCCAGGCTGTAGTGCCGTTGGTGGGCGGGTCAGTTCGGCAGGACTGGGGGCAAAGCCCACTGTGTAGAGACCCTGCGGGATTGGAAAATCCATTTTGTGCTAAATCTGTCGGTTACGTTTGCGGAGATGTGGCATTTTTACAAAGCCTAGTTTTCCGGGCCTTGGGCTTGTCCTTCCCTCCGTGTTTTTCTCTCGATCAGGTACTGTTTTTGGTCTAGGTCTTGCACCTTTTTGGGGGGTGGGGGTGGACGTGGGCAGATTTATTTAAAAAAAAAAAGGAAAGGAGATGATGCTTGCACAGCACGGCGGAAGGAAGGAGCATCTGGAAGGGGCAGGGTTGTTGGAGGCGCCTGCGCAGGCTCGGCGGGCATGCTGGGGCACAAGCTCCTGGACACTTTGTGAGCTTTATGTCAAGGACTTTTGTTGCTCTCGAGTAATTGCATTTAAAAGGCTTCCAATTTAGGTTCTCACTGGCAGGCAAACAGTCAGAGCCTAACAGCTTAACTTTGCACGTGAGCTGAGGCCCTGCGTCCCCGGGCCCCAAGCCACCCATGGGTGGTGCACACAGTGCACAGCTGGAGGAGCTGGTTGTTGGAAATTAACCCAAACAGGCGATTCCATGAAACCACTGTGCGCTGGGGAAACCACAGCGCAGCCAGGCACGCCTTCCCAGGGGACACGGGCCGGGTGCTCCCTTGAGGAAGGGGAGAGGCAGGCCCTGGCCGCCTGCAAGGAGGGGTCAGTGGAGGCCACCTGGGCAAGGGTGCCGGGTGGTGGTGGTGGGTCGCTGCCGCCTGACCTTGAACACAAGTTTGTGTCCAGGCCCTGCCGGCAAAGCGCGTCTGGAGGACGTAGCCAATAGTCTCCTGTAGCTGAGCTGCTCAGGCCGCCCCCTCCAGCTCTGGTCAGCCTGGACAGGAGGCAGGCCTGGCCACTCCAGTGCAGGGAGCCCACAGGCCATCAGGGGCCTGCCTGGTCAGGGAGGCCGAGTTGGAAGAGAGCGGCAAGGCCTGGCGGCTTCAGGGCCTGAGCCTGCGTCCGTCCCGACCAGGAGAGGCGGCGCGCCTCAAGCGTCCTCAGCTTCAGTGGCCTTTCCCGCAGCTCAGGTGGCCCGGTTTGGTCTCTGGCTGCTCGAGCAGGCCGCGCACGGTCATGCTCTTGGCCGGCAGAGCAGGGAGCCGCTGTCTCCACCCCACACCCGCCAAGGCTGCAGTCCTGGGCACAGTGCTCGCCGCTTTCCCTGAAGGGTCTCCTGTCCAGCAGTGGACACCGCTGCCCGCTGGCGAACTGGGAGACAGGCGCCCCTTTGAGCCCATGCGCTCCCGGAGCCCGGCCCTGCTGCCCGCGGCGCCGCTCCAGGCTCTCGAGATGAGGCCGCGTCAGGTCCCAGGCCCAAGGGGTGGAGTCCCGGAGAGGAGGCGACAGACGCAGCCTCGCCGGAGCCACACGCCCGAGCCCCAGCACCGGGCGGGCGGGCAGGTCCACACCTGGGCTCTGAGGGCCGCCCCGTTCCAGCCGAAAGCCCGCGTTTGTGGTCTGCCGCCGAGCCCGCCCGAGACGCTCGTCCGCGCTACAGACGGGGGTGCGGGGCGCGCTTCCGAGACCCCAGGGAGGGCGCCGCCCGGGAACAGCCGGCGGCGTATGCAGGGCCGGGGCCCCTGTGGCGCGGGGGCCCCCCACCCCCGGACCCCCCCGCCCCGGCGGCCCCCTGCCCAGCCCGGGCCTCCCCGCAGCCCGCGCGCAGCCCGCCCGGCGCCTTCCCTTCCCCGGGACGGGCCGGCTCCCGGCCCCGGCTGCCGCCCGCCGCGCTCGGCCCCGGGGCGCCCTCCGCGCGCAAACACGCGCCCGTCAGCCGCCGACACCGCGGGGCCCGGCCGGGCGCGGGGGGACCGGGGCCCCCTGTGCCGCGCGAGGCGCCGCCGTCCCGGGGCTCGAGACCCCGCGGAGCGGCGCGGAGGGGCCGGCGTCCCCCTCCTGCTGGGGGCCCGGGGGCAGCGGCCGGGCGCGGGGCGCCTCGCCGGGGCGGAGGGTCGGCGCGGGCCTCGGGGCCGGCGGGGCGGCGCGTCTCGGAGGACCCCGCCCGCGCCTCCCCCGCGGCCTCAGGCCGGCGCCCCCGCGCGCCCCGGGACCCAGCCCCGCCGCCCTCCCGCCGCGGCGCCAGGCCCGGCCCCGGGCCTGCTCCAGGGCGCGCCCGGGGGCGCGGCGGGCGGGGCGGCCTCCCCTCCGCGGCCCCGCGGCCGGCGGCGCCCCCGGCGCGGCGCTTACCTGGCGGCGGGACAGGAAGCGCGGGCGGCGCTGCGGCCGGAACTGCCGGCCCGGCCGGGCCCGCGCGCAGGAAGTGACACGCCGGGCGGGCGCGCGGGGCCGGGCTCGGGGCCCGGGCCGGCCGCGCGGCCCCGCCTCCCCCGGCCCGGCCGGCCCGGCCCGCCGCCCGCCGCCGCGGCCATTTTGGGGCGAGCGGAGACAAAGAGCGCCCCGCGCCCCGGCCCGGCCCGCCCCGCGCCGGCCCCCCGCGCCCGCGCCCGCGCCCGCGCCGCCGCCGCCGCGCCCGCCCGGCCTCTGCCGCCCGCGGCCATTGGTCGCGCCTTTTAAGCGCGCGCCGCGGCCAATGGCGGGGCGCCGGGCGGGCGGCCGGGCGGCGCCGCGGCCAATCGCGAGGCGCCGGGCGGCGGGCGGGGGCGGGCGCGCCGTCGCGCCTGCGCACCGCCGCCCTCCCCCCGCGCCGGCCGCCCGCGCCCCCCGCCCGGCCGCCGCCCCCGCCCCGCCCGGCGCGCGCCGCCCCCCGCCCGGCCGCCCGCCCGCCCGCCCGCGCGGAGCCTCCTCCCCGCCCAGCGCCGGCCGAGCGGCGGCGGCGGGGGCCGAGCGAAGATGGCGGCGGGCTCGGATCTGCTGGACGAGGTCTTCTTCAGCAGCGAGGTGGACGAGAAAGTGGTGAGCGACCTGGTGGGCTCGCTCGAGTCGCAGCTGGCGGCCAGCGCGGCGCCCCCGCCGCTCCTCGCGCCCCGCGCGCCCGAGCCCCGGGCCGCGGCCGCCGGCGCGCTCGGGAACCATGTCGGAGCCGCCGCCGCGCCGGCCGAGGGCGCGCCCGCCGCGGCGCCGGAGCCGCCCCTCGCAGGTAGGGCGCGCGGGCCTGGGCGCGGGCGGGCGCCGGGCGGGCCGCCGCCTCACCGCCGCTTCCCCGCAGGGCCCGCCGCCAAGCTGGGCGCGCTCGAGGCCGGCGCGCCGGGGCCGGGGCCGGGCCGGGGCCGGGGCCGGGCGCGGCGGCGGCGCCCGGGGCCTGCGCGCCCGGGGCCGGCGCCGGCGCCGCGGCCGCGCCCGAGCCCGCCGCCAAGCCCGCCGCCCGGCCCGGCGCCGCGCTCGCCCTGAACGGGAGCGCCGGGCCCGGGAGCCCGCTCCGCGCCGCCGCACCTGCCGCCAGCCCGCTGCCCAACGGGCCGCCCGCGCCCGCGCCGCCCGCCGCCTCCGTCATCCAGACGCCGCCCGGCCCCGGCGCGCCCGCGCCCCGCGCCCCTCGCCCCCCGCGCCCCCCGCGCCCCCCGCCGCGCCCCCCGCGCCCGCCGCCGCCCCGCCGCCGCCCGCCGCCGCCGCCGGCCTGGCCCGGCCGCCCGGGGCCGCGGCCCCCGCGCCCCCCGCGCAGAACGGGGCGGGCGCCGCGCCCCCCGCGCCCCCCGCCGCGCCCCCCGCGCCCCCCGCGCCCCCCGCCGCGCCCCCCGCCGCGCCCGCGCCCGCGCCCGGGCCCAAGGCCGACTCGCCCAAGGCCGCCGCGCCCGCCGCGCCCCCGCCGCCCCTGGCGGGCCCCGGCCCCGGCCCCGGCCCCGGCCCCGGCCTGCTGCTCGGCCCGCCGCTGCCCGCGCCCGGCGCGCCCGCCGCGCTGCCCAAGGGCCCGGCCGCCGCCGCCGCCAGCCTGCCCCGCGCGCCCGCGCCGGCCGCCGGCGGGATCCGGGCCACGCTGACGCCCACCGTGCTGGCCCCGCGCCTGCCGCCGCCGCCGCAGAGCCCCGCCAACATCCAGAACTTCCAGCTGCCCCCAGGTGAGTGCGGGCGGGGCGCGGGGGGCGGGGGGCGGGGGGCGCCACGTCCCCCACTTCCCGAGGGAGCGGCCGTCCCCGGGGCTGCCCGGCTGGCCAGTCGGGGTGGACGGCGCCCGCCCGCCCGCGGGGGAGGCCCAGGGGCGCCCGGAGGGGGAGTCGGTGCCCGGCGCAGCCCGGCCTCGGCAGGCGGCCCGGGACTGTCGTTTCTGGCTGAGGAAGTGGGGTCCCCCGCGTCTTTGGGCTGGCCTGCGGCTCCTGGGGCGCCTCGGCGTGCCTCAGTGTCCCGCCCGGCCCGGGGCTCGGGGCTGGGCGGTGGGAGCGCGCAGTGCCCGGCTTCCCCCACCCCCGCCAGAGCACCGGGTCCTGTGAGCGCCGGCCGGGTCGGTGGAGCAGCACCCCTGTACCCTCGTGCTCTGGGGAGGAACCCCTGGTCGCCCTGCAAGAACGTGGGGTCTTCAGAAGCTCAGGCTTCCCCGGCCCGCCAGGGGGGAGAGTTCCACGCAGGTGGGGGCCGCCACCCGCACTCGTGTTTTGGGGTGCCGGCGGGGGCTGCGCACCTGAGGAGGGAAGGGCGTTGTCAGCTGAGCTGCCGGCTGCGCTGAGCCACCTCTGCGGGCTCTGCTGGCTCCTGTGTCTGTGGGTGCATCCCTGAGCCCTCCTGCAGCTGTGCGTTCGGGCAGAAGAGGGGGCACCTTCCCACCTGGGGGTGGCTGCGTGCAGGCGCGCTTCCCTCAGCCTGCGGGGGCCTCCTGGTGCTCCGGCCCTGCTGTCACCCCGCTGAGCTGCCGGGGGAGGCCAGGGTCCCACCAGAGCCGACGTCTCGCGGGGGGAGGGGCTGCGGTTTGGGATGGACCCTCCACGTGCTGCCCTGGACACCTGGGGCTCACGTTCCTGGGACGCTCCCCGTGACCGCCCTGGGCGCTGGCTCTGCCAGGGTCCCAGGAGGTCCGGTCTGTCCCCGGGCCCAGCTGAGCTGCGCCAGCTGGCACTGGGCGACAGGCACCGCGGGCTGCGCCTCCGGGGCCACGCGCCCTGGGAAGTCAAAGATGGGCCTGGACGAGGTGGCTGCATCTGGGCACCTGCGAGCCTGAGTGAGTGCAGGGAGGGGGCGTGACCTGGGAAGGGGGCGGCAGGGTCTGCAGAGCGCCGGGTGCCGATGAGGAGGCGCCTGCCCCGGGCTCAGTTCCGTGGCGGAGAGCAGAGACACGGGGTTTGTGATCGCCTCCTTGTGTCCACAGGAGCCCCGTGGACTCGCAGTAGCAGCTCCGTGGTGGTGGCTCTTGTCCCATGGCTCCGCAAAGTGGCATTTGTGTTGCGGTGAAGGGAACGTGGCCCAGGCTGTCCCCTGGGCGCGGGGACCAAGTGGGGCCCTGCAGAGGCGCGGCCGCCCAGCACCCTGACCAGCTTCTGCTGGCTCCGGGGCGCTGGCGGGGGCAGAGTGGGCTGCAGCTGGAGAGGCCGCGGGACTGGCGTGCACGGGCAGGCCGCTCACGTCTCGGGCTCCGGCGGGAGTGCTCCTGCCGCCCGTCTGCCCGGCGTCGGCCCTGCCCAGAGAACTCGCTCCTGCCAGGCTGCGGTGTTGGGAGGGGCAGGCTCTGCCCGGGACGGAAGGCCACTTCCTCGTCGCGGCCGCCTGCGCTGGACTAGGGGCCGCCCGCCCGCTCCTCACTTAATGCCATCGCTCCAAAGGTCGGGCGCCAACTCCCGTCTGGGGACTCCAGTGACTTGCCGGGCAGGAGGCGAGCAGCGCCGTGGTCGCGAGAGTGCTGTTGGGGCTCCACCTGGGGGGACGCCCTGGCCGCGGGTGCAGGAGCTGGAGCTGCTGGTGGCTGCTTTGGCCCCAGCACCGGTCTCAGAGTATAGGTTTTGTGTTGGGTGGACGCTCACGCTCCAACTTGGCTGTGGCTCCGCGGAGCCTCAGTTTCCCTGCCAGATGGCAGGGTTGGATGGGGGAAGCCCTGAAGTCCCCCAGCCGAGCGCCCCCCCAGGCAGGCAGTGTTTGTTATTCACGCCCTGCCCTTGACCGAAGCATCTGCGGTCACATGCGTAGAGAAACCCCGCAGCTCGGTCCCCACCGAAGCACACTGGCCATGCGAACGGGCCTGGCCAGGAGGACCCGCGCTGGCGTGCCGGTTGCAGATGTGGGGACCAGCGTGGCTCCCGCAGTGTGGGCTGGGGGCTTTCCTCTCCGTGCACCGGGGTTGCTGTGGCCTTTGAATGAGGAAAAAAGTCATCTCCAGGGAGCCAGGCCAGCCCCGTGGCCAGGGAGCCCACACTTCTTGGCGCCCTGAGGTGGGGCGAGTGTTTTGCTGGTGGGGTTGGAGGTTCTGCTCCTCTGATCTTTCCTGGGGCCCTTGGTCTCGCTGCTGAGGGCAGAGCCCTGCCTTCCTGAGTCTGTTGGGCCAGGAGGGTGCACTCCTGCTTGCCAGGGGCCCCGCGCAGGAAGCTGGTTAAGGAGGTGTCCGGGTACTCAGTGGGCCGGGCCGGAGGGCCTGCCGCCCGGGGTCCCGTCCCCTCTGGCCACGAGGCCGCCGGTGGGCCCGGGGCTGTGTGTGCTGGGCGGTGCCAGGCGGGGCTGGCCCCACTGCAAGTCCCACGGGTCTCACCGCC
This sequence comes from Talpa occidentalis, assembly GCF_014898055.3. NCBI lineage: Eukaryota > Metazoa > Chordata > Mammalia > Eulipotyphla > Talpidae > Talpa > Talpa occidentalis. The sequence goes on along the minus strand of NW_023600993.1, from coordinate 105,984,553 downwards.
CTGCACCCTAATAAAGCAGAGGTCCTTCCCGACGTGCTCCCAGGCCCGGCGGCGCGTCAGTGTAAGCGTGCGTCGTCTTCAGTGACTCGCTTGAAGGAAGTGTTTATAAATAGCTCGTTATGTGTGAGTTGATCAAAACATAATTAACTGTTTTTGAAAACCTTGAAGCGGCGATGTAAAAGGACTCTGGAGAAACTTGTCTGCGATTTGGGGTAATTTGCATAGTTCTCAGCGGTACTTTTCTTGTTGACAGCAGCAGGACCCCCAGACTTGCCCCACGCGCGCCGGGAGGCAGGTGCTGCTCAGCCTCTCACCTGGGAGGCTGGCCAGGCCCTCGCTTCTCCCCAGGCCTGCGCCGCCTGCGGTTGGCTGGAGAGGAGGAAGCGGGCGGGGCCGCCCTGCGAGGCCGTGCACCTGGCGGCGGCGGTTGCCGTGGCGTCCGCTGGGGGTGCTCAGAACCTCCGGCCTAGTGATTGCTCCCTGACCCGCCCCCGGCCGGCTGCGGCGTGTGTGGGGTCAGGCCCGTGTCTGCATAGGCCGCGAAAACCCCGAGCTGAGTTGTTGGCTTCTCACACGCCTGGAGCGTCAGCGACGGGGAACTCGACTCTCAAAGCCACGGGAGGAGTCCCCGGCTCGCAGCCCCAGCTCCAGGGCTTGCCCAGTGTTAGGCTGCCCGCCTGGCCCTGTGCCCCAGGGCACCAGGCAGTGGGCTCCCTGCTCCTGGCGGGCGGGTGCTTCTGGCGGGAGGGTGCTGCGTGGGGCCCGGGCGCCGGCCTCTGTGCCCTGCGGGTGGGGCTGCGCTGACTCGTCTCCATCCCAAAGTCAGTCGACGGGACCCGCCGCCGCTCCCAGGCTGGTGGGCGTGTGGCGGGGTCTCAGTGTCCCCAGCCCCGCGGGGTGGAGGCCCACAGCAGTTTGTGTAGCTGCATGAAGTGGACTTCAGGGCTGGACTCTGAGGGCCTCGGGAGGTGTGTTTCCGGGCCCAGTGGTTGGACCCCTGCGTGCACAGAGCAGGTTGGAGGGGCCAGCGCTGCGGGGCTTCCTTCATGCTCGGGCTGCCGGGCTGGTGCCAGTGGTGGGAGCGGCAGGCTCTGGCCTGGGACACTCCCCAGGGCAGGGTGGCCTGAGGGGTCAGCCGGTGAGTCCGAGAGCCCTGGAGTGCTGGGAGCAGCTGTGGGCGGTGCTGAGGCCAGGCCGTGGTTGGCAGGTCACCCTCCTGGGGTGGGCAGCAGCGGCAGCTGACTGCATCAGGGACCAGTGCCCGAGAATGGCCCGGGGCTGGCACCTCAGAGGGGCTGGGGGTGGGCAAGGGGGAGCCACGTGCCGCCTATGTGGGCAGAGCTGCCGTCGGGGACCGGCCGTCCTGTCGGCTGCCCAGCCGCCCGCGGGCCCGCCCCCACCGGGTGCCGGAAGCACAGCTGCCCGCCCTCTGCCAGGAACCCGCCTTGGACGCCAGCACCTCAGGCTCCTGCAGCGTGGCTTCTGGACGCGTGGCCCTCCAGCAGGCGGGGCAGCAGGCGGGGCAGCAGGCGGGGCGCGGGGCTGAGTCAGGGAGGCGCCCGGCTGCCCTCCCGCCCCGCCCCCACGGCCACCTGCCTGCACTTCCCCTTTTCTGGGCTCACGGCAGGTCCTTGTGGACTGTGGGGAGGGAGCCCCGTGGCCCCCTGGGTGCGGCCTCTCCTGGGGCTGTCGCCCCCCACCCCCCATGGGGCCGGGCAGCCCAGCAGACGTGGTCCCACCGCCATGGGCCCCAGCCTGTGGTGGGCCGTGCGGCTGGGGCCCAGGGGGTGCCTGATCCCGCTCCGGCACAGGGTCCTCCTTGCTCCAGAGCCCCGCGGGCGGGTGCAGTGTCGGGTGCGGGCGCCGAGAGGGAGCTGGGGGTGGGGCAGCGGGGCCGCGCCGGGCGTGCCGGTGGGCTGGCGGGGCAGGGAGGCCGGTCTGAGGCGGAGGAGCGGGGCTGGGGCGCCGTGGCCGTGGGCGCCGGAGGGCACGGTGTGTGCAGCGGAGCTGGGTCCAGGCAGGCCGGCGTGAGCCGGGAAGCCGGAAGAGGAGCGGGGCACGCACAGACCGCCGGGGTCAGGCCGGGCTGTGGGCGTGGCCCGTGGGGAGGCCGCCTGAGAGAGGCCAGGCGATGTTCCCCGGAGCTCTGGGGGCCGGGCCGGCCGGGCGCTGTCCCCGCCTCCTGCCCACTCCTCCACCAGCTGGACCCGGGGCCCAGCCAGGCGCTGGCTCTCCCCACAGCTCTGGACCCGTGGGTGGGCTTGTGGGGCCCTCCTGTGTCCAGAGGGCGGGGCTGGGGTGGGGCGGGGCAGAGGGCTGTGGTGGGCAGGGCAGGGCAAGGGTTGCCGGAGCCCAGAGCTCCACAGGCCCCGCTGGCCCCGTGGTCGGTCCGCCCGCCCTGAGCTCCCGCGCCGAGGCCTGGAGGGCCAGGTGGGGCCCCTCCAGCAGGTCGCGCAGCAGAGGGTCAGCCAGGCCAGCCGATCAGTGCTTGGGCTTCTTGGGCCGGTTCCTCTTAGACCCACCTGCCTTGTCCCCAGTTTAAGCTGATGGACCTGATCCCCAGGGCGGTTCCAGAGTGGGGGGGCAGCATCCCCCAGTGGGGATGCAGTTCAACCCCTCGTGTGCTGTGGGCCCGGTCAGGGAGGCGCAGGTGGGCTCAGGGCTGCCCTCTGCGGTCTCTGGACAGGCGGGGGCTGTGAGCACGCCGGGACCCTCTGTGCTCCTGACCAGCTGAGCCATGGCCGCTGCCCTCCCCACCACACCAGGGTGCTCTCCATCCTGGCCGCAGGCGAGTGTCCCTCAAGGGGTGCTCCGGCGAGCTCTTAGTTTGCACCCCTGGAGGTCAAAGCATCTCCCATCTTCAATGTTTACTTTGAAAACTTCGAGGCTTACAGAATGGCCGGGGCCATGCCTTACCGACCCCACGTGGGGTCCATGGTCTTGGTGCCTGGGACGGTGCCGGGTGCCCGTAGAGCTGGGTCTGCCCGGGCTCTGGGCAGGGCACAGGGAGGGGCCTCGGCGCCCGCCGGCTTCCAGCCTGTGCCCAGAAGCGCTTCCCCGGAAGTGAGGTCATCCAGGGCTCCCGGGTGGGTTGAAAGTGCCGGTCACCGTGTGCTTCTGCTTGACCTACATTTCGGTTAAAAATACAGAAGGTGCCGACACGGGAGGTCAGAGGCGGGTCACGCAGAGCGAGACCAGGGTCGCTCTGGTTTGTGCGTGCGGCCGGGGTGTCTGGGGGGCCGCCCTGGCCCCCGCACGCTCCAGTCAGGGGCTGCTGTCGTGCCCTGGCACCCGGTCCCCACTGGCCGAGTGGCCTGCGTGGGGCCTGTCCCTCGCACGGTCCCCGAGTGTCTGTGCCGGGCCCCGCCCGTGCGTGCTTGGGCTTCCTCCCTGGGCCGGGGCGACAGAAGGCCGCGCGAGGGGACGCTGCAGCTGTTCTGCCCGCCGGCGCTGGCAGGCTGAGGCCACAACGTGGCCCTGCCGCTGCGGCCAGTGGCTGAGCGTCTCCTGCCCCCGCCGCTGCCCAGGCCCTCCGGGACCCTGGCCCCCGTGGACCACAGTGCTGCTGCTCCGGGGCCCTTGTCACAAGCGCGTTGATGTGAAGTTTGTGGGGAGAAGCTTCTGACGGCTGAGGTGCGCGTCGGCTCTGAGCCAGTTGCGGGCCTGGCTGTGCGCCGCTGGCCGGTCCCCAGGGCAGAGGAGGGAGTGGTTGGGCGGGGTGGCCGGGTGCTCGCAGTGTTCCCCTGGTCCCCACCCTGCGTGGGCTTGGGGTGCTCCTGGTGGTCCTTGGCTGCAAGGGGCTGCTCCACCTGCATGGAGCCTGGGGCAGGCACCGGGCTGCCTGCTGTCTGGGTAGCGCCCGACGCCCTCCTGGCCCCGAGCAGCTCCTCGCAGCAGCCGGGTCGGGCGGCGGCCTCAGGTCTGCCTCGCTCGAGGGGCAGAAGGCTGTTTTGGGCGTTGCGTGGTGCTTCGCCCAGAGTGGGGCGGGCGCGGGGGCCTCCGCCGATGATCGTTGGCTTCGCCAAGGAGCCGGCCCAGTGACTTCAGTGACGTCCTGGACCCCGGGCGGCGGGAGCGAAGCCAGCAGGCTCGGAGGATGACGGCCTGATGCCGGGGCTCCCAGGGCGCCCCCGGCCGCCGCGTCTCCCTGCCCTCCCTGGGCCCGGCCCCGGGCGTGGAGCTGGGTATGCTGGCCCTGGGAGGGAGGGTGTGGGCCCTGGCCCCCCCCCCCCCCCGCCCCGTGAGTTGGATGGAGCAAAGGTGGCTGCGCTGCTGGCCGTGTGTGCCGCCAGGGCCCGGTCGGGCCGGCTGGCAGGGTTTGCGCTCCGGTCACTTGGCTCCGGAGCCACACGGGCCAGCGTCCTTCCCCGTGCCTGTCTTGGGTGCCCAGGTCTGTGTGGCCCAGCCCACGTGTCGGGGGCCCTGGTGGGGCAGAGCCGGCCTACAGGCTCCAGTGCTGGTGGCGACGGGCCCCGGTGGACAGGCCAGGTCTGGGCAGGGCGGGTTGCCCCGGGCGCTGGGGCCGGCGGCCGTGTTGTGAGCCGTGTAGGGGACGCATGCATGGGTGTCGGCGTCCCTGTGGCGGTGGCCCTGGCCCGGCTGACCGGCAACGTGAGTGAGTCTGTATGTTGGTGGCCTCTTCTTCCCGCCCGGCCAGGGTCTCTCTGGCCAGCAGGGTCGTTTCCTCAAGGCCAGCCCCTCTGTCCCCAGGCATGGTCCTCGTGCGGAGCGAGAACGGGCAGCTGCTGATGATCCCCCAGCAGGCCCTGGCCCAGATGCAGGCCCAGGCCCATGCCCAGGCCCAGCCGCAGACCAGCATGGCGCCCCGCCCTGCCACCCCCACCGGGGCCCCTCCCGTGCAGATCTCTGCCGTGCAGGTGAGTCCGGGGCCCCTGTCCTGGCCCCTCTGTCTGTCCTGGGACTTCGCCCTGAGCCTCCGTCTTCGTTCCGTCTGGTGGAGATCCCACCGGAGCTGTCCCGGGACGACGAGGGCCGAGCTCAGGCCTTGGGAGTGTTGGGGCTGTGGGGCCGAGGCTGCTGCTGTCGTGGGGGTGCCCGGCGCCGAGGACCTGCTGCGGCCGTGTGGGCCCCTCCAGGAGCTTGCACATAGGGTCCCTGCCTGCACCCCAGCTGGTAGCAGGAGTGGGCCTCGGCTGCCCTCAGTCTCCTGGGGCCGGACCGCTCTGTTGGGCTAGCTGGCCGGCAGCACCTACAGCAGAGCCTGGAGCGGCCTGGAGGGTGCATTCCGAGATGCCACAGCCCCGCTGTTGAACCCCGAAAGGCTCAGGGCAGTTCTCGTGGCGGGGAGCTCTGTGGAGTGATGCCCCGTGTGTTTGCCTCGCCTATCTGCCGTCAGCTCCTCTCCCGCCACTCCCGGCGCCGGGAGCCAGCGCCTCGGGCCCCCCGGCATCTTCTTTGGCTCTGACTGTTCTTGTGTCCAGGTCTGGGAGGGCCGGTCATGCCGTCCAGCTTGGCGGGGTACCGGAGAGCCAGGGTGACTTCCTGAAAACTGCAAGCCACTTGCGTGCCCTAGTTCTTTGCGGGTGGCTTTTGGGGTGCACGGTGATGGGGAGTCCTGCTCAGTGGCTCTTACTTGTCTCCAGGCCCCCGGAACCCCAATAATTGCACGGCAGGTGACCCCAACAGCCATTATCAAGCAGGTGTCTCAGGCGCAGACGACGGTGCAGCCCAGCCCCGCGCTGCAGCGACCGCCTGGAGTGCAGGTGAGCAGGGCTGGGGCGCTCCCGGGCAGGTGTGAGCTCGGCCAGCCATGGCTCTCAGGGAGGCTTAAAAGCCACGAGAGCTCAGCACCAGGCACATGAGGATGGCCCCTTGGCAAGGTCACGCGGCCCTGTGCCCGGCATGTGGGCGGTGCAGCCCCAGAGAGCCCCCAGCCTAGCCGACCACAGTGCCCGGGTGGTCACGTTCTGAGGAGGCCAGGGACGAGCAGGCCGACCGCTGGGGCAGTGCGCGTGTGCCCCACGACCAGACAGGCCACGCCCGTCCCCCCACCCCCCACCCTGGCGGTTCCTTCCTCGTCCTCTTCGAGGTTTCTCTGCTTGGAGCTTTTAGCTGCAGAAGTAGCCGGTGCTTGGCATCGCGAGGGGAGAGCACTGAGGCCCAGGAGCCGCGTCCCGGGGTCAGGTTGCGGGCGGCCTGTCCGGATGGCTTGTGAGCCGAGCTCGGGCTGCACGGCTCCCGCTCCGGGAGGGAGGACGGGGCCTTTAAAACCTGGAGCGGGAAGATGGGCTTTGGAGGTCGGGAAAGCACAGTCTAGAGGTCCCGGCGCCGTCACGTGGGGCGGCGGGGTCCAAGCAGGACGCCTCTGCCCGGCTGAGGGAGCGCAGGCGGCTGCCTGGTGGCGTCCGGCTCGGTCCCTGCTGGCTGCGCCTGCGCTGGCAACGGGCAGGCGGCTCACAGGGGTGCCTCGTGGCCTGGCGCTGGGCTCTGCCGGCTTCGTTCCGCTAGGCCCACAGTGGGTGGGCCGCGGCCTGGCAGCGGCCCCCACCAGCCGTCCTGTGCACCCTGTCTGCGCCGGCTGGGCGCCCGCTCAGAGCCCCGGTTCTCCTAGCCCCAGCTGGTCCTGGGCGGCGCGGCTCAGAACACCCAGCTCGGGACGGCAACGGCGGTGCAGACGGCGACCCCCCAGCGCACGGTGCCCGGTGCCACCACCACCTCCGCGGCTGCCACGGTGAGTACCCAGGCTGGCCCCCAGGCACCACGGGGCCAAGCCCCCCCCATGAGGACTGTGTGGGAGCTGCAGCGACTGACCCAGTAGTCAGCATGCCCACTGGGCTGCCTGGGTGCTCGTGGGGGCCTTGTGCCAGCGCCCCAACTTGCTGTTTCTCTGCCCAGCGCCTCCTGTCAGCTGCCAGCGCGGCTCAGCTCCCTCGTGAGCGTTTAGATGCCGCCTGACTCTCGCTTAGTGCAGCCCCGGGGACCTGGGCCGCAAGAGGTGGGGGCCGGCGAGTGGGCCCGGGAGCTGGGCTGGACCTGCTCCTCCGGCGGAGCCGGGGGCCTGCCTCAAGACGCCATCCCTCTGTCTTTACCTTGGACTCAGGAAACGATGGAAAACGTGAAGAAATGCAAAAATTTCCTATCTACGTTAATAAAACTGGCTTCATCCGGGAAACAGTCCACGGAGACTGCCGCCAACGTGAAGGAGCTGGTGCAGAGCTTGCTGGTGAGGCCCGCAGAGCGCCCGGCTGCAGGGCCTGGGGCTGCTCCGCCCTCCTCACTTCGCCTCTCCTGACGGCCTCAGGCAGAAAATGCTGAGGCCAGAAAACGCGGCGAAGGGGTCTGGTGCACCCGGGCCTGTGCCCCACCCTCGGCCTCCCCCTGGAGTTGGCCGGGGCTGCTCAGTGCATGGGGTGGATCTAGCGAGCTGTCCCCGACTCCCTGTGGCACCCGCACTGGCTGGCCCCGTGGCGTGGGGGCTGTGGGCAGCAGGCCCTGAGTGGGGCTGCCTGTGCCCAGGGCCAGCGTCCAGCTGGGAGGCCCCACCGCCCCGAAGTGGGCTCGGTGTGAATGCAGCTTGGGGCCTGGGGCGTCCAGGACTTCATTCATGTTAGAAATTCAGTGTGAATTTTGTTTTTAAGGATGGAAAAATCGAAGCAGAAGATTTCACTAGCAGGTTATATCGAGAACTTAATTCTTCACCTCAACCTTACCTTGTGCCTTTCCTGAAGGTAATCCCCAGGTCCCTGGGGTGCAGCGGGTGGGCCTGTCGGGGTGTTACAGGAGAGGTGTTTCTGCAGTGGTGCGCCCTGAGGGGCCGTGTGGGGCCTGCTCCCAGGCAGAGGGGCTGCAGGAACCTGGCGCCCCCAGGGCCCTGCTTCGCTGCTGTCTGCAGGGGGCGCTGGTGCCCCCACAGCGGGCCCCCTGGGGGCTGGGCTGCACTGTGGGGTTGCGCTCCTCCCCCAAGTCGGGCCAGGGAGTGAGGGTCCTGCGCTGTGCGGCCGCCCACCCGTATCTGTCTTCCGCCCAGAGGAGCTTGCCCGCCCTGAGACAGCTGACCCCCGACTCCGCGGCCTTCATCCAGCAGAGCCAGCAGCAGCCGCCACCCGCCTCGCAGGCCACCACGGCCCTCACGGCCGTTGTGCTGAGCAGCTCGGTCCAGCGCACGGCCGGGAAGACGGCAGCCACGGCAACCAGTGCCCTCCAGCCCCCGGTCATCAGCCTCACGCAGCCCACGCAGGTTGGCAGGCGGGCAGTGCTCCCTCCCTGCTCACCTCTGGCCACGCTAGAGACACGGCGCCTGGGGCCTGAGGGCACAGGCAGGGCCAGGCCCCAGAGAGTGTCCCGCCCGGTGGGCTGGGTGAGCGGGCTGCTGCCCCTGGGGCTGTGGGCCATGGCTCTTGTGGCTCCAGGGGTGCAGGCGGGACTGAGGGCAGCTGCCACCCAACCGGTGTCAGAGCCACCCCTGTCCCTAGAGGGGCAGAGCGAGGCCCTCGAGCTCTGGGGCCCTGGCCGCCTCTGCTGTGTGGGGCCTCAGAGCCCCCCACCCCAGAGCCTCAGCGCCACATAGCGCTGCCCTCGCGCAGGAGCTGCTGGTGGGGCCGCCCTGGGAGGGTGTACCGGCCTTGAGTGCTGGACTCTGCCACAGGTGATCCAGCAGCCGCCCAAGCCTGGGGCGCTGCTCCGGCCCCCGCAGGTGACGCTGACGCAGACGCCCATGGTTGCACTCCGGCAGCCCCACAGCCGCATCGTGCTCACCACACCCCAGCAGATCCAGCTCAACCCGCTGCAGCCAGGTGGGTCCCGCAGCCCACGCTGCCTCCGGCGCGCCCCCATCGCCCCATCTCCCTTATCTCCCTTGCGGGCACCCCCCACCCTGTGCCCCTTGTGCCACGCGCTGGTGCAGGTCGCTGCCGCGTGGAAGCAGCTCAACAGAGGCGGGAAGCTGTGGTGTGGGCGGCTCCTCCCTGTCCGTCGCCCCGGCCAGGGCAGGTCCCGGCGGCGGGGACAGCCTGTCTCCCGTTTTGCAGTCCCCGTGGTGAAACCCGCTGTGTTACCGGGAACCAAAGCTCTTGCCACTGTCTCGGCCCAGGCAGCTGCTGCTCAGAAAAATAAACTCAAGGAGCCCGGGGGAGGCTCGTTTCGGTAAGGGGCGGGCATCCTCGCTGCGCGGCCGCTGGCCACTGGCCGCTGGGGCGACTTCCTCCGCGAGCGCGTGTGGGGGCCCTGCGCAGCGGGAGCCGATGGGCAGCCCGGGACGCACGTCCCTCCGCCTCTCGGACGCCTCCCCACGCCCTGTCCTTGGTCGTGGGGCCAGACAGCGGGACACGAGGGGCGGGGTGGCGCGGCCATCGTTTAGGAGGGGTGCGAGCTTCAGGGGCCCCGAGGCTTTCACGGGACCTGCCCCTCCCGGGAACCGAGCGCGCGTCCACCTGTCCCGGCGTGCCAGGGGCGGAGGCACACGGAGCCTGCTCAGCGCCGTCCTGCTCAGTGTCCACTGGCCAGGAGGGCGGTCTGGGCCCGGCGCACAGGCGACGGTGTTTGCGCTGCCCTGGGGTCCCCGCGGGTCTGCAGTCGTTTCTAAGCCCTGCCTCTGCTGACAGCCTTTAAGGAGTTGGGGGGTGGGGGGCAGGGCCCAGGCGACGTGCGCTGAGTGGGGGTGTTGCCAGCGCTAGCCCTGGCGAGCCCTCTGCCCATGCCCACCCCCCCGCCCTGTCCCTCAGCGCTCCGGGGAGTGCAGACCCAGATCTGCTTCCCTGCGGTTCTGATTTGGGAAGAGCAGGTTCCCCGCAGCCTTGCTAGTGCCCCCGAGGGGCCCCCCTTCAGTTAGTGATGTCGCCTTCTTTTCTGAAGGGATGATGACGACATCAACGATGTTGCGTCAATGGCAGGAGTGAACCTGTCCGAAGAAAGTGCTAGAATTTTAGCCACCAACTCGGAGCTGGTGGGCACCCTGACGCGGTCCTGCAAAGATGAGACCTTCTTGCTCCCGGCCCCTCTGCAAAGGAGGATCCTGGAGATAGGTGCGCGAGGTGCCCCTGCTGCCCCGGCGTCCCGCGGGCGTCCCTGTGTGGACACGGTGCTCCCGGGAGCCGCGGGGCCCCTCCCCGCCCCGGGCGCTTGGGCTGCCGGTCGCGGCCTAGAGCAGTGACTGGTGGGTGGGAGCGGACAGCAGCGTGGCGAGGGAGGCCGCGGGTCCGGTGGCTGAGAGATTCATGTGCCAACCCCTAGGTAAAAAGCACGGCATCACGGAGCTGCACCCTGACGTTGTGAGCTACGTCTCCCACGCCACGCAGCAGAGGCTGCAGAGCCTGGTGGAAAAAATATCGGAAACGGCCCAGCAAAAGAACTTCTCTTACAAGGTGACGGCCGGCTGTGCTCTGAGACCGGACTGCGGAGCCGGGCGGGTTCAGGGAAGTGGCCACTTGCCCCAGCCACGTGCTCTGCCCCCCAGCTGGGGGAGGGGTGGGCGGTGGGGGGGGGCGCGCCCTGCGGGGCTGTTCACCTCTACCAGGCGACCTGTCTGCCTTTGGAAATCGGGAGCCTCTTGCCTGTGGGCGCCCAGGGCTTGGCCGGGCGTGGAGGGGCGCACTGCACCAGCGCCAGGTTCAGTGCAGGCACCGAGTGGACGGCCGCCCCTGCGCCCGGTGCTGTTCGGGGGCACTGCAGCGGTGGCTTTCCACCTGCCTGCAGGGCGAGGGGAGAGTCCGCAGCCACCTCCCTGAGCCGCCGCAGAGGCGCGTTAGTGTTGCTGAAAATGCCGAAGTAGACGAAGGGTCCCAGGGTGACCCCAATGAGAGTTTCTGAGATCGGGGGGTCTCGGGGGGCTGCTGGGTCAGCACTCCTGTGGGGCCTGCACAGCGGGGCTGTGTGCAGCCCAGCTGGGCCCCCAGGTCCATGACTTCGGTCTGTCGCTTTGCTGCAGGATGATGACAGGTACGAGCAGGCCAGTGACGTCCGGGCTCAGCTCAAGTTTTTTGAACAGCTCGACCAGATTGAGAAGCAGAGGAAGGACGAGCAGGAGCGGGAGATCCTGATGCGGGCGGCCAAGGCACGTGGCCAGCCCCAGCCGCTCGTCCGGTGGTGGGGGCTGGGCTGGGGAGGGCAGTGGGCAGGGCCGCGCTGGCTCGTGGTCCGGTCAGCGCCTGGGCGCCCGGCTGGTGTGCAGACGCTGTTGATCTTCTTACGTTTTCATTTCTTTCCAGGAGGGGCTTTGTGCTCCGCGCGTGAGGGAGGTTGGCACCGTGCCCTGTCGTGGGGCTAGACGGCCGGGTCACACGCGGTCCTAACTTACTGTTCTTTTTGATCTCTTTGAAAAAAAGTCTCGATCCAGACAAGAAGATCCGGAACAATTACGGCTGAAGCAGAAGGCGAAAGAGGTGAGCTTTCTCCGGGCAGGGTCTCCGCTGCGCCCCAGCCAGCGCCCATGTCCAGCCCCCTGTCCGGCAGGCGGGAGGGGCCCGCTCTCAGCGGCAGTGGCGCGGGTGGGCCGCGCGGCACTCCGTGGTTTGGTGAAGGCTTTTCTCTGCAGTCTGCCTCCTGCTGAGCGGCAGTTAGCGGCTCTTTTTAGAATTTGTTCATATTTCCTGAATTTTTAAGACAAGCAGGTGCTGCTTCCTCCTTCTGGTGGTAAACTATGTTCCCTGTTTTATTTTAATTTTTAAAAAAGACTTATTTATTTATTTACACAAGCACTGGGTGCAGTCAGAAGCGCGGGAGGGTGAGAGGATTCACCAGAGCCAGAGCGGGGAGCAGAGCAGGCAGAAGGACCGAAGGACACTGCTGAGGGGAGCAGCGGGCGGCAGGAGAGGTCTGCGCGCCATGGGGGACCCTCGCTTGCGGCCGGGGATCGAACGGGCGCTGCAGAGGCTGCGGGCAGCTTCGCAGCCCAGCGCTCGACCGCTGCGCCACTGGGGAGGCCCTATGCTCCCTGTTTAAAAAAAGTGAGAATGTTAAAAATGCTTTAATTTAGAAAGTGTCAGGAGCCCCCCTGGCGTCTGTAGTAAGCAGAGGTCACGTGCGTGGACCGACATCCTCTGTTCCCCTCAAAGATGCAGCAGCAAGAGCTGGCGCAGATGCGGCAGCGGGACGCCAACCTCACGGCGCTGGCCGCCATTGGGCCGCGGAAGAAGAGGAAAGTGGACTCGCCAGGCCCGGGGTCGGGCACGGAGGTATGGGTGGGCTGCGGCCCCTCGCCCAGAGCCCCAGAGGGCCCTGTGTGGGTGCTGGCGTCACTGGTCCTCGGAGCCCAGACCTGGGGACCCGTCTGTGTGCGGGGGTCCCCGGGGTCCACACCCCGCTGCTGGCTGTGAGGGCTCAGCCCGCGCATCACCTTGTTTTTGCCCTGAGAGGTCAGTTGTGAACGTCAGGCCTGCAGGGCGGTGCGCCGGGAGGTGGCCGTCTTCTGCCTTTCCCTCTGTCCCTGAGCCCCTCTATTTCACCACGGGGCGCCAGCGCGGGGTGTCTGCTCATGGAGAGACGGAGGTTCCCAGGCAGTTTTGCAGATCTGGAACCCTGTCCTCGGAGGTGGCCAGCGGCCTGAGGCTGCGTGCCGCTCGGGGCTCCTCCGAGGCCGTCCTGGCCACCAGCGCCCCCTGACTGGTGCTCCCACGCCCTGGCCGGGTCCTCTCGTGGGCCGCTTAGAGGGGGCCCCCAAGCATCTGGGGTTGGTCTGTGTTAGGTGCCGGGCCGGGGCCTCTGCTTCAGGCTGACTTTTTCCTCTGCACCCAGCGTTGGGGTCAGGGTGCCTGGCGGGCCTGTGTCCCCGCCCGGGCTGCTCCCGCCCTGTGTGCTGGGCCTCCTGCTGCGATGCGCTGCGCTGCCCGCCCGGCCCGGGAGAGCTGCCTCTCACCGGGTCCACCGCTGCCCGCCTGGCCGGAGCCTCCTGCTGCCCTAGGCCCGGCCGCTTGCCTGTTTACGTCTGTCTCGTGGCCGCGGCCGAGCTGGCCCCTGGGCGCCTGGTGGAGCGCCAGGGCCGCGGGCTCTCGCGCTGCGGGAGTTGGGTTGCTGCGGCTCCTGCTGTCGGCGCTTTACTTTCGCTGCGGTGTTGGCGAGGGGGCGGGAGAAGCCTGCCAGCGCCTAGGGAGCGGCCGCCGCCCTGGGAACGCCCGCGGCCAGCTCCTGCCCCGCTCCCCAGTTTAGTCTTCATTTCTCAAAAGAAGTTTTATTTGTGATTTTTTTTTTTGTCACGCTGCTTGCTCATTCCCATTTGTGGCGTTTTACGCTTTCTAGTGCCTTGTAACGTCTCAGTTTCGGAGCAGGATGCCCGTCTCTGGCGTCTGGCGGAGCCGGCTGCTGGCCCCATCCCGCCGTTCCCTGGGGCGAGGCGGCGCCCCCTTCCTCCAGCCCCAGGGGCTTTCTGGGGCGGAGCTGGGGCTCCTGACCTGTCCAGGGCGCATCCTACCTCCTGCGGCGAGCGGCCCCTTGCTGTGCGGACCTGTGGTTGTGGGGACCGAGGCTGAGCTGGGGCTCTGGTCATTCGGTCCCTGCAGCCTCTGATTTGAGCTGGGCCAGCGCGGCCCCGGCCCCCGGGCTCCGTGAGCGCAGAGCCGGAGAGCAGGCCCCGGCAGAGGCCCTGCAGGCTGCCCCTCCCTAGGGAGCCGAGGGCCGCTGGTTCTGTCTGGTCAGGCCCAAGGGGGCGTCTGGGCTCCCATGTGCCGGGCCAGGAGCCCAGGTCCGTGTGTTGAGGTGTGAGAGGCCTCGTGCCCCGGGCAGTGGCCGTCCTGGCGCTGCCTGTCCGGCTGCTTGAGGTACATCTCCCCGGCCACTGGGACGTGAGCACCGTCCCTCTAAGTTGCCGTCCGTCTGTCCTCCTGTCGTCCTCAGGGAGGTGTTGGCAGGGTCCTGCTGCTCCTTCAGCGGGGTGGGCAGCCCTGTGGTCCAGGCCCAGTGGCCTGCAGGCTCTGTCCTCGGAGCCCGCCGTCCCTGCCGCCGGCCTGCCCCGTGCCCGCCCGCCCCAGGGCTCCGGTCTGCGGCCTCCGCCTTGCAATGCCTGGGCCTGGGAGCTGCCTGGAGCCTGGGGCGGGTCCTCTGTGGGCTCCAGGTGCCCGCCTTCTGGCCCGAACGTCCCTGAGTGCCCCAGGTCTCTGCAGCCTTGGCCAGAGTCCCGAGTCCTGGGCGCTGGTGCCTCTGCAGAGTGGGGCAGGGCCCTGCGCAGGGCCAGGGGAGAGCTGGCCGGGCCTGGCCGTCCCTCCGCCCGAGTCCACCCCCTTCCCGGGGCCCTGTGTGTCTCGGTGGGGCTGGGTCAGCTGGTTTCGGGGCTCCCTGTCCAGCCCTCACCGCGCCGCCTCCGCGGCCTGGCTCCTGTGGGCGCCGCCGCGAGCCCCTCCTCGCCCGGGCCTCTGGCCCCGTCCCCCGCGGGGCTCGCGCCGGGCTGGCCTGGTGGTTGGAGTGTCCCGCGCGCGCCGGGCGGGCCGGAGCCGCGCGGGGACGGGTCTGCGCGGGCCGCGCCCGCCACCTGCTGGCCACGGGCGGCGGCGCGGGTGGCCGGGGCGCGGGGCCGGCGGCTGCGGGAGACGGGCCCGGGTCGGGGTCGGGCGCCGGGTCGCGCTCCGGGTCGGGCCCGGGTCGGGGTCGGGCGCCGGGTCGGGCCCCGGGTCGGGGTCGGGCCGGGTCGGGCGCCGGGTCGGGCTCCGGGTCGGGCCCCGGGTCGGGTCGGGCGCCGGGTCGGGCCCCGGGTCGGGGTCGGGCGCCGGGTCGCGCTCCGGGTCGGGCCCCGGGTCGGGGTCGGGCGCCGGGTCGGGCTCCGGGTCGGGCCCCGGGTCGGGGTCGGGCGCCGGGTCGGGGTCGGGCGCCGGGTCGGGTATGGCGCCGGGGCCGCCCCGGCCCGCCCCGCCCCGCCCCGGCCTGACCGCGCGTCCCCGCAGGGCTCGGGCCCCGGCGCGGCGTTGCCCGGCGGCTCCGGCGGCGGCGGCCCGCGGCAGTTCGCGCGGCAGCGGATCACGCGCGTCAACCTCAGGGACCTCATCTTCTGCCTGGAGAACGAGCGCGAGACCAGCCACTCCCTGCTGCTCTACAAGGCGCTGCTCAAGTAGCCCAAGCCATGGCGGGCCCGCCCCGCCCCGCCCCGCCCCGCCCCCCGGCCCCCGCCCCGCCCCGCCCCGCGCCCCTATTTTTGTACCGTCGGCGGCGCCGCCGACTTTTAGCCCGTCCCGCGCCCCGCGCGCCCCCCGCGCCCCGCGCGCCCCCCGCTCTGGTGGGTGAAGCCGGGGCGCGGGCGGGCGGGGCCCCGAGAGTCTATTTTACTTGCACTGTGTTTTTTAGCTCAAAGTGGAGACGCGGACGAAGTGAGAGCCGGGCGGGGGCGGCCCCGCGCCCCGTCTTTGTACCTATTTTTTTATCGCAGATACGCTGATGGGTTCTTTATATTTTCAGAGGTTTATTGTATCCAATTGCCCCGGACAGGACTTTTATGACCTTCGGACGCGCCGCCTGGACCCGCGGCCGCGCCCCCGCGCTCGACCTGATCAGTATTTTTTACCGACCCGACCGTCGCGCCTCTTTCTTTGTCTTTTAGGGCCCCCCCCTTCTTTCCATTTTTTCATGTAAATTTTGCACAGTTACTTGTTCATATGTAAATATTTTACTTTCAAAAATGAAGTTTTTAATGGCTATTGTTTTATATAGGATTGAAAGAAAATTAACTCCTTTATTAAAAACAAATTTATCTGTACGCGTTTCGCCTGTGTTTCCCGTCGGGTTCGCCGCGGGGCGCCCTCCAGCCCCCGGGGGGCCCCGCCCCGCGCCCGGACTCCCCGCGCAGGAGGCCCCGCCAGAGCCGGGCGCGCCCCCGGGGTCCCCAGGGCGTCTGCTGCGGGCCGGGGCCGTCGGGGGTCCGCGGTGGCGCGGGCCTGGGGCGCCGCCTCCCGGCCTCGTTGTCCCCGTATGGCCCGACGGCCTCCGTGGGGTGCGGCCCCTGCGCTGGGCGGCCCTCGGGGGTGCGGCCGCAGCTCGGGCCGCCGCCGGCGCTGCGGGATGGGGGGCTGCGCCCCAGTCCTCTCCGGGCCGGGCCGGCCTGCCGTGCGCGCCCTGGCCCGGGGGCGCGCGGGAACCGGGGGCGTGGGCGGCCGGCGGCTGCCGGGGCAGGGGCGTCCTCGAGGCGCCCAGGGCCGCGCCAGGCGCTGACCCGTTCCCCGCGGCGCGGGGCGGCCCGGAGCGGCCGTGCGGGGTGGGGGGGGCTCCGGGCGCTCGCGGGGAACCCTCGGCCGAGGCACCTGCGGGCGCGGGCGGGGCTCGAGCAGGGGGCGGGCGGGAGGTCGTGGGAGGGGGCGCGCCGGGGTCCTCGGTCCTTGGCCCGGAGGGCGCGCGCCCGGCCCCCGGCCCCCGACTCGGGCCGCTCCCGACTCGGGCCGCTCGGGCTCGTCTGCTCCGCGGGGGCGGGGGCGCCTGGCTTGAGGGCCCAGAGCGCGCGCCCCAGAGCCGGTCCTGGGGGGAGGCCGGCCCCAGAGCCCCCCGAGTTGGGGCCTGCGCTGCCCTGCGTGAGGCCGAAGCCGGGCCGCGCCCCGAGGGCCAGGAAAGTGCCGGCGCCGAGCAGGGCGGCCCTCGGGCCCCCGTCCCGCTCGGGAGGGTCCTGCAGCCCGGGGGGTGCCCGCAGGTGGGGGCCAGGCCGCCCCTCCCGGCCGCCCGTCGGCCTTGCCGGAGCCTCCCCGCAGCGGCTCCTCGCCGCCTCCCCGGCCCCGGCCCACCGCCCTGGCACCCGGCCTCCCCGCTGTTGGCGCCTGAGGGACGCGCCCCAGCCCCGGCCAGCGCCAGCGAGGGCCGCCCCTGAGGCCCCGCCTGCCCGCCCCTGAGGCCGCCCTCCCGTGAAGGACCCCGGGGAGCTGGGCGGGGTCTGGGCGGGGCCTCAGGCCTCCCTCCCCGGCCTCGGGGTCCGCCCCCAGCCCCCCGCCCCCCGCCCCCCGCCCCCGCGCCGCCTGGTTGTGAGCGTGATTAGCTGCCGGCCCGGAATCCACGCGGCTCCCTGTGCTGTGGTGGCCGAGCTGCCCGCGGGTAGCCGGGGCCGTTTCTGTCCTGCTTTGTGGACGCAAGTTTGTGCCCATGACAGGCCTGGGGCGAGGAGGCCGAGCGGCCCTGCCGCGGGCGGGAGCCTGACCCCGCGGGCGCCGACCGGCCTCTGCGGCGGCGGGGCGGGGGCGCGGCCATCCCTGCTGAGCTCGCCCCAGGGACCCGCGGGGTCCGGGGCTGTGCCGCCCGCGCCCGTGCCCGGCTGCCCCCTGGGGCGCCCCCCCCCGCGGGACCCAGAAGGCGGGGCCCCCCGAGCGCGGGAAGCCCCTGCGCCTTCGCCAGGCCTGAGCCACCTCACCGGCTGGGCTGTCCCCCCAGGACCCCGGGGCCGGCGGGCAGGCCCTGTGCCCGGGCGGGGGAGAGGCGCTCACGGCTCGGGGGTGCACGGGCGGGCGCGGGCTCCGTTGGGCCGCTGACCTCGGTGTGTGTTGGGGGTGGCGCGGAAGGCCCCCCCAGGGCCCCGGCGCGGCCTCTGCTCGGGCCCTGGCCTGGCTGTGCGCCCCGGGGTGGGCCCTGGGTTCCCGCCGGCGCGGCCTCCTCCGTGGCGGCGCCCCAGCTCAGGAGCCGCGGCCCCGGGGTGCGCCCGGCCGGTCTGCGGGAGCCCGGCGCCCCTCGAGGGGCGGCCGCCGGCCCCTCCGCCCGGGACACCTGCGGAAAGAACCAGCCCGAGGCGACTTCAAAGGGGACTTTATTTCCTCCCCAGCAGGTGCCGCGCCCCGCGCGCCCCCGCGCCCCGCGTTTGGAGCCGCGGCCGCTGGGCGCTGCCACACGAGAACATGGACGCGCTCTCCCCCTTCGCCTTTTTGGTACAAAATGATACAAACAACAATACAAAATAGTTGTGCTGTCGACGGTTACAAAAGAGGCCGCGCGCCCGCCCCCGGCGCCCGGCGTCCAGCCCGCGGCCTCGTCATGCGCCGCGCGGTCGGGAAACATGCAACGAAGAACCAGAACGGAAGACGGGGCGGCGAGAAGACGCGTCTCGGGGCGCCCCTCCAGCCCCGCCCGGGGAGCCGCCGCGCGGGGAGCCGAGGCTCGCGGGGGCCCCGCCCTGGACGCGCCGTCGGGCCGCGGGGCCGGTGCTGCCCGCTGGCCCAGGCCCCCCGCGCGGCCGTGCGGGGCTCCCCCGTTTGCAGAACCACCCCCCAACAAGCCGAGCCCCGCCCCAGCACGTCCCAGCGCCCATGCCGGGCCCGCCGCGGACATGGCGCGAGGACGCGCTGCGTGGGGGGACGCTGGACACGCGGCTAACGTGCCGCGGGCTCCTGGGGCAGCTCCGGCACCCTCTGGGAGGGCGTGGGAACCCCATTTTCTCCGCCCAGGGACCGCTGTCCAGCAGTGTGGAGACGGGGTGGCCGCGGGGCCCCACTTCGCGGGGAGCTGCCCGGGCAGAGGTGGCCACGCGGGAGGCCGGGGAGGGGGCGTGGGTGACGGCCGGGCGGGCTCCGGGTGCATGAGGCGGGCAGCCCAGGGCTGCCGGTGCCTGGGGCGCCCACAGGTGTCGCTGATGCTGAGCCCTGGCCTGGTGCAGCCTCCCAAGGTGAGCCGGGGCCACCCCGGGCCACGCCCGGCACGTTCACACTTAGCAGTGACGCGGGATGAACTTCCCCCAAACCAACAAAAATGAGATTCCAGCTCCCACCCCGGCAGCACCCCCCGCAGGCCCCCGGCAATGGGCATAGCAGGGCTTGGACTGGGGTACCCTCTGAGGCCCCCACCCTACAGGCCACACAGAGGGGGGCACCAGCCCAGGGTGCCGCCTCCCCTCCCAGGCAACCAGGAGGTCGATGCACAAATGCGCACAGGCCAAGCCAGGGTCCCGGCAGCCCTGGGAGCAGCGGGATGGTGAGGGGAGTGAGTGGCTGGTGAACCCTGACGTCCGTGACACACCCCACGGCCACACGCGTGCACCTCCCAGGTCACAGCTGCTCAGCGGTGAGGATGAGCGTGGCAGCAGTCACCCCGGGCTGGGGGGACGGAGCAGAGGCCCATGGAGACATGGAAGGGGCACCCAGCCCCGCCTCTCCAGGCCCCGGGGAAGCAGGGAGACTACCCGCTCCCCCCCCCCCGCCTCCACGCACCCCGGAGGGGGCTGTGCACCCCGCCCGGCCCGGCCGCTGCCTTGGGTCTGGGGCGTGTAGGCCTCCCCAAGGCCGGCCGAGGTGTCCCCGCAGCAGCAGCCTTTGTCCTTGTCGGTGCCGGGACCCTCTCCGGGGGTACCGAGGCCAGGTCCTGCCCAGGGCTATGGTGCCTTCACCCATCTTGGGGCGCAGAGAGCAGAGGAGCTGGCCCCACGGGGGTGCCTCCTGCCCCGGCTGCTGTGGGGAGTGCGGGAGGTTGCTCCGCAGGGACAGAGGCTGCGGGGCGGCCCTTCCTGTGTCCCGGGGCCGCCCCAGCGTCCAGTGGAGGCAGAACTCCTCCCCCTGCTGCCGCGGGTCCACGGGGGGGGGGGGGGCAGGCGGACGCGCGTGGGACAGCGGGACAGCAGCGAGGGCGCTGAGCGCCAGATGCCCTGCCCAGCCAGGCGGGCGGGAGAGTGCCGCGGCCCGGTGGCCGGCCAGGGCGTCTGCCGGCTGCCGACGGGTCTGATGAGGGGGCTCGTGCCGGGGCCTTTGGGTGCGGACTGATTTGGGCTGTGGCTCCGTCGGACACCCAAGGCAGGGGGCCCCGGGCGGCGCCTGGGGTGACAGCAGGCCTTGGGGAGGCTTCCTGGTTGGCTGGGGGACCCTGCGGATGGCAGGGCGGAGATGGGGAGACCAGGGACAGTCCCTGGGGCCTCCACCCCAGCTCTCCAGTCTCCAGGCAGGGCCGGAGGGAACGCGCTCAGCTGCTCCTGTGGTGCCAGCAGCTGCCCGGGACTCCCGCTGCCAGAGCCCGGCGCGGGCCTGCCCCCAGCCGCCCCGCGAGCCCCGGGAGCCCCCAGCCCGAGCCAGCGCGCTCGGGGGGCTGCTGGGGTGTGTCCCCAAACAAGCTTTGCTTTGTGAATTTTGCCAAGTGACTCTTCCCCTTAAGAGACTAGAAACAGCGACATCCTCCCCGTTCCTGGCCGGGCCGCCGGGCGCTCGGGGCCGGGCCGGCTGCTGCCGCGGCGGCTCCTGGCTGAGGCCGGCGCGCTCCGGAAGGCACTTCCGTGTTCTTTAGCCAGGGCTGCTCGCGGGAGTGTCGAGTCGGGCGGCGCCTCCGCTCTCCTGGCCGGCCGGCGGGCCGCGGCGAGCATGCTGGGCAGTGGGGCTGGGCGGGAGGGGCCCTGAACCCACGAAAGGGCCGTCCGGGCAGGAGACCCGGCCTCCCCGCTGCTCCTGGGCACCTGCGCGGCTCCCGTTGGGTCCCGGGAGGCCTCAGTCCTCTTCGCCGCCCCCGTACATGTCCGCCAGCTTCTTGAAGCGGGGCCCCCAGTCGCCCAGGTAGTCGTAGTCCTGGTCCCCCGAGCTGGACGAGGTCAGGGAGCTGACGGAGCCCGTGGTGGAGCCGCTGCCCTCATAGTCGAAGACCAGCAGGGAGTCGTAGGGGGGCGCCGTGGGGTCTCTGTCAGCTGCCCGGAGGCCCTGGGGGAGACGGGGGTGAGGGCCGGGGCCGGACGGCGCAGCAGGTGAGCTGAGGGGGGCGGGGGTCAGGGCCGGACGGGGCGGCGGGTGGGCAGGCTGGGGGGCTCAGGGCTGGGGCTGGACGGCGCTGCGGGCGAGCCAGGGGGACGACGGGGGTCAGGGCCGACGGTGCTGCTGGGGGCTGGGGGGCCGGGAGTTGGGGCTGGCCGGGGGGCCGGCAGGCCAGGGAGCTGTGCTGGGGAGCAGGTCTGGGTCTGTCCCTGCCCCGCGGCGCGTCTCTCGGGGTGCTCTCTGGGAGTCCTGCCGGGGCGCCTGCTGCCGTGTGGGCACCCACCTCACTGATGAAGTCGCCGATGTCTCCTGGGTGGGGTACCACAGGCCTGGCAGGGTACTGGGGCTCGGCGCCCACGGGCCGCTCGTCCACGCGCCGCACGCCGGGGCCTTGCTCAGCGTGGGCTCCATGGCCTCGGGCTGCTGCAGCTGGCTCAGGTCATAGTCCTGGGGGGTTGGTGGGGGGGTGCTGCTCTGTGACGGCCTGCCTGCGCCCCCCCACCTGCCCTGCCGCACCCCCGCTGCTCTTGGCCCACAGCCCCGCCGTCCGGGATGGCCACCGTCCTCGCTGCCCTGGCAGGCGTGGTGCCCACACACTGCCAGGCTGGGCTGCGGATCCCCTGCCCGCGGGCTCCAAGGGGTCATGGGGGGGAGTTGCCACGTGTCCGACGGCTGCGCCCGGGAGCTGCCCCTGCCACCCGCGGGGCTCACCTGGTCCTCCTCGCCGCCCCCCTCCTCGTCGTACTTGAGGATGTTGTCCCGCACGTCGTCCTCGGGGTCGATGAGCAGCTGCTTGGCGTGTCGCTCCCTCTCCCGGCGCCGCAGCCACGCCGCGAACACCAGCACCATGGCTGCGGCCGGGGCCCGGAGAGCAGCGGTGAGGGGCAGCGGGAGGGGGCCCGTGGCTGCTGCACCCCGGCCGGGCGCCCCGCTGCCGCCTTGGCCGCCTTGCCCTCCCTGCCGGCCGCCCGCCACTGGCCGCCGGGGGCCGTCCGCGCTGGGCGCTCCCAGGGCCGGCTGGCGTGCGTCCCCACCGGCACAGACACCTCCTGCCCGGGCCAGAGAACACCCCGCGACGCAGCTGTGGTGACCTCGGTGACGAGGACCCGCCCTGGGGGATGACCTGGAGCTGGAGGCGGGTTCCCCCCACGTGCCTGGAGGGCCCCTTGGCTCTGGGCATGGAGCCGAGCCCGCGCCCACCCCTCCCTGTCCTGCCTCCTGGGGCCCTCCCCGCTCGCCCTACCTGGGGAGCCAAGCTGGCTGGAGGAGCAGGAGCGGCCGGCACACGCCTGCCTGCCGGCGACAGGCTCCAGGGCAGAGACACACCTTCACCCCCGCCAGAGAGCGCCCGCTCCGGACAGAGTGCGCTGGGGGGCGCTGCCCCTCCTCCACGGCCTCCACCCTGGAGGCTGCTGCCCCTGGCCCGGGGACACCGGCCCGAGGGGCGTCCGGGAGGCCCCGCGGAGAGCCCGGGGCGGCGCGGCACGGCCGTACTCACTCAGCAGGATGACGATGCAGAGGAGGATGGCCACCATGGCCCCCGTGCCCAGCCCGGCCGCTGCCACCGCGCCCACCGCCGTGCAGTCGCCGTTCTCGTCGCACGGGCACACCTTGACCTTGATGATGGACGTGCTGGACAGGGGCGGGTTCCCAGAGTCCGTCACGGTGATGGGGACGTCGTACACCCCGGCCTCCAGGTACAGCACGCGCAGGCTCAGCTGGGCGTAGTCCCCTGGGCAGAGGACAGGGCCGGTCAGCACCGCCGCTCAGCACGCCGGCCCCGGCCCCCGAGAGACCGCTGCCCGAGGAGGCCCAGCCATCGACACGTCTCAGTGGTGCGTGGGAGCAGCAGCGAGAGCCGCTCACCCCGGTGGTCGGGACGTGGACGCGGCTCCTTACTATGTGAAGAGTTTACCAGATCAGTCAGCAAAGCGCCCCCAAGAACACACCGGCGCAGGGGCCCCCGGGGGCACAGGGGCCAAGTCTCAGCACTGAAGCTGTCCGCAGCCTCTGCAGCACGAGTTCGATCCCCTGCCCGGGAGCAGCCCACAGGGCGCGGCAGACCCCTCCTGTCTCCCCGCTGCTCCCCGCAGCCGTGGGTTTCAGTGGATCCGCCTGTTCTGCTCCCCGCTCTCTCTGGGGAGTCCTCTCACCCCCGCACCTCTGGCCTGCGCCCCAGCTCTTGGATGCATGAATAAATACATCTTTAAAACAAAGGAGAACGCCCCAGGGCAAAGCACAGACAGAAGAAATGAAATAACAAAAATACATGAAGGAACGTCCCCCGGTAGCCGAGAGCCGCAAAGGGAGACAACGGTCTCGGCCATAAGTTGGAAAAGTGCTTCTGGACGATTCTGTTTGGTGTCAGCGAGGTCTGGGGAGACGCTGCTCTGTCCCTCCAGGGAAAGCGGGAGCCACGTGGCCCGTGTGGGGGCATCTGCAGGGCGTGGGGGGTCAGGCCCTTCCCCTGACCTCTGGCCCTGCCTGAACCCCACGGGTGCCCGGGCCTGGAGCACCGACCGCGAAGCTGCGACCCCCAGTGGGGCCACACGGAGTGAGACCGGCGGCCTGGAGCCGCACCCAGTGTCGCAGGGTCCCCCCGCTCATCCTTGTTACAGCGAAATGTAGTTTTGGGGCGATGTGACTCGAGGGCCCGCTGGAGCTGCTCTACAGTGGCAGGAGACGCGACACCCCGCTGGCTAGAGCCCACGTGGGCTGCCCGGCCTCCGTGCCGCGGGTGCCCAGAGCAGCCCCGGCCCGCCCGGCCCACAGAGGCCGCCCGGCGCTCACCGCTCAGGCGCGCGATGGTCCAGTTCCTCCGCACGGCGGCCGGGGCAAAGGGCAGCTCGAAGACGTAGGGGCCGACGTTGGGGTCGATGTCGGCGTCGGCCGCGGTGATGTTGACAACGTTCAGCCCCGGCCTCTCGCATACCTGGGCCTCCTTGGGGAGCAGCTCGGGGGCGTTGTCGTTGATGTCGATGAGGTAGATCTGCAGGGTCCCGGTGCCGCTGGCGGGGGGGATCCCTGTGGCAGGCGGGACCTCGGGGTCACCTCCGGGGATCGGGACCTCACCACGAGGCGATGCTGCGGCCAGCCCACAGCCCCCAGGACAGGCCAGAGCCCCTCGGCCCCCCAGGTGGACCACGACAGCCCCGGGAGGCCCTCAGCCCGCGCAGCCCTGACCCTGCACAGATGCCCACACACCGCGACCAGCCACGCGCACACTCAGGGCACTCGCGTGCACACTTACATACGCACACACAGCTGCACACTCACACACGCACGGCGCCCACACAGGCTCTACGGACCTGGGCTGCAGGGAGCACATGCTTCGCCCAGAGCCCTGGGCCGCGCTCCGCCAGCATGGGGTGTGCGCTGGCCCTGACCCTGCTTCCGGACTCTTCTCTCCCGGCTAGCCCTTCCCCAGCCTCTGCAGAGCGGGTGGGTGCCCCAGGGCTCAGTGCCGGCAGGGTGTGGGCTACCCCTGGGCCCAGCCCCACTGGCCTCTGCTCCCCCTCTCAGCCCGTCCAGCCCAGCCCCACGTGGGGCCCCGGCCCCTCTCCGCCCGCTTCTCCGGCTCCCAGTCTGTGCCGGCCCTCGCCGCCGCGCCTCTCATTGGCAGGCACACGCCTTCCCACAGGCCCTGCCCGGCCCTCCCAGGCCCGCTTTCGCTGTGACCACAGGCCATGGGGCTGCGTACGGGCGGTCAGGGGCGCCAGGAGCACCAGGGGCTGCTCTGGAGGCTGCTGAGCAACCTGCCTGCCCTCGCTCTGCTGAGGGCGCCCGGGCGGGGCCTCGAGAGGGCCGCACACTAAAAGGCCCTGTGTGGGGGGCCTCATGGGGCAGAGGGGCCCAGCTGCTGTCCCGGCGGCTCGGTGGACGGGCTGGGCACGCAGCAGCCCCGTCCCACGGCGGCGTGTGGCCCAGTGTGCAGGCTGGAGGGACCAGCGGTCAGGAGAGGGACGGCCCTGGAGGCTGGGGACGTGGGCCATGGGCCCATATGGCCCCCCCGTGCTGCCCACCCCGCTCCGGTGCCAGACGGCCTCATGTCCCCAGCCCAGGCCCATGGCGGGGCCGGGCACGCACCGTTGTCGGCCGCCAGGAAGGTGGCCTCGTAGACGTTGTTCTTGGCGTAGAGAGACTCGCGGTCCAGCACGGCCGCGGTGCTGACCTGCCCGCTGGTGGTGTTGATGCGCAGCCAGCTCGCAGGGTCCGACAGCTTTGAGTACCTGGGGGTGGGGTGGTGCTCTGGGTCACCCCGAGGGACAGTGCCCATGGGTCTGCAACCACCCGGCTGGACAGCCCCCCCGCCAGGGACCCCAGGAGGCAGGCGCGGTGGGGAAACAGGAGCAGGTGGGAGGCGGCTGGCGCGGGCGTCCGAGCCTTCACCTCTTCGGGGAACCTCCAGGATCCCGGGCCCTGCTGCACAGCGGCCTTGCTCACCACCTGCGCCCGGTGGGCTGGGGGACCCCGTGGCTCCTCTGACCTGGGGAGCGCCCTTATGCACGCCCCCAGGACTCCCTGGGCTGCGGATTTCGCTGGACGTCTCGGGTCCCTTCCACCTGGAAAGCGGGGAGCCTGCGGCTGGGCCCCACCTCACGGCCTGCTGCATGAAGCGGTCGGGGTCCACTGCCGAGAACGTGGTCAACACGGTCCCGGGGGGCACGCCCTCTTCCAGGCGGATCAGCTTGTGGTTGGAGGGGAAGTAGGGGGCCTCGTTGATGTCCATGACCGAGATGGTCACCCCTGCCGTGGACTGGAAGGACATCTGGATGCCACTGGCCAGCGGCGCCTGGTTGGACACCATCACGGTCAGCATGAAGGCTCGGTTCAGCTCGTAGTCGACCGCCTGCGAGGAGCGAGGCCCTGCCTGAGCCGCAGCGTTTGGAGGGGGAGGGCGCCCCACCCAGCTTCCAGCACCCCTGTGCCCGGCCCAGGAGGCAGGTCCCCGCAGATCCCATGCCGCAGGCTCCCTTAGCTCCTGCATGCTGGGGTTTGGCCGACAGGAGAGAGTCGTGGTCCTGCCTCGCCCTGCCCTCCGCCCTGGGCGTGGGGGGCAGCTGGGCTCCTTGGGGGCTATAGAGTCCGCTGGGCGCCCCCCCGCAGCCCCCGCACGGCTGGCTCCTGCTCCGCTCGGCACCCAGCGTGGTGAGGGGCCTGCGGTCTGGCCGCCTTGCCCGGGCGCCGTGGTGTCTCCTACAGAGATGCCCTGGGACTGGCGAGTGGGGCCTTATTTGGAACCAGGGGCTTTCAGATGCGGCTATGAAAGGCCTGGAAGGGGTTGCCCAGTCCAAGGACAGGCCCTGATACGCGCGGGGGCCACGGAGACACAGGCGATGGCGTGAGGCGGCCACTGCCCGAGCATGGAGGGCGTGGCCCGGCCCAGCCCAGGTGCCAGACCCTCACGATGCTGCCCCAGATCCGACCTTCAGTTAACGGGAAGACGGGACAGAGGGACAGACCAGACAGCACCAGGACTTAAACAGAAAAATCAGTTTTCTGGAACATTCTACAGGACAGGAGACTTGGCTTCTCCAGCGAGTCAGGGGCACCGATAGAGACAACTGTGTGTTGGGGGCGGTTCTGGATTGCACGCCCCAGAAGCGGGACAAGGAGCGGCGGCCCTTGGCCTGGTTTGGTCCAGGAGGCCCGGAACGAATCCATTGATAAAAAACAGACATTTTGGAGACAATTGGGAATTTGGGTGCTGGGGGAGTCCTAGGTGGCTTTTCTTACACCTGACACGGGCCATCTGGCGGTGAGTTGCCTTTCTTGCCCTCCCTTCGTCGCCCGTGCGCTACCCCGGCACACAGTGCTTTAGCCAGGACCACGAGGCTGCTTCTCGCTAAGCTGTCAGTGACCGATGCTGCCTCACGCCGCTGCTGCCCTGCCTTCCGGGGACGTGGACGGCGGGCGTGGGGAGAGGCGGGTGGGAAGATGGCTCACGGCCCCGTGCCGGAGGCTTGCGGAGGTCAGCTAACACGTTTACACGGAGCACGCTTCTCGGGAAGCGCGGTGACCACAGTTAGTGAAGACCTTGCGCCGGCGGGTCCCTATTTATCCCGCCCCAAGACAAGCGCGCAGAGAACCCTGCGGCCACCTGCCGGGGCGCCGCCCCCGCCCCGCCCCCAACGCCAGCGCTGGGTAATTCCGTCTGGCGCGGCTGGTCTGGGGCAGCCAAACAAGAGGCACCTGCCCCAACAGTGTGGTCTGTCACCTCCAGGGCCGAGCCCGACGAGACCGCGTGGGCGCGGCGGCCACTCCCGCTTGCTCGGGGACGGGGAGCGTCTTCAGGTAGGAGGCGCGCGTGCTGCCCTGTGCGGAGAGCGGCCAACCCAGCGAAGCCGGGTGCGTCTCGGGAACGCAAGGACGGGTTAAGCCGAGAAGCCCAGGTTACTAGACGGGGGCGAGCGGGGCCCCGGGAGGCACGGCGCGTCCCCCGCGGGGGCCCCCCGGTCTCGCACACCGAGGCGGGACGGCCGCCGGGACCGCGGCTCCGGGGACCTGACGGGGCCGAGCTCGGCGCCTGGCGACGCGAGCAGCACCCACCTTCACCACGGTGACCATGCCCTCGTTGGTGACGGGGTCTGTGCGGACACTGAAGTGCCCCGAGGGGTCCCCGCTGATGATGCGGTACACCGCGTTCCAGTTGGGCGAGTGCGGCTGGTCTCGGTCCACCACCGTCAGGTTTGCGACCACCGTCTCCACGCGGTTTTCAGGGACCTCCCCCGCGTACTGTGCAGGTCAGGAGAGAGCCCGTGAGGCGCTGGGGGGCAGCTCGGGAGGTTGGGGGCCCTCTGCCCCCCACTCCGCTTCAGGCCCACGCGCTGCCCATGGCGGCATCTCTAGAGGGTTCTGGCACCTCCAGCTGAGGCCCGCAAGGCCCGGGGCTCAGACGCGCGTAGACCCGCGCCTAAAGCAGCCCTTCCTGCACACACACGCGCACGCACACGCGTCCGCACCACGTGTGCTCCCCCAACACACTTCCCAGGGCTGGCAGAGGAGCTGGGGTCTGGTCAGTCCCGAGAACCAGCCACTGAGGTTTGACTGGAAACTGGGTCTATTGGTGCTAACTGCACCCCCGGCCCGAGCCCCCCACCCGGCTTCTCAGGACCCATTGTGGGAAGCCGGGCTCTTGTGGGTGAGGGCTTGGTGGGGCTGCGGGTGCATCATCTGCCGGGGGTGCCGGAGCCCCGCAGGCTTCCCCGCCGGGCCTGGAGGCACAGGGGGAGCAGGCAGACAGGCCCCTGCCCTTGGGGGTTTAGGGGCGGTGTGGGCCACGGACACGGTGTGGGGAACGGAACCCACTGGAGGGAGAGCCGAGGCCGCGTTCCAGGGACGGTCCATGCCAGCGCTGAGGGTCCGGGAGCCCTGCCTGACTGGGGTCCTGAAGTGTGGGGGTGGGGAACACTGGCCCACCACAGCTGCTGCTGCCCAGGTAGGGTCCGGGGCAGCCTGGCTTTGGGCAGAGGATGGGGTACTTTGAGGGATGGGGTACTTTGAGGGGACTTTGCTGAGGTCTGGTCACGAGGCCCAGGGGGTGCAGCCTGAGAAGAAAACCAGCCCAGAAGTTACGGCACAGGGGAGGGTCCTATCACCCGCTGAATCCTGGATCTAGCCGTGCCTGAAGTCCACCTTCAAGGACTTCTCAGTTTCTGTGAGATGAATTCTCTCTTATTGAAGCTGCCAGGGTGAGTGTAGTGGACACTGACTAAGCTGCTGGGCTTGCCAGGGCCTTCTGAGTGACCTGCCAGGCAGAGCGCTGGCCAGCTGTGTTTCGGGAGTGGGGCAGAGCCGTGCCCCATCCTGTGTTGGAGGCGGAGCCTCCGCACCCGGCACACCCGGCCTTTGAGAGCCGGTCCTCTCCCGCGCTCTGCTTAGATGACGGTGCATCTGGGTGGCCGCCGAGAGCCCCGAGCGGCATCGCCAGGGAGGAGAGGACTTACAGTGGAGGCTGGGTGGGGGTCAGCGGGCCGGGGTCAGCCAGGCGGGGGTCAGCGGGTGGGGGTCAGCGGGTGGGGGTCAGCAGGCGGGGGTCAGCAGGCGGAGGTCAGTGGGTGGGGGTCAGCGGGTAGGGGTCAGCCAGGCGGGGGTCAGCGGGTGGGGGTCAGCAGGCGGGGGTCAGCAGGCGGAGGTCAGTGGGTGGGGGTCAGCGGGTAGGGGTCAGCGGGCCGGGGTCAGCCAGGCGGGGGTCAGCGGTCACACCTCCCAGACGGTTCTGGGTGTGAATCACCCAGCCAGAAATGCAGTAACTTTTAAAAAGGAGAGAAGAATTAAACCAACGGGGGCGCGGAGAGAGCTTGCTGGGGGAGGCTCCAGAGGCAGCAGAAACCAGACTGGGGGGGCGGGAGCAGAGGGCACCCCCCAGGGGACCTCCTGTGGGGGCCAGGCCAGAGCCGTGGCTCCACGTCTGACCCTCTGAAACCCGCTGGCTCCACGTGCCGGTGGGGCCCCTCCCCCTAAGCCAGCCCCTGGGTGTGCCGGGGTGGGGGGAGGGCCTGACTGCCGTGCCCGCGGGCCCTGCCATCCTGCAGCCCGGCCAGTGCGGCCACCTGCCCCGGCCATGCGGGCTTCAGAACTCAGTGCCAGCGCAGAGATGGGGACACCGAGGTGAGCGCCCCTAGTTTCCGGGGGTTCTGTCCATCCTGTCTCCCAACAAAGCCCCCTCAGCAACCCCTGTTTCCCCACCAAACCCAATACCACCAGCACTGACCAGGAGGCCCTCTGAGCCCGGCAGCCCCAGGAACCTGGGGCCTCCCGGGGAGCCTCATCCTGTCCTCCCTGGGGACCAAGCAGCCTGCCTCCCTCCTACCCAGGTTTGGAAACCTGGGGGCTGGCGCCCCAGTGGTCAGCAGCTGGCCAGGACAGTGTCCCTGGGAGGATGTCCTTCACCTGGCCATCTGCCCTGGGTGGGCCAAGGCTCCTGACTCAGCCCTGAGCACCGTGAGGGACGAGCCAGGCCAGCCCCCTCCCCAGGGCCCTTGTCCATGGCCACGTGCTCCTGCACCCCCAGAGCGGGCAGCTGGGTCTCCTGGCAGGCATGGCTGACCGGCAGGGGCTGGGAGTCCAGCGTCATTATTCTCCCTGCACCCCAGGGACGCAGCTGCATCTGCGTGTCCAGATTTCCCGAGACGGGGGCCGGTGGGACCTTCCTGCCCGTGGAGGGAACCCCGAGCCGCCAGAGCCGCCACCCTCAGGCTGGTGGGCTGCAGCCTCCTGCCGCCACGCGCCAGCTGCCCACTAGATGGCGCTGTGCCCTCACAGCGGAGGCTGCAGCTGGGGGCGCCCTGCTGGACGCGGTACTATGTGGACCGAGGCCGTGGGCTCACCCAACGCAGTCCTCCAGGGCCTGGCCCCGGGGGCCCTGGGGCAGCATGCAGGGGTGACCCTGAGGTCCTCGACTTCTGTGACCCTCCCCTCGGCCCGCCCTGCCCACCCCTGCAGCCTGTCGCATTTCTGGGGCACCACAGGCAGGGGGCACGGCCCGCGGTGTTGGCACCCCTAGGGGGCCCGAGGAGATGGTGGGGAGCCTCTGGCTCCCCGGGGACGCCAGAGTCCGTCACGGAGGGAGGACGAGGGTGCGGCCTTCCGAAGACTGCAGCGCCCTTTGTCCGGCCCCCAGGGCTCTGCCACAGTCCTGGGCAGCGCTGCTTGTGGGCCTCTCCGTGCTCCCCACCCCCTCCTGTGGGCAGGGCCTGGCCCCCTCCAGCCGACTGCCCCAGCCGGGCGCCCGCGGGCCCTGTGCACACGGCCCCACAGTGGCTGAGGTGCCACGGACACTGCTCCGGCCCCGGGCTGCCCCCCGGCCCCGGGCTGCCCCCGCCACGCCACCCACCGTGCTGGCCGTGAACTCGGGCGGGTTGTCGTTGACGTCGGTCACCGTGACGATGGCCGTGGCCGTGTTGGAGAGGCCATAGTTGAGGTTGCCCTCCATGTCCGTGGCCTGGACGATCACCGTGTACTGCTGTACTTTCTGGGGGTGAGAGCGGGCGTCACCACACTTGGGCGCGTGTCCCCAGCGGAGTGGGGGTGAGGGTCCTCAGCAGCAGGGCACTGGCTGTCGGCCCGCGCGCCACGTGCCGCAGCCCCCTCTGACCGGGCGGGGTGCAGCCCGTGGGGAGGGGTGGCCGTCTCGTCCAGGCACCGGGGCTCTGCATGTGGGTCACGGGGTGCAGGGGCCGAGGGCAGCAGGGGGAGCCCGGGGAGCCCAGAGGGACGGTTGCAGAGAGGGAGGGATGGCCCTGAGGGCCTCATTCCTGCCCTTGTCGGCGTCCAGCTCAGCGCAGGCCCCACCTCCTTGGGGCCACGGACACACTGCTGCATGCAGCTGAGGGGGTGGCTTCCCAGAGAGCACGGGCAGACCCTGTTAGTCCCCAGGGTGGACCCCAGGGCGCGGGGGCTTGCTGCACCCCTAGGGGACACTGAGGGCAGCAGTCCATGCTGGACACAGGACACACGTGCGTGTAACCACGTGTGTTCATGCACACCCACGTGTGTATGGACACGGGTGCAGCGCACCAATGCATGCACGCACACACGCACACGCAGGCCCACGCACACTGTCGTGTGTGCACGGATGTGTGGGAGCTCATGTGTGTGCGGCTGGCCGCCACTAGAGGGCAGGCCGGTCTTACTTTGGGGAGCTGGGGGTCTTCCCTGGGTGGGTGGGGGAGAATTCCAGCGGCAGGGGAGGCATCTTGGGGGGCCCGGTGGGGCCTGGTGGGGTCCCCGTGTGGTCACGGGGCTGAGGCCGAGCCCCTGGCTGCCCTGGGCCCCTGGCAGGTGTTCCTCGGCCTTGCGGCCAGTGCTCTCCCTGCCAGATGTCCCCGGGACTGGAATTCGGAGGCTGAGGACAGGGTCACAGTCTCCAGTCTGTCCCTCTCTGCTGAGCAGGGGCGCCAGGCTGGGCTGGGGCCGAACCATTTGTTTAAAAGCCCCGACCCCGTGCTTGGTCCCAAGGGCCACCATTGGTGGTGCGGCTCGTGAGGGAGCCCCCAGCCCTGTGGTGGGTGTCACGCCTGCCCGCGAGGCGCTGGTGACATGAGGCCTTGCGAGGCCAGAGGGCCCCCTGATCCCAGAGTGGTGCACCTGGGCCTGCCAGGGCAGGGGAGGAGCCGGGCTGTGCCCTGACAGCCTGCGCTGGCATAGAACCCCCCGGGCTCCAAAGAGGGTGCTGCGGGGCCGGGTCTGCATACCCAGGGCCGCCCCCACTGGCGCCAGCTGCCCCCCTGGCGTCTGAGCCGGGCCGGCCGGCCGTGGACTGCAGTGAATTCATCAAAATGTGGCCTGGCCAGTGTCAAGTTCCGGTGGAGGAAGGACGCCGTGAGCCGCGTCCCTGGTTGCACGCACTCCCCACAGCTCTGCGCTCAAGCCGCATGCGCCCATCCACATGCAGCGCCTGCGTGCGTGCCACACCCGAGGAGGCTGAGGGTCCCCGAGCCGCATGCGGGGTTGTCATGAGACGGGCGCCTGGGCCGGTGACTTCTGTCCACAGGCAGGGCAGGGTCCGAGCCCCCGACCCCGAAGGACTGCACGGCGCGTCTGTCCACCATGCGGGGCGGACACTTGCTGGGTTGGGCCATCACTTGGCCCCAGGGAGGAGCTGTGTGGGTGTGCGCCCCCCGTGAGGTGCCCAGTCTGCGGGGGGATGGGGTGCTGGTGGGGCCAGGCTTGCCTTGGGGTGACAGGGTCAGGGCATTGGTCAGGGGTGTGGGCGCAGGGCTCTGTGAACCGGCTGAGTGACCGGCCAGCCGGTCCGGGGCCTGGTGCCCGGGCCGTGGCGGGAGGGGCTTGGACCTGCCAGGCACAGGCCAGCATGGGCACCCGGCGGAGGCGGGCCCCAACACTAGAGCCTCTGGCTCTTAAGTCTCTAGAAATGGGATTTGTGGACAGAAACTCCTGCTTAAATGTTGGCCCAGATAAAGCAACCGTGCGTCTCCAGAAGGCAGCACCGCACGCCTGCCCCCCTGCCCCCTGCCCCGTCTGGCCGCGGCTGCTTGTGACCCGGTCGAGGTGCCCGGCCAGGGCAGGCTGGGTCCGGCCTCTACCCTCGGACCTGCCCCCTGCGCCCCAGATCCGCTCCCCTGAGCTGTGCCCACCCGGAAATCGGGGTGCAGCACAGCTCAACCTCCGGCACCCAGGACTGAGCGGCAGCCAGGTCAACCCAGAGGGGCAGCAGGGGGGCGATGGGAGGTTGGGGTGTCTGAGGCCTGGGGTCCCCATCCTGTCGGGCCCATCGGGCTCAGTCTCTTGGCCGAGGGCGGCGGCTCAGTGTGGGCTCTGGACGCCGGGCTCACAGTGGGAGCTTGTGAAGTGGCCCCGCAGCCCCACGAGCCGCAGAACAGCGGCGGGGTCAGCGCAGCGTGGGTGCTGGGGAGGCGCTGCCTGTGTCCAGCCCGGCGGCGCAGGGGGCACCACCCTCTCCTCGCACCTCGTTAGGATTTTCTGCCCCACGTGTTGTGTCTGTGGGTGTCCTGTAGCGAAAGGGCTCCCCGCGGGGTCCAGAGCTCAGGGGGCCGGGGCCGGCGCTGACCCCGCACAGGCGCGGAGCGGGGCGCGTGCCCGGCAGCCCGGGTCACCTTCAGCGCGGAGCCGACGCCCCCTTGTTAGGCCGTGAAGACTAATGAGGAAGCAGGCGACGGGGACAGGCTGAGGGAGGGCGTCGCCGCCGGCCGAGAGACACAGCCGGGGTCTTACCCGAGTCTCCCCTGACATCTCATCGTGTGGGATCGCGCAGTTCAC
Source organism: Talpa occidentalis (assembly GCF_014898055.3). Taxonomy (NCBI): domain Eukaryota; kingdom Metazoa; phylum Chordata; class Mammalia; order Eulipotyphla; family Talpidae; genus Talpa; species Talpa occidentalis. Next base: position 105,951,257 of record NW_023600993.1, on the reverse strand, counting down.
ACAGCGCTGCCTGGTTAGACACGTGGCAGTTGTGCTTGTGGGTTTTCCCCTCCCGAAGACGGCTCGTTGGGGTCTGGAGAGGGGTGTCTGCGTTCCCCAGATACCACCCCTCAGCGTGTGCGTGGCGAGGGCCGGGCTCTTAGGAGGAGGGGGGCGTCTGCCGCCTGCGCGGCTGGTGAGCCATGGCCGGGGAGAGCCGGCGGGGGAGCCGGCCGGGGAGAGCTGGCCGGCGGGGGCTGGCCGGGAGCTGGCGCTCAGCACGCAGGCTGCGCCCGGGAGGGGCGGGCCCCGCGGCAGCCAGGAGCGGCTCTGGGGCCCCCAGACTCGGGGCGCGAGGCGCTGCTGTTGAACAGTTCACCCCGAGTTGCCTGCCCCCAGGCTCCCACTCCCAAAGCTGTCGGTTCGGGACCTTAAGTGGAGGCTGCTGGGCCGAACCTGCTGGAAACACAAGACTCCGCTCCCCACGGCAAGCCCCCCCGCGGCTGCCGCTCCCTTTCCGGCCGGAGGGCTCCCGCCTCAGTGCGCCAGCGACGGGCAGGGCAGCCGCCAGCCAGGCACGGGCCAGGCGCAGCTCGACTCTGGACGCACGTCCACGGGGCTCGCAGGACCGGGGCCCCGGGCCTCCCGGATGAGCTTCCCAGCCAGGCCTCGGGCACCGCCCACCCGCTCTGTGCGCCCGCGGGCTGCGGCGACGAGCTGACAGGGTCTCCCGCCCTGGTGCTGCCTGCCTCACGGGCCACGAGCAGCGGCCCGGCCCGAGCACTGGGGTCCCTCCCAACCCGGCCAGGCCAGGCGGCCGCACCCACGAGCACGCCCGCCCCGCTCCCTGCCCGAGCTGCCCGGGCCACGGCCGGCCCCGTGTGTGCAGGGCGAGTGCACGCAGCCGTCCCGCCACGCTGCCCTCCCAGGGCGTGAAACCCCGACGGCGGGGCCGCCTGGAGCCCTTGCTCCCCAGGGCTGCGTCTGGTTTGTGGGGCGTTACCCGCGACCCTCCCCTGGGGCTCGCGCTCGTGGCCGAGGGCCCCTCCCCAGCTGCCCCGCAGCCACCTCTGAGCCGGGCCGGGCAGCGAGCGCACAACCCACCCCCACGGCAGGGCCCGTCTGCCTGGGCAGGCCCCGCTGAGATCCCCGGGGCTCTGCCCCGCCCCCAGCCCGTCACCCAGTGCACCACGGGGGGCGGCATCCCAGGGCCCTGCCCTCATGGAGCGGGACGCAGGGCGCACCGCGGGCCTGGGACCAGCCTCCCCACAGGCTCTAGGGCCAGCCCCGCTCCCGGCCGGGCGCCCCCTACCTCGCGGTCCAGGCCAGCCGCCACCGTCACGATGTCCCCGGTCTCGCTGTTGATGGTGAACATGTTCTGGGACGGGCTCTGCGGAGTCTGGGTCACGATCCGGTACCGCACCATCCCATTGGCCGTGGTGCCGTCGTCAGCGTCGTTGGCCGTCACTGTCATCACGTAGGTGCCTACGAGAGAGGAGGCAGCTCAGACACAAACTGTGTGCCCGGGCGCTGCTGCTCCCCACCCCCAGGACAGACACCACCAGCCCCTCTGTGGGTCCCACCAGAGGCTCCTTCCCAGGGAAGGCCGGGCCCGGCTGACCTCGTGGGCAGTAGCTGAGCTGCTGCTGTCCCCACAGGAGGGTCTGCGGGCTCCCGGGGAGCCAGGGTCCTCATCTGCCTGCGCCGGCAGAGAGAACTGGGCGCCGCCACGGCGTCCAATGTGGGGTCAGCACCCCGTCAGCTCTCAGAGGACGTGGGGCGGCTCCTTCCTGGGCCGCCCCCAGAACAAGCATCTGAGCTCTTTCAGCAAAGGAACTGACATCGGGGCTGAGTTTCCTCCCTGGCGTCTGCTGAGGCGTCCGTCCGAAAGGGGTGCTGCCTGCTGCGCCCCTTTATTAGCGCCCGCAGGTGAGGCTGCCGGGGGCGCCGGGCCTCGGCCCCCCTCGGAACCCCTGTACAAACTGCCTCGCGCCTGCAGGATTAATTTCACAAGCTTCAATTGCAGTTTAATTTGAAAACTAATTCAGCCCCATAATTGGCTTTCTGCCCAAATCACTGAGGCTACGGTTTAAGTTCTCAGGACGCAGATGACTCTCGAGGGGCCGCGCACCGCGCATCCGGCCGCGGCCTCACCCTCGAGGCTCCTCCTCCGGCTCAGAAATAAAATAAACATGCGAGCGGCCACGACGGCGGTGGCGCAGGGGGTCGGGTCCAGGAGGGCCCCGGACGTCCTCGCAGCGCGGCGCCTCCTGCCTTGAGCGCTCGAAGTCACGCCCCTCCCGAAGAGGACGGGCCACCCCGCGCCAGGAGGCCTCGGGGAGCAGGCCTGCCCCGGGCGCTGCTTTCGTGCAGAGGAACCAGCCCTGGGCTTCTTTCGCCGGGGCTGGGGCAACGCGCGGACCCTGGCCGGGGGCTCTGGCTGGGCGGGGTGCAGGGGAGGCGGGCGGTCCCGCCATGAGGTCATTGGGCAGCTCGATGCCGAGCCCTGGGACCCGTGTCCCGAAAGCCGGGGTGCTGGGGTGTGGCGGGGCGTGTGCGGCTCCGGGCCGGCAGGTGGGACCCCGGCCCGCCGTCCGCTGGGTTTCCCAGCCCGCTGAGTCCCTTGGGGGGCCAGGCTGGGGGTGTCTTCCCAGGATCCTGTGCCCGCGCAGCACTTGGTGGTGAAGGAGACCGTCTGCCCGCAGGGCGGGGCCCCAGAAGCAGACTGGTGGGAAGGATCCAGGACCCCGGGGGCGGGGCTGCGGGAGGGGCAGGGAGGACGGCCTGGCAGAGGAGACGTGGGGGCTGCAGGAGGAAGAGGCGCAGCCACGTGGGGTGGGGGCACCCGGGCTGGGGCGCGGCACCTGCAAGGCCCGGAGGTGGCAGGTCTGTTCCCCGGGGCGGGGGCGCCGGCCCAGACGGGCGCCCGGTGCCATGAGCGCGGACGCCGCACCCTTGGTTCTTGGCTTCTCAGCTGAAGACGGGGATGGGGCCCAGCGGGATGGCGGCAGAGGGGGGCGCAGGCTGGTCTCCCCCACACACTCGCAAGTGAGCGGCGGCCGGGGCGGCGCGGGGCTCACCTGGCTTGGAGCCCTCGTCCACCGAGCCGTTGTAGACCTGGTTGGCGAAGTCGGGCCGGTTGTCGTTCATGTCGATGACGTAGATGTACAGGTCGATGGGGTTCTCCACCTTGTTGCCGTTCATGTCCACGGCGTGGGCTCGGAGCTGCGAGGGGACGCGGACGGTCAGAGCCCGCGGGCCGAGGCCCACGCCGGCCGCAGCACCCGGACTTGACGGCCCTGGGCTCCGGGGCAGGCTGGGGCGTGGGGGGCTGCGCCTCAGTGGAAATGGGGAGGGCTCTGGGGGCACAAAAGGGGCGCCTGGCAGCCGGAAGCCCAGGGAGCCCGCGCCGCCCACCCAGGACCCCCAGCCGGCTCGGACCATGCGCTGCCACTGACCACGGGGGCCATGGCCACCTGCAGCGGCCGCTTGTGCCCAGAGGGGGTGGGGGCCCCGACGGGAGCCTAAGGTAGGGACCCATGGGGGCCTTGAACTTGGGGGGGCTGGGGTTCATGGGGTGCCCAGTGCAGCCCAACCTTTGTCTGTTCTTGGGGCGCCATGGAAACTGGGGCCTGGGAGCCAAGGCCCCTCTGTCCTGCTGGAAAGGGGCTCCAGGAACTTCGGGGTGTTTTCAAGGTACGAAGGGAAGGGACGGGACTGGAATGTTCCAGGGGCTTCACGCCCCGATTTTGTGTCCCTCTCCTTCCTTCTGCTCCTCCCTCCCTCCCCCTGCTTTCCTCTCACTGGCCCACCTACCGCCCCGGCACCTCGGACACCCCGGGCCGGCAGCCCTGGGCCTGGAGCGCGTGGACACCCCGGGCCGGCAGCCCTGGGCCTGGAGCGCGTGGACACCCCGGGCCGGCAGCCCTGGGCCTGGAGCGCGTGGACACCCCGGGCCGGCAGCCCTGGGCCTGGAGCGCGTGGACACCCCGGGCCGGCAGCCCTGGGCCTGGAGCGCGTGGACACCCCGGGCCGGCAGCCCTGGGCCTGGAGCGCGTGGGGCCGGCAGCCCTGGGCCTGGAGCGCGTGGCCCGCAGCGCTGAGGGGGGAGCACCGGGCTGGGGCCAGGGAAGCGGCCGGCGCGTGGGTGGTCTTGAGCCCCTGAGACCAAGGCCCGAGAGCCGCCTGCGCGGGGGCCATGGGGGCTCCTGGGCCACAGCAACCCCCAGGTGTGGGAAGCAGCCTCGGAAACGGGGAGCCCGGGACACACCAGGCAGGGGCGGCGTGGTCACCCGGGCCGGGCAGAGCAGGGCGCTCTGAACCGGCCGGACATCAGAGCCGGCGCCCAATGTCCTGGAAGGGGATGCGCAGGGCCGAGCGCCCAGGGGCCATGGCGGGGGCGGCTGCGCGGATGGAGACCCCTGGGGTGGGGCTGGGGGACGGGCAGGGCCCTGGCAGCGCTGCTGGTGCAGGGAGGACTGCCCTGCTCGCTCCTCTCCCCACTCACTCCGTGAAGGGTCACCGGGCTCCGGCTGCTCACCCTCTGGAGCCCGCACATTGAAGGACGCACTCTGGAAGGGTCCTGGGGGGCCGGCGGCAGGGGCGGGAGGAGGGCGGGGAGTGGGGTAGGGAAGGGGCGGGGCCCTGGCCAAGGGCTTGGTGTCCAGAAGAACCTCCATGCCTCCGTTCACGGGGTCCTGCGGCGGGTTGTCACGGGGAGGAGGTCCCCCGAGGGCCCCTCCAGGGCGAAGGCACCCCTGAAACTGCCCCCAGGAGCCAGCAGCCCAGCTGCCTGCGTTGGGCCAACACAGGCCAGGCACGTCCCGGCTACCGAGGCCAGTGGGGGCTGCAGGGCAGACAGGCCAGGAGCGGGGCTGCCCCTCGAGCCCTCCCACGCGCGGTGCCTGGGGCCAGCACGCTGCAGGGCGCCTCCGGGGCGGAGCAGGGCTTGCTGGGAGGACGGGCCCTGGGCGGCAGGAGAAGGGGCAGAGCTGAGTGGGAGGGCCTGGGCCACACGGGCATCCCCAGGAATGTGCTAAGTTGCAGATTCTGCAGCCCCCCCAACAGCACCCCCAACCCCAGCCCTGGGGGCCTGCTCAGCCCGGCGGGCTCAGGCGGCGGGTGCGGCGGCTGCTCAGGGAGCCGCTGGGCCCACACTCACGTGGTAGGAGGCGCGCTCCTCCCGGTCCATGGGCCGCGTGACGTACATCCGGCCGGACATGGAGTCGATGCTGAAGACCTCCATGGGGGGCTGGTCGGCGCCCACGCCCGTGATGCTGTACCGGATGGGGATATCGTTGTCCTTGTCGGACCGGATCTGCAAGGGGCAGGGGTCAGCCTGCGGCAGGGCCGCGCCGGGTGCCCACACTCGCCCTCTGGCCCGCCGGGTGCCCGCGCTCAGCGTCTGGCGGCCTCTGGGGCCCGGCGATGCCTGCTTGGCTTGGGAGCAGGAAGGGCGGCGGCGGGCAGGGATGCGTCGGGGCCAGGGAGGGGCGAGGCCAAGTGGACAGGCCCGCAGGGAGCAGGGACCCGCAGAGGCCACGGTGCTCCGGGCAGGATGTCAGGCCCGACACAGTGCTCCCAGCGGGCCCTCGGCCCGGGGAGGCGGCGGCCAGAGTGCAGAGCAGCCCCCACGGGAATCTGAAGGGAAAATGGAGGGTGAGGCCCCTTGTGCTCCTGGTTTTTATCCTTGCTTGAAGCCAGCAGACGTTTTGACACCCCAGGAGAAAGCCCCGCCTTCCTGCGGGTGAGGGCCGGGCGCCAGCGTGTGCTGACCCCGAACACCGCCAGTGCTGTCCACGCGGGGAGACCTGAGCCCGCACAACCTGGCTCGGAGCAGCGTCCACTGCAGGGAGTGTGCGGCCGGTCGGGAGCCCGAGCAGTAGGCAGCCCGGGCGGGGCAGCGAGATGGCACCAGTGGGGGGGTCAACCAAGTCCAGGAACACACGGCCTGGCCCGGCGGAGGACAAGAGCAGGACTGTCACCTAGACCAGGCAAGAGTCTCGAGCTGGGATAGCAGGGGGGACATGATGGGGACAGTGGTGGGGCATGATGGGGACAGCAGGGGGACATGATGGGGACAACAGAGGGACATGATGGGGACAGCGGTGGGGCATGATGGGGACAGCGGGGGGACATGATGGGGACAGCAGGGGGGGCATGATGGGGACAGCAGGGGGACATGATGGGGACAGTGGGGGACAGCCACCAACTGAAGCCAGGCTCCCCCAGCCGTCCTGGAGAGGCAGACGGGTTGTGGAAAACCAGCGCTGAGGGGCCCGTGGCCACCTCTCGTGATGAAGTGGCCAGTCCCTCCCACGCGGAGTCGGCCGCTGTCTTTTATTAGAACGCGCAGTGAAAATTTAATGCGAAAGCATTAAAAAAAAGACCTTTCAGTAATTTTAAAAAACATTCTGAAATAACTGCTGGGACCAAACAAGACCCAAAACTGCATCTAGAGGGTGTTTGAAAGGATGACGGCACCGAGCCTGGGAAACCCAAGGAGTCTGGCCGAGGGGGAGCCACCTCCAGCCGCGACGGGCCCCGCCGAAGACAAGGCAGCCCGGGGCCCGGGAGCCGCTCGGCCTGGCACGGACGTGGGCACGAGAGCGCCGGGGCTCCAGAAGAGACCCCGGAGGGGAAACAGGCTTGTGTTTTCATGTGATTTTAAATATTTGTGCACACCTGCGCTCACCCCCGCGCGGCGCCAGCGGAGTCTCAGGCGGTGACCGCCTGACCGGGCACAAGGCGCCCAGCCTGTGCTCAGCCCAGCCTGTCCGCCCAGCCTGGCTCCCGCCTCCCGCGGGCAGCAGACCTGGCTGGGGAGCCCCCTCCCCCACCAAGGAAGGTCCGACAAGGACTGTGCTCCGGCCGGGCAGCGGCGACCATGTGCGCTGAGGGTACAAGGCCAAGCAGGTGGGCTTTCTCCCTGGCGGCCTGGCTGCTCCCTGGGGGCTGTGGCTGAGAGCGTCTCTTCTGCACCCACAGAGCTGGTCACAGGGAGATGGCAAAGCTGGCCGGTCTAGACTGGAGAGACAAGGCCCCCACCTGCCACTTATTCTGGACTCGGTGTGGGGCAAGGCACGGGGGGCGGCGCTGGGGGGTGGGCACGGGGTGGGGTGACACTGGGGGCCAGTGCTGGGGGGGCCGGCACGGGGGGCAGCGCTGGGGGTGTGGGCGCTGGAGGTGCTGGGGTGTCCCTGGCGCTGGGGGTGTTATCAGAGCAGGCACACAGGTGAGAGAAGGGAACTGAGCGATGAGTGTACAACCTGCAGGCCTGCGGCTCAGGCCACACCAGTTCCGCTCCCGCCAGCGTGGGAAGGGGCTAGAGTCAGGGGGCGGCGCCAGCGCAGGCTGGGGGGGCCAGGACGCCTGCAGGAGGACGCGCGCGCAGTGGGCGGAGACCGGGCTCTCTGCTCCTCCTTCCACCCAGACTTGCATTTTTTTCACGGGAGACTGAATCGTGAAGCTGCTGAAAAGAAGCCATCACCTATTTACAGATTTTATTCCTTCTGCAGGGACCTCGCATCGCCCCGCGCGGCCGCGCCCCCGGCTGTCGGTCCCTGGCGAGGGCGCGCCCGCTGCTGCGAGGCCCCGCGGTCACCGTCTGGAGCCGGGACCTGCGCTGGCTCCAAATGCTGTGCAGGCTCGCGGGTCAGGGCGGCCCTGGCCCTGGAGTCGCGTCTGGGAAAGCAGGAAAGCGCGGGGGGCGCACAGTAGGGCCGCGAGGGCAGCACACAGTAGGGCCGCGAGGGCTGCGGGGGACAGGCGTGCCCACCCGCCTCCCCTCTTGCACGCGCCGCGCCCGCGCGCGTGCTCTTGTGGGCAGTGCAGACGGCAAAGGGCAGTTTAAAGCGACGTCTGCATTAAAATAACTTCTGTGCCCGGCGGCCGAGCTCCCCGGCGCTGCCTGGCCGGCCGGGCCCGCGGGAAGGGCTGCGGGCAGGGGCTCTGCCTCACTGAGTGAGCTTGAAACTGGAGCACAGCCCGGGGTGCTGAGTGGCGGGCGGGAGGCTGGTTCCCAGCGCGTGGGGGGCGGCCAGCGGCGGGAGGGAGACGCAGCCCCGTTCGTGCTGGACGGACGAGGCCCTGCCTCGCGGCGCCTGGACTGGCAGAATCGCCGCCCTGACTCCTGCTCGGAAGCCGAGGGGTCTGTCAGGCAAGGGCTGGGGCCGCGAGGCCTGCCCGCCCTGCACAGACCCCGGGGAGGCCCTTTGAGCAAGACACGCTCAAGTCGTGCGTCAGGCCCCGTGTGCTGCCGCATGGCTCCGCTTCACACGCGCGCGCCCGCCACCCGCTCCGCTGCCCAGCCAGCCTCTGGGCCGCGGCCGCTCTGGCCGCTGAGGGCCCCTGCCCCGCGTGGCGCTTCCAGCGACGGCCTAAGTCCCGAGGACCGAGCACCCCTCCCACGGGGACCCTGAGCACGTCGGCCCCTCTCCTCGGGCAGCGTTGAGCCGGAGCAGACTGCACCCTTCCTGGAGCCCCCGGGGGTCTCCAGCTGCCCGCAGCCACTTCTCTGTCTAGCAGGAAGCCCTGACCCCCTCAGCTGACGCCCGCCCCTGCCCTGCCCAGGTCCCCCAGGGAAGGCAGGTGTGCCCACCCCGTAGCCCAGGACCCAGACGGGCGCGTCCGCCCTGCAGCCCAGGACTCAGACGGGCAGTTTTCTTTTAAAATCCGACTCTCGTGGCGCGTGGGGCTGAGAGCAGGACTTTGGGGTGACTGGCCCCTTCCCGTGGCCCTCTGTCCACGCCGATGAGGGCATTGGGGCCTGCCCGCCCTGCACAGACAGCGCCCCCCACGCTGTCCTTTCTGCAGGGCCAGGCCTCTGGGCGGGAGGTGGTGGAGGGGCCTCTGGAGAGGCCGCCTGAGCGGGTCCTGGCCCAGCTGGGGGCCCCGAGGGCGTGGGGCTGGCTCTGCCCCACGAGATGGGGGAGGGCTGGGTGTGGGCTGCTGACCCTCCTCCAGCTCCCCTTTGCACCAGGATGGGGTCTCGACACCCCAGCCTGGCAATGACCCTGCTCTCGGTGAGGTCGGCTCCTCACCTCCCGCCTCCCTCCGAGGCTGCTGGACAACATGGCCGCCGGGACAGACGGTCACTGTACTGGGTGAGCGCGGGTCTCCCGCACGCCGGCAGGCGCGGCCACTGCAAACAGGTAAATTATTAATGAGATGGATCTAAAAATAGCTCGCCAAGCCCCACCTTCCTCCCCGGAGAAGGAGAAATGCGCAGTGATGTCTGCAGCCGCGGCCACCTCCCCACTGCCCGGGGCTGATTCACGCCACTGCTTGCTGCGAGACCCTCCTAGGGGTGAGGCATGAGGGGGTCTCGAGGGGTGAGGGGGCCCTAACGACTCCTGCAGGACAGTCTGCACACACCTCTGGAGGTGGACCAAGTGGCCGGTGCACTGGCAGCCCCGTTGCGACCCCCTGGACCCAGCGGGAGGTGTGGTGGGTGCCTGAGGCCGAGCTGACCCCCGCTGCCTTGTCCTTCTCCTGACAGGAGACTGCTTGTGGGGCAGGCACTGCTCCTCATGGGGAAGGTGGCCCTGGGGCGGCGGGGAGTGGGGGGCAGAAGCTGGGGCTGGCTGGTACCTGGGCTGCGTCCAGACGGACAGGGCCCAGTGCCTGGAGACACCGCAGTCTCTGGGCTGGGGAGAGGCCTGCGCTCACCCCGCGGGGTCCCGGGAGATGCCTTGGTGCTCTCTCGGTCCAGGGGCTCTGGTTTGGGGGTGCTCCCAGTGGGGAGTCCACCCCCCGTGCCTGAGAACAGTGTGTACCCCCTGTAGCCTCTGGGTGGCTGTCTTGCCCCTGGGGATGGAGCCGGCACAGCAGGGCGCCAGGCAGGGCGTGGGGCCGGGGCCCCTCAGTAGGAGCCCGCACCCCGCAGGGGCTCCCTGGGTCACATGCTGCCCGGGTGCCTGTGGGGCAGCTCCTCGTCCCTGTCTCACAATATGGGCACAGGCCGGGCCTCAAGCCTCTCGGGGTGGCACCCGCCCTGGGGGGCTTTTACGCGCAGGCCGCTGCTCGGGTGTTGAAGCCACTTATGGAGACACGTGGAGGGGGCAGAGACGGGCCGGGAGCCCCAGAGCTGCCCAGAAAGCCCAGACCTGGCGGTGGGCACAGAGGGCGTGGGGCCAGCGTGGAGAAGCAGAAACAGCATTTCCTGCCCGCACGGTGCCGTGGATGACGTGGCCACCGCAGTCATGACAAGGACGCGGCCGCCGGCCTCACTGGCTGCCCGTGGACGCTGGGTCTGGGGGCGACACAGTGGGGCGCGCTCTGAGGCTGGGAAAGGCGCCTTTGGCCGGGCGGCTGCAGGGAAGCTTCCAGATTGCCTCTGCCCTTCCGTGGGCGGAGAGGCCTCTGGGGGGGCCCAGGTCCGACCCGCAAAGGCCCCAGTGGGTTCCAAAGAGATGCCTGGGCCTCCGCGTTCCAGGCGCCTGGGAGCTCCCGGGGCACGGCCCGTGAAATGGCCTCCTCAGCCCACTCGCTGGCCGGGAGCAGGGGCGCCCCGAGGCGCAGAGCGGCGGCTCCCGCTTCCTGCCCCGGCCTGGCCGAGCTGCTCATTTCTGGGCTGACTCTGCATTTGATAATCTAGGATTAGGAGTTTCAAAGATTTAAGACCAGAAAACCGTGTTCCTAGGGCTTATTTTAATTCCAGCCTGGAATCCCCCCGGAGCAGCCTCTGGGCCTGAGAACATAATCCTTGCAACTTTCTGCGCAGCCCCCCCTGTCCCCCGCGACAATGGGGGGGTCGGCTTCCACTTGGCGGGATTTGCGGCATCGGCTCTCGGCCGGGAGCGGGATTCGGACGCCCAAGGCAGCGAGGGGGTGAGGCCGCCGCGTCCCGTTTCACCTGCAGCCCCTGCCACGAAGCCAGCCCCGCAGCGGCGGGAGTGTGCGCAGCAAACACACCCAGGCGCAGCGCTGCACCCACGGGCGCCTCCCCCGCTCTCTCGCGCAGGCAGACGCTGGCCCCTGCTGGTGGCTGGCTCAGGCGCCCAGGGCGTGGGTCTGGGGACCGCCCGGGGTGGGCTGACTTAGGGTACGGGCCTTCGGGTGGGAGAGGGTTCTGGGGCTTGAAGAAGCCCCGTGGCTGGCAGCCGGGGCCAACCCAGGCCCCCCTCACTGGGCGCCGGCCCCCCTCAGCTGCCCCCCTTTGGAGCCACCCAGTGACTGCCGTGGCTGGGAGGGCGTCAAGACCGAGGGCCGCTCCCCTGGGCTCAGTGTGGGGGGGCCAGGGCCCCGCCAGCCTCCTCTCTACCCGCCCCGCTCCCTCGCCCCTCCCTCAGCCCAGCCTTGGCCTCTCCACGGAGCCCTGCGAGGCCGAGGCAGCTCCTCCAGGGAGGGGCCCTGGTAGGTGGTCAGCAGCCTCCAGGGCCCATGTGGCAGTGTCCACACCACCTGCCTCCCTCCCCCTCGCCGGGCTGGGCCATGTTCTCTCTGTCTGCAGGTCACTGTGGCTCCTGCAGGCCTGAGACAAGGGCTTCCCCGTGAGGCCGCCATGCCCCCACCCATGAGCCCGCCAGTTCTGTGGGGCCACCGCGCAAGACACAGAGGTCTTCAAAGAGAGTCCCGGTCACCCCTGTCCTGGCAGGCCTCCAGCAGGCGTGTCAGACTCAGAGCCACGTCCACACCCTCGCCAAGGTCTGCCATGACCCCCTGGCCACCCGTCTCAGGCTCCGCAGTCAAGGCCTGTCTGCCCAGCTGCCCTGGGGGGCGCCTGCCGCACTCAGCCCAGCCCTGGCCCCTTGCGCCATGGCTGCCTCCCCGTCCCCGAGCTCCGGCCAGTCCTGGCGTGAGAACGCGTGGGCACCACGTCCATCCTGGGCCCCTCGAGGCGTGGCCTGTCCCGTCCCTCCCATGTGGGGCTGGTGCAGTCACGTGTGGTTCGCGTCCCAGACCACGGTTTGTCCCTGCATCCAGGACACCCTGGACGCCCCCCTGGGGTGACGGGGAGGAGACCGGAGGCAGGGATGCCCGGCCGAGGGCTCAGCGGGGCTGTCTGCGCGGCGTCCCGGGGCGCAGGTGCCGGGCGGCCACGCGCTCCTCACGCTTCCTGCTGGTTTTAAAAATTGAGCAGTGGTTACGTAAATGTCCTTTCAAATCAGCTTAGTTTTAAAGGGAGCTGGTTGAAATGACTCCGTGGGGAGACCACGGCCTCTGCGCAGCCACAGCGGAGGCAGGGCTGGGCGGGCAGGGCTGGGGGAGGGGAGGGCTGGGGAGGGCCGGCGGCGGCAGGGCAGGGCTGGGGAGGTCAGGTGAGGCCAGCGCTGGGGTGGGAGCAACTCGGCTGGGGCCGGCGCGGTGCTGAGGAGGCCGCGAGGCGCGGGCTGGGTGGCGCTGTCTCGGGTCACACCAGGAAGGCCTCTGCGGAGCCCCTCTGCTGTGCCGAGTCGCGGCGGAGCGGGAGCCCCCACCTCATTAAGGTCAAGAGCTGGCCCTTCATGTGCCCACGGCCTCCAACTGAGGCCAAACGAGGCGTCTCTGCCACGGGGGCGGGTCGGGGTGTCTCACGGCCGTCACAGCTGCCGTCGCCACCCCTGAGCGCCCAGGGAAACAGGCGTCCCCGCCAGGTTCCCCGCGGGGCGGGCGCTGGGCTCCGAGATGCGCTGGCAGCTCCGCCTGCCCCTCCGGCCCGTGGGCTCCGCCAGGTCCACGTCCACGCCCTGCCTCGCGCGCTGGTCCCGCCCGGCTGCCCCGGCGAGCGTCGCCTCCGGCCCTCGCGTCGGCTCTTCTCCGTCCCTGCCTGGCTCGCAGCCGCCCGGCACTCGGGCAGCGAGGGGACGCGCGCGCAGAGCCCTGTGCGTGCCTCCACGGAGAAGGCTGCTCCCCCCCAGAGTCCTTCAGAGCAGTACTTTGCAGAAGCTCATTTCCTTATAACCCACCGAGGTGGGGGGGAGAGGGGCCAGCCCCACGAATGTGGGGATTCGGACCCCAGCCGTGGCCAGGCAGCACCCACCTTGACGAGGCGCCTGGTCCCACAGGCAGGCCTGCAGGGGGCCTGTGGGGTGGTGGACTGCAGGTTCCTGGCCTCTGGGCCCGGAGTCTCTGATGAGTGTGTGTGGGGGCGCACGTGCCGGCAAGAGCTGCTGTGTCAGCCCTTGCTCCAGGAGACAGGTCCTGGCGTGGGGGGGGGGGGCGAGCCAGGCCTGCGCCTCCTGCCCTCTGCTTGTGGGGTCCCCAGCTTCTCCTCTGCGGCCCTCAAAGATGCGGGGCCCAACCCCTGGGGCCTGGGGAGGTCAGTTGCGCCACCAAGGAGAGTCCGCAGCTGTGATTGTGTCAAGGGGCTTGGCATGGGGCTGCCGTCCAGGCTAGCCAGGTGGACCCCAGATGTGGACACAGGCCCTTACAGGGGGCAGGAAGAGGGGGCACCGCATGGGGGTGTGGGGCCCGGGCTGGAGGACGCAGCCCTGGAGGGGTAGCAGGCCCGCGCAGGATGCAAGCAGCTCCACAGCGGGCCTCTGAGGGACAGCCTCCTGGAGACAGGTGTCCCCGGCTCTCTGCAGCCTGGAAGGAAGGAGCATCCCAACGACGGGCTGGGGTTGGGAGAAACTGGCAGGAAGGAGCAGGTTCCGCCGCAGACACCAGCTGTCCGCTGGGGGATGCCAGTCGGCGGGAGTGGCCTGCTGGCTGGGGCCTCCCTTGCCAGCCCCTGGGGCGCTGGCGCTGGCCCGCAGGCTGGTGCAGATGAGAAGGTGTCCGGGGGAGGCCCCAGCCACAGAAACTCAAAGCCCCAGCTTCACGACGAGAAGCCTCGTACCCCCAAGCACAGATGGGCCGTGGCTGACCCCTGCCTTCCAGCTGAGGCCACATTCCTCACCCCGAATCTGCTTTCCGACCAATAAACGTGGTTCTCCCGCCTGGTCCCGCCTCGCAGCCGGTCAGTGTCAGCTTCTCTCCTTTCTCAAACGCCTGGGGTCGCAGCGCTGGGGCCTCTGTGCACACCAAGCAGCAAAGTCCACCCTCACAAGCAAGTCTGTGGGTGGAGGCGGAAAGGCCTGCGAGGGGTGGCCGACGCCCCCGGCCAGCACAGTCACCTCACACAGAGGCGGCGACGGCGCGGCATGGACGCCCCTCCTGAGGACGGGCTGCTGCCGCTGGGCCCTGGCTCCCAGGCGCCCCGCTGGCCAAGGGCCGGCCCCTCCCACGGCAGCCTGGAAGCCCAGGGGACGGGAGTCCGTCTCTCTGGGGAGGTCCAGTGTCCTGGACATGAGCGAGGAGCCAAAGGCCTGCCTCGGCCCTCAAGACCTCCTCCTCCTGGGCGCCGCCCTCCGGTTCTGAGGTGCTCCACGCCCCAAAGAACCAGACCCCCTCCCTGTGCACCCTTGTCCACACTTGTGGGGTCACCTGGCCTGCAGCCCTGGGGCTCGGGGGGCTGGTGGGAGCTGTCAGCAAGTCCCCGTGAGCGGCCCACTCAGCCAGGGCAGGTGTTCAGAGGCCTCATCCCGGGCGCCTCAACATGCCAGCCGGGCGCAGCCGCGATGCAACGGCAAAGTTACATCTCTGAACATTAAATTAATGATGGAAATCTAAAATATTAATATATTCTAATTGAATATTCCCCGATAAATTATCTGAGCATTTGCAGCAATTTGATTTTACTTTCATTTCTTAAGGAACTTTCAGCTGCATAAATACAGCCATTAAAGCAATTCAAGAAAAGGAACATTTTCTGCTCGGGTGAGGCAGGACAACACGAAGCCTCTGCGCTTTCTTCACACAGGCCCCGGGCTGCGCGCGAGGCCCACAGCCGGGGCCTCTTCCTGCCCCCGCAACGCCCCCAGCAAGGACACTGCGAACTCCCCGCGGTCTCGACAGGACGCCCCATGACAGGGTGAGTGGCTGCAGGGGGTCCCCAGTGCTGGCCCGGGGGCTGCTCCTTCAGAAGCCACACCCGTTGGGGTGCCTGACCCCGCAAGGGGCCTCCATGGCAGGTGAGGGCAGTTCAAGTGCCCCCCTCTGAGGAAGGGCACGGCTGTTTCCATGGCAAAGGGCTCTGGGTGCTCAGGGGCGCCCTCCGGTGGTGCTCCCCTGGGCCGCGCCGGCGACCCCCCCAGTCATCACCCCCAGCCACTCAAACAGCAGGCGAGGCCGGCGTGGGAGGAAGCCCGGCCCACACCGAGCGCCTCCCGCCCTGTCTCCCCGGGGCGCCCGGTCGAGGCTCCGCGGGGCGAGGACCCCTTGGCCTCTCCCCGCCCAGGGGCTCCTCGGGCCGGGCGCGGTCGCTGGGCAGGCCGGCGTGTCCAGCAGCTCTTTTTGTAGAGTGGCCGTTGCGAACGATGGGGCGCGGAGCCCCCGGGGTCACCTCTCTCTGAGGTGTGCTCCTTTCTGTCACCGCGCAGAGCCGGCCTCGCTGGACTTCACTCTAAGCCGGCCCCTGCCGTGCTCGGCGGCTGGAACCTCTGCTCAGCCCTTCCAGTCCGCAAGCTGTTGCTTTTCACCGGGTTTTTTGGAGCCTCAGTGCAAGGGGCGCAAGGGGGCTGGGCTTCTAAACAGATTTTGGGGTCCTCATCTGTGGCTACATACGTTACAGGGCTTACCCCCCGCAGCCCACAGCTTCGCAGTTTTAAACGTGCCCGGCCGGCTCCTCTGCGCTGCGGCTCCGCAGGAGATGTGGCCGCCGGCCGCCACGAGGGCGTCTCAGAGGGAAAGCTGCGCACGCACAGATGTCCCGGGGCTGCCTCCGTCTCTCGGGGCGGGTGTCCCCAGCAGCCCCCCAACTCCCACAGCCGGGGCAGTGTCTCCAGCGCTCTCGCTGTCACTGGGCGTGCTGGCCCAACGCCCCCCACGGGGACTGAGCGTCCAGCTTCCCTGTGCTCGAGGGTGGTGCCTCCAGCCCGGCGTGTCCCCGAGGGCGAGAGAGGCCGGGGTGGAGGCGGGCGGGAGTCGTCCGCTCTGCCCATTTCATGCGCGCTCTGGCCGCTGGGCGGGCACTCCGCTGGGCCTCTGGTGCGGCGGGCACGGCCCACACTGGCAAGACAGCGACAGCTCCACCAGGGTGGCCGGCCGTGGGCGTGCTGGGTGCCCCGGGCCTTGAGAAGGGGTGTCCTTGGACAGGGGCGTCAGGAGCGGTGCTGAGGGGCGAGCCGGGTGCAGGCTCCCAGGTAAGCGGGGCCGGCACCGCTGGAGGTTGCTGGGGGCGGAGTCGGCTCAGGGGCCCTGTGTGACCCCTGGGGAGCTGGGCCCTCTCGGGACAACGGGGAAACAAAGAAGGGGTCAGCACGCACCCTGTTTCTGGAGGCCCCCATTTGCATGGGGCCGTGGGACTGGCCACCCGGTGGTCACGTGTGAACACGTCAGACTCCCACACGGTGGCCAGGTGGGCTCCGGACAGGGCGCTGCCCGCTGACCCGGCCGGCGCTTGTGGGAGGACACGGGGTGAGAGCTCAGCCGCCCGTCACGGCTTCCTGTGAACACCTGCGGAGTCAGGCCTGGGCGGGGTCCGGGGCGGCCCCCACACCCCCACTCACACTGCAGACCCCGCTCGGGGCACGGGTCAGCGCCTCTCCTGCCTCTCCTGCCTCCCCGCTGCTCCCCTCAGCAGTGGATTTCGGTCCTTCGTCCTGTTCTGCTCCCCGCTCTGGCTCTGGTGACTCCGCTCACCCTCCCGCGCCTCTGGCCTGTGCCCCAGCTCTTGTATAAATAAAAAATCTTAAAAAAAAAGTTTGCTTTTTATCCTCACTCCGAGTCTTGCCAGGGGTCAAGCTGAACCCACGTGCCGGAGACGCCCTTGGAAACCCGCGAGCGCAGAATCCCTGCGGCGGCGCGGACGGCTGGACTCTGAGGACGCGCAGAGCCGGCCGCTGGTGGCTCTGGGAGGCCGGGGAGGGGCCTGCCCCCCACCTGACCCGCACGGCGCTCGGCATCCAGAGGGGTTCCCAAGCTGTCCCTGGGGCCCAGACCTGGAATTCCGGGGCCAGGGGGTACGCTTGCCTTGGACGGGCGCCCCCTGCCAGTTCCCAGGGTCTTTACCCGGCCCGGGCCGCCCTCGGCTTGGCCAGCCTGGGCTGAGCGCTGCCTCCACGCGCTGCTGTGCCTCCCTCGGCCTCCTGCTTTAGACCGGGGTCTGGGGCGGTGGGCAGAGTGGGGGCCGCCTCCACGCTGCCCCAGGACACGCAGGTGCCGGCAGCCCAGCCCACGACGGCCTCGTCCCGTCCCAGCCCTTTCCTGGCACAAGCGGGTCGGCGGCCCCCGGCCTGGCGGAGGCTGCAAAGGGACACGACCGTCCTTCCCAGGAAAAAGCCGTGATTAGCAGAGGGTTTGGGAGGAATGTTCTGCCTTTCTCCCTCCCACTTTCTCATTTAACATATTTTATCAGAATGAAATGCCTTAATGAGCAGAGAGCCGCAGCTGATCCCAGCTGAACCCCCAGAGTGCGCGTCCCCCCCAGAGAGCCGCACTCCCGCGCTGGGACTCGAGCTGCTTCAGCTGCAGCCCGGGCGCGGGCGGGAGACTCAGCCTCCTGCAGCACAGGAGGCAGAAAAGCCCCCAAACCCTTGTCTGTGCTTGGTGAGGAGCCTGGGGGAAGGCGGGCGCGGGGAGAGGCAGAAAACAAGGTCAGCTGAGTGTGTGCGCGTGTGTGTGCACGTGTGTGCGAACCGGCGTCTGTGGGCCGAGCGCTTACAGAACGACGTGGCGCGCCTGGGAGTGAGGGGCAGGTGAGGAGTGAGGGGCGGGCGGGGTCTGGGGAGCAGGGGAGGGTTCCCTCCAGGTCGCGGCGATGTTGCTGCCCTGGCCAGGCTGCGCCGCTCCTGCCCCGCGCTCCGCGGCCCTGCTGTTGGCCAGCTGGCGCCAGGCTCACGCTGCCCGGCCAGACTCTGGTTTAGAGATGGCAACGCCAAGAGGCGTCTGGGGACCGCGCCCACCCCTGCTGCTCACGAGAGGGGGTCCGCTGCTGGTTGGGGCCCATCCCCGCCTGCCTCTGCGCAGACTTGACCCAGAGCGCGCCCCGTCAGGGCGCAACATGCCCTGTGATGCCCCTGCCAGGAGCCCCTCCATGGGGGCTCGCCCAGGTTAGCATGGGAAGGACGGGAGGAACGTTCCACGTGTCCGGCCTTGCTCTGCTGCCGTCGGCTCAGGCTGGCCCAGCACCCCGCAGGGCCCCGGAGGAGGCCTCGCCCACCCGCCCGGGCGCCGGCTCTGCGGTGTCAGGCTATGCCCCTTGGGCGAGACCCAGCCCCGCCATTGTCCTGAGTCAAGTCCCATCGGCGCAGTCTCGACCGGCAGCTCCCCAGCGACGGGCGGGCGACGGCCTCGCTCTGAGGCTCTGCGCGGCTTCGGCTGTCCGCCCTGAGCCGGGTAGCCCTGCTCCGCTACAAGTGGTTCCGGTGGTGGACACGGAGCCGAGGCCCGCGGGGGACAGCTCACGCCCTGGCCAGTTCTCCTGCTCTGAGGCTGCCCGGAGGCAGGGATGGCCCGGGGGCTTCAGTGCCGCCCACCCGTGGCCTCGCCCGCACCGTCCCCTGGGCCGCCTGCTCGGGCCCAGGCCCCGTCCGCGCTCCAGCAGCTGCTCTCCGCCCGCTGCTGGTCTGCCGGTGGCGACTGCAGCAACCAGCCGGTCTCCTGTAGAACACCTGGCTTACATGAAGGTGAGTATTTGAGGGAAACTATAGAGTGAAGGAGGGGTGCAGCGCGGACCCGACGGTGGGGGCCTGGGGGCGGGGCGGGGTGGCGGTGGATGGGACACTTGTGTCCTGGGACGTGACCCCCAGTTGGGGTCCTGGTCCGTGAGTCCCTCCTCATCACGCGAGCTCCGGGTGATGCCCCAGAAAGCCCGCCCGGGGGTGACGGCCGGGGCCGCCGCTGTGGCTCGTTGGCCACGTGTCTCTGCTCGTGACGGGAGCAGCACCCCCACATACCCCCACATAGGTGTGGCCATGCCCCCCACGTCCCCCGCCCCCACCCGGGGACGTGCCCCCAGCAGTCAGCTCCAGCCGGGCGTCCTGCTGCTCAGCTCAGCTCTGACGCCAGCTCCCTGCAGACAGCGCTGGCGCCTCAGGTCAAGGGCTCAGTCCCACGAGACACCCCAGCCCGACGCCTGCTGCAGGTCAGGCTCCCGCCTGCGCTCAGGCCACTGGGTGTAGCGGCCAGAGGCTCGCGCCCCTCCTCGCGTCCGATGAACTGGCTAGAGCGGCCCACAGCACTCGGGAAGGGCCGGCCAAGAGGAGGCGGGCGCTCGGGAGCCGCCGGGCGGAGGAGTGTGCAGCCGGGGCCCGGGGGCTCTCGGAGGCACGGGGGTGGGGGTTGCGGAGCCCCGGGCCTCCCACACCTCCACCTTCCCGCGCTCCGGGAACGCGGCAGCTCTCTGAGCCCCGTGCTCTGGGCTCATCACCGCCGTTTCATCAAATTACTGTTGGGCCGGGCCACGGCTTCCTCCAGAGGGAAGAAGCGGATGCGGTGGATACTTTGGTCATCGAACACAAACTTGTAAAATGCATCTGTAACCGGCCCCCCCGAGCTGAAACCCGCCCCACACAGCCCTGCCTTCCCTCTGCCCACAGCTGGGCCACCGACCAAGTGCTGCTGCTGTTTGTTTCCCAGCCTGGCCGTGGGCATCCGTGTGTCCCAAGGGCCTGACCACCAGCCCAGGCATGGACAAGAGCCACCCGCTGGCCTCCAGCGGGCCTCTGCCCCTCTGCCAAGCCCCCCTTCCTGCGCCCGCCCATGCCCCCGCCAGTGAAGCCCAATTCTTTTGTCCTCCAGGGCCCTGCACCCCGGGTGTGAGGGAGGCCCGATCCCCTGGGCTCCCTGCTGTGCCGGCTGCTGCAGATTTACTCATTTCCTCATCACCCCGGACAGCACCCCCTCGGCAGGTGTGCACGCCGCAGACGGGCCTCCGTCCCGGAAACACACGCCCCCGCCCGGGAAAGGACCTGTGTCCCGAGTCTGTGGGGGTGGGACAGGCGGACACGGCACAGCCCACCTGCACCCCACTCGGGCTGAGACGCCCGACTTCTCACCGTGACCCTGACCACTGGGACAGGGCGCCCACTCTCGGCAGCCCAGCCGTAACTGGACAGTGTCGATCATCGGGCCTGGGAAGGGGTCAAAGGCCAAAGGCCACGACCTGAATCCCTGCCCCGCCAGCACCTGAGAGAGGTCGCTCAGCTCCCGTCGGGGTGGGGGGGCTGCTCCTGATTCCCCTCTGTGGGCGCAACACTCGGCTCTGCCGAGCAGGGGGCCCTGGCCCCCCGAAGCGCTCGCCGGCCCCCGTCATCCTGGGGGTGTGAGCCGGCGGGGCCCCACTTACCCTCACGAGCTGCTGTGGGAAGGGGCCGCGCGAGTTTTCCGGCACGTTGATGGGCGGGATGACCCAGTCCCGCTTCTGGCGCCGCAGCCCGCCCGGGCTCTGGTGCGGGGGCCACGGCAGCAGCGTGTCGTTCAGGGCCTGGGGGGCAGCCAGGGCCGCGCCCGCCTTTCCTTTCTGCAGAGGGCAGAGAGACAAAGCGCCGTCACGGTCTGCACAGACCAAGGACACCCGGGCGAGGCCGGGCCGCCGGAGCCCGCGGTCGGGTGGCTGGGAGCGGCCGCTGGTCCAGCCGGCTCAGCCTGGGCCGGGACGAGCTGTGACGAGAAACGCGGTTCACTGTTTGCCAGGCTGGGGGGCCACCCCCGCCGCCCGCGGCCAGCTCCGCCGTGAGGTCGGCCCCTTGACCTGCCCTCCTGTTAAAGGGGGCAGCGCAGCCGTCCAGGTCCCCGGGCGGCAGTGGCCTCTGGAGACGTTCCTGACGGCCACAGAGGTGAGCCCGTGTGCCCCCGGCGTCTGGGCCTTACCGACCCCCAGATTTACTGCCTCCTCCCGGGCAGCCCCACGTCTGCTCCTGGCTCCAGGTTCCTGCCCCGGAGTGGGCGGGGTGTGGTCCCGAGTGGGCCTGCGAGAGGGCAGAGCCTGGACTGGCCGGAGGACCCTGCTGGGGTGATGGCCTGGCCTGCGCCTGGCCTCGGGGTGCTGCTTCTGGCAGCGGACGCCTGTGGGTCACCTCTGCGCAGCAGACTCGACTCTTCGAGGGCTTCCAGGCAGCCGCTTATGTGTAAAACCTGCTTTATCTTCATTTGCTTGGGATGAGTTTGCATGGCGTTAATTTCCCCAGTGTTGTTTAAATAAATTGCACATATTTGCTGCTATTTTAAAGCTGTGAGACAAATGTAATAACAAAATCTGGTGAAAATCGGTGCCAGACCTGCACAGGCTTCGGCTTGGAAGACGCACCCACGGTGGGGGAGACATCAGCCAGGACGCGGCTCCGGACCAGCCCGTGTGCCAGCGGCCGCCCCGCCCACCCGGGGCAGCAGGGGCCGGCGCCTGGACTGTCAGCGGTTGCGGCTACTGTCACTGCTGCTTCCCACAGGATGCGCGGCCGCCTGGGGGGGACGTGGCGCTGGGCGCTGGTGTGGATGCCCTGGGTGGGACTGGCGCTGGAAACCATCTCACACCGGGGTCTACAGGCGCAGGCGTGCACGTGCGTCCTCCAGGTGTGCATCACCAGCCATGCATACAAGTAGCCACATGTCTTCGGTTTGTGGGCACACGGGTGTGTCTGTGCGTTTCCCGTCACGTGTGTGCAGGTGTGTGTTCCCTGCATGCCCGCAGCAGGTGTCCAGCCCACACGGGCACACACGGGTGCATGTGTGCATGTTTGCACATGTGTGCCTGTGTACACACCCCTGGCCCGGGCACTCCCCCTTCAGCCTGCAGCACGGCCCTGGGGTGCGCGGGGTGGGGTGGAGCTGGCTGAGGGGCGGGCCGGGAAGGGGCCGTGAGGAGGTGGCGGCCTCGGGAGGGTGAAGGCATGGGCCTCGGGCCTCGAGGGAGACCCGCCCTTCCTGTAACCCCAGGCCTCGGCCCAGCGCCCCCGAGGACTTGGGCCTATTCTTTCCCTCCCTCGGGGCCTCGGTTTCCCCACTGAAGGGGTTGGGTGAGCTCGGTGCACTGGGGCTACCTGCATCCAAGGGAGGGCCCCCGGGTCCTCCCGCAGTGACCTGCGCCCCAGCCCCCCGCCCCGTCCATGCTGGCTGGCGCCCGCCTGACTATGATAGTGGACAGGGCTGGGGCGCTCTGGGGCCTCCCCACCCCGGGGAGGCTGGCCACCCCTGTCTGCCGTCGTCGCCATCCCTGCCCCGATGGGGTCTCGGGGGTTCCGCGGTCTCACCCCAGTGCGCGCGAGCTGACCCTGGGGCCCAGGCCAGTGACTCCGTCGTCTAGGGGGTAGCAAGGACCCCTCAGCCCAACAGTGGGGTGGGGCAGGCCGGGGGGCCCTGCCCTCGGGCGCCCTGACTTTACCCGGCCCCAGGGACCGGCTGTCGGGCCAGGCTGTCCTGGCCGGGGCGGGGCCAGGCCTCTCAGCAGCCGCCTGGGAGGGGGCGAGGCCGCGAGCTGGGACAGCACGTGGTGGGAGGAGCTGACGCGGGGCCCCTCCACCTCCTGCTTGGCCTAGGGCGGCAGGGGCCCCCCGCAGGGCCAGGCTCTCGCCGCTTGGCTGGGTGGGCGCTCTGAGCCAGCCTGGCACCGTCCTGGCGCCAAGGGCGAGCCCGGGGTGTGGGGGCCGCGGGGGGCCCGGCCTGTGTTCGCAGCGTCCTCGCGGCCGTGGGCCAGGCACGTGCCATCCGGGACATGACACCGGCCCAGCGCCCGCAGATGTCAACCCCACGGCGGATTTGGGCCGAGGATAATGAAGTTTAAGAAAGAGGTGCTGGGACCTAGAGACAGGCCCGCGCTACCTCACCCCCACTTCCCAGGCACTTGAGAGCGGGTCTCTCTGGCCTGCCGGCGCGCACATTTAAAATATTTAACTAAGGAATCGTCTGCGGCTTTGGCCGGTTGCCATGGCAGCTGAGGACGGACAGAACAAGATGGTATTTAACCAACACAAAACAAAACAACAGAACGACATCCCCGCTCTCCAGCAAACAGCACGGGAGCCTCTTGAAGAGACGCTGGCACGAGTTTGCTTCCGAAAAGGCTCGTGAGGCTCTTTCCTGCGAGGACGGCAGGGCCGGGAGGCGCGGCCAGGCCCTCCCGAGAGCGGAGATGTTCTGGGCATTCCCTAGAAACCACACAGAAAGGTTTCTGGAGCAAAAGAAGGTTTCTGGTTCTCCCTGCACCTGTTTGGAAGGAGAGCGTGAGCCGGAGCTGCCTGCCCGGGCTGGGGCTGAGCCCGGCCCCCGCGCCTCCTCCCCCAGGCAGCCCTCCGCCCTTCCCTCTCCCGCTGCTCCAGCCCACTGGACCTGGGGCACCCACCCCCCGCTCCCCAACTCCGCCCAGCGCCTGGTAGAGAACTTGCTCCAGAGAGTCAGGCCGACTGCGTTTAGTCAGGAAGCACCTTAGACAAAACACCCTTCAGTTAACAGGAAAAATACAATCACAGCAAAAAAATTAAACCAGCGAGTTAAGCCAAGAGCTATTACTTTTTTCTGGAGTTGTCAGGGGCGGAACTGAGTGGACTCAGGCACGTTGGTGCCAATTAGTGAGACAAACGGTCGGTTCCGCCAGCGTTTATGACGCCGGAAGGCTCGGTGGGCTCAGCAGGGCCTGGCCAGGAGCCGCAGCTCCAGCAACTTTCACTCAGCAGGGCCCTGGGAGCTGGGGGGGCTCAGCCTCATAAATCCGCCCCATCTCCGGAGGGGGGTCAGGGCCCCAGCTGCCCACCCGTGCACACTGGGCATCTTCAGAAGCAAGAGGGGCTTGTTTTTATCCCCGCCTGGAAGGGGAGCAGGGGCCGCTGTGGCAGCAACACAGACCAGGTGGGGGGCCTGGAGCTGAGCTCGACCCCCATGGGCCCCACCATGGGACATGCCTGCACACCTACACATGTGCTGCTACCACGCGCCCATGTCCACGCCCATGCACACACATGCACACTCATGCACCCCCACACAGGCACCTGCACCCACACACAGGGGACACCCAGCCTGGCTGCCGCAGGGCTGGGGCCACAGGGAAAGAGGTGACGAGGCTGACAAGCAGAGGCCCCTGCTGTGGCGCCCACCTGAGTCCTGGCCTGCTGTGCCCCCACCCCCGAGTGGCCCTGCGCCCTGGGGGGTTTCAGGGCCGGGTCTTGGCAAGTCCTTGCTGGCACTGGAGGCCACATGGCTGCACCTAGAAGCCTTGGGGCGTCCACCTGGGGACGGATTTCTGGTTGGGGGTTCACATGGGGCCGGTCTCCGGGGCAGGGAGTTCTGGCCTGTGTGTGTGTCCAGTGCCTGCAGCCTAGCCCGGGGCACTAAGATGACATTTTGTGCCCCCAGTTACAGAAGCCCGAGATCAAGGGGCAGGCAGTATGTCTCCTTCTTGGGGAACCTCTGTCCTGGCCCCCGCTCCCGGCTGGTCAGCAGTCTTTGGGGCCCTTGGCTTGGAGCCGCGTCGCCCCTATGTGCCCTCCTGGCCACCAGGGTGCTGCCGGTGCTGTGTCCAAACTCCCCTTCCACAGGCCCCCTGGGCTGGGTTTGGACCACCAAACGCAGGAGCTCACTCTGACCAACACACCTGCAGCCCCGTGCCAGCCCTGTGGCGAGAACTCCGCGGGCACACGGGCAAACTCACGCCCGGGGCGGGACCCGGGGTCGGGCAGCGGCCGAGGGAGCTGGCTGCCTGGGCTCCCCCGGCTGCCGTGTCCACCCTCATGCCTGCATGCCAGTGGCTCCAGACCCAGCACTGGCCCATCAGCAGCGGCTCCTCTGCACAAGCACACGCGGCCCAGCCCGGCGCCGGCTGACGGCCCTCCCGGCTGCTGGCGCTGGGACCTGCTCGCTCCCGGGGCAGTCCCTCTCCTGGGAAAGTGCGACCTCATTTGCATTTTCTAATTGAATTGCTATCAGCTTTCCTGCAAGACTGCACAAAAAAAGTCCTTCCAGATCCCAGCACTGCCTGTGTTACCCACAAGAAAGCCGCTGTAAATAGCTGCCGGGGAGGAGGCGCTGCCAGACGCTCAAGGCGCATCTGACTGTGAAGCTGTCAGTCTTGCAGCTCCGCTGCGTGGCTGAGTCGCCGCCGGCCGGGCGCTGGGGTCGGGTTCCCACGCCAGGCCTGGGGGTGCTCCCTGGCCCTGCATCTCCTCCTTTGCGGAAGGGTCTGTGTCTCTAGAACCTTCTGCCAAGGGAACTCCTGCTTCCGAGGCCCCTCCCTTCCCCTCTCTGGACAGCTGGGAGCGCTCAGCGTCCACTTCCTCGCCCGCCCCCATACGGGCATCTGAGCGCCCTGCATCGAGTTGACGCAACCTAATATGTCCACTTGCTTTCTTTTGATTGCAACAGTCAATCTATTTTCATTTATTATGATAATATATTGTGAGGTCTGCCATCTTACTCAAAGAGAGCTATACAGCCATTTCTCTTCTCTTACATTTTGGGGATTGATAAATTTTATTATTCTGTTTTTCCATCTATTATCTTAGAGCTGAATCCGATGCCTCTTTTTTTTTATTTGAAAATTCACATTGATGACAGGAAAAGGAACAATTGTATCCTTGGAACACCTTGAAATACACCGCCCGAGTGCACACGGTGTCGTCGGGAAGCTGCGCAGCTTCAGGCAAGAAGCGCTGCCTCGCGTGAAGGCCAGGGCCCGGCGCCGTGTCAGCAGAGACCCGTCAGGAAGGCAGGGAGCCGGCACCTGCCGCCAGGGTCTCGGGGGCAGGCCTGTCTTCACCCCCAGTGGGCTGGCTCTGTGAGGGCCGGGGACACGAGACCAGCTGGTCGGCCTTTGGCATCGAAGGCTCCTCGTAGGCAGGTCCAGCCAACCAACTGTGGGCAGAAAATCTGCACTGGGTAGAAGGTCCTGGGTGGGGGGTCGTCCGGGTAGAAGGTCATTGTGGTAGAAGGTCCCGGGTAGAAGGTCCACCTGGGAAGGTTGTCGGGTAGAAGGTCGTGCAGGTATGTGTTGTCCGGGTAGAAGGTTGTGCTGCGCGGTCGGTGACGGCACACCTGTCCGCGACAGGCACGGGTATGTTTCTTGCCACGGTTCCCTGAGCAACTACTACACAGCGTCCGCCCGTGTCAGGTGTCTAGTCCACGTGTGCTGTTTGTGCACGGAGGACGCGCCAACGCCTGGCCATGTCTGTGGGGCTGGAGCATCCTCTGGGCCCCCGGACCCAGGGCCTGTGTCATCTTATAACATGGTTTTATCAGTTTGCAGGAGGCGAGCAGACCCCGGCCCGCAGGCCCAGGAGCCATGCAGAGGGCTGGGGCTGGATTTGGGGTCTGAGGAGCCTCGTCCTGGATGCGTCGGGAGGAGAGACCTTTTGGGGTTGGAAGGCGAAGCCGCCCTTGCGCCATGGAGGGGAAGGGCCGGGGGACTCCGGGACCGGCCTCCTGTGAGAAAGGCTCCCTGTTCCCGGGGCTTCTGTCTCCTCCTCCACCCGTTGCTGTTGAACTCACGGCAGCTGGCGCCCTCACCCCCCAGGGCTGGGCCCAGCCGGCTCCAGACCTGACGCGCCCCCGGGGGCCTGCCTCTGGCTTCTACCCAGCATTCCCCCCCCCCCCCCGCCCCCCGTCCCTCCCCGCCCGCAGCCCCGCACCTGCCCGCAGCCTTACTTACTGCATTTCCGGGGTGCGAGGGCACGGCGGGCGCCACCCGCAGCCGCACCACAGCTTCCCAGCGCTCGGCCGTCCGGCGGTCCCGCGCAGCGACGGTGAAGGCCACCTGGCCAGAGGGGATGCGCAGCTCCCGTGCCGCGAAGACCGTCCCGTCCAGCCCGACTCTGAAGTCCAGGCTGCTGCTTTCGTACTGCAGCCCCTCGGTCCTCGCGCAGCTGCTGAGCTTGACTGCAAGGGAGGGGACAGGTCAGGGCTGGCCGGGCGGCCACAGCACAAGGCCCCTCGGGGCTGCTGTCCTGCCCCAGGGGCCGCCGGGGCCTCAGGAGCCCCCTTGGAAAAGCCGAGGGGCTCCCTTCCTTCCAGGCACAGTGGCCGCCATTTCTGCGTCTCCGCCCGTCGCCCGGGGATGGCCTGTCCCGCGCTCCCCTCCCGTGAGCACCCCCCACCAGTGACCCCAAGGCCCCATGGGTCTGCGTCCCCACCCGCGGAGGCTGCGGCGGGAGGCCCAGTGCTCCCCGTGCACTTTCTCACCAGCCGCGGGCCCGATGCCCCGGCTCTCGCTCCAGCTGGGTGGGGCCGGCGGGGGGACGCAGCCACCTGGGCCAGCAGAGCCCCTCCCGGGAGTGGGGACGGGGTCAGCGGTCCCTCCACCCGGCCGGGAAGGGCCTCGCTCCCCACCCACCAGCCAGGACGCGCCGCCTGGGCCTGCCCTTGCCTGGCCGCCAAGCGCAGAGGAGCCCGGAGGGCGCAGGTGGCGGTGGCCGCGCCTCTCCCCGCCCGGCGCGGGAGCCACGGGCCCGACATGTCCCCTGGAGGGACGAGGGTGCGCGGGACGCGGAGGGCTGCGCCGAGGGCTGGGGCTTTAAGCGTTTT
Organism: Talpa occidentalis; assembly: GCF_014898055.3. Classification (NCBI taxonomy): domain Eukaryota; kingdom Metazoa; phylum Chordata; class Mammalia; order Eulipotyphla; family Talpidae; genus Talpa; species Talpa occidentalis. The sequence goes on along the minus strand of NW_023600993.1, from coordinate 105,923,873 downwards.
GCTGTCGCAGCTTCCACGACTGAATCACGCTTATCCGAGAAACTAAAAGCAGCTCCTGACCGTGACACCGGCTGACGTGTTTCCCCGCGCCCGCCTGCCTTGAGAGAACAGATACCGCGTCTGCCCCCTTGTCTGAAACGCCTCACCTGAGCGGTGTCCCCGGCCCGCGCCTCCCGCTTGTGGGTGGAAGAATGAAAGGTTTTAATGTGCTGACGCCAGCACTTGCCCTGTTGGGCCGCGGGACCCGGGCGGGGTCCGGAGCCCCTCGTGGGGGCCTGGGGGGTGCTGTGCGCTCGGGCAGCTCCGGCCCAGGAGGGAATAACTACCTGTGCCTGCGAGAGACAGAACATTCCAAACGGCTCTGACGGCACCGTCTGCCCCGACGGCAGGCAAATTAGAGGCAGCAACCCCCCGAGCAGATCAGTCGTTTGTGACGCCGATGGTCACCGACGAGGATCAAGGTGACAGCCCGACGGCGGCGGGACATCGGCCCAAAACACATACACGAGCCCCTCCCTGCTCGGAGAGCAGCTTCTGGCACTAACGGAATCGGACGCCAGCGGGAGGCTCGCCTTCTGTTCAGGGTTCAATTAACGCCGACGTTACATATTAAAAAAAAAAGCAGCCGCCACGATGGTGACACCTCGGGCGAGTGTGGCGGCGGCTGGGAGGAGGGAGGCGCGCCCCCCGGGGACCCCACGGGCAGGGCTCCCGCGCGGTGCGTCCCAGCGCCCCTCTGCGGCCTCCAGCACGGCGTCCGGGCGACCCCGGCTCCAGCCCGCGTGGCCATGAGAAAGCTCGGCTTGGTAATGGCCGAAGCCCCGCAGCTCCCGGGCCAGGGCGCGGCTCTGCTTGGCCCCGGGGTCCCGCTTCACCCCCGGCCCGCACGCTGGGGACCGGCTATCTGGAGGAAGCGACTAGAACCAGCTGCTCCCGGCTTCGGCTCCCTGGCAGGGGGAAGGGTGGCCGAGGGAGGGCTCCGCGCCCGGCAGGCCACACCCCCTCGTGGCGCCCAGGAGGGTCACGCTGACCGCGTGCGCGTGCCCCACAGCCAGCACACGTAGGGCTCACCGCGGTGAGCCCTGGGCCAGGTCAGCCTGGGGACGAGGACAGCTCCGGCGAGCCTCGGCCTGGTGAGCGGCCCCAGGGCCTTTGCACTCTGCGCCGGGTGAGGAGGCTGCCCAGGCGCCCCGTGCGGGGTTCATCTGGACTTGTTCTCCTCTGCTGTCCGGGAAGTGAGCCTGGGCTCACTGGCTGGAGGGACCTGCAGCTGCTTGTGGAAGCTTCTAGGCCTTCTGCTGCCTCCACCCACAGTTCTGCAGCTCCAGGGGCTGGGGCTCCAGCACGGACCCCACCCGACCTCTGTCCCCTGGGCCTGGCGCTGTGCCCTGGCTCTGCAGCTGGATGGTGCAGGAGGCCCCGCCAGGCTCCACCGCCTTCCCGGGGACAGTCTGGGCAGCTGGGTGGGTCTGAGAGGGACGCCCCTTCTCCCGGGGCCTCTGGGCACAGGTGAGCTCAGCCGTGACACTCATCACCTGCTTCCCTTCCGGCGGGGTCGTCCTCACGCACACGGCCCTGAGTGCCGGCCTGAGTGCTTGGCTGAGCCGCTGCGGCCCCGGCCTGCCTGTCCTTCGTCCCTCGGGGTCAGGCGCTCGGCTGGGCTGGCCTGAGAATGCCGGCACGGGGTAGGGGGCGCCCTAAGGCCGCGCTCACTTGGGAAGCTGCGCTGACATGGGGCGTCTGGTGCCAACGTCCACCTGAAATGGGGCTGAGACTCCGGGTGGAGCAGCACGCGGCACTGACCCGAAGGCTGGTCAAGAGGCACCGCGAGAAGCGAGGGCCCAGGCTAGGCCTCCAGCCGCGTGGAGGGAGCCTGTGCCAGGGACCGCCCACCACACCCCCTTCCTCCCCGCCAGCACCCGGCGCCTACTGCGGGCTGGCACCCCGCACCCCCCGGTTGTCCAAAATTCCTGGCCAGGGGCCCTAGGAGTGGACAGGGCCTGGCTACTGCCGCTGCTGGAGGGCGACATGCTAGAGACAGGCCCTGGACCAGGGGTGCTGGTGGGGAGACCGTGGCTCTCAGCGAGCTCAGCACCCCGCCCGGCTCTTTGGGGTGCTGACAGACACCACGCTGACAGCTGGACGCGGGCACCCTGGACGCTGGGAGCCTGGACGCCGGAGCCCGGGAGCCGGTGGCGCAGGCTTCAAACACTCGAGCAGGACCCGCTATTTTTAGAAGCGCAGCCTCTCCTCATTAGCGCAGCGCACCAGGACCCGCTAATGAAATCATGTGCAATTAAGGCCCAGGTAGGGGTGGCTCGTTCCTGTCCCCAAGACACTTGCCCGCCCCCCTCCTCTCTCTCCTCCCTCCCCCAGGGGCCTCCAGACCCGCGCCCAGCTGGAGGAGCCACCCTCGCCTCTCCTCCAGGTCTCACGCTGTCCAGCCGTCTGCAGAGGACCCGGCTGCGAGGCCTGGCGAGGCTGGGGGTGCCCCTGACGGGGATGGGCCCTGTGGCGGGGGTGTGTGTCCTGGCCCCGGGCCGGGCCGGCACGGTGAGGACTGTGGCCCCAGACTCCGAGACCAGTCCATCCACCCACCCGCCACACCCCTCAGGGAGCTCTGTCCTTCGGTGGGTGTCCCAGGGCCACGCCGTGCTCCCTGGACTGTGCTTCCAGCGCAGAGAGCTGGCCGGCGTCCAGGGCGGGTACTGACCACAGGAAGGAACGTGGCAGGGTGGGAGGCAGGGGTGGTGGGGGGCCCGGGGACGCCGAGCAGCAGAGTCCTGGACGTGGCGCCGAGTCCCGAGGGAGGAGGCTGGGCCAGGCAGCTGAGGCTCGACCGTGACCGCCAGCAGCCGCGGTGCTGGGGCGGGGATCCAGAGGGTCGGGGCAGATGGGAGCTGGGGTGCCTCGTGGTCCGCTGGCAGCCAGAGCCAGCACGTGTCCACGGCGCACTTTCCTCCCGGCTTAAAAATATCAGAATCTGCAACTTTCCTCAGTTTAAATCTGAGACAAACATGGGGGAAGGAAACTTGCGTCCCCCTGTCCTGGACGGCCGGGTCTGGACACAGGGCCCTCCGATGCTGGCCCCTGGCCGGGGCGGGCACCTCACTGCGTCAGGAAGGGCCTGCGAGTCAGTGGACACCCCACCACTGCCCAGGGCCCTCCCGAGGCCACCGCCCAGCTTCTCTGAACGCTCAGCTGCTGGGCCTTCCAGCGGGGTTGGGCAGAGCGGGGCCTGGCCTGGGCTGTGAGGGGCGCACCCACACTGTGGCCGGATGCCCCAGACAGGGCCTGAGGGGCCGGCCCCTGGGAGGAGGCCCACGCCTGTCTCTCTGGGCTGGGACGCGGCTGGGACGCGGCTGCGGCGTCAGGACCGGGGACGTGTGCTGGGTGTGGGCCGACCCCCCGCACAGCCCGGCCCGAGCAGCTGGCCCCGGCGCCCTGTGCTGGTCGTGCTGGCTCCTGGGGCTGAGTCCGAACACGACCCTGAACCCCAGCAGCCGGCTCGCTCCGCACACACGTGGGCGGCCACCAGGGCACGTCCCAAGTGGACAAGCCCCTCAGGAGACGCCGGCCGCTCCGCCTGTCCCGGAGCCGCAGGACTGCCCAGCGGGCCTGCCCTCGGCCGGACGTGTCTGGGGACCCCAGGTACGAGCAGAGCCGTGGGGCCCGTGTACACTAAGCAAGGACCCGTCTGGCATCCCCGCCCGCCCTGGGGTCCTGCTCCCCGCCCCAGCAGGGAGCCGGCGGCTCGGGGCGCTGGTCCGGCGCAGGGGTACGGGGCGCCTCAGACAGACAAACGTGCCCACGGTGGCAGCCTGGTGGGGACTCGGGGGGCCAGGAGGGGCCGGGAACTGCTCCCCCCCGCCCGCCTAGGCGTGCCAGCGCTGGCCCTAACTTCGGAGGTGGAGGGGGCGACACTCACGTGTGTGCTGAGCGTGGACGCCGCGTCGCTGACCGCTGGGGAGGACGAGGCCCCTCGCCACGGCCATCTTGTTCCTTCGCAGCCTGGGCCCCGGACTCGGGTGCCGCCGGCCGGGACGAGGGGTGGGTGCTCACGGCAGGGGCGGCCTCCTCCGGCGCCCCCGGCCCGGCACTGCCCGCGTCTTAGCCGCCCCTCTGTGCGCCCGGCTCCCCGAGCCTCAGGCTGGAGTCCCGGGCCGGGGGCCTGTCGGCAGCCAGTGGGCGGGTGGGGTCTCCAGGCCGGCGTCTCGGAGGCCGGGGGTCTCGCGCGGGTCGGGAGTCTCGGGAGGCCGGGGGTCTCGCGCGTCTCCACACCCGAGCTTCACTTCGGCGGCTCAGGCGGGCAGGAAAAGCAGCCGCGGCTCCGGGCCTCACAGGCGCCCCCGGCTCCCCGAGCCCCCGCAGCCCCCCCGACTGTGGCGCCCACGCGCGGCCCAAGGGTCCTGCCCACCGGCGATGCCCGTGGCGCAGCATCCCGCGGCCGTGGCCCGCCGCGAACCAACGCGGAGCGCGGCGCAGCATTGTTGCCCCGCAGGCCGGCGAGGCTCGGCCGGGTGCAGAGAGCCGCGGCACTTGACTCCCGAGTGTGAACGCAGCGCGCAGAAAGGCCGAGGAGCCGGGTTCGCTGTTTTTTCACATGATTTAGGCAACGAGAAGGGGAAGGTCAGAGGCGGCCCCAGCCTGCTGGGCCTGGGCCTGGCGCCCGCCGTCCTCCACCAGCGCCCGCCCCAGGGGGAGCCCGGCTCTGGGCGCCCGGGGACAGGCCCTCGCGCGGGCCCCTCCAGCCGCTGAGAAGAGAAAGCGCTGCAGGCGCCCGCACCCCGTCCCCGTGTCAGGAGGCCGGTCTCTGGGGGGCCACCCACCCTCCCTGGCCGTCCCCTCCGGCCCCAGCCTCACCCTGAGCCCCCCAGGCCCAGCCTGCAGCCCAGGTGGACTGGGGCTGTCCCCGCGGGGTGGGCCGTGGGTGGCCACTGGGTGGCCTGCGTCGCCAGGGCGGGGATGCGGCGCTTAGCCCTTCCGTTTCCTGTTCTCTCCACCTGAGGAAGCACTGGGGAGCCTGCCCGGGGCAGGCCGGGCTTAACCGCTCTCAGGGGACAGACGCCCTTGACCAGGCTCCTCCCCGCCTCCTGGGTGGGGGTGGAGGCGGGTTCACCTGGGGCTGCAGGGCGGCCCGTCTGGCTCTGCTGGACGGGAGGGGCCGGACTCTTTCCACTGGTGGCCTCAGCCTGACTCCTGGTGGGGGGCCAGGCCTCTGCCAGCCCCCGAGTGGACGTCCGGGGGCGCCACCAGCAGAGGGGGTGCACACAGGTTACCCTCAGCGGCCTCATCACCGGGGCTGAGGGGAGACCTGGCCGGCACCCCCACCTCCTGGCGGCCACCGAGACCACCCGGGGGCTACACATCCCACCCCCAGGCCCGGCCTCCCCTCCCGCGAGGTACACCCCTGGCAGCACCCCCTCGCCCCCCACATGCTCTGGGCACAGAGGCGCCCCGCAGCCCTCGTCCCTCCACGGAGCGCACATTCCGGGAATCCTCCCCCTTCAGGAAAGAACAAAGGCCCCCAGGAAGATGGCGCCGCTGTCCGCCCCTGGGAGCCAGCCCCGCCCCCGAGGCCGCTGCCTCCCTCCTGGGGCGCCGGCCATGAGGCCACGAGGCTCAGCCCCACTGCCGGCTGGTGATTTAGAGCCGCAATTACGCGGAGGAAGGCGATAAAGACTCCGAGAAATTACCTCGGGCTGGGAGGGGGAGCGGCAGGGGCAGGTCAGTGCTTTAGAGAGACGTTTCCAGTGATTTCCGCGCGATTAGCAACACCCCAAGGTCTTTCTGCTTGACGCGCTGTTGGGGGGGCAAGGAGGAGCCCCAAGCAGCCTCCGCGGTGGTCTGTGCGGGAACGCTCAGGAGTGAGGACCCGTGTGCTCGGGCGGACCCTTGGGTGGCCAGGACGGGGTGGGGCAGGGCCACTGCTGCCCTCAGCCCCCCGCTCCAAGCAGGGTGGCACCTCCGGGCCTAGACCACAGTCTGTCCCAGGGAGGGGGCCTGCGGGGCCGCACCCAGCCCGGTCTCCGAGTCGCCCTGTGGAGTCCCGGCCTCCCGGTGCGGACGGACGCCAGCGTCCCGCTGGGAAAGGGTGACACCGGGGCGGGTGACCCAGCAGAGCTGCCCCCAGGCCCCAGCCAGGCCCAGCATGACCACGGGGGGCTTCCAAGTCTGCGGGCTGCCTGGTGACAGCGTCCAGTGGGAGCCCAGGGGCTGTGACGCTTTCTGGGGGGGCCTCCAAGCAGGGCTCTTGGCCTGGTGGTCCCAGATGCTGGTCCCGCGCAGCCCCCACTCCTGCTGCCCCCCGGAGCTGCGGGGAAGACAGCCAGTGGGTGGGGCCGCCTCAGCTCCCCAGGGCCGTGGCGGGGTGGGGGGCGAGTGAGTCCCCTCCCAGTGCTGGCAGCCCCACGAGCTCGGCTGAAACCTCTCCCAGGCGCCTCGGCTCAGAGCGGTGGCCCACTCGGCCATTTTTTCTAGAAAGTTCTCCAGTTTGGCTTTTGTTAGCCCACCTGGGGAGAGCCGTCCAGTCAGGGTGAGCTGGCCGGCCATGCGGGGGCGAGGTCCAGAGCGGCGGGAAGCGGGCGTCCGGGCTGGGGTCTGCATTCAGCACCCGGCCCGCCGGGCAGCCCCACAGCCGAGAAAGCCCCGCGGGCTACTCTGGAAGGTGTCCGGCTCCCTCCGGGGGCGAGCCGCGCTCAGGCCCAGATGGGCCTCCTCCCTCCTGGTAATGGAACCCTCACACGCTGCAAGCAGACGCCATCATCTGTTTCCCAAAATTTTGAGAAAATGCAGAGGTGCAGGGCAGGGGCGGCGCAGCGAGGACAACTGGCCGGGCCATCTGTGACTCCCGGGGCGGGGCGGGAGGGAGAGGGCCTTGCTTTCTCGCGGGCGCCCTTCGTGACACCCCACACCCCGGGCTTGGCCGGCGATAGGTGTGCCACCAGAAAGTGCCGCCCACTATCCTGGCTCTGGTGGACAGTGGACCAGGCGCTCCTGGGAGCGGGCGGGACTCGAGGTCAGCCGTGGCCGTGGTCCAGGCGCAGGGCCGGGAGCTCTGAGCGTCCACTAGCTCGCCGGAGACCGGGCGTGAGCGAGCGGGTCCCCGCAGCAACACGGCGTGTCCTCTTTTCTTGGCAATTTCTCTTTATCTGACCAAGCGCCATCGTGTGCCGGAGATGGGCGTGAGAGAAGAGCGCGGCCCCGTCTCTCGGGTCTAGGTCCACGGACTAGGCATGGAGGGCCCAGCTGCGCCTCACCCCATGTCCTACCCACCCTGCTCCCCTGCAGCTCGCCAGCCATGCCCCCCAGTACCCCACGTGTGCCCACAGACTGTCCGCCCCGGGCGACCCCTCACTGCACGTACTACCCTCACGAGGCCGACTGTAGCTGTCCGCCAACCGTCAGCTCGGGCCTGGCGCCTGCTGGCTGGGGGACTGCCCCACCCCCTAAGGGCACAGCTCCCCAGGGCCACAGGCCAGGAGCAGGGCCGGGGTGGGGCCGAGGGGCATCCTTCTGAGCGGCCTAGATCTCCGGAGAGGGTTCTGGACCAAACCAGGTCAGCCTGAGGCCGGGCTGCTCGGGGTGGCCTGAGGTCAGACCCTCCAGGAGAGGCTGCACAGCCCCCCAGGGCTGGGCTCACCACGGCCCCCAGGCCTTGCAGGAGCCGAGCTGGTGGACGGCTCTCGGGCTGCGGCCAGAACCTGTGCGTGGCCAGCCGCCCCGTTGGGGCAGGGGCCCAGGCGGTGGGCATTGGTCCCTCCGGCCCTGAGCCCCAGGGAGGCACCTTGCGCCGTCCAGAGGCGGCTCCGGGCTGGGGGTGGGTACCGGCTGTGTGCGGACGTGCCCAGCTGGAGCCCGGCCCGTAAGCATTGAGATTCCGCGCTTGGAAAACACGGCTGTTTGGATCCTTCCATGCAGCTGAGCAGCAGAAACGCTGCACATATTTTTTGCACCTATCCGGAGAAATTCATCGTTCACACCCGGCTTCACGCCATATGCTGGGAGCCGAGGGAAGCAGGACGGCTGTCAGCTGCTGAGGGCGCAGCGCCTCCTTCCAGCGGCAGCTCTGACATTTCCCTTTCGCTTCTGTCAGCAGTCTCTGCGCCGCCAGCGGGAGCGGCTTCTGACAGGCTCCCGCGCACCCCCAAGCGTGGGGGCTGAGATCCCCGGAGCCCGGGCCCATCCAGGACCCGAGGCCCCAGGTGCGCACCAGGTGGGGCCACCAGACCAGATCCTGCATTTCTCGGCTCCTTCCCGCCCCCAGCGCCGGGGGAGGGGGCTCTGAACACCCCGGGGTGTGGCCCCACTCCCAGCTTGAGAGCCCCTGGTCAGAGGCAGCCGGGCCTCGTGGGGGCCTGAGGAGATGCCAGCCCGGCCCCCCGCCAGGGCCACGTCCTCTGCTCTGCGGGCTGAGGGGCCGTGTGCCGCCGGCTGAGAGCAGCTCGGGGTGGAGGGTGATCCGGGGCCGCTGGTGACCGCAGCTTGAGCCCTGCCGCGAGGAGCTGACCGGGATCCCCTCGGGTCCCCATCTTCGGGGCACTGTCGAGCTGGTTCTCCTTGATCCCACAGCCCCGATGCCGGCCCCCATCTCCAGCCGGGGCTGCCTGTCCCCACGGAGCTTTAATTGGATCATTGAAAACAACCCTCCTCCCAGAACCCTCTGCCGCTGCCGGCTTCCGGGCCTCCAGGAGAGGATGCTGTGGGCCAGCACCCCCGGGGGCGCCCGCACGGGCCCACCCAGCACTCGCCAGGCCCACCCCCTTGCTGGTGGAAGACAGCATTAAAAGAGTCTAAATCAACTTTCCTGACCCACCGCTGCGGAAGCGTGTGTAAGTGGCCGCAAACGGAGTCGCGCGGTGCCCAGGTGGCCTCCGCGAGGTGTGGCGTGGCGAGGTGTGGCGTGGCGAGGTGTGGCGTGGCGAGGTGTGGCGTGGCGAGGTGTGGCGTGGTCGCGAGCGAGCCCCGCCGCGGGCTGGGGGTTCCTGGTGCGGGCGCGTAGCCGGGAATATTTGCTGGTTCCATCAATAAAAGCTTACGAGGCGCAGGGCCGGGGCGGGGGCCGCGTCTCCCGTTTCCTCGTTTAAGCCCCAAGGGAGCTGAGCGTGGGCTCCTGGGGGCGCGTGGAGCAGAACAGAAGCACAAGCCCCGGGGGCTGGAGAGAAGAAATCCCCCCCACAAAGTCCCGCTTAGCCCGACGCACGTGACGAGACCGAGGGGGGGCTGCGCCCGCTTCCTCCCCGCAACTTGGGTCCCTGCAGGAGACCACGGCCAGCGAGACTCAGGGGTGCCGGGGGTGGCGCGGCGCCGGCTCATTTTAAGAATGAAAATATTTAGACGCTTCACTTGGCCCCTGACCCCGGCACGGCTCCCTCCCGCTCCCGCCCTGCTTCCTCTGCAGGTGAGGCTGACAGGTGAGTACAGGCAGAGGCTGCGGGAGGGGGCGGGTCCTGGCCCTCCCTCCTGCAGGTGCGGGCCTCTCGAGAGGAGGGGGAGGGGCTCTTGGAGGCAGGGGGATCTGGGGGGCCCTGGCCCTGTGTACACACGCAGCCACCCCACCCCTCCGCCCCTCCGGCTGTTACCTGCCCCGCCGTGCTGACGCGCCTCCCTGAGAATGGCTTCTCCAGGGCAGCAGCTGACCCATCCAGCCCCGTCACGTGCAGGGCACCGCCTCCTGGAGGCCCCCCAGGATTGGTCTCTGCACGTGCCCGGCCCACACGCCCCCATCAGCTGCTGTCACTGGCGCCCTGACTCGCTGAGGGTCTGCCACAGGGCGCCGCTCCGGCCCGGTTCCCTCACACCTTCACGCCAGCGGGGTAGGAGCTGGCCTGGTCTCCATGGTGGGGCGCAGGGATGGACGGTGGCCACCGAGGCTGCTGGGCGACAGCCCTCCCTTCTGGGGGCAGAAACCCTCCCCCGCATGCTGGGGGCTGAGTGAGGAGGGAGCCAGGAGCAGCCGAGGACACAGCCAGCGCTGGATGGGGGGGGGGCCCTGAGGGCCCGGGGGGGCTGGGCCCAGCGGCTCCCTCCTGCGGCGGGGTTCCCACACTCTGGCCCCGGTGCGCCCCTCGCTGCCCACGCTCCTGCAGCGCCACCTCTGGGGCCGCATCCGCCGCCTCCTCAGGAGGGCAGCTGCAGAGGAGACGGGGCGTCTCCCCAGAGCCCCTGAGCCGGGCCGGCCCTCCAGGTGGCCGGGGCCGGGTCCGCTCGCTGCCCACAGAGCCGGGCTCCACCGGTGACCTCCGAGAGAACCGGGGCTCCTCTCCACGGTCGCGTCTTGCGTGCATTCATACACCTCATTTATACTGAAATGCCCCATGCTCCGCCGCGCCCACAGACAGATGCCAGAGTGATCTCCACCGAGGCCCCGTGGCCAGGCGGCAGGCTCCCCGCCCAGCAGGAGGCGCCTGGGGGTGCGGGAGGGCTGTGCAGGGCTGAGGTCGGGCAACCTCTCCAGCCGCCGGTCACCCTCCAGGTCCTCCGGGCTCGGACCAGGCGCCGCGGCGCAGGCCACGTGCTTGCTGGGACCCGCACCTGCCCTGCAGTGGCCTGGGTGCCCCCGGTGCCCGGGGAATATGCCCCGGGCTCCTCCCTGACGTCCAAGCCCGTGCGGCCTGGGCCTGCCCGCGCCTGCCGGCTCGCTGCGGCTCCCGCCTCCGCCAGCCAGAGCTCAGCAGGGCACCGCCGCAGGCCTTCACCCCGGGGGAGGAGCGGGGCCGGCACCGCCTCTTGACCTGGCCTCGCTCATTCCCGTCCCTTCTTTCCCGGGGGGCAGAGATCGCACGCACCCTGGACACGGAGGCCGCAGGGGGCCTGCAGCCGGGGTCAGGGGTCACACCACACCCCCAGGAACTGGGGACGCCCCGTGCTCTACGGCCCCTCGCAGAGGCCCCCCGCGTCCCTCCAGGCCAGCGTGTCTTCCGCGGCTGCACCCCCAGGCCTGCACACGGCGTGCCCCCTCTGTGGACGGCAGAGCCGACATGCAGCACACGTGTCCACACACCAACACGTACGCGGCGGTCCTCTCTAGATAAGCACACACTCACTCACGCTCAGGGCCTAAAATGGCGGCCTCCCAGGGTCACACTCTCCTGGTGGAGGGTTAAATGGGGATTAAAGGCCCAGCATCCCCTGCAGCTCGGGCCGGCAGCTCCCGGGCCTCAGCAGCCCGGACCGGAGGGTGCCCGGCCTCCCCAACCTGTGACAGCACCACCCCAACCTGTGACAGCGCCACCCCATGGGCCGAGGAGCAGAGACCCCGGCCAGCCCAGGCCCGGCCGCCCGCAGCACCCTGGGCCTCACCGTAGCTCCCACAGGGGCCTGCCTCTGCCCCTTCACGTGCCTGCTGGCCGGGGGTCTGAGGCCTGGCGGGTTGGCAGCTGGGTAGGCGGCAGCTGGGCATGGATGCAGAATGGCCCCGGGTAGGCGGGGAGAGGGAGGCTGCTGGAGCCCGGCTCCTACCACTGTGTACTGGGTGCCGAGATGGCCGTCCCGCCCCCCACCCTGTGCCCATCCTGGCTCTAGCGGAGGCCACAGCACCTCCCTGTACCCCGTCACCAGATTCTGGCACCAGCCAGACTGCTGGGGTCCTGGGCTCCAGGCCGCCTTCCCCCATGTGGTTTTAGGCCCGGATCAGGCCTCCGGCCCCCAGCTGCCGTCCTGGCCAGCGCGGCCACTCTGGGAGGCACAGCGGCTGCCTGACCTCGTGCAGTGACCAGCACCCCACTCTTGGGCAGCGGGGCTAGGAGCTCAGAGGGCAGGGGGCATCGCTGGCCCAGGAAGCTGGTGGCCAGCCAGGGCCCAGTCAGGGCTCACAGATTCCGCCCATGTGGTCTGGAAACGTACTCGGTGCCTGGGCCCCGCATCCACCTGGGCCAGCCTGGGGACGCTCTCGGACCCTGGCCTCCGCCCTCCTCTGCCTGACCTGCAGGGCCGACTCAGCGCAGCCGCTGGGGGACGCCCCCTCTGCTTCTGCCCTCAGCCGAGCTGGCCTGGAGCCTCGGGTGCCGACAGGGCCAGGCCCGGGAGCCCTGGACACACAGGCAGACTCTGGCAAGTGACCGCGCCGGAAGTGAGCCAGCACGGCGGCCCTGGCTCCGCACCTCCACAGAGGACCCTGCGGGCCTTTGGGGCGCTCTCCCTGCGGTCGGCGCCCATGGTCTCCTGGGGCGTGTGCTGAACGGGTGCCGCCGCTCCCTAAGCAGCCCCCCGGGGTCAGCGCCTCTTCGGGCAGACGCGGAGCTGGGAGGGGCTGGCGGTGCCCAGGCAAGCCCCGAGGGGAGTGTCTGGCCGTCTCCCCTCAGGCTCCAGCCCGCGGCCACGAGTCCAGGCTGACCTCTTACGCGTCAGCAATGGGTTTTCAAAGCTCAAACAGTTGCTGGCCATTTTGGGGGCAGCCCCTGACCTGGCCAGGCAGTGAGGGCAGAGGCCCTGGCCTGGGGTGCAGCTCTCCAGGGGAGTCGGGGGAGCCCAGGCCGCTCATGGCCCAGAGAGGGTGCCCCGGGCAGCATGGCCCCTTTGGCCTGGCCGGCCCGGACGGTCTGAACACCCCCCACCCCCCCACCCCCGCGCCAGCACCAGCAGAGTCCGTGGGCTCCGTCTCCAGGCAACCGGCGGCTTTCCTCAGATTCCACCAGGACGATGGGCTGGCAGAAGCAATTTCAGTTACCGAGCTTATTTGGGCGTGTGTTTGTTCCGATATGAACAAAAATTTTAAGAAAATTCATTTGACCGCGGCGGGTTCGTCTTCTGAACTGGCACAGGGCAGAGCAGCCTCGATGGTGGGCCCAGCGCCAGGGCTGCTGGGATGGGCATGCACCGTGGGCGCCTGCTGGAGCCTAGAGTCAGGGGCGGGGACCCCAGGCGGGAGGCCCGGTGAGGAGGCTGGCCTGGCCGCAGGGAGAGGGAGCACTTAGGGCCCGGGGTCGGGGGGCTCCGAGGGGACCATCCCCCAGTCCTGCCCCAGGCCCTGTACCCGCTTCCCTGGGATGGCGGCACCCCAGAGAGGCTCTGCCCTAAAGATGAGCTCAGAGGGGGCCACGGCCCCCACCCCTGTCTGCGGCCACGTGCACGGCCTGGCCGGGGCAGCGCTGGCCCCAAGCCACATGGGCCCCAGGTGAGCGACTGTGGGCGCCGAGGTCGGGTGAGAGTGACTTGTTTCTCGGGGTGCCCGCCCTGCAGTGGCCCTGGGCACCCAGCCACCTGCCAATGGTGGCCCCGGCCCCGCAGCAAACCTGAGGGGTAGCCCCGGAGCCCCCAGGCCCCGAACACGCTCTGGCCACCTGATGTGGAAGGGCTCCCTCTGCTGCTCCCAGGACTGTGCGCCCCAAGGCCGAGCTGGACGCCCCGGCCACGCTGCACCTGCCTCCTGGAGCCCCGGCTGTGCCACACCCCTACCCTGTTGGGGCTTGCCCTGAGCCTAACCTGCTGCATGACCGCCGAGGTCACTCAGCGCTCGTTTGTGAACGTTTTTAGTACGTGTTCCTGATGCCAAGCGGGCTGCTACGACTCTGCCGTGAATCGCAACAGGGCAAGCCGAAACGCTCGGATCATTTCACGTGTGACTGTTTTTTAAAAATTACACTGATTTTCATACATTGTAAATGCCAACTAATAATTAAAGTTTCTTTAAAAGTCTCAAACTTAATTCGGCCTAATGATGGGAAGTGAAAAGGCATTTTTTCCCAATAAAAAATGGCCCCGCGTAGCAACATCCTAAGCATTACCCCTGGGGCTGTAACAGACAAAATTAAATGTCAAGACTCAACGGACTTGAATGGATTTTCCTCATACTCTGACGGTGGGGGCTTAATCGGTTTTCTCTGAAAGACAAGACGGCGATATTTATTGGAGGCGCCGCGAGTGTCCGCGCTGAGGCCCGGCAGCTCATCTTGAAGAATCCAGCCTACGGGAGTGACCGGGCAGACACAACCCGCGTGCTCCCCGTTCGTTATTTATGAAGTCGAAAGATGAGGAGCCACCCAGACGTCAGACAGAGGCCAGGTCGGCGGGTGGAGCCAGCCGGGGGGTGCCCAGGGGCCTCTGGGAACGTAAGCACGCGGGCAGCTGCGGACGGTTGAGCCGATGTAAACTTTTGCTGACGTCTGCATGAAATAAACTTCACACCACAGAGAAAGACTGAGCTCATTGTTAGGTCTTGAAAAAACTCACAAAATACTACTTATTTCTGAATCAACAGCGCTAAAAACCTGTAATTATTATTACCTTCAAGTAGGGAAATAAATCTTTTAAAATGCAGCATAAACAACGTGGTGATCACGCGTTGGGGTTAAAGTGCAGCTTTTCTAAAGGTGAAGGACTGGTCTGTTTCCAAAGCCGCACCCCTGCTCGGCCCGCACCCCTGCTCGGCCCGCACCCCCGCGACACCGGCGGTGCTGGGGGCCTCCGAGAGGACCAGAGCCTCTGGCCCGTCCTGGGGGGCGGCAGCGCCCGGCGGCGGGTGCCCAGCTCCCCCCCGCCCACGTCTGGGAGCCACCACCAGCAGGCCGCGCCCAGGGCAGCAGGCTGCCGGGGCCCACAGCCCGGGGGTCACCTGGAGTAAGCGCGCAGCAGGAAAGGGCATGAAGGGCAGGGCCGTGGGGCTGCGGGGCGCGGAGCTTGGGGGCTGCTCTGCCCCGAGGGGCTCAGCTCCTACGCTTGAGGCATCGCACCGCTGCCCCGTGGCCCACGGTCTCAGGCCGGTCTCCCCAGCTGGGCCCGAGCCCCTGGCGGGCGAAGCCGCCGCTGTGACGGACGCAGGACCGACGCCGTCCCCTCCGCAGGCTCCGTGTCGGCTCTTGGCTGCCGCGCGGCTCCGGTGACAGCCGTGAGTGTGACTTGGACGCGCGGCGTCCAGACTCTCAGGCGGGCTCGGTGACTCGCGTGCGAGAGGAAAACGTTGAAGTTGGAGGGAAAGTCAAAGGATTCGGAATCCGGGCCGATGGGATTCCGGCCCCGAGGCCCAGCACCGCCGAGCCCATGCCTTGGCCTCATGCCCGCCGGCCCCTCTCGCCGCCGGCTATGCCTGCATGGGCCCTCGCCCAGCCCGGCCTGCGTCTCCCCAGGGCCAGGCCGCGCCCGTCCTGGAGCCACCTCCGTCTCCAGGGCCAGACTCTCCGTGACGGCCCCGCCTCCCTCACCTTGAAACAGACTCCGGAGCAGCGGGGCCTCTTGTCCCACCCCAGCAGCTAGCCCCGCAGCAGCCGGCTCCTCCCAGGGGCGCAGCGGGACGGCCCTCCTGAGCTGCCCCTGGGCCTCAGGGCGTCTTCTGGGGGCCACGGAGGAGGGAGGCTCCTGGGCGCCGCCCCGGGGAGCCCCAGCCCCGGCACGTCCCAGAGGCCTCTCCAGAGGGCGACTGTTGAGCAATGGATGCGTCCTGTGTCCAGGGCACATAGGGGCCAGCGCCGCCTGCCCCCCCAAGCCCTGTCCCCTCAGGAGACCAGGCGCCTCAGCAAGAGCCAGTCCACTGCTGGCTCCCCGGGGCACCGGCGACAAATGGCCCCACGCACCCACCGCTCCCTGCCGGGTCTGGGCGGGGGTCCTGGGTGAGGGTCCGGGGACATTCTGGGGGTTCTTGGGGGGTGCTGGGTGGGGGGTCTTGGGAGGGCTTGGTGGGGGGGCTTTGGGGGGCCTCTGGTTCTCTGCTCCTCTGCCGGGCAGGGGCCAAAAGCAGCGGCAGCTGTTATCCTGATCGACTGCGCCGTGTTTTAGGCAAATTAACCTGTCCAGAAAATTCTTTATTACGGCGCTCGTGGGCAGATGGGAATACGAGCTTGGCGATCCCAGTACCCGCTCTGCAATCAAGTGAAACGTTTCAATAGACTAATGAGCTTTCGTTCCCAGCGCGTCCTCCGCCGGCAGGGGAAGCAGCCCAACGGGCCGGCCTCAGGGTCCAGCCTCCGCCGCCCCAGCTGGTCCCCACCTGCGGGCAGCCCCTCAGCCCGCCGCCCGGCATGCACCCTTCCCCGCCCTGGCCAGGGGGTCCCCGAGGACTGGAAACTCTTGTCCCGCGCGCTCCTAGCTGGCTCTTTACGTGCCCCCAACGCGGCTGAAAGCAGGAGTGGGCAGGCCCGGCGGGCACGTGGTCATGGCCCCGCACCAGGCCTGCGCGTTCGCACTCGAGGAGCAGAGAACGGCGGGATTCCGGGGCGGCCCTGCGGCCCTGGCGGCCAGGAGGAAGCCCCGGCCCCCTCCCTGTGCTCGCGGCAGGCTCTGCCCAGCACCCACCCTCACGCAGAGAAGACGTGATTTTTTAAGGCAAATGTGCCGAGTCTTATGTCTCCACGTAAGCACAGAAACTCGAAGAAGGCTGTTGGGCAACAGTTAATCAGAAATTGGAGATTAAATTTTCCCTTTATAGTATGCACACGTTTAAAGTCATGAAGAAAGATTCTAAGCAAATAAATCATGTTTTACAAATGACTAAAACCCAAGGAGCAGCTTAAGACGCGGCGAGATCACGGAGCCTCAGCCGTGCGGCCGCGCAGCCTCTGATGGGCCGCCAAAGGCTCGAAACAAAACAATTACAGAGGTTTGCGCACATCTGTCTCCCCCGGGCGCCGCCGCGGAGATGAAACGGGCCGGGCCTCAGCCGGGGACAGCCGGGGAAGCAGATGCAGCGGGCGGGGCGCGGCCGCCGGAGGCCGGTAACTTTTCCGAGGGGCTTTGCGGCCTCTCCGGGGACGGCGGACGTGAACGGGGCCCGGATTCCCGAGGGCCACTGCGGACAGCTGAGAAGAGGCGAAGTGCCCCGAGCTGCAGGAGAGGCGGGGCGGGGGCGGGGTCCGCACCGGGCAGGCCCCTGGGCTGTGTCTTTGCTGCGGGCTGTGGGGCGCTGGCACCTGCAGCTGCGGCCTCCTGTGGGGTGCGGGGTTTGGCTTTGTCTTGCCCAGCAAGGGCGTGGATCTGCTCTGAGCGCGCCTGGTCCCCAACACGAGGGGACGGAGTCGAGAAGACTCAGCTGCCGCCCCGCACGGCACCACCAGTTCTCGGCCACGAGCCCTGCCGTCACCCAGGGCTCCTGCGTGCGAGTGGGCGTCGGCGAACGCGGGCAGGTGGGGCGGGGCCCGTGCACCAGCAGCAGCAGCATCCTCACCACCACCTACCACCTCCCTCACCATCACCACCTCCACTGGAGCTGCTGCCAGGGAGGGGCGGGGGGGGGGGTGCAGGCCGAGCCCCAGGGGGGCCAGGGCTGGCGTGCTCAAGATCTTTGTGGCACGCAGCTTCCCTCCATCTGTCCTGGGGGACTCGATGGGAGTTGGGGTGCAGGCAGTGTGTGCGCAGCGTGGCTGCAGTGGGGGAGTTTCTGCCGTGGAGCGCCCAGAGCACATGGGCAGGGCGGCTGCTTCTGCCACTAACAGTCCTGGTCACAGAGGCGCCTGCTCACGCTGGTCACTGCTCCATGGGGCCCCTGGGTCCCTCAGAGTGGAGGTGCCGTTACTGGGAAGTGGGGGACACAGAAGATTCTTGAGGGTCCCTGCTCCTAGCCGCCTTGGGGCCTCAGGCCTCACGCAGCCCTGTCCCTCGTCTGTGAAGGGAGAGGTGACACAGGCCAGGAGAGGTGACACAGGTCAGCAACACCCCCGGGGTCTGGGTCGGGCTCCAGGCCATCACCGGGGCGTCCAGGTGAACAATGGCCAAGCTCTTACCTCTGGAAGGGTCAGCTCGGGGCCCGCGCCCACAGGCCTCTCCAGTTCTCTACTTCAGTGTCTGGAATGAGCGGCTCTCAGGGGAGCACCCAGGGAGCCACAGGACCCCAGGGCCAGGCTCGCCCGGTGAGTGGGGCCTGCCGCCTCCCTCCCTCCAGCCCCTGGACGGCTCCAGGTTCCCTCCCAATGGGCACCCACTCCTGGTCGGGCTCAGCTCACGCTCCCCGCAGGAAGGAGTTTGGCAAAGGTGGGAGCTGCCTTGGCGCCCAGTGCACAGAAAAGGGCAGGAAATGTGCTGTGCCACTGCTGTGGGGCAGTGGGCGCGGTCTGCAGGGAAGTGCTGTATTGCATCCTGGCCAGGGCGCCGGTGGAGCCCGGCTGTGGCCCCCGAGGACCTCCTCCTTGGCCCGGAGATCTGGCTGCCCCTCCGCAGGCCCCAGAGGGTGAGGATGAACTTCAGGGTGCGAAGCCTGCCCCGGGCTGTAGGAGCCTGCGCTTCTCAGGGCTGACGGGGCCTGGACTGGACGCGGGGAGGAGACGGGCGGCAGCGGGCGCCGGCGTGTGGGGCTTGCCTGCCCTCGCGGGCCGGGTGCTGTGACGGGGGCGCCGGCCTTTCACACGCGCTGGAGACTTGGCTTTCCCTAGGGCAGCAGGAGGACGGCGGGCACAAAAGCAGCTCCGCCTTGTGCGCCGGGCGCGGACCCCTGGCCACGGCTGTGCCTGCTGCAGGGTGCTGGCCGCGCCGCCCAGGGGGCCGCCCAGGGGGCTGGCTCTGAGTCCGGGCCCGGGTGCCAGGGGGCTCTGTCGGTGGGAGTCTGCATCCGCTACGCTGTGCGAGTTCGCTCAGCCACACTTTATCCATGAAGACAGCTTATTTAACTCTTACAGCTTAAAAGCCCTTAATTAAAACAATAAATCAGAGGAGTGTCCTGTGGCAGCGTGGCTGCTCCTCGAGGCCCCTCGACGTGGGGGGTCTGAAGGGAGTGCTCCCCCGGATGCCCCTGCTCTGCAGACCCTGCCGGCGCAGCTGCTGTCCTGACACGCCAGCTCGCGGCCAGCTCGCTTGGACCCTCGGTGCCCCCCCAAGGGAGCCCCCCAGAGCAGAGACTGCGAGCGTCCCCTACACCAGGCATGGATGCACTTTCGCCCTCCCGGGGGCCGTGACCTGGAGGTGGGGCCGGAGCGACCTGTGGATCAGCCACGCAGGCCACACGCTGTGTCCCCGGGCTGCGGTGCTGGCTCTGCCCTCCCTGAGAAGCACCCAGGGGCAGGTCACCGACCAGCAGTGGAGACGGGAGCCCAGGCCACCTGAGCTGCCACTCGGACAGGCTGACGGCCAGAACGTGCACGGGACAGCTTGACCTCAGCTGCTCCAGGTGCCGGCACCCCTTTCCAAATGCCCCATCCCTTCAAGCTGCTCCCCAAAGATCACCATGTGCTTGAAGGAGGTGGGGGGGTGGGGGAAGCTGCAGGTGCGGGGGGGGGGCGGGTGCTGTCTGTGGTGCTGCTTGGGGGGCTCCTGGCCGCACAGCAGGTGGCACGTGGGCAGGTCAGGTGGGGCTTGGCGCGGCCCCCTGTGCGCAGTGTGGGGCTGGGGGCAGCGCTCACGGGTAGGCGGCTGCTTTGGGGAGGTGGGCTTTGGAGCAGCTGCACCGGGGGGTTCCGCACAAGCTCCCCGGACAGAACCCCTGCTGTGAGCCTGTCCTGGACATGGGGAGACCCGGGCCACCACCGCTGCGGGGTGGGGGTCACCATTTCATTCCAAACCAGCAGCCCGTCTGCCCATCTGCTCTGGCCGCGTTGGCGACAGACTGGTTCTGACTTCAATGAAAACGAGTAAGTAAAATCCGTGCACCCAGGCCCCAGCTTGCGCGCGCTGCTGCTCTCACCCCAGGCTCCAGCCTGGTTTCTGGACGCTGGCGCTGCGGCGTCGGGACGTGCGGGTGACCGCCCAGGACGACGGCACTTGTCTCGGCGCGATTAAAATGCAGGTGGCTGCACATTAGCGCCCGGGGCGCGGGCAGCAGCCGACCGGCCTGCACCCCAGGGCTGACAGCCCTCACCCCGCGCCCCGTCCTCTGGTCCTTTCGCTCTCGGGCGCCTGCCCTCCTGCCCGTGGAGGCCCGGCCCAGCCGGCCCCGGGGATGGTTCATGCCAGCCGCGTCGCCCGCCGCGGGCCGCACTGCAGGAAAGACGCGCCGGCCCAGATGCCCTCGCCAAGTTGTGACTCGTGAACGAATGATGCCCAGTTCCAGGGCTCGTGCAGCCCCCACCCTGCCCACCCTGCCCGGCTTCCTCCGCTGCGCCCGAAACGCCAGAGCCATTCGTGGTTTTCTGTGGCAAGACGCTCAGCTTCCCATGGGCCCCGCGATCCCCCAGACACGCCCCCCCCCCGCCCCGCAAGCCGGTGACCCTCCAGTCACCCCGTCCTCGCGCGTGCCAGCTCCCAGCCTCCATTTCCTCCTGGGACACTCTGCGCAGCAGCTGTGGGCCCTGAGCCCTCGGCCGTGCTGGCTGCTGCTGCCCTCCCCCCTCCCCCCTGCGCTGCTCAGGGGGCCCCCCTGAGCCTGGTCTGTGCTGGCTGCTCTCCTGCCTCCCCCCTGTGCTGCTTGGGGGGGGGGGCCTGTGAAGGCAGCTGATTTGCTGTACCCTGAGAATTTAAACTTCTGCAAACACGCTTTAATTTTTTATAGGCATCTTAAGCCACTAAAGTGCAAGCAGCCTGGATAAAACGTTGCCCCGAGAACCTGGCTTGATAGTTTGAAAAATTAAATCTTAAAATCCCCCAGCTCTGTCAGCGGGCGGGAGTGATGGGCACGTCTTAGGTCCATCCGTCCCCCCCCGGCCCCCCCCTCTGACCCTCGCCTTTTCCTTTTCCCGCGTGACCCCGCGGCGGGGACGGGCACCCTGGGGCCATCTCCTGAGGGCCAGCCGGGGTCCCGGGGGCGGGCGGGCCGGCCCGCTGCTTCCGGCTGTCCCGGGCCCAGCCCAGGCAGCTTGCTGCCCGCTCCCCCGGGGCCCGCCCGGGGCGACCTGTATGTGGCTGTGGGAGCTGCCCAAAGCCGGCCAGGGCGGCCGCGTGGCGGTGTGGCCTGCCGCCAGTGCCGGGAGGTCTGTTCAGGCTGCGATACCAGCAGAGCCGGCGCCACGGAGCGCAGCGGCACTGTCCCTGCTCGCCACGCTCCGGCGCCCGGCCTTGTCCCGGCAGGAGACGCGGCAGCGAGACCCCCGGCCACACCCCACCCTCCGTCAAGCCAGCGCCCCGTCCATGTCCCAGGGATGTCCCCAGGGAAGGGAACAAAGGCCCTTTGAGGACGTGCTGCTTGGAATTCCGTGTGTGTCGCCCAAAGTCCGCCGGCTGGGAGGCTTTTCTCACGCAGGCAGGAGCGCCCCATGTCCTGCTCGGGCGCATTGCTGCTTGCAGATGCCTCGGCCACCCCGGAGGCCCTCACCCTGGGGACAGAGGCGCCCGTGGCTGCCCCAGGCGCGGGGCACCGGCCTGGCCCTGAGCCCAGGCGGCTGCACACGGCTGGGAGGCCGGGGCTCCGGAGACGGCCCCGCTCCGCCCTAGCCAGGGGCCACCTGCCCGAGGGGCCCCACACGTGTCGTCTCCCCCATCCAGCGGGTGAGCCCCACATCCAGGGGCCTGGCCTGGACGGAGCTCACGGGCCGGGGGTCACGTGTGAGGGGTGGGCCAGAGCAGACGGCGGAGCCTGCACGGCGGGTCGGGGGCAGGGGGCCGTGAGACCAGAGCGCAGGGGCATCCAGTGGCCTCTCCGCCCGCACTGGGCACAGTGGCCGGCGCCTTAGGAGCGGCGGGTCAGGGTCATCCTCCACAGCCCCGCGTCGTCGCCGGCTGCAGGCGGGTGGGCGAGGGATGCACAAGGAGACGCTGATCGCGTCTAAATCTGCCGTCGGGGCCGTTGTTGTAAAGCCAGTTCTTCCCCTCGCAGCTGTTTTCAGCGAATGGGGTTGTGGCCTCGGAGGAGCGGAGCCTTCCGCAGCCCCCACCCAGGCCCGGCGCAAGGACCCCTGCCTGGCAGCCCAGAGCGCCGGGGCAGAGGCCGGCGAGGCGTCCTGCTGCGGTTCCTGTCCAGTTATCGCTGGAGGCGAGAGCCCTGCTCGTCCCCTGGACCCCTCGCTCCTCTGTGGGGCCCCGCGGTTCTGGGGAGCCCGTGGGGAGGCTCAGCCCACACCAGCCATGGAGCTGCCGCGGCTGCTTGGCACGTGGGCGGGAGGCCCTGCTCCCCTCGACGGCCTTCTGGGGGACTCGGGACGCGCCTTCCCGCTGCCAGGGGTGGGCGTCCTGCGGCGTGTCCGGCCGGGGCCTGGGGAGGCCAGGGGTTTAGGACAGGCGACAGGCGGTGCGGGAGCACCGGGGCCGCCGGCTTCTGTGTCCAGACCCCAGCAGAGCCCCAGCCTTGCTCTCCCTGTGCCCGGGCACCACGGGTCTGGCGGCGGCTGCTGTTCCTGTTCCAGCAGCTTCCAGACAAGCGTGCGGCGCAGGCGCAGGCGGGCACCAGAGCCAGCGCCCAGCAGCGAGGGCCCCGGGGCCGTGGGCGCGCGTCCAGACGGCGGGGAGAGAAGGGCGCCACCTCAAAAACACCTTAGACCACCAAGTAGTGTTTCTGTCGCTGAGCGCTAGCAGAGCCTTACATAACGCACGGAATAAATGCCTCCGAAAATCAGTATTTCCAGCTGGATGTACAAATTAAATGGTGTTATTCAAGGGCGAGATTAAAACAATGATTTAAGATGGAAATTGAGTTATATCACCTCGTGCCTGCCCGCCGCTGGATGCGTCAATAGAACAGATTCGTTAGCATCGGTCCGTCTACCTCCCTCGACAGGCGGAGGGGGCCCCGCCCGAGAAGTGGGGAGCAGCGGGGAGCACACCCGGACACATCCCCGGCTGCCGGCCGGGCCTGGGGGGGCTGGGCTGTGGGGTCTGCTTGGGGAGGCTCCAGCTCGGCGACCTTTCTGCGAGGTAAGGGGCTGCCCTGCCCGTTCCCTGCGGGGTGGCGCCCTGCCCCCCGCCCCCGCTGCCCGCCAGGGCACCCAGGTGCCCGCGACCCTCCTGAGTGCCCTGAGGACACAGCCCGCCCACAGCAGGCGAGCCCCCGCGTCCCCATCCCCCCGAAAGCCCTCCGCGGGGCCCAGGGCAGAGCAGGCCGAGCGCAGAGCGGGGCCCCCGAGCAGGCTCACTGTCACCCGGACACTCACCCCGGGATTGTGCGAGCAGAATTTACGGACGTCCCTGTAAGCGCCTCCAGTGAGAAATCCATCTTTGATCCAGATTTTAATAAGGATTATATAATCATAATGAGACTGTAATAAAACAGCATTACCTGAATAATCCGTTTTATTACTGACTTTATTACGAGTTCCCATTCATTACGATTTACCGGCTACTGGCGGCGCTCGTCGACGGCGCAGCAGCAGGCGCTCGAGGGGCAGGACCAGGGCGTGTGTCGCGTGACCCTGCCCGGCGGGACGGTCCTTCCCCGCCTCCGGAACCGCATGTGACTGTCTCCCCGTGACAACGGCTGCGCTTTGGGGTCTGAAGCCAAAGCCCGCCGACCCCATCTCTGCCAGGAGTAGGAGGCCCCGGGGATCGCGGCCGGATGTGCCCCGCCCCGGCGACGTCTGGCCTCAGCGCCCGCTTGGCAGGGCCCCTGCCACGGAGGGGCTCTGGGCCGCCGGCTGTCCCGCGCCCCTCCCGATGGCGGGGCTGGGGTCTCCTCTCTCCCCGTGCTGGCCTCTCACGCTCCGCCCCCAGCGCCCCCGCCCTCTCCTGATTTTTCTTGGGGTGTATGTTCTGTTCCCCAGCGAACCCTTAAAATCCTGTAGAAAGGACTTCCCTGCTGCGGCCCCTCCTCGCGCCCCAGTCGAGCTCCCCAACTGGCCCGGCAAGTCTGGGTGCTGACAGCGGGGCCACCCCCCACCCCGGGTGGGTGCCGGGATCACACACTCCCCTGCCGGCGGGTGGCGGGGCCCAGGCCTGGAGCACCTCCCTCAGGGGAAGCCTGGGGCCCCATGAGAAAGCACAACCTCTCCTTGGAGGCACTTGGGACCGGCACAGGAGGGGCCGGAGACGGGGAGTGGGGCGCAGGGACAGGTTCCTGGGCCTGGCCCCAGGCGCCCAGAGGGAACGCTGCCCGCCAACCTCAGCAGGCGCCGTCGTGAACGCAGCGCAGCCGGGTGGCGGCGGGCGTGCTGTCCTCGCCGGCTCCTGCACGCCAGGCTGGGGGCCGGGGTGGGTGCGGCCCGTGTGGGGACCTTGCACGTGGGGCCGCAACCTCACCCCCGCCCGCCCCCGCCAGCCTGCGGCTCCCGCGAGCAGCTCCGACCTCGGCTCCGGCCCCACGGGTGCTGGCGCTGGGCACGCGCGCCGGCCCGGGGCAGGGCGCAGGAGGCCAGCTCGTCACCCCGCGTTCTGCAGTCCCAGGAGGGCGGAGAGCCCCGAGCCCGGCCTGCGCTTCCCGGAGAGCGTAATTAGATTAGAGCTTCCATTTGTTAATTCTTCAGTTGCTCGTTAAAATTGACATGTCGCTTGATTTTGACAGGAACCTTTTTATCTCGACGTAAGGCGGTGGGGTTTTGATCTTTTTTTCAAACAAAGCTATATTTAGGAGGTGCTGGAACACGACAACCGCGGTAGCGAAACTGAAACCAGCCTCCCCCCCACTCACACCCAGGAGCCACGGAACCAGGCGTCTCCCAGACACCCCAAGGGAAACGCCGGCCGTGGGCGCTCAAGACAGGGAAGGTGCCGTGGGACTCAGGCAGGTGGGGACCCCGGGCCGTGCGGCCTCCTTGCCCCTCCCCAGGCCTCTGACCCCTCCCAGGCACCCCTCAGGCCTGCAAGGGGCTCCGCCAGCCTCATCGTCCTGTGGGAAGACGGGGGTGGGGTGGGGTTGGGGGGGCAGGGGGAGGACTCCCGCTCCGCGCTGCCGTGTCCTGGGGGCCTGGGGACAGAACCACTTTGGGGTGGACGCACCAAGACTCTGGGGACCCAAACCCCCTTCTCACGTTTGCCACCAGCTCTCGGGCAAGCGGCTCAGCACTGCTCCTCCGTCGCCACGTCTGTAAGATGGACCCCACCCCGCACAGTTGTCAGGGAGCTGCCGCGCAAGGGCCGCTCTTGGCTCTGTCCTCCGGGCGCCCCGGCCATGCATGCTCTGGCCGCGGGGTGGGCTGGCAGGACGCCGGGGCCGCAGAGAGCCTGAGACTTGGCCACAGCTGGGGAGGGGCGGCGAGCCTGGAGCTGGGGTCAGGTTATGGGGCAGCGGCGAGCCCAGGGCAGCAGAGGCTCTGCCCAGTATGGGAGCCCCGGGTGCAAACCCCAGAAGGGGCAAGAGTGGCCCCCACTGGGGCTGCCCATCTGCAAAGCAGCCCCCGGACCCTCGGCCACTCCCACCGGTCACCAGTCCCCAAGTCCCACAGGGACCGCAGCCACAGGGCCCTGGGCTCGCCCTGCACCGTCCGTCCAGGCCGCTGAGGACACCCAGGCCTCGCTCCCCCGGCCCTCCTGCCCCAGGGACACCATGCACCGCGGCCTGTGGCCTCAGCTGCGCTCAGCCCCACGAGGAGGGGCCCGCGGAGGAGCAGGGCGCAGGTGGGTGGCCGCCACTGGCTGGGGGTTCTGGCTTCTCCGAGGAGAATTTGTTGCTTGTCGGACAAATTCTCATGCCCCAGAACGTGCGCGTAAGCCTTCGGGTGGCAGCACGGCAGCGGCAGCACGGGTTTGGGGGCGGAATCTCGGCCCAGGGGCCCTGGCCTGAGCGTGGCTGGACACTTGGGCCCAGCACTAGAGGAAGCTGAGCCCCCATGGCTCTCAGAGGGCGATGAGCTGCCCAATCCCGTGGAGCCCGCGCCACTGCACGCCCTGTGCCACCTGGGCACCCCTCACCTGCAAGCCCCATACCACCGGGCCCCACATGTGGGCTCATCCCCCCTGGGTGCCCAGCTCTCACCTCTGCACTGGTCACCACCTGAGCCCGGGCCGGTCTCTGCTCCCAGCCCCGCCTCTGCGCACTGCCTCACCTGAGCCCCACGCCCACCTCTGCGCCCGGCCCCGCCCCTGCGCCCAGCCTCACCTGGGCCCCACGCACACCTCTGCGCCCGGCCCCGCCCCTGCGCGCGGCCCCGCCCCTGCACCCGGTCCCACCTGAGCCCCGCCTCTGCGCCCGGCCCCGCCTCTGCGCCCGGCCCCACCTGAGCCCCTCGCCCACCTCTGAGCCTGGACCCACCTTTGCACCTGGACCCACCTCTGCGCCCAGCCTCACCTGGGCCCCACGCCCACCTCTGCGCCCGGCCCCGCCTCTGCGCCCGGCCACACCTGAGCCCCACGCCCACCTCTGCGCCCGGCCCCGCCTCTGCGCCCAGCCTCACCTGAGCCCCACGCCCACCTCTGCGCCCGGCCCCGCCTCTGCGCCCAGCCTCACCTGAGCCCCAGGCCCACCTCTGCGCCCGGCCCTGCCCTTGCGCCCGGCCCTGCATGAGCCCTACGCCCACCTCAGTGCGCACTGCTCTGGCCCTGGCATCCCCTGGGCGATAGCCGGCTGGGCGTTTGGGAGCAGAAGGCCCGCATCCCTGGGGAACTTCAAAGGCTGCTTTGTCCACTGATGGCCCCATCCTGGGCTTGAGCCACTGGAGGCATGAGGTTTTAATAAGGAAAAAAAGGAAAAGTCCACGGAGAACTGACTTGGATGGATGGAATGAACCATTTGCCAAGACCCTGACAGACAAGAGGCCGCCCATGCTGGCTCTGCCACTGCCCCAGGGCCCCAGTACCCCCGGGCCTGACTGCCCCATACCACCCTGGGGACAAGAGGCCACCCTGTGCCCGCGGGTCCCCCCCACGACACTCCTGGCCCCTCACAAACCAGGCTGCGGAGCCGGGTCTCTGGGGCAGTGGCTGCCCAACGCAGGCCAGGCCACTGGCTCCTGCCCCTGCAGGCCCGAGGGCAGAGGACGCTTCCCAGATGGGGACCTGGGGCCTGCACACTCGTCCCTGCAGGAGGGGATGGTCAGCCTTGGGGCTCAGGTCCCTGGTCCCGGCCCGGCTGTGATAATGTGGCAAGGCAGGGGAGGGGCACCCAGAACCCCCAAACCTGCTCGCTATAAATAGGTCCTGCTGTCCGGTGCATCAAGACAAAACATACGAGCCCTTCTGTGGAGAGGAACTGTGACACGGTCAGGGCGAGACAGGAGTTTCCAGAGCAAGCACAGGGTCCCCCCTCCCCTCGGGGGCCAATGTCCAGCCAGACAGGGCTGGCCCAAAGCAGGGCTGCTGAGGCCCGGAAGCCGCCCCAAGTCTAGGGCACCTCCTGGTGGGACCCAAGGAAAGGGGCAGAAGGGGCCAGGCCAGTCTGGGAGGAAAAGAGAGAAACCAAGATAAACGCGTGCCCAGGGCGTCCTCGCTCCCCACCCCCAGGCTCCTCCCCGCCTCCCCAGCTGCTCAGCCCACCCTCCTGGGCCAGGACCTCACCGCCCCTTTCCCTGGGGCCTCCCTTTACGGTGTGGGGGTCTGGAGAGCCAGCACCCGTGTACAGACCCATCATCCCTGGGGGACTCTGGGAGGGTCGAGGGGTGAGCGCTGGGGAGCCCTCGTGGGCTGGGGCGTGCCGGGCGCGGGCTGGCCGGATGGGGGGCATCTGGGGTCCCGGGGAGCTGAGCCTTAACGGCTCGGCCCTGTGGGCACAGGACGGGGAGACCGTGAGGTTCTCTGGAGCCCCCTGGCCCGGCAGGCCAGCCCCCAGGTCTCAGGGCCGGCGAGGGCCCGCCCTGCAGGCCTTTGTCAGGGACGGAGGCGTTTCCCAGTGTTCATTCTGCGCCAGAGTCGTCTGCAATGCCTTCCGGCAGGACGGCGCCCGAGGTCCAGCCTGGCGTCCGCCATCTGCAGGGCAATCAGCTCCAGGGCGGATAAAGAGCCCCGAGTCCTCCTGGACATGGCAGATGCCGTTCAAGCAGCAACGCTTCCCGGCCCCCCAGCCCCTGGCCCGGCAGGCACAGGCAGGCCCCACGGCCCAGCGGCCCAGGCGCGCGGCGTCCCTGCACTGTCGGCTCCCGGGCGATGCCGGCCTGCAGTCCCGAGGGAGCCAACTGGCGCTGGCGCACGGGCCTGCTCATGGCTCTCCAGCCCGCTGAGACGGGCCAGCCTCACAGACAGGGCGCGGGGTCAGAGGCCATCCAGGCAGTCTCCATGGGTTCCCAGACCCCCCTCTGCAGGGGGCCACTGCGGGGTGAGGCGTGGGGGCCGCTTGGGGCCCCACGTGCTGAGGCGACCACCAGCAGCCACCCCGACCCCGAAAATAGCCCCTTGGCCTGTCACATGGTCTGCGCCGGACAAACAGGGGATGCCTGTTCCTGCCACGTCTGCCCCTGGACCCCCAAAGAGGCCCCTATGGACGGATGCCGGCCACTAAGCAGTGGCAGGGCAGGCAGGTCCCTGCAGCGGCAGCCCTTGGAGGACAATAGCGGGGCATCGGCTCAACGGACGCCCCCCGACCCCACCCCAGGGAGCAGAGGCCAGGCCGCCCGCTTCAGGCAGATCTCCTGTCCTGGCTGCCTCGGTGCCCCCTAAATCCCAGTCCTCTCGGCCGAGCCCAGACCCCAGGAAGGTGCAGTCCAGGCCAAGGCCCCAGGCCAGCGGGGCGCTGAGCACCCACGGTGGCACCGTAGGGCCTGAGGCCCGCACCGGCGGCTTCTGGTCACTGAGGGCCTGGGTGGAGGTCTGGGCCACGAGGTCAGGCAGCCGCGGCTGAGGAGTGCCGGGCGGGAGCAGGGCCACGGCCGCCGGGGCTCCGGGCTGGGCAGATACGGCCGACGCTTGTGACGGTTTCCAGAGGGCGTGAGCCGCCACCAGCGCAGCTACAGTCGATTTTACCCGGAACCTTCACCACACGGACCCCTGCCCCTTTCCTTCCTCCTTCCCTTCACCCCTGGAGGATGGCGCTGGCCTCAGAGCACCCCGGGACCCCAGCTGTGCGGGGAGCTCGTGCCCCGCCCCGAGGGTGCAGGCGGGCGTGTCCTCCCGGGGCCTGAGCTGCCGAGGCCGAGGCCGGGGCTGTGCCAGGGTCTCACGCGCCCGCCGAAAACCCTCCCTCTCCATTCGGATTCCTGGCTTCCAACAAGAACTGAAATCAAGCAGACGTGCGGACGGAACAGACGCCACGTGAGCGGCCCTAACAGAGCTACCCCCAGGCGGGCATCGCCGTCCGCCGCCTCCGCTGCTCCCGGGACCCTGATTGGATGTGGTGCCAAAGCTGCTGTGCCTTTAGAGAAAAGTTACCTTTGGAGAAACGTGTGTATTCGTGAATGTCTGCGTCTGCGTGTATTTATTGTTAGCTGTTGCGTCTGGCTCCCGGAGCTGCACGCCACGGCCCCACGCGCTGAGGCTCGCCAGGTGGCGCGTGTCACCAAAGCCGCGGCCCGGAGACCAGGGTGCTGCGGCCCTGGGCCTGGGGTGCTGGCCGAGAGCTTCTGGCAGCTTCTGAGGGAGGCCGAGCCCCAGCCAGGCCCCCACGCCCACCGCCGGCCGCGCGAGTCCGGCTCCGCAAGTCGGGGAGCCAGCAGGGGAGTCCGGCCCCCGCTCCCAGGGACCTCGAAGCTGCTCCTGAGTCACCATCCCCCTGGAGCTCGGCTGTGCCGGGTACCTGCACCCCGGCCCCGGCCCCACCCTGGTCTCCGATCGCCTGGTCACCTCAAACTCTGGAGGATGAATTCTTGATGCAGCCCAGCCCGCTCCCGAGGGAGCAAAGCCGGGGCTGACTCGAAGAGGGAAGGAAGAAGATACCACGGAGCCAGTCAGCGCCGCAGCAACTCCTCCCCTGCACGTTTCTCTGCCAGAGAAGCCCCCGAGGGCCCCGCGGGGACCCAGGCCAGTGGGCGGAGAAGTGGAGGTGCTGTTTGGACCTTCACGCTGCGCTCACGGCGCTCACGGCGGGGCCGAGCCGTGACTGTCGCTGGACGTAGTAAGGACCGAGGCTCGTCCGAGTTTGTTTCCTCCCTGTCCACGCAGGAGCAGGAGCCTGGCTCCCGCCCCGCCGCCCAGGGCACGCATTTTCTAGCTCACATTTTTGGGAAACACACGTGTCTGCGGTCACGCGGCAGGCTCGCCGCCCCCCCCTCCCGTGCAAACGCGCGCGGCCCCGTTCCTGCGCTGCCGCCACCCCTAGATCCTCGGGCCAAGGCCCACCCGCTCCCCCTCCGTGGCTGGGGCCAGGGGGCCGGACCCCCGTGCGGCCTGCGTCTCCTCCCGACGGCCGATTTCCACCGCTGTTCGCCAGGACGGCTCTGTGACCCGGCGAACAGCGGACTCAGGTCCCCTGCTCTCACCCCGGGGGCGGCCAGCTCCCCAGACGCTCTGCCGACGCCCGGCGGAGAAGGACGGCCTCATGCGGGTGGCCGTCGTCACAGCAACAAGGCCGCGATCAAATTCATAAGAGCGACGATGGCCCAGTGGGCCCGCGGCCGCCCAGCGTCCCTGCCCATGCCCTGGGCGCCTGTCCCGCTGGCCCCCAGCACACGGAGCCGCCCCTGGAGGCCCAAGAGCCTCCCAGTAACACAAGGGCCGCGATTCCGGGGCCCGCGCCAAGTGCCAGGGTTACGCCAGGAACACAAGGACCCTGTGCAAGCCCTACGGGTGAGGTGGGTAAGTCCCCCGTTTCTGCACTTCGTCCTTAAAGAACTTGCCTGGAAAGGAAGGTCACGCGCGCTCAGACCCCCAACCCCAGGGGGAACTTGCTCAGCATTTCCTGCAGGGCCTGTGTCCACAGCTGGAGCCAGAGCCCGGACGTCCCCTGCTAACGATGCAGCCGGAGCCTGGGCAGAGCCAGGCCAGCCAAGGCCAAGGGGCCGCTGAAGTGGAGTGGGGGTGGCACGAGGCTGCGTCGAGGGCCGTCAACACAGATCTGGTCACTCGGAAAAGCCTCTCCTTAGTAGATTCATACTGTGACCCCTGTAACCCCTGGCCAAGCCCACATCCCTTTGCCCCTGCTTGCTCCTGAGCTATTCTGCAGAAACCCACTCCCTCTTCTTGTGTTCGGGCCCCGTCCTGGCGGGCAGCTGTGCAGCAGAGCTTCCTTTTCGCAAGAGCCGGGTCCCTGCGCTGGCCTCTGTACGCCTGGCAGGAGTCCGTGGCGGGGACGGTGCTCGCGGGCCGGGAGCTGACCTCTGAGAACAGCAACATGCTCCCTCAGGGGCCTCCTGTTCCTCGCGGCCCGGCGCTAGTTTTATGGACTCAAGTCTATCATTGTCCCCCCTTGGAGGGGGGCTCCTGAGGACAGGGGGATGCCTCTCGGCTCCCCAGTGCACAGCACCCCCTGCAGCCAGCCAGGTCCAGAGAGTGTGGGCCGAGGAGCATGTCACCCCGACCGATGGCCAAGCAGAGGGGCGTGCCATGCCGCACTCACGCGGCCACCATGCAGGCCGCCCCTCGGGAGCAGACGAGAGCGGAACTGTGGGCAGCGAGTTCACAAGGGAGGGATCGCGCCAGTTTGCAATGAGCGCCTCTCTCCTGGGCTCTGATACCCCGAGTTGATGCTTTTGATGAAAGGTCTCTTAGAAGAATTCTTAACTGCTATGTAATAAAATCTATTAGAGAATAATTCAAGGTCTCCCACATAGAGATCTTTGTAGATACAGAATGTTTGAGAAGAATTATTCTCTCTCATATATTTTATTAAAAACCTGGTGCTAAATATCACTCTTCTTAAAACAAAATTACTACCTGCAAGGAAATAGCTGATTTTGAAAGAAAGAGCGACAAGAGTCCTTTGCGCCGCGCCCTGCGGCGCATCGCGGGTTGTTGAAGCGTGGAGAGGCTAACGGGAAACAGCGCAGCTGCTGAATGACAAAACTCCGAATACAAAGACTCATTTGTGGGTTTTTTCACAGCAGTGTATGATTTTCTAAATCCGTGCAAGGTTTATCGATTTTAGTGATTTGCACATAGCACGTGAGGGCAGAGATGGAGATTTCGTTATCAAGTTTAGGAAAAATAAGGATGAGGGAAGCAATCGTTACACCAAACTTCCCTACACTCGGGATGGACAGAAGCAATAATTTAAAAAGTGACCAGAAGTTGGCAGGTGACTGCCGGGGTGTCCGCCCAGGTGGCACGGGGCACTGACGTCAGTTCTGAAGAGACCGCTCCTCTCCTGAGCCACCCTGGGCAGCTGGGGGCAGCTGGACTCTCAGCGTGAGTCCCTGTTCCTCAACCCCAGAACGTGTTGGACCCGTGAGGACACGCAGTGCTGGGAGAACACAGGCCTGGAGGTGGGCTGGCCTCGGGTCCTGGCCCCATCACACCCCAGCCCTGGACCTCGGGGAAGAGGGTGGCCGGATGGGCTCACAGGATGGCTGCGGGGACACTTGGGTGCTGCTGTGGCTCTCAGTGTCCTCACATCTCTCCGTGGGGTGGTGGTCAGGGTGCTGCACACTCTGGGTGACATGACTGCCTTCAACCACACTGGCAGTCAAGGTGACCCCCAAGAAGCAACACTGAGCCCTGTTAGCAGAAGCACTAGGGGACTCTGGGGGAGCCCAAACAAGTTCCACCCAGGAGCCTGCTGTGGACAGAGCTGGGGACGCTGGAAAGAAACCAGCCATGCTCCTCGCCGGGCCGACGCACCCACACTGCGCCAGTGCAGTCCCGCCAGGGGAGACCGCCGGCTTTCGGAAGCGGCTCCTTCTGAGTGAAGGAAACAAACTGGGGAGAGACACACAAATACTCTGATGTGTGGGTGAAGGTGCCCTAGCACCCGGCGGGCCTGACCCATGTGACTCTGGAGTGCCCAGGCTGCAGACTCACCCTCTGTTAACCTTCCCGTTGCAGACCAGGTGCACAGAGGCTGCACAACTTGAACGGGCAGGAGCCCTGGGCTAAGGGGAAGCAGGATCCCTAAGTCAGCCTCAATGTCAACATGGTGCGTTTCACTGAACAAGGGAGCCAGACCTGCTGCAGAGCGGAGGAGCTGCGGAGGTGAGCGGGGGAAGGCACGGTTTGGAGCAGGAAGTGCGGCAGGGGAGTGCATCAAGAGCAGCTTCTCCAAGCACCTCACTGTATCTGACAGCCATTTGCTGAAGCACTTGGGTGCTGGAGGAAGGTCCCTCCCAACCCCCGGCCTTGCTCTGATGCCTCGATCACATGCAGAAGCCCGCAGAGGGCCAGGACAAGGCAGGTGACGGAAATGCTTATTGCATTTTAACTCCAGATTAGCCTCTGCTTGAGCCGCACCTCCAGCTGGGGCGGCAGGGGGTCGCGCTCTCTACTTCCACAGCCTGGCAGCCCTCTGGAGATGAGAACACTGGAAGTCATCATGACCTAGGCCACGTGTTCAAGGAGACACAGCAGTAAGTGTGTCAAGTCAGAGGTGTGTTCCTTCCTTAACTCTTGTAAATGAAAACCATAGATGAAAGATACATCAGATGAGATTAACAACAGAATACAGAAGAAAAGACAATATTGAAGTTAAAAAATATGCCAATAGAAAGTATCCAAAACAGAATATGCAGAACAGATGGATTCAAAGGAGCCAAGAATCTGTGAACTGAGGGGCAAGTCGGGGGACTGGGGTGATGAGCATGCATTAGAAGTCTCCCAAGAGATAGGGGAGGAGAACAAAAATATTTGAAGAAATAATGACCACAGGGTCCCAAATTTGATGGAAACTATGCTACAAAATTCAAATAGTTCAAGAACCCCCAAGGAAAGACACATCAGGAAACTAGAATAAGGCAGTTTATGATCAAATTGCTTGAAAACAATATAAAAAAAAGAACATCTTAGAGCAACAAAAGTGGGCAAAATATGGACGTCAGAGGAACAAGGCTAAGAATGGCAGCAGACTGCTGGACACAAGTGACACAGGCCAGAAGACCCCAGGCTATATTTTTAAAGTATTGGAAGGCGGGGGGGGGGGTGGCGGGAGGACCCTCCAATCTAGAATTCTATACCCAGCACATATATCCACCCAAAACTGGTAAAATAATGACTTTCTCAGCACACAAAAGCCAGAAAAACTCATCACTCTGCAGGCAGAAGGAGGGTGGACCCTGGCTCTAGAAGGGTCAACACATCCCAGAAATGGCAAACAGAAGAGACTGCCTTTCTTATTTTTATCTCTAAAAATGGTGAACGAATAGCTCACCACGCATTCATCACACTGCAGTGATATCTTGCTTCCATGTCTGCTACTTTGGCCTCTGACTCCTGAGAGAGGGATGTGATGGGTGATCATTTTCTAATCTCTGCCTAAACATGAGCCCCACGAACTCACACTCACCTGTAGGCTGGGTGCACACCCGAGTGGACAATACGACTACACACACTGTCCCATCTGGGTCACTGGCTGGATGGCCACCAGATTCCGTCCTGCATCCTCTTCCATCCCACTGTATGGGCTCATATCACTGAGAGCCACACAGAGACGTTCTGCCCCTGTGGGCTGTGTGGGAAGAATTTGGATCTAGATGAGGTCATGAGGGTGGAGTCCCCATGACGGGATAAGCGTCCTCCAGGAAGGGGAAGAAACAGAGCCCTCTCCCTGGTGCGCTGGGCCCACAGCAGGAGAGGCTCCCACCCGGAGCTGCTGCATCACGAGCCCTGCCCCCGGCCTCGCAGCCACCGGAGCTGTGAGGAGAAGTGTCTGTTGTTTAAGTCCCGTCTACGATGTTTTGCTCTGGCAGCCCAAACGGAGGGAGACACAGGAGCTACATCTCCTGAAGTGGAGCCAAACTTAGGAAACACTTAAAACACAGCCACATCCCAGCGCTCTGAGGCACTCCCGGCCATCCCCAGAGCATGGGCAACCAGCTTTGAGGCTGCACACCCATCCCTGGCCTGCTTGTCCCTGGCCTGCTCGCCCGCATTTTCTGTGCGGGCACAGTCCTCAGCTCTGAGGTCCCCTTGGCTCTGGGCTGATCCCGTGCGTGCCCTCCAGGCCTAGGGTGGCCACAGCATCTGCAGCCCCAGCTCTTGGGCGAGTGCCCTTTGTGTGTGGGGTGCCAGCTACAGCTCCCGATTTAGAGACGTATTTTTGTACTCTGAGCAACTCTGTCCCTGCCAATAGACTGAGGGAAATATCACTCCTCACACATTACAGACAGCTCCAGTCCCTCATCTTACAGAAGTTATATTTACATTTTGTCAATGTTGTTGGTGTTTTATTTTAAACAACTGAGCTCGGTGTCTGTGCATGAGACTGGGAGGGAGGGCTGCTGGCCAGCCCGAGCAGCTTCTGCTTAAGCACACCCAGCGGCAGGTTGGGGGCTCCCAGATGTCCAGAGGGTGGCTTTGCCCGGGGGTGCCACGGGAGCCCCGTGCCTGGGAGGTGCGCTGCTGCCACCCCGCCTCCCCTCACGTTCAGTGCAGACGCAGCTGGTCGAGAGCGACAGCACCGAGGCTTAGGTCAAACTGCCAAGCCATGCAAATCTCTCTCCTAAATTTCATCCCCAAAGTCTTAAACACATTTTAATGGCCCAGGTGAGGTCAATTTGGAAAAGTGCTGAACTTGAAATCCCATTTTTATCTTATCTAATGGACTATTTTTTAAAGCATATTTTGGTTCAGAGCAAAACTGAAGAGGGGGGTCAGCAAGCCCCCCTAAACCAGTGCCCCCCGTGTGGCCCATCAGTGCCCACCAGAGCATCTGACACGCATGAGCCGCCCCGGCTGGCTGCTACCCTCAGTCCACAGCGATGGGAGGCCCCTCGCTCGGCGCTGTCCGCTCTGGGCTGAGAGAAGCGGCAAGACTTGTACGCACCGTCCTGTAGCATGGCGTCCACACCCCAATAGTCCCTGAGCTCCCCGCTTACCCCTCCCCAGACCCAAGGGGCCCCGCAGTGGAGAAGCTGACCCTCCCGTGGTTGTGATTTTAACAGAACCATCAGAGCCCCGGGGATGGCGAAGGTGGTCAGAAATGGCTGCCCAGTTCCTAGTGAGCTTCCAGCCCCTTGGCCTGCTGCCCGCGCCTCACCCCGTGGGAACGGAGCCGTGTTCCCAGCACCACAGTGAAGCCACGTGAAGGACAGCTGCCGGAGTGCGTCCTGCCGTGTCTGCCCCGCGTGGACCTTCCCACCCTGGACAGCAGTGCCAGGCACGCAGGTCAACAGAGGGAGGGGAGGGGAAGAGGGGAGAGGGAGAGGGACCCACAGGGAGACAGTGACGCGGGAGGCTGGCGGTGGCCTCAGGCTCCGACCTCGAGCACCCACGTCTCCGGGCACAGTTCTGTGGGAAGTGAGTTCCCGCCCTGCGTTCAGGAGTGGGCGGGCGGGGGCGCTGTGATGCCCTCCCTGTGGGTCCGCCGCGGCCCCTCTGCAGACGCCACACTCCCACTGCAGGTGCTTTTCCGCTGGGGACCGGCTTGTGGAGCACCTGGCCGAGCACACGCCTGTCCCCGCAGGTGCACACGCAGGCCAGGTGTCCAGCGCTGCCTTCGCTCGGCCCTGCTCGAGCCAGGGCACTGCCGGTCACGGCCAGGACATGGCTGGGCTTATGGGCTTGTATTTCCTATTTTCAGAGATCCTGAAGCAAATTCTATCTGGCAGTCGATTTTTAAAACGACAACGACAACCCCTCGGCACCCGAGCCCCCGCCCGCCGCCCCCGGCCAGCCCACCAGCGGACGCCCGGGCTGCGGCTGCATCTGCGTGCAGGGAGTTCTTAACAGACACAGAAAACGCCCCAGGCAGCAGCAGAAAAAGCAAAAAGCAAAAAAGAGAGAGGGTATTTGCAGAGGAAAGAACGCTGAGAGCAACCGCAGGCCGTCCTGAGCGGCGGGGCTGAGCGCGCCGTCAGCCGCCGCAGGCCACGTCTCCACGCGCACCCGCACCCCGGGAGGAGCCTCCTCGTGACAGGGAAACACGGGCGTCGCCCCAGCCTGCGGGGCCAGCAGCAGGTCTGCTCCAGCCAGCGCCCGCCACGCCGTGTTCTAAGAGCCAGGACGTGGGGGGCGGGTAGAGCCCCGCGTGGCCCCCCACGGCACACCTGGGCGGTGCAGCAGTGGGCGCCCCAGCTCCGGGCGTCTACAACGGGGTCCAGGAGCAGCATCCCAGGACACCCCCGCATGTGGCAAGACACCAGCTGCCAGCCTCAGAGCCGGTTCCCGGTCACTGCGCCTCCTCCCCGGCCGTGGCCGTAGAAGGAGGCGTACGTGTGCAAGTGTGTGTGTTCACGCGTGTGCGTGTGCGCGTGGATGCGTGGGGTCTGTGCCCAGGAGCTGACAGGAGTGTCCACTTCGCTCGGGGCCAGGCTCGCTCGGCTGGATCGTCCCCCGCGCCCCGGGGCGGCAGCCGCAGCCACGTGCGTCCCGGGCTGTGAGGGGAGCTGCGCCGAGACCCGGGGTGCAGCTGCGGCTCCCGCCTCGACGCCAAGTCCAGGGAAGGAGTCTGTGTCCCACGCGGCTGGCCTGGGAGGATCCCGCGCGTCTGTGGAGGATCCCGAGCGCGAGACGAAGCTGCAACCTGACGGCTTTGAGAAGGATAAATCGCTCGAGTTCCTGGATATCAAGTGGTGACAGTAAAATTACTAACACCCGCCGCACAGTCTCGCGTTGCTTCTTCCTTCCTTTCAAGAGTCTCACGGCTTATTATAAACCGGCGTCATTACTTCCAGGACGTCTGATTTTCATTTCTTCATTTGCTTCTTAATAAGACCTTTTTCTCTACAGTCAGCTTGGGAGGAGACACGTCACTGGCCTAAGTTTTAAGAAGTTGCAAGACTGAATTAAAAACCGCTTCTGCTTCTTTCTGAAGGGAGCGATGCAAGGCAGACCAGCCAGAACACGGGCTGTGGTGCGGACGGGTGGACGGGTGGGTGGGTGGACGGGTGGGTGGACAGATGCGAAAGGCAAGAAACAGAATTGACGACATCATTTCCCCCCAGGGCCGCACCCCACCCCCCAACGTCGGCTTTTTGGGGGTTTCTCTCCTGGTTCTAAGGCCAGGGGGCCGCCGCCGCCCAGAACACATCCCGAGAATGACCGGCGAAGGTGAGGGTGGCGCCGCGTGTCCTGTGCCTCCCCCGCACACGGAATGCTGGGAACTCGCCGACCCCGACCGCCACCCGAGCCCGGACGCCCTCGTCGCGCCGCACCCGGGACGCCCTCCTTTGACGCTCGCAGCCAGCGGCTCGGCCAGCCTGCCGGGCGGCGGCTGCTCCGTGGGGCCTGGCGCCGCACCCCCGTCCCGCCAGGGGCAGCGACTTTTCAGAAATCAAACGACACCCACAAAGCTGTGTGAGCGACTTTTCTTTGCCAGCAGGCGGCACGGGCGCCTCGTGAACGGAAAGGTCTGGCGGGAACCAGTCACGAGGGCGAAAAGGCCCCCGGCAGGAAGCCCGAGAGGGCGAGAGCGAGGACCTGCGGCACGAGGACGACGGCGCGGGAGCGGCTCCCGCCCCCACCTGCGGCCGTGAGGCTCGCCCCCCTTGAGAACTTCCTCTGTGTCCTGTCTTTCCCTCCCCGTCCTGCCGGGCCTCTCCTGAACGAGGGACGGAGACCCACTTCGGGCCAAGGAATCGGGCGGCGGCTCGACGGCCCAGCACCTGAGATTAATCCCAGAGACGCTGAGCGCGGCCTGTGAACCCCCCGCCCGGTGCAGGCCGGGCCCGGGGACAGAAAACGGAGGAGGGGCGGGGGGGGGGCGGTCTCCGAGCCTGAGCCAGGGCCCGCCAGGAGCGTGGCAGCCTGGTGAGGAATTTCCTTTTATAAAGTGAAGTCTTGGGCAATTATCTGGATAATTAATTTTCAAATGGCTGCTGCCTACATCGTGGGCGCGCCCACAGCGGGGAGGGCTGGGGAGGAGCCTGAGCCGGCTCTGAGCTGGGAGAGGAGGCCCAGGGGCGAGTCTGGGGGTCTGGGCCTGGCGTCAGGCCACTCTCAGAGGACGGTCCTGGGCATCTCGTCAAGGCAGGAATGGACCGTGGGTGTGCCCTGGCCCCGGAGCCCCTCCCCGGCCAGCCTCCAGGTGACGGCCCCTGGGGGTGCTGGGCAGGGAGCACTGACTATTCTCACCTGCAGAGTGGGGTGAGGAGGCCCATGCTGGCATGCAGTTGCGGGGACCACTCGACGGCGGAGATGCCCTTCCCAGGCCAGCCCTGTCCTTCCCGCGGCTGTGCAAGCTCTGCCCGCTTCCTGGCAGGTCTGCGGGGACCCGCCCCCAGGAGCGGGTTCACTGCACCCGACACCTTCCCTGCTCCCACAGCCTGGGCCTGGGGCCGCCTGGCAGGCCCACCCGGCTCGGGCGCTGGGCCGGGGAAGCGGGGAGATGGTGGGGGCGACGATGCCCCAGAGTCTCTTCACGTAGGGGCCCACTCCTGCGGGCCCTGCCAGCCCTCTTTGGAGGTGTGTGACCCCAGCTCGGGCAGCCACCCAGGCGCTGGACGTCGTGGGACGTGGTGAGTGCCCAATAGTCTGCGGAGCCCAGCGGGAGGCCGCTGCCCCCCCACCCAGACCCACACGGCCTGCCCGGGCAGGCACACAGGCTGCCGTCCCCTCCCCCGAGAGGGTGGAGCTGGGCAACCCGAGGTCACCCTGGCCAGCGGGCGACGGTGGAGAGCAAGGTGCCAGCAAACCCGGTTATTTGGGCCAGTTTCTCTTTTGTGGGTTAATGAAAAGTGCGTGAAGATCAAAATATTAATTGTGACATTTAATGGTCTTAATTCTTGGCCATTTTTATTAAAATTTTCTACCGTCGACACACATGACTATTTAAATAATTTTTTAGGGAGCAATACAGATCGTTGAGGCCTTGCTTTTCCTCTTTCCTCTTGCTGTCTTGCTGGGAGTCTGCAAAATCACCCTTCCAGCAAGACATTCAATCAGAAACACCCAAGTCCAGGGCCTCCTCTCGTGGCGCAGCGGTTGAGCGCTGGGTGGCGAAGCTGCCCGCAGCCTCTGCAGCGCCGGTTCGATCCCCGGCCACTGGTGAGGGTCCCGCATGGCGCGCAGACCTCTCCTGCCGCCCGCTGCTCCCCTCAGCAGTGTCCTTCGGTCCTTCTGCCTGCTCTGCTCCCTGCTCTGGCTCTGGTGGGTTCTCTCACCCTCCCGCGCTTCTGACTGTACCCAGTGCTTGTATAAATAAATAAATAAATCTAAAAAAGAAAAGAAAAGAAACACCCAAGTCCAGTGAGGTGGAGTGTGACCAGGGCGCTGGGGACAGACGGTCCTCATCAGCAGAGCGACCTGGGGGGGGGGACAGAGAGCCCCAGCCAGAACAAAGTCTCCCCCCACCGAGCAGGGGAGCCAACGTGAGACTCCAAGAGTGGGTAAATGAATGGCTTTAATTTCTCCACCGCAGGGCTTGGCGGCAGCCGGACAGGCCATCCTGCTGACCCCGGCTGCCAGCTCCCTCTCCCATGACCATTTAAAGAGCCAGGCGCGGGCCTCGGAGGGCCGCTCCGGTTGGCTGGGTTAAGCTGCCCCTGGCAGCCGAGCTTGCGCCCTGCCCGGGCTGCGGTCTCGGCGGGCAGAGCCCCCTCCCACGGGACTGCGTGTCACACGGCGGAGCTAATGGCATCCAGGTTTAAAGAATGGTGGAGGCACCTGCTATTCAAGGCCCAGCGGCCCCAGCCGACCCACCGCATAATCGAGCCACCGCAGCTGCTCCTAATGAAAATTTAAATATTTCAGGGCCTTTTTATTTATTTTTTTCCCCTGCTGCTGCTGTTATTATTATTGCTATTTCTCCATCACTAGATGTGAAGATTGACCTAAAAAAAGGCAGAAGGGCCTTTTCAGAGCATCAGCGCGGAGCCGCCGTGCAGGGTCGCTGGGCCGGGGGTTGGCTTGCCGGGGCCACCCCCTTGGGTGGGTGCTGCCCGGGAGCGGGGTCCAACGGGCAGGAGGCACCCGCACCGCCGAGACCAGCTCGCCCTTTCAAAGACGCCCGTATCTTCCTGAGAGCTGGGGCGTGTTGACTTCACAAACCCCAGCACGGACGGAAACAAGCCACAAACGGGGGCAGAGGAACCTGAAACGCGGGGTGCAGGGACCAGCAGGAGGCGGCAGGCACCCTTGGCCCCGGCTTTCCTCTCCGCCCGCCCAGAGCGCTGAGTCGGGGTCCCAGGCCTGGCCAGCGAACAGCCCCTCGTGGGGACAATAGGGGCGCGTCCCGCCGTAGCAGGGGTGACAGGGAGGGGTGACCGTGGCCTTGGGTGTCATGGCCGCTGGACCCAGCGTGGGCGGGCGCCCCAGGAGGGACGGCAGGAGAAGGCGGAGCTGACGCTGGGCCCAGGGAGGCGGGGACTGGCGGGTAGAATCTGTCTGCGGCAGAGGAGGCGCGGCCGCTGGGCCAGGAGACCCCAGGCCCCCGGGGTTGGACGGGCGCCCGAGACACCGAGGGTGGGACCACCTGGATTTGCCCCAACACCCAAGACCGGAAAAACTGGGTGGCCCGACACCCCCTCCCGGCAGTGACCTGGGACAGGCCATCACCGCCCAGAGTGGCCGCGGGCCGCAGGGGTCACCCGCACTGGGGCGGGGGCGGGCCGGGAGGTCTGGCCACCGCGGGCATGTCCCGGGGAAGACCGAGGGCGCCGCTGGGGGGCAGGGAGGCGCTGGAGGGCCTTGAAGTCAGGAAGACCAGCGCGGGTGCTGCTGGCAGCGGCCGGTGGCCGGTGGAGGAGGCGCGGGGCTGACCTGGAGGGTGGGCGCTCTCACAGCCACGGACGCGCAGACACGCGGACAGACACGCACAGAGGCACGCGCCCCTCGTGCCCGGCTCCCCAGACCGGCCAGCGCTGCTGGGCTCGGCGGCCAGCCGGGCGAGCGGCCTGCGGAAGCGCCGTGGCCACCGGCAGAGGAGCAGGCTCGCGGGCGTGACAGCTGTGGGGGAGGGAGAGGTGCGCAAGACAAAGGAGTCATCACAGGGAGCCGCCAGAGCCAGCCCCGGATTTAAATGTTTAAATGTTTTAATTTGGAAGAACAATGGCGTCTGGCAGTGTCTTCGCAGCGGCTGACAACCTGCCATTTACTGATCACGGCAGTGACGGCAGTGACGGGCTCGGGGCCTGACACCAAACAGCAGCAGGCAAGGGAGCGGCAGTGGCGGGCGCCCGCCGGGGGCGAGGGCTGGGCGGCCATGGGGGGCCGCGGGGCTCATCCGGGCTCGTCCTGCGGCCCCTACGTGGCACCTACCCCTGGGGGTGGCACCCAGCCTCCTGCCGGGGCGCCGGCCCCTCCCTGGAGCACCCCCAGGTCAGAGGCCACTGCGTCCAGGCCCAGGACCTGTGAGGCGCTGCCCAGCGGTCACCTCACTTGAGTCTCAGACCCCACAGACTCCCAATAAGGCCGCTGAAAATGGAATTAGGCACGTCCAGGGTCCTGGCGGGACCCCCCTCCGTTATTTGCACCTTCACTCGGCAGTCAGATCCCACGGCCCTGGGGGTCCACGGCCAGCAGAGTGTACTCGGGCCTCTGCCGGGCAGACCCGGCAGACCCCCGCACGCTGGCGCCCTCGCCCCGGCCAGCAGCCTGCGTCTGAGCAGCTTCGCGGCCACCGCTCACTCCCTCGGCCCGAGACCGCGACGGGGGGAACAGCCCGCGGCACAGGGACTGCACGTCTCCTCCCGCCTGGACGGTCCTCTGTGGCCTCCCGCCGGCGAGCCGGGTCCTGCAAGAGCCTGACCCGAAGGTGGGGAGGGGTTGCGCCGCCTCTCGGGACACCCCCAGGGCCTGATCGCCTGCAGGGGAGGAGCCCCGGCATAGGGCTGGGCACCCAACGGCCGCCCTCACGGCCCCGCTTCCAGCCTCAATGTTTTGATGATTTTGACAAAAAGTCAAACTCTTTCTCAGCCACGAGACACGTCTTTCAAAAGTTAAAAATGCTCAGAACCGCCAACACGGCAGACGCGCCCACGGGACACGCGGCCTCGGCCCAGCCCGTTCGCCGCGACACCATCGCCACGAAATCCGGAGCTTCTCAGCGTCAGAAGAATCAAGTCTGCCCCCGTGGCCGCCTTGGGCAAGAGCCCGGGCAGGGTGGAGGCCGCCTGGACCCACGCGCCCAGCGAGAGACCAGTTCGTGTGCCCCGCCGCCCCCCTAGCGGCCAGGAGGGAAGCTCAGCGCCCGCAGGACACGCCCGCCGGGGGCGAGGCCGGATGTGGCAGGGAAAGAAACCCAGGCTGCCTCCCGCTGGCCTGCCCCAGGGGCCCCGGTGCCGGGGGTGGGACCTGGGTGCTGGGGGAGCCCCCCTGGCTTCCGGGGATGAGGGGGATCCGTTCCGGGACGGCAGGGGCCTGTCTGCCGGTGCCTCGCTCTCAGCGCGGGCGCCCTCCCGGAAGGGGCCGCTGGACTTGCCGGGTGCCTGACTGCTGCCGCCTGGGCTCGCCGGGGGGGCCTGCCGTCTCTCAAATGCTTCGTGCTATCGCAAACCA
Organism: Talpa occidentalis; assembly: GCF_014898055.3. Lineage (NCBI taxonomy): Eukaryota > Metazoa > Chordata > Mammalia > Eulipotyphla > Talpidae > Talpa > Talpa occidentalis. The sequence goes on along the minus strand of NW_023600993.1, from coordinate 105,880,844 downwards.
CTCCCCCCCCCCCCCGCACCCCCGGGCGTCTGTAGCCCGGGGCTTAGAGCTGCAGGTGCCTTCCCGTGGGGAGCTACTACTCCGTGGCGCGCAGCGCGGGGCGTGGAGGAGCAGACCCTGCGCGTGTGGCCACAGCCTCAGGGGCCCGGGGCTTGGGCCCAGCCGCGGTGGATCTGACTCTGACCCCAGGGGTGGGGTGGAAGGCACCCCCGGCGCAGCTGGGCTGGCCGGGGGAGTCCTGCGGGATCTGGGGCTGTGGCATTCGCAGACCAACCTCAGATGCGGTGTCTGATTCACCCCTCTCTGCGGGGCTCTTTGCTCACGGCAGTGGGAACTGCACAACCCGAAGGCCCGGCGGGATGGCCGGAAGGGGCCTGAGTGGGGGGCTGACCATGGCCGCCCTGCAGCAGAGTCCTCGCGGCCCAGCCTGCGGGTGACGAGGCCCAGCCCCACGGGGGCACCTGCAGGTGAGGGGAGGCGCAGGGCCACGGGACGGTCACGGAAGGGGCCGGCTTCAGCCACACACGGAGTCTAGCCAGGACGGGGCCCTTCGCACCGCCCGGAGTCGGGTCCAGCTGCAGCCCCTGCCGGTCGCTGGTGTAGATCAGAGGCTGCCTGCAGCCCGGCCGCCTCTCCCTCCCTCCTCCATGCTGCCGCCCGCGGGGTCTCTGCATCCCGCGCCTCGGCCTGGCCGGGGCCTCCTGCCACGCACGCTCCTCCCTGGACCCTGAGCCTCGCCGCAGGGTGGGTGTCAGACGCTCCACCGCCCCCCCACATCTGTCGGCCTCCACTTTGCCCCCCAGCCCATGCTCCCCTCCCCCGCCTTTCCTCCTCTTGTCTCATCTGCTCAGCCTGTGACGTGCTGACTCCTGCAGGCTCTGCACAGCCTGGCTTGTCTTCCAAAGCCGAGGCTGAGGACGGTGTTCATCCCCCACCGGGACCTGGGCGGAAGAGGAAGAGGCTGGGCAGCCAGGCAGGCTGCGGCCTCAGGACAGGGCATCCTTCACCTGCTCTGCTGGGTGTCGGGTGGGGGGGGGACGCCCACCAGGGACATCCCCTGCTTTAAGGCGGGACCTTCTCCACTCCTTCCGGGCGAGATCCCGAGGGCAGGTGACGTGCCCATCGCTGCGGGTGGAGATGCGGCCCGTCCACGGTCCCTGCTGGACATGTCGGGCCGGGAGCACGTGGTGGCAGGCCCCATCCCACTGACCTGAAGTCCAGCCCGCTGGGCCAGCTGGCCCCTGCTGCAGCCCCTCAGGAAGTCGGCCCCCGGCCCAACACCACCGGCTCCGCCCCTCCCAGCTCAGTGCTCCTTTATTTTTATGTTTTCGGGCTCCAGACTCTCTGTGCTTCAGAGAGAGCTTGGGGACATGAGCCGCTGGCCAGGGCGCAGAGCATAGGGCACCAGCTCTGCTGCAGCTGCTGTGGCGTCTGCGCAGGTGACTCGGGCACCAACCCGCAGCCGCGCCGCGCTTTGGCTGGGCTGCCTGGCCTGTGGGGACGCTGCCCAGTTGAAAAGTAAAATGAAGAGGAGGAGAGAGTCTCACATGGGGTTGTGCCGAGGCAGTGATCGGGGCGCAGGCAACGCGGCGAGGGGCTGCTTGCTGGCCGGGAGCAGCCCCACTGGACGCGCCCGAAGCTGGACACCAGGGAGGCTTGCTCAGGACACCGGCGGCGCCTCACTGTGATGCCCACCCAGAACAGGGGAAAGGCCATCATCAGAACCTCAGGTCACGAGGGCCAGGCCCTCATCGGCCACGCTGGCCAGAGAATCCCCCTCGTCAGGATGGGTGGATGGGCAGAGGGCCGGGTAGATGGATAGAAGGGGGTGTAGAGACAGAGGCTCGGGAGGTGGGATGACAGATGCACAGACAGAGTAGCGGGTGGGTGGATGGATGAGATGTTCTTTCCCTGCTAAGAGGGAAGCGCTGAAGCGCCCTGTGCTCGTCTGCGACTCAGCCCGTGCAGTCTGAAGGGGAGGCCTCCAGAGGTGGAGCTGTCTGTTCCTGGGGCTCAGCTGGCCCTGGGCAGTGCACCTGTGGCAGGTCACTGCACTCTTCTGAGCTCCCTAGTTCTCGGTGGGAGAAGGGGTACACAGCACCCCCCAGCAGACCTGGGCAGGACAGAGAACATTGGCCATCACAGCACAAGGCCCGACGCTGACATGACAGTTAGTTCCTGCACCTGACCCCTCCCACCCACCTCACGTCATCTCTCGGGCAGCTGGTTGGCCACCTCTCAGAATTTCCAGATTGGGAATATTAAAAAGTAAAGGGCATTTCGGGGCCACAGTGAGGTTGCTTTGTTAAAGAATTGTTGCCAAAATTCTCCTGCTTTCTGGGCCTTTCCTCATACATAGCAGCTTTCACCTGCTTCAAATGTATTTAGTAGTTCTAATCCTACTTCTGTTTAAAATAATTCCAAGGTGCACGGAATGAAACAAAAATACAAAATGACACCCCTGGGTTGTTGGGGCGAAGGCGGGTATCCAGGGGTGAGCATGGGGGCCCTTCCTGGTGGCCCCAGTAAACCCTCCTAAGCTGATGCTTAATTTTCAATTTGCATCTTTAAAAAGATAACAGTGGATCCAGATGAGCTGGTCTGGTCTGAAATATTTATCTGTGAAGAACACATTTTTGCTCTGTATGGAGAGGGAGGGAACCCCCTTCAATGTGGGAGTTATTTAAAGGGTGTTGCAGGGGCGTGGTGTGCCTCTGCGTCCCAGCTGCTTCAGTGTTTATTTGACGGTTCCGTCTCTGGGACTAAATAAAGGAGAAGCTCAAAGTCAGGGACACTGCTCTTGTGGCATCCAGCCTAGGGGCAGCTGGTCATTCGATGTAGAACAAGCATGGGGTCACAAGGTCCTCTGCATCTGTCCAGCCCACTCCTGAGAAGGACAAAATATCTTGAAATGTCCACGGTAGATTCTTTTTGACAAAAATGCCCAACAGTTTCCTAAACGACTCCTCTAGAACCTTAAATGCTACATGAAGGAGCACAGAGTCGGTGTCTCCTGAAGAATGTGAGTCTGTGTTTGGGCCCAGGTTCAGGGGTCCCACTACCCTGGAGCCATCTAGTTGGGCTCCTTGCAGACAGCCTGGTTTTGGGGTATGGTAATTGCAAAGGTTTCTGTCCCACAGGTACTTGCAAAAGGCCCACTCTGCAGACCTGCAGGGGCCCTGTTAAAAATAAGTATCCCCACTCTCCAAAGCATGTTAACATATGGGCATTGCACACAAATTGAAAGGGAAACAAAACAGTGTGCCAAGGCAATTTGACAACAAAAAGAAATAAACGGAATCAGGTTGGACAAGAAGAAGTGATATTATCAGTGTATGCAAATGATGCAGTAATATACATAGAAAACCCTAAAGATGCCACTATAACAAACTATAACAAACTATTAGAAACAACAAATGAGACAGTGAAGTGGAAGGTTACAAAATACACACACACACACACACACACACACACAGTTGCATTCCTATAGGCAAATAACAAGTGAGGAGAAAAAGTTTACAAAACAATCCAATTTACAATTGTATCTAAAAGAGAAAAATACCTAGGAATAAATTTTATAAAGAAGGTGAAATAACTATACAACAAAAACTCTTAGACACTATTAAAGATACAGAACAGAATAAAAAGGGATGGAAAGATATCCCATGTTCATGGATGGGGAGAATTAACATAGTCAAGTGACCATCCTCCCTATGCAAATTTGATGCGATCCCTTTCAAAATGCCAATGATATTTTTGAAGAAATAGAACAACAACTTTAAAAGAAAAAAAGGCAAGTATCACGTTACTAGATTTTTCAAATTATATTACAGAGCAACAGTGGTTAAAACAGTCTGTTACTGGACTAAAAATAGACATGTAGATTACTGGAACAGAATCGAAAGCCCTGAAAAAAACGACACATGTGTTGACATTAATTTATGATAAAGCAGTCACAATCATACAATGGACAAGTGAAAATCTCTTCAACAAACAGTGTTGGGAACTTGGACAGTCAGTGCACAAAAATAAATTCAAAATGGATTAAATATTTGGATGTAAGACCTGAAACTATAAAATGCGTAGGAAAAAGCAGAGGTGATACATTCCACGGTGTCAGAGGATTTTAGGAATTCAATCCCAACGGCAAGGGAAACAAAAGCAAATATAAACAATTGGGTCTACATCAAATTAGTAAGCTTTATCCACGAGAGGGTAACATCGACGGCGTGTTAACAATGCAGCCAACTTAACTACAAAAAGCCAAAACCCAATGAACACATCGACAGACGGCCTGAAGAGCCACTTTCCCAGAGAGGACACAGAGGAGACCAACAGGCATCTGGAAAACTGCGCATCATCACTTCTTGGTAGGAGATGCAAATCACAACCACAACGAGCTATCACCCGCACCTGGGAGAATGGCCTGCAGGCCACAAAAGCCTGCAAACAGCAAGTGCTGGCGAGGACATGGAGTAAGAGGAACCTTGTGCACTGCTGGGGAGAATGTAAACTCAGCCATTTTGGAAAGTGGACCTGCCTTAAAAAATTAAACATAGAGATACAGGATGACCCAGCAACAGCCCTTCTGGGTATCCATGCAGGTAAGAAATCAGCGGCTCAAGAATCATATCCAGCAGGGCGTCTGCCGCCACGTTAGGTACGACAGCTGGGCCGCTGGGTGCAGAAGGCCTGGGCGCTCCATGTGCACACTGGCAGCCAGCAAGGAAAGATGAAATTCTTGCATTTGTAGCAAAATACAAGGAACTCGAGGGGATTCTGTGAAGCGAAATTAGTCATAAAGCAAAGGCGAACCTGCATGATTCACCACGTGTGCAATGGAAGGAATAAAGTGGATAAACTCTCGAGACAAAATGGAAATAGACGGTGGACGCCGAACACTGAACTGAGGTGCAGGCGTGAGGAGGGCGGGCAGTGGAGGACGGCTCAAGGGGCACAGGGATGCTGGCGGGTGCTTTTCTTTAATAATAACAATAAATATATATACAAATAATAATTAAAAGGCAAATAGAAAAGCAAGTAGGGGCTACAGACAGCTCCCGGCCCCCGCGCCCCCCTCCCTGTGTGCCACCTTGCCCACGCCACCCGCCCCAAGTGGCCGCACTGGCTCACGGCTCCCCGGCCTGGTGCAGGCTGTGAGCGGCACTGGGCCGCGCGGGGGGCAGCGCAGGCTGCCAGGAAGGCCGACGTCAGCTGCTCTTTTTGAAGTAAGGTCACAGCCTGATCTAATTTCACGTCGCTCAGCTACGTAGACAGAAGCGGGTCTAGTTCTGGAACATTCCCTCATGTCCATTCACAGGCAACACCCCCCCAATACTGCGTTGTCATCGATTTGTGAGGTAGGTGACGAAGGCCCCCCAAGATGTCCACATCCTGTCCCCCCGAAGCTGTGAGGATGTTTGCAGACTTGCTGAGTTAATGCCCTTGTTTTTTCTTTTTTTAAGATTTTTATTTTTGTGTAGAACTGGGGTGCAGGAGAGAGTGCAGGGGGTGAGGGGACTCCCAGAGACAGACGCCCCAGTCGTCGGGCTTCTCCTTTAGGAAGGGGCCAGGCTAGTGGGGCCTTAGGTCAGAAAGCAGCCCGGGGTCCGCTCTGCACTCTGGGGGCTCCGCCGTCCCTGCACCCGCCGCTCCCGCTCCGCAGCACGTGAAGACTCGGGCCTCTCGTTAGGACTTAACTGAGGTTGTCAGCCGCCTAATTGCTTCAATAAAATATAATTAATTAAGAAGAGCATGTGAAGATATTTACAAGGGCTGGAGCCGGCACCCGGTGGTTTCTGGACCTTTCCTGACAAGTCGCTCAGTTGAGGGTGGTGCTGTCTAGAGGAAGGCGATGCGACCCCCAGGCCTGCCTCTGGGTTCGGGATAAAGACAATTGGAGGCTCATTATTACTTCCTGGGGCACAAAGTGGCCCCGCAGAGCCAGGGGCATCTCCAAGCCTCCAGCGCGTGAGGAGGGGGTGGGGGGGCGTGCCGAGACCTCGCTGTCTCGCCTGCATCACTCGGGGCTCTTGACCCCGGAGGTCCCTGCCAAGCGTCCAGGACTCACCTTGCCGCCTCCAGGGTGCTCAGCTCTGAGGGTGGCCCCTCACCTGTGCCCTTGTGCCAGGGCCCCAGGACTGCTCCTGCTTTCCCTGCAGGGATGTGGCCCCCCCTTTCTCCACGGTACCGGCAGGCTCAGCCTGCGCCCCAGGCTGGGGGGAGCGCGTAGATGGGGCAGACGGCGGTGCCTGGAGACCAGCGGGCACGGTGAGCGGGAACCCGGGGGCAGGACGGCGGCCCTGGCACACGCCGGCGGCAGGGACGGGTCTGGGGGCCGGGGTGCTCCTGGGGCCCCGGGGCCAGCCTGCGTCTTCCTCCCGGGGGCTGGTGTGATCGCTGCCACGCCCGGGACACAGGGCAGGAAGGGGCAAAGAGGCGAACGTGCCAGCATTTCCAGAGAACACGGGGGAGAAGCACCCCCCACCCCGAAATCACGTGCGGCAGAGGCTCCTGCGGATGCCCAGCAGCAGCCCAAGGTCCCGCGAGAACGTCAGACTCAGCGGCGCGGGACGCGCCTCCCAGAAGACGAGCCCCGGGGCTGACGCCAGCAGCGCGCCCGCCCGCGGGGGGCCGGTGTCCCCTTTATGGGACGCTGCTCAGGGCAATATTTAATCTCTGGAGCTTAATGAACTTTCAAAACTACTCCATAAATACCGGGGCGTGTGGCGAGCGCTGCCGTAAGACAAATCCAGCCCTTCTTCAATGGACTGTATCATCCCTGTTATTAAAAAAGGTTAATTTTAAGATTCAGGGACTTCAGCTCTCCGGAAAATCGCGTCAGAGGCTGCGGGTCGGGGCCGCTGGCTCCTGCGGGCGGCATGCTGAGCAGGGCCGGGGGGGCGGGCTCTGCTGGGGCTGATGCGGAGGCCCCCCCAGGGTGCCGACGCCCAGGACACGCAGAAGGAAGGAGAGCCTTTGCCTCTCTGCCTGCCCGGCGTGGGTTCCCGGCTCTGCCTGCTGGGGCCTGCCGGGGCCTGCCGGGGGAGCAGCGCACAGAACCTGGGGTTCGGACTCGGGGCACCAGAAGTTCGAGCGCCCCCGGAGCCCAGGCCTGAGGGGTCCAGGAGAGGCGGCCCCGGTGGGGGTCCTGCGGCTGCTCCAGCTGTGCCCACAGGCTGCGGACGCTCATTCGCCGTCTCCACACCCAGCAACTCATGCCAACACCCGCCTGCCAGCGGGAGGGGGGAGCAGCTACTGTGCGCGGGCGAGGCGCCAGCGGGGGGTGCTCTGGGGCCTGGGGGGACAGGTGGCTGTTTCAAGGGCGCACAACTCTGGGCAGCATCACCAGTGTCCGTGGGGACACGGTGGGCCCCGGCTGGGGCGGGACGGCAATGGCACATGGGGGGCTGCGGCAGGGGGCGGGGGCGGGCAGGGCACCCGCTGCCCGGCCTGTGCCGGCCTCCAGGGCCACCGGCCAGCGCCGCCGGAACCCTGGCTAGGTCCTGCCACGGCGTGGGAGACCCTCAAGGGCGTCCCAACTCCCGCCGAGCGCTGCGAGGGGAGACCATGTGGAGCTCCGACGTCCAGGCTGTTTATCCCAAGGCTGTTCACAGTCGGGAAAAAGAGACGCCATTCACGGCCACATCCCTGAGCTGAGCACGGCAAGCTGCGCGCACAGTGGCGCGGGAGAGGTGTTCAGACGTGTTTTGTTTTCGTGAAATAGCTTCAGGAGGTGCTGCTTGGATGAGAGAAGAACACACGAAAGGGGAGACATTCCTGCGTGCGCCTGTGCGCAGGGCGGGCCCATGTGCGTGTGCACAGGTGCCGAGTCCCTGTGTTCAGAGGCCACAAGCCCCCCTCCGGCATCTGCCCACCCCCCACGCGGGGTCCGTGCCAGCTGGCAGCACAACATGCAGGAAACCCACTCTCGCTAAAAATAACACGCCGCGAGGTGGGCAGCTGCAGGGACAGGTGGGGTGCAGGTGACGCGTGACACGCAGTAGGTGGCACCTGTGAGTCACATTCTACCGGGGAAGCCATCCGGGAGCCAGGGCCGCTGCGCTCTGCCTGTGGGGGGGGCCCCGCGGGGGTGGGGAGGAGCACGGAGGTCCGGCAGGGGGCACCTGCGTCCCCCTTGGAGGACATGACGGTCACGTGGGGCAGCGGCGTCCACCCAGGAGAGGCCCTGGAAAGGCAGCAGGCCCTGGGGGTGTGGGGTGGACACGCTGAGACCCCACCCTGGAGCCTCGGGGCCGCAACCCCACAGCAGCAGGACGCGGGAGAGGAAGGGGGCGCGGGGGGAGCCGGAGACGCAGACACGGCTGGGGCAGGCGGGGTGGGGGCCAGCGCAGGCGGGCAGGGGCGGCCGGTGGGCCAGAGTGCTGCTGCGCTTGCCGGGCTGTTCCCAAAGCAAATCTGAAGCGTCGGTGCACCTGAGGGGAGCACGAGTCAGGACCCATTTATCGGCCACGCCCGGCTCACCTGCGGGCCGGGGCTGGCAGAGCGGCAGGCCGGACCCGAGAGCTGAGCCCCCGCCCTTCCACCGCCAAACCCAAGCGCCCTCTGCGCCGTCTGCCCGTGGACTCACGTCACACGATTTTTGTTTGTCTCACAAAATAGTAAAATCTAAAAAGAATCCGCCCAATAATGCCAGTTCAGGTCAGAGACGCCCGAGGAGGCCCACGACCCTCACCTCCGACGGCTCCCGACGGCGTGGCCGACGTTCAGCGTTGGGGTCTGCGGGGAGGCACCCCGCACCTGCAGGCCCCACAGGCACCCCAGAAGCCGCGCCCGTGGTCTCCTTTGCCCTTGGGGGGTCAGCAATGGGGACCTGCCTTCGTCCACCCGGCCCCGCTAGGCCCGTCTGAGGGCCCCTCCTTCCCCTGAAGCGCCTGCCACACCCTCGCCCTGCACCCCAAGTCACAGCCGGGGAGGGGAGAATTCCATTAGACAGCAGAGCTAATCAGCATCAAGCCAACTTGTTTCTAATTCTCATTTATTTTTACACTAAGCCTCTAATTAAATGAAAGACTTGGCCACAGGTATCAGACGCCCTTTTCGGAGACGCTTCTGCCCGGACGCGGGGGTGTCGGGGCAGTTTTGGGGGGGTGTTATCCCCCCCGAGCTTCCCTGTTGTTTCATGTCATGTCCGAAGGGGCGGGTCAGTGGCTCCGACCCTCGGGAGGACGTGGACGGCTAAAGGCTCCAGGCCCTGATCCAGGCTGTGGACTCCCCTGTGACTTGGGCCGACTTTCCCTGCACCCCAAAAGGTACGAGGTATGGGGTGGGGGGACTCGCTTCTTCATTTTATTTCTCCTCTTCTGAAACTGAAAAAACCTCGCTAAGTGGATGTTTTTGTTTATTGTGAGCTGCTGGGCTGTGCTGGGCTGTGCTGGGCTGTGCTGGGCTGTGTTACCATTTCCGCGTCTAAAACAAGCCGCGGTAATTGTCTATAATTTCCTGCGTTGCTCTCCCGGGGAGCGCGGTTTTCTCCCCCAGTCTCCGAGCCTGACCGGCTGGTGACGGCTTGCAAAGCGCAGGGCGGGCGCAGCCTCCTTCTGACCCCTCGGGCAGCGCGCTCGTGGCCGGCTCCTGGGCCGTCCTCACCGCCGTCCTGCAGCCCGTCTGCCGCCCCCCGTCTTGGCCGCTGACCCGCCCCGGGCGCCCGGGCTCGCCTGCGTCTGAGCGAGGCCGCGGCCTGCCGCCCCCAAGCGCCCGCATCTTCCCCGACGACGGTCCCGGGCGTCCCTCGCCCGGCACCGGCCCCTCCCCTCCGGGTCGGTTCTCCAGCAGGAGCAGGAGAAAGCTTACCAGAGCCCAGAAGCCGCCTTCCTTCCTGGAACCCCCAAACTTTTCCTGGGGTGGGCACCACACCCTCTTTTCTTGCCGTTGGAACCCCGAACCCACCCACTGTGCAGGCGGCACTTCGCGCCGGCACTGAGGTGCTAACAGCTCACGTGGTCTCCTGGAGGCGGGGAGCCGGGGCATCTGGACTTGTGAATGTCGCTTGGAGGGAGCCACTGGCCCCCAAGACCCTCCTGCCTTGCAGCTTGCCAGCAACATCTGGGGGGGCCAGGGAGGAGACAGGAGAGGTGAGGTCTGCAGGGAGGACCCCGCCCTGCCTGAGTCACGCAGGACGGAGGCCACGTCTGTCCAGGCAGGCCGGGCGGGCGCTGACCCGGGCACCCATGCGCCCCGCTGGGGCGAGAGGGCCGAGAGACTGAGGCACCGGGGTGCGCCCACCGGAGGCGGTGCCCAGTCAGGTGCAAGCGTGGGCATGTGTGCAGTGAGATGGATTTAACAGTTCAGTGTGGCGTGATCTTGGTGCGGCACATTAAAATCCTTCATAACAATGAATAAATGGCTTAATGAGATCGGAAGCATCGAGCCGTCCCCCGGAAACCTGTGGTGCGCGGAGCAAAGGTCATGCAGGTGTGGCCCTGGCACCAGGCTCCCGGGCACGGCGGCTTCTGTGGGATGGTCAAGGGACAACCTCCCCGGACAGCCTCAAATGAGTCTGTGTGATGGAAAAGGGTCTGGGACAAAATCATTGGCACCAGCCTCATCGGGGGACCCTAGGGGCCCCGCTTTCAACCAAGGCTGAGGCTGACCTCGACACTGGGTCCCCTCCCCTCAAGGCCGCCCCGTGCCTCTTTGGTTTGCTGGCCTTGGAGTTCACGCTGGAGTTGCCGCTCCGCTGCCAACGCTCCGGGGGAGTTTAAGCAGAGGGTGTCCACGCCGGGGCTGGGAGCAGAGCTGGCTCCCCGCTGGGGGCAGGGGCCCCTCCTTGTCTCTACTGCTCCTTAGGAGGCTCTCGCCAGCCTGCACTCAAACCAGGCGTTCTTAGATGCACTTTTTAAAGTGGGAACAACCCCCCCTTTCCGACGGCAGGAAGCGCGCTGGCTCCCCAGCGAGCAGACGCAGGACCCCGCTGGACGGTGGTGACCAGCGGCCGCCCACGTCCCCGCGCGACCTGAGTGCTGGTGCTGGCGGCGTGGCAGTAATCACGGCGCCCACTTCCCGCCCCTGCGGAGCCCGGAACCCTGCGCGACACCCTATCAGCCCGCACCAGGCTGGGGGGGCTGGGGGCCCGCCACGCTGCACCCTACAGAGCACACACCTGGCCCCGTCTGCCCTCCGGACTGGCCGGGAAGCCGAGCTCGCCCCGCGGCTCCCAGCCTCGCACCCAATCTGCGAAACACCGTCAGCCGGGCCCCGGCGGGCAGGAGCGTCCACCCCTTCAGACGTCTCCTGACCTCACAGCCGCCACTGGGCGCCCAGCGCCTGTTCGCAGGTGGCACGAACCACTCGGGCTCAGATGCTTGCAGAGCGGCAGGGCGGTGGGGCTGGTTAGAACACACCCCGGGGCCTGAATCAGGTCCCCAAAAGAAAATCACGCCTGAATGGGGGCTGAGCTGCCGCCCGTCTGCTGGGGTGACATGCGTGAAGGAGGCTGAGGCTCTGGCGGGAGATGCCCCGAGTGCCCCGTGGCCTCCCTGCCAGCCCGTGCACCCCAGCCGAGAGGTCACACCTGCCCCAGCACCTTTTGTCCCTCTACCCCAAACTGGCCGTCTCGGGTGAACGGTGCCCCCCCAAGTAAGGTGAGTCCTCGTTCCTGGAAGTGTGAACAAAAATGTGTCACCTCATTTGAAAAGAAGCATTTGCAGGTGTGATCAAGAATCTTGGGGTGATTAGACCATCGTGGGTTATGCAGGGGACCCCCATCCTTATAGAGACTGAGAAGATGGCGGCAGAGGTGGGACGGCCGGGCCGAGGACCCCGAGAGCCGCCAGCAGCTGAAAGAGGTGGGGGCACTGGCGGGAGCCCCCCGAGGGTGCGAGCCGCCAGGGGATCCTTTCAGACCCAGCTCGTCACAGGCGCCCGGATCCGGCGCTGCGCGACTTGCGGACTTTCAGAGGAGGCGGGTCCACGCCCCGCGGACCCTCCAGCCGCGTCTGTCCTGAGCGTGGTTTTCAGCAAAGCCGACATCCGGGGTCCCCGCGGGTCCAGTGGCCTCGTGTGAACTGGGCGGGGCTGGGCTCAGGCCCTGCAGCCCACCTTTGCCGGCCCCTCCGCGCACCCCCCTCCCTGTGGCCACCACCCTCTCCCATAACCAGCGCCGCGGCCACCACCACTGACCCCCTTTCTGCACGCTCAGCGGCGCCCAGCCTCTCCCGAGGGCCCACCTTGCAACAGCCCCGCAAGGCAGGTCCTCTTGGACCCACTTCACAGCCGTGAGGCCCAGATAGTCCAAGGCCTGCCCGTGGCCCCCGGACGTCAGTGGAGCCGCTGCGGCTCAGCCCCCAGGCCCCGGAAGCCCCCAGCCCTGCAGCCCGGCACCAGGGGCGGTTCCCGCCTCGACGTCCCCGTGAGGGCTGAGGCGCTGGCCGCACGGGGCCCGTGACGGTGTTTGGTGGCCGCGTGGGAGTCGGGAGCTGTGCAGCCTCCCGGCCCGGTGGGTGTGCTGGGCCCTGGCAGGGCCCGGGCCCAAGGCGCCGGCTCAGCCCACTGCAGCTGGTCGGGAGCCGGGGGGCGTCCACCCCTGCTCCACGAGGGCGGCTGGGGCCCCCCGCCCCTCCCCGCCTGAGGGTGCCAGCGCTGCCTGCAGGCCCGGGCCCAGCCGCCCGCCCTCCACGTGTCAGGAACCAGAGATCTTTATGAAAAACATGACTCAGTGTTGACATCTACATGGGAAAACACAAATTTGCGCATCAGACAAGAGGAAGGCCAGATGGGGGCGCCGCGGGCTGGGGCCTTGCCGCTCCTGGAGCCCCTCAGCACCTCGAGCTCATTTCCAGGAGCTCTGTGGCCTCTCCTGACTGGCAGAGGCGGGACAAAGTGCCCCGCCTGGCCCGCCGGCGTGAGCAGGGCAGGGCGCCAGCCAGAGCCAGGCCCGGCAGGGGGCTGGGGCGGCCCGGATAGCCGCCGGGTCACACCCCAGCCAGTGACTTAATCCCGGGTGGGTCGCAGAGGGGATGTGGCCCTGGCATGCGGGGCCATCGGGCAGCTGGAGTGACCACATGCTGTCTTCAAAATGCCCCCCTGCAAGAAGCGGGGGGTCAGGAATGTGCTCCAAACATGTGCTCCCAGCACGCACGCAGCCCACGCCGGGTCGCTTAAGGAGAGGGCAGCTGCCTGCCGCCGGCCAGCCCGCCCCGAGTCATGGTCACGAGCCCCGCGGCAGCGTGAGCGACAGCAGCAGATGTCTGGCTGGGGGTGCGGGTGGAGCTCAGGCCCTGGAGGGGATTTCAGACTCAAACTGCTCCAAGGCCCAGGGAGCAGGGCGCTCGGGGCTGCTGGGCACCCCCCGGTCTGCCAGGACAGCTGGACACACGGCCGTGGGCACTGGACGCAGGCCGGCTGGCCTGGGAGGCGGGGCGGGGGGTGGAGGGCCAGGGGACTGAGACGCTGAGATGAGTGCCCAGGCCTCTGGGGACAGGCAGACGCCCGCCCACCCCACCGGTGGCCGGGGGGACGAGCACCCTGTGCCCCACCCCCTCTTAAGTGGAGGGAGGGAGGGATCACCGATGCCTCCGGGACCAGGGGCGGTGCCCAGGGCGAGGGTCTCCATCACCCTACCTGCCCCGGGGGTGTCCCTGGGAGGCTCTGCAGGGGACAAAGGCCGCCCTCCAGCCAGGGCGGCCGCCTGCTCTGGTGTTCCCAAGGCCCCTGGCCCTGCGGCCCAGCTCCCGGCCCAGCTCCCTGCCCAGCTCCCTGCAGCGAGGCCACCCGGTCAGGTCAGGGCCCCGCGCACGATTGCCCGGGCTGGCACAGAGCAGGTGGCTCCCAGTAAGCCTCAGGCCTGGCTCAGGCAGGAGCAGCCACAGTGCCCCAGGGGAAGTGACCCCTGTGCTGGGCCCCCGGGCTCCCCGCTGGTGTCAGCCATGTGGGGTTGGAGGGGTGCCGAGGACAAGCAGCCACAGAGGCGCAGGCGGGGCTCTCGGGAGCACCGGCCGGCGTGGGGGGCCCGCCAGGTGTGCGTGTGGCCGGCATCGAGTCCTTGGCTGCTGGCGTGTGAAGTGGGAGATTCTGGGTTTCCTGGTTTCTCCTGGGACATGTGGGGGTCTGGCTGTGCTGGGCCCCACCAGGGCCCGAGAGCTGCCCAGCGGGTCGGGACCCAGAGCCGGCCTGGCCCCGGGGGAGGAAGGTGGCGCCGGGGTGGACTCTGGGGGATGGCCACCGCCATGCGACAATCACCCCTCATATGTGAGCTGGGCGGGGTGGGGGATGCCAGAGATCGGGGAGCCCAGGGGCCCCAAGTCTCGGGGCCCCGCCCACACGCAGAATGTCGCAGCTGAGCCGGCTCATTCAGCCGCTTGGAGAGAGCCAGAGCGGCCGGTGTCCGGGGAGGGCACGGACAGGCAGGAGTGGGGAGGGGGTGGGGCTGTCTGCCCCGGGGCAACCCCGGAGGCAGCCACTGGTGGGGGGTCTAGAGTGTGGCCCTGCTGTCTGACTAGAGGGGAGCAGGTGCATGTTGGGGTGGGTCCTCGCCCAGCTCCTGTGGGGGGCTCCCTCCCCCCAGGTGTGATCCTGGGGCGAACCCTCTCCCTTCCAAGCCGCTGCTGCGGGAAGAGGCCGAACGGGAATCACCTCTTTGGACCTGACCTCGGTTCCCGTCCGTCCAGTGACGCCCAACGGGCCCTTGTGCCGCCTGCAAAGAAGTGCTCAGACCGGCCGGCGTTCGGCTGCTCTGGTTTCATTTTTTAAAAAGGGATATTTTCTAATAGATGAAAAAATTCCTTTTCACGCTTCACCAATGCAAAAGCAGCTGAAGCAATTTAGCTCGAACTTTCTCAATAGCTTGTTACAATCCTAATTAAAATATCCTCGCACAGCCCAAGCTTTGGGGAACATAATATTGCTCTGCCAGTCAAATTCTGGCTGAATATTTACATCCAGCTCAACAGAAAACCAAGCCGGCTCTTCTGGCCTCTGGAAGGAGTCGCGGCCCCAAGTTAATGGCACGGGCATTAGAACAAGACGGCGGGTCCCGCGGGGCTGCCCTCGCCACACTGGGCTTGAGTTGCACCCCCAGAGCTGGTGGGTGCTGAGGCCCGGCAGCCCAGGGCCTCCAGGCAGCTGATACCCCGAAACACAGCTCGGCGGCCATCCACAGTGCTGTCCCCACGCCCCCCACGTCCCTCCGGCCAGCAGGCCAGCAGGCCGGCCGACACGTTTTCAAAGAGCTTCATGAGCTCCAGACCCTTGGATTAAACAGCAGCTCAGCCACTCCAGAGGCCAAGGGCGTGTGGCCCGCCCCCCGCCGCCCGGCCCGGCCTGCCCCACCCCTCCGTGGCTGGGCCCTTGGTTGCCACCCGGGCGACAGCGACGCCCAGCCACGAAGAGCGACAGCGGAGGGCGAAAGGCCTCTGCCAGTCACTCCCAGTTACTCAGCTCCTGTTAATAGCTCCTGGCAATCAATCCACAACGGTGTTTATTATCCCAGGAGAAAGCTGGCCGGGGGCTGCCGTCCGGTCCGGGGCTGCGAGGGTTCCAGACCCGCTCGCCTCTGGCTCCTCGTGACCAGACCCGCAGGCCCGAAGCTGCGTCATCGGAGCCGGGGTTCGGCCCGCAAAGGTGCTGCTGTGTTTCGGCGACTTCACAACTCCCAACTGTGGCCACTACGAGGCTGTGAAGTTGTCTCCTGGGCCCCTGGAGTCCTTCAGGGGTGCCCCAGTGGGCATGGCCAGCCTGACAGTGCCCAGGAGTGACCATGGCCCTGGTGCCAAGTCCTTGCTGTGGCTGACGCCACCTGCACGGGTCACAGCAAGGGCCGTCGCCCTGGCCGGGCAGACGCTGGTTGGGGCTCCTGTCCAGCGCTCGTCCTCACGGCTGAGCTGGGGAGGAGCCAGGTCTGGCCACAGGTCCTGTCTCGGCTGGAGGGGTGGACGTGCGGCCCAGCGGAGGCGTCACTTCTATTCCCTGCAGAATGGTAGGACGCGGCTTCTCTGTCCCGGGCCTTGACCCCAGATCCTCGCTGGGCCTGCACCCTGGAGGGTCACTGTGCACCTCAGCTTTGTGAGTGAACGGAGACCTACAAAATTTCAGGTGCCACCCGGGAGGGGCCTCTGAGCATCGGCCTAACACAGACGGGACGGGGCAGATGGACGGACAGAGGGGGCCTGCGGTGGTTCCCCTGGGGTGGCCACACCCTCACCAGGGAACAGGCCGGCTGGCAGGAGGCCCACGGCCGGGCCCCAACCCCTCGACTCAGCAGCGTGTCCCCTGCGGCCAGGCTGGCTTCTGGGACTGTGACGGAGCGGGGCCCGCCACCCCACCTGCCGCCCGCGGCCCAGCAGCTCCGCTCGAGCCCCTTGACAGGACTCGGGTCCCGGCGAGATGGCGTGCCCTGTCTCCCGCTCAATTTACATTTTATATGATGGGATTACACTTACCTGGGTTTTTTAATTATGCCGAAGAGGCTTTCTGGGACTTATGATTTCTTAATTAACTCACCCTCTTACACCGGCGACGCTCTTTACATTCGCCAGATGTCTCGGGAGCCACGCGACGGCCTTCCCGGTGCGGCGGGCACTGGAGCGGGGCTGCAGGGGCTTCCCCCGCACACGCCCCGCCCGAGGGCCCAGAGGTGCCAGCTCCCCGCTGCACCCTGACTCCCTTTTGGGCCCTTTAGTTTCCTGCTCCCTGCTGGGTTCTGAGCCACTGCCAGGCGCTGTGTGATGGGCTCCGCGGGTCCTGAAAGCCCTTTGGCCCTAGGGGTGCCGGCCCCTGCTGGGTCCTCCAGTCCGGCTCCCTGCTGAGTCCTGCATCTGGGCCCGCCGCTGGGCGCTGCTGGCCTTGCCCGTTCGGCTCGCCACGGGGCTGATGCGGCAGAGCCCTTGGTGCATTCTCCCGGGGTGCAGAGTGGACACAGCAGCCCCGGCGCAGGCCCCACGCAGGTGGGACGAGCATGCTCGGCGTCCAGCCGCTCCCGTGGCCCCGGGATAGTCTGCGGCCCGGAACCACGCCTCCTGGAGGACGCGGGACCAAGACGACGCCTTGAGGCCTAAGCCAAGGTCCGTGCGGGACGGGCCCTCGGGCAGCTCAGTGCAGGGTCTGGCCGGTGCCTGGAGAAGGGGACGGCCACACTGGGTCGGGCGGCAGGTGGGGGGCAGCGGGCTTCCCGAGGGACGAGCCCCCTTGGCCACGCTGCTCGGCCTGCCGTGCAGGGGCCCGGCCGGCTGGGACAGGGACAGCCGTTGTGGGCTCCAACCCCTGCTCTCCTTGCCCGCCTTCCCTCACCTTCCCCCGGCGGGTCATGGTCACTCAGCCGGTCGCAGCGTCTTGAAGCAAAGTCGTGGACAGTGAACAGTCGGATGACGGGTCTACAAAATGGCTGATGCTTCTCCTTGTCAAACCGAAAAGGCAAACCGGCCCGTGGCTTTCTCGGGGACAGCAGCGTGACTCCCGTGGCCCGGCCTCTCCGCGTCCCAGCTTCTGGCAAACCCCCCGCCCCCCACCCCCCGCCCGGCCCTGGGACCAGAACCCCACGAAGGACCCCCACGGGGAGCCTCGGGTATCTGCCCAGTTAATAAGAAAACTGTAAATGCTGTTGCGAAGTCGCCAGACTAATTAACCCCCCGCAGCTCCGGGAAGCCGCAAACCCCAGGCCAGGAACTCACACATTTCACAATCCCCAGCGGCAGCTCGGAAGCGCCACGTCCCGGCGCTCGGGCGGACGGGAGGGCAGAAGCGCGGGTGACGCCTCCCCCCAAGACTCGGAAGCCGTCAAGGTCACGGGGTCACAGGTGGAGGTCACCCTCCCCCCCCCCCCGGGCAGCGTGACGTGGGGCAGGGCCGGGGGAGGGGCTTCGAAACCACACGCTTGACTCCTGCCTTAACCTCGTGAGAGGCAGGCCCGAGACCCGGGCGTCGTCCCGCCGTCGCGCGCCCTCTCCAGCGCCGTCACCATTTCCATCGTCACCATCACAACCGTCACCAGAGCCGGGGTCCTCACCATCACTTCCTGGACCACCTTCCTCTCCACCGCCACCACGTCATCGCCGTGCAGCCTGTCACCCTCCTCCTCACGCTGCCCCTGGCCGTCACCACTGCCGGCGTCACTGCCGCCACCGCCAAGCACCCCAGCCGCACCCACGGAAGTCACTCACGAGGCTCTCAGGCTCCCTGGGTGTGGCCGCCCGGAGACCACCAGGCCCGGAGACCACCAGGCCACCGCCGCCGGCCGTGGGACGGTCGCTCTCCTGGCGGCAGATGGTCCCTGGCTGCCCACGAACCCGCCGGCCGGCCGAGACATCGGGCGGGCTTCCGCAAGGGCCGGGCTGCCGCTGCAGCTCAGGCCACCTTTAGACCAGTGAATAGTCCCAAGTGGCTGTCCTGGGTGTTGGGGGGGGGGGCTACCCAGAGGTCATCAGCTTGACCCCTCGGATGCTGTAGGGAGAACAGATTGGGGGGACCCCCACTCAGCGCCGAGCCCCCAGCGTGGACGGGAGAGCTGACAGCCTTCTGGACAGGGACCCAGGGCCGCAGGCGAGCCGTGCAAAGGGCACCCCCAGGGGGATTAGGGTGTCATGGCGCATGGGGGGCAGAGTGAGCAAAGACGCCGGACGAACGTGGGTCCCTTCGCTGCTCCCGAAGCAGAGCGGGAATTCCGGGCACCACTTACCCCGTCTTCCTCCAGCACGCACCCCAGCAACGTGAGCGCAAGGTCTTTTCCCATTGATTTGAAAGAGCTCTTTATTTATTCAGGAAAACTGTCCAGTACACTGGAAACAGTTCCCCTAGGTTTCTGTTTTTCCCTGTACGGTTTAAATAGTGGGTCTTGACAGTTAAGAACTTTAATTTTCATACAGTTGAACATAAATGTCTTTTCTTATATGGCTTCTGGGCACATTAATTTTTCAGGTAAAATACGAGACTTCAAAGCAATTACTTCCTTCCGGCCCACTGCAGGCAGCACCCAGAAGCCTCCCCTGTGGACGTGCCGAGGGCAGGGTCCTGGGGGGAGCTGGTGTCGCACCCCGGAGCCAGGCAGGACAACGCTGCTGCTCCGGTCAGCGGGGGTGACACGCGGGGGCATGGCTCCTCCACAGGCCTCCCTCAGGCAGGGCCACGGTGTCCCGCTCCCCTGGACTCTCACAGATCAGCGAGAAAGTCTCTGGGCAGCCTGTCCTTGGTGATGGCGGGTGATGCTGGGCTGGACGATGCTCTCATTCCTGGAGAGTCCAGGGGGAGAAGGCGTGAGCCTCCCGGGATTGGGGCGCTGTGGCCAGGACTCAAACTTCCAGAAAGTTCCATGCCCTACGCTCTCCCCGCAGGTGTGCACCTGCCATTACTGCCTCTAAGTGGGGAGACCCTGGCCGGAGCCCGTGAGGCCACCGAGTGAGCTGATTCTGCTGGGGTCATTGTTCGAGTCCAACGGCGCCCCCCACCCCACCTGAGGCATCTCCAGACACGCAGGGACCCCCTCCGTGGTCAGCTCCGGCAGCGCCGTCGCCTGCTGGTTAGAAACAAGCGGGTGGACGGTCCTGGGGCTGGGCAACGACTCGGGGACCCCCACGTGCACACAGACACGCACACGTGCACATGCACACACTCAGAGCGGAGTGAGGCTGCTTCACGGCGTGGACTCCAGCTTCACTTCCGTCCCTTCTCACGTGGTCAGCGCGTCTCCGCTGCTAACGAACCATCCGTTTGATCAGCCCCTCCGCCCGCAGCCGCGCCGGGCCTCCCACATCAGCCGCGGCTCCCCGCAGGCAGGGCCGACACCCGGGCCGCGCAGAGCGGGGTGGGCCGCCACCCCCTCCCTGGCCGAGGCTGCTCCGTCCGCGTCTGTTTTGCCGCCTGGACCCAGACTCAGCTACGCGTGGGCGCCCCCTGCAGGGGCCGAGCCCCTGCCATCTCCACGTCCCAGAAAACGACATTCCCCTTTTCTCGACTTCTGGCCGGGTGACGTGGAAAACGCAGACCCATCCGGTCCCCCGCAAGCACCAAACGGGTCAGGAGCGGGAAACCAGGAGCCTCGCCCGGGCCTGAAACCCCCTTCCTGGACCCGCTCCTGGGCACCAGGACAGGCCGCGGCCGGCACCATCACTGTCACCGCCGCCCCCCGCCGGCCCAGGTGGCCTCTGAGACCCGCTAGTTCTCCTGCAGCAAGAGGCTGCCACCCCCAGGCCGGGGGCTTTCCGCGGGTTGCCCAGCATCCTGGGCCAGACCCCGGGGCCAGATCGTTCCGTGCTCCCGAAGCACTTCCAGAGGCGTCCGCCCTTGGTACCGGCTCCGCCCGCACCCTCCCGCCCGAGTCCTGGCGGGGCTGCTGCCCGCGCACCTGTGCAGTGCAGGAGGGGGGCATGGCCCTGTGTCTACGCCCCCACGTCCACTCGTGGAACCCTGACCCACAGGCCGCAGACGGGTGGGGCCTGGGGGCTGGCGGAGGACAGAGCGGCACCCGGAAGGGACCTCAGCGGACCTGGCGCCCCGACCTCGCCGGGCAGCCCCCAGAGTGAGGAGCACCGCTGGGGCCGACTCCGCTGTTGGCATGTGCCACCCGCCCCCGACAGCAGGCCGGGGCGCCCTCCGGGGGCTGGGGCGGGCGGGAGAAGCGCCGCCCTTGGGGCTGCAGCCACCGGGCCCTGGGGCGGGACGTGGCCCCCACACCCCTGTGCCAAGCCCCGGGGCCGGAGACGCGGCTCGCGGCGGCACCATCTGTTCCTCTTCATCACCGTTTAACGCTCCCCACGGGAGGCGAGACGGCCCCGCAGCGGGCAGCCCCCGCACAGCACTCGGAGGGGGAAACGCACGAACGTGCTTAACTGGGCAAAAGCTCGGGGCGTGTCCTCGGCGGCCGGGCAGGGAGCGTGTCCCGCTCCTGACGCGCCTTCCCCAGCCCGGCCTGCGGGTCTCACCCACCCGCGACCCCCGTGTATTCAAGGGTGACCAAGTCTCCGTGCTGTCGTCCCGAGCTTCTCCAGTGTTTCCCCTTTCATGTGAAAACACTTCCTTTTTATCTAAAAACTTAAAAAAAGTCCCTATTTTTTCAGATCTGAATTTCTTTCCCTTCTGGGGCTCACGCCCACGTTTCTGCTCAGGGAGCGCCCCCACCCTGCCCCGACAGACACGCCCTCGCCCCCCTCTGGTGGCTTTGAGGGGCACCGTCTCTGGGGACCCCCAGCGCCTAAGGCGGGGCTGGCGCGGGCTCCTCGGGCACACTGGGCAGTTGGGGGGCAGGGACGGGACAGGACAGCCCGCGGCCAGAGCGGCAGGAGGCAGAGCGCCCGGCCCCGGCCGCAGGACGAGCTGGCCAACCGCGGGGACCACGGCCGGGCGTGGATGCAGGGGCTGCAGGAGCAGGGGCGGGCGACCGGGGCGGAGCCTGACCCTGGGGCCCAGGCGGGAGCGGTAGCCGAGCCCCACACGGCCGAGCGCTGTCTCGGGTGCGAACCCTGCCCGGCCGGTGGGTCAGGGCCCGGAACCAGCCTTCCCGGGCCCCCGAACACCCCGCCAGCTCGTTGCCCGCGTCCACCTGCTGACGCCGCGCGAGCCACGCGGAGTGCGATTCCAGCCCCCGGTCGTTAATGAAATCCCCACATTCAGATTTTAATTGAACTGGATAAAGATTAAGACGCTCAGCGGCAGCTGGCGGCACGGTGGGGCCCCGGCGGCGTCTGAGCTCCACGCCGCGGCTTCTGTGGCCGTCCCGCCCCGTCCTTTATCTCGCCGAAGCAGAGCCGGTTCTGGGGAGCCCGGCCGCCCTGTCCTGCCGCCCAAGTATTTTGATGTGTAAAGTCTTAATAGTCATTTAACAACGCTGTGATGTCTGCGTGCGATGTATATTCAATAAATCCCCACGCTAATTAGAAAAAAAGTTGCGGCTTTGTGACCTATTTTGGAGATGAAGCTGCTGCCCGAGAGACAGCCAGCGTGTCTCGGGGGTCTGCGCAGGCGACCCTGAGGGCCTGCCCTGGCACGGACACTTCTCCCCGGGCTCCCGGGAGGGGCAGGGGCGGGGGCCGCGGGGCGTCCAGGGCAGAGGGCACGACTTGGGGCCGGCACTGACCCAGCGCTTCTGAGGACCCCCCCACTGTTTGCCTCCACGTGGCCGCCGGCCCCCGTGGTACTTTCTTGGAGGGACACTGGGCACTGGCCTGAGGGTCCACCGGTCAGCATGTCACGGACCTCGTCACACCTGCAGAGACCCCACCCCAAGCACAGCCTCCTCAGGGGTATGGGGTTAGGGCTTCACCCCACATTTTGGGAAACAGTCCGTGGGGCCGGTGGTGACCTGGGTGGGACGCCGGCCTGGGGCTCCCAGCACAGCCCTGCCCTTTGGGGAGAGCCTGGCGGGCGCCGGGGGCTGCCCGGTCGGGGAACGGCTCCCGGCAGCGCCTCGCGGACTCTGCCCTGGACTCGCGCGCGGTGTTCTCTCGTGTGGCCCGCACGTGCGTTTTAGTTTTTCCCGGCAAGAGAAAGGGGGAGGATTCCCGGGGAGCAGGGGCAGTGTGGCCGCGAGCGAGCGCGGCGTCTGCCAGGGGGCCGGACAGCTGCACAGGCCGGTCCCCGTCCCGGGAGCCCCTTCCAGCAACACCCCAGGAGCCAGGCGGCGCGGGAGGCCGCGGGCGGGGAGCGAAGCGAGCGGGCCAGGGCTGGGTGGCAGACCCAGGGCTGTCCGGGGCAGATGGACGGATCGGTGGGTCGGGGAGGCCCCGCGCCCCGGCGGGACCCGCGCTCGTCGGCTCCCACGTGCCGTCTCCCTGCCGAGGCCCAGCCAGGACGCGCCGCTGGTGCCCAGCGCAGAGGCCGCCAGACACAGGCCAGGAAGGCCATTCCCGGACAACCACTCATCCCCGAGCCGTCCACCACCACCCACCCGTCCGCCCGTCCCCCTGCCTCCCTCCCTCCGGACGTGGCCTCAGACATCCAGCTCAGGGGACTTGGGCCAAACCGATTTCCCCCAGCCCTGCCCACCCGGTGCCCGGCCCTCCGGAGCTGCGGGCGTGGTCCGCGGCGGGACACATTCAAATGGCAGCGGAGAGTGAGGCTCACTGACGCCTCGTCACACGCACTGAGAGAGAAAGGCTGTCCTGCGAGGCTTCTCGGAGTGTGGGCGCGACTGTCTGGGGGACGCACTGGCTCGCGGTGGCAGAGTCACGCTTCTCCATGAGTCACGCTCCAAACTCCTGGGCGCCCGCAGCCCCGCCCGCCGCAGGCAGGACCTCGTGGCCTTGCTAACAGCGACAGCCCAGGGCCCAGAAGTCTGTCTGGCAGGGACACACTCACACACACACACACTCACACACACACTCACACTCTCTCTCACACACACACACTCTCTCACACACACACACTCACACACACTCTGCTGTCTCAGTTCCAGGGCTCGGCTCACTACCCCTGGGGGCGCTGCTGTCCGATCTGTCCGTAACCCGCCCTGCCCCTCAGCCCCGGCCTAGCCTGCCTCTCCCCCCAGACCTCACCCCACATCCTGGGGCCCCTTCCTCTGGCACCTTGCCCGTCCCACCTCGGGCCCCCCCTGGAGTCCACCTGTGGGTGCTGCCAGCTCTCTCCAGGGGGCCGGCTCACGCTCCATCCCTGTCCAGACTGGCATGAGGCCACTGGGCGGCAGTGCCCCAAGGGGTGCAGTGCCTGGGGCTGGAGCAGGGGCGCGTGGGGCTGGGCAGGGAGGCTGCCGGAGCCGGGCTAGGGCAGCCACAGCTGAGAACCTGCCTGCTGGCAGCCTGCGGGAGCAGGAACCTCACGCCCGGGCTGGGGGCGCATGGGGGCCTCCAGGCAGCTGACAGCGTGACCGGAGCTGCCTTTTGGCACCTGCTCACGGGGGGCAGCAGGCAGGGCCGGCCGTTGGGTGCTGTTCTGTTGGGCTGGCAGGGCGGAGCGGGTAGAGGGGCGACCTGTGCCCAGCACGGCTCCGCGGGTCAGGCCACTGCCTGGTGAGTAGTGGAGAGGCCAAGGCAGGCTGCGGGTCCCTGTGTCCTGCCTGGGGCAGCTCTGGGGCAGCTGTGGCTGCCGTGGGCCTGCTGCCTCGTCTGGTGGTAAACGGGCCTCAGCCTTACTCAGTGACACCGTCTGCCCCAGTGCCCCAGGCGCTCTGGAGCACGCCGCTGGCGGGACCCAGCCCAGCCTGGCAGGCGCCAGGAGCTGCGAGGGGCCCCTGAAATGTGGCCTGGAGGGCTGCAGGGCAGGAAGGGCCTGCTCAGAGCCCCAGGGCCGCTGCCCCTCTGTGCAGACCAGGGTCCCAGGGAGGCTCTCCAGAGGGGTCGTGGCCATCAGCCCTGCCCCCCCCAAGAACTGCCCTCAGGAGCCTCTGCGGGGCCCCCACCAGTCCCCAGAGTGAAAGGCCTGTCCGCCGTCCCCAGACCCAGCCACCCAGGAGACTGACCCAGGATGTCGCCCGGCACCTCCACCGCTGGCCACTTGCAGCCCCAGTGGGCAGCTCTCTGGGCTGTCCCCATGTCCAGCCCAGGGGCTGAAGGAAGGACATGGACTCCCCATTTCTATGGACAGTGGGAAAGATGCCCCCTCGAGGGGGTGTCTGGGAATGTGTAACCAGAGACCATGAGAACTGGGCGTCCCCCTGATCCTTGTGACCCGCCCTCTCAGGTGCTGCCACCACCTGCCTAACCCCAGGCCTGGAGACTTGGGGGCTGCGGCCTGCAGGTTGGCCCGGCCACATGCCTGACCTGCTGTGCATGGCACACGACTGTCCGGCAGCCATGTGGACACAGCCCTCTGGTCCTGGCAGGGACGCCTGTGGAGCCGGCCCGGAGGCCTCCTCACCGGCAGCCCTGGGATCCTGGCCCCAGGCCCTCAGGAGCCACTGCCCTCCAGAGGCCCCGTGCGTGTGCATGTGCACGAGCACGCGTGGGCTGGGCTGCGTGGGCTCTATCATCAGCCAAGTCACCCCATGGCAGTGCCTGCTGGTGCCTCGGCTGGCTGAGAAGGCTCTGGCATGACTGGGGAACCATGAAACTTTCCTGGGATTTCACGGTCACGGGAGATACTCGCCCATTTGTGGGGGGTGGGTGGGTGGGGAGGCTGGGGTGGAACACGCTTGCACCAGGCCACGCAGGCCCTAGGAAGTGGCCACATGATGTGACTGATGGAATAACGGGCGGGTCAGCTGATTCTTAATAATTCCCAGCCCTGCACTAATCAGACACACGTGAGCTGGAGAGAGGCCTCGACAGCGCCTGTGAGGGCTCTGCAGGGAGATGCGGGCACTGTCTGCCGCCCCAACACACCTCGGCCCCTGGGAGGGGCAGAGCTCCAGGCCCCATGTTTCCCCACCCCACCAAGAAATAGTGGGGGTCGCCGTGAGAACCCCTCACCCAGGCTTCCTCAGTGTCGCTTCTGAAAAGAGGACTGGCAGTGTCCTTTCATGCCACGCCTCGCACACACAATGCACACATCACACTCACTGCATGTGCTTATGTTTGCACCTGCATGCGTGGACACGTGTGTGCACATGCGCACTAACATGCACACACCACACGCAGACACATGCTCAACCTGCCCGGGACTTGAATGGTTTGCTCAGGGGAGATGAAATTGCGCTGATTTTTTCCTGTTTTTCAAGTTTTCAAAAATAATTATTTTGGCATTTAAAAAAGATGTTCTGTCCAGCCAGCATAGCCCCGTGAGTGCCCCTCCACTGGACACCAAGCCCTCCCTGGTCTCCGTCCAGCTCTCTGTCCCCGCGCTCCAGGCACCGGGAAGATCAAAGACGCTGCCTGCCTCCTGCTCCACCCAGCGGGATCACCGGCCCAGGAGCTGTTTCCTCAGACCAGTGCCCTGAGCAGCTGCCCCATCCCTGCCATGAGCTTCAGGACAAGGTCAGTGCCCCCAACTAGGCAGCCTGTGTCATCGCTGCCACTGAAGACAGTCAACAGGTAGTCATGGCCCGGAGGCCTGAAATTTGGCCCTGAGACCTGCTATGCTGGTTCACAGAATGTTCCAGAATTGGGATTTCACGTCAAGGTCCAGATCTCCATTTCCTGGATCTGGAAGCACCGGGCTGTGGGCGAGGGCACCCCTCCAAGGAGGTGAGGCTCCCAGCCACCACTCTCCACTATCCTGTCTTGTCCCCCTGCTCCTGGGGTGGAGCCTGAGGGTGCAGGAAACCAGCACCCATGAGAGACCAGCACCAGCAGGTGCAGTGGGGGAGGCAGGAGGGCGAGTTGTCAGGCTGAGCCCTGACACGGGGTGTGGGAGCCGTGGGGGCCGCGGTCTCTGGGAAGGGCAGGGTCTCCAGGGAAGGCTGACACCCGAGGTGAGGAGGGATGGGGCTGGCGAGAAAGGGAGCAGAGAATGGGGAGCCAAGGGCTCTGGCCCAGAGGCTGGGGGCCTGGGGTTGCCTCTGTGTTGGGGAGAGGACAGTGGTGGCAACAGAGGCAAGTGGGCAGGCAAGGGCAGGAGTGGCCTCTGTGCAGGGGCATCGAGGAAGCCCCGGTGAGAATCAGCGCAGCTGAGGCAGAGGGTCCCCGCAAAGGAAGCCACCCCTGCAGAGGCTCCAGGACAAGCACGAAGACTAGAAGGAACCAGAAGCAAAGGGGCCGTGCCAGGAGGAGGGGTAGGGAGGAGAGGGCAGCACAGGGCCTCGTGGGGGCTGCCGGGTGCTGATCCTCAAGTTCCCTCTGCAATTTAGGCAGAGGGTGGCTTTGAAAGAGATTGGAGAGGCAGCCAGGCCCAGGCAAGGACTAAGCCGTCAGCTGGGCAGGGGACAGCCACCCCAACGTGTCCACCTTGCCTAGGCCCCTGCCACCTTGCTGAACAGTCTGGAAGGAAGCTCAGTTGGATTCTTCCCAGCTGAAGTGGAGACAGAGCACATTTCTCAGAACAGCAGTTAGGCCACGAGGCCCGGCTCAGGCCTCCACCCACCTCACTGTTCAACCAGGCACCGACTCCCCAGGTCCGTCTCGGACCTAAGGGTCCTCGGTGCTGGACTCTAAAGCAAGCACCCCTTAGAGGTGGCGTCGTCCATCTGATACCCTCCAGACCTCCGCGGCAGCAGGCAGGGCAGGGGCAGCCCTGGGCAACTTTCATCCTCAAAGCCCTGGCATGTCCAGGTTCACAAGTAGGGGGCGCGGGTAGGGGGCTGGATCCTGCTTCTAGAAGAGAGCGTATGTTTCTAGACTACCCACTCCCTCCCAGATCCCATCCACACGGCTTCCCTCTCACCTGCAGCGTGAATGTTCTCCTCTTGGAATAATTACTGGGGTACTGATCATGCTCCAGGGTCGTTGGGCCTGGCTGCTCACAGCAGGAGGAGTCTCCCTGGCACTTGGCTGGTCAGGCTGCTGCCTGAAGGCCCTGAGGTCATGGGAACAATTACCCCCTGGCCCGGGAAAACATTTCAATATGTAGAAGGGGAACTTCTGTGGTACTATGGTCACAGCACCGAATCATCACTCGCTACCTCACCCAGGGACACCTCAGCACAGCAGGGAAGGAAATGGCCAGTAACACGCTGTCAGCCACGCAATTTGGTCTCTGTACACACGGCACTTCTGGATCTCCATTCTTTGGATTGATATGCTCTTCCAGAGGTACCCAAATCTCAGCAGTGATGCCGGCAGGGCATGGGTGGGCTGGGGAGAGGGGCACTAAGTCAGACAATTTAAAAAACAAAGTAGAAGTCAATCCCCAGGTAAATAACTGCCTGGCTTGCAGCTGCCCGGACTAGCCCAGCAGTCCATCAGGGGATTGTGCAGATGGCAGCAGAGGTGCCCACTCTGGTTATGACATAGGCCCTGAGTCAGGATGAAGTGTGAGGGTACTCTCAGGCCTGACCAGCACCCACACCTCGTTCTATTCCCTCCCTCATCAGCCACACTGTGCAGAAAGCCCTGGAAGGGAGGCTGTCCAGCACTGAAGCTCCTGGTGCGATAATTGTCATTGTTACCCAATTAAGCTCTGCATACCTGAAGCTAACAGAGCCCACAGAGGGGCAATTTCATTAGACTAAGACCTACTTGTCTTACTTTCCTTTGATAACAGCTTAATAAATTGAGTATGGCTGAATATAGAGGTGCCAGATGAAAAATACTTTGGCTTTTCCATTTTATGCCTATACTACTCTAATTACTGTGCTTTCACCTCTTCCTCCCTGTCAGTTCTAGCCTCTGCCCCCTGCAAGGGGTGGGAGAAAGCTCATCTCCTTGCTCTTGCAACGATCCCTCCCTAGGAAGGAGGTTTCATGGGTGGGTCTCTAACTTCCTCTCTCTCTCTCTCTCTCTCTCTCTCTCTCTCTCTCTCTCTCACACGTGTTTGCACACACACACACACACTCACTCACAAACACACACACACGGCCCTCACCTCTCTGTGGTCTTATTATGCTCACAATAACACCACAATTTAGGCAAATGTGAAGGAGGACATAATACACTTTGCATCATCATATTTTTAATAAGGTGCAAGCAATTAATTTGACTTAGCTCAGGGAGCAGGGAAGGGAGAAGATGGCAAAACAGGCCTCCATGGAGAATTATTGCACTGGAGTTGGGAGGCTCTGGACTGTTTCCACAGATGGAAGACAAGGCAGGAAGGAGGGCACCCCAAACACAGGAAACAGCAGGGCAGCAGGCTGTGGTGGAGGTGGAGCATGCTGCAGCTTGCAGAGGTGGGCGTGGCATGGGGAAAAAGGGAAAGAGTGGGTGGGGAACACAGTATGGAGGGCCTCAAATTCTGCAGGATCCTGTGGTCAACAGCCCAAAGATCGTCATAGCTACTCTGATATGTAGGAATCCAAAAATCCAGAAGTACTTATGAGGTAAAATATCAACTGCAGCAAAATGATAATGTGATGCATTAGTGAAAAATATGGCATCTTGCTGGATGCCACACCTGCCTCAGGCCTCCCTGATCCCATGGCCTTCTGAGAGCCTGGCACAGCAGGCCCAATCTCTGTCATCCAGGACCAGTGCCCAGGCCTGCAGTGATGTCCATCCCATGGAAACATCCAACATGGCCAGGAGGGAAGCAGCAAAGCCAGTAGGCTGGCCCCAGTAGGGGTCACCAGTCCCAGTAGGCCTTGCCACATTCCCCCTGGAGACAGGAAGACAGATGTGTGGGATCACATTGATCCACTGCTCAAGTGTGCCTCTTAATCCTCTTCAGCCCCAATCCCCAGGTAAAACACCAAGATTAGCACCTGAATCAAGAACCTTCCCCACAGATCGAGCTGCTTATACTGAGTCTAACCGAGTGCATCTAATCTCAACACTTGAGATCATTGAAAAGCAAAGGCGCAGGGAGCCACACCACTGGTACCAAGTCTCTGGAAATAAGCTTAGCTTGCAACTGCAAACATGCACTTGTCCTGTGTTCTAGCATCAGAGTTCAAACAGGAAAGAGAGATTAATTTATGTTCAAGAAAATAAAAATAGATTAATCGGATCCAAGTCGAGCCGCAAGAAGAGGCTTTTCTGTGCCAAAAGACAGGCACTGTGAGTTTCCCTAAACAGGTTATCATTTTAACATTGTAAAGCACTAGACTTATTTTTTAAATAGCAAAACTACAATTATCTCTGCATGCCCCATATCGCCGCTCTGCAGTGCTCCTGCATAACGAACCAACTGTCAGCGATATGGGCAGGATGAGCATGTGGGTGCCTTGCTAGACGGCCGGCCTTATCAAAATCCAACCACATTAATCCTTTTCCTTACATCAAAAATCAAATAACTTCCTGGAGAGAGGCTACAGTCTCATGAAGAGCAGCTCCACTGGGAGACGGTGAGTTGAGATTAACTGTGCAATATGTTAGGAAATAAATAGATAAGCGATTGCCTCCACGGCTGCTGGGACTCTGGAGCACAGACAAGAGTCTGGAGTTGCCCAGGTGCCCCCGCCTCCCAGCATTTCCAGCCTTGAGAGTGACCGGCAACTTCTGCAACAAACAGAGCACTCATGGACGCCACCACTGTCCAACCACAAGTTTTCACCCGCCTGGCATTTAAGCAAGAAGGAAATAACATTACTTCAAAACTGATAAAGTAGAAATGCAATAAGACAATTCCTAGATAACCGCATGGAGGGATGACTTCCTGATAAAAATAACGTCCTTTCAGAGTGAGGAAGCAATGCCATTTTCTGTCTAGTGGAGAGGAGCAGGTGGACAGAGGGTGACCACAGCCTCCCCCATGGGGACCAGCCCCCCGGCTCCCCTGCGGCCAGAGGAGGTGATTAATTAGCGTGTCCTTGAAACTGCAACCTTAGAAACTCACAAGGGGACTCTTTCTTGGCACATCACAGAGTGAAATCCTTCCAGAAGCCTCCTGTTAGACCCAACAAGGGGCATGTCTCCAACCAGCCTGAGCGCCAGCACCAGGGTAGCCAAGGTCTGCTGGAAAAGGAGTTTTTTTTTGTGCTTCTGTTGTGAAGGGAGAAAAACCCAATGGTGACACAATTTGAAATGAACTACAGAAGTTACCGAGGATAAGCACTGCATCCTGGGCCCAAGGGCCCACTCTCCATCACCCCGTGCCACCCACCCCACCCATCCAGGTGGGCGGCCTGATTTAACCACAGCCCATGCACACACGTGGGTGAGCCTGGGAGTCCAGCCGGCCCCGCACTGCAGCAGGGGCTGCCAGTGGCTCTCCTTCATCTGCACTTTTCAACCAGAAAGAGCTGCAGCCTCGGTCCGTCCTCTCACCTCACGGCAGAGCCACCCCCTTCATTGCCCCCTTTCCCATGTTCCAGGGAAGGGACACTTCCAGGCTGGCAGTGCTGAAAAACCCAATTCCCATCTCAGCCACCCGGCCTCTCGTGTAGCAGGAGGCCGGCAGGGGAGAGCCCCCGGTGCCCGCTCAGGAGACGGCGTTTCAGAACCGAGATGCAGACACATGACTGCGGGTCTCCACGCCGGTTCACAGGGAGCTCGATCCCCCCACAGAAACGCGGGAAAGGCAGGCCCCGGGCCCTCGGCTCGCTGAGTCGGCCAGGCAGGACGCGGGGCTGCCGTCCATGGGCTCTAAGGGCCAGCAGCGCTGGTAGGCTCGGGCGCGACAAGGCGGCGTTCTGGGTTCCGGTTTGTTCCAAGTTCCTGGGCCCCTGCTCTGCCCACACAACCCTGGATCCCAAGTAAAGCAGACAAGCGGGAGTCAGAGGGGAGCCTGCCGCAAGGAGGTCCTCATTCTCCCGTCCCCCCGTTTAGCCCTGAAAGTTCCAGAAGCTCCATGTGCTGGATTCCATCTAAGGAGTGCAGTCAGCCCTCTTCTAGGTTCGGGGGCGGCAACCCAAGTCTTTTACTATCAGCATCTTTAAAATCCAGAGACTTTTGGAGAACGCTGTGCTGGCAGCAGTTAGTGTTTAAGCGTTTAAGACCCACGGACTCTGGCCTGGCTTACCCAGCTGGATAGAGCTACGTGCACAAAGACACACCTGCAGCAGCCTGCAGGCCCAGGAGCCCCTCCACCCTCGGACGCCCCACCCCGCAGGCCCAGGAACCCCTGCACCCTCGGACGCCCCACCCCGCAGGCCCAGGAGCCCCCGCACCCTTGGACGCCCCACCCCACGGCGGTGCAGGACAGACACTGGAGTTCATCACTCTACACTGCCCCCCACTTTCAAAGACTCCAAGACTTCAAAATGGATTTCAAAGGCCTTTGTTAATGCTGGCAGCGGGCATTTTATGTCTTATAAGCTATTTTTATTAGCCAGGATTGTAGAAAATTGACGCTTCCCAGCCATTAACCTTTCAGGCGTGTAACTCTTATCCCTTGCGGAAGGCTGTCTTGCCCTCCACGGATCAAGCTTGAAGCTCTCCAGCTCCTTTAAGAAAGAAAGTACCCGCGAGGCCTCTCTGCTCCCAGGACAGCCCAAGTTCTGCAATTTTATGGCCTCCGATCACCACGCCATAGCCCCGAGCCCTTGGCTGCCAGTCTGTTGTTATCTTAAAATGTAAGAAGTAGATGAAACGGCGTGGACAACCCCTTCTCTGTGTCTGCGCGAAGGCGGGAGGGGCTCAGACCGCCGGGGGGGCCTCTGAACATCCAGCCCCACGAGCTCACCCCGCTCGACCGTTAAATACGACCCAGCGTGGTCCAGTCCCAGCGCAGCTCGATTCATAAGCAACGATGGCGAATGGCTCACGTTGGGGCTGCCGGGCTCTCAGGGGCGGGCGGCGCTGTCCATGCACACCCCGTAATTTATTCATCCACTTCTAAGAACACGTTTTGCCACAGGGGCTCTGCCCACACAGAGGATGCAAAGGGCAGCAGGGAAAGGCCACGCAGGACCAAAGGACCCAGGGGCAGCGGTCCAGCGAGACCGAGGCCTTCAGGCCAGGGCGCACCCTCGGGTGAGGCTCCGGACGGGTAGGCAGGGGCGGCCGGGGCCTGGGAGCCAGCACCTGGCCTGGCGTCGGGGTCATGCGCTGGGAACACGCCTGCCTGAGTCGACTCCGCGGGGCTGGGCGGCCGCCCCTTGGTCAGGTCTCACGGCGGGAGCGGAGGGAGGCCCCAGGGGGCTTCGCCGTACCCACCGGCCAGAGCTGTGCCCCCCGCAGGCCCCCGCGCACCTGGCGCCACTCAGCTGCGACAGGGCTGCATCCGGAGCCTGGGCCGAGCGGCCTGGCCTTTTGGCGCCATCTCCGCGGGTGCCCAGGGTGGGGGCTGGCCCCGCTTGAACCGCAGCTGCTCCAGTGCCAGATACGGAGCTTAAACACGCAACCCCAAAATTGTTGTGCGCCAGTACCCCTGTCTTGCAGGGGTGAACTGGGCGCCCCTCACCTATGGTTGGCAAGATTCACACAGCTGGCACCGGTGAGTAGCCTGGTCCTGGAGGCTCCAGCCAAGACCACAAACAGCCACTGTCTTGACTCCCCACTGGGGTCAGCCAGGGGCCACAGGGTCCCCCAAGGGCCAGTGCTCCCCAAGAGTGCTTTACCACTCAGCTGGCCATGCTGTCGGTGCCCAAGGTCCCTCAGCGGTCAGCCCGGGCTGCACACCCCTCACTGAAGGAGCAAGAAGCAAGAGGTATGCCCCCCCCCACTGCATGCACCCAGCCTCAGCACAGGCAACATGCCAGCTCACAGCTGTGCCTGAGGACCCTGCAAGCCTCTTGCGGGGGCACGGAGGAGGGGCCGCAGGGCGCCCGCTGGCATGGCTGCCCCATCCCAACCTGGCAGAACCCCGTGGACCTGGGGTGCTCGCTCACCCTGAAGCCTTCAGGCCTGGACCAGACCCTTCCCTGGGGGTGGACAGGCAGGTTCTCAAGCCTCCAGGCTCCGTGGGGTGGGGATCCTGGGGCCAGACCACAGACTGGAGGCAGAGGGGAGCAGGAATGTACTCCCCGGGGAGGCCTGGGGGGTCGCCACATGCCTGGGGAGGCCCGTCCATCTCCCAGGCTGTGGCTGCGGCCCGATCGCTGCCCCGTCCTCACGTCCACTTCTCCACGCCCACCTGTCCCTCTCTGTGTGTCTGAGGGGACCACTGGGCATGGACTGGGGCCTCCAGGCTCACCCAGGACCCACCCTTGGGGGGCCCAGCGTGGTCCCGGCAGAGCCCCTCCTCCAAGCGACGTGGGGCAGGTCTCGGGGTCACCACCCAAGCCCAGCCAGCGGCAGACGATGCGAGGTTCCCGCCAGAGGATGCAGGGGTGAGCCCCGCCCTGGGCCCTCCAAGTCAGAGGGCAGGGCCTCCTGCTGGGGAGCGGGGCTGCCTGCCGAGAGCCTCCCCCACGGAGCTGGATGCCCGAGGCCGGACGCTGTGCCCACACCTGCCCACGGGGCTCTCCCGGGCAGACCTGGCCGGGCCCAGGTTACCTTAGCCGCCGGCCCCGCCCGCCAGCAGGAGGATGCTACGAGCCGGCGAGGCCAGCTGCTGGCACGGCCCCCGGGAACCCCACCAGGTCTCCAGGGAGCCCCTGGCCCGCTGTCAGGCCTGCCTGCACCTCCTCTCCCCACTGCCAGGGCTGCTGCCTCCCCGGGAGGTGGGGGGGCGCCCCAGGACCCCGAGGGTCCCCGGGAAGAGGGAGGCGGTGTTTGCACTGCCCCGGGAGGCGGGTACAGTCCGCAAAGTACGCGGATTTCCCGGGAAGGGCGGTGCGGGGCCACCGTGGCGGCGGGCATGGGCAGCCCCCTGCCGGGCCACCTCCCCGGGCATCCGCTGAGGCTGGGAGCCCCGCCTGGGCACGGCCCGGGCAGTACCGGAGGCCACCAGGAGAGGGCAGCCTCGAGCCCGGGCAAGACCCGGCCCCTGGGCAGAAGCCAGGCCAGGCCCAGCCCCCCGCAGGCCTCAGCCGCCGCAGCACCTGCGCCGCGGGAGAGGCTGCAGCTCGCGGGGCTTTACAGTAGAATCGTGGAATTCACTCGAAGTCAAAATTGCTCCTTCAAAAGTCAGAATAATAGGTACATTCTGTGGCAAGTGCTGCTGGCTGGCTCACGGCTCGTGATTAATTCTGGCATCTACTTAAGAGAAAGCGAGAAGGGGAGGCAGGGAGGGAGCGGGCGGGGGAGGCAGGAAAGGAGCCCAGCCTGGCGCAGCCCCTCCGCGGCTCCGGGCGAGCCAGGGCCCCGGCGGGCAGCGCCCCTCGCCAGGCCCAGCAGGTGTCGGGCCGAGCGTGGGGTCCTGGAGACGAGATGAAACGGCAGCGCGGGGCAGAGCATCACTAGCGGACACGCCTGACGGGGCTGACGGGCAAGGCAGAGCCCGCTCGGCCCCCGTGGGCAGGCCCGCCGTGAAGGTCGCTGGTGGGGGTCACTCGAGGAAGGGTGCAGAGAGGACTATGGGGGCCAGAGGCGGCCCCAGGCCGGAAGGAGCCCAGGCCCAGAGCTCTCACCTGATGTGGGTGCCTGGCACCCCTCACCAAGAACCGCGGCCCCTGCAGGCAGCCAGGACCCAGGCCAGGGGGTGGCCCACAGGTGCACCCCAAGCGGGTGCAGATGGTGTCCCAGCCCCTGACATCCCACACTGCGGCCGCTTGTGAGTGCTCTCACCACGGCCCTGGGCCTGGACCCCTGAGGAACCCACCTTCAGGGCCCTGACCGCCGCCCCCCGCCGGGATCTTTCCTCCTGGCCCCCAGCGCTGGGGACTGAGAGCTGAGCCGAGCACCCCGTGGTCTGCCCACGGCAGCACCGAAGTGCCAGCTGGCGCGTGACTCCTGGGTGGCTCTGCAGACCAGTGTCCCTGATGCCGGAGCGGCCTCGGAGGTGCCCACGCCAGACACAGCCATGCACTTCGGGGCAAGCGGCCTCTCTCTGGTGCAGCATCCAGGCCGGGAAACAATTAGCATGTCTGAGTGCCTGGTAACTGCCGTTTCATGGCACTGCCCCCAAACACCTGGGCACCCTGGGCCACACACACCGCACCCAGGGTGGAGGTGAGTGAGACGCCTGGCCTGCCCGAGAGGGGGCCAGAGCCAACCCCCTCCAACAGAACCCCAACTCTACCCAGGAGCCACCTCCTCCCCCTGCAAGGGGTGGCACAGCCAAAGAGGAGACATCTCAACCCCCAGCCTCCTTTCACCAGGAGTGGGGGCCCTGCCAGCCAGCGTACCTCTGTGGGTGCCGGGAAGGTGCTCCCCCCGGGAAGGAGGTGCAGGTGCTGCTGCTCCTCCCTCCTCCCCTCTCTGACTCTGCTGCAATGGTTGGAGTCACAGCAGCTACTGTGTAGACATGAGGCCCTGAGGGCGCTGCCACCTGCTGCTCCAGCCCCATCCACCACATCCTCACTGTCAGGCGAGAAAAACTGACCCGCTCACTTAGGATTCTGTCCACTGACCGAGGACAAGCTGAAGGGGCCTGTGTGGTCAGCCAGCGACAGGGCAGTGGCCCTCTGGGGCCCCCCAGCTAAGTCAAGGGCTGACTGGATGGAGGGCACCGCTCCTCCCTGTGGGGTGCAGCATGGGTGAGGGGCTCTCCTGAGGCCAGCAGATTGGGTCTCGAGCTGCCAGGTCCCTCTTCCTCTGCTCTGGGACTTGGCACCTGCTTTCTTCTGGTAGCACCCTCACCCCCCCCCCACCCCAACAGCACAGGCCCAGAATGCCTGCCCGGCCCCCTGCGGGGCTGCCCGGCCCTGCCTAGCTGGCCTCACCAAGCGGCTGCGGCCTCTGCAGGTGGTTAATTATCACACAGCACAGGAAGGCCGGGCTCAGCCTCGCCCGCGGCCGCCGGCTTGGAGCGGGCGTAGTTTCAGGCTAAGGAAAGGGCTTAACCGATGTCAGAGACCATCACGCAGCAGTGACCCTGGCCGCAGTGAGGCGCCCTGAACACGCAGGACGGCGGCGGGGCGACGAGGGACACCGGGGCCAGGCAGGCAGGGGATGGGAGGCTGCGAAGACGCCTCGGCAGTGCCTCCCACCGTCCACTGCCGCATCCGCAGAGCCCCCCCTTGCAGGATCCCTACCTCAGTATCTGCTCCCCTGCTGGGGAAACTATTTTAAGCCTAATTAGCATGAAAATTTTAGAATGCAAATGCTTTTCATTTAGACCTAAAACAAAATGCCACGACATTTCTTTCATCCATTTATCATAAGCAAGTTAATTACTGGGTAACAAATCGCTCCTTCTGGACTCTGGACTTTGGGGTGGGGGGTAAGCTGTGTGGGGAGCCCAGGACCCCTCAGTGCTCAGAGCGGCATGAGCTCTGCAGTCGCGGGAGGCCGCGGGCCGGGTCCTCACGCCTCAGTCCAGGCTCAGCTCCCCGCTGCAACAACCGAGTCAAGCCGTCTGTTAACTGGATTCCGATCGGCTCGGAACGAGGACGGGGCCTCTCGGAGGTGCACCCCTTTGGGGGCCGCCGGCTGCAGTGTTGCGTGAACAGAGATCTGGATCTGGCCGGTGTGTGTGTGCATCGCCCAGCCTCGCCTCCACGCTGGAAAGACACCTCCTGTCACCTGGAGAGCCAGTCTCCAGGAGCCGGCGGGAGCAGGCGGGGCAGGGGTGCAGGGTCCCTGGGGCCTGAGGGCCCCTGCAGGTGTCCCCCAAGCAGGCAGGGCTCAGGTGCCCGCAGGCGCTCAGGAAGCAGAGGCACAGCGGCAGCCCCCCAGCTGGTCCAGGTGCCTAAGCCCCAGGCAGCTTCTCCCCTGGCCAGACAGAGCCCACCGGGGCATGGGCCAGGGCGCCACCCGGCCAGCACCGGCCAGCACCGAGGGCGGCTCAGCCCGGGGCCCTGGGAGAGGACGGGCCTTTCACGGCAGAATAGAGCCTGCTGCTCGCCCCCGGGGCAGGTGCCCTCGCCGCCACCGTTTTTCTTGAGTTCCCGAGTCAAGCCACAGGCAGGCCTCCTCCCAGGGGGCTGCCTCACCGACGGCGGTCAGGGCGCCCCTGCGGGCGGCCGTGCGAGGCACTGGGTGTGAGGGAAGGCGCAGCCCCCCGGCTGGCATCCCCAGGCCGCCAGGCCCACCCGCCGCTCCAAGCAGTCACACCGCCTGATCCCGCGGCCCCCGCGCGACGTCCCTGCCGGCCGCTCACGCCGCCTGGGCCGCTGGGGCCGGGGTGCAGGAGGACAGCGCACAGCAACCCGGGGTGCAGGAGCGTGCCTCCCCGCTTCCCCAGCAACTCCGGCGACCACAAGTAAGAAAAGCCAGCTCAGTGCGAGGCAGAAGCCCTGACTCAGCACCGCCGGCCCGCCCGGCCACCGGCTGCCCCGCCGCCCGCCGCCCGCCTGGGCGTGTCCCGCACGCAGCTGCCCGGGTCTTTGTCCCTCAAACAAACCCGGGACAAAGTGCAGGAAGTCGGTGGCCCGAGCAGGGCCCAGTCCACGCAGAAACACAGACCCGAGGCCCCGCGGCGCCTCCCCCGTCACCCGGAGCCGGCTCGAAGCCGCACGGTGGGGCACGCAGGGGCAGGAGGGTGGCCGGGGAGGCGCCCCACACCCCGGCAGCCAGGAGGCATCGTTTGTCTCCAAAGGGAAGCCACACGCGGCCTGGCCCGGACACGACTCCCGTGGCAGGCGGCGCCTCCTGCGTGACGGGCGCCTGGGGGCCTGGCAGGGGGCCGGGCCCAGGGCTCACCGTCCACCTCCCACAGCCCGCCAGGCCGGGGTGGCCTGGGAACCCAGACCTTCATGCACAACAATGCTGGGGGGCGCCTGCCCGTTCCCTGGGCCACCCTGGTCCCCCGGTGCAGCTCTGGGGCCCACGGGGGAGGGCGTGTGCGCCTCACCAGCCCGCGGGGGAGTGGGCGCACCGCCGCCAGCGCCCCTACCTGTGAGAAGCTTCTCTCCTTCGGGGATGCTCGGGGCGACGAGCGCGGTGTAGCCCTCCTCCGAGAAGCCGGCCTTGCAGGTCCCTCCGGCTGTGGGGTCCTCACCCTGGGTCTGAAACCGGGAAGAAGAACCCGTCACTGGCCGGGAGCGCCCAGGTCTCTGGCCACGAGCCCAGCCCCCAGGGATGGCGGGGCCTGCTGCCGTGGTCGCCGGACTCGGCCACGGGTCGGCCTGGGTCTCGGGGTGCCGTGGGAGGGAGGGGGGTTGCGGAGCCTGGGCTGAGCCAGAACACACCGGTGTGTGGCGGGGCTGGGGGGGGCTGG
This sequence comes from Talpa occidentalis, assembly GCF_014898055.3. Classification (NCBI taxonomy): domain Eukaryota; kingdom Metazoa; phylum Chordata; class Mammalia; order Eulipotyphla; family Talpidae; genus Talpa; species Talpa occidentalis. Next base: position 105,842,393 of record NW_023600993.1, on the reverse strand, counting down.
GGGGCGGCATCCAACGATGAGGCCATGCGAGAGGCAGGCTGGGGGCCTGGAGTCCACCCTCGGGCGGGGCAGGTTAAGTCTCCTCTCTGGCCACCAGGGAGGGAGGAGCCGGTGGGGGCAGAGCAGCGCGTCTCCAGGCTGCGCTGAGGGAGGCGGCGAGGAAACGGGGCGAGGAGGGGGGGTTCCACCCGCAGTCCTCTGCCCGACTCTTCGGACTCTCCAGCCCAGCCAGGCCAGAAAGGGGGGTGCCCCAGGGTGCGTGAGGGAGCGGGCGCCTCAGGAGCCTTCCCGTGGGGCGGGACGGAGGACGCGTGGCGGGGAGCCAGCCCCCCGCGGCCAGAGCCGCTGAGCTCAGCTCTCCGGGGAGCAGCAGCAGCCCAAGCCCGGGTCTCGCCTCTCAGGGTGGTCAGCATGGAAAGCGCCTCCCCGCGCGGCCTCCAGGCGGGCGCAGCTGCCCGCCTGCCCTGCCCTGCCCTGCCCTGCCCTGCCCTGCCCTGCCCTGCCCTGCCAGCCCCTGCCCTGCCCTGCCAGCCCCTGCCCTGCCGTGCCCTGCCCTGCCCTGCCAGCCCCTGCCCTGCCCTGCCGCGGGCTCCGGGCTCCGGCCGCCGCCGAGGCCGCCCGAGGGCGCCCCGGGGTGGGGGGCGCGGGCCCCGTCTTGCCGGGGAGAAGCGCAAACCTCCCTCCGCTCGGGTGGACGCGCCGGGGCCACTCAAGCCCGGGGAGGCTGAAGGCGCCCGGGAAAGTTTGCACCGCCCGGGGCGCCCCCGCCCCCCGCCCCCCGCCGCCCGGTCGTTTCCGCGGAGACGGCGGCGGCCCCGGCGGGCGGCGGGGACCCGGCGCGAGGGGAGCGGGGGGCGGGGGGGTCCTCGGCTCCGGCGCCCGCCCGGGCGCCGCCCCAGCCCCGGCTGCCCCGATGCCCGGCGCGGGGCGCGGCCGGGGCGCAGCTCGGGCCCGGGGGGCGGGGGCCGCGCCCGAGGGTGTCCGCGCCCCGCCGGCCGCGAGGACCCTGGACGCGGCTCCGGCTCGCGCCGCGGGGAGCCCGCACGGGGAGCCGCGCCCGCCGCGCCCAGCCCGGTGCCCCAGCCCGGTGCCCGCCCCGCCCGCCCGGCCGGCCCGCCGAGGGGGCGCGGGCTCCGCAGCGGGCTCGCCCCGCGGGGCTCCCGCTCCCCGCCCCGCCGCCCGCCCGCGGCCCCGGCGGCCGAGCCCCGCGGCTCGGGGGCGCGGAGCCGGAGCCGGAGCCGGAGCCGGAGCCGGGGCCGGAGCCGGAGCCCGAGCCGGGGCCGGAGCCGGAGAGGGGGCCGGGGGCCGGGGCCGGGGGCCGGGGCCGGGGGCCGGGGGGGCGCGGGGGGGCCCGCGGGGGATCGGGGGGCGCGGGGGGGGCCCGCGGGGGGGCGGGGGGGGCCCGCGGGGCCCGCGCGGCCGGCGGCGGCGGCAACTTACCCCGAGCGCGCCGCAGAGCGCGAGCAGCGCGAGCAGCGCCCCGGAGCCCGCGCGCATCTTCCCGCCGCCGGGCCCGCCGCGCCGCCGCCGCGCCCCCTCCGGAGCGGCCGAGTCCCGGGCGGGCTCGCGGCCGGTGCGTCCCCCGCGCCCGCCGCCCGCGCCCGCGCCCGCGCCCCGACTGCAGGTGAAGCCGCCGCCGCGCGCCCGAGGCCCCGCCCCGCCCAGGCCCCGCCCGCCCGAGGCCCCGCCCGCCCGAGGCCCCGCCCCGCCCGGCCTTAAAGGCGCCGCGCCCGCCGCGCCCGCCGCGCCCCGCCCGCCCGCGCGCGCCCCCCGGGTGGCCGGCCCGGGAGGACCGCAGCGCCCGCCGCGCCGCCGCCGCGGGGGGGGCGGGTGGAGGGGAGGCGGGCGGGAGCTGCGGCCGGCGAGGCGCGGGGTCCTCGCCCCCACACCGCGCATCCCTGCTGCCCGCGGGGGCCGGCGCCTCGTGCAACTTCCCGCGGGTGTCGGGGGCGGGAGGGGGTGCCGCGGTCCCCCCTTTGTCTCCGGCGGCTCCCGACCCCAGGCCCAGGCCGCCTCCTGGCCTTGAGCCCGGTTCGGGCAGTAGCCTCGAGAAACCGGCGTTTTGGGAAGGGGCGGGCGGGGTGCGCCCCCGAAGCCGCCTCTGGGCCTGCGGGGTGGGCCTGGGGCCGGGGAGGCGCAACCGGCTGCAAAACCCAAAACCCGGAGGCCACGGAGGAGGTTAGAGGCTCGGAAGGAGGGGCACAGCCCCCCCAGCCCGGGGCCAGCGGCTCCAGCCCCTCTGGGGGTGACCTCTGAGCTGGGGGGGCTCATCTGTCCGGGACCCTGCGCCTTCTTTTAGGGTCGGAGACGTAAAGAAAAGTGGTTTTGTTTGCCCAGATATTTCCAATTCTCTTGTCGCGGCGGGCGGCGCTCTGTCCAGAACACATTAGTTCTGCTTTGGGAGCCGCTGTGGGGGGACAGCGGCGCCTCCAAGGTCAGCTCAGCCGGGCAGGGAGGGCAGCGCGAAGGAGCCCCCTGGGACGCTCACCGGGCAGGGTGGTCCGCACCCGGGCAGGGTGGTCCGCTGCTCAGGGCCGGAGCCAGTGGTCAGCAAGTCAGACCGGAGAGGCCCGGAAGGGGCAGGGCAGGCTGGTGTCCCAGACGCCGGGGGGCTCAGCGCACACCGGGAGCCCGGCGCCTCCTGCCGCCCCCGCCTGGCCTGGCCGGGGCTGGCGCCCTCCCTGGCCCGCAAGAGGAGCAGGTGGCCCACTGCCCGGGGCGTGTGCTGGGCCCCTCTGAGGCCAGGGACTTTCATGGACAGTCCATCCAAAATCCTCGCTGGAAGCGGAAGTCCACCCCTCGGCCTGGCGCTCACAGCTCTGCAGACTTCAGCCCCTCACTGGGCACCGCCCCATCCGGGGGGCTCCCTGGAAGCCTGTCAAGGCTCGTCCTGCTCTCCTGGAATGTCCAGCCCTGGGACCAGCCCGTGTCTTCAGTGGGCCAAGCTGGAGCCCTCCCCGGGAGCAGCGGGCTGCGGCAGCCCCGCTCTGGGTGCTGGGGGAAGCAGTGCTGGGCAGGCCCGCCCGGCTGGGCAGAGCTGGTGTGGGGCGTCGGTGCGGCTGGAGGCCTCGGCACGGGTGGGGGCAAGGCTGCTGTCCCCAGCGGCCGGCAGCTGAGCACGGAACCGAGCGTGTGCAGGCGCCAGGCGGGCTGTGCGCTCAGGGCGAGGGCAGGCCTGGGGCGGTCCCCGGGCAGTGGCGTCCCAGCCCTGACCCAGCCGGCACTGGCGGCCTCTCCCCAGCTCCGGGGGCAGCCTCCTGGCGCTCCGTGACTCTTGGAGCTGGTTTCCAGGCGCGGCCGCGGGAACACTGCAGTAGCCGTGCAGAGCCCAGCAGAGAGCATTGGTTACCAGGCTTGCGGGAGCTGCGAGGATGCACAGGAGGAGAAGGGCCTGCTCTGAGGCCCCAGGCAGGTTTCTGGGAGGGTCTGCGGCCGCTCCTGCACAGTGTGGGCCCTGCCAGCGGAGGGGCCGCCCCAGGGGCCTGTGAACTGGGCACCTCCCAGGCCCCGGGCCTGTATGCTGGCTGACCCCCCTGCTCCACCTTTGGTACTCGGATGAGCGCTTCAGAGGCTAGAGCAGCCTGTAAATGCGGATTCCCAGGCTCTGCCTGCCATGGAGCTGGGGGAGGGGCCTGTGGCCCGGCCTGGACAGCCGCTGTGTCCCGGCACTTTTAACCCAGGCCAAATGCAGCTCCTGGGCGCCTCAGGAGGCTGCTCCTTCCGGGGGCTGCCCTGGGCCTGCTGGATGGTATTTTGGGGGTGGGACCTGGGCGGGGCTCTGCATGAGAAGTTGGGGGGCAGACCCAGCCCACCCGCAGGAGAGCCCCCTCACCCCAGAGGAAAGTGCGCTCTCTTTCTCCAAGAGAGGAGGGAAAAGCTTCAGGGCTTAGGAGCGGCCCCTGTGTCGCCTGTGACTGGACCCCAGGGGTCCTCAAGCACCGTGGGCCCAGCTCCTTCCCGCCTTCTTAAGGGGGGTGGGGGGATCCCCCCTTGGAAGCAAATGCAGGACTCTGTTGGGGCACATTTTCCAGCCTTTTCATCAGATGCTAATTTGTTTCTTTGCCACGTATCATTATTTTTTAAACATTTCAACCTTAGACAAAAAGCTGTTTTGTAAAGAAAGCCACGGAACGTAACACAAGGTAGTTCCAGGATGAAACACTGGGCAGCGGATGCTCGGCCCCTAGAAAGGCCAGAAGCTGCCTCCCACAGGGGGAGCGTGGCCCTGCCCGGGACCCAGGTACTCTGAATGTCTGGGGTGCGCCCCACTGCCCCCCCACCCCGGCCCGCCCCGCCGCATCCTCTGAGCTTGTTCCGGCTTCCGCCAGGACCCGGGCGGTGCCATGTCCTGGGGCTGCCCACGCCGGGGGTCCCAAGTGTCATGTCGGGTGGGTCAGGCCTGGTCTAGACGGGCAGGCGGGGGCCCAAGGAGGAGCGGAGCTGCGGACCTGCCCCCAGCGCCCCCGCGGGCTTGCGGCGAAGGCCTCCATCTGCAGGTGGGGGCGTGCCACGCGCTGGGTGCGGGAAGAAGGGGTCTCCCCAGAACCCCGGATCTGGCCCCAGAGGCCCCGGTGATCTGCTCCTTCCCGGCTGGAGCCCACTGCTGCGGGCTGCCCGCTGCCCCTTCATCCCGGTCTCCGGCGGCCCCGGGGCTGCAGGGCCTGGGAAGTTCATCCACCAGGACACGGACACGCTCAGGCTCACGGAACACGTGAGCAGAGGGTTTGGAGAGTCCTTATCCTGTCCCCTCCCCCACATGCACGCGGCCCCCCGTGTTGACATCTTGAATTAGCGGGGTGCGTTTATTGCCATCGACACGCCCACGGCGGTACACCATTATTCGTGGAAGCCGGGGTTGTGCGAGCGTCACTCCCGACGGCCTCGCTTCTCTGGGTTGGACGAATGTGCCGCAAAGTCAGCTCCTCGGGGCCTCCGCCACCCCCTGCCCTCCTCTGCACCCCCCAATCCGTCACCTGCTGACGTGCTGCTGTCTCCACAGTCCTGCCTTCCGGATGATCTGGAGCTGGAATCACAGTGTGTAGCTTTTCAGACTGGCTTCCTGTTGGCAGGAGGAAGGAGGTCCCCCACGTCCTTCTGCGGCTGACCGACCGTCCCCCTGGGAGGACCACAGGCGTTAGCCACACCCCCAGTGAAGGGCATTGCTCCCTGGGTCCTTCAGAGCCAAAGACGGAGCCCCCCACTGCGCCCCTGGATGACTCTCAGAGGAGCAGCGCTCCCCCCGGCCTGCGGGGCCCTGGGCCCCCCAGCAAGCTCTGTCTCTGCTGCGTGCGGGGCGGGCCGTGCCCTGGCCTCTGCTGGTGACCATCCTCCCACCGCTGCCACCTCGCCGGCCCGGGCTGGGGCCTGCTGTGACCCCGTCGTCCTGGGTCCTGGCCAGCGCCTCCCACACTGACCTTTCGGTGCCCACTCCCCAGGCTGCCCTCGCCTCCCACTCTCGGTCCTGGGCTTCTGCCCGGTGTGACCTAGAGGGGGGCGTCTGCTGCCCCCAGAACAGCCAGCCCCTCAGGCACTCTCACTGTGTCCTTGCGCCTGTTTTCTGAAGTGGGGTTCACTGATACCTCCATTTCTAGGAGGGAAGGGGACTGAAGGGAGCAGCCCTGGGGTGAGTGGGGTCCCCTCCTGTGGGGGTTCAGCCCCCCCAGGGTCCCGGGGACCTTGGGGTTTGCTTGGCAGGTGGGACGGGCTGACTCGGGGCCTCTGAGGCAAGGCCCTGAGACACACGCAGGGCCTGTGGGATCTGGCTCCTGGGAGAGAAGCCGCCCTCCCCTGCCACCATGTCGTGTGGTGGCCCTCACGCCCCGCTGTGGTGCGGCCCTGGGCCCCGCCAGCCATGCTCGGGGGCGAGCTCCACGCCACTGCACAGGACAGAGGCTGTGGCTGAGTCCCACCTGGACACTGACCCTCAGAGCTGAGCCGTGGTCAGCGGTGGGTGGTTAAGACACGAAGTTATGGGGTGACCTGCCATCACACTGGCTTGCAGGGTGGACCCCGCCCGCGCCGTGGCAGCCTGCTCTCCCTCCGCTGTGGCTGGGGTGCCAGAGGAGAGCTCAGCGCCGGGTGCCTGGAGCTGGCGAGGCTGAGGGCAGCCTTTGTGATGGCATGTGTGGTGAGTGTGCCTGCAAGTGTGAGTGTGCACACATGTGGGTGTGCCTGCAAGTGTGAGTGTGCACATGTGAACGGGCATCGTGTGTGTTGGCGTGTTTGGGGGTGCCGGCTCTCCTGGATTCACCGTGAAATCAGCTCCACAGCAGACAGAGCTTGGCCCTGGGAGTGACTGGAACTGGCCAGGTGCACGCCGCACCCCCTGCATCCTGCAGCTGGGAGGAAGCAGCCCCCCGCCTCGCTGGGGCTCTGCTGGGGGAGCAGCCCTCCCCCACCCCGCACATGTGGAAAGCGTTATTCCTCATGCTCCGGCTTGCAGGGGAGAAGCGAAGACAGGAATCATGGGGCTCACCTCCGGCTAGTCCTGCCGCAGAAGGAGGCGGGGAGGGGGGATGGGACACACGTGGTGTGTTTTGAGGGAGGGACGGGAGGAGGGACTGTGAATTAGCTCTGGGATGGCGAAGCTTCTGGAACTGCCTGGTGCCGGACCTCAGGGCGCGACCCAAGACGCTGGTCCCGGCCTCTGCAGCAGCCCCCGCATGGGAGGGCAGTCTCCGCGAAGCACGCCCTGGACCAGCCCATCGCACACAGAGACCTCCCAGGGCCAGGTGAGGAGGAGGGTACCCGTGAACATGGTCTCAACTCTTCCTCCCTGGAGGTGATTTGCCCCAGGGCTGCAGGCAGGGGCTCCCCAAGACAGGCCTGCTCCGCAAGCTCTCTGCAACATCTGGGCTGGCAGTTGGCTAGATGCACTCCCAGGCCTGGACCAGCTGAGACCCCGCCGAGCAGGCAGGGCTGTTGGGGGACCTGGGTGGGCTCTGCACCCCAGGGGCCTGTCCATGAGCTGCAGCTAGCTCCGGGGGCAGCTGCCCACCTCTACCAGAGCAGCATCTTCATCTGCAGGGAACCCCTCACACTGTGAAGGACGAGCCCCAAGTGTGTGGTCATGTTGGAGGCCCAGGGATACAGACAGCTGCTGGGTCAGCTGTGGCCAGGGGTGGTGGCGTTGGCGAGGTGTTCCCCCACTGCTATCCTTTGTGTAACTCCTGAGGATCTAAGAAATGTATCATCTGAAACATAAAATGTGTCATTTAAGATACTGGTGTCACCTGAACGATGCATAAAGTATGTCCCATAAAGTTTCTCTGCAGCAGGGAGTGTGTCCAAGGCCTGTTCTCCGCCTCTGGCTCCCACCCACGCTGCCATGAGTGTGGGGTGCACACGCGTCCTTCTCAGCACACGCACGGCACCCTCTAAGGTAAACTACATATTAGTCACAAAACTAGTCTTAACAAATTTAAGAAGCTTGAGATCATATCGAGGATTTTTCCAGGTCACAATAGAAGGGAAACCCTGTAGAAATCAATCCCACACTCTTAACGACCAGTGAAGGAACAAATCAAAAGCAATTTGAGAAAATATCTTGAGATAAATGAAGACAAAACCACAACATACTAAAGTTTATAGGGTGCAACAAAAGCAGTGCCCGGAGGGAAGCTGACAGTGACGACGGCTTCCTGGTAGAACGAAGAGCCCAGCGCAACAACCTGACAGTGAACCTCTGGGAGCTGAAAAATGAGGAACAAAATCAGCATAAATTTCGCAGAAGGAAGGAAATGATAAGGACATTAGGGCAGAAATAAGTAAAAAAGAAAATGTAAAAAATAATTTAGAAAACACCCCAAAAAGAGCGGATTTTCAGAATGTTAAACAAGTTTGACACAACCTTAGCGAGACTGGAAAAAACTAAGACAGAAAGAAGACGCCATGGAGTGAAGAAGAGGCTTTGCAAGGTCCCACGGAAGCCCAGAGGATGACGAGACCCGCCTGTGAGCGGGTGGACAACGTGGAAGAAGCGGGTGGCTTCCGACGCCCTCGCAGACTGTTTGGCGGCCAGCACTTGGAGGAGCCCCAGGGCACCACTCACCAGGGCCAGACCCGTGCCCGCCAGGCAAGCTCGCGGGGGGCCGGGGTGCTGCGGCGGTGTGGGGGGCTGGGCCGCATTCAGGGCGCCACCTTCCTGTCAGAAAAGAGGGAACCCCAACTCACCCTGGCTTACGTTGAAAAAACCCAAAAAACCCCCAGAAACTAAATATTGGCCCAAGTAACCCAAATGCCAAGGCACATCTTGGCTCCAGGCAGTGGCTGTGCGACTGGGGGTCTCCCGGGCTTGCTCGCGACTGCGGGTCTCCCCGGAGGACTCACGCACCGCGCCTGTTGGCCTGGCCAGGGGTGCCCTTCACCATCACCGCAAACGAGGCGGAGAGGTGGGCAGCCCTCCGTCCGGAGCCCCTGGCACCCAGCTGCTGCCCGCCCCGCCACTGTGCCCACCCGGCGCGGATCCGCGAGCCAATCCTCCCCGCGGCACAGGCGGGGGCCGAAGGTGGTGTCTGTTCTCCTGAACGCGCCGCACACGGCTCGGTGCTCTCCGTGGGCGTTTCCCCATTCATCACACTATGAGGCCTGACTAAGTCCCCCCGAACCCACAGCCCGCATGCAGAGCCGCGCGGAGACTGCTGGGAGGGGGCGACGACCGCCTGCCACCCCGGGCTCTCCCTCGCGCTGGGCGAGCACGGACTAGGAGGGCCGGGAACTGGCAGGAGGGCCAGGCCACCCGGCGCACCCTTTCCGGCCCCCTGGCATGTGGGGAGGCTCCCCACCCCCCTGTCAGAGGCCGGAGGCTTTATGGTTATTGAGATAGAGCAGCCGGGGCTGGTGGGCAGTGGGACGAGCTCGCCACGGGTGGGGCCTTTGTGTCGGCAGCTACTGGGTGCTGAGGTTTGTCAGGCCTTTTAATTTAATTAGGAAAGATGTGCCTTTTATGAGCATTTAAAGACCCTTGGACAGCGCAGGGCTGGGCTGTGCCTTCAGCCGCCTGGGGAGCTCAGCCGCGTACTCATCCCCTGGCCCGGACAGAGGGCATCGACGGGCTGCCTGGGTCACCTGGCTTGGCCTGGATACGACCTGGGTGTGGCCTGGGTTGACCTGGGTTGGCCCAGGCGACCCTGAGTTGAGGTGGACTGGCCTGGGTCTGGCTTGGGCGGGCCTGGTTGACTTCTGCTGGCCTGTTTGGCCAGGGTTGACCTCTGCTGCCCGGGGTTGGCCAGGGGGCTGCATACACCTGCCTCAAAACTGCTGAGGCATGAGTTTACCTCCCTGGAGTGCTAGCTGAGATGCGCAGGCCCCTGGGCCCCTGTGCCAGGAGCCTTGAGGTGCGTTCACCTGCTGCCTCGTCAGTCTCTGCCCACATAGCACTGTCATGCTCAGCACGGGCCGCCTTCCGTGGCGTCTGCACATGCAGGCTGGACTCAGCTGGCTTCAGCTCCTGTGGCTACGGCACCGAGGGGCTGAGTTCCCCCAACAAGGGTGGAGGGCTGCACAGACAAAGGCACGAGTTCAAGTCTTGCTCCTCCTCCTTCCTGCTGTGTGACCTGGAACAGGCGAGGTGGCCCCTCTGAGCTCAGCTTCTTCCTGCAAAGAAACACCCATGACTGCTGTGCAGGCACAGGTGAGCCTGCTGCAGGGGTGCTGGAGTGTCTGGAGGTGTCCGTGTCACAACTGGAGTGTGGGGGGTACTGGGACCTCGTGGGTGGAGGGCAGGATGCTGTTGGGCGCTGCCAGGGAAGCCACCGCCCCAGGTAGGGTCGCATGGCCTGAGATGGGGTGGGGGGGCAGGGACGCCCATGCTCGGTGTCCCCGCTGTGGGCAGTGCGACTGAACTTCACATTGTCCCTGGGCCCTCGTCGGGCTGGGCCCCGCCGGCCATGGGAGCACCGGTTCCTGCAGGGCCTGTTCGCCTTCGCCAGCTCCACCCACAGACACCACGCTGGCCCTCCAGACCGTGATTCTACTGAGCCCAGAACGCACCCCAGGAACCACGACTTCTTCCCCATCTGCTGCATGATTCAGCTTAGGTGGGCCCGCGGGTGGCCAGAGACCCCCGAGAGGCCCCTCCCAGACTGAGTGCGCCCACTGGGCCGGCGCTCAGAGCAGCCGTCAGGGGGTCAGGGCCAGGCCCGAGGGGCAGTGGGCGGGGCTGCGGGGCTCCAGGGAGCCCTTCCCCCACCCCATCCCTGAGACCGAAGGGCTGGCTGGAAGCTGAAGGGAAGGGATTTACCTGTGAAAGTGGCAAGGGCCACATCAAGGGTTGAGCCTGCGCAGACAGGAGACCTTTGGCGTAAGGACAGGGGCCTTTGAGGAGCCGGCCAGGTGGGAAGGTGACTTCTTTCCCAGAGCCCGCTCCCTCAGCCCCAGGCCCAGACCGCCTTCGCCCTCGGGTCCTCTTCACATTTGGTGTCTGTCCCTCTGGCTGAGCCCGGCCAGAGCCTCGGGGGTGAGCGCGGCGTCTCCCCAGGCCCACCCCGCAGCTGAGCAGCCTGACCCATCCCCTGGGCCCAGACCAGGAGTCGGGGACCCTCCTGAGGCTCCAGGGAGCATCCACTCCTGGCCTTCCCCACCCCCAGGCACTGCCTTGGGGATCCTGCCCCCTCCTCATGGGTGGAGCCAGCCAGGGGGATCTTCTGTCCCCCGCAGCCCTGCTCCCGGCCTCCTGTCTGGCCACAATGGCAGGCTCCGTGCCCCAGGACTCCTGGGGGCCTGGCTCCTCGGGGTGGGCAGGAGGAGCTCCCTGCCAGGCTCATGACCTTCACCTCCAGAATCATGACCTTCACCTCCAGAATCATGACCTTCACCTATGGACTCATGACCTTCGCCTCCAGACTCATGACCCTCACCTCCGGGTTCATGACCTTCACCTCCGGGTTCATGACCATCTTCACTTCTGCAGAGCCCGCGGCTCACCGCCTGTCTTTCCAGCCGCAAGTCCAGGCCATTTTGCTCTCCTATCCCTCCCCACTGGCTTGCGGGGCTCTCTGGGGTCTGGCTGCCCCTGCTCCTCCTCTGGGTGACAGCAGCCCCGCCCAGGGAGTTGGTCCCCGTGCTGGGTGGGCAGGCGCCCTCTGCCGGGACGAGGCCCTGGACGAGGGGGTCGCGCAGCTCCCGAGGGCCCCGGGTGCCTGGCTGGCGGCTGACCTGACCCAGACCTTGGTTAAGCGGCCGGGGTAGCGTGGCGCTTCAAGAGGCATTTAGGCAGACTATTAACTCCCTTTAAGGCAATTTCGGCTTGATCTGATTTAATCTGCTCTGAGTGTGTGTGAGACAGATTTTTAAACTGAAACTGATGTGTGGGTCCTGACTCGGGGTGAGGGCGCCCAGGCTGCTTGGAGGTGCGTGGGGTGCGGGTGGTAGAGGCAGGGCGGGTGGCAGGAGGGGCTGTGGGGGCGCCAGTCCTTGGTGCGTCCCCCAGTGCGTCCCCAGGAAGGGCCACCCGGCCTCTGCGAGGTGCTGGGGCGTGGGGTGCAGCGGGGTACCCCGTATCCTGTGAGCAGAGAGTGGGTGCCCCTAGCCTCCACATGGGGCAGGCATCCTCGTCAAGGGCGCGCTTACTTCCTGGCCGCGCCTTGTGCTCTGACGGGGTGGGGGTCCCTCAGAGCAGCGCTCAGGGCCCAGCCCCACCTTGGCAGGCCCAGCCCTGCACCGAGGGCCTGAGGGCCGAGGTCCTCTTCCCGGAGAGCCCAGGCCTGCCGGACCACACAGACGCTAGGGAGACACAGGGCCTGCCCTGCGGGTGGCCGCACCGACATGCTGCCCTCCAGCTCCGAAGTATCCGCCGTGGCCCCGAGAGCGGGCTTGGGGGGGGCTGACTCAGCTGCCTTCGGGGCATCTGCCTGAGCCACAGGAGGGGCCGGCGCAGAGACCTCGGCGGTGTGACCCCGTGTGACGCCGCATGCAGCCTCCGGCTCAGGCAGATGCCGGCTGGGCTACAGGGACGGGGAAGGGGGACCGGGCCCCGACTTCCTTTTGGGGTGAGGAACGAGTCCTGGAGCTAGGAGGGGTGGTGTAGGGTAGGGAAAAATGTCAGGCTTTTCTGCCCTCCCGCCATCAGGACAGATGACGGACCTGCGGTCCCGAGTGCAGGCCTGACGGCGGCACCTGGCGCGGGTGTGGGCATGTGCAGATGGGGTTCACCTGGGCTGAGACTGGGCTTTTAAGGGCGGCGTCACGGGGACGCCAGCAGAAGCTGAAAGAGAAGCCAAGAACGAATGGAAGCCGAGAGAAGGCCAGAGAGCCCCGAGAGAGTGAGGACTGGCTGGGGGCTGGGAGGCCTGCCAGGCTCCCGGCCCCCCAGCACCCCCGCCTGCCATAAATAAAAGGCCTGCAAAAACCGCTGAGGACTCTGACTCCTCCTCTACCTGGTCTGCTGGGTCAGAAAACCTGCCCTGCGGCCATTCCTGACTTTACAGGTGGTCACAGGCCTCGTTCTTTACAGCGACTGGGATGGCGAGCTAAAGAAAATGGCGGCCGCGAGCCTACGCGGGAAGGAGCCTGGCGTGGCCCCCGAAGCCCAGGGCACGGTGTGGCTTGCAGCCCACGGACTTCTGTGGCTCCGAAGCACGTGGCTATTGATTTTCTGAGCAAGTGGCTGCAGGGTCTTCTGGGGGCCCAGCGCCCACCCACACGTCCCCCTGGGAGCTGACCTGCAGCCGCGGCAGGAGGGCGGTCAGGCCTGTCACCCATCCTGGTGGGGGCCCCACCGGGCAGTCGGGGCCTGGACACTTCCTGCGACGCCCGCCCTGAGTCCCCAGCTCAAGTGGGGGGCCGGCGTGCGCTCTCATCTCCGCCCTGTGCCGGTCCCCTGCCGGCGCTCTGACGGGCGCACAGCCGCAGAGCCTCAGCCCAGCGCAGTCCGGCTCTGGGCCGGCGCGTCTCGGTAGCCCCAGGGACCAGCGGCCTCGGTGCCCCGGGGGAGTTCTCCCACTGAGTCACGGGGTGAGCTGGCTAATTTGGGGGAGCTGCTCTGTTCCGAGCCGGGGACGCTCGGGCTGTCACTTCCCTGGATCCCATCAGACAGCGCCCTAAATAACACCTGTCAGGTGCATGGTCCCAAGAATGAGGATCAGATGCCGACACTGGCAAGTCAATCCATAAATCTCGTTTTCCTCGCTTAAAAGTGTCATTCAACCTGGGTTATGGCCTGGTGCTCGACACCTCGGGAGGTGTTTGTGACTCCAGGGTGAAGTTGAAAAATGTGAATTTCCAACGGTCTTTACCAGGCCCACATGACAGGGGACGCCAGGCCTTCCTTCTGGTCCAGGGCTCCGGGCAGCGGCTGGGACGGTCCTCCCGCCGCAGACACCTGTCTCTGTGCAGTCGTTAACCCCAGAGGTCAAGGGCATGTCTTACTGCGAGCTGCGCTCCTAACGGGCAGCTTAACTGCTTGGACGTCGCCCACACCTGCAGGGACCCACACCAGTGCCCGCCCGGCCATGCCGATGGGAAGGGGTGCGAAATGCGGACTGACAGTTGCAGTCACCAAAGACAGACACATGGCGCGCAGGCTGCAGGCCCCAGGAGAGGACAGGCTGGCGGGCGAGCGGGCGTGGCTGCTCACCGGGGCCATCGCCCTGGGTCGGGGCTGCACGGCCGGTGGGTGCCCAGGCAAGGCCAGCGCGAGAGTCACACACCCGGGCTCCGGGGCTTCCTTGCTCTCTGCGACCGTGGGAGGCCCCGGCCAGGCATGCGCCGACACCGCCCGGGTCAGCAGGAACGGCACGTACACTCAGTGCCCTGGTCACACCAGCCACGTCGCACATGCCTGGCCAGAGGCGCCTGACGGAAGAACTGGCCCCGGGACGAGGCTGCCGTATGGGTGCTGAAGTCGGCTGAGCGCTCAGGGAGCACCCCGTGTGGCCCTGCATGGCCCTGGGCAGCCAGGCCACCTCCTCCTCTGTTCCAGAGCCGGGTTTGCAGGACCCCAGGGCCACCCCCCACTCGTCGGTTGACCTGCTCCTGAACACCAGCTGCAGCCTCATGTCCCTTTGCCACTTCACAGAACATGCCAAGGGCTTGGAGAGTTGAGACACGAGCCCCTGGTGGGGGGCTGCCCTGTTGACACAGCCCAGAGCAGATGTGGCCTCGCGGAGGGGTGTCGCTCTCCCTGCTGCGGGTGGGAGTGCCGGGGCGGCGGTGGGGGAGCTCCACGAGCAGCTGCACTCAGCCCCCACCCCCCCCAACCAGGGAGGAGAGAGAAACCCTCTGTGCCCTGCTTCCTCGGTGTAAGGGCAGGAATGACACTGAGCAGGTTTTCTAGGATCCAGCAGACCAGGTAAAGGAGGAGTCAGAGTCCTCAGTGGTTTTTTGCAGGCCTTTTACTGGGATTCCCAGGCACACGGCAGGCAGGGGTGCTGGGGGGCCAGGAGGCTGGCAGGCCTCCCAGCCCCCAGCAGGTCTTCACTCTCTCTGGGCTCTCCGGCCTTCTCTGCTTCTCTCTCGGCTCCTGTTCCTTCTTGGCTTCTCCTGGCGTCCCCGTGACGCTGAACTTAAAAGCCCAGTCTTAGCCCAGGTGAATCCCGTTTACCTGTGCCCACACCTCACTCCAGGTGCCGCCATCAGGCATGCGTTCAGGACCGCAAGGATCCATCATCTGTCCTCATGGCGGGAGGGAGAAAAGCCTAACATTTTTCCTTACCCTACACTGGGGCTGCCTTTTCCCAAGACCAGGGGCGCTGGGCCGGCCGCTCCCCGCTCTGCTTACTTGGGGTTTCTGAGCCAGCGGCCTGACAGGGGAGAGCTGGGGACTCCCTGTCTCTTAAGGTCATTTCTGGAGTGTTCACTGGCTTTGACCTCTCGGGGGACGCTGCCTTTGCAGCCCCTTGTTAGTGCATCCACTCCTGAGCCCTGTCAGCTCCTCCCGCGAATGCTACCAGTTTTCCAGGATGGTGCTTAAGGAGATTATTTAATGAGGCTGAAGTCAAAGTTACTTAACACTGCTTAACACAACATCACAGCGTTATTTAATAAAGCAAATTTTAAAATGATGTGAGGGAATTAGGTGTGTAACTCCTGTTACTCTTCAGGCCGCTGTGCACCTGGCTCCCTGCTCAGAGCCTCAGGCCTTGGCTCCTGCTCCTCATGGAAACCAGTTCCTGTGTACGGGCAGGAGCAGCACAGCGGGGGCCTCTGTGTCTGAGGGGTCAGCCCTGACCGGAGGGGCGTCTGCCTGCAGGTCCAGCTCAGCCATCAGTGGCATGTGCAGGTCATGGCCGAGGACATGAGGCAGACGTCTAGTCAGTCTCCACTGACTCGCATGCTCAGAATATACTTGTGGGCATTGGGGGGACTTGTTGCCTGTTGGGGGACCATGGTGTCCCTGGCTGCTCCCCGCAGCGGTGGCTGGAGTATGGGAGCAGGTTCTGGGTGCGGCTGCGAAGCGACGAGTACTTCACCAGGAGCTGGGGGTCGCTGGACAAACCACAGGGCCCTGCCCCCCAACCTGGGGAGGGCAACATGAGGCACCGGGGCCCTGGGGTTTGGCCCCTGGGAGGAGCCCGGCTGATGCAGCAGCTCAGCGTGGCCAGGCAGGCTGAGGATCGGCTCCGTGCGGGCAGGGCAGGCCTACCTGTGCACGTCGGTCTCTGCCGCAGGATGTAGCGTGTGCCCTGTAAACAGTGATCACTTTTCTGACACATTTCAGAAGTTTGGAAGTTGGTTGTCAGGGTCCTTTGATGACAGTTGGCAGAGCTCCAACTCAATTTGGATTTAACGAAAAGAAGAAGCATCAGCTCATAAACAACTGAGGGGGTTGAGGTTATTGGCTTCAGGCATGGCTGGATCCAGGGCCTCGAGATACTCTGTCATTGTTTGTCTCTTCCTGACTTTCCTTTATGAGACCTGATTCACGGCACGTTGCTCCAGTGGCCCGGCCCTCAAAGCGAGCCAGCCTGGAAACTCTACAAAAGCCTTTTCCCAGAAATTTCTGGCCAGAGTCCGTGGCTGTGTCATGGCCGGCTGCCTTGATGCCCTGCAGATGGCCTGTGCCTGCACCTGGGGCTGGCCCACCTGGGCATGTGGACTCAGGGCAGGGCCAGGGGCTGGCCTGGGGGGACAGTGCCTTGGCCACGGCCTATGGGGCAGGCAGGCGTTGTCTTCTTGTGGGGCAGGGCCCCGCCCCGCCAGGAAAGCTGCGGGATGGATAAAGGAAGCTAGAAGGCCTGAGTTGGTAAGTTTTGCCCCGATCTCATGATTAGTGTTAAATTTGTCCACTTCGGGGCAGTGGGTGACGTGGCCGCCCATCCCCGGGCTCCCAGGGCAATGAGCGGCGGTGTCCAGACAGCACTGCCCCCAGCGTGCCCCACAGCCACAAGCACCCCATTAAATCAGAATTTCAGATGAACAATGAGGGCGTTTTTAGTGTAAATATGTCCCACGTGATATTTGGGACCCACTGATGTAAAGAGCGCTTGTTGCATGGGGCGACAGAGCCTGGAAAAATACTTGTTTCTGACATTTAGTGTTCGATGTCTTTTTTCAGGTCAATTTGGTAACTTTTCTATGAATGTTACGTAGGAACATCACATCCCGCTCTTGCGTCTGTGGAGTCTTTCTCTCCTCCAAGTGGCGCAGGTGGTCTCGCCCAGAGGCCCCCGTGGAGTGACCAGGACGCCGCGGGAGCCTGGAGGTGGCCGCTGCGGGCGGAGTGAGCGGCTCCTGGCGGCCCCGGTGCGTCCCCCGCTGCGGGGAGAGCTGAGGGGGGTGTGCGCTGAGCGCGGTCGCCGACGGGGAGGAGAATTCGTTTTCGGAAGCTCAGCTGCCAATTTCAGGAGGCGTTTCTGTGCCCTGTGCAGAAAACCACCCCAGACTAAATACAGGAAGCTGATGTCAGGCGCGTGGAGCCAGGCGCAGGGACATGGTTTCTGAAAGGGCCAAATAGTTTTGCACGGAGGGTTTCGCCTCACCAGTGTGCTGACCGACGACGCGCTGCTCTGCACGTGTCGGGGGGCCGGTCCCGGGAACGTGCCAGGCCCCGGGCCAGCTGGGGAGGCCTGTGGCTTGCAGGTGCTGAGGAAGGTGTGAGCGTCGAGACCTGCGCATGGCGCCAGCTCCGGGAGAGGTCGAGGGCCGCCCCTGAGCCAGCACGGCCACCCTCCCCCGGCCCAGCTGTCCCCGGCACGTGTCGGTCACAGCGCAGAGCACACGGGCAGCGCCTCCTGGATGCACCAGCTGCCTCCACGCACCCCCGGGCACACAGCCTCTCCCCTCAGGGGGGACAGTGCCCCAGGTGTGGAAGCACGCACGGAGGCTGCCCGTGTGGGCGGGAGGGGGCGCCGGGTGGAGAAAGCGGAAACTTCCACAGCGCCACGGCCGGCCTGCAGGCGCCGTCACCCTCCTGCGCCCAGCGGCGGTTTGCCGGAGAGGGAGTTCTGAAGGGAGGAGCTCCCTGGTGCCCGCCGAGCCAGGCGCTGCCCTCCTGCCCATCCACCTGGCACAAGGCGTCTACCCTGGAGGTCAGCTCTTGGCCTGGTGTCCTGGCCTGGCGTCTGTGAGCTGCCAGAAGGGAGGGGAAAGGCACTGGGTGCGGGGCGGCCGATCCCCCTTCCCCAGCCCCCAACACCGCTGTTGTCTCGTTGGGGGGGCACTTCCCCAGGTTCTGGGGTCCACGCGGGCTCACAGGCTCCAGGATCCCCAAGAAGGAGAGAGCAAGGCCGGGGCGCCTGCCCGGCCCGGCTCTCCTCGTGGGGGTCATGCTGGAGCCAGGGTGAGATGTGGGGGCCGGAGAGGCGGCTGCGGGGCTGGCGAGGACACGCTAGCCATGGGGGCAGCTTTGGCCATGTTTGGGGCGTAGAGAGGGAGCTTGGGTGACAGAGAAAGGAGGTGACAAGTCTGGGCCTGGGGGCCGGTGGGTGTCGAGGTTTTAATCGAAAGTGAAGCGAGTCTGGCAGGGAGCAGGCGCGGCCGGGGCCCAGGGCTGGCGGCGCAGACCTTGTTACCGAGACGGCGGGCGTCCGGGGAGGACCGTGCGGGGGCCGCGGAAAGAGCTCGCATCCGAGGGAGGAGGCCGAGGCCCGACGGGGAATCAGCTCCAGGCGCGGGCGCCAGAGCCCGAGCAGCGAAGGGGGTTTCTTTCTCCTCCCCAGAGGGGTCTTTGTTTTGTCCCCACCACGCCCCTCGGCCCTTGGCCCTCGGCCCCATCGCACGCCTGCTCTCCAGCCGCGGCGTCCACTGCGGCCCGGCGCCTGTTGGCCGGCAGCGGCTTTGCAGACCCTCTGTCCCGCCCCGGCCCGCCCCGGCCCCGCCTGGCTGTCAGGGGTGTTTCCTCCCTCCTCGCGGCTGGGGCGTCCGCGGGGCGGGCAGCCGTCTCCTGGCCCAGGTCGCGCTCCCTCCCAAAGGCACCATGGCCCCAGGACTTGGGGGAACAAGGACCCCTGTCTGCCAAAGGAGGGAGCTGCTCAGAGCGAGGGCCGGGGGAAGGACGCGGGGCTCAGCTGGAGGGCCCCGCTCAGGCCTGCAGCCTCCGTGTCCGGGCAGCGGCAGGGGTGGGCTTGACTCATCAGACAGGGACCGGGAAGACGCCGCCACCCACACTCAGGGAAACGCGCGCGAAGGGACAGACAGACATTTCTGAAGTGTGTGTGGAAAAATCTCTTCTTTACAGAAAAATGTCCAGCGCTAAGTAGAGGGGTAAACCACGCAGGAGGGGCCTCTGCACAGCCACGTGAGCCCGCAGGGGAGAGCCAGCCCCGGCCGGGGCCCCGGATGGAAGATTGTGGGCAAGGCAGGCAGCCCCCAGGGCCTCGAAGCCTGGCACCAGGAATTACGGATCAATCACAGATCCATCACGAAGGGTAGCTCAGTAAGAGAGAAAGGGGCAGGTTTAACCCAATACTCAACCCGAGCCTGATGCGGCGCCCGGGGCGCTCTAGCCCCACGCGGTTATGCGGAATCACATCACGAGGAGGCGATCAGACAAAGACATTGGAGGGGTGTTCTGCACATTCATTACCCTGGACTCATCAAAAGATCAATGCCATAAAGACAAAAACAAAAATGAAGTCAGGGGAACCATCCCAGATTAAAGAGGGTTTAAGGGCAATCGCAGCTACAGGCAACGTGTGGTCCTGAATTGACCTGGAATTTTCCTGAAGTGAAACACAAGCGGCTGTAACAGGTGCTGCTGGAGGGGGGTGCGGGTGGGCAGTGTTTGGATAATGAAATACCTGTTGCTTTCCCCGTTCATGATAACAAAGTCCTGGCTCCCCGGAGCAGGAGGACTTAGGTGTTGACACGGCAGCAAACCCCGCGGCTGGGCACTTGAGAGCCGAGCAGCGGCGTCTGCCCGGCCTCCTCAGACGCACGCTGCAATTTTATGTCTCAAAATCAAAAGTTGGGAGACTAAGGGGCGTGTGTGCCGCCAGGGCCTCGGGTTGGCCGAGCTGAGCCGGCCACACTGACGCCCCGAGGTATCCGCAGAAGGGAGGGCGCTTAGGGGCGCTCTGGACTCCCCAGGAGTTGAGCACGAACAGAAAAATCCAGCAACAAACTGCTGTCCATCCTCCAATGATTAAAAAGCGGGACGAGTATAATGTGTGTTCATGCGGCTACTAGAAAGGCTGCCCTTGGCACACGGATGGGCTCGGCAGGACAGGCTCCACGGACTGCCCCCCAAAACCTTTACAGTGCGTGCGGCGCTGCCTAGGAAGCAAGTTACACTTGGTGGCCAGTGACTGATCATTACGGGAGTCCAGAGAGGCGCCGGAGAGGAAGCTGCTTCTCCCTCCAGGGCATCTGACAGCAAGAATAAGAGCTTCCGTTAGAGCCCCGGGGTGCAGGGAGGGAGGAGCCCCAGGATTGCCATCCACTGGGCAAAGCCGGCCCCAGGGGGCTGCTCCCCGACAGAAGGCTTCAGGGGACACCCTCGCTGACACGGAGGACCTGAGAACGCAGCTCCGGGGAATTCACACTGCTGCCGCCTCCAGAAAACCTCACCCCAGAAGGCGGTTTAAAGCGCCCTTGTGGGGAACGTTCTCAGAGCCCCGCAGAAGCAGGAGGGAACCGTCTCCCCTCCGCAGGCCGCGGGGGACTCAGCCGCGAGGTCCCGGCACACGTCTGCTCAGTCAGAAGTGGCAAACGCCTGGGCCCGAGGCCGCACGGGGCTGAGCAGGACAACGGCGTAGGCTAACCGTGCGGAACCAGAGCGTGTCCTTTCAGGGACAGCACAGAAAACAGCTTCGTTTAATTTGTTTACAGAAACAAAAGAAAGATGGCCGATGTGAGGAAATAAGAATATAAGACACCCAACAAATGTGAAAAAGGACCAGCTGCATAAAAACCAACAGGGCCGGCGCCCACCCGCGAGGCGAGCCGCGGGTCACAGGCCGCCGGGAGGAGCAGCGGCTGAGACACGCGCAGGGGAGCGCTACCCAAAGGGCAGCGGAGAGACCAAGAAGTGGGGAGACACTAGAGGAACCGGGCATAAGAGAAAACGGGAAACACAGCCGGCGTCTCTGCAGAGCCCCGAGTCGGGGGAGAGGCAGCCTCCCGGAACAGCACAAAACAGCCAGTGGCTAGAACTTTCCAGAATGGGTGAAAAACATGGAGTCACAGCTTCAGGAGGGGTGAGGGGATTAAGCAGGAAGAATAAATTATAAAACGCTGCAACCTCGGAGCACAGGCTCCCAGCCCTCCTCCTGCACCTGAATGCCTGGCGCCTCCACCCGGCCTCGATGCCTCTGTTGGGGGCCGGGGCGGGGCCCTCCTGGCCCGGCCACTGCAGCCAGCGACCTGCCGCTGGGCCTCGCCTTCCTCCAGCGTCAGGGAACCTTAATGCTTTTGTGAACGACTTAAAGTATTTGTCTTGCGTGTCTCAGTCCCTTGAGTGCTGCGGAATCTGGGGGAAAATTCATTGTTGAAAACCAGGACTCTGGGAGCTCGGATCAGGGCGCCAGACGCGAGAGGAAGAGGCGGGAGAGCGGGTCAGCCCCCCGCGCCCGTCTGTGACCCCGGCACGTCCTCCCGACGCAACTTGCAGGCTAACACGACGGCAGGGCGGCCGCCTCCACTCCCCCTCGGCACACGTGGGCTCCCCTTCTTGGGGTGGGTGGGGGGCTGGTTCCCAGCGAGGGCCTGGCCTGCAGACCTTGCGGCTCGGTCACGGCGCTGCAGCCGCCCCTGCCCCAGCGAGGCGGCTTCATGAGTCACCCGAGAACCAGGGTCAGCGGGAGCAAGAGTGCAGGCACCCAGAATCCACAGCCTGAGACCTTCGGCGTGTCCCCCAAGAGTTTCCAAGGATGGAAAGCAGAGGTTCAGTCAAAATAGAAAAAAGACCCCACGGAGCGCAGGGGCCGGCAGCGCTGCCTGCCACAGGCCCAGGGCCCCCACCCAGCCTGCCTCAGGGTGCAGCTGCCTGGGGAGGAGGGTGGGAGCAGCGGGGGCCTCTGCCCAGGACCGAGGGGCTGGCTTCCCCCGGGGTGTCCCCCGGGGTGTCCCACATTGGGCCCTGGGCTCCTTGGTTGCTGCTGCTGCTGATCTGAGTCATAGGAAAACCCCGACTCCAGCTGCTTTAAACAGTGAAGATGACACACGCGCTGGGCCCAGGGGGCGGGTGGCCGTGCGCCTCCACGGCCCTCCTTAGCCATTGTCACGGTGGAAGGGGGACGCCCCATCCTGCTTGTCTCCCTGCTTCCTCCGTCCAGCAGCGAGTTGTCCTGGCACTGCCGAACCCAGCACTGCCCGCTCGGCTCCCAGGCGCACGCAGGCCCGCGTTCAGTCCCGCCCATCACGGCCCGGACGAGGGGCCGTTGCCTGGGGGGCTTCTGTCCTGAGTGACCGCAGGTGCCCTAAGTGGGGACTGAGGTCTGGTGACTTCAAACCAGCCCAGAGCCAGGGCGGCCTTCAGTCCTGCGCGTGGGGGGTGGGGAGGCTTTCCCATGGGGCCCTGGCGCCCACCCATCCTGCCCGGTGGTCCTGATTCTGGCTCTGGTTCCGAGGCTGACCGCTGGCCCCTCCAAAGCTGCCACCCTCTGTAGGTGGCCCTTGGGAGATAGGGGGTTTCTGTCCGAGACAGACCATCCGGGGAGGCGGCTCCAGGCTGCGGGGTCGCCCCGAGCCGGTGGCTCCTCCGAGAAACACTGATCTTGTCACCTAGTGACCCTTGCCAAGTTGTTAGGAAATATTATCGTGATATTTAATTTTAAAATAATTTCATTTTAAAACAAAACTGCCTCAGATCTGCGTCTCTCTCAGGATACAGCACAGAGGACCCCAAGCCGCCGCCCCCGGCCGCGGGGAGCGCTGGTGTCACCCGCTGAATACCCACAGCTGCGCAGGAAGCAGCGCTCGTCAGGATCAATTACCCTTCAAGGAACTTGATTCTGCAGGATTTGCTCAAAAGGAGTCAATCAGAAATAAAACAGCTGCTTTAGTGGGGGAGGGCGCTGCTGCCTCCTGGAATGACTTGGGGAGCAGAAGAGCCGGGCAGCCCCCCTCCCGGGACTGGCCCTGCAGGCACTGCGGGGAGGGACCTGGGAGCTGCCCGGGGAGAGCCCCTGCCCGCCTCCCACGGGACAGCCCGGGAAGCTCCTGACTGCCAGCGTCCCCTGAAGCCTGGGGCGCTTCTCCCTGGGGCCCGCGGGCGTGGGAGGGGGTTTCTAGGGGTCCCTGCGGGTGACCCTGGGCGCGCTCACGGGGGCGGGGAGGCCCTCTCTGCCCTCGGGGAGCCCCGGACGCGGGCGGGCTCTGAGCGGAGTTCTGCTGAGTCCTGCTGCGCGGGGCCCTTTGCTGGCCAGAGGCAGCTCTGCGGCGTGGGGGCCAGAAGGCTGCCGAGGTGCAGGGGCAGGCGGGCAGGTCCCTGACCAGCCGGTCCCACCGCCCCTCTGGAGCCTGGAGCCGCCCGCACGGGCCGGGTCGTCACCGCCTCTGCCTGGGGGAGCCCCAGCCCCGGTTCCGCGGGTTTCGGTCCCCATGAGAGTGAACAGCCATGCGGCCCTCCCGGAGCTGGGCCTCGCGCCTCCCGGTGCCGCTGCTGGCGGCCACCCCAGGGTGTCCCCAGGGAGACCCCACCCCCGCAGCCACGCGCCCCCCAACACGGACGGCTCCAGCACTAGCCCCGCAGGCCTCAGGCCACGGCAGTGTCTCTGCTCAGAACTGACCACCGTTGTCTCGGCGAGGCCGTTTCCAGTCTCCTGCTGGCGGCGAGCGCAGAGCAACACGCGCGGGTCAAGCTGAGGGCGGGGAGCTGCTCCCGCGGGCGTGTGCGCCCCAAGCCACGGCCACGCAGGGGTTCGGAGGGCTTTGCTGCGGCCCGAGCCCATCGGCTGGGCTCCAGGGGCAGGTGCACCTCAGCTCTCCTGCCCGAGAGAGGGGGCGCGGGCGACGCCTGGGGGGTCCTTGGGTCAGCAGGGCCGCGCCCTTCGCGCCCCTGGACCAGCGCGGGTGGTATCCCCGGCCCACGGGAGAACAGGCGCCCCGGGGCCTGTGGAGTTGATCACCAGCAGGTCACCATGGAAACGCATTCTTCACTGGTGAGGGCCGGATGGCCACTTACCCAGACGCCACTGGGGGAGGGCGGATGTGGGCCTGGATCAGAGCTGTCCGGTCCCAGCTCAACCAGGGGCACGCTGGGGGGAGGGGGGAGAGATCTGGGGATGGATAGGGGCTCTCAGCCTGCTGGATCACACCCCGGCAGCCCCCCTGCTTCAGGCCCCCCTTTCCATCCGGTGTCCAGCTCTCTCTCCCGGCGGATGTTCCCAGAGATGTGCACCGGCCCCTGCATGTGCCAGCTCTTCTTGGGCTCCAGGGAATGGCTGGGCACGAGGGACAACATCCCCCTGAGGCCCCCCAAGATCCCTGCCGGGGCGGGACTGCAGCGAGGCCCGCGGCCCCAGGTCCACGCGCAGGTGGGGCCAGGGCAGGGAGAAACACAGCTGGAGGATGGCACTGGGGTAAGATTGGCCAAGGCCACCCGCTCTGGTGTCCTCAGCTGATTCTCTGCTTGTTTTTCAGCATTTCCCATTGTGCAAAGCTGTGTGGAGAGTGCCCGGCCGCCTGCGCCCGGCTCCCCCACACCAGCCTGAGCCGCGCTGGTGGCCCGGACCTCACCAGGCTCCCGTCCGGGCCGAGGCGCTGCAGTTGGCCTCACGTCCCCGGGGTGTCCTGACCGCACAACCTCTCAGTCTTTCTTTGGTTTCACGACCTCCAAACCTCCGAAGAGAGTGATCAGAGAGTTCCCAGAATGTCCCTCAGTTTGGGTTTGTCGGATGCTTTGCTGGGACGTGGCTGTTGTCCTGGCTGTGGGAGAAGCGGCCTGGAGGTGGGTGTCCTCACCCGTCAGGCAGGGTCTGTGCAGTGGACGCAGCTCGTTACTGATGCTCTAAACCTCTTGGAGAAGGGGACGCCTCCCAGATCTCTCCCCATAGGGCTACTCTCTCCCGGCTTCCCTTTGGGGCTCTCTTCTGTGAAGGAGAGTTACTGAATCCAGCCTGGCCCCAGGGGGGAGGAAGCCCCACCTCCTGGAGGGAGGGTGTCTCGGAAGTCAACTTCGGCCCACGTCTGGGGGTGATCAACATTTTTGGAACAGATGCTGGGGAGAGCACACTGCTCCCCTGGATGGTCCCCGGTGGTGAGAGCCCCCCGACTCCAAATTTGAGCAGTCACTGCTCTTGCTCTTTCTAGAATGTCACATGCATGGAGTCACGTGCTGTAATATGCTCCCCCTCGGGCCTGGCTCCTTTCACTGAGCAAAATGCACTTCAGATCATTCCCTGCCGCTGTGGCCGCCAGCGTGTGCTCTTCCACATGAGGAGCGGTCGGTATCCACGTCACAGACTAGTCCATACTCCGATTTCCCATAAGGAGCATGGGAACTGTTTCCGATTTTTTGCAATTAAATGTAAATATTTGGCTCTATAAATATTTGGGTGCAGCTTTTTTCTCGACCACACAAGGTCATGATGCTCACGGTAGAATCGCTGGGGTGTCTGGGAAGTGGGTGTTCCATTTGATGAAAGACTCAGAAACTCCTTCTGAAGCTCCAGTGCCGTCTAGCATTTCCACCAGCACTTGGTGTGGTCGCGCGGGGGTCTTCGCCATCCCAGCGCGGAGGCAGGCGGCGCCCGAGGTGCTCGCGCGCGTTTCCTGAAGCCCGGAGAGGCTGAGCATGTGTCCCCGGGCTTGTCCGTCACCCACGTATTGTCTGGTGAGGTCTTTGTTCAGAGCTTTCGCAACTTTTTAAGCTGAGCTGGTGAGCGTCAGAGAACTTCGTACGTTCTGGCTCTAGGTCTTTTATAGATTTGTGGTTACCATGCTTTCTTCCAAGTCCACCGTTTGTCTTTTCCTTCTCTTAATGGAGCCTTTCAAAGTAAAAGTTTCTGTTTTAATAAGGTACAAAGTACTGGGCCTCCCTGGTGGCGCAAGGGGTTAAGACGCAGCCTGTGGAGCTGTCCGCAGCCTCTGCAGCACAAGTTCGATCCCCGGCCAGGGAGCTTCCCACATGACTCAGCAGACCTCTCCTGTCTCCCCGCTGCTCCCCTCAGCAGTGGATTTCGTCAGTCTGCCTGTTCTGCTCCCCGCTCTGTCTCTGGTGCATCCTCTCACCCCTGCAGCTCTGGCCTGTACCCCAGCTCTCGTGTGCATAAATAAATGTTCAGTTAAAAAAGTACAAATTACCAATTTATTTTTCTTTTAAGGGTTAAGGTTTGGTGTCATATCTACAAACTCACTGCCAGACCTAAGTCATGTAGATTTTCTCTCATGTTTTCTTCTAGATTTTTTTGTAATTTGATGTTTTCCCTGTAGGTTTGTTTTTTAATATGTGAGCTTTGCCTTAGGACTCTCTCCCTGCCAGACTTGTCTGATAGCTCTGGCACTGTTTGTTGGAAAGACTAAAGATTCTCCTAATTGACTTTGCACTTTTGTAAAACAACAACAACGGTTGTTTGCGATTTTAAACAGCGTTTTTCAATTTCAGATGGTGATTAGGAAAACAAATGACTTTGGTTTATTAAGCTAACATCCTGAGAACTTGCCAAACTCACATCCTAGTTCTGGGAACTTCTGGGGGATTTATTGTGATTTTTCTAAAGGAAGAATCAAGTTGTCTTCAAAAAAGATCAAGTCATCTGTCCCTTTTTAAGCCGTGTTATTTTTTAGCATTTTATTTCCTTTCCTTTCCTATTTCCCCGGCAAAGTTTCCAGCACAGTGTTTGACAGGACTGGCGACAGGGGACATGCGTGCCTCGTTTCCAGGCTTAGGGGAAAAGCATGAAGTCTCACTGTTAAGTAAGTTGTTCACGCTAAGTTTTCTTGTTTGATTTTTGTAGATACCTTTTATTAGGTCAAAGGCATTCTGTTCTAGTTCTAGTTTGCTGACATATTTTAGAACGAGTAATAAATTTTATCAGATCAATTTTTCTACATCTAGTAAAATGATCTTATTTTCTGTATCTAGATTGTTCTTATGGTAAATTACATTATTTTACTGTTGACTGTTGAACCAGCCTTGCATTCCTTGAATAACCACATTTAATCCTCTCGTCGCATCATGATGTATTAAAATTGCTTGATTTTGTGGGAATTTTTGCACTTACGTTGATGAGGGAAGGTGATCTGCATTGCTCACTTCTTTCTCTGCTCCTCCTTCCCCTTCTCTTCTCCTTGGCGCATCTTTGTCTGGTACTGGTATTCATAGCAATCAGGCGTCATAAAATAAGTTGAGAGGTATTTTCTTTTCCTTTACTTTCGGGAAGTTATTAGGTGACTTGGCATTTGCTGGTAATTGATAGAATTTTCTGTGAAGCAATGTAAGCTGGAGATTTCTTTCTTTCTTTTTTTTTTTTGAAAGGTTTTAAATGTCATTTGCTTTCTTTAATAAATGTAAGACTGTTCAGGTTATCTATTTCTTCTGAGTAAGTTTTGATAGTTTGCGTCTGTCAATTAATTGGCACATCTCATCTAAGTTGTTGAATTTATCAGTGTAAGATTGTTTGCAAAATTTCCTTATTACCCTTAATACATGGGGGATCAGTAGCATAGATTCTTCATTCATTCTTGATATTGATAATTTATGATTCACTTTTTTTGGTTCTGACTGGGTAGGGATCTGTACATTTTACTGAACTTTTCTTAGGACCAGCTTTTTGTTTCTTTGATCTTTCTATTGTTTCTGCCTTCAGTTTTATTGATTTCTGCCCCCTCCCCAAATTTTATTAATTCCTCCTTTCTGCTTCCTTTAGGGATGATTGACATTCTTTCTCTAATTTCTCACGATAGATGTGCAGATTATGGATCTCAAATATTTTTTCCTAATATAAGCATGCAATATTATAAATTGCCCTCTAACCACTGCATGCACTATGTCCACAAATTTGGATACAGTATGTTTTAATCATCACTCTAATTGTTCAAAACTGTTTTAATCTCCTCAGAGAATTCCTTTTCATCCATGTCATTCAGATATATTTTATTTAATTTCCACATACGTACAGATCCCAGATAGCTTCTGTTATTGAATTTTTAACATAACTCAATCTTTGAGCATGTGCTTTGTGGATTTCCATTCTTTTACATTTATTAAGGTTTATTTTATGGCTTGGAATGGTTTCTTGTGGTGAAGATTACATTTCCTTGGCAAAGAAAGTGCCTGTTTGCTATTGTTGGCTGGTGAATTCTATGAATGTCAGCGAAGCGAAATGGTTGATGGTATTGTTTACGTTATTCATGGCCTTATTGATTTTTGCCTACTTGTTATATAATGAGAGAAGTGTTGATGTCTCCAGCTATAATTATAGATTTTTCTGTCTCCTTTCAGATCGACCAGGTTTTTCCTTCAAGATTTTTGGAGCTGTGGCGTTGGGTGCAGACATACGCATTTACAGGTTGTGTCTCTTGTTGGAGAAGGGCCTCTTTGGTCATTATGTAGTTTTCTCCTCTCTTTAGTCCCTACAATATTCCTTGTTCTAGATTCTGCCTTGTATGAAATTAAGCAGTGACTTCAGCGCTCTCTTGGTCTGTGTCTGCACGATACATCATTCTTCATTCTTTTAATGTATCTGTGTGTTGATATTTGAAATGGCTTTCCTCTAGACCGCAGGCTGTTGAGCTTCTTTTTATGAATCCAACCTGACAACCTGTCTTTTAACTGTTGTAAATAGATCATTCACATCTAAAATGATTGTTGACATAATTGGATTAACATTTACCATTTTGTCACCTGTTTTTGTTTTTTCATTTTGTTTTTTAGTTTGTTTCTCCCCACTTTGCTTTCTGTAGGTTGAACTGACCATTTTATGAATACATTTTATTTCTTCTATTAATTATATATACCTCTTAGTCATTTATTTAATTTGAGAATTGTGTTTTTTTTATTGAAATGATGTTGGGTAATAACACTGTGATTTCGGGGTATAAACAGACCTTTGACCCGGTATAAACAGACCACCTCACACGGCCGCCGGAGACCACGTGACCCTTCAGCACTGCCCATGGGCACCCCGTCTTTGTTCCTGGACCCCCGCCCCGCTAGTCTCAGTTCTGCAGTTTGATTTCCAGGGTTTATTTTGGTTTAGTTTTGTCTATTCCTTTGTTTTATTTCACATATGAATGAAATAATCTGAATGAAATGATCTAGTATTTGTCTTTCTCTTCTGACTTGTTTTATTAGCATAATTCTCCCCAGCTCCATCCATGGGGCTGCAGAAGGCAAGCTCATTTTTTTAAATAGTTGAGTAGTATTCTATTTATTGTGTGTCTAGACCAGTCTTCTTAATCCACTCATCTGTTTTTGGGCACTCAGGATGTCCCCGCACCTTGGATGTTATAACAGTGTTACGAAGAGCATAGGGTTACATATAGTCCTTCAAATTAGTTTCCCCCCCCCTGTATTTTTCAGGTAGCTACCTAGGAGTGGAATTGCCGGATCCTAGGGTGGGTCTTTCAAAAAACTTCTGTTTGCTTTTCACAAAATCTAAGTTCAATTAAAAATAAGATTGTACCACTTCCTATGCTGAATAAGCTACTTAGAACATCTTTCCTCTTGCTCCCTCCCACCCTTTGTGCCTCTCTCGTCATGTTTCTCTGTCCACCTGCTGCCCACACGGCGTGTGGGGGGACCCTGCACGTGCGCTCTGCACCCTCACGCCACCCACACTTGGCCTCCGTCACACAACTGCCTGTCTTAGGTGACTTTTCTCGCGGGCGCACCTGGCATCAGGTAACACCTGCCCACAGAAGCGCACACGTGGCTGTTTCCCGTGCACACACCTGCTTCTCCCCAGGCTTGCGGCTTTTGTTTACTCTGCAGCTAGCTCCATGATGGGCTCAGGGGAAGCCCGCAACTTGCAGCTTGTGGAGCTCCTCAGTCGGGGTAAAAGTGGGAGCAATGATGTCTCTGCCTCCTCTCTGTCTCTCTGCCTCCCCACCCCTCTCTCTTCTCTTGCTCATGCACAACTCCCCCCTCCCCAAATCACAGGGTCTTCTTGGGGGACTTTGCAAGTCCAGGGTCTTCTTCCCACCATCCCTCAAGCCCCCAGGCTCTGACAAGGACCCAGGAAGTGGAGGGTTTTGGTCCCAGCATGGGAAGGCGGCAGCGGGCCGGCCCACCGGGCTCTGTGGGGGTGGGATAGCGGGAGGGCAGAGGGAGGCATCGGAAGATTCAGGGAAATAGTGAACATGGAGGAATTCTGAGTATATGAGCTAATGGATTATGGGAGAATCAAGAAATAGCTTGACTAAATGGCTTATTTATTTTAGAATTTGTAAAGCAGGGCACAGATTGATTGACAGATTCACTCATTTGTTCAATCAGAAACTTATTGAGCGTGTGCCGTGGGCTAGGCAGGATGTGCTGGGGCTGTGGTGCTGAAGATGGATGAGTCCTGATTTATTGCTGAGCAAGAGAGACGACATCAACTCAATCGTGGCCTCAATAATTTGCAATCATTCTGATTGTGCGTGTGCGTGTGAGGTTATAGACAGAAACTGGCAAGTGCAAAGGCCCTGGGGCACAAGGGAGTCAACAGCAGGAGTCACAAGTGCCACGGGACCCTGGGGAACTGTTCAGATGCTCTAAAGACAGTGGCCGGGGAGCTCCGGGAGGACAGATGGAGGCCCAGGCAAGCCCCAGGTAGCAGGGGGACAGTGAATGTCCCTTTCACACCTGTCTCTGCTCACCATCTTCCTCGACTTGGGATTGAGACAAACCGGCACTTACTTCCTGGGCTTACTTTTTGATTTTCATAAATGCAAATTAAAATACTTATCTGCTCTATAAAGCCTTGGCATGTTTAAATAACCATTATCCCTTCAATGTATTCCAGGGATGTTGGAATCATTATTCTCCAGGATAGAATAGGCATTAAATCCACAGGGGGGTCATTAAAAGATGGCTATTTCTCTCCGCGTGACCGAAGCGGCCGTGGTAATGTATTTATTCAGGATTTAGAAAATGGAATTCAATTAGAGCTGAAATGGTGTTAAATTAAGTAATTCCTATTGTATTTGTCTGACAGCCAGAGTGGCCTGACCGGGGAGGCAGGCAAGCCCCCCACCCTGCTCCCTTCTGCTGCTGGGTGGGCGTCACCAGGCGGGCACAGGTCCCGCTTGGCCTGGCGCTCACCTGACCTTGCGAGTGGCTTGGAGGAGCCGCCCGGACGGCTGGCGCCGGGACCGTCTTCACGACCGTGGACGTCCGGCCGAGCCGTCCCCTCACGCAGGTGCCGCTGGGGCTGGCTGGTGCTCCTTCAGGTGATGAAGTGTCAGAAGAATAAGCGGGAGGGCACCCCAGTTCCCTTCTGACTTTCCTTTTTTATGGTGCCAGTTTGAGATTTTAGCGACAAGGGGACTTGGCGCTTCGGAGAGAAGCTGCTGTCAACCTGCGTGTGGCAGCTCAATTCCCGGCGCCGTCCTCAAAGGGCCGGGTCCAAGGCAGTTATGACGGACCTGAGAACAATTTTCGAGCCAATTGGAAAGCAAAATGAAAAATAATAATGATTTAAAAATACTTAAAATGAAAAAAAAACAAAAACAAACCCACAACAAAACAACCAGGCTGCGGATTTCGGGCTTGGCGCCCCCAGACCCGCTGGGAAGCTCCTCACCTCCTCCCGCAGGAGCGGGGTTCGAGGCCCACTCAGCAGGACGCTGCTCCCTGGAAACCAGACCCCGCCTTGCCAAGCAGGGCAAAGTTTGGGGGTTTCGGGGAAGGTCATTGCCAAGACCCGAGGAGGCCCCGCTGGGACCCGGCTCTCCTGGCGTCCCTTGCGGCCTCCCTGCCCGAGCAGCCTCCAGAGGCCTCGGCGCTCGGTGCCGTTGCTGCGGAGTGAGGGCGTCAGAGAGAAAGTTGCCTCAAACCCCAAAGTGCCACCGTCCAGAGGCTCCCGGCAGACCCGCGTGCCAAGGGGCCGCAAGGGGCGGGGCCGGGGGCTCCTCTGGGGGGCTGGGTGAGGGGTCACAGGGCTGCCAGGGCCAGCCGCCAGGTCTCGCCTCCCGCTGGCTGGGGCCGCGGGAGCTCCGCCGCCCTCTCCCTGGAGGCGATCCCGGCGCCCTGCAGCCCTGCCCGGGGCCAAACACGCAGCCTGCGCGCCCGCCCTGCCGTGGGCGTTGCCGTCCTGCGAGTGACCGGCTCTCTGCCCCCAGAAGACCCCCCGGCCCTCCTAGAGGGCCTGGCCACCGCCGCCTGAGAAGGGGCAGGGTTCTGGCCAGTGCCCTCAGGGGGTGCCTGCCTGGGAGCGGCGGCCACCGTGGGCCTCAGGGAGAGGCCCTGGAGCTGCCCGCTGGTCTCAGGCTGCCGCTTCCCCATCCACCAGCGTCACCGGGGCTGGTTTCCTCGCCTGCAGGCCCTGCGGGGGTGGCCGCCGCGCACAGCAGAGCCCCGCGCCGCCCCACCTGGGGGCAGTGGACTGCGCAGGAGCGGCGCGTCGGGGAGACCCCAGGCAGGTCGGCAGGCGAGGCCGCTCCCTCTCGGCTGGGGCAGGGCTGCCTGGCTCAGAGCCGGCAGGCAGGTGGTCAGCGGCGGCCAGGCATGCACGCCCATGTGGCCCGGAGCAGAGGGTGTCCTGGGCGGGGGTGCCTTGCGCCACGTGGCCAAGGCCAGGGGTGTGTGGAAAATGGCGACAAGGAGGAGGGATGCTGAGGAGAAACCTGCTTGCTTGCCTTGACCTGCGTTTTCCGTGTTCGTGCCTGGAGTCCGACAAAGCAGGACTGGCTGTTCTCAGCCTACGGAGCTCGCACCCAGAGCCCACGGTCCGCCGGCGGGCCTGGGCCTGGGCCGCCCGTGCCTTGCGGGTGAGCCCTGCGGGCCTCTGGGCCGGCACCTGCTCTCGGGTCCCTGCGGGGTCCGGCCCCTCATGCCTGCACTGGCAGCTGCCACCAGAACCCTGGAGGTGGCCTGCAGTGGACAGGGCTGTGGTGCCTGCTGCCCCCAGGGCCCTGCGGCCACGGCTATGATGGAGGTTTCAGAAGCTGCTTCCCCAGACGCATAGTGGGGCGCTGGGGGGTGTCTTGCGGGCACGCTCCTCCCTCCCTGCTCCTCCCAGGAGCACCTTCACGTGGTGTCTCCCGGGCACACGGGGACCTCGCCCATCCGCCCCGGCCGCTCCTGGCCCCACAGCCGCACCTCGACGGCCAGGCCGGGGAGCAGGCGCGGCCCCACGCCACTCTCCCGGGGAAATAAGTGGCCCGGACCCCAGCGCCAGCCCAGCCGCCCACACGCGCGGCCTCGGTCTTCCGCCAGGGAGTTGAATTTTAAACGCTTCCATTGTAAACCCCGCTGCACGGTGTCTGCTGGGTTCATGGCGAAGTTGCCCCAGAGCCGTTCCCTCCCCGGAAGGACCAGTCAGACTCGGGTAATAATAGGAGAGCCGAGAACAGCACGATAAAGACTTTTTCTAACACTTCCTTTTCCTCATTCAAGGTAGATGACAATTTTGTTTACTTGGTTCAGGTAAAATTCCAGTTGCTTTGTGAGCTTCTCAGAAGAATGAGAAATTGATTTTCTCCCTGTACAGCGCGGCGCGGCCCTGCCGTCTCTGTAATCTGCACAGCGCGGCGTAAAGGAGGCGGCGCGCAGCTGCATCGGCGCCCGCTCCCAGCCCTCAGCCCGCGCCGCCCCACTGGGCCTGTGGGAGGAAAGCTCGCCCCCCACCGAGGGGGTGCAGGAGCCACCAGGGCCAGGGCGGAGTGACCAGTCCCAAGGCTGGGCGCGCAGAGCAGAGACCTCCCTCCCGCCCCGCGGTTCTGGCGAGTCCCAGTCACCCGGGAAGGCTGGCAGAGCCACGTCAGACCTCAGTTCTCTAGGAAAAGCCAGGGGTCCGGACATCTAGGTCTGCCAAGTTTTAAATATTGGCAGGTCATTCCGCAGACCTGCGGGCCGGCCCTGGTGGAGGGGCGCCATGCCCGCAAGGCTGAGGCAGGACCAGACGTCTCCAGGCTCCGCCCTGAGCGGTGCTGGCCCGAGTGCCGCCTGGACGGCGGGTCCATACACCGCGCCCTCGGCTCATCACTCCAGCCTTCACCCCGCCTGAGGCCGGCTCGGGTGGCTGTCACCCAGGTTGTCATGACCAGCAGCCTGATTAAAAACATCTCGCGGGGCCAGTGGCGGGATTTCCCCACGCCCCCTGCTTTTGTCCCGCTGTGTTTCACACACGTGCAGAGACGCATCCGGCGCTTCCAAGCGCTCAGCACCAGGCACTTTAGTTAAGAGTGACGGCCCGGGGCCCGCGGGAGCACCTGCATTGAAATGACGGTGCTGTCCCTTGCCGGTCTGGCCGGCTCGCGGGGCTTGGCGCCCGACTTACCGCTCGATCAATAGTTCCAGAAGCAATTGTTTTCCCCGGACTC
Source organism: Talpa occidentalis (assembly GCF_014898055.3). Lineage (NCBI taxonomy): Eukaryota > Metazoa > Chordata > Mammalia > Eulipotyphla > Talpidae > Talpa > Talpa occidentalis. Next base: position 105,808,607 of record NW_023600993.1, on the reverse strand, counting down.
CCCACGAACATCCTTAATTCCCCTGCTTTAATCCCCACGCCATTCCTACTAGCTCCCTCTCCAGTGGGTGGCCGTCCTGACACGGGCGAGGCCAGGCCGGTTTCCCGGGGTCTGTGGCTCTGCCCCTCGCACCGTCCTCTGTCATCCCCCGCGCAAGCTCTTCCATTTGTGCACCTTAAAGGAAGCTCATTTTACATTCACATGGGTTGTCATTTTAAAAAGAATCAAGTCACATATGTATCTAGATACATGATGAATGACGGTGCCACATGAGCTGCGGAGAAATTCAGCGAACGTTTCCAATGAATTTTCCATGAAGATACAGGCTAACCCAGAAACCCAGGATGCCAGTGGCAATCGCTTTTGCTAGCAATTTGCTTTGACAAATAAAAGCTGTCTTCCTAGACTCAGACGTTTGCAGGGCACCGGGGAGCTGACTGCACGGCTCCCCCCAGGGGTCAGGCCCCACGCAGGCTGAGACTGGACGCCCCCAAAATCGATGATTTTATTAATACATACGGGGCCCAGATCCTCACCCACTTAGAAGCTTTTTAATGAGGTCGAAGCTGCAAACAGAGTTTTGAAAAAAAGTTGAATAAATGGCGTGTCAGTTCTGCTCAATCACGCTGGCTTGTGTATTTTTCCCTTTTCCTCCCCAAACGCAGCCGGAGACACGCAGAGCTCTGAGGTGCCGCGTGCTCAGTCAGGACGCCTGTTTGCTTCTGAATCAAGTTGCAGGCAGGAGCCCGGGCGAGGCTGCAGCCCCCGCCCAGCGGCAGACCCCAGGAGCCCGCGGCCCGGCCTCCACCCTGCCCGCGGGGCCGCCATGCGGGGTGGTGTGATGTCAGCGTCCACAGCTCCCAGAGGGCTAACGAGATGGGATGAGTGGTTTTAAACACGGCAGGCTGTGGGTGACACCTGCTTTGCAAAATAAATCAATCACCCACGAACGCAACGGGGCCAGCGCGGCCCTGTCCGCCTTGTGGCCACGCGGGTCCCCACACAGGGCTGGCAGCACAGTCTGCAGCGGGAAGGGTGGGCGGAGCACGTTTTGACTTCACGGAGAGTTGCCTCGGCGGTGCTGTTCAGCTCCCCAGTCTTAACTGGAATGTTCCATTCTTCCAGGAGAGGAGGAAGAAACGGCAGCTCCTGGTAGACCTTTAACCCCCCCTTCTGTACGTCTCACTAGAGGTCTCAAAGCAAGATGCGTCACGTCCTGTTCACAGTCCTGCAAGGGGAGAAGTAACAGGAGTTGGTGTTTTTCTTAAAACTGCTCCTGACTCAGTGGCGCGCCCCTCCCGGCCGCGGAGGAGCCTGGGGGGCGAGATCTGCCCCTGCTGGGCAGCAAGGGGTGAGCTGCCCACGTGCTGCTGGGGACCCTGTGGAGACCAATACAGCTGTGCCCTCCAGAAATGGCTGGCAGGAAAGGCCAGCAAAAAATGTTCTAGAACTTGGGACCTTGGTGTGACGTCTGCTCCGGTGGCTGCCGTGGGAGGAGCCCGGGCCGCTCGGGAGCACGGGAGCCGCGTCCTCAGTGCACCTGCCTCCTTGGCATCCAAGGGCCCAGCACGGGCTTCACCCCATTACCTTCTCGTCTGCGTTCGGGCCTCGCTGCGCGGGGGAGCCCGGTCGTTTCCCAGGAGGGGACCTGTGGCGTGGAGCCGGCCTCTTTGAAAATAAACCCAGGAGATAAATAAGGATCCCGACCCCCTGAAGCAATGAAGAAAAGGTTGCCATGTTAACGCCATTATGGTATCGGAAGTGGATTTCCCGCCTCCTGCCCCGTGGGCCCTCAGCCTACAGGTCGGGGGTTCAGTCACCAAGAGAGGGCGGGTTCTGGCTCTGGTGTCACGCGGGGCAGGGCAGCTCGTACTCGCCCGCCGGCTGGAGGACATGCGTGTGCGGTTGGCCAAATGGGGGAGCACGGCGCCCGGGAGGCACAGGCGGGCAGGGCGCGCGCATTTCCTCTCCCAGCTTTATGGAGCCTCCTGCTGACGTAAGCAGAAACGCTGGCCCCCTGCCCTTGGGCCCCCTGCCTTGGGCCCGCTGCAGCATCTTGGCGTCTGCTGACGTTGCTTAAGGAAAATGCTGAGTGCCAGGCCTGGCAGCGGCCCTGGGGGCTACGCAGTGTGCGTGGGATCACCTACCTTGCAAGATGAATCCACCCAGGAGGACGTGGGCAGGAAGCACCTGGAGCACCACACTCCCAAACAGCTGCATCACTGGTTTCTAGAACATTCCACAGATGCAGAGCCCCAGCTGCCTCCTTGCTCAGAGGCTCAAGATGCGTCAGTGAGTTGCACCCTGAAGTTTCTCACAACCCACGGTTACTTCCTGCTCATTGCCTCCCCAGGGAGCCCGAGTGCCCCAGGGGATGGATCTCCTGACTTTGCAGCCCCCGGACGGATCCCCAGGGCCGGGCGCTCCTAGCTTCAGCGGGAAAGGCTGCGCCGTCAGGCAGGGCGCTCGGGAGACCCTGCCCCCCGGGCGGAGGTTCGGCCCGGACCCCGCTCCTTTTTTCGAAACTATGAACTGGTTTCTCTTGGGAATGTGACTCTAGCCTCTGGAGGCCGGAAGCTGAGGCTGGGGCCTGGGGACAGCTTGGGGCCGCAGGGGACAGTGCAGGCTTGGGGGGGCGCGCCCCTGGGCTCCCTGCCTGGCCAGGAGCTGCCCTCCCGCCCGCTGGCCCCTCCTTGTGGGGGTCAGCTCCCCGCTGGGTGGTGGCTAGAGATTTGCTGCAGCCTCCCCCACCTCGATGTGCTCGCAGAGCAAAGGATGGCAGGACTTATCACCGGGAGCGCTGCTGTGCTCAGTGACAGGGCAGGTAGACGTGCGTGCAGCAGACACATCCAGCGAGCGCTTCTGCACGCGACAGTGCGCGTCTCGGATGGGCTCCGCGGACTGACTCTCTCTGCTGGCGTCTCTGCTGTTGATAGCTGTGTAAATCTCAGCTTCCAGCCAAAAGCAACAGTGACAGGAACGAAGAAATGGCTTCCATGTGTTGGGAGTGGCGGGCGGGAGGCGCAGGCGGGGGCGGTTGGGGGCGGCGCAGCAGCTCCCGCGTCTGCACTCGGCTCCTGCGAGCAGCGCCTCCTCCTCTGCCCACCCCAGCAAACATTAATTATGCAGCGATCACGGTAATTTTGCATGCATAATGCTGACCTCTCTCACTAGAGGGCAACACGAGCCCGGCTTAAGCGCCTCCGCCTCCCGCTCCGTGACGGCGTCGGACGAGCGGCCGTGGGAGTCGAGAGCAAACAGCCCATGAATTTTGCATCAGTGCAAAGTTACTTCGCACGCAGTGACGCCCCGGAGTGGACACTGGCTTCTCAACAGGTGGCCCTGTGGGCACGCCCGAGGCGGCCCCTGGAGGGCACTCGGGAGGGTCCCCTGGCAGCTGCCCTGCCCCGGCGCAGGCCGACCCCACAGCCCACACAGCTACGTCCCGCGGCGGCGGAACCTCCCACCACCTTCCCTCTTAGCCTCGGCGCGGTCCTCCTGCCTTGGGGGCTGGGGGTACTGAGGCTCAGCAGGGCAGCCCCCACTTTAAGAAGCCTTGGGGCTCAGTTGGAGGAGTAGAGCTGGTTTTCATCTCTGCCTCAACAGGCTGAAGGCAGCTCCCGAACCCACGGAGCCACCGGACTTGGCGGGGCCACTTGCCCCATGTGGGCCGTCCTGTGAGGGGAGGGCACTGGCCACGGGGGTAGGGGGGCTCTGGAACCCAGAAACTCACGGCCCAGACTCAGCACGCGAGAATGGATCAGGAAATCCTCTCTTGTTCTTGCCATGCTGCGAACACTGGGCATCTTCAGCACGAGGAAACGGAGCCTGAGTGTCCAGGCCCTGCCCCGCTGTCCCCGCGCCGGGCTCTGGGCGTTCCACAACCCCGGGGGTGCCCCACACAGGATGACTCAGCGTGGGTTGTGGATCCGGGCCTAGGGCAGCTTTGAGTCGCGTTCTCCCGAGAGGGGCACAGCCCCCGAGGGGTTTGCTCCCTGGGGAGCCGGGGTGCGGGCTGGCACATGGCGTGGACACATGGGAGGCGAGGACACCTGAGCCCGGCCCGCGCTCCCTCCCTGGCCTGGTCCGCGGCCGCCCTGTAATTTGCCGGGGCGCCTCGGCGCTGTGCTGCCCGCGAGGCAGACTCATTATACCAAAGCAGAGCCCAACGGACAGCGCGCCGCAGAGGGGACAGTTGTCAGCTGTAGATCAGAAGCTCAGCCGAATCCTTCACAAGCGTTAAATATTTAACATAATCGCACCGCAGGTGCCAGGAAGACGTTGGCATTGTTTCATTAGACTTAATTGAACATAAGGAAAATCTAATACTAATTCAGGTCGAAGTTTTCATCGATTACAAGCCCCTCTGCCCCCAGCACTAGCGGGGGTGCGCCTCCCTCCTGCGGGCTGGAGAGATGCGAGGCAGAGGCGGGGATGCGGGGGACCAGGCCCAGCTGCCCGCGCGCTGCTCCTGGGGCAGGGGGCTCAGGCCCGGCGTCCACTCAGCAGCTGCGGCCTCGAGGCCGGGCTCCGCCCCGACAGCCAGAGGACTCAGGCGCCAGCTCTCGAGGCTTAGCCTCCTCCCCCGCACGGGCAGGCAGGCGGGCGGGCAGGCAGGCGGCAGGCATTCCCATCTATCTTGTGGGTTGTTTTGAAGATTAAATTAAATGTGATTTCGTAGGTGAAGTCTTTGGCACGAGGCCTAAGCAAACGATGAATGATAGATGTTACGATGGTTATTTTATCTGCTCCCCGAGCCCCAAATGAGTTATTTTTAACATCATTTTAAAGATGAAGAACCTGATTTGACACATTCATTTTACAGAAGCCTCGAGGAGCTCCTCCTTCAGCCCCCCACGGCCCAGGGGGTGACGTTTGTGGGCGCCGTGGGTTCCCGGAACCGCGCCCGGGCCGAGGGCTTCCACCGAGCAGAACAGGGCGATGTGGGCCGCGGCGTGTTCCCGGCCGTCTGTGGGGTGAGCAGCCAGCTCGCTCTCCTCCCTTGGCCATGTCGCCATGCGGGGCTGCCCCCCCAGCCGTGCCCCCGCCCCCTCCGCCGGGACCGGCCGTGTCTGACCAAGCTCCGGTGGGGACGGGTCGCGGGGACGCGCGGAGAGCACGGGGCCAGCAACTACCCCCGCAGAGGCTCGGTGAGGTGGGGCTGAAGCAGCCGGGCGGCCAGGCCTGGGCCAGCCTCAGCTGTTGGTCAGGGCGCGGTGGGGGCTGGCCTCGTGCGGGCCGCGCGGTCAGGTCCGTGGCGTCCAACCTAAGGCTCCGTTGAGTCATGGCCTCTCTGGGGGCTTGTGGCCAGCGGGCGCTGGAGGGAGGGCTGGGCGCCCACGCTCAGAGCCCTGCGGCTGCCTTCGCCCCCAGCAGATGGACTCCCCCTCCACGGTGTTCCTGAATAATCAAAGACCTATTAGCTTGAGGGGAATGTCTGTGCCCACGGGGCGGGGGCGCTAAACCGCAGACCAGACAGACGCCCCCAGGCCCGGAGCCCTCCCGTACCCCAGCCCCTCCCGCTCCTGGGGTTCTGCTGCTCCCACAGGAAAGGCTCCCTGCTGCTGGCCCGCGGGGAAGGGGCGTTGTGGGTAATAACCGATGCTTGGGGATCTTTCCCGAGTCTCCATATTTAAAAAAAATAACATTGACCCGTGTCGACGGAGCCCTGCCTCGCCTTCCTCCCCGAGTCTCGTCGCCTCGCTCCCCGCTGCTGAGTGGAGAGGGCCGCCCGCGACTGGGCGCGCGCACCATGATTTACCGACAAACACGCGCATGTAAGCTTCAAAGTATCTTGCAGTTGCAGATAATGCCGAGATGCTACCTGGGCGACCCATCACGTCCCTGCCCCATCCTGGGCCCAGTTGTCCCGCCCCGCCGCAGCATCCCGACGGTCACCGCAGCTCGGGGTGACGCCCGAGGGGCCAGGCCGTCCTCGAATCCTGGACTCGGGGCATGTGGCTGGGAGGGGGGCTCTGACAGAGCCTCCCCAGGGGCGGGGGGCATAAGGAGCCGGGGGGACTGCAGCCAGGGCCCCTCCCCAGGGAGAGCAGGGGCCTGGCCTCAGGCAGGCGGGGCCAGCAGAGCCGCGGCCTCCTCCGGCCAGGCCCCGTGTCTCAGCTGCTCTTCCCACCGGCTTCAGAAGGACAGACGCTGAGCACGGCGTGTGTATAGAGCGAAAATACTGGAATTATTCAACTTCTCTTACAGGCAGAAGTGGAGCGAGGTGAATGCATGCCTGGGCACCCCCAGATTCAGCCTTGATCCCCAGCCCCTCCTCCACCAGCCTCCCCCCCTCCAGATTACTTTAAAGCAAATTTCATTCACTGGATTTTGGTTTTTTTTTTTTTGTTTTTTTCCAAAGTATTTTTTTTTTCATAGAGGCATGTTTTTATTTATTTATTTGTTTGTTTGTTTGTTTATTTATACAAGCACTGGGTACAGTCAGAAACGTGGGAGGGTGAGAGAATTCACCAGAGCCAGAGCGGGGGGCAGAGCAGGCAGAGGGACCGAAGGACACTGCTGAGGGGAGCAGCGGGCGGCAGGAGAGGTCTGTGCGCCATGTGGGACCCTCCTCAGGTGGCCGGGGAGCAGCCGGGGATCGAACTGGCGCTGCAGAGGCTGCAGGCAGCTTCGCAACCCAGCGTCAACCGCTGCGCCCCCGGGGAGGCCCCCACGTCCACTTTCAAAGAACACTGTGCCAGTTTGTGGAGAGTGTGATGCCTCGTAACAACAGGGTGATTCAGATTCCTCCTCTCGCCTTATCCTTCTATCCTGCTTATTTATTTCACCCGCACATAGCAGGACACGTGACCGTGGGTGTCGGTAACACAAGCCCGCAGAAGTCTGTGCATTTTGAACCAACTACTATGTCCTAGATCAACAGGCAGAAGAAGAAAAGTTTCCATTTTATCTTCATTAATTTCTTCTTTGACGCTTTGGTGGGTTTTTCTGTTTGCTTTTTTGGTTTTTTTGTCGACACTCTCTGCCTCCGACAGATTCTCCTTCTTTCCGATGACCTTCTCTCAGCGCTTCTCCACGGCGCGTCAAAACCCTGGAAACAAATCCCCTCGATTTATTTGGCTGAGAAAAGCTTGATTTCGTCTTCGCTTGGGAGGAAGATCCCCTGCGCGCAGCTCGCTCTGCTTTCTCCGTGGCGCGGCCGCTGCGGGTGAGAGCCGGGCCCTGCCTGGCTGCCCCGCCGGGGCGCGCGCCTCTCCCTCCGGCTCCTTCGGGATTTTTCCCTCAATCTTTGGTTCTCGGTCGCCGGTGGCGGTCTAAGAGGCTGTCTTCTCTCGTGGGGGCGGGGAGCCTCCGGCCGGTGTCTCGGGGCTGCCTGGATCTGTGGTTCGTTGTCTGACATTAGTGGGAGAGAATGCTCAGCTGCTATTTCCTTGGATATGTCTTCTCCTTGCTCTCCTCGTCCTGCTGTGCCCACCACCGCCCGTCACGCCCTGGGACCCGAACTGCCGTCCTCGGCCGACCTTCCCTGCCTTCTTCCGTCCCTGAGGCGCCGCTGCGCTCCCCGGCTCAGGCCTCTCCCCCTGCGGTGTCTGCGCCTCCGCCCAGCGTGTTTCAGTCTCTGGCCTTTCCTCGGGGGCTGCCCCGGGCTCCCGCCTCTGCCTCGCCGCCGTCTGCCCGCTTTGCCCACTCAAGCCCTGACTGTTTTCATTTTGCTTTAAACTCACGGTCTGGTGACCCCAGCGCCCTGCCATGTGGGCCTGGTGCTCTGTCCCTTCAGACGTGGGGTTTCCTTTTTAGTGTCCCCTGTAGTTTTTGTTGCAAACTCTGGACGGCGAGCTGAGCGGTCAGCGGCCCTGCTGTGAGCAGCAGTGGGGGGGGAGGGGGCACTGTCCTGCGGCCCGCGGTCACCCTCAGCCTCTGGGAGGCTGTGCCCAGCCTGCGTGGGCCAAGCGTGTCTGCCTCGCCCCCCTTAGGTGCCCGGCCCCGGTGGCCGAGGTGGGTGTCTCTGCCGGGCGGTGGGCATGGGTGACCGGCTTCCCCCCAGCAGGCCAGGCTGGGCTGTCTCTTCCCCTCCCCCTCGGGAAGCGGCGGGGACCTGTGAGTCTCACGTCACGGGTCCGCATGGCCGACACCCCGGGGCTTTCCCGAGTGTCCACACCGGGCCTCCAGTGTCCACTTCAGTTCAGGTTCCTGTGGTGATGCCGCAGCTGGCGTCTCCAGCCCGGGCGCGGTTTCCCGTGGCCTCCCTCCCGAGGGAGCGGGCGGGGCTCAGCCCCCCGTCTGGTCAGCCCCGCAGTTTCGGAGCCCCTTGGGGGAGCTGGAAGCAGGGCGGGAGGTGGGTCTGTGTTTTCTCTTTTCCCTCCGCAAATGAGGGTGAAGCTGCCTGCCCACCCAGACCGCCCGGTCCCCCCTTGGGGAGTAGCCCCGGCGGTCACCCCCGCTGGGAGAACCTGCTCCCGGTCTCGGCCCGGGCCCTCTCTCTGCGCGGGTGCCCGCAGTGGGCGCGGCCCCTCGGGTTAGGACAGCGGCAGCGGCAGCGGCCCACAGCGGTCACCAGGCCCCGCGGGCCGAGCCCCAGCCTCCAACACTCCCGCGCCTGCCCGGGCCGTGGGGCGCTCGGGGCCTGGGCCTGGGAGCAGGGCGAGGCTGCCGAGGATATTTTTAATGTGGCATTTCGTCACGTGCTCCGTGAAGGCTGCCTTTGCCTGTTTCCAGAGTGACAATTTAGATGTCTTGTTTGGAATTAATATCTTGCAGCTCTTAAAGCCCTGGAAAAAAATGAAATATTAGTCAGGTATTTAGTTGCTAAGAGACGGGTGCAGAGCAGCGGCCCGCTGGGGCGGGGGGAAGGCCGGGCGCCAGCGGGGTCCCAGAGAGGCTGGGCAGGGCCCGCGGCGCCCGCCACCCGCTGGATTTTGGGCAAAGGGGGTGTCCCAGCCCGGCTTTCTGGGTCCAGCTGGGAGACGTGCCTGGCCCTGGGGAGCAGGCCCTCTGCCTCTCCCTCCCGGCGGCCCCCACCACCCCACGCGCCCGGCGGCTGGAGCAGCGGGCCCGCGTCTGAGCAGTGTCCTGTGCGCGTCTCTGGGACGCAAGCCGACATTAGCAGGGGCCCGAGGAGACTGTGGCCTGTCCTTGGCTGGGGGGAGCATGGCAGCCGGAGCCCTGAGAAGAGGGGGTGCTGTCCCTTTCCTGGCCCTGCTGGGCTGCTTTCCGGGGGGCCCCTGGGATCCCTGGCATGAGTCTCCCCACCTGCTTAGTCTGCCTCAAGTTGTTCCCTATTTTATAGCCAAAATGCCCTAAATATCCCTTTTGTTGCCGGCGCAACGTGTGTGCAGAGCCGCGGGTGTGCAGAGCCTTCCCAAGCGCAGGTCGCAGGTGGAGACGACTCGGGCTTGGGGTGAAGGGGGCGGGGCGGGGTGGGGGGTGCGGGCATGGAGCCCTGGGACGGCGTCTGAGCCACGGCCCTGGCCACTGTTGCGTCTGCCCGAGTCTCATGCTCCCTCCGGGCTGGGTGAACACTCGGGTTTTGAGGGTTAAGTGAGGTCATCTCCTGGGGCAGGGAGTGGTGTCCACCCCTGCATACCTGGGTCTTACAGGGGAGGCCGCTGTGCTGCCCGCCCCCTCGCCCATCTCTTGGCCATCCTCAGCCTCCTGGACCCGCAGCCACCACCGCCCTGGAGACACGTGACGCGCGGCCGTCGTGGGGGGTGGGGGGCAGCGGCCGCGTGCCACGTCCCCACCTCCGGCCATCGAGCCGTGCGGGGTCTGACTCTTCTGAGAAGACTCCAGAAAGTCTGAAACCCAAAAGGAGTCGCAGTTCCTAAAAAACAGCCAAGGAGAACCATTTCGAGGGAGTCATTTCCTTGTTCAAACAAATAATCGCCAAATCACCGCAGCCGAGCTGGCGCTGCCTGCCGTGCGGCTCAGGACCCGTCTCTCTGCTCAGGGTGGCTGACGGGGCAACAGCCCCTGAGGATGCTCCACCCGCTTCCTGGGCTGTGGCGAGGTTGCTGGCGGCGCGGGGCCAGGCCCCGGAGCAGCGGCGGGGCTTCCCGGGAGGCGGCAGAGTTCCAGGAAGACAGGCAGACGCCGCGCGGGCCTGGGGGGTGAGGCCCTGCAGCTGGCCCAGGGCCGGGAGGGGAGGCGAGGGCCTCTCCTGCCACAGCCAGCCCGGGAGGGGCGCCCCCCGCGGCCCCCCAGTGTGGACTTCTGGCCTGGGGAGCCCTGATGGAGCCGGTTTCTTTGGTTTCCGGGCACTAAGTTTGGGGCGACGTGCAGCAGCCGCCTCGGCGGGCGCCGCGTCACCAAGCGCCTGCGGGGTCGCAGCGGCGGACAGGTCAAGTGCCCTGGGCACCTGGAGAAGCAGGGCATTCCGGGCGCCGGCCGCCTGCGGGATGCCAGGGGCCGTGACCTGCCCTGAGGCCGTGGCCTGCCCTGAGGCCGTGGCCTTGCGCCCTCTCAACAGCCCTTCCCCACAGCTTCGTTTTGTCCTGCTCTGACTCCCTTGGGTGTGGTCTCGACCTGGCCCTCTCTGAAATTCCTTTTTAGGGCCGGCGGGTGCCTGGTGCGGGGCTGTGGCAGCCGCGAGTGCCTGCCTGCTCACGGGGGGTGGCGGGGTGGGGTGGGGGCTCCCCAGCGCACTGTCTCATTGGCCCGGCTCTGGCTGGCTGGCGTGAGCACGCACACCCCGTCCCCCCCGGGAGGCGAGGTCCCAGAGGACGTGGGCTCCCCCGGGCCGTGGCCACTGCTTCCCTGACACCCGTCCCCGCACACCCGTGTTTGCGGGGTTCCCGCTCCTGTGCGTGCTGGCGGCACCTCATTTCTCAGATGCTGCGGGTTCCCCCAGGAGCCCTACTGGTTGCTGTTTAAATGAGGAGAAAATTGGTTATAAATCAACTTAATTTCCAAAGATATTAACCCAAGGAGAACCGGGTTCTGTGCGAGGCGCTGGCTCTGGGAAGAGCTGCCACACGCGTCAGAAGAGCCGCGGACGAGCTCGAGCCAGAGCGGGGCGCAGGAGCGCCCTGAGTCGCGACGTGGCTGTGGACGCGCCTTCTCCCCAGACCCACCCCCTCTTGGCTCTCACTTACTTCGTGGGCTCGGCACCGCCATGGGAGGGGATTGTCACAGCTGGGACCCCTGACCTCTGACTCCTCTGCTCTCGCCCCCGCCGTGGGGACACCCCTGTCCAGGGCGGGCCTCGGGGGGTCACCTCGCTGTACAGGGACCGCCTACATCTGAGCTGCTGGGGTCTGGAGTCAGCCCCCCAAGTCCTCCTCCAGGGAGGACGCCTCCTCCGGTGGAGGGTGGTCCAGCCCCTGCACCAGAGACGGAGGTGGGGCACCTTGGGGGGGTGAGAAACTGGGGGGGGTCACAAAGGGCACAGGCCCCACTGGAGTGGAAAGGGGTTGGGGCTGGGGGCTCCCAGACGGGCGGTGCTGGCGTGAGGGGGGGCAGGACACGCCGAGGTCACAGGAGGCCGCTCTGCTTGGGGCTTGTGGTTTGCAGGCGGCTCAGGACGGCCGGAGGGGCTGACCAGAGCGCGGCTCCCTCCCCCCTCCCCCTGCCCCGCCTCTCCTCCCCCTGGATCCACCGTGCCCTGGTGTGTCCACTGGCCTGGGGCCAAGAGGCTTCCTCCAAGACCTCTGCTGCCTGACTTGGCGATGCCCTGCAGGACGGCTCCTGCGCTGGGGCGGGCTCTGTGGCCACCGAGGGAGACACAGTGGCTTGGCCTCACCCACGGCCAGGGCCACCGCAGGGTCCCCGCGCCCGCATCTCTTACACCTTCTGCGCCCCGGGTCTCCACAAGGCACACGGGTGACCCGGAGCCTGAGGACCTGGGCCCGGCCTGTGAGCACCCTCCTCACCGCCATGCAGGGACCGGGAGGGCCGGGAGGGCGGCCGCGGGCAGCCCTGGCTCCTGGAACCCGCAGAGTCACCGTGGTCAGCGGCACCTGCGGCCTCCAGGGCCGGCTCCGCGGAGATGGACGCCCGTGGCCGCTTGCGTACCGCGCCCGCCCTGCCCCGTGGCCCGTCCACCTGTGACGCTGACGTGGCTGCGGCGCAGATGGATGTTGTTGCACAGACGCTATCATTAAGTGTGATTGAAAATCAAACTGCTATTTCATTCATGGCCCATTACCGGGAGGCGGAGGGCCCAGCTTGCCGTTACTATAGCGACCCCTCCCCGCCTCCCCGCGGCCCCGGGCGGCCGCTCCTGCTGGACGCGATTACCCAGGCGTGCGCGGTGATGCCCGCTGTGGGTTGTTGGAAGATGCTGGAAGCGCAGGCGGTGGAGGAAGAGAGTGAAATTCACACCCTGCCAGGCGTTATTACTCCTTAAACACATTAACCACCGGCGCACGAGCCCCTCCGGGCCCACGAGACTGAGACGGGGCCTCACCCTTGCAAGGAGCCGCGGGGAGGTGTTCTGGCTCTGCCTCCCCGCGCGGGAGCTGGCCCTGGGACAGGGCACCCCGCCCCGACGGGCACCCCTACCCGGACGGGGCCCAGGCCACTGGAGGAGCTCCCTGGGGCCGGCGCCTCGCCAGTGAGCTGCAAACAGGGAGCAAAGCGGCCCCCGACAGACGCGCCCTGAGAGCACTCGCCCGGTGAGCGGCTCCGCAAGGTTCTCTCTTTCCAAGTCTGCAGCGAAGAAGCCCAGGCAAGCCCCGAAACGCAGGTGATGGGGTCTCTGCAGATGGGACGGGACAGGAGCTTGTCAGCACAGCCCCTGGATGTCGCCTGCCTTCTGCGGATCCTGTGCCCCTCCCGGGCCTCTGCTGGCTCAGCTGGTGGGGGTGCCTGGGGCCTGTGTCCTTCTCTTGGGGGGTTAAAGTCTCAACCCTGTGGCCCAGGACGGAGTGTGGAAAGTGGCAGAGGGTGTTCCTGGCTGAGGGTGCCCCTGGCTGAGGGTGCCCCAGGCTGGCGGGCAGCTCCAGGGAGGGTGAGGGCTCCTGTGGTGGGGGGCTGTGGGCGGTGCTTAGCCTCGGCTCCCACCCAAGGTGGTCACCAGGAGTGGCCAGAAGTGAGTCCTCAGGGGCCAGCATGGCCCAGTAGAGGCCAGGCCTGCCCTCCTCTGTCATCAGAGGACCAGGTATCCTTGAGCACCTTGAATCATGTGAAAGTTACTTGACTCCCCAAAGCCTGATGCAAATCACCGCCTCAGCCCAGAGGAGGCCAGGCCCTCCGCGGCCCCTGCAGGAGCTTGAGCATCTGCTCTGGTGCCCTGGGCCCAGGGGCGCTGGTGCTGGCCAGCTGGGGAGGGGCCTGCGAAGTCCCCGTAGGCACTGCCTCCCGCCTCTGGGGCCTGCGGGTTGGGCTCCAAGTGCTGACCTCTGGCCAGGGTGCGGTGGACCGGCGCTGCGGGTAACGGTCCTTCCGCATCCTCACAGCTGTGGGTGGTGGTGTCCCTGCCTCTCCGGCCTGCAGACGCCTGGGGTGGGGGTGCTTGTCGGGAGAGCCGCCCATGTCCTTCTGCTGTTAGGGAGTCCCAGCTCCCTGGCGTCTGGGTCGCTGCTCAGAACCCTGCCCTCGGCACCCTGCCCTCGGCACCCTGGCCTCTGCACCCTGGCCCCGGGATCCTGCCCTCGCCAGTGTCCTCAAGCTGAGAACCACGTGTCACCTGCAAGGTGAGCCGATACGGAAACTGAAGAGTGGCCGGGGCGCCCGTGAAGCCTCCCTCCGCTGTGGGTCTCTACGGCGGACGCTTGTTTTTAAGGCTCTCCGCTGGCCGGGCTGCCGGCACGACTTTGTTCCCGTAGTGATAATCACTCTGATTACTATAGAAACGATCGTCAAACTAGCAGAAATTTCCCACACTTTTCTCCTGGAAAGGTCACCCCTGAGAGTGGGCAGCTGAAGCGCATCCCCAGGAAGACACTGCAGATGGGGGGTGGGGTGGGGGGGGCGCATACCCTGCCCCCCAACCCCCCGCCCCGCACAGCAGTCCAGGAGGAGACGGCGGCCGCTTCCCACTTGCGGGCAGGGCAGCTGCTGTGAGATCCAGGAGATTCCTGGCAATTTCAGACAAAGAATTCTCTGAGGTAGAAGCGGCGACCCCGTGGGGGGTGGGGCCAGGTCTGAGCCAGGTGGCCTGTGTCCCGCGAGGGTGGGCCGTGGGCACGGAGGGGCCCGCCACAGCGGCTGAGGTTGCCGGGGGGGTGGGCCAGGCGGCCCTCGCCTGCTGGGAGCGAGCGCACATCGAGGAGAGGTGCATTTGGGGGCCTCGCCGGGAAGGAGAACCCACGCGCGGGCGAGGACAAGCTGTGTCCAGGGAGGAGGCGGGCGCGTCCCTCTTGTCCTCGCGGCCATCGTGATGCTGACGGTGGCGTCGGCCACCCTGTCCCAGGCTGCTCGTCCCCACCGCTGGCCGGGGGTTCCTCGGCGGTGAGGGCCAGCGCGGCTGGTCACTGGGAGGAGTGGCCGCCCCTGAGCAGTGGCCTTGGACAGGACCCGCACCGGGGTCTCCCCAGACACGGGCTTGGGCCGCTCTCTAGTGAGGGTGGCTTCGTCCCGCGGGCTCCCTGTGAGCTCTGGGGCCTGGAAGGGCCCTCCCGCCCCCTGCTGCCCCCGCTGGCCTCGCCCGGGGTCCAGGGCAGAGCCGCGTTCCCGAATAAACCAAGATGCGGGTTTGTGTGGACAGTGACACACGCGGTGTAAATTCCAAGCTGCTCACAACACACAGCCGAGGTTGTGAGCACACGTGAGTGTGATGTGTGGCTCGAGTGTAATTACACCTGATTGTGAAGTCATCACACCTGATTGTGAAGTCATCACTCCAGGTGACTCGCTGTCCCCGCGGAGGGAGAGCGGAAGGGCCGGGACGGAAGATGACAAGACGGGGCTACACTCCACGTATCTGTTGTGCTTTGTTTCACTAAAAAAGGCAAAATTAACAAAGGAAACAGGCAGGAGGAGGCGGGCGGGAGGGGCCCGGGGCAGCGGCCGGCCGGGGCCTCCGTCCGGGCGGGGAGTGGCCGCCTCGGCCACCTGAGCACAGGGCGTGGCCGGGCCTGCCCGCCGCTCTCTAGCGAGAAGAGGGGAAATGAGGGAGGCGCTTTCGTGGGGGCAGCGCACAAAGGACGATGAGAAAACATTTCATGTCAAACAGACGCTTCTTCTCCTTTGAACTGCTTTTAAAATACGCTTCACAACACGCCCGGGGGGGCTCTGGGTGACGCCTCCTCCAGGGACCCCAGGGCCGGGTGCTGACGCGCGCGGGTGGGGTGGCGCGGGGCAGGCGGGCTTTGCGAGGGCCGAGAGCGCGGTGGGCTGCGTGCGCCATGGAGGGCGCGACCGTCTGTGCGTGCACACGAGTGGGGGAGAGAGCACCAGTGTGCCCGTCTGTGCGTGCACACGCTCTGGCCCGCCCACGCCTCTCGCACCCCTGCCTTGCCCTGTTTTGCTCTCCCCCAGCCGAGCCCTGCCCCTCCCGCTCGTCCCCGAGACCCACAGCCGCTGAGGAGCTGCTGCCCACGCCGGGGAGGTGTGGCCAGCCTGGCGCTGGGGCCAGGGCGCTGGCGTCTGTTTGGCCCGTTCTTGGGCATTGACGCTTGGCCAGCACCCCCTTCCTCGGGGCCTCCACTCCCCACGTGTGGCCCCATCCTCACTGTCCCCGCCAAGGCTTCCCTGCGGTCTCCTCCTTTCTCTGCGCCCTGGGGTCCCACCCGACACCTCCGCTGGGCTCTGCGGGCATTCTGGACGGGCACCGGCCCCTGCGCCCCGTGCGGGGGACATCCTGGGTCTCCTCCATTCAGTCAGAGCTCAAAGGTCCATTTACAGTTTTTCCTAAATTAAAAAAGCCACAGCAGAGATTAATTCATCCACTTTCCTAAAATGAATAAGCAGATGTAATTCATTTCGTTATTATTTGTAAATCACATTTCCCCATCACGCAGGGCACGCCGCTCCTCAAGCCAAAGCAATTTGGCAAAAGCTTATGCAGATTGAACAACAGCCACGGCCTCCTCCCGCCGCGACCTGTCCTCAGTGGCCGCGCAGGGCTCCTGTCACCATGGCGACGCGGCCCTGAGGGGGCTGCCCGCGCCCCGGCCCACATGGGCGCGCGTCTCGCGCTGATCTTATTCTCCCTCTTTTGCCGTCGTCCTGTTGACAGCAGCCGCCGCCGCTCGGTGGACGTCCCGGAGGGCCTCTCCGCCAGCCAGAGCCGCCGCCGAGCACCGGGACAGGCCGCACGCCCGCAGGACCCGCCTGCCGGTGACGCGAGGCTAGGCTCTGGGGCGAGGGGGGCGCAGGCCCGCGGGAGCTTGCTTCCAGGTGAGGTGATGAAGGCCGCGCAAGGGTGACGAGAAGGCGCATCTCAGCAGGACCTGAGCCGACTCTCGCGCAGGACAAGGTGCTGACGCCGCGCCCAGAGGGAGAGGATGAGAGAGCCGGGGAGAGGCCGGCGTCGCAGGCACGGGCACCAGACTAGGCCAAGTGCTGGTGAGGCCAGGGCTCGCTTCCTGGGGGGGCGGCAGCACATCTGGTTCACCCCAAAGCGGGCAAGCTCACGATGACCGGACCGAGTCACTGGTCGGCGCAGCAGCCCGTCGGTCGCAAACGGTCACGCTGAAGGGACGTGCCCCGCACAAGGGCCGGAGGAGGCGCTCCCCTGGCTCCTGCCTCAGCCGAGCTCAGGACCGGGCCTCGGACAGCGAGGAGGGGCTGCTGCAGCGGGCTGCGCTGCCCAGGAGGCAGGTGCAAACCCCATTGGCTTCTCCAAAAAGGGGAGAATTTTGCTTTGTAATTTAGATGGATTTAAAAATAATTTAGGGCCTCCCCGGTGGCGCAGCGGTAGAGCGCTGGGTTGCGAAGCTGCCCGCGGCCTCTGTGGCGCTGGTTCCATCCCCGGCTGCTCCCCGGCCACCGGAGGAGGGTCCCACATGGCGCGCAGACCTCTCCTGCCGCCCGCTGCTCCCCTCAGCAGTGTCCTTCGGTCCTTCTGCCTGCTCTGCTCCCCGCTCTGGCTCTGGTGAATTCTCTCACCCTCCCGCGCTTCTGACTGTACCCAGTGCTTGTATAAACAAATAAAACAAATCTTTAAAAAAAAATTTAAATAATTAAAAAATATTTAAAAATAATTTGTAGTGGCAGGCAGAGCACAGAGCAGGTGCTCTAGGATTCTATGCAGACAGGGTGAAGGAAGAGGGAGTCCTGGAGCCCTCAGTGGCTTTTCAGGCTTTTATTGGGATTTACCAGGCACACGGCAGGCAGGGGTGCTGGGGGGCCGGGAGGCTGCAGTCCTCCAGCCCCCAGCACATCCTCACTCTGTCCGGGCTCTCGGGGTGCTCTCTGCTTCTCTTCTTCTTCTCTCGGCTTCCGTTCGTTCTTGGCTTCTGCTGGCGTCCCCGCGCCGCCGCCCTTAAAAACTCAGTCTCTCAGCCCAGGTGCACCCACGGCGGGTGCCGCCATCAGGCCTGCATTCGGGACCTCAGGGTTCCCTCATCTATCCTAATGGCGGGAGGCAGAAAAGCCTGATACTTTTTACCTTACCCTACACAGGCACACGGCAGGCAGGGGTGCCGGGGCACCGGGAGGCGGGCAGGTCTCCCAGCCCCCAGCAACTCTTCACTCTGTCTGGGCTCTCGGCGTTCTCTCGTGTGCTCTCTGCTCTTCTCATGGTTCCTCTCTCTGCTGGCGTCCCCGTGACGCCGCCCTTAGAAGTCCAGTCTCAGCCCAGGTGAATCCCATCTCCCTAGGCCCACACCCCACTCCAGGTGGGGTGCCTCCATCAGGCATGCAGGCCCGCAGGGATCCGTCATCCATCCTAATGGTGGGAGGGCAGAAAAGCCTGACACTTTTTACCTTACCCTACAAATTCTTACTGCAGTGACACCGGTTTGTAACAGCCTGTGGGTCCCGGGTGCCTCTGGCTGGGCCGCATCACCCTGGATGGGGGGTCCGATGGAGGGCCGGGCTGCCGCCCCGCATCTAAGCTGAGGCCGGGCCCACGGCTGGGCGTCTGTGCTGCCGCGCTGCCTGCGGGCCGGGAGCTGGCTCTGTGCCCAGTCAGCTTCGGCAGAGCAGGCTTCGGCCCACAGGTGTGTTTGCACAGGGTCCAGGTGTGAGCTCGAAGGCGAGTCTCTCCGCACAGAGGGTCGAGGGCTGGGAAAACAGGCCACAGCCGGCGTGGAGTCAGGCGCCCAGGGCCGGGGCGCGTGTCCTTGCAGGTTGGAAGCCGCGGCCACGGAGGGCCCAGGGGGACACGCTCGTGGCTGACCCAGTGAGAACAACCACCACCAACAGATGGTGAGAGCGTTTCCTCAGCCAGGCTGTCTTCCTCTTGCTTTCCACTGTCCTCGTCGGCTCTGACTTCAGCTTGAACAACACAGAAAGCCCAACTTCAACCAAAATCAGAAATCCAAGAATCCCGGGACGGCTGTGCCTCAACGCTGCTTTGCGTGTCCAGTGCCCACCGTTGCAGGGACATCTCAGCGGTCACCGTCAAGAGGATGGGCTGAGCGGTCAGGCGTCGCTGCCCCGCGGGTGGAGGTGGGGCCGGCTGGCTCTCAGCCCGCGGCCACAGCGCCAGCCAGTAGGTGTTTGCTGTGTAGGCGGAGGCGCAGGGCTGTGTGCCCAGGGCTGCCAAGCGCCTCTGGTTTTCACAAAGTGGGTTTCAGCGACGGCTTCGGTCTTCAGTTGGGCACTCTCTGCTCCTTTCTCCGGAGCTTCGGGTTAACACCGGACAGTGACGCTTGATTTACCACAGGATGAGACGCGCCTGGCGGCTGCCTCGTCCCCAGTGGATCTTGAGGAGGTGGGCACCGTGGCGCGGCCGAGGCCCGTCACCACGAGGCTCGGCGGCCGTGTGGCGGTCCGACCACCAGGGAGAGGCTCAGCTACCATCCTCCTCAGCCGGTGGAAGGCAGATGGGCCCGTCTATGTTTAGAAACACGAGCATTTCTTTTTTTTTTTTTTTTTTTTTTTTTTTTAATATTAAATTTTATTTTTATATTCCCCCATACAATTGCAAACGCCCCATTCTGACCCCAATCCTTCCCCTAACGCCCCCCACCCCCCAAAAAGTGTCTCTGGTTCATAGTTTTTTGTTGATTTTGATTTTCACTTTCTTATATTCATTTTCCTGGTCCCTTATTTAAGTTTTCTAGATTCCTGCTATGAGTGAGACCATCCGGTATTTTTCTTTTTCTTTTTGGCTTATTTCGCTGAGCATGATCCCTTCCAGCGCCATCCATGTTGCTGCAAATGGCATGTGTTTATCTTTTTTGAATGCTGAGTAATATTCCATGGTATATATGGACCACATCTTCTTGATCCAGTCATCTATTTTTGGGCATTTGGGTTGTTTCCAAAGCTTAGCTATTGTAAACAGTGCTGCTATAAACATAGGGGTGCAGGTGCTCTTTGGAATTGATGTTTCTGTGTCCTTTGGGTAAATACCTAGGAGTGGAATTGCTGGATCATATGGAAGCTCTATAGAAACACGAGCATTTCATAGCAACCAGGAAAAATGCTGATTACTCTCGAGTTAACTTTAATCATTCATTCATTTAGTGAGCTGCATCCCTCTTGCCTCGCCGCTAATTGAGATTTTCCCTGTGGTTCCTGCAGACAAGACAGTGGGAACAAGGCGGGACCCCCCAGCGCCAGCCGCGGGAGGACGGCCGAGAGGCTCCGGCGGGTCTGGCCAGGGCCACGGAGGTCCCGTCCTCCACCCGACAGGTGTTTTCCCTTGCCCAAGCCTCCATGCCGGCACCCGGGGACAGAGGTGGGGACTAGGCCCCGCGTTTCAGGACTCCAAGTCTGCAGGGAGCGAGGACCCCCGAGTGGACGCAGTGTCCATGTGGCCGCAGGAGGCTGCAGAGGTGGCGGACGCCGATCCTGACTGTGTGAGGGTCACTCAGCGCGAGGGCGGGAGAACGACACAAGAAGGGGCACCGGACCCCCGGCCAGCTCTCCTCACGCAGGCCGCTCCGTCATGAAACAGGCCACTGGCAAATTGGGTGGACGGAGGCGACAGCCGGGTCGAGCTGGGTGAGCCCTGTCCCCGCCGCACCTGACTCACCTGCGCTTGGCCCCACCCCTGCCGGGCCTGATGCACCTGCGCTCCGCCCGCAGCCCGGATGTTCTCACGAGTATCACGTGGGCACAGGCTGTGGCGTCTCAGACAAGGTACCAGTCCCAGGAGAGGCCTGGAGGTGGTTGCATGGGAACATCAGTGCTCTCTGCCTTCTGGGAAATTCTTTAGCTATTAGGTGCCACACCCCAACTTCCCACGGACTGTCCTGGGGTGCAGCCGTTCAGGCCAGCCAGAGCCCCGGGCAGCGCGGCCCCGCTCCCCTGACAAAACCCTCACGTTCTGCGTCTTCACTTTGGGTTTAATTGAAAACACTGAGGTCTCTCACTGACTACTCCAGCGAGTCCTCGGGTCTGTTCAATTTTTATGGAACCCCATTAAAGCTCCCTGCAGACATTGTTAAAAACGTTGTGTGCGCAGCAGAAAGTTCAGCCTCTTAGCGTGACTTTCATCGTGTAGAACAAGGGCGCGGAGACCTCTGTGACCCTGAGCTGAAGCGAGGGGACACCGAGTGTGGGGGCCCAGGGGTCTCTAGGAGGCTGATGTCGCGATGCTGGGACAGGGGCCCGGCCCCCCGCCCTGCTGCCCACCGAGCTCCGTGGGTCCAGGGCCACCTGCGCGGCCATTGTGGCAGCCGAGGGGTGCAGTGGCAAGGGGCCCCCGTGATGGGCCCTCCTGAGCACGGCCGTCCGGGAAGCACCCCCGGTCCTGACGGCTGGGACGGAGAGCCGGCTCTGCCTCGCCGGTGTCCTCACGCCGGCTGCCCTTGAAGTGATGGCGTTTTGGACCGACTGGCCTAGAGGAAACGCGTGGCCAGAATGAAGACCGCCGCGTCAGTGCCGCGGGGAGCTCGCAGCCCACAGGAGGGCCCGTGCCCAGCGTCCGGTGTGGCCTGTTTGGCGCCGGGGCTGCCCTGTTGGAGGTGGGCGGCAGCCTCAGCCCTGGCCCTCTGGGCACGAACCTCCTGTTTCCCAGCTCGCCGTCATGAAGTGGGCCAGGGCCAGACCCAGGGGGGCCAGACCGCGGTCTCCCCATTCGGCTCTGGCCAGGGTCCCCGGCAGCTGGGCGAGGGGAGCAGGGAGAGGCGGGCCGGCTCCCCCTGCCTCTCTGCTCCCCAGGCCTCGTCCCATCTGGATGTGCTTTGGATCCCACTTCAGTCTGGGGCCAAAGGAAAACATTTTGCTTCCCTAAATATAACCGAGGCTTGGTAATGCTGAAAAGAGCCATTTGCGTGTTTACTGTTGGAGCCACATGGAAATTAAAGCTCTATCAATTATCACACCGACCCCCCTTTAATGTAAACACCCACGTGCAGCTTGCTCTGCCGCAGCACACACAGCGACGCCCCCCGGCCCGAGCCGGCGGGGACCAGCTGCGCGGGGGGCCAGGGCCGGCCGTGTGTCCCCGCTGCGTGTCCCCCCCGGACCCCTGGCATGTACCGGCAGTCAGGGCACTGGGATGTCCTGGCCTGGTGTGTCCTGCCCCCTCCAGAGCCGGCGAGGCCCCTCTGCAGCCAGCCGTGTGCTGACCCCCAGACCCCTGGCTCCCGGCCACCTGGAGCCCCTCCTCACACATGCCCCTGGGTCCGGGCCTGAGCTGTCTCTCCAGCGCGAGGCCCGACCACTGCCAACCTCATTCGCTCATTCGTTCGTTCCTTCATTCATTCAGCAGGTGCTGCTGGACACACTCGCTGGGCCTCCAGCGCCTCTGCGGGTGCCGCGGGAGGGGGCGGGCGACCCAACAGCGAGGCTGTGAGGCAGGAGACGGGCTTGGAGTGGACGGCTGGCCTGTCCTCCGCCATGCTGGGCTCCTGACATCACCAGGCTCCGAGCCAGGGGCCGGAGCAGATCGAGGAAGCTAGAGGGACACCAGGGCACTGAGTGGCCGGCGCCCGCGATGGCCATCCTCGCCCACGCCTGCCCGCCTGGGCCCTCACCCTAACTTCCGCTCGTGCCCGCCTGGCGCTGTGCCCCACTACCTCCTGCAAGCCCCCTCACTGCCCTGGCCGTCCTGCCCCGGCCAGAGGAGGCTTTTATTTTTTTAGAATTATTTGATAAAAACATAAAAACAAACAAAAATTCCAGACAAGCACCCCCCGTATTTATTGATCTGCCCTGTCCGGCTCTTTTACGCAGACACTCGTTTCCTGCTAGAGCGGCAGGACCACAAACGCGGCTCCCAGCCCGCGGGGCCCTTCCGCCCGCCCCCGCCCGCAGGCCCCTCCCCGCGCGGCGAACTTCCAGAGTCACCATCAGTTTCCGTGTGAAGATCCTGTCCAGACGGCCAGCTGGACGCCACCGTCCCTCATTGCCAATTAAATCCCACGGCTTGCTTCTTTCTATCATTTCTCCTCGGGGCTTCGGGGGCTCGGTCAGCGGTGGGGAGCGGGCTGGACCTTCTTGCCCGTTTCTGCCTCCAAAGGCCCCTCTTCCTCCCGACTTCCACCCCCAAGGGAAAGCGACAGCTGTCAGCAGAACAAGCGGGACCCCCACGAGTCCTGGGAGGAGACCTGAGGAGGGGTCTCCTCGCCCCCAGACACCTCGGGCTGACCCAGACCGTGCCCCGCTTTCTGGGCCCTGAGCTAGGTTGCGCGGAAGTGGGGCCTCCTCTGCGCCGAGGAGGGCAGCAGGAGAAGCCCTGGGGCTGCGGGCGGGGCGGGTGGAGCAGGCCCACCTGGGGCAGGTGCCTGGGGAGGACGGTCCTCTCCATAGCGGCATGAGTGTCCAGCGCCCCCGGCCGGAGCTCAGTGGGCCCTGATGCCCGCCGCCAGGCTGTGGGTCTGCCATTGCAGTTTTGCAGGGCGAGCGGGTGCGATCACCTCTTTAAATTGCCCAGGTCTCTGGGGAAACTGCCTGCTGGGCTTCTTAGGGACATTCTCGGCAGCAGCCCCCGCAGGGCGCCCCTGGAGGCCCCCCCTTGGGGGGCCAAGCTCCCGTGGTGGAAGTGGCTGGCCAGGCACTTGGCCTCTCACCCCCCTCGCCCGCAAGCCGAGGCCTCGCTGCTGCAGCCCGGCCGGGGAAGCCAGTGACAGGTAGGGTGGGGTGAAGTGAGGCTCCCTTCGTTGCTGTAACTTGATCTTCCACGTGGAAAATCACAGAGAATTTCCACGTCTCTGAACTAATAAGCGCGCGCGGCCAGACCGCGGGGCACGACGAGGTTAATAGACTGAAGTCAGCGGCGCGGCAGCGACGGGCGGTGGGAGGGAGTGAAAACACACTCTGCACAACAGCATCACACGTAATGAAGCCTTGGGGGGCGACAGGAGCGGGGTCTGTACGTGGGAAAGCGCAAGCGAGCCGGGGGAGAAATCGAGGGAGACTGTGGCCAGTCGACGAGGTCTCTGTGCCCCCGGAGACTCGGCTTTGGCAGCGTCAGCCCGGCCGACGCGACCCTCAGCACCCCCGCCCCCTTCCCGTCAGGGTCCAGCAAGCTCTTTCCAGAACTGACAGACTGACTGTAACGTGAGCGTGGGACGGGGCCCAGGGCTGGCGCAGCGCCGACGGGGGCCGAGCTGGCCGCGCCCCGCCCCAGCTCAGCTTCCGCCAAAGCCGCGCGGGCCAGCCGGGGTGCTGGTGGGAGAGGGCAGCAGGCGCCGGGGCTCGGTGGACGGTCCAGGGAGCGTCCCACAACGCGTCAGCCGAGCTTCGAGGGAGGCGCGAAGGCGGAGCAGTGGAGAGAGAACGGGTCAACATGCGACCGTGCGTCGATGGCCACGTTTGTGAAAAAGGGATCTACTCAGGCCTCGGCCCCCACGAACCAACTCACATGAGCAGATTCTGGAATGAAACGTGAGATTAGTCCAAGGCCCGGCCCAGCAGCGTCCCCCGTTGCCTGCTGGGGTGTAATTTGAAGTGGCGGCAGGTCTCCAGCAGCTGCCAGTCCCGAGGCTAATCACCCCGCGCCGCGGATTCACGACCCCGCCAGAGGACGAGCGCTTGCCGTCGACACGCTGTGCGGTGTGGGTCGCGGAACTTGCTCCAGAGGGCCAGAGAGCGGCAGAGACGGGCAACCGCCCTGAGTGTCTGCAAAGGGCAGGTGCAGCCGCTGAGGCCTCGGCTCTGGGCCTCCAGGCTGGGATGACCGGCCTGTGCGCCCGGCTGCTCCCCGGCTGCTCCCCGGCTGTTCCCCGGCTGAACACGCGTGTGCACGACCTTGGGCACAGACACAGTGGTCCTGGCACCACCGGGCAGAGCACGCAGTGTGGCCAGCAGAAACTGAAGACCGGGGCCTCCCCAGCCTCCTGGCTCCTCCCATGGCCTGGCCGGGGCTGGGGACTCCAGACAGGCCTGGGGAGGCTGTGCTTTCTGGCCTGGAGCCTGAGTTGTGGGGGGTCTGGCCCCGAGGGTCGTCACTGCGCAACCGTCTGCCGGTGGGGTCTGGGGTGTGTGGGGCGCGCAGCCTGGTCTGGAGACAGCGTCAGAGAGGGCCCGAGAACCTTCCTGGCGCCAGACCCGCTCGAGAAGGAGGCGCAGCTGGAGGCGACCGCAGCCCCTCTGACAGCTGCGCTGGTAAATAAAGCCCCAAACAGCGCCTGGACGTGAACTGCCTTACCCGAGGTGTGAAGCACTCAGCACTAACCACTCCTCTCTCCTAGCTGCTGCGTAAACAGTGGGTTCAGGAGCGAGGGGGGTATAAAGAGCCAGGGCTGGCGGGCGGGACCTGCGGGGCCCACACAACCGCTCGCGGCTGTGGCCGGCTCCCGAGGGCCCTTCGGCCTCTGCTGGCGTGCGGGGGTGGGGGTGGGTGGCATCCGGCCAGCGGGGCAGACCCCTGGCGCCGGGAAGCTTCGGCTTGCTCAGTTCCGCGTGGGATGAAGCTGGGGCCTGGAAAGTGCATTATCTCGGGGCGCAGGGGAGAGACCAGGGGCCCAGCTGAGATCCAAAATCTTAGCTGAGGTCTGTTTCCTCATTTTCCCATAAATAATAATTTCTCTGCAAGCCTGTTTCATAGCAAGGGGATAAATTTACACGTTTGCTTCCGAACAGGCCGGTTCTCTGAAGATTCGTCTCCACAGGAGTGAGGCTGCCGGGGAGGGGAGGGGGCCGTCCAGAGCCCCGCCCGCCCCCAGGGCCCAAACCTGGCTCCTGCCCTGCCTTTCCCCTGCACGGCGCCAGGACCCCAGGACACGGGCCCGGGGCGGGACCCCGAGGCCGGGCGCCTGACTTAGGAAGCAGAAGCGGCGGCACTGGGTTCTTGTGCCACTGCCAGTTTTCGTATTAGCAGTCGCAGCTCAGAAAGCTTATGGGCTCATGTTTCTGGAAGTTTCCATCATTCATACTTAAATTACGCTCCTCTGAGAGGAGATAAAGGCTGCGGATTTTTATCAAGAGACAGACGATGTGGTGGTGGGAAATCGCGGCCCTTCATCGTGGGAGGTGTGAGATGCCCCCCAGGGACAGCGAGGTGTGAATAATGGGGTGTGTGCAACGGTGGGTGGGGGCTGCAGACCTTTGGGGTCCACCTGGCTCTGGCTGCTGTCAGTCCCGGGAGGGGGGCAGCTGTAGCTGAGCCTGCGGGGCCCCTGGAGCCGCTGCTGGGGCCGCCCTCTTGCGCGGGAGAGGCGAGTGACCTGTCTGCTTTGACAATCTACTAAGAAATGAAAGCGAAATGAAGCAGAAGGTCTCTCTCTGCACCTCGACGGACCCGCCCGAGTGCGCCCCCAGCTGGGAGCTTTGTGCAGCTGTGCCCAGGGCCCGCCCGGGCGCCGGTCAGCAGGGGTGCCAGGGGCTCCTTCCTAGTGGCCATGGCGTCCAGCAGCCCCCACCCGGCCTCTCAGCACCCTCTGGGTGGGGCCCCTGCCTGGGCCTCCCTTTGCAGACACAGGGCTCCCCCCAGCCTCTCCCTGCGTCTGGCTGAGCATGTGTGGGGGGGAGGAGGCACGGGCGGCCCCCTTTTGCCTGCAGCCTGTGGTTCTCAGCCTGCACCCCCTTGAATCGTTGGACTCAGGCAGGTTGGGGTCGGGAGCAGGCTCTTCCGGCTCAGCCTTCCCTTGCTCAGAAGTTGGGTGCAGGTCGCCCCCACCCTCATGCCTGCAGCCTTCGGCCCAGCACGGCCTGGCCGCCGCGGGCTCCACGGGCTCAGGGCTGGTCACGGTGACAAGCCGCCAGGGGCAGGTGGGTGAGGATGCTGCAGCCATCGGTGCAGATCGGGGCCCCTCGTGGGCTGGCTATGGCGCTGCGGGGCCGGGATTTCCGGGCTGGGTACAGGCGTGGGTTCGGGCTGCCCTGGGTTGTGGGAGCGGCCGTTCCATGGGGCATGGGCCGAGGGCCTGCAACCCCAAGTCCCCCAACACCAGGTCCAGCACCCGTTTTCCTCCTTGTCCGGAGGTGGGGGGCAAAACAGCCAGAGCTGGGGAGGTGACGCCCAGAGGATGAAGAACCCCAGGGGTGCGACTAGTTGATGATTTTTGGAACAGCCTTTAGCTGCAGAGAGAAAGATAAATAAAATGGGGGGGTGGGAGGGGGCACCTTCAGAAGAAGCGGAGCCCCCCCATCTCCTTGGCTGCTTCCTTGGGGCTGGCGACAGGGCGGATAAATAAACCCTCCCAGGGAACACATCAAAAACAGGAAAGTGCAGATACAGGACCAGACAGGCTGCATTTCTTTGTTACGGACGGACGTTTGCAGGGACTGGGGGCACAAGGACACGGAGGAGGCCAGGGGTGGGAGAGGAAGGCAGAGCCAGAGGGCGTCGCTCCCGGTAAGTGTGAGGCCTGAACCCCACTCTCCCGAGGCGCTCAGCCTGGGACACGTGGGGACGGGTCGGCGTGGGGCGCGGCGCCGAGCAGCTGTGACAGGAGGGGCTGGGGCTTCCCAGAGGGGGGCCTGGACTGCACCCTAACTTAAAGATGGAGCAGATCACCCCACCATAATCGCTTAGAAAGAGCTGGAGCTACTTAAGATCTAGATGTGAGCCCCATAATTAGATCTCCACTTAGCTCAGTAAACTCCCCTGCAAGTGTAAGTATCACCATGGAGATGCACGGTCACAATGATTCTAGCGTGTTCCTCCGGGCGAGGGCTCATTAGCCCCACGCATGTGCCGCGGTGCCGGACCCGTGCGCCCGGAGGGAGGCCCCTCCATGCTGGCCCCACCGGCGGCTCCAGGGAGGACTCCCAGACCCAGTAGGATGAGGTCCTGGCACGAGCGTCCCCCACCCTCCTCGCTGTCGCGGCCGTCCAGGGCCCCTGGCCTCGTCCCTCACGTGCCCGCTCGTCCAGGAGTTTCCGGAAGACCCGGGAGTGTGGCGGGCCGGGCCGGGCCGGCTGCTGGCATTTTCTGGAGCGTTAAAATGCTCTCGACTTGGATTTCTAGTGTGTTCAAGACAGACAGACACAAACAGAGGCTCTTCGTGGTTCTGGGGCTCGAGGGCTGACGTGCACCCTCCGTCCCTCCGGGCCCAGGCGACGAGCGAGATGGAGAAAGAGAGACGGGCCGAGCGCCGGCGGGCGCGGCGGGCAGGGTGAGGCGCGGAGGCAGAGGCGGAGCAGGGACAGGCCCAGCAGCGAGGCGCCGCTCTCAAGCGTAAGAAGAGACTCGAACCCTACTGACTCCTGACCCTTGACCTTCGGGCCCTGGGGTGCTCTTGGGGTCCAGCTGGCTCTCTCGCCCCCAAGCCCTGCAGGTCCCTGCGGGCTCTGGGCGGCTCTGTGCGCACCTGCGCCTGGAGGCTGCAGGGAGAGCCGGTGCGCCCCGCCAGCCCCTGGCGCCAGCCCCCCTCCCCTGGCAGGGGTGCGGAGTCACCCCGCAGAGTCCTCGCGCCGGGAGGGCGCGCCTCCAGACCCCGCTGGCCTGCCTGTGGCCGTTTCCTGGGGAACAGCTGTCTTCACCACAGAACCCGGTACCTCTCTCTCCAGGGGCGTCACCTGTGAGGTGCAGGTGTCTGGAATTACAGCCCGTTTTCCTCAGAATCCGAGCGTCTGGGCTTCCTTGGGCCTGGGGCGCCTTGTCCGGGCCTGCGTGTCCCCCAGGGACGCTCCCGTGTGCCCCCCACCGCCGGAGTGGGGGCCTGGCGCTGCGGCTGATCTGCTTTCATCATTTCAAACACCTTTATGCAGGGGAGCAGCTGTCAGTGGTGGGAGGAGAGGCCCCTGCGCGCGGGAGGGTCTTCTCCGCTCAGACGGGCGGCTGCAGCCCGGGCAGCGAGCATTTGTCTGGACTGAATGACGAGCCCAGCGCGGTGGCGACGCTGTAGCCCGAGGGTGCTCGCAGGGGAAGGACACCACGTTGTTGCTGTTGTTCTCATGCATTTTGGGGAAATCTCAATGTTTGAGCTTAAAGGTGAAGGTCAGCGTCTGCGGAGGGGCCACTGCCGCTCGCGCCAGCCCCTGCGTCCACCTCCAGGCACCCGGTGCAGCCCCGAGCGCGCCACACCGTGCTCAGCTCCGCGGGCGCTCAGGGCCAGGCCCGGCTGGGCAGGGCCGGTTTCCGGGCGGAGGCCCCGCCCCTGCTGTGTGAGTCCCACCTTCATAACCCAGCCCCCCGCGGGCCCCCAAACCTCCATTTCCTGGTTTGCAAATTGTCTGCAATAAAGATTGAATACTTCTTCCCAAATTTCTTCTCCATCTGGTTATAGGTTAACAACACGCGGTAAGGCCTGAGGAATTAAAAAAGAACATGTCAGGAGATTTGGGGATTTTTACGCTTGATTTCTCAGCTGCCGCGACGCCCCGTTTATGGGGTTCACACGACATGCTTCAGATTTCCCAGGCTCCCGGGGCAGCCGCCTCCCCCCTCTGCATCTGTGATCTGGCGAAGCGCACCCTGCGAGGGGCTGGATCTAAGGAGAACGTTCAGATGTTTGGAATTTTTCATATTTCCTATCACATACCCATGGGATCGTCCCGGAACACAGATTTTAAAAATTCATTCATCAGACATCAGGGTTTCAGACGTGAGCGCCGCAGTTGCAGGAATGTGGGAGACATGGAATCCCAAAGCTCCGCCCGCTCCGGGCGCGCAGACGAGAGCCTGTGACCCAGTTCTCAGAGCTGCTGAGCTGTTATCGGCAGCCTTTGCTCCCGAGACGCGGCTCCAGCACCTCTGCAGAGCCGCCTCACGGGAGCCGGGGCGGAGCGGCCCGCGAGCCTCCAGCCACCCGGCCCGCGCCTCTGCCCGGCCCGCGCTCGGGTCCCCCATCAGAGTCCTTGGCCGTGTCCAGGGAGAAGCGGTCCTGCCCGTGGGGGAGGGGCCCACGGGGGTCCTGGCCTGTGGGGGCCGAGGCAAGCAGAGATGCCCATTGGCGCATCAGAGGGGACCGTGTCCAGGGCCTCGGTCTTTGCAAATCACTTAATAGATGTTTAGTTTGTAAACAGTGGCGACGTGGTCTCTGCCGTGGAATGTCTGCAGAGGCTGGGCCAGCCCCCGTTTCTATTTGCTTATTTACTAGACGTCCCTGCCTGGCAGGAGGGAGGTGAGACTGTGACCCCACCCTGCCCATCCGCGCGGCCCCTCTCCCTTTTGCAGAAATCGCCCCCTGCCCAAACGCTGGAAGCCAAGCCCTTTGTGAGCTAGGAAGGAAAGTAGGGTGTCCCGCGCACCCCCGCGGCTGGAGGAAGGGCGCCCTCCCGCCTGTAGGCACTTGGGGTGCAGTCCCTGGGGAGGGGAGTGGCCTGGGGGCGTGGGACGTGCAGCAGACGCCCGGTGCACCCCGCGGGTGCGGGTGCCAGCTGGGCTGGGCGGGGCTGGGCTGGGAGGAGCTGACCGGAGGACTTGGCCGGGGCCGTGGGGCTGGCGTGGGTGGCCGGGGTGAGTGGGTGTTGGGGGATGTTTATTGGGCTTCGCAGGGATATGGTGGTTGACAAGGAACTGCCTTGTCCCTGAGCTGCGCGCTGAAGCACTGAGGTGTTTATTTTTAAAAAGCTTAAGCAGCGCAGACCCGGCAGCGGCCGAGCCCTGTCATCCCCCAGCGCCGGGGCCGCTGGCTCATCACGCGCTCGCCTGCGTTTGCTGAAATGTTCACAGTGGGGAGTCGAAGCCCCAGCGGGTGCTTTGCAGGCCTGGGGGCATCTCAGTGGGTGATGCCAGGAGGTGCCGGCGCCCCCCTGGGAGGCGGTGAGGGCAGGCCGTGGCCCCGTGGGGCTGCGCGGGGGAGGGACAGGCCGCTGCAGCGCCGCCTTCCCAGACTTAGGTGTTGGTGGGGCTGGGCCTGCAGGCTGAGGACTCGGGGCCCAGTGAGCCTGGTGGAGGACCAGGGGCCCATCCTCATCTCCTGCCCCATCCTGACCCCGCTGCTGGACGGGTCATTTTCCAGCGTCCGGCCAGGGCTCACATGGTGTGATTTGCCTTGGCCGTGAGATGTGGGTGAACAGGATGTGGCTGAAGTGGGGGCCTGGGGGTGGGGTGCTTGGGGGTCCCTGCTGAGGGCTGCAGGGCCGATTGGGGGCACCCGTCTCCTTGGCCCCCGAGACCTCAGCCTGCCCGCTGCCCGGTGCCACCTACTCTGTCGCCCGTGTTGCTGGGGATGCCTCTGTCCCGGCCCCGGGCAAGCCAGCAGGCAGCCCCCTCCCTGGCCCGCGACAAGTCCGACAAGGCGCCAAGTGACCAACAGGGGCCCAGTGATGGGGCGACGCGCAGGGGTGATGTGGCTGTGATGTGGGCCTGACTCCAGGGGTGTCGGGGAGAGATCCTGTGCCCAGCGGACCCCAGTGGCCTGCGACTGGGCTTCAGGCAGAAGGACACGTCCTGGAACGGCGTGGTGTGTGGCTCTGGGCGGGCGGGGGTGCAGACACGGCGTGGGAGTGGTGGGGTGTCCACTGGAGGGCTGGCTCCAGGTCCTGTACTCTCCCCATGGGGCAGATTCCTGGCCCCTGGAATATGAACGCCATGTGCCCCCTCGAATCCGACGTGCCGTCCAGTTGGAGCGCCCTGGAAATCCAGCGCCCCCTGGCAGAGCCAGCCTGGTCCAGCCTCACAGCTGTGTGGCCGGAGGATGCTGCCCAGGGCACACTGCGCGCGGTCCCCCAGCCCTCCCGGGAAAAGAGCCTGCCAGGGACCCCAGAAGGGCCCGGTCCTGGGACTGCCGGCCACAGACACTGCTCCCTTGGTGCTGGCACCATGGTCAGCGAGGAAGAAGCCAGGGGGAGCTGGACCTGGTGGGGCGGAGCCTGTGGACACCCCAGAGGCTTGGGCGGGAATGGGGGGGTGAGGCAGCGCTCCCAGTCCCTTCCCGCGGGTGGACCCTCCGGGGGTGCAGATGGCAGGACAATGAGAGCCCTGAGGCTGCGGCCCTCCGGCCAGTTCTGGGCACCCCGGGGGCGGGTGGCTTCGGCCTAAGCTGCTCTTCCTTCTCTGGGGGGGCGCGTCATGCGCCGGGCGCAGCAGCCGCTGTGACTGCGGCGTTGGCGTCTGCTGCGGAGGGAAGACAGCAGCTCCGACCGGGGAGCGCGTGGCTGTGCTGCCAGGAGGAGCACTTGCCTGCAAAGCGACTCACTAGATGTGAAGGCCTCCGACAGGCGCTCCGGGAGGTGAAGGTGCTCGGGCAGCGGCAGGCGGGCACACGGCGTCTCCTGCGCTGGGCCTGCCCGCCCCCGCCACCCGCCCGACTCCAGACGGAGCAAAGACCATGACATATACATGGGCGCGGGCGGATGGGCGAGTGGACAGGCGGCTGGATGGACTGATGGATGGACGGGTGGATGGGAGGACGGGTGGGTGGGGACGGGTGGGCAGCAAGGGCGAGCAGCGTGTGAGGGCCCAAAGGCGGCGGGTGCGTCTGGGCGCGGGTGCCCAGGCACAGGTTGGGCGCCCCCGGCTGCTGGCTCTGCGCTGTCCCCGGAGCCTCCACCTTCCCCCGTCGGGTCACAGCTGCCTCCCTCGCGCCTCTGTCCTTGCTCTTGCTTCGGGCGACCCCCATGCTCAGCCCCAGGGCACCCACAGCCCTGGCTCAGCCGGCCAGGAGGGACCTGCAGGCGCTGACGTCCTGCGTCTGCTCATCGCCCTCGCGCTTTTCCCAGGGAGCTCATGGTAGCCCCAGCACGCGCTGCATCTGGATCAGACCCTTTACCAGCATCCCAGGATCCGCTGCCCTCGGGGTCCACCTGCAGAGCCCGCGCCCCAGCAACCGCCCAGCACCCCAGGCCTCTAGGCTCGACCCGCGGTGCAATCCCCGCTGGGGAACCGGCCCCGGCCTGAGTGGCTGAGGTGGAGCCTGGCCCCAGGATGACACGTCTGAGATACATGCATGCACACGCGCACATCACGCACACACTGCACGCACACCCCCCCACACAACATGCACACCTCACGCGCACACCATGCACACACCCCATGTGCACACCCTACGCGCACACCCCATACCCCCCCCACGCACACCCACTCGCGCACACCCCACGTGCGCACACCCTACACGCACACCCCACGTGCGCACACCCCACATACACCCCCCCACACACCCCACGCGCACACCCCATGCGCACACCCCATGCACACCCATGCACACACCCCACGTGCACACCCCACGTGCACACCCCATGTGTGCATACCCCATGCACACCCATGCACACACCCCACGTGCACACCCCACGTGCACACCCCATGTGCACACCCCATGTGTGCACACCCCATGCACACCCATGCACACACCCCACGTGCACATACCCCACGTGCACACCCCATGTGCACACCCCATGCACACGCAGCACATGCACATCCCCCACACACCCCATGCACACCCCCCCCAAACACCCCCCACACACACCCCACACACCCCACATACACACACCACATGCACCTCACGCGCACATGTGTGACGCCATGGGCGCTCACTGGCGGGGCTGGGGCCCACCCTCCTGAGCCTGGCTCTTCCGTTGGAACAGCTGGGGTGCTGCACTCAGAGCCGGCACCCCACTGAACGTGGGCCAGACCCCAAAGGGCAAAGAGGGCCTCAGAGCTCCAGAGACCCCAGTGAGATGGGGAGGGCTGGCCAGTCTCGAGGGGAGCACCCCACACGGGTGGGCCCGGAGAGGGTGAGACCTCCAGAAGCCGTGGCAGCTGCCGGGAGTGGTCCTGGAGGGTGCTGCTGGCCTGCCGGCCTGGGGGAGACACTGGAGGGCAGGGGGGTGGGGAACAGGAGCAGAGGCCAGCGCCCCTGGGAATGGACAGGAGGGAGAGGCTTGGAGGAGCTGGGGTGCAGCCTAACCCTCCCAGATGCAGTGCCCCACTGACAGGGCCCCAGTGCCCTACCCTTGGCCAGTACCCCGATACCTCTACACCCATCAGCACCCCAAGGCCCACTCGGGTCCCCCGGCCTGCTGGCCAGTGCCCGTGAGCCCGACTGTCTCCCCGCCGCCGCCCTGGGGCGCTCCTTAGCACAGTCTGTCCGCGAGGGGGGGCCGGCACCCCGCCTGGCGCGGGACCCCAGCACCGCTCTGCAGTGGGGAGGGGTGCCCTGCGTGGTCGGCTCAGGCAGACGCCCGCCCCATCGCAAGCCAGGTGTGCTGGGTCCCCCGCCCAGTGGTGCCGCTCACCCCCTGTGTGGCCTTGAGAGAAAAAGAAAATAACAATCCATGAGAGCGACCGTTACAATGTTGGCTCCCTGCGTGAAGCCCGTCATCCGTGTCCCCCGCCGGCTTTGGGACGCGGCGGCACCGACGTGCGCGAAGGACCAGAGGGGTGCGGGGCGCAGGGATGCCGGCCCAGCAGGGCTAAGCGCGGGGAGGGGGGCGGGGGCGGCCTGGCCGACTTGCCAACCCCACCTTAAAGCCGCCGTGCCCGGGACCGCACGAGAGGTGGACGCGGGGTTTTATCTCATGGGTGGTGCCCACAGGAGGGGCCCCTTGTTTCCTAACCTGCTGCTTTGAACTCGGCGCAGCCGTGTGCGGGGGCGGCGGTCAAGCTGACCGTCGTGGCGACCCGCGGAGCGGGCACGTGGCGTCCCATGACGCTGCTTCCCGGCCTTGTCTGTCTCTGCGGAAGCGAAGGCTGGCAGCCCCCCGCGGGAGGTGGTGGGGTGCTCCCCGCGGCGCTGCTCCTGAGGCCGCGTGCTGGAAAGCCCCTCTGCTGCCTCCTCACACTCTCTTGTCCCCGTTGCGCTTGCTCAGGGCCGTGGCGAAGCGCTCACTTGCTCCCAGGAATAGCGGGTGTTGCCCCAGGAATAGCGGGTGTTGCCCCAGGAATACAGGTGTTGCCTCAGACAGCGGAAAGCCCCCCCACCCCGCGCCCCTGCTGAGAGCCCTTGAGGCTCACTCCCCTTAAAACGGGTAGACAGGTCACGGCCTCCGTGCCGAAGGCACTGCCCGGAGCACCCCAGGCTGGAGGCCGGGGTGTGGGGACTTCCTGACAGTCCGCGCTCCGGCAGCGCTGGGGCCGAGGCGGGGAGGCCCGGGGGCGGCGCGGGAGGCCGTGGCAGCCTCCGTTTCTCTTCCTTAAAAGAGACACCGGCGTTGACAGACCCATCCTTTTATTTCCACATTAGGATCTCCAGAGCATTCTTATTTAGGTAGCAATCTTTTAGAAAAGATACGTTTTCAGCAAAACACACAAACACCTAATTCACTGGGGTGATATCTGCCGCGGCAATTCCGTAGATGAAGAGCTATTTTGTAGTGTTCTGGGAACAAGCCATTTTTAATAGTCGCAGGCTGCTCTGCTTCGGGTGGGAACAGCCCCGCGGGCCGTGGCAGGTTCCAGAACTCTTGTCTCCACCTCCAGGACTAGGACTCGTCCCTTAAAACTCGGAAGCGGAGGCACCGGGTGCTGGTGGACAGTCCTTGGGCGGCAGGACGCCCGAGCCAGGCGGCCTGGGTGGGGCCGGTGAGGCGCCTCTCCACGCGGGCAGGTGCAACAGGCGGAGACACCCGCACGCCCCGTGGAGGCCAGACAACACCCAGAGCACCACCAGAGCCCAAGGGCCCCAGACGACGTTCCAGCAGGCAGAAGACCAGCCGCGGCCGCTGGGCGGGCGCTCGCCTCTCCCAGCTCCAGGCGTGGCCTCTGGGGTGGACTCAGGCCGGGCGCAGGGCAGAGCCTGCCATGAGCGGCCTGTTCTCGGCGCTCACAGGGCTCAGGCGCCAGCGCAGGGTGGGGACGGGGGTGGGGGGAAGGGGGTAGGGCTCCTCCGTGCTCCTCCTGGCCGGTCTGCAGGTGCCGCCATCAACCCTGGCCCTCTCTGCCCAGGGTCTCTGTGCGGAGGGGCCTTCCCCGCCGCCCGCGAGGCAGGGTGTTCCGGGCCAGCCCTGACCTGCAGCCGTGGACGCGGGTGACGGCAGGTTTTGGTTCTGTGGGATGGGTCCATCCGTGCCCAGGACCCCGGCGCGCAGCTGGAGCCGCAGCCCCTCGGCCGGCCGCCGGCACGCAGCAGGTCCCCCCCCGCTCTCCCCGCGTCCCCTCACATTTCAGCTTAGCGCCACGTGAGCCCCGGCGCCCCAGGAGGGGCCGGGCATCTGGATCAGCGAGCAGCGAGGTCCGCGTCACTAGCTCCGCTGCGGGGGGAGCAGCTGCGAAGCCGAGCCTGCTTCAGCGACGGGGAGCCCTGGTCCCGCACGCGGGCGGCCGAGGGGCCCTGGGGATGCTCGGTTCTGTGGGGCCCGGGCCGGGGCCCCCTCCTTCCTTCTGCGTGGTGCCCTGTGAGCCCCGAGCCGGCGCAGCCCGCAGCAGGCCGCACGTCTTTGGAGGGAAAGGGAGTGTCCAGGCTCAGCGGAGAGGGCGGGGCGTTTCGCCAAGCGCCGGGGCGAGGGAGCTCTGGGAGCTGCTTCTGTGGGCCACACCGCCGCGGACACCCATGGCCCCAGAGCCCTTGACCACACCGAGGGGTCCCCGAGTGCCTGCGCCCCCACCTGTCGGCCCGACGGCAGCCTCGGGCCAGGCTGGCGGGTCCTGTGGGGCGCTGGCCTCACAGCGGACTCTCCTGAGCGCCTGGCCCCCACGCGCCCCTCCTGGCCCTTTGCCCGCCGCGGGAGCCAGCGTGGGCCCCGCACCGGCCATTTCGTGGAAGCCCGCGCAGACGCCAGCCCTCTCTGGGCGCCGGGGATGCCGCGCCTCAGGGGCCGAGGCCTTCATGGCCCCCGGGGGCGAAACAGAGGAGCGCGGAGTCCGGCAGAGGACCCTGCTCCCGAAGGGACGCCCTTTCGCCCTCTCAACCACTTGTCGTGGTGCTACGGGGGCAGCTTGCTAAAGAGCCTGAGACCACAGCTCACGTCGGGAGGGACGGAGGATTTAATTAGCTTTAGCGTCTTAGGCCAATCCCGGATAAAAGCTGCAAATTGGGAAAAGTGGCGAGTCCAGACCTGGAGCCTTCAGTGCCCGGAGGGGCGCGAGGCCTTGGCTCCCTCAGGGCCACGTGATACGTCGCTCAGGGCAGCACCGGCCTGTCCCCGGGGCCCGCCCGATGACCCGCAGACCTCCCCACTGAGGACGGCTCCAGGGGCTTGTTGGGGAGGGGGTCGACCGGCTTGGTCCTGCTCACGTTCGCGTGACCGGGGCTCGCCCTCCGCCCCCAGATCAAGCACAATCCCCGCCGAAGAGGCGGCAGGATCAGCCCCGGACACGGCCCTCAAGCCACACGTCTGTTGTCGCAAGACCCACAGGGGATGCTGCGACGTGCTCGTCACGCCGCAGCCACAGACGCCTGCCCGGGCGGGCAGCAGGGCCGCGGAGAGGCTCAGCCGGGCGCAGAGGGCCCAGGGGCACGGGAGCGGGCGGGCGGCTTCCCGCAAAGGGTCGGTGGTGATGTTTCGGGCTGCGGACGGCACGGTCTCCGCTGCAGCTCCCGCGCTGTGCTGCTGTCCCGTGGGGCAGGGAGGGCAGCGGGCGCGGCCTGTGCTCGTCACCCTCCATTTCCAGGAACAGGAAGTGGGCCAGGCTTGACCTGCGGGCCAGAGCCAGCCCCGCGCCGGCTCCTGCTGTGCGGGCAGCCCCGGGGCTCCGCTTACAACGTCACCACAGCCGCCAGCATGACCAAGTCCCCCCTCCTCCTCCCGGGGACTGTCCCCCCCACTCTCAGTGGCAGTGAAAGGGGACGATGAGCTTGAGGCCATCGCTATAGGCTCTGCGAGACGTGAGTGTCCTGGACGGGCCTTCACGGCTCTGGCGCTGCCGGGGAGCAGCTCCGCCCGGTCCTGCAGAGACCGGCTGGAACTGGCTGGAACCCAGTGAACCCCCAGGTCCCAGCCCAGAGGCTCGCTCAGCCTGCCGGCCCCTCTTTCCTCACCTTCTCATTCTCTCGGGGCGGCCGCAGAGCGTCTGCTGGGGCTTGGAGTGGAGAGGGAGGAGGGTGGTGCCCTGAAGCTGGTGCTCCGCTGAGGAGGCTCATTGTCTCCCTGAGGCGCTCTGGGCCCCAGGCCACCGTTACTGCTGGGCTGGGAGACGTGTCCACACAGTGAATGACCCGCAACGCCCGAGGGCCTTCCCCTTGCTTCAGCAGATCAGACACCGCCTACCCTTTGCAGAAACGAACAGGTCAGCGAAACCCAAACTCATTCAATTTAGATTGGATTAAAGCCGGAGCCTGTTCCCTCCTGGTCCTGGTTCTAAGCAGGTGCAGGGCGGGGGGCGCTGGCAGGGGTGGGGTGCTGTGGGAGGGGGCAGGAGGGGCCCGGAGACCCTTTTGCTGTTTCAGAAAGTTCTGCTGAGGGTTTTCTGACGGCCTTTTGAAAGGTTAACATAAAAATGTTATTGGAAAAGCAGATCTGCAGAAATGAAGTGATTAAAAGTGGACAAAAACAGGCCACTGAGGAATACAAAGCAGCGTCCAAGAGGGAGCTTCCTGGCTTGGGGTCCGCCCTCCAGAGGGGAGGGGGTGCCCGGGCCGGGGGCAGGGCCCTGGTGCTGGGGCTGCTGCCCCTTCGGGGCCTGCTCTGGCCCGCGGGAGGGACGGCCGGCTGGCGTGCGGCCCACACCCGCTGCTGTTGCCGCCCGGGCAGACGCCCGCTCCCTGGCCTGGGCGGGTCTCAGCCTGCAGCAGACAGGAGGGGGCAAGAATCGGGGTGTCGGGTCCAGCTGAACACCAGCTCCTGGAGACTCAGGGGCGTGGGGGGAGGGGATGACAGCAAGTGGACTTCAGGCAACAGGAGACTCTCTAAGATCCTCCGAGCAGAACCGGGGCCTGAGAGTGAACCCCCACATTCCAGCAGCTGCCACTGGGGTGACAGTCTCTGGATCTTCCCCGCGGGTGGGGCCCTGGGCTGGGGTGAACGCACACAGAGCCCAGGCCCTGTGGGGGCGGCGAGCCCGGGTACAGGCCAGGCGAGTCCTGCTCCTCCTCTCCCGGCCAAGGTCACTGCCCCCCAAACCCCCATCTGCTCCTCCCGCTCGCCAGCCCGCCCCACGCCCGCCCAGATGGGCCTGCGCTTTGGTGCTGAGATTCTAATTCAGCTTCACGTTTTCCCCTTCCGCGCAGAGTTTCTGCTTTCTCTGGAGTTAACGCGCCGCCGGGGCCCAAGAATGAGGAACGAGCGTGTGCTGGACGGACACGGGGCAGCAGCAGCCTCGACGCGGCGTCTGGGTCACAGGCGGCAGCCAGCGGAGCTGGAGTGGGACAGGGAGGCCGCGGGCGCCAGCCTGCACCCCCCTGCGGCTCCCCCTCCGCGTCTCCTGCGTCTCCTTCCTTGCTTGGCTTCTGGCATGTGCATTGGCCTGACCTCGCCTTCCTTTGTTTCAGACGAGGAGCCGGGGCCGTGTTCGCCCACCTTGCCTTAGAGAATCCTCCTCCCAGCGGAAGCGTCTGCGCCTGCCCTCCTGGACCTCAGCCGGCAGGGCCGGCACGGACTTCGGCCGAGCTCTGGCAAAGCTGGGACCCCTGTGGGGAGGCTGTCCCGGGGGCCCAGGGCGGCTGCCCGGACACCCCACCGCACACGTGTGCTCCCCACAGCCCCACCCACGGGGGCGCGTGTCCCCTGGAGAGCCGGCCGGGCAGGGCGCCCCTTCCTTTAACCCGGTGCTCTGGGGCCGGGCGGGGCGGGGGTCATCTTCGCAGGCTGAGCACAGGCCGCCGGGTGTCTGTGGCCCAGCACAGCGGAGGCCCAGCCGCGTGGCCACCGGGCATGGGGAGGGACATGTGTGGAGGCCACAAGAAGCAGGACGAGAGAGGGGTAGCGACGGCCCAGCGTCCTGGGCCCGGCCGTGGTGCGGTCACTCACCTCACGCTATGCTGCAGGCCCAGCCAGGAGGGGCTCCTGGGGCGTGCGATGGGCTGCGCTGCCACGGTCACTGCCGCGGCCTGTCCTTCTCTGTCCCTCAAAATACTCGGTCATAAGAGCTGCCTGGGGGGATCTGAAAAGTCAGATTCCAGATTCTGTCCCTGGAGACTCCTGCTCAGAAGGTTGATGTGGAGACCAGAGAATCTGAGCTGCTAATGAGGAGCCCCGGGGAGTTTCGCCACCGAGGAGGCCCAGAGGCTCCGGGCGTCAGGCTGGGCTGCATGTTTAGCGTGAGCGTGGGTTCCGGTGATGCCCCTGAGCCGTGCGGCAGGAGGGACAAGGGAAGGGGCTGAGATGAGGGGGAGTGAAGTGAGTTCAGTAGAAGGGGGAGAGGCTGGGAGGGGCCTAGGCCCCTGGCTTGGAAGGGTGGAAGGGGCTCCTGGGTCCACACTGGTCGGTCAGGCCCCAAGGATCCGGTCCCAGAGACCTACCTCCATCCCTCCCTGAGGGGGCGCTTGGCCCGGGAGCAGCATCCAGGGAAAGAAGTGGTGGGCGGCGGTCGGCCAGGCCCTCTGCTCGCCAGCCCCAGGGCCTGCCCTCGGAGGGCTGGGGTGGAGGCTG
Organism: Talpa occidentalis; assembly: GCF_014898055.3. Classification (NCBI taxonomy): domain Eukaryota; kingdom Metazoa; phylum Chordata; class Mammalia; order Eulipotyphla; family Talpidae; genus Talpa; species Talpa occidentalis. Next base: position 105,768,908 of record NW_023600993.1, on the reverse strand, counting down.
TCCTGGCACAGAGGGGGCGCCGTCCCTCCAGCCTCCGAAGCTCACCCACAGCCCCCGCCTGCTATGCCCGGTGTCTCCTGGCTGGTCACTGTGGTTCTTGGGCGGAACGGGGGGCAGTTCAGTCTGTCTTGTTTCCATGGAGCCCAGCGGAGATTTCGGGGTTCTGGCTTCATGGCAGAATAAAGAAAATGTCACTCCTCAAACCTGCGCCTGTCACTGCTTGCGGCAGGACCCCCCTCCTGGAACTGCTCTGCTGGGAGCCGCCAGCCACCTCCTCTGAGTGACCGCGGCTGCCCACGTCACATGTAGCCCGGCCACCTGCTCACGCGTGAAAACTCACACGCACGCCGCTCTTCACTACACTTCACCGTCAGCCTCCTGGAATTAATTAAAAATACTGCACCCACCAATCTCTTACTAACGCTACGGCAGAGACCAACCTCTTCCATGTCGTGGTTCATTCATTTTGTAATTATGGATCTGTGGTGAACAGCACAAGCGTTTTTTTCATTTTGCTTATTTATGCCATTTATGCTCTAGATGTCTTCACTATAGTCTGCTTGTGAAAGAAACTTCCCAACCACATTAATGCAAATAAAGTCGTCCACCCCTCACGCCGCACGCACGTAGTCGTGCACACACACGGGCATGTACACACACAGGCGTGCACACACACAGGTGCACACACACACTGTGTAAGCACCATTTCAAGTCCTAATAAGGTTTTTTGGAAAGAGGGACGAAAACGCATATAATTCATTTTTTCTTTTTTTTTTTTTTTTTAAAGATTTATTTATTTATACAAGAGCTGGGGTTCAGGCCAGATGTGCGGGAGGGTGAGAGGATTCACCAGAGACAGAGTGGGGAGCAGAACAGGCAGACTGACGAAGTACACTGCTGAGGGGAGCAGCGGGCGAGACAGGAGAGGTCTGCTGCGCCATGTGGGTATCTCTGCAGCTGGCCGGGATCGAACCCATGCTGCAGAGGCTGCGGACAGCTTCACAGCACTGCACTCCACCCGCTGCGCCACCGGGGAGGCCCTCATTTTTTATTCTTAATTTAAATACAGATTGAAAAGCGATGCTCCACCTCCTATTCCCGTTTAAGAAATGACGTTGACACAGATACTCTCATTTCCAGCCTTGGGATTTACAACGACTGGAGCCCAGGGCTCGCCCGTGCCGCTCCTGTCAGGTGGACACTGTGAGAGCCGGCCTGGCGGGGCGGCAGCGGCCGGCGGCCTCAGCGAGGCTGGCAGGCTGGACTTGGGGGTGAGGGAGGTGACGCCTGTGAGGGGCGGCAGAGGCTGAGCCGGCCCTGGGCCCCGAGCGGGTCATGGCAGGGGCCGGGCGAGGACGGAGGCTCCGCGGGGCCGTGTCTGCAGGGCAGGCCGCCGGCTGGCCGGCTCCTCTCCGGGCCCACCTGCTGTCCATGCTGTGCGGGCTGCGGCGGGGGGCCTGGGGCCGCGGGGCGCCTGGCTGAGGAGCCGCAGGACAGCGCAGGACGGCGCCGGGGCGCACCCCAGCCCTTTCGCTGCAGAGTTCCCTGCTACGTGAATTGAAAATCCAGAGTGTCAGAGGAAGAGCTTGAGTTCTCGAGAGAGGAAAATAACAAAATCCACCCATGCGCTTATTACACCCGGAGATCCGGAGCGCCTGTCACCTGAGGGGACGTTTTCTTTGGTTGAAGTGAAAGGAAAACCACCCCTGCTGGATGTGGGCGTCTGGGGCGCCTTATGAGGCGAAATCCACACCAGCGGGGCGGGCCGAGGGATTCCCACCTCAGAGCCCCCGGGGGGGCCCCTCCCGCTGAGACCAGAGCCCCCCAGTGCCAAGGGTCTCGGATTTCATGGCCAACGCCGCTCAGGGCCGGGAGGGGACCCTGCAGACCCTGCCAGCGTGTTCTTGACCCGAAATCCACACAGGAAGCGTCCGTGCCCACCCGGGCTCTGAGGCTGGCGTGTGGCGCTGTCCTCCTGCCCACACGCGCTGGGGAGCGGGCCGGGAAGGCGCAGGGAAGCAGGTGTGGGGCGGGATGCGCAGTTTGTATTTCATGGCGCTGCCGCCAGACCCAGCACCAAGGGAAAGCGAGGGACCCTCCTGCCGGAGCCGCGGGGATGGTGGGTGTTTCCCCACGGGGCGCTCTCAGCACCCCACAACTCACCCGTCCTCTCTGGGCCAGCTGACGTGAGCTCAATCTGTCAGCGCCAACGCATCTTTAATGTCTTTTGTGACCTTGAAGGGATGCAAAGGGTCAGTCCCCACCCCCACGCCCGCCTGTCGCCCCACTGTGTGCTGGGCACGCCGCCCGGCTCCCTTTGCGCGAGTGACCTTCCCTTTGTGAACGGAGCTGCGCTGGCCGCTGTGGCCTGTCCAGCCTGGCCTTTGGCGCGAAGGTGGTAGAGAAATCCTCCCTGGCCCTGGTGGGCTCTCGTCGCTGGAGAAGTGGCCAAGGGCACCGAGGGTGACGGCTGACTTATGAAGCACCTACTGTGTGCAGAGAGAGAGAGCTGGGCTGCAGGGGTCTCCCGTGCTTGTTGAACCAGCTCGGCAGAAGCTGCTGCAGGAGCACAGCCTCCGGCGTCCCGGCCCGGCCACGGCTCGCGTGCTCCTGCCCCGCACGAGACAGACCCAGCCCGGGAAGCTGAGGAAGCTGCGATTCTGCGGGCCTCAGCCCCTGGCAGTCCCCGCCGGGCGGCAGCCCCGGGAGCCCGGCTTCTCCACAGAAGATTGCGGGAGGGGGTGCTGGGCGACTCGCTGCTCCAGGGCCCCTGTTAACTCTGAAGGCCGATTATAATTTGTCAATAGAAAGAGGAGATTTGGTAGAGAAGACTTAAAATTGGACAGATCATGCTTAAAATAAATCTCCCGTTATTCACCTTTCCAGCAGCCCCCTGAGAGTTATTTTGGGCACTGAGGAGCAGTGCAAACATTTCTCCCGCGTGTGTGTAAATAAAGGCTAACAAGCGTGTGCCTTCACCGGCGCGTTGGCGGGAAGCTGCCGCGGGGCCCTGACCCCCTGGCCGCCGTCCTCGGCGCAGACTCTGGCGCGAGGGTCCCGGGGCCACGAGGCCTCCCAAGCAGGCAACAGACACGCGGATGGAGTGCGTTTGGCAGCGGGGCAGAGGCGGACAGGACGATGACAAACGCGCCACGTTCTAGCCCCAAGCTCACAGGAGCTGCTGGGTCTCGGGCCCACAAAGGGTGGGGTGCGCCGACGCCTGTCACACATGGGGCTGGCCCGAGAGGGTCACGCAGCTGGGCCCCGAGTCCGGCCTTGGGTTCTCGCCTGAATGATGCCCACGCGTGCCCAGAACACGGGCTGGCTGCTGTGACGCGAGTGCGGGGAGCGAGGTCGGGGGGCCCTTCCTCCCCGGGGGCTCAGCTCTGCAGCACAAACCCACCCTCTCGTCCCCTGTGCTCTTCCCAGCCCCCGTGGCTCTGCTGGTCACCGACACCCCCAGCGGGGCCTCGGGGCCTGCGGGGTCCTGGCTCCTGGAAGGGCCCACCCAATGGACCCCGCGGCCACCGGGCTCCCGCCCCTCCCAGCCCCGCCCCACCGTGGTCTCTCCCCCAAGTTTGAGCAGGAGATGAGGCCCAGAGAACAAATTCAAATCTAATCTAATCATAAAAACCAGAGGTCGCCGCCCTCAGAGCAAACAGCCTTTATTACTTTTGTCTGCCACTGAGCCCGGAATTAGCTCGAAGGCAGCAGAGGTTGCCAGCAGAGGTTGCCGGCTCCTCGCGCTCCCGCTTAAACAAACAGCCGCGCTCCCGGAGAGGCCGCGCCACGGCAGCGCGCGTTGTTTTCAATAAATTCCAGCAGCGCTGCTATAGTAACTGTCCTCACCGCCCTGAGCCTAGGAGACGTGGAGACGCGTGTTATTATGCTGCTAAGTTGGGTTGCGCTTGACTTAGTTTTTACGTGTGGTCACGAAAACGCAGGAGAGTTTCTGAATCGCTAATGGTAACGTTCCCACTCGGAGGAGAGGCCCCCGGAGGGTCCTCAGGCCGTGCCCAAGGGGCCCCGGCCTGGGGGTGCCGCAGCCCCTCCCCCGCCCCCAGCCGCAGGTGCCCTGCCCGCCTGCCTCGCGCTGCGGAAACGCACGCGGTGTCGACATCCCGCCTTCTGCCCGGTGGGAGCTGGGAGGGGCCGTGGGGTAGGGTCAGTGGCTCTTTCCTTGCTCCCCCAAACCTCCTCCCAGAGGTGACGGCAAGAGTGAAAACAACAGTGTTAAGACACTGGCCCCGCTCGGCACCGGTCACGGGAAGGCGGGTGAGCGCGGCCACGAGCGGATGCGGCGGTCCGAGGCAATGGGGCGCTCGGAGGCCGAGAGAGAGCAGCGCGGAGGGGAGGCCCGAGGGGAGAGTGGCCGGAGCGCCCCACGATGGGCGGCGGGTGCTCAGCTGTAAACCCAAGGACAGACGCCCGCAGAGCCACAGCCGTGCCCGCTGCGCACCCCTGCGCGGGCCGCGGGCGGGACAGGATGAGGAACGCTCGAAGCCAGGCAAGACCCCCCCACGGAGGAGCAGACCACGGCCTAGGGGGTGTCTTTCCCCTAGGGGGAAACCGCAAGCAAGAAGAGATGGAGGAAAATATTTAAAATGCTGGAGAAAGAAGCCTTAGCTTCCATGTCCACCAGCTCTGGAAGCTTTTCCGTCACTTTTTAAAGATCCCAGTTATCCCAGAAGCTTGGAAAGCTACAGAACGTGGGGAAGGGGCCTCGGGAAAGGGCAGGTTCTGCAAGGGGTGGGGGCACCCCCAGTGCTTGCAGGACAGGGGCGCAGGGGGCCCTGTTAGCATTTGCTTTTGGAAAACTCCCTGGAGCGAGACCCGGCGTCTGTGGGGCACCCTGCGGCATGGCTGGCACACTGCCCGCACCTGCTCTGGGGTCGCGGGCCGCCGGACACTCTCAGAGGCCATGGTGACCCTCAGCACTGGGCCAGCCGCTCGCTGCCTTCCCAAGTGTCCAGGGATCGGAAAATTGGAACTGGCCACGCGGGCAGTCAGAGTCAGCCCACCGTCTCCCCTCACGGCACGGGGCGAGGCCACGTGTGGCGTCCTTGGCTTGGGCGCTTTTAAACCAGGCCTGGGGGGGGGGTGAGGTGGAGGAGTGCCTGTCCCGCCCTGGCACCCAGAGCCCGGGGGGCAGAGCAGAGCTGGGCATCTAGCCCCGGAACATGGGGACGGCTCAGCTGCAGCCTTCAGCAGCCGCGAGCCTGGTGGGGGGCCCTGACTGCCCAAAGGCAGACGTCCGGCGGCCTCAGAAGGAAGCGGGGGGCTCTGTCCCAGAGGAGGCCAAGTGGGGGGAGCCTGTGTTCAAGTGGGGGGGGGGTTGGCCTTTGCTGCCCCTCGCCGGCCGCGGCCTCCTAGCCGCTGTCTCAGCAGACGCCTTCCCAGAAAAAGCGGCGCGGCTGGGCCTGCTCCCGTCCGTCCCGAGGGCGCCGCCGCGGGGAAATGCTCGTGGAGCTGCGGGGACCTGGGGGCCGTCACCCTGACACTGCAATGGCGCTGACCGTGCGGGCAGCGCTCCGCCCACGCGCCTGATCCGCCTCCGCCTGGCCGGCTCGGCCTGACACCTGCAGGCGGGAGGGCGCCATCAGCAGAAAGCTTGTCGGAGTCCGGCTGACAGGCGGGTGCCTCGCACCCTCTCGTCGCTCCAGCACCTTCGACTGTTCCACGAGCAGGAGCCGCGTAAGGTTGTTCATCAGTCACCGCAGACGTGAAGGTTTTCCGTTTCGTCAGCTCAACAAAACGCAGCCCGGCCCAAACACCGCCCCCGTTTCAGGCTGGCCAGCAGAGCCAGCGCGCCCCGCACACCTGCTTAGACACAAGGCAGAGGCGGCTTGGTGAGGGCCGCAGCGTCCCGGTTGCCCTCGCAAGTAGAGATCGGCGCAGCGGGGACTTGGAATGTGGTACTGGGGGCTTGGACATTGCAAAGAGCTCGGGAAAACCACCGAGATGCTGAGATTTTGCTCTGTTCTCCTGGAATCAAAGAGAAAACAGAATTTTCAACGTTCGGGCACAGGCGGGAGGGAGGCGGGAGGGAAGGCCGCGCTGCCTTAAGCAGGAGAAAGAACCAGAGGCTCCCGTGTCGCCGCGGCCGGGCGCCCCGCCCCGCGGGCCTGTGTCCCTCTCGGGCACGCCTCGGTGGGCCCCGTCCTCGCCCGGGTCTCCGGGGGCGGCGGGTGCTCCCCGACGACATCAGTATTCCAGCCCTGTGGCTTTCAGTTCGGCTCCCTGCCCCGCGCGTGGACGCAGTGGAGAGTGCGGGGTGGCGGGGGGCGCCCTCGCCCGTGGGGAGCATGAACAGGTGGCAGCTGCGGTCGCAGAGGACGAAGGCCCTGGTTCCTGTTCAGTCAGTTGGAGCGGGTTTGGAGCCTTCCCCGCCAGCGCCTGCGCGCGTGTGTGTGCATGTGTGCGTGTGGGCGCGTGTGAATGCGTGTGTGAAAGAGCACACTTATAATCACTCAGCTTCTCTGTTTTCAGTTCAAGACCCATTAGTAGCCAGAACCAGGTTCCGACTTCGTGCGGTGAGGTCGAGGCTGGCACGGTCGCGGGCGCCAGGCCTTCCCACGCAGCCAGGCCCCGGCGTGCCCAGCCAGACCCGGGCAGTGGCGGGTGGAGGGAAGGGCTGATGACCAGGTGGCCGCTCCCCCGCTCTCTGAGGGCGTCCTTTTGGGGGTGTCTCGGAGCTGAGCTGATGCCCGCTGGATGCTCAGTTTAGACCCAGGGCAGCAGAGATTTTCTGATTAATATTCTTCATTATTAAGTGGGTTCACCTGAGAATGAAATAATTTGATTTTCATGAAAATCAGTCGACGTTTTTCATTCTAAGTTCAGTAGAAGCAAGTCAGTGTCGCCTCCTCTATTCCAAAGAGCAAGTCGTGCCAAGCTCGTCCCCCGCGGGAGCAGCTGGCCCGAGGCCCGCGGCCGGGACAGGCGGAGACAGCGGGACGCAGCCTCCGGGACCCTCCCGAGCTCCTGGTGAAGAAGAGCTTTACACCCGGGGGCGACACGGGAGCCGTCCCCGCTGTTTCTGGCTTTCGTCCCGCCGGGTGCCCCGGACGTTGCCCGCCGAGGCAGCTCCCGCGTGGGACACGCTCTGCGGCTCCTGCAGGGCCTCTCGCCCCGCGGCCGGGGGTTCCTGCGCGCCGGGGCGCTCCTCTCGAGCCAGGCCGGCCGGCGGAGGGGGGAGGGCGCATTTTAATATCGCTGAAGCACACGCGATCGGATAATTTAATCTTGGGGGGCCACCACACTGCTTCCCGGCAAACTTGAAGGGAAAATGAGGCAAACCAGCCTGAATTTGATTTTATGAATCGTGCCCTGAAGGCTTAACCCGGACGCTGCAGTGCTTTATTGCACGCCTGGAGGTGGATTAGGCTGAGATTACCGCCCTGTTTGTGCGAGAGGCATGGGCGGGCGGGCAGGCACGTCTCCTGCGCCAAGCTGCTCGGGGGGTCCCCTGCGGGGCTGGGCCGCCTCACCGGGGTCGGGGAGCAGTCTGGCTGGGGCCTGGTTCTGAGCCGGGCAGCCCTGTGGGCTCCTGCAGCCACCCAGCTCCGGGACGGCTGGGCGTCCTGCGCTGTCCTTCCTCGGGGCGCTCGGTGGGGAGGTGGACTCCGGTGGCCGCCGTCTAACACTTGCGGGGACCCTGCCACGGACTCCCCTGGGCCCGCCGGGATAACCCAAAGATGGTCCAAGACCCTGAATTTCATCCCAGCGAGTGCCCTTTTCTTCGAGAGGTGACCGCCAGGCTCGGGGCTGAGGGAAGGGACGTTTTTGGGGTGTTGCCCTGGCGCGGGCAGCTTGCCCTCAGCCTGCTGTCCACGGGATGGGCTGTCCATGGCTGCGTTGTCTGGCTGGCCTGGCTCCGCACCCCAGGTGCCGGGAGGTGCGGTGAGTGCCCCCCACTGAGGTTGCCTCGCATGGAGGAAGCCCCACCGGCGGCCGCCCACCTCCCCAATGCCAGGCTCAGCTCTGGCTGTGGGCCCGGCCTCCTCTGGCCCAGTGCGGCCGGCCGGGCTCCTTGGGACCGCCTTCTCACCAGCCCGATGGTGAAGGGCCTCGCTGAAGGGTGGGAACATTCTGGTCTAATTTTTCTTGAGGGCAAAGCAAACATAAAAAATCCAAGCCCCTCACAACTTGAAGCAAGCACTCGGGCCGCCAGCCAGCCTGGTACCTGCTCTCGGCCGCCCTGCCGCGCCCCGCTGCTCCCCAAGAGCAGCTCCCTGATTGGAGAGGGGTCGGCCGCGGGTATGGACGAGGGGCTTGGGAGGCTGCTGGGGCTGGCAGCTGCTTGTTTACTAGAGGGTCACGCCCCCTAGTTTCAATTTAAATTTTTTATGTTTTTCTTCATGAAAAATGTAAAACTTTTGTATTAGAGTCACGCTGAAGAGATTCAGGTCAAAGCACAGCCCTGTCCTGCCCGCTCCTCGGGCTCTGTACCCCCCAACCCCCGCCGCCCCAAACCGGTGGGACGGACGGGGCTCACCACCGCCCGGGGCCCCGGCAGGATCCTCGAGACCACCCCTGACATGGCCAGGTGGACCCCGTGACTGCTGCTGTGACGGCCTGGGGCCAGGGCTGCACGCCCCGACCAGTGCCCCCAACCAGTGCCCCCAGGCTAGCGCCCCCTGCCAGCTCCCCCGGCCAGCGCTGCTGCCCCCAGGCCACCTCGTCCTTGTCACTCGCCCCAGGAGGAATCCTGCAGCGTGGAGCTTAACCCCCACGAAACACAGGGCGCCCTGCCATGAGGATGTGCCTGGAACAGCAGCACCAGCTGAGGGGTCCTCACCCCGCTCGCCTGCACAGATGCCCACCGTGCCCTCCACACTCTAAGCCCAAGGGGAAGAGACTCGCCCGGGGCCTCGGGCACCTCATGGCCAGGCCACAGCCTGTGCGGGGTGCCGGGCTAGCAGGGAGAGGGCCGCTGTGGGCCGCAGCACTGGGTTCCCGGCCACGAGGGCAGAGGGTGGGAACTGGAGGGGCGGGGCTTCCACGGGCGTCCTGGCCCTTGGCCGGGCATCAGGCAGTGATCTCGTCTTGCCTCCGGGTCAGAGCAAACCGTGGAGGCAGCGGCTGCCTGGGGAGAGAGGGGTTCTGCCGCTGATTTATGAGGCCTGGAGAGAAGTGACCGGCCTGGCCGAGGCAGAGGCTGGTGGGAGCAGACAGCCTGCCTGGCGGGATCTGCTGTTTGGGCACCTTGGACCGAAGCTTGGCTTTGTACTAGCGGATCTGGACCCTGGCGCCCCTCTGCAAAGCCCTCGCCGGAGCCTTGAACGTCGACAGGATTCATGCTAAAGGGCACCAGCGCTGCCGTTCTGAGGCCCACCTGTGTCCCGCAGGGGGCTGCACACGCGCAGTTGGGGACTCGGCCCCCCTCCTCTGGAGTTGCAGCTCTGGGGCGGCCAGGGGCGCCGGGCCGGGATGGCTGGCCTAGAGCCCTGCACTGGAGTCGGCCATGCTGCTCCAGCGCTGCCAGGGCCCCGTGGGGGCCTGTGGGGGTCTGTGAGGCCCCGTGGGGGCCTGTGGGGTTCTGTTGGACCCCGTGCGGGTCTGTGGGGCCCCATGGGGCTCTGGGGTGGGCTGGCATGACTTTTAAAGACCAGAGACGTGTAAGCCCTCCCAGGAGTGGCCTCCCTGGCCATGTTGGCCCCTCTCGTCCCCAAGGCGAGCGCCAGCCTGGAGGGCACCCGCGGAAGGTGGGGGCCTGTTTACCCTTCTGTAGTTTTCTGGGGTCAAACAAATGACATTGTCATTGAAACATCACTTTCTATGTATCTTTCAAGCAGTTTCTCTGCAGATTTAGAAACTGTACAGAGACCGGCTCAGACACAGCCACAGTTTAAACTGCGTTAAATAGAATCTGATTTACGGGCACAGGGCTGGGCCAGTAAACCTGCTCCGGGGCCCCAACCTCACATTCCGGCGCTGGTCCCAGGGGGCCCCCACCTCCACCACTGCGCGGGCTGCAGGCACGCTCACAGACGCCACACCACGGGCCCGTCTCAGTGGGCCACACCACAGACGACTCCGGTGGGGACCTGCGTCTCCCCGCCGTGTCGCGCAGAGGTGGCGGGTTATCACGCCTCTCCCGGCCACAGCCCCCGCGGTCCTGGCGAATGGTTGCCTCTCACAGTGCAGTGTGCGCGGCGCTCGGGCCCAGGATGCTCAGTCCCAGGGCGCTCAGGCCAAGGGTGCTCAGGCCGAGGGTGCTCAGGGACCCCAGGGCGCTCAGGGACGCCAGGATGCTCAGGCCGAGGGTGCTCAGGCTGAGGGTGCTCAGACCCAGGATGCTCAGGCCGAGGGTGCTCAGACCCAGGATGCTCAGGCTGAAGGTGTTCAGGCCCAGGATGCTCAGGCCCAGGATGCTCAGGCCCAGGGCGCTCAGGCTGAGGGTGCTCAGGCCCAGGGTGCTCTGGCCCAGGATGCTCAGGCCCAGGGTGCTCAGGCCCAGGGCACTCAGGCCGAGGGTGCTCAAGCTGAGGGTGCTCAGGCCGAGGGTGCTCAGGGACCCCAGGGTGCTCAGGCCCAGGATGCTCAGGCCCAGGGCGCTCAGGCCCAGGATGCTCAGGCCCAGGCCCAGGATGCTGCTCTGGCCTCAGGATGCTCAGGCCCAGGGCGCTCAGGCCCAGGGCACTCAGGCCGAGGGTGCTCAAGCTGAGGGTGCTCAGGGACCCCAGGGCGCTCAGGGACCCCAGGGTGCTCAGGGACCCCAGGGTGCTCAGGCCCAGGATGCTCAGGGCCCCCTTGCTCGGGTTCGAGCTCCTGTGCTGTGTCTCTTTCGCTGCTGCCGGCGAGTCGCTGGGCATCTCTGCATCTCCAGGCTGTGGCAGTCGGTGAGTGGACTGTGACTCCGGGGCGACCCCAGGGCGACCCTGGGTTGACCCAGAGCGACTCGGGGTGATGGCAAAGGCACGCTGGCTTCTGCGGGAGTGCGAGCTGCTCTCAAGGCGGTTGAGTGTTTGGAGAGACCCGTGAGGATTGTCTCGAGCTCTCGCGAGAGCCTGGTTTCTTGACATAGTGACTCGGAGACGAGCACGACACACCCGCGTCCCTGGTCTGGGGGCCCGGCCCTCAGCGCTGACCTGCCCGGCCTTGCTGGCCATCCATGAGCTCTGCAGCTCTCGCTTGGGGTCCTGCCGCCGGGAGTGTGGGCAGAGGGGGCGTCTGGCAGCCTCAGGGAGGAAGAGGGCGTGGGAGCACCTGCAGCTGCCCAGGGCAGCCGGGCCTGGCCCTGAGCGGCTCGGACCTCAGCCCCTTGCCTGGGGCCGTGGGCGCCAGCCTGGTCCCCGCCGCTGTCACAGAGGGAACTTGCCGGGGGCTGGGGGGCTGGGCGAGCAGCAGGGTAGGCACGAGGGGTGGGACTCTCGACTCGAGGCGCTGCCGGTCCTGGCTCGAGGCGGCCTGAGAGAGCCAGAGGGTCCCCGGCTTGCCCAGCCCTGGCCCCGCCAGAGGAGAGGCGCAGGCGCCGAGGCCCGATGCTGCCCTGGACGCAGCCCCTGGAGGCCTCGCCCAGCATCGGAGCCGCCTCGGCCATGGAGCTGCAGCCCAGGGTCACGGGACTCTGAGAAACCAGACCCCACTGCGCCCCCAGGGCCCAGGGTCGGCCCGCAGAGCAGGAGCCGCACACGCCGCAAACTCCCGTTTTCAATTATTGGGAATTCTCCAAACAAGAGACCTTATTTTTATGAATGTTAAATGCAGCAGGTGATCAATAAAATCTTGCTTTGGTTGACATTTCCTTCAGCTATGAAACAAAGTTCAGTTTTCTTAGGAGTAAATGAGGCCTCTTGGGAAAAGCGCTAAAAAAAGATTTAAATAGTTTTCCAGCGAAGAGAACAGAAATAAAGAACGGGGGGCGGGGCAGGTCAATAGGTTTCAGCTTCACTATTTGCTCTGGAATCGGTCACGGCCCAGATCCACGGAGATGAAAATCGTCCAGGGAGGGGGGCAGGGCGGTGGGTGGGTGGCTCCTGGGGTGTGGGGACCCCGGAGCTGCTGACGGCAGGCCCGTGGGGCCGCGAACACCCGGCCGGCTGGGCTTCTGCTGTGATCTCGTTAAGACCAAGTTAATTCAGACGCTCGCCGTGGATGCTGTGAAATGCTTTTCAGAACCAGAGTGGCTGATGCCCGGGAGAGCCCGCGCCGGTGACGCCGGGAGCAGCCAGGGCTCCGTGTGCCGCCCCTTCCAGCTCCGGCTTCACGCGTGAAGGTGTCTCTGGCGCCAGCGACGCCTTGCGGGGGGGGAGAGGGGGGGCAGGAATCAGCGGCTTCTCACTAACCGAGTTTTGCTTCTCGCAAGTCAAATCTCAGCCCCTTCACCTGACTTTCCAAAATTCTTCTTAAACGTCCACAGACGGGGCTGGGTGGATGTTTGACTCAGAGGGCCCGGCGTACCCCACAGAGCCGGGGCCTGTCTCCCACCTGGGGGGCCGCCTTGGTGCTGAGAACGTGGCCCCCAGGCGCTCCCCTGAGCTGAGCGGGTCTAGGAGCCCCGGACAGTGCTCGGGCCCAGATGTGAGCGTCGGAGCAGCCGGGGCGGGCGACCCTCCCCACGCCGGACCTCGCCGGGCGCCCCGGCCAGCGTAGCAGCGCGGCGGGGGAGGTGAGGACGGAGGAAAGGGAGACGCCAGAAGCCCCTGTCAGTAACGCTGCGACTGTCCCCACGGCAAGTCCAGGGGCAGCAAAAAGCCACGGGGCCGGGCAGCACTCCGGCGAGGCGGGGGACGCGGGGAGAGACGCCCTGTGCGCCCCCGACAGCCGCGGCGAGAGCCAGGCCGCAGCGTGCTCGAAGATGGTGCTCGCAGCACCCGAAGTCCTGACAGGTGCGCCAGAAAGCCAGAGAAAACAAATTAGCACGTGCTTTGTGGGCGCAATCATTGTGTTTTGGTAAAGAAATAAAAAAGATGCAAGTGTCCTGTCCGGCGGACTGTCCGCCGCCGCGGAGCAAGCGACCTTCGCATCGGACACCGATCTCTCCCCGATGGAACTAAGGACTCTGTGACTCGCCAGATGCCAGGGAGGAGCATGGAGGGAGCCGGGCAGCCGCAAAGCCGGGCGCAAGCTTGGAGGGTCTGCACTCCCCGGGCCGCTCGGCCTCCCTGACCGCAGGACCCTGGGCCGCGGCAGCGCGGGGCGGGGGGTGGGGGGCTGGCGTGATGGCGGGGGGCGGGTGGGGACGTCATCCGCAGGGTAGGTGAGGAGCCGCGAGGGCTGCAGGGGTGCGGCGTGGCTGCTGAAGGAGCCCGCAGGCCCAGTGTGGCCGGCTGGGCCGGGGAGGGCGGGGCCCGGGCCGCAAGGAGCGGCGTGACTGCTCTGAAGGTGGGGTCCGCAGGCCGGTCTTCGGACAAGGGGGGCAGCGATGGGGGAACCGGATGGAAGTCGGAGTCCGTGGGTCCAGCCTGGCGGGAAGCGTCCAGGGTGCTGTGAGGGAGCCGGTCAGACCTGGACCCATTTTGAAGGTAAAACCGAGAAGAGTTGCTGCTGAACCGCCTGGGAACTGCGAGGAAGCGCGCGGCCGGGGGCTCCAAGTTTGGGGAGGATCATTGCAAAGAGAGAGTCTCCATCGCGTGGAGTTAGACCAGGGGCAGGCTCAGCATGTGGGGGGGCCCCCAGAGGCTGGTTTGGGGTTTGTAGTTTCAGCCGAGGGTTAGAACGCAATCCTGGCGACAGGAAGGTTGTGGGGGAACTAGATCCTGGCTGTGTCATGTGTCGTGGGGGTGTAAAGACACCCCAGGACCACCCCAAACAGTGGCCACAGGACCCACAGCACTGGCACCCCCAGGGGACTGGCTGGAAATGCAGATTCTCTGGCCCGGCCCCACGCAGACTGGGTTGGGAGCTTGCGGTGGGACCTTGTGGTTGGGACCCCCCTGCCCCCCGGCGGCTGGGGTGTCTCTGGGAGACTGCGGGGTCCCAGCACTGGGCCTGGCACCGCGGGCTCCAGGGCACGCGGTGACAAGAGAACCAGCCCAGCGGACGGAGAGAAATGCGTGGGAGGGGTAGGAGGGGATGAAGATTCTTCCCAGATAAACGCGCAGATTCAAGGCGATCCCCACATCTCAGGCGCTGACAGGGCTTGGCAGCTGCTCCTGAAAGCCCCAGAGGAGAGTAAGGGCCGAAGGTGGGTGGGTCGCGTGGGGGAGCCTGGGGGGGCCGCCCGGAGCCCGGCGCTGGAGGTCTGCACGCGGACGGGCACCTGAGCCGCTGGGCAGGAGGACCTCAGCTGCGCGCGGACGGGCGGCCAGACATATGGGCGCGAGATATATTTAGCCCCTCACAACACCAAGCAGAAATACACCCCAGATGGATGCAGGGCCTGAACGCGAGCAGCAAATGTTGGGAAAGAAAATATAGGATAAAGCCTCCGTCTCACTGGACAGAAGACGCTCTCCAGGGAAGGGTGATGGCTCTGACAGCACAAAGTTGAGGACCCGCGGGCGAGGGAAGCCGGTCTCGCAGGCGGGGAGGACCGTCCCTGGCGGGCACCGGGCCGCGGCCCTGCGGGTCCAGGCAAGTGCGTGTGGGATGCGCCGAGACGGCGCGGGGGGCGGGCGGGGTGCCTGGCTCCAGGCAGGAGGGCGCCCGGGACAGGTGGGTGGTGCTGGCCACGTGGCGGGTGCAGGGCCGCCAGAGGAGACAGCCAGCGTGAGCCGCCAGCGCGTCCACGAGGGAGATGCCCGGGAAAAGAATCATTTGTTTAAACGCCGGGATCCTGGCTAAACGTCTCGACGAGACCCCAGGACAGTCACCGCGGACACGGGACACCAGGCCTCGGGAAGGACCGCCCAGCACAACCTCTGCGCCCCTGCTCCGCCGGCGAGGGAGGTGGTCGCCACGTGGGCGCCGCCCGTCACGGGAGCTTAGGACGCGGTGTGGGGTGAGTTTGTGGTTCCGAGGCCAGAAGCAGGACAGGCCTGGGAGCGGCCAGAGCCCGGCTGGCCCGCAGCCTGGTCTGGTGGGTCTAGGGGCGCGGACACCGCCCAGGAGGAAATGGGAGGAAAGGGCTGGGCCGGAGCAGGTGTGGGGCCCACTCTCAGGCACCCGCCCAGCCCTCCCGCCGGCACCTCGGAGGTGAGCTCAGCCAGGCTAGAGTGGCCTGCCGCCCCCTGCGCCCCCGCGCGCCCTCAGCCCTCCCTTGGCAGCGCCCAAGTCCATCCAGCCGCCTGCGCAGAGCTCTCGGCTGACACCACCGCTCACGAGGACCTGGGCGTTCACCCGCGGGGATGCTGGGCCGGGCTCTGCTGGCAGCCTCGGAGGAAAGCCCAGGCCCAGGAACCCGTGGGGCTCTGGGGGGCAGCTTGAGCTCCCTGTGGGGTCTGGGGGTACAGCCCTGTGCTTCCTGTGGGGTCTAGGGGGTATAGCCCTGTGCTCCCCGTGGCATCTGGGGGCAGCCCAGAGCTCCCTGTGCGGTCCGGGGCAGCCCTGTGCTCCCCGTGGGGTCTGGGGCAGCGCTGCTGAGGACATCTGTGGAAGAACTTGGGGCGAAGAGGCTCTGATGAGGACGCTGGCATGGCAGCCAGCCCTCTGACGCAAACAATGCCTTGTTTTATTGACGCCTGTTTGACGGGGTCGCGCCCCACGGAGCCCCAAGGTGCGGCGAGTGCACCCGCGTTCTCTCTGCTGGAGGAGAGGCGCAGGCGCCAAGAGGTTTTCAAAGCCACGGGAGGCACCACGTAGCAGCGCCTGAGCCACCACTGCCCGCCCAGCCCACGCGGCCGGGGAGGAGGCAGCGAAGCTGCTTGGCGGCCTTGGCGGTGAGATGCTTGAGTTTCCCAAACAAAAGCACGTGCGGAACGAGAAGCAGGAGACGAATGGCCTGGCTTCCTTCCAGCTAGAGCGCTCATTTCTCCCCGGAGCCCCGGCTCCTACATCCACGCTTTCATTCATTCATCACCCTCCGGGGGGCGGGCGGTGCGGGCCGGAGCGCGGTGGCCGGCGGCGGAGCGGGGCCTGCCCTTGGCCTTGCCTCCGGAGGCCACGGGGCGTCCGCACGCCAGCACGCGGTCACCAGAGGGGACGGAGCACGCAGGCGAGCAGGAGCCGCGCGGAGCAGAGACCCCCGGCCTCCAGGGTCTCCCCATTGGGGCCGCTCCGGGGGCTGCTCCGGGCAGGGGCGTGTGAGCCGAGCCCCAGGGCAGGGGCCGCCAGCCGGGCAGTGCGGCGAGCTGGGCGGCGCCGGGGGGCTGAGACCCCAGCTCCGGGCCTGCGCACGGAGAGGCTCCGCTGCCTGATCAGCGCTGAATGACGCACCTTTTAGATCTTTAAGCTATTTTTGATCTGGACAAAAACGTAAAAACAAAATAAAAAACAGAAACTTGGTGGAACCCGGAGTCCAGCAGCACCGAGGCTCTCGCTGAGCCGCGCCCGAGCCCGCGAGATGAGGCCTCGCCTCCAGCTTCCCGCCTGAGGGCCGAGGCCCCGCAGCCTCCACCCGGGGCCCGCCCGCGGCCCGCGGGGGGCCCAGTGCACAGGCTCTCCTCACCGGCGGGCTCCTGAGGGCCAGGCCTTGGGGTGGTGTCCCCAGGACCCTTCCGGCGCGGGGGCCGTTCCAGACGCGGCGCCAGGACGCCTCCCCTGCACGGCGGGCTTGCTTCCACGGCGAGGAGACAGAAGCAGAAACAGACGGTTCCAGAGAACGCCCAGAGCCACACAGGTGCGTGAGTGATAAATATTTATTCCATGGCCTTAAAAATTGTATGGATTTCTCAAATCACATCTGTTGGAGAAAGTTTTTACTCTTCTGGTTAATGTGCCTTTCTGAATCCTGCTTCCAATTTAGAGCAGGGGCGAGCGCCAGCCCCGCAGGAGGCGCTGATCCTGCCACAGAGGCCTGACGGCCTGGGTCAGGCCCCACCCTTGCTCTGCGGGGCCCCTGGCAGGGGCCAAGGGTCCTCTCCTGCCATCCCCGCTGAGCCAGCCTCAGTTTCCCCACCTGCAAGGTGAGAGGCAGACTGAGTTCCTCTGCCACCCGACGTGTTCACTGGGGAGAGAGCGGCCCCCCTGCGCGCCCCCCTCTCGGGCAGGCGGCTCTGGTGTTGGGTTACTGGTGCTCCCCTCCCACAGGGGGTGGCCCTGTGTCCAGACATCCCGTGTCTCGTGGACACGGCCAGGGGCGTCTCGTGGACAGAAGCAACACACCTTCTGCTCGTCCCTGGGGACCCCGCGGCTTTATAGAACACAAGGGGAAATTCCTCTTGGGGTGTAAATCCACGTTCCCGAGGCGGTCGCTGGAGCCCAAGGACCAGGCGAGGGGAGGCAGGCCTCGGCAGATTCTAGGGGAAGGGCCTGGGCGGATTCTAGTCTGTTCTTCTTTCACTGGCCCACAGCTTCCTCTCCCTGGGTCCTCACCTGGCCCTGGGGGACAAGTCACCCCATCTGTGTCCCAGCTGCCTGATCGCATGGGGACACCAGTCATATTGGGTAGGGACCCGCCCTGCTTTTCCTTTATTTCACCTGAATCGCCTCCTTGAAGGCCCTTCTCCACACGCAGGCCCCGAGGGGCTGGGGCCGGGCCGAGTCCCGGGGCGTCTTGCTGAAGACGGCGCCCGGTGCAGGCAGCGTCGGGCCAGCAGGCTCAGGCGCGTGGCGGTGAGTGTGGAAACGTGCTGAACCGCCGTGGCGACGCGTGGAATGACACGTGAAAAACTGTGAAGCACAAAGAGACTTTATGTCAGTTTATGGAGCTGGGGCGCGTGACGGGAAATGAGCAGCGAGAGCCACGGAGGGAGACGGCGGATCCGTGTGAGAGGCCCGGCCGGGGAGGACGAGGCGGGAGAGACGAGGGCGACAGAGGAAGTTCTCAAGGGGGCTCGTTGCGTTCCCGGGCGAACCTCACGGACCGCAGGTGGGGGGCGGGGAAGCCGCGCCTGTTGTCAGGGGAAGGCAGGCAGGTGCCGGGGGGCCGGGAGGCCGGCCGTCCTCCCAACCCCCAGCCAACCCTGGCTCTGTCTGGGCTCTCCGGCCTTCTCTCGGCTTCTCTGCTCTCGGCTTCTGCTGGCGTCCCCGTGACACCACCTTTAAAAGCCCAGTCATGGCCCAGGGGAATCCCACCTACCCACACCCACACCCGCTGCAGGTGCCGCCATCAGGCGTGCCTTCAGGCCCGCAGGGTTCCGTCTTCTGTGCTATGGTGGGAGGGCAGAAAAGCCTGATACTTTTTCCCTTGCCTGCAGATGGGGAGAGGGGAGCCGGGCTTGCAGGTGAGGGAACTGGTTTAACGAGGAACCCTTGTCTTCTGATGGGATCAGCAGGTCCTCATTCTCGCCCTACGTGGGCTTCCTGCCAGATGCCTTTTCGCCCTCGTGATTCTGGTTCCCGCCAGACCTTTCAACGCGTGACGGGAGGTAGATGCTAGGCGGGCAGGTGGGCGGGCAGGTGGGCAGGTGGGCAGCAGATGATCGATTATGGATGAGTTTGGTCAGGCGGGAAACCTAAGAGTCCAATAGAAAGAGTGGACACGAGAGCCGGGGGCGGGGCAGACGGTGAAACACGCGGGTCGAATACATGCAACGACATGCAACACGAAATGCGCCTGGAAAGCGCCTTGAAAGCTATTTTTCTCTCTGGTCACGTTGGAAAGACCCATTATGCCGCCTGCGCCGCCGCTGGGGGGCCCCTCCTCCATCGCCAGGGGGGCAAACCTACGTGATGTGACCTCTACCATAGAACTGCAGTTTCCCGAGCCTGGGACTCCGACTCCGCCCAGAGGCGCAGGCTAAGACAAACCCACGTGTGGGGGGGTGACCTGCGCTCGAGGTCCTGCCGCTCGTTGCAGCGGCATCGTAAACTGCAGGAAAATATTGAAGAGGATCTCGCTTTAAATCAACAGATCTGCCCCTCGGGCCCCCACGGCTGTGGGCGGAAACAGGCGTCTCTGCCGCTGCCTCAGAGCGAGCGCGTCCGCCCCTGCTGTCCTTGCCTCGACGGGTGCTGTGTCGCCGGGTGTCGGGAGCTGCCCTGGGCGCAGAGAGAAGATGGACGTGAGTCACTGGCCCGGGACGGGGGCTGGCCGGAGCCCAGTGCCCCGGCGGGGTGGGCTCTGCAGCAAGCGGTGGGAGGGGCCAGAGCAGCGTGTGGCAGCGGGTCGGAGGGTTGGCGACATCAGTGTGAGCCGGTGCTCAGCCGGGCGGAGACGGGGCTGGTGGTGGTGGTGATGGCAACAGGGGGGTGGATGGTCGGTGGATGGGTGGGTGGATGGACAGGTAGGCAGGTAAGTAGACAGACAGACAGACAGACAGACGTAGAACTACATCGAGAAACAGTTGAGTAAGTGCGCCACGGGCCGGTGCACACTTACTTCTCCCTGCTCCGTCGGATGAGAGCGCCCAGGAGCAAGGACACGCCGACAGCAAAGCGACCAAAACCATGTCCAAGCAAGGAAAGCAGGGGCTGCGGGGAGAGGCTGTGGGTAGAGCCAGGGTAGGAAACACAGGAGATTAAGCCACGGGGAGCGAGCACTTCACGCTGCCGCGATGACTATAATCAAAGAGGCAGGTAATGGTGAGAGTCGGCCAGGATGGGGAGAAATTGGACCCTGCCTGCGCTGGTGGCGGGAAGGTGAGATTATGCTCCACCTTGGAAAATAGCCTGTCGGGCTTTATAAAGATGAGACATAGAATTACCACATGACCCATAATTCTCCTCCTAGGTGTATGTTCAGGAGAAGCTGAAGCTCGTGTCCCCAAAAAAACTTGTCCGTGGGGTCCCAGCGGCGATAGTCAGAGTCACCGAACAGTAGAGACAACGCGAGCGCCTGTCGACCGACAAACGGTGAAATGCAGGGTGAGCGCGGCGTGAGTGGAGCATTTCTCAGCGAGAAAAAGGAATGAAGTGCTGCCCGGGGTACGACCTGGCTGAACCTTGAGAGCATGATGTGAAATGAAGGGTGACTGTCACAGAACCACACGCCGGGGAGTGTCCAGACCCGGCGTGGAAAGCCTGCCCGGGTCGCCTGGGGCTGGGCCCGGGCACAAGAGGGCGTGACGGCGCTCGGGGCAGGCTTGCTCTCCAGGGAGCGCAGGCCTCTGGTGCGGGAGTGCGGGGCAGCCCCACGGTTGTGGGCACGCTGAAAACCCCTGGACTATGTGATCCGCACGGTGGATTGCACGGCGTGTGCCTCACATTGCAATAAAATACTGGGGCAACTGGGTGTGAGGGGCACGGGGATCTGCGTACCTCACATTTTTTCTGTAATCCTAACGCTCCTGGAATAAAATGAAACCTGTATTTTTTTAAAAAAGATTTATTTATTTATGCATACAGAGCTGGGGCACAGGCCAGAGGCGCGGGAGGGTGAGAGGATCCACCAGAGACAGAGCGGGGAGCAGAACAGGCAGACTGATGCAATACACTGCTGAGGGGGGCAGCGGGCGAGACAGGAGAGGTCTGCCGCGCCCTGTGGGGTTCTTGCCGGCCAGCGGGGATCTAACCCGCGCTGCAGAGGCTGTGGATGGCCGCGGGCCTATGTCTAGACCTAACGCTGGGTCGGGCGCCGGGGAGGCGCGGGGCCCGGGGCGAGGGCTGGGGGACAGTTGCTGCAGATGCCCTGGCAGGGACCCCGAGGTCACCCTCCCCGCCGGGCTCCTGCCAGCCTCCACACGGGCCTTCCCCGCGGGCCACCCCAGGACTCGCCCGCCCTCCGCGCGGTCAGATGGCGTGAAGCCGCCCTCCGGGAGCTCTGCGAGCCCCAGGCCGCCGCCAGCGCGCGCCGTGAGGGCTGGGCCTGCTCCCGCGGGGTCTCCCCGCTCGGCCGGTCTGCAGGACCTGAGGGGCGAGGAAAGAGCCTCCTCCACCCCAGGGTCGCCTGCCTCCCCCGGGCGCCAGACCAAGAACAGCCGCTGCTTCTGACACGTGCCCACACGAGAGTCAGCTAGCGGGATGCACAGCGTCTTCCCAGGAGGCCCGGCAGCCTCCCGCCCTCCAACCCGCGAGGCCGACCGGCTGGTCTTCAGGAACCAGGCGTCCACTGCGGTAGAACCTTCTAGAGTACGCGCTTAGAGTGATGCACTGTAACCAGGGCTGTGAGGTCCTCTCTGGACACCCCGCTGCTTCTCAGCTCTGCCCTGGCCCCTGCGGCTGCTGGAATCCGCTCGGCGCCTCGCCCGGTGCCTCGCCCGGTGCGCCTGCGGTACGTGACGGGGTTTCGGGTGAACCCAAGGACGGCTCTGCTGGAACCCCGGAGCCCAGGGGGGGCATCCCGCCGCTCCGCGTGCTCCCCGGGGTCCCAGACAGCCACCACGGCCGCCGGCCCCTCCCTCTGACGCCCGCTGGTCTGAACCGCACTGTGAGGACACTGGGGCCCGACCGGCGTGGGCTCCCCGGTCCCGCGGAGGCTCTGGGGGCCCCACCTCTCTCTGCCGCCACCCCCGTTCCCGCCCGCAGGCCGGCGCTGGGAGGCTGGGGCAGGAGCTGGTGTTTGATTGTCTTCGGTGTTTTCGAAGCAGGAGAGGCTGTCGTCGCCTGGAGAGGCACTCGGCGCGGGGAGAATGGCTCTGATTTCTGGAGTGTCTGTCAGCGGCAATTACACCCTGATTGACCTGCTTGGCATTAAGAAGCCTCCGAACGCTCGCTCCGCGCGGGGAGGTGAGGCTCTTGCTTCTATTCTTCCACCAAGCCTGTCTGCCTCGAG
The DNA here is from genome assembly GCF_014898055.3 of Talpa occidentalis. Classification (NCBI taxonomy): domain Eukaryota; kingdom Metazoa; phylum Chordata; class Mammalia; order Eulipotyphla; family Talpidae; genus Talpa; species Talpa occidentalis. The sequence continues at coordinate 105,747,271 of NW_023600993.1, read as the reverse complement.
GGTTCACCAGGGCGCCAAACCCCAGGATGAAAGCACCAGGTGGTTGCGCAGCGTGTTCTGCGCCGCTGACATTTTGAAAATCAATATTTTAAGCCCCACACAGAGACCGCGGATCAGGCTCTTGCTCCGACACGGGCGTGGCCAGCGGCCGTGAGTCTTGGCCCAGCGACACGTGCTGCAGGTGTGGAGGGAAACGTCGCGGGTCCCCCCCACCGGGGTTTGTAGCCTGGGAGGAGGATGGGGACTCGGGGTCGTGAGGATGGGGGTACACTGCAAATTGGGGGCCCAGCACAGCAGGGATCCCTGGTTCTCCAGGCTTGGGGGCCCCCCTGAGTGGTGGGTGATTCATGTGGGAGAATCGCGCTCCTAAAACGTGCTGTCTGGGTGACACCTCCTCACAGTGTGCTCCCTCCCTGCTCCTCCCTGCTCCCCTGTGTGCTCCCCTGTGTGCTCTCCTCCCTGCTCCCCTCCCTGCTCCCTCCCTGCTTCCCTCCCTGGTCCCCTCCCTGCTCCTCCCTGCTCCCCTTTGTGCTCCCCTCTGTGCTCCCCTCCATGCTCCCCTCCGTGCTCCCCTCCCGCCTCTGCAGGGCTTGGCTTAGCTGCTCCCCGTCCCGCGTCCGCGTGGGGGCATTTCCGTTTGAGTTTCTGCCTCATTTGATAAATTCTAAGTTCTCAGTCCCGGCCGAGCTGGGATGCTCACAGACACGGGGCTTTAACAACGTGGCGTGCGATTTGGGGGTCGTAATTGTTGGGGTGTATACGTCCGTTCCCACCCTTGCTTCCTCACCCGCCTTCCCTCTGCAGCCATCGCCGGGGGAACGTGGAGAAGCTTCCCTCCCTGTCCTTGGTTTTCGGGCGGGCGCAGCTGGCGCAGCTGACTGGGTGTGCTGGGCCTGCGTCCCCACGAGGCCCCCCGCACACACCCCAGAGCTGGGTCCCCCCCGCCAGGGTTTCATGGGTGCATTAAGTCGGGAGCACCTCCTGGCCCGAGAACAGCTTCCGCTCTCCAGGGCGAGGGTTTAGCTTCGTGGGCCTCTGCGGTGGCTGAGCGCTGCCCTCCCGGCCCTGCGGCGGGGGAGTCGCTCCCTTTTCCAGGCGCTGCTAACGCTGCACACAGCCCCCCACCCGGACACCCCTGCAGAGGCCGTGAGTCCCCTCCCGGGCCAGGAGAAGGCTGGTTGTCCCAGCCCGGGCACTAGGACAAGGCCTTTCACCTGTGGCCAAGTCCGCGAGTGGTGTGGGGCTTCCGCGGGCGGCCGCTCCTGACCACCGCCAGTGTCCCTCAGAGCCCCTCCGGGCGGCCCCCACCCACACTCCCTCGGCCGACGCCCGACTGCAGCCTAGACCCGGGCGGGAGACTTCGCCCGCAGCAGGGTGTCTGATCTTGACGCAGGGACGGCAGAACCCACTCAGAGCAGGCAGGTGTGGGGTCCCGGGGTGCCCCTCGGCCTGCCTGCTGACACGTTGTTATTCCTTTTTAAATTCTTTTCTCCCCTACCCGTGGCCTTTGAGATTCCCTCGGTTTCCCCAACCTCGTGCCGCGTGAGCCCGGTAGGGCTGATGTGGATCATTTATGCTCACGTGTCTGTTCCATGTGTGGATGCTTGTTCTTCCGTTCTGGAAATTTCCGGAGCATTCCATCTTTGCTTTTTCCACGCGCGTGTCTCCCCTATTCTCCTTATTGTCCTATCTGAAAACACTCCCCTTCCATATGTTTTCAAACTTACTAATTTTACCCTCTGCCCATACGCGGCTGCCTGGTTCTCATCTCTGCGAGTCCCTGTGGCGCATCCTGGGAACCGTCTAATTTGGGTGCTTAGAGAGAAAGTGAGAGTCAAAGTCCAATGATAAACGTGGGCCACGAGGGGGAGGCGCGGCGAGGCCCACGCCCCTTGGAGAGGCGAGTGTGCGTGTTGGTTAATTGCACACTTTGAAAGTTACATATCTAATGTTACGTTTTCAGGGGCTACTCATGAAAGAACAGTCCAGAACGCAAGACTTGCAAGTCCCAGGAGCGCGTGGAAGGGCGGAACAGAGCCCTTCTCTGGAGGGACTGGCCGGGGGAGGGGAGCGCCCTGCAGAGGCGATGCGTGGACAGACGGACCCAAGGGCTTTAGTTGCTTTTTTTTTTTATTATTTCATTTATGCACACAAGAGCTGGGGAGTAGGCCAGAGGTATGTGGGTGAGAGGACCCTCAGAGGCAGAGTGGGGAGCAGAAAAGGCGGATCCACTGCTGAGGGGAGCAGTGGGCGACCGGAGAGGTCTGCCGCGCCCTGTGGGTCAGCTCCCTGGCAGGGGATGGGGGTCGAAGTCAGGCCACAGGGGTAATAATGTGCTGACACGGACACGTAACCCCTAGGCTACCAGGGAGGCCCCCCAAGTGATTTTCAGAATCACAGTAAGTGGAACATTACATTACAGTTAAAAGTAAGAAATTTTCAGGTTGGATTTTTTTTTAAGCCAGCCGTGTACTGCTGGTAAAGGATAAATTTAAAATGTAAGGTCCCGAAAGGCTGAAATGAAAGGGTTAAAAACGCACCCGCGCACCGGCGGCAGGAGTGGGGGGCATAAGAGCCGGGCAGGGCGGGCGGCTGGTGGGGAGGTTACTGGGCAGAACCCCACGGCCGCTGAGCTGCGGAGCCCCTGACGACAGTCTGGAGATGAATTAAAGGGAGCATGAGCAGGAGCGGGAAGCGGCGCAGGGCCTGGGAGAAGCCTCGTCCGTCCCCACGGGCCAGAGAGGACGCCGTGAAGACAGGAGGGCGCGGGAGGCGCGCGCCCAGGGCACAGGCCGAGCCACGGCTGCCGGGCGGGCTGTCCCTGCGAGCACCCGGAGGGAGACGCACAACGGGTGTGAGTTAAGCCCCAAAGCCAGGCCCCGACCGTGGGCAGAATCAGCCCGAGCCACGCCGGAGAGGGTCAAGTTGTCCGTCCACGCGGCTGGCGAGAGGGGGCCGGCCGCGGGAGGACGGGGGTGTGAGCGCGGCCTGGGCGGGGAGGCCCCGGCGCCGGCCACGGTATCCGTGGAAGGTCCCACTCCGCTGAGCTTTCTCATGTTCCTTATGTTTGCAGCTGACCGTCCCGGCGCCTCAGCACAGGCTGGTCAGCCGTCCGTCCACCCCCGCGCGTGTCGGGCATCCCGCCCTGGGGAGGGCCGGCGAGGGGGCGGCGGCTGGGCCCGGCGGGCATCCTCAGTGTGCGCTGCCCTGTGCTCCTGGGGGCTGCGGCCGCTGAGGCTCGCCCGCGTCCTCCCTGTCCCCCCACGCTTCCTGCGGCCTTTCCTTCCTGAGCCCACGCGGAAGGGGACCCAGGGGCCGGCAAAAGCCGCCCAGAACATTGCCCAGGGTGACCGCTTCTCTGGCCTTCTCCACCGGGCCTTCGGGGTGCTCGCTCCTGTGCCCCGGGCTCTCGTCGGGGATCCCCTCCTTCCAGTCTGGAGGGGCCCTACACCCGCCCGACAGCACACTGGGGTCTCGGCAGCCCGCCCCGCCCCCGCTCCTGGGCAGAGCCCCCAAACTGCTGGATTTCAGAAGCTGTCCCGGTGCCTCCTCGCTTCCCTCCCGGGCTCAGGTGTGGGGCTGTGACGGGCCCGCCTCTGAGGTTGTCCCGGGTGCTTGGATTCCCTGACCGGGGCAGAAGCTCCTCAGTTCTGCGGCCCGTAGGGACACGTTTCCTTTTCAAGGCTACTGTGGGTTTTCTCTGCTTTTTTGCTTCTTTCAGCTGGAATTTGGAAATGGCAGGAGAGATCTGTGACCGATTCTCCATGCCACGAAGATGTCACCTTTTATCTCATTTATGATGATTAGACGTGGACCTGGGTTTTCGAGCCAGACAAGGAAACAAATCCAAGATGGTCCTGAGGCCCATCATTTCAGCATTTTCGGTTTGAGTAACGTCAACACCACGCGGCGGAGAAGCAATCAACAAGGGTCTTTGACTGCCGTGGAGATCGTCTCTGGCAGCTGAAAAATACATTAGTTTTCCATTTCTGTAAACTGAATGCTCATTTAGAAGAAAAATGAAGTGTTTACTCCGAAACTACATATCATTAGGCAGATATTTTTGAACAATTTGAATCTGAAAGACGCTGTAAGACGCCTCTGCCCAGGCGGCAGCCCACGTGGACCCGCGGCATGGGCTGTGGGTGCGCCCGTTTGGCAACATTTTGTGGACTTTTCTCCTTGAAATGGAGTGAGGACTTGCCGTGAAGGCTTCCTGATTAAAATGCTCTCGATTTTTCATGAAACAATAATGCAAACAATTAAAAAGTGAAATCAATAACGTGCGGCTGTGTCCTGGGACGGGGCGCCTGCGCTTCCGGCGAGGACGCCGCGCGGAACCAGGGCCGAGCCCGCAGCGTGTGGGTCAGCATCTGTCCTACCCACCGGGACAGGGGCCTCGAGGAGCTCTGGGCCATGCCTCTCCCCATGCCCCCTCGTGGCCCAGGACCTGCTCCTGCCCAGCGGGTGGCCGCGGCAGGTTCGCCTGCAGCGACGCGGATCCCTGGGGGATGAGCCGTCACGTGCTTCCCAGCTCAAGCGCCTTGATTTACGTCCACGTCACACCGTCAGGTGATCTGGGTGTAGCCCAGCGGACAGTGATTTAATGATTCTGAGACCTTTGGGGGTCTCCAGTCCCCTGGCCACCCCAGCATCACGTTTTCAGGCGACTGAACTTCCGCTTCGTTTTCGTCCATGACGACAGACAGCTCGTCAGCAGAAAGGCTTGACGGCAGTTTCGATGGTCGCGACACAAATTAGGTCGCCCACCAGTCCCAGGTGCCGACAGCGACACACACACCCCTGCCGCCCAGCCTGAAGGCCCAGCCCGCCCCGCTTCCTGCCCCTGGGAGCAGAGGTCAGCGGTCAAAGCATTAGGCCGGGGACCTGACCCAGGTCTCGGCCTGGCCCAGGTCTGGGTGCTCAGAACGCTCTCCAGGGTCACCCAGCTCTCCAGGCAGAGTGGTCAGAGCCCCCGGCCACCAGACGCCCTAACCCAGGGCCAGCCTCGCAGACTGCGCTCCTGCCCTCTGGCTCTCGTGGGCCCAAACCACAGGGTCTGGACGCAGGATGTGCACGTGGCCACCCGACAAGTCCTCGTTTGGTCCCTCATCGCCTTTCCTCGCCCCAGGGGTCTCTGTGTGCATTTAGCTGAGATGGGAAACATGGACTTCGAGGGATGTGGGGCTGAGGACGGGTGTGCTCCGCAAGCCTTCCACGCAGCGAGGCCAGCTGAGCCGGGCAGCGCCGACAGAGCCTCGCGCCCTGCCCAGGCCGGCAGGACGCTGGCTTGGCCTCCACTGAAGTTACTCCTGCTGAGCCGGCTGCGGCGGGTCCCGCCAGCCCTGGTCCCGCCAGCCCTGGTCCCCAGTCCAGGCCTGAAGCGCCAACAGTGGCTGAGAGACGAGCCACCAGCCTGCCTTGGCTGCCAGCCCCTCCTCCTCGCTTGATTCCGCAGCGCAGCCCCAGCGACTATTTTAAGACGGAGGAGCAGAAGGAGCTCCCAGCCTCTGGCGGCTGCAGCCCCGGCCTGTTAATTGCCGCCGAGTCTGTCATTCCCGCTTTCTTCCCGGCGCCTTCAGTTAAACCCTGACGCTCGTTAATTGGGATGATCAAAGAAATTAGGCTGCTGGGGTCACCCTGTGAGGACATTAGCCAGGCGCCCCGAGGCGTGGAGAAGGGTGTTTCGGCCCTTTCTATTGGTGGCCAGATAACAGCCTCAATTTTCACAACTGTGGTCGAGCTAAGAGGCTGAGGAATCGCACTTCAAGTGTGAAATAGAGGTTGTGTCATTTAACACCGTCCAGGGCAAACTACACCAATGCGTAAAGGCGTGATTCGGGGCGTGCAGACGGCTCACAGAAGTGGGGCGCCGTGGAGAGAGAGGGAGGCCGCACAGGCCTGGGCGCCAGGCAGACCCGGAGCCTGTGGGTTTCGCCTGGGCCCGCAGCGCTGGGCTTCCTGCCCTGTGCACTGGAGTGGGCTGGAGCCCCGGATCACGCGTGTCGCCCCTGGCACACGAGGTGGGCGGCAGAAGGGCGCTGGCCCAGACATCGCGGTGAGCAGGCCAGAGGGGGGGGCACGGCGCCCGCCCCAGGCCCTGGGGAGGGGTCAGCGGGCATTTCCCTGCATCCTGGCCCCCCGCAGGGTGGCCTGGGCTTTGGCTTTGGCTCTGCTGCCCTCTAGTCTGGACAAATCCTGGTTCCCCCAAAAGCCAGAGGGAGGGGGACTGCCACTTAGCCCCGCACCTTGCTCTGGGCCGTGGTCTGTAGGGGCTCTGCCCCTGGCCTCTGGGCACTGGCAAGACCAGAGGGGGTGATCGGCTAAACCCCCTTGTCTCCGTGACCCCTACGTCCCACGTCTCTACCGCTGAAGATCAGGAGAAACAGCCCTGGCCTGGATTTGGCCACCGGAGAGGGGCCAAGAAGCTGAGGAGGGCTCATGGGCCCAGGATGCCCAGGATGCCCAGGGTGGCTGTGCCCACCCCTCTTCCCGGCTCGGGGCAGCCCCGGTGTCTGCAGCAGGGAGAAGCAGGGGTGCCACGGGGCCTCTGTCCAGTCGAGTGACATTGTCACAGGGTCCTGAGGGGCCCCAGAGCCCCGGCCCTGCCCGCCCACGGGGACAGACACGCGCCCGGCTCTGGGCTGCCTCCCCCGCTGCTCCCCCGGCCTCCAGCCCAGCCCCTCCCTAGGAGAGCTCCCCGCTCAGTGCTTTTCTATTTACGATGACAACCATTACTGTTTGAAGTGATTAAAGGACATATTTATGGCGCAGAATGAGGTTTATGGGCAGCTTTATTACTTAGAGAAACGTTGGAAGGTTTTACATAGAGGAGAGCCCGGGTGTGAACAGACAGGCCCGACTGGGTCTGACGTGCCCTTCGGCCCCGGCTGGGCAGGGTCCGCGCGGGGTAGGGGTGATGCCCACGACACGGGGGCCGCCTGTGTCCGCGGGGAGCACGACACTAGGGGCACGGGCCTGCCCTCCCCAGGACGCCGTTCAGCCATCAGGACAAGAAATCGTCGTTACGGCCAATTGGAAGGCGCCGGGGACTCGTGTGCAGGGACGGGACGCAAGTCAGGGCGGCGGACAGCACCGGTGTCTACACGGAGGCCGGCCGCGCGCTGCGGTGACCGCTGCTGACGCACGCGGCCCCTGAGGGCGAGGGGCGGGCGGAGGGGTCCAGGGCAGGGGCGGGGGGAGGCAATGGGAGCTTGTTTTGGTACAAATGCCGTTCTGTGGCCATGATGCAAGGAGCTCTCTAAAGACAGGACAGGATACGGGGGACGGCGGCGGGAGCACCGGCGCGGAGCAGGACTAAAGCCGCCCGCATCCCGCCTCAGCCCTGGGGCAGGGCTACCGGCCTCAGCCCCCGCGGGGCCCCTGCGCTCAGGGCCGGCGTGTCCCGGCCTGGTTAGCAGCCTCCCGGCCTCCAGCCGTGGCACTCGGTAGTGACGCCCCCAGATGTGCGCCCGGCAGTAAATGAGCGCCTCAGCCGCACCGTGACCGCGCTTAGCCGGAGTCCGGTCTGCACTGCTGATGCGTGTTTGTCTCAGCGTCCGAAAGGTCTGTTCCCCTCCCTTGCAGCTGGCATCCCTGGAATGTGCTCGCTGGCTTGTCTGGGGGCGCAGCCGGCCCGAGAGGGTGGCTCCTGGGCCCTCCCGGGCTGGGAACCCCCCAGGCAGGCGCTCAGCGAGTTGTCTCTTCCTAGGCAGATGGATGTTGCCCCTGATGAAATCTGAAGAAGAAAGAAAACATGTGATTTGATTATCTGTGTGCAGAGGTGTAGCCGAGGTGATCCTGTTCTCTCAAATGGAAGAATAGCTGCAATAAGTAAAAAGAAGAGAAATGTTTGGCCGCAGGCAGTGTGGGGTGATGGAGATGGATGCTGCCGGCTGGAGGGCTGCTGACAGCTTTTTCTGGCCTCTGCTTTCCTCGGCGCACCGTTGCGATGCCTGCCCGAGCCAGCGGCTGCCAGAGCTTCATCTCTGTCCCACTAAACAGATTTAGCACCGTGATGAGATGAAAATGCAGGGTCGGCTCTTCTGCCAGGAGGGAGGGTGCACCTGTGGCTGGAAAGCGCTCGAAGAAGATGGCAGAAGGGGAGGGAACATCCCGGATGGACGCGCACCGGCGCACAGAACCCAGGGGCCGCCGGGCCTGCGGGCCCGAGCGCTGGGGCGCGGGGAAGGGCTGCAGGGAGCAGGGGCCTGGACAAGAGCCTCCAGCCCGTTCCTCCCGCTGCCTCTTGGTGGGGGGTTTTCCCTGGGGACACGCCTCTGAGCCCAGGAAAAGCACTGCCGCCCCGGCCACTCGTAGGGAACCCGCTGCAGAAGGCTGGGAGGCAGCAGGAGCAGGTCAGCTCAGCCCGGGCCTCGGATCCAGCTCCTCCCCGGGGGAGACAGCGCTGAGGAAAACGGGGGCTTGGAGTGAGGCTGCGGCAGCCAGGTAGGACGGGGGGAGTGAGGTCACCAGAAAGCCCCTCGCGGTGTCCATGTCTACAAGGTGCATCTCCTGAAGACAAAGGTAACGGGGCCCGGCGGTGAACGCGGCTTGCCGTGGTCGCAGATCAGCCCCGTCCAGGGCTCTAAATCCATCAACCCGTTTCACCCTCAAGCAGCCCCGGGTGCTGGGAGCTACTGACTCAGCCCGGGATACGGCCCCAGGCCCAGGGAGGGGGGCCTGTGCCGCGTCGCCGTCCCGAGCTGGAGGCTGGCGGGGCTGGCGGGAGCCTCTGTCCGGGCGTCTGTCCTCCGCGCTGCCGCGTCTGCTCGGCGTTCCCGTTGCTTCCAGGAGTCCGGGTCTGGGCAAACCCCCGAGCAGTGTTTGCTGCTGGTTTCTCGCAGTTAGCTCGGGAGGCTCTGACGGTCGGGCAGCGGAGCAAGGAAAAGCGCAACAGCCCCGGTGCCCTGGAGCACACCCGGGAAGGCAGGTTCGGGGCGGGGGAACTGGGGCGCACTGGCTGAAATCCGGCCTGTGAGCCCTGACCTGCGCCCTTCCCGCGCTCCCCCTGGGCGCCCAAGGCTGCTCCGCGGGGCCTGCCGGGCTGGGCCAGAGTCCGAAGGGCACGCCTCTGCCGGCCACGGCTGCAGGGGCCGGGAGGAGGGACAGGTGTGGGCCTCCTACGTCCAGTCCCCAGAGAGGAAATCCCCAGAAAGTGAACCCACAATTAAGAAAAGGAAAAGTCAGTACGTTTATCATTATCTGAGAGTTAGGGGTGAACACGAGGTCTTCCTCATTCGGTTCTTTCCACTTAAATAACGCGGCCACGGGAGGGTGGCGCGGGGGTGTCTGATTTAGGGTAACCAGGCCAGCGAGGGCGACCACTTGGTCTGCTCTGCCGTGCAGCCACGGGCTGGGACCGAGGGCGTGTTTTGTAATAAGGTGGAGGCTCCGGGGCTGTGGGGGTGCAGTGCGGGGTGGGGGCGCGGGAGACAGGTGCGCAGGGCGCTGGGGCGGGCTCCGGGCATGCGCCGGGCAGCCGGGGCGAAGGAGGATCTGGTGAGGGCCAGGGGCATCCCGGGGGGCCCCTTGGTGATGCCCCCACCTCCCTGCAGTGTGGTCACCGGGAGGAGCCAGCGCTGGGCAGGCGGGAAATCAGTGCCCCTGGCCCGGCCTGGAGTCAGGGCCGGGGACCCATAGTTCACCCCGCCAGGCCAGCTCCTCCGCCCGCCCGCTGGCCTGCCCCGCAGCTCCCGCCTCTCCTCGGTAATGAGAGTGGCAGTGAGCCCGGAGTTGGGCGCTTGTTTTGTTTCTGGCCTTTTTATTATTTAGCCTGCACCCCCGGGGCGAGCAGAGAAGGGCTGGGGAGACCCTAAACTGCGTCCCCTAAACTGGAACGTGGGCCGTCCACTGCCATGCGCTGCCCATCCCCGCCCCCTGCAGCGGCTGGGCGGGCGGTGGGGAAGCTGGCGAGGCTGGTGCGGGACTTTCCCGCGCTCCCTTGAGGCTCCGGAGCTCGGGCAGAGGCGAAAGGTGGGAGCTGAAGGTGGCTGCCCGGAAGCTCTCCCTGGGGCGCCCCGCAGCCCTGTGCCCCTGGGGAGGGGCCTGGTTAGATGCCTCTGCCTGGTGCTGGGCCCTACCGGACACTGGCCGTGGGGAGAGCCGTTGGGGGCCTCCAGGGGGGGCCTCCAGGACACGGCGAGAGGCTGCGGCTCGCTTCCGCCGAGGGCCTGCTGGCCGGGGTTTGCGGCCTCCGCGCGTGGCCGTGCTGGCCCCCGACGCGCGCTGGCCCGGGCATGGAGCAGGACTCGTGAGGAGGGAAGGAAGCCTGCTCGGAACCACCGCATGACAAATTTTCTCAGCTGATGCGGAGCCAGAGGAACCGGTCAATGCAGGTCGCCCTTGTTTAGATTAATCACGGTAAACATCCGCTGCTGCCGACCTGGGCCTTATCAACAACCGCCAAACGAGGCGTCATTTAATCACGGACTCTGAAGCCCGCCCCCCTCTGCCCGCAGAAACGTGACCCTGTGCTTCTCTAGCAAATATCCAAGGTCTCCGCAGCCGATGGGTATTGATCGATTTTAGAGTTCCTTCCCAAATCGATGGCTGCACGCGGCCAGGCCTCCCGGCGGCGGGACCCGGACGGCGATGGCCTGGACCTGCCTGGGAGGGCCGGGTCTGAGGGGTGCGCCCGCCGCCCCCACACTACCTGGCGAGTTCACGGGGCCCACCCGGGGCACGAAGGGGAGCCTCCCTGGCCTTCTGGCTTCAGCTCCATCGTCCTCGTCACCTCAGCAACTTTAAGCGCAGGAGGCTTGATGAGACCCACGTGCCCAGACAGACGTCCGGCTGTGGCCCAGCGAGGCGACTCCAGCTCAGCCTCACTCGCGCCCCCGCCCCGGTTTCTGCAAGTGCTTCATGCCACATAACTTGACTGCCATGGAGAAAAGTGGATCCGCGTGGCTCTTAATTTTTCACAGATACACTGTTTTGAAAATAAATCAGGAGCCGCCCTCTTTGAACGTGAACATTCATTCACGTCGACTCTGCTCTCCTCCCTCCGGGGCAGAGGGCCTGTGGCAGGGCCTGGCCGCGCGTGGGCCCCGAGGCCCCGGTCAGGACCCACTCAGGAGCGAGTCTGTGCAAACACGCAGCCGCTCACCATCGGCTGAAACCGAAAACGTCGCTTTCATGCGATTTCCGGGCTCGGGCGTGCCCGCCGCGGCCGCGGGGAGCGCGGAGTCTGATGGACGGACGTGCTGACCTTGGCCGGCGCGACGCCAGGGAAGGGCTCGACCGCGCGTCCCCGCGGAGGACAAAATGGGCTTTTCCTTTCCAAGGAGTCCCTCCCCACCCCCCTCCCGCCTCTCCCCTGCCTCCGCTTAGCTGTGGTTCTGCAGTCAATTAGTATTCTGTTTCACTGTACAATTAATGAACATATAAATTAAATTCATAGTTTATTTCTACCACTAAATTACTTATTTGAATTGCTTCTCTTTGGAAAAAAAAGCAGCGAGTGACTGGAAGCCCCGTCAGGAAGCGGGGTGATGTGCATTCCGGGCACGCCCACATTGTTAAGCAATTACCGCCCGTTATGGTGGGGACGCGGCTTGCGATATCGGGCGCCGAATCATCTCATCTCCTCCCATCAAAAGAGCAGGTAACAGCTCCGCTGACAGACCAGGCTCGGGGCTGTGTCTGCAGAGATGTCCGCCCGGGGCGGGGCAGGTGCTCAGCCGCACGTCCGGGCCCCACCCCGCGCCCAGTTCTGACAGTCAGGGCTGCCTCCAGGCCCCCACTCTTCGGGGTCCCCCGTGGTGGGTGGGTGGCCACAGCTGTGAGCTGGACCCCCTCTTGGCCGCTGGTCCACCCTGGCCCCCACCTGGTGCCGAATGTTGGGCGCCGACGCTCGCCTGAAGGCTGAGATGCTGCAAGCTCTGACTTTCCAAAGTTAAATGATGTTCTGTTGCGAGAAGGGGTGGCCGTGTCCCCTGTGTCCACTCGCTGAGGAAACCCCCGTTCCTGCAGATGTGGGACGACAGCTGATTTGGGTTCCTGCTATAACCCCGCCCCTCTGCGGTCCTGGGCACGACCGGTTCCCTCCTCTGAGCGTGGCCTCCTGGTGTCCCCGGGAAAGTGGTGGGGACCCAGCTGCCTGCCCGCTCTCTGGCCAGCCCTCAGTCGTCTCCGCGGGTGACCCGCAGCCAGGGGCTGCCTGCTGGGGCTGCATAGACTCAGCCTCGGTCCAGGCAGCGGCAGCAGGGAGACCCTCGGGCTTGTGCAGCCACTTTCCACTGGGATGGGTGTGACCGTCCTTCGGGGGTGTGTGTATGTGTGTGTGTGCGCGCGTGCATGTGTGTGCATGCATGCCTGTCCCTGTGTGCACATGCACATCCCTGTGTGCTCACATGTGTGTACCTGTGTCTCTGCACATGTGCCTGCGTGTGCACAAGTGCATGTGTGTGCATGGGTGTCCCTGTGTGTGTGCCTGCATGCCAAGTGCACATCTGCACGTATCCTCTTGCTAGGCCTGTGTGCACACATGTGCTCCCTGTGCGCTCGCGTGCTCCCGCGTGCATGTGTGCACCCATGCAATGTGTGTGCTGAAGCGTGTGTTCCTGTGTGTGCCTGTGTGTTACACACATGTAAGACTGCAGAAACCAGGCCTTGGAGGCCTCCGAGGTGGGGAGGTGCCAGGCATGGTGCCAGGCGCCTGCCAGCATCACTCGCTGCGGTGCTGCCCGGAGGTGCTGATGCGGGAAACTCCCGCGGAGACAAAGGTCTCCCCCGGCGATCTGCCCACATTTCAAAGGGGCGGAGAACGAGCTCAGGACTGGGGTTTCCGCGGTCAAATCTCCAAGAGCAGGCAGGCTGCACGGCACGTCAGCAAGAGCCGCCTCTCGGCTCCGACACGCGGAGGGGCCGGGCTGTCCCTGAGCGTGGATCTGGTTGCAGGCGTGCCGGGGACCCTCCGGGCCTCGGGGCGCTGCGGGGGACACCACCGCAGGCCTCGATCCCCAGCGCGTCCTGAACCCCGCAGCCACGGGACGCTCGGGCCTCCGCTCACCGCACCCGCCGCCCCAGTCGCCCGTGGGTCAGGGGGGTTATTGATGCTCGAGTTTAGTTCAAATTATAACGGGATAAATCATCTGCCATCTGCAATCCTTGCTTATTGAATTTCGTCTGATCCATTTAATTTCGGCCCTCCCAACTCCGAGGGGTGAAGCCTATTGAAAATCCGTCTCTTTATCCTCTCCTGACCTAATTTATGTTTCCCCTCTGACTCCTCCACCTGCTTTATTGCTGTCACAGCCTCAGCGGCTCCTGAGGTAGAGGCGGGCGGGGCTGGTGATTACCATTTTTATTGCTTTACTCTCAGAGCCCCCAGAGGAGCTTGGGCACGCCCACATCCCTCGTGGGCCCCCCCCCCCCCGCACCCCTGGCTCTGCCCGGGACACGCACTCACACTGATGCACTTGCGAGGGGACCAGGAACAGTCCTGAGCCTCCACGCTGTGTCCTCAAGTAGTTTTGAAACCAGAGCACATTTGAAACAGGGCCTGGAGGGGACCCGGGCCCGGACAGTTGTGTTGGGGAGTGCGTGGCTCGGAGGATCAAAGGGTTCCGGTGCACATGGCACTCAGGGGTGCCCGGGGGGCTGCTCAGGGCTCCTTGGGGGGTCAGGTAAAAGGACTGGAGGCAGACCCCCCCCAAGGTTGGGTTCAACTTGGAAGTGGGAGGTCATGGCGATCGTGGAAGAAGAGCGATGGGGGGTGGGCCTTTCTCAGAAAGGGGCCCCCAGAGCCGTGGAGTGGAGCTGGGCCGTGGACAGCCCACAGACACCGGCAGGCCCAGCGTGGCACGTGGGGTCCCTGAGACTCAGACAGGCGAGGGGCGGTGAAATCTCCTAGAGCCCGGGCCCCAGCCTAGCAGGCGAGAGGGCAGCGTCGTCCTGCTGGGCTGGAGGCCTGGACGGGCTCACCCCGCAGGCTGTGCAGGACGAGCCGCCCGCAGGCCCAGGCGGGTCCCGCCCCTCCCTGCCTCAATCCCCCTGACCCTGTGCCCGCCCGCCCCGCCCTGGCTCAGCCAGCCGTGTCTCCTGAATCGGGGGGCTGAGTGCCACGCGGCCCCTCCGGGCGGGACTTTCTGTCCCTGGCCCCTCTGAACGGGACCCACCCCTGACCGCTCCCCACGGCGCTGGCCTCCCTTGGGCAGCACTGCCCGGAAGCAGCCAGAGCTGGTCTCCCCTGCTGGTTCTCAACGCGACCTGCTCGTGTGGCGGCTGCGGACGCTGGTCACGGGTCCAGACTCCTCGGGGAAGCGCGAAGAGCGCTGGCGCTCCAGGCCTGGCTCTGCTGGCGCGGGGCCGGGGAAGCTGTTTCTGGAAGCCCCTGTGTTCTGTGAGGTGTTTGCTCCGTTTGGGAACGACGCAGTGGAGGCATCGTTGCCCGTCATGGCCTTTGCTGTGGCCCCTGTGGAGCCGGCATCTCTGGCCCCCGCAGTGGCCCGGGTTCCCGGAGACGGCAGACATCGGTTTGTCGCAGAGCCCCGGCTGGTTGCAAAGCAGCGGTTCTCAGCCTCGTGCACTCACCTCGCCGGAAGACTTCACCAGCCCAGCTCGAGACCAACTGAATGGGAATCTCGGGGTGAGGCGTCGCTGCGTTTCAACAGCTCGACTGGGTGGAACCTACAGATCGTGGCCTCGGCGGCCTCGGCGCGGGGCCCGGGGGTGTTAGAGAGTTGACACGCCGCGCCCCTCCGCCGCGATTCCACCGTCGTCTCGGAAATGTCCCGGGTGACCCCAGCGTGCAGCCGGCGCTGACGTCTGCGGGGAGGAGCCGTCCGTGGAGATGAGCTTGAACCACGCGGCCCACGGGGCGGCCGGGGGGCCAGGACACAGTAGCGCCCGCGGCGGCTGCGGCTCCTCGCTCACGACCTGTGCTCAGCTGCTGTCCCAGGACCACGCACTCAGCAGGTGCCGGGTCCAGCGAGGGGAGAGACAAACGGCCCAGGCCTCGCGGAGTTCGCAGGAGCGCGACCCGCGAGTCCAAAGAGCGTCACCCTCCGAGGGCCCTCAGGTCGCCGCGGTCCGGGCCCCCGGGGTGGCCGGCCCTCAGGGAAGCTGCAGGTCCCTGACGACTGCTCACCCCGGCGATGACGCCTGTGGTGTCATTTACCTTGGGGAAGCGCCCACCGGCCCAGTGGGGGGACGCCAGACTCCGGCCCACGCACAGCAAGGAACAGCCTGCGGCGGGGTCTGGGTGAAGGTGCCAGCGTCGGGAGAGCGCGGGCAGCGCCTGGGGCAGGACAGACGCTCGCCACGGGGCCTGTGATCTGCACACGCCGGGGTTTTTGATCGTCGCCAGCAGCGCCCGCTGCGCCGGGTGGGCTTAAATAAAAGTGCTGGCTACGGCCTCACGGGTAGCGGCTGGAAGGGGGGAACTCACGGGTAAGGGCGACGCTCAGACGCGTGTCTCTTATCTAATTACTGCCAAACGCAGGGACACGCATTTTGAGGGGCAGGTGGGGGCACAACAGCTCGGGGGCTGCTCAGCATTCGGGTCTTCTCCCCTCCCGCCCACCCACCCACCTTTCCGGCCCAGATTGGGCGTTGCTGCTTGTTCAGCCCCGACGTGCTGGCACGTCTGATGCCGTGGAGATGTATGTCCTGGGCCACGCGGACGTGACCTGTGGGTTATGAAGAGCGGGGGAGACTCGAGCCAGGTCTGTGATTTAGATTCCTTGAAATGATTCCTCGGTGATAAAAGACTCGGGTCTGGCCTCAAGACACAGTGGTCTGGCAAAACTGTCCCCACCCCCACACTGGGTTACGCGTCCTGTAACCCAGGCGAGACCAAGTCCCTGCAGCCCCCAGCCCACTCTCGCGGACACCCCACCCACAGCACAGCCATGTCCGTGGGCACAGCAGGGCCCGGGGCGGTGGCGGAGAGCAGGAAGCTGGGGAAGCGCTCTGAGGCTGCTGTGTCTTCCCAGATGTCTTCTGGAAGGAACGGCCAGCAGCTGGGCAGTTTGTGCAGCCAGAGCTCCGGAAAGGGTTCCTCTCTCGGTATGTTAATTAGGAGCAATCATTTCTCTGCACAGCGACCCAACAAACATGACGACCAAGTAAACCTGAGCGCTTCCATGCCAACAGCAGCTTTCGTCCTGAGAGGCACGCTCTGTGCCAGAACCGCCCAGAGAGAGGCGCATCCTGATTTCCAGAGAAAGAACACGACCCTCTGCTAGCTCAGCGGGGAGGGGCCGCGACTCCAGGCTTCAAACACCAACTGGCAGGTCAGAGCCTGCTGTGAGGTCCCATCTGGTCGCGTCACCCAACGTGGAGAATGAGCTGAGCTTCAGGCACAACCAGGACTGCACACCCCACTGGGGCCCGGAACCAACCAAGAGTGTGCGTGGCCAAGCAGCACTCCAGAGGCCGAGAGCCCACGTCGGCCCTCGGGATGCGCGGTTCTCGGCCCCACTCCTGCCTGACAGGCGCTGCCAGGAGACCCCGGCGCAGCTGAAGAAGACGCGGGGTTTCGAGTCCCCGTCATTGCAGGAACCGCACAGTGCAGGTAACTTCAGCGGGATCCCAGCTCCCCTTTGAAAGCCCGTCGTAGAAGGCGCTCCCAGGATAGGTAATTCGGAAGGGTTGGGCTGGAGATGGGCTCCTCGTGGGTGGATTTAAAGCACCACCTGTTAAAAATAGATGGTAATTTCTGTTTCACTGAAGTACTTAATCCTCAGGTTTGAGTGGCTCCCGGCAGCCCCGGCACGGCAGGAGGCCCTTTCCTGAGGCGCTTGCTGCTTAGGGGCTGTGCTGGTCAGGGCTGCTCACAGGCCTCCTGCCCAGGAGCCCTCGCCAGGTGGGCGCTGAGCCAGGGTCGGGTGCCCCGCAGCCTGCAAGGACGCCTCCCCACGCAGGGGGAGTGCGGCTGCCTGGACTGCCAGGGCCTGAGCTCATGGCGATTGGCCCCTTAAAAATCGCTGTGCTTGGCCCACCCTCACCCTCGCTCCCTCCAGGGAGCAGGAAGCAAAGGAGAGCGCGTGGGGGTTCTGGGCGTGCTCCCTCCCCCTCGAGGTGTGGGCGCTTGGTAAAGGGCCGGAGGTGGTTAACATGTCTCCTGCTCTCTGTGGCCGCCTGTTCACCACGGGGAACTTGGCACCGTGTGGGGGCACTGGGCTGTCCCAAGCCTGGGGTGCTGAGGCAGGCAGCGTGGAGGTGGGGAGCTGCCAAGAGCCTGACAGCGCACGGGGCGCCCCCAGCCCGGGGTGTCCAGGCCCAGGCCCCTGTGGCCCTCGCACCTGCACCCTAGGGAGCCGCCGAGGGGACTCGTAGTCGGCAGCGCCAGAGGGTCGGGTTGGGACTGTGCCTTCCCACAGCTCTCCTGGCAGACACTCAGCCTTGGTCTCCACTTGCCCCATCCGAAGGGGTGTCAGCAGGGGCCGCCCCGTGGGCAGTGGGGAGGCCCCCTGAGGTCACCCTGCGAAGCGCTTTGGTGCTGGCTGGGCTCGCGCTCCCGCCATCTCCACGCTCAGCGTCGAGATGTCTCAGAAGCAAGAGGAAACGTGGCCGAGAAGCAGCTGTGGGCGTGCGGGGCCTGGGGGAGGCTCCCAGGCGGGACCTGCGCTTCTATCTACCCAGAGTTGCTGCATGTCGCCCGCGGCAGGACCCACCGCCCAGGCCCTGGGGGGCGCCCCAGAAGGCCCCGCGAGGACGTGGCGGGCAGCAAGGACACAGAGGGGCTGCCGCCGCCTCTGGCTTCCCCCTTAGAGCCTGGAAACGCTGCGTTGCAGGAAAAGGAATCAGAATTCAGTAGAAATGGGAGAAAGTCGAGGTGGACTTAGGATATTATCTTTACAGGTCAGCCCAGTAGCCACCGGTTTAGAGAGAGTTTTGTGGGAAAGCAAAATCATAATTTTAGGTTCCTCAAATAGATCAGTTCATCTATAAATGGAAAAATCCCTTAAAGTGGAATGTTTTATAATGGCCTGTTTAAAACATTTCTGAAGGCAGCTGTTTTATACGGAGTTTATCTTGACTTTCTGTTAAGCGTCTATCCCAAGGTTAATTCGTACACTCGGGGGGTCAGGCTCGATCGACATGCAGAGGAGGGAGGGCCCCGGGGCGCCGAGCTCCCCAGCACACAGTAGAAGCAGGGCCTGGGGTGGGGACCCCGGCTGGGGGCCCGGGTGGGGGTTCGGGGTGGGGAGCCCGGCTGGGAACCGTCTGGCAGTGGTGGGCTCCAGCTCCACACCTGCCTCACTAACAAGAGGAGGAAGAAGCCCCCTTTCGTGAACCGTCTGAGCGCGGTGCCAGCACCCGCTTTGTCACCTGAAATGCAAAATTGATTTGATTCACTTAACATTTCGGTGCAACCGCATAGCTTAGTGCTGGGTTCACATCTGTTTGCTGAAAGGTCAGCGTGGAACTTTCGGGAGGGCTGTGTGCTCTCGGGCGGGCGCGGCGCCGAGTCCTGCAGACCAAGCGCTGGAATCGCGTGTTCTGTTGGCGGCGCAGAGCGCCTGTGCGTCTTGCCAACAGTCCAGAGAAAGGCGCCAGGGGCGGTCCAGCCACCAGGCAGGGGCCCCATGAACTGGCAGGTGCAGCTCCCCCCGCCCAGGGCTGACTGAGCCCTGCTGGGGAGAGGCCCCCTCCGAGGACAGGGGTGCAAACCCCCCAGGGGCCTGCCTCTCTGCGGGAGAAGACGCCAGTCACTTGTCAGATGATGGAAACAGCACACGGCGCCAGGGCTGGGGGAGGCCATGCACAGACAGGGCGGGGCGAGGCCCGGCGGCTGGGGGGGCAGGGGGTGGTGCCGCTCACCTCCACAGTGTAGAGAACGTGGGGGGTCGGCGTGGATATTTGGAGAAGACAAGCGAGCGCGTCGTGGTTACGGGGTTGGGGTGGGACGCGTCCCTGGCAGAGGGGCAGCAGAGACCCCAGCGGGAAGCGCGGGCCCGGGGAGAGGAGGCGGCTTCGGAAACGCCCCTCAAGCCCTGGCGGGGAGAGCGCCCAGGGAGCTTCCTCAGACGCTCTGGGGACGACCAATTCGGGGCCACTCTCAACAGAAGAGGCCGAATGTCCCAGCAGACGCGATTCCGCACTGAGCCCCGCCGGAGAGGCCCGACCACCAGCAAGGCAGAAGCGAAGCGCCCAGGACTCGGGGTCGTCTTCCCTCCTCTGGGTTGGCAGCTCGGCTCATTGGCCCCTTAAACGGGTCAAACACCGACGAGGGCGGGTGTAACCCCCAGAGCCCCGACCAGGCGGCCTGACGAGGCGCGTCCGTCCCCGGGTCACCGGGAGTCACTGTCCGAGCTGGCCCGGGCCTCGGCCGGCAGCGACCTCCGCCTCCTGGAAAAAGTCGCCGCCTCCCCCCGGCCCTGGCGCTTACGGGGTCGGGCCCTCGTCCTCTAAGCTGCCCTCATGGCCCGGCGCCAAGGCTGAGCCCTCCTTCTCCTCGTCTTCAGCGCCGTGTTTGGCGTGGAGGGAACACAGCGCCTGAGCTCCGGAGCGGCCCGCGGTGGCCCCCCCCCCCCCCCCCCCCCCCCCCCCCCCCCCCCCGGGCCCTTTGCCGCTGGCTGGGCGGTCGGAGCCGGCGCTGCTGCTGGGAGGGGCTCAGCGCGCCTTTGTTGTTTGAGTCAGAGCTGCTGGCAAGCCTGGCTTTCCAGTCAATGTTTTCGTTTGGGAACAGAAGGTGTAAAAGTGAAAATATGTCGCACTCATTCCTTAAACTGGGACCTAAAAATGTTTTCTGAGAAAGCATCGCGCAGATTTGCATGTGGTTTTCTTGGATTAATCAGCTGAGGCGACCGCCCTGGCTGCAGGAAAAAGGTGGGGTACGCCCTCACAACCCGGGAGGCTGTGGTGCGCGGGTCCGTGCCCGGAAGCCCCGGGATGCTGGAAAAGCAAAGTCATATCCTCAGGGCTTCCCTATCGGGCCCTGCGCCCCCCTCCACGCCCCCAAAGGTGGATCCTCTTGACAAAGCGAGAGGAAAGCACCTGTTCGGGAACAGGCCTGTTCGGGGCCACCTGGGCCGAGGACCCCCCGCCGCTCGGCTCTGTGCTCCTGTTGTCAGGGTGACACCTGCTCGCTCAGCACGTAAGGGCGTGCGAAGGCCGCTTGTCTGCGGAGAGCGCGTCCCGCCCCGGACCCACCCCGCGCGGTGCTCCCGAGGGCGGCGGAGCCGGAGCCGCGGCGCCACCTCCAGCGAGCCCCACGACTGGCTGGACCCTGCAAGAACGTCACTGCACTCGGGCTCGGAGGCCAGTGTCCACGCCAAGGCCCCGACCTCGTCAGGAATCTGCTTTCCGGGCTGATGTTGAAAGTGGCAGCCGTTTTAATCTTTAATCGGCGAGTTTTGCATAACGAAAATGACTGAAATACACGAGCAAGGCCATGCGGTGCTGCCCAGGCAGTGCCAGCACGCCCTCTTACCGCAGACGCCGCAGTCGCCAGATATGTCACCGGCGTTTTCCAGTGTCCCTGCACAGGTCGCCAGGACCCCTGACTCCATGCTTCCCCGGAGACGCCAGAGTCTGCCGATTCTGCACGGAAGCGCCGCGTCACCACGGTGCAACCCACCGCTCTTCTGTCCTGGGATTCCGAAGGGCGCGTCAGAGGAGCGAGCTTGGGCTCCTGCAGGGCCACCCCCAGGGCTCCCTGCCTAGCAGAGCAAAGTGTTGATGGGGTGCTGTGCCCGGGCCGGAGGGGTGGTCTGAGCAACAGGAGGTCACTGCACGCCCCTGAGGCTGCAAGTCACCAGCCACAGGGCTGGTTCCTTTGAGGCTTTTCCTGGCCGGTAGGCGACCGGCCTCCCCAGCCCTCATGTGTGTGTCCACGTCCGGTCTCCTCAGCCTGGGCAGCCCGGCCGTGTTGGATCAGGGCCCCCACGTGACCCACAGTCTCATAATCACCTCCCAGAGGGCCGCCTCTGACAGTCGCCTTCCGAGGCCCGGGGTGAGGTCCGGGGGCGAGCGTCAGCATGGACTGGGGCCGCGATCCCGTCTGTAAGCTTCTCTGTTCCTGTTCGCGGGGGGCAGAGGGAAGGCAGCATGCGGGCTTTCGGGCGAGCAGGAGCAAGGCAGTGGGTATGGGGCATGGACGCTGGGGGGGCGGGGGCGGTCAGGAGGCCCGGCCCTGCCTGGGGGAGCTTCAGGGGCGCAGGCAGCAGCTAGAGAGAGGACACTGACCCGTAGCATTCGAGGGAAGACCAGCCTCCTGGGAAAAAAGTCTTGATTTTCATGAAAGCTTTGACCTTGGGCATTTCCCTTGTTTCTAATAAGAAAGTCATCCTTTTCCTTTCAGAGGCGCATCCGGGCAGGGAAGGGGAAGCTGCAGGTGGGCCCAGGCCCGTGTGCCTTCGTGGCGGGGTCTGCAGGGCCCCGGCTGAGGGCTCGGCGGCGGCGGCGGGCCGGGGGCGCGGGCAGGGGGCGCGGGCAGGGGGCGCGGGCAGGGGCGGCGGGGGCGGGGCCGCGGCCCAGGGTGATCACCAGCCGGGCCTTTACCGCCAGCAGAGTGATTCTCTATTAAAGCCCCGTTTGTGCTGCTTCCCTTCCCCGGCGTTGGCTTCGACGGCGTGGTGGGAAATTAGCACAACACATTGAAAGCATCTTTGTGAACAGGTGCGTGATTCAAGCAGTCGATGTTGAAGTGACAGCTGAAGCATGAAAGCAAATACTAGCAGATAAATGTGTGTGTAATTTTAGAGTTAATAATTATGTTGCATAATTTTCTTTGGAAGAAGAGTTTATAATAACATTTTCTGAAAGTGCCAAGCAAAGTAATTACACACTTGGCAAGCCGTAAAAACTAAACAATTTGGCAAATGCCTCATTAACCAAGTTCTCAGGTCAATGCAAGGTTTTATTTTATTTAAAGCGGGAGATTAATTTTTTAAAACAGGGCTTCCATTCTTATTTTATGGCTTCATCATTTTTCTTGTAATTATAATTTTACTTACTAATAGAGGCTTTAAAATGCGAGTCTTGCTTCAAAGTCAGCGTGGCAGGAGCGAGGCGGGCCCAGGGAGGGCACCAGCGCCAGCGCCCGCCGCCCGCCGCCCGGCCCCGGCCCGGAGACGGAGCTTCGCGGGGTTGGTCTGCGGGGTCCGAGCAGGCGTGCAGCCAGCGGCCAGGGAGCCGGCTTGAAGACAGGACAGTTTTGTGAGTTTGTCCCTTTTCAGGGGACGCACCGAGAAGCCGGCTGACTTCAGAGCGAGGAGCCCATTACCGAGGCGATCAACACCTGTTCTCAAGCGTGTGCAACGGGGCCCGGGAGGATTCTTGCCGGTCGTGGCTCCCCCGCCTGGCGTGTGGGGCTTTTCCACGGCGCTCGGCACCCGCTGACAGCCGTGCTCACCGGCGTGACTGCACCCCGCAGGGCCGCTTCTTCCCGGGGGTCCCCGTAGGCCGCCGCCTCCTGCTGGGGATGGAGAGGCTGTGCTGGCAGGTGCGGGGCCGGCGAGGGGGTGCGGGCAGCAGCCCAGCCAGGGGCCTGACTGTCACAGAGTGGGAAAGAGCCCAGACGAGGCAGCGTGTTAAAAGAAAGAAAGGAAAAAAGAAGCTATGGAAATACTTCAATAAAAACTAAAAACTCAATAAAAATCTGTTTTTCTGATGTGCTGTTATATGTCAATTATATCTCCATTCAAAAGAAAGTAAATGTTTAAATAAAACATTTTAAAATAAAATACTTAAATAGCTAAATAGAAAGAAAACAGACACGCGCCACCACCTTCCCTTTCCCACCAGGAAAACATTTCCCGGTCACGCCGGACGCGGCGAGAAGTCAACGAAAGCTTATTGGATCCGAAATGCAGATGTGGGGGGTCTCGCTGCCGAGATCTCGCTGTTCTGTTTCCATCCAGCTCGTGCCCCCCACCCCCGCGTGTCCAGTACGGACGAGGACCTGGTCCTTGTCATTCCAGCGAACACACCGACAGGTGACCGAGGACCGTGTTTGGAAACAGATAAGTGCATGGAAGTGCAATTGATTGCACAAGTAATAACGCCCGAAGTGATTACACAGTCTCGTACTTACAAAAGTAATTACACTTCAGAAAATCAAAATTAATTTATACACTCCTGGTACACTTTTAAGGCTGTTGACATTTTATTGCAGTGCCTCTAATGAAATGAAAATTATTAATAATTGTTCCTACTTGAGTGTGACAAATGTCATTTGGCTGAAAGGCAGAGGCCCCGGAGCTGTGCACGTGAGGTGGGGAGGGGGTGTGGGGCCTCGCGTGGGAGGAGCTGCCCCCCGGCAGGGAGGGTGCCTGAGCGCCTGCAGTGGCCGCAGGGAGAGGGCCAGGGCAGGCGGGTGGGGAGCCAGGGGGTGGCGAGTGTCACCCCAGCTCCGGGCAGCCCCGCCGCCGCTGGTGCCTTTGTGCTGTTTTCAGAGGAACCGGCTGGACTGGGCTGGGAAAGCGGCACGGTGAGGGGTCCAAGCTGGGGTCCTGCTGGGCTCCAGAAGGGTGCACGCCCAGCCCCCCAAACCCGCAGACAGGCTGCCTGCTCCAGGGAGCCCCCAGCTCTGGGCTTCTCTCTCTCCAGGGCCACTCACCTCACCTGGCACCACACGCCAGGCTACCCATGCACTCGACCCCCGGCACGGGCCCTGGGGGAGCAGGCAGCTCCCCACAGCCCCTCTAGAGGGACCCCTGTTTACTGATGCCGCCCCGGGCTGGCTGCTCCCCAAAGCCCTGCCTACGCACCGGTACCCCCTTGTTTTCCCATCTCCTTTGGGGTCAAAACCCACATGGCTGCCCATTCTGCAGATGTCGCGTCCCTGTTAAGAGGCCAGCGACGAGGCACAGCCGCCGGCAGCCCCGCGGGACTGGAGCGGGGCTGGGACAGGAGCATGGGGTGGGGGGCAGGGGTGAGGGTCAGGTGCCGCTGCATTCACGGGGCTCCCAGTTCTGACCCAGGACAAGGCCAGCAAGCAGGGGGCATTTCCCAGACGGGCTTTCCAGCCCCAAGAGGAAGCTCCAGGAGCTCCTCGTCCTCCCCGCGACTCCCGCCTGCTCCTGGCGCGCTCCTGAGTCGCCCGCGCCCTGCGGCGTCCAGCCCTTTGCATCAGCCGCCAAACACCTGGCTGCCCCTTGTCCTGCAGCTGGGCGTGGCCGGACCCCGGCTTCTCTGTCCAAGGCACAAATGCTCCTCATCTTCCAGCTCCCTGCCAGACGCCCTCTGCAGCCTGTCTCGCTGCGGGGAGCCCTGCGGCCCGCGGGCCTGTTCTCCCAGCCGGGTCTGACGCCTGGGGCTGGGGGCGGTGCAGGGAGAACCTGGTCTGCACGGGGAGGGGCTGCTCCAGGCCTGCCTGCTCCCGTCTTGTCGCTCTGCGCCCCCTTTCCACAGGCCCCCCCGTGGCTCCCACGGGGGGCGCAGGCTGCCTCCCCAGCTGAGCTGGCATAGGCTGGAGTCTGCGCTGGCAGGAACAGATGGCGCTCTGGGTGCTAGAGCCCCCCACCTTATGTTTAGTTTGCCAGCTGATCCCTCGGGAGCAACCCCGGCTGCGGTGCCCTGCGCCCTCCCCCGCTCCGCAGGGACCTGATTGTCCATAAAAAGACACTTTCTGTGCCTGCTGGGCCTTAGGTGCCGCGCTCTTCCGGGCACTTGTTCTCCTAAACGCGCCTGTTCCTGTTGCTTTATTACAGCAACCGCAGCCCGGCCCTGCCTCTGGCCCGGGCCTCCCGGGGCAGGACTGGAGGCGGCACCGCTGGCTGCCCGGGAGGGCCGGCCTGGCGCGCTCAGGAAGTGCCGGCCTCCCTCCCTGCCGGGGCCTCCTTGGGCCGGGGGCAGGAAGGAGTCGGGCCTCTGCCACACAGGGGACCAAGTGAGGCGCAGACGTGGCCCCCCCGCCGATGAGCGTGAAGCCGGGAGAGCAAAAGCCTGGAAGACAGACCAGCGACGGCCGCCTGCCGGCCCCACCGCCCGCCTCTGCTGCTCTCGCGGACAGGGCGCCTGGCCAGGCAGCGGTGTCCTTTGTGCCCCCAGGGGACGCCCCAAGCTCTCTAAGCCTGAGCCTCTCGCATGGCCAGGCATCGCGAGGATGAGCTGCGGTGGCCTTCGTGATGGCCGTGTCGGAGGCGGCCCAGGGCGGCCGCCAGAGACTCTTGGTCAGTGTTTGTTACGGCGTTGAGTCAACCGACTCTACCGATGGAGGGAAGTTCCGGATGCGGTTTTCCTAGTAGAAGGGGAAGGGCCGGACGTGAAATCTCCCGATCGGGGTCTCCCTGTCTGTGTCTCCCGTGTCCCTCTCCCGGCTTCTCCCAGCAGGAGCCCCTACGGCAACCCCTGAGCTCCAGGGGGACAGCTGCTGGGGGAGGCGGTCCCCCCCCAGGCGTGAGCCGGGCTCCGGGACAGGCTGCGAGCCGCCCAGGCGCTGCCCCTGACCTGACGCGGAGTGTGGCGCCGGGTCTGGCGCGGGGAGCCGCTCCTCTCCAGGTGTGCCGCGGAAGAGGCTGGTGCTGCCGGCTGTGAGGCGCGAACAAGAATCCTCTGTCGGCGCCAGACTCTGCACAGGAACGTTGGTTCTTCCCTTTCCCTGAGTTCGGGGCGGTGCTGGGGTTCCGGGGGCTCGAGGTCTCCAGCGTGCTCGCAGCTCCTGAGTCTCGTGGCTGCGGGATTAGCGGAACAGACTCTTCTGCCCTTGTTATCTAATTAACGTTGTCACTTATTCAAATCTGAGCTCCCCAGTCAAAACGAAAGACCTTTCCCGAGTCACTATTAAACCGCGACGCTCATCTTCATTTCAACACGATTAAATTTTACTCCAGTCGTTTCATTTTTTTTTAAGTGAAAAAAATGTCAGGGACTGAATTGTCTCTAAAACAAATGTCTGTTCGCAGACGGGAAGGTGTTGGTGGGGAAATAAAAGCCAGACTCCGTCTAGCCAACCTGCCTTTCGAAGAGAAGAACTGATTAAAATGAGAAGCAGCGTCTGCGGGGCGGTCGCCAGCCCGGAGCCACCCTCAGAAGCTACCCCCAGAGCCAGCTCCTGAGAGCAGGAGACCCTCAAGGCCAAGGTCAGAGGAGCAGGGAGACCCTCAAGGCCAAGGTCAGAGGATGAGCAGCCCTTGGCGGGTGAGGGCTGGGAGGGCCGCCCGTTGTGACGGGCAGGAGGGGATCTCAGGGGCCCCGGGGTCAGCCTCCTGTTATTTTCAGCAGTTTTGTTGGAAAACAGTCCCCGGGTGGGGGCAGAGCTGCAGACCCCACAGACCCCGCAGGCCACGCAGACCCCGCAGACCAAGACACGGTCCATGGCTTTCGTGCCAAAGCTTGCATTTGGATTTGTTCCCTGTTCCTGGAAAAGCGCAGATCTGCCCCAAACACACGCACGCACACACGCCCCACAGACTGAGATTTAGGGTTTCCATTTAACGGTGGAAACACCGCCGGGCGGCTTCCTCCTGCGCCGTTTTTCTCTGTGACAAGGCGGGTCCGCGTGGCGCCACTTGTGGCTGCGAACAGCTCCTGTCAGCGGGCGTTTCTGTTATTGACTCATTTTATCATACAAATCTGACACCGTCGTCTTATTAATCTGTCTCCATAGGCGCAAAATGCTTTCATAAGCGCGTGAGCTGCCTGGGTCTGGGACCGCGGCGCGGCTGGCTGGGCGTGCCGGGCGCTGGAGGGAGCCCCTGGGCCCTCTAACAGGCGAGCAGGGAGGGCTGGGGCCAGAACCCGCAGGCCCCCGCGCTCCCCGATGGCCGGTGGGGACGCCTCCCGCGAGCAAGGAAACAAGAAAGATTTGCCGTGGAATCTGGGCGTTTCATTGGTTCGCGGAACCCTCCGTGGGCCTGTGTGCAAGCACTGCTGGAGGGAAGCAGACATGGGGGGCAGCAGGGACGGGCGGCAGCAGGGATGGGGACGGCGGACACGGGGGACGTCTGACGTGCCTGCCCTTGCCTTGCCGTTTCCTAGGAAGCCCCGAGGCCCGTCCCCTGCCTCCCAGTGCGTGTGAAGGCGGCTCAGCCCGGCACAGCCACGGCTGCTCCCTCCTCTGCAGGGGTCGCCCGCACGCTGCTCCCAGAGGCCCCCGCGCACTTGGACACTGAGGAACTGGCTGCTCCCTGAAGTCGGGTCTCCAGGAACAGACGGGGGTTCAACCACGGCAGGTTGCGCTGCACTGGGGTTGTGCAAAGGGGCGGTGGGCCTGGGCGAGCTCCCGGGGGAGCACGGGTGGCGGCGGAGGGGGCAGCTGTCCCTCTGTGCACCCGGGGCCCCCTTGGGTGCAGATGAGCCCGCGCCTGGGGCTGAGCGGGGGCCCTGCAGCTTCCTGTGTTTCAGCGGCGTGTCCCTCTTCAGCAGGCCACTCCCCACGCGTGTCCCCAGCGCCAGAGGCCCCCAGCAGCCGTGGCCATGAGACCTAGACATGCCCATTTGGGGGTTCCTGTTTCGGGTGCCCCCTCCCTGTCACTGCAGGGAGGTTTCCTATTTTCCTCTCGCTGGATAAACCGCACAGCTCACCCCTCGCTGTCCGTGACCTCGGTTTTGCGGCGGAGACAGGCCCTCGGGACACTGCGGAGCCCCGGCCGCTGGGTGGGCCGCGGGGAGGAGCAGAGGCCACCGGGGCAGAAGGAAAAGAACTTTCACAAATGGGTAAGACAGTGAGAGCCAGGAGAGGCTGGGCCGGGGGCTGCTTCTGGGAGAAAATGAAGGACGGGGCCGGGGGGAAGCACAGAGGGGCGGGAGAAGGGTGGGGCGGGGGCGCGGGGCCCTCAGCCCCTGCTCCTGAGCGGGCGCCGAGTGGGCAGGGGGTGGCGCAGCCCTGTCTCCAGCGCCCGCAGCCGTGTCCCGCGGGGAGGCCTCTCCTCTGCCCCATCCTTGTTTGCCTTCTTCTTTCAGAACGAGGCCGGGTAAACATTTGCTAAGTGCAGCAACCGATAAAGCTCCCGGGGCTGTGAACACACACCCGCGCCCCTGAGGAGAGGTGGGGGGCCGGGGCCGGGGCCAGACAAGGCCCCAAACATGGGAGGGAGGTGGGGAGGCTTGGGCCTCGCCCTCCCGGCCCGCCTGCGGGTTCTAGAAGTTTCTCCAGAAACGCTCACACGCGTGTCCCGGGGGACCGGTCTCCTTGTCTCGCCACTCCTGGTGGAGCGTCCCCCCATGCAGCGCCCGCTCCGGCCCCACAGCGGCCGAGGTCGCAGAGTCGGGGTGCGGGGCCCAGGCCCGGCCAGCGCACGAGGGCAGGACACAGACCAGCGGGGGCAGCGCTGTGAGGGCATCGCGGCCCGTGCCCGGGGCCTGACCACTGGCCCAAAGCCCCACAACTGGTGTGACCGACCAGGGGGCCCCAGCGCCTCCCTCAGCAGCCTCTTTCTGGAGCCTCCCAGCTCACATGCGTGAGCGAAGCAAAGCCAGTGTCCAGAGAAAGCTGCAGCCTCTACCTTGACCGCAGCTAATGTCACAACGAAGCTGAAGAGAGCGTGTCCACAGGCGCTCTCCAGGCCGAGGAAATCCTTTCTCATTATCAAAGCAAAGCGAAGTGTCTTTACATCATGAATGTCACACTTAATTATAGAAAAATAAAATGTTTCTGCCCAATTTTCTATAAATGTTGACAGGTATACCACATAGTTGGCAAAAAACTGCTTCACAAGATAGAAAATATTAATTTCTTTATATATAAAGTTAATTTGCTAACCCCCACGAAGCAGGATAATGAGCAACGCACCAGAGTAAACAATGACAAGAGGAGAATCACAAACAGCTAACAAATCTACAGGGCACCGTTCAGACTCAGTTATGATTAAAGGGATCTAATTTTAAGCAGTCGTGAATTTCATCTGTTCAGCTGCCACATGAAAAATATGTGCATTTTAAAAATATTTTCTGCAGTTGGTGAAAAGACAGCGAGCAGAGCACTGGAATGCGTCGCTGGTGAGCAGGGGCCTGGCAGAGTGTTCCGGAAGGCAGGGCAGCGGTCAGAGCCTGCAGTGTCCTCCCAGGCACCGTCGAAGCCGGCGTCCGCGTGCCCATTCGCGTGTTGGGTAGACGGGGACGGTGTTGACTCGATTCTAGAGTCGTGGCTTGGATGCTTTAGTCCCTTAGCCCTCTCCCGGCCCAGCGACGCGGGGCTCATTGGCCGAGCCCAGGCCGGCCCAGTGCCCGGTGCAGACTCACAGACGCCCCCGCGGCGTCCCTGGCCATGACCAGAGAGGAAAGAGGGACTGGACGTGGGCCCGGGCGGGGGCGCAGGCCTGGGGCCAGAACCTCAAATAAAAAAGTAACGGAGTCGTCTGCCGGACGGTAAATAGGAGCCGTAAAGGAAGGCGGCTGACCAGCCATCGCAGCGAGCTGTGGGCCACAGGGGGCGGATTTATCTGTGCGTCTTTTATGTTTTAGTCCAGATTTCCTGTACAAAGGAACATTTCACTTCTGTGAAATTGCACACCGCAAATAAGAGTATGCTCACTCGCGCACACACACACACACCCCGTCCAGCGCACAGCAAGGCTGCCCTGCCCAGGGAGCTCAAAGCCACGTGCCCTGCGCTGCAGGCATCCACGGCCCGTGACCGCCGCGCCCAGAGCCCCTGGGCCTTCACTGCGCGTGGGCCCCACCCGTCCCTCCAGCGGCCCCAGCCCCCGGCCCAGCCAGTTGTGTTGCGTCCTTGGGGGTACAGGGCTTCCAGTGCCTGGTCTGCAGGGATCCCCACAGTGCCCACAACCACACAGCACACTCGCGCCGGAGCCTGCTGAGGAATTGACCGGCCACCTGGAGCTGACCGTGGGACGGACTGTGACCGGGACAGAGGTTGGGCTGGGGGAGCCACGCAGCAGGCTGGGGGGGTGCAGGGCATGAAGGGGCTTCACCTCGCTCAGGTGACCAGTCGCCAAACTGTGTCCCCTGGGGCTGGAGGCCAGAGGGGAAGAGGCCGGAAAGGGCCACAGCTACGGGGGCAGAGGGACGGGTCCCCACGGCCTACAGGGCGGGGGACAGTGAGCATCCAGCCGTCTTTACGCTCTGGCGGGAGCTACCTGGGGAGTGGCCAGGAGGAAAAAGTGGCCTGGCCTGCCCTGGGGAAGTTGGGCTGAGGGAGGAGCCCCACTGACCGGCTGGAGGGACGTCCTCATGTGGGGGGCCCGGGATGGGCTTAGATGGTCTCAGAACAGCTGCACGGCCTGGCAGCCAGCGGGGCCAGCACCCGCTAAGGGCGTCACCAGGGATGAGCTGGTGCCAGATGAGCTGGTGCCTCCTGCTCCCTCCATCCTGTCCAGCCCTGAGAGCCAGAGGCCACGCATGTAGGTGACGGGCAGGGGGCGGGGGGCCTGGCTGAGCCGAGAGGGGAGGATCCCCAACCCACCCCATCACCTGGCTGGGGTGAGACTCCCTGGGAGGGAGAAGCTGTGACTTTCAGGGACGTTCGGGGTTTGGGAAGGGAGGCTCTTTTCCGGCGAGTTTTCATTGCCTGGGAGCTCGAGGAAGGTGCAGGCCTGCCCCGGTCTTTACCCAACACACGGGGACACCGGCCCCCTAATTGCGCCAACAGGGGAAAGGAAGAATGATGTCTGCCCACGGGGAAACAGTCAGCGCCAACGCAGCGGCGCGTGACCAGCCTGAGAGCAGACGGCGCGCGACAGGGGGTGGTGGGGACCAGGCGAATCAAGACGGGCGGGCGCTCGGGAGCGACATCCACTCTCGCTCCCGCTAACTGGGGCATCACAGAAATTCAAGCACAATCTTGCCAAATGTACCCAGTTTTAATGAGAATCCAGAAACCTGAATTTTTATGCAAAGTACATGCTTTTAGGAGCAAATTTCTTTTTGGCCACAAAACATGTCACAGCCACTTGGAGGAACCAATCAGCTCGCCCCCCAGGAGCTGTGGCTGCACGTGTCTGAGGTGAGCGCTCGTCAGAAGCGCAGTCGCCACAGCCACTGTGTCTCCTCCCTGCTGCGGCGCACGGAGGCCGGGAGCGCCGCTTCTGCTCTTGGCAAGATCTCGGCCGGGAAGTCTCAGAACTTACCAGTAAAAGCTTCACTAATAAAAGAAAAACCGCCGTGCGAGCGTCTTGCTGCTTCTTGTCCCTTCTCGCTGCAAGTCCTGACTTTCCCAAACTAAAACCAACAGGTGTGTCATGAGCACGAGACTCCGGCGACCTCCCCAGCGCCAGGAGAAGCAGCAGCACCGAGATGTGCCGACGCGGCGAGCCGAGAAGGGGATGTTGTCGGACAGCGTGATTCTGCCGCGGGCCGCGGGCCGCGGGCCGCTCGTGGCTGTTCTCTAGACAACACAACCTGCTCACCCGGGCAGCTCGTTCATGCGAACGTGCTCGTTGCGGAGGCGCGAAACCACGGAAGCTGCGCTGGGACGCGAGCGACCCCGCCCTGCGTGCCACGGGGAACAGCCTTCGTCCCACGGTAGCAGGAAATAAAGCCCGAGTGGAGCGCGAAGCCCAGGCAGGTGCCAAGCGTCACCTGGCCCTCCCGCGTCTGCTCATTCCAAGGGATGAGAGCAAACCCGGACTTCGCCTTTGTTTCCTCCACGCTCGTCTGTCCTCTGAGATGCCTACTCGTCCGTTTTGGGGGTGACTTTGGGGCCCCGGGCAGGGTCTTGCTATGGACGTGTCCCTCCCTCACACGCGCCCTCGAGCAGATCACCTTCTCCTCGTCACTGATGGGTACAAAAAATATGGCGGTGGGCACCCGTCCCTGCCCGCGTCCTTCTCGGGCCTGGCTGGAAGCAGGGCTCGCTCCGTGGGCGGAGGGGCTCGCCCCTAACTACTGCCAGCACCCTCGCACCTGCAGGCACTGGTTCTGGGCAGTTCTGGACCTTGGGGAGGGCGGCACAGAGGGAGCCGTGGGCGTGAACAGTGTCGTGTTCACACAGGACAGAGCTGAGCCCCCACAGCTCTTCCCTCGACACCCCCACCGCTCTGAGGTCAGGGTCTCAGCCTGTGGCTCAACATCAGCGCCCACAAGCAGTCTCGGGTTCCTTCGGTCCTTCAGTAAGGACGGGTGCGCTGAATGACTGACGCTGACACGCAGAACTGCCTGGACTGTGCCAGCCCCACAGAAGTCGCTGACTCTACAGAAGACACATCCTCAGCGCTGCAAATGCAGGCCCAGCGCACCCCACGCGCCCACCCCACGCCCGTCCCACGCCCACCCCACATGCCCAGCCCACGCCGCCCCCATTCCGCCCCCGCCCAGCCCACGCCCCCCCCTCCTCAGGCTCTCGGTCCTGCAGGGCGGGGGTCCCGGCAACGCGGGGGTGAAACAGCAGCGGGTGTGTTTGCTCCATCAAGTTCCGCAGGCGGCACGTCGTCCACTCACGGCAGCTGCGGTTTGAGCTTCTTCCTCCTATTTCTTCACAGGGACCCCAGGGGGGCTGGCCATCCGGGGGCAGGACCGAAGGCCCCTCACGAGAGACTTCCAGACGTGACCCTTGTGGACCGACGTTCAGGATGAGGACACACCGTGGGCACTGTGGGAGTGTCCACCCCTTCCTGCGGCCATGGGACGTTGTGTGAGGCTGGTCCCTGGGGGTCTGGCCAGCGGGTCCCTGGGGGTCTGGCCAGCGGGTCCCTGGGGGTCTGGCCAGAGAGTCCCTGGGGGTCTGGCCAGCGGGTCCCTGGGGGTCTGGCCAGCGGGTCCCTGGGGGTCTGGCCAGCGGGCCCCTGGGGGTCTGGCCAGAGAGTCCCTGGGGGTCTGGCCAGCGGGTCCCTGGGGGTCTGGCCAGCGGGTCCCTGGGGGTCTGGCCAGCGGGTCCCTGGGGGTCTGGCCAGAGAGTCCCTGGGGGTCTGGCCAGCGGGTCCCTGGGGGTCTGGCCAGCGGGCCCCTGGGGGTCTGGCCAGAGAGTCCCTGGGGGTCTGGCCAGCGGGTCCCTGGGGGTCTGGCCAGCGGGCCCCTGGGGGTCTGGCCAAAGAGTCCCTGGGGGTCTGGCCAGAGAGTCCCTGGGGGTCTGGCCAGCGGGTCCCTGGGGGTCTGGCCAGAGAGTCCCTGGGGGTCTGGCCAGGGGGTCCCTGGGGGTCTGGCCAGCGGGTCCCTGGGGGTCTGGCCAGAGAGTCCCTGGGGGTCTGGCCAGCGGGTCCCTGGGGGTCTGGCCAGAGAGTCCCTGGGGGTCTGGCCAGCGGGTCCCTGGGGGTCTGGCCAGCGGGTCCCTGGGGGGTCTGGCCAGCGGGTCCCTGGGGGTCTGGCCAGAGAGTCCCTGGGGGTCTGGCCAGAGAGTCCCTGGGGGTCTGGCCAGCGGGTCCCTGGGGGTCTGGCCAGTGGGTCCCTGGGGGTCTGGCCAGCGGGTCCCTGGGGGGTCTGGCCAGCGGGTCCCTGGGGGTCTGGCCAGAGAGTCCCTGGGGGTCTGGCCAGCGGGTCCCTGGGGGTCTGGCCAGAGAGTCCCTGGGGGTCTGGACAGGGCGTCCCTGGGGGGTCTGGCCAGCAGGTCCCTGGGGGTCTGGCCAGAGAGTCCCTGGGGGTCTGGCCAGTGGGTCCCTGGGGGTCTGGCCAGCGGGTCCCTGGGGGGTCTGGCCAGTGGGTCCCTGGGGGTCTGGCCAGAGAGTCCCTGGGGGTCTGGCCAGCGGGTCCCTGGGGGGTCTGGCCAGCGGGTCCCTGGGGGTCTGGCCAGAGCCTGGGATCTGCAGTCCAGCTGGTCATTCCCAGCCAGGGAGTCCCGGGAAGCCTGTGGGGGTTGGGGGCTGGCGTGGCCACGTTGGGGGGTGCTGCGTGCTTCTGTCTTGCTCATTCATTTTGGTTTTGCTAGGGCCTTTGTTTCTCTGATGCTCAGATATTGTACCATTTGGCTCTAAAATCTACATGGAAGAGCATTAATTAAAGGCAGACACATTGCAAGGGAGACAGTGTTAAGATGACGCTGGAAGGTACAGTGTAATTAATTTTGTACACGAGAAACATGAACGAGGGAGCCGGGTGGGGAAGCCACAGCCCACAAAATGGTAATGAGAAATGCAACTGCAGATAAGACACAGTGCGGAGAGACATATGGCGCAATTAGACTTGGGGGGCGTCAAAACAAAGGGTCCCCGCTAGGAGCACGTGAGGATTTGACAGAACATGCAGCGCGGCGGGTCCCGGGGCCCTGCAGTCGGGGAGGCGTCGCGGGAGCGGGGTGGGGGCTCCGGGGACGGCTCGCGCCGAGCAGCCCGCTTAGGATGGCGCAAGAAGGGGGGGCCCTGGGGCGCCCCCTCCGGTGTGTCCTGCGTCCCATGGCGGCGCCTTTGCCATCGTTGTCCCCGCGGACATTTTCCAGGTGTGACCTGGAGGGACCTTCGGGGTCCGCTGCATGGTGGAATATGATTGGGAATCGTTCGGTTAACAGGGACCCCCCCATGCCCGAGGCCGGCGCCCTGGAAATCCCACCCCTGTTTTGAGAAAGCGCGTTTCCCCGCCAGCCCCCGGGAGGCCTGGAGCACCCGCCTGCTGCCAATTAGCCCGGGCTGAGTGACGGGCGGGTTTGGCAGAGAGGATGAATGTTCGAGAGGTGGCCCCTTATATCCGTGGAATATGAAAGACACGCTTGAGGGCCCCGGGCCTGAGGGGAGAGTTTACCCCAGGAGGGGGCGGCTCAGGGAGCCCCGGGGCAGAGCAGCGGAGGCCCCGGCCAGTGCACCGGCCAGTGCACCGGCCGTGGGCAGGTTCAGCCTGGAGGGAGGGGACGCGCCGGCAGGGGCCTCGCCCACCACAAGGGCTGAGCGACCAGCGGGGAGGTGTCCTGGGGCCCAGGCGGAGGGGTGGTCGGAGCAGAGAACCGTCCCAGACCCCTGGTCTTTGATACAGAAAGACACAGCCGTCCTGATCCCTGTGCCCCCACCCCGGGCCACGCCCCACGGGCAGCTGGAAGGAAGGGGGGGGGCTGCAGCCACCGAGCAGAGCGGGTCCAGGGACGGACGGTGCGGTCATGGGGGGGTCACGGGATTAGCTGCTTTAAGGTGACTTTCCAGGGAAGAGTCTAGATTTACTGAGGCCCTCAGGGTTCCATGACCCGCTGATAAGGAAGCGCTCTGCGTCTCTGGAGGGGGGCGCGGGGGGCCCCCCTGGTCACCCGTGAGTCCTTGGAAGGGGCTGAAACGGAGCAGAAGCGCCTCTGGCGATGGGGAGGGGAGCTGCCCTCTGCGCCCCGCGCCCTGTCGCACAGGCAGAGGCGACGCGGCCAACGTCCCTGATCAAAAAACTCAACTTACAGAAACACGAGCGAGGGGATTGCTATTTTTCAGAAACACAATGTCATATTTATTCCACTTTCTGTGACTTATTAAATTCCCCGCTACAGTAATTATAGCCATGTATTGTTGGAGGTATAAACACTGGAGGAACTTATTACTGTCGGAGACGATTATTAAAACTACACAATTTTGCCTACAGACTAACACAAGCGAAAATGAAAGTTATTAAAACTCTTTTTAGGAGTCTGCTGGTGTCCTTGGGCTGAGCTCCACGGCGCAGTCAGAAAATGATACTCTGATAATTTCCATTCGCGGCACTTTTATTAACAGCGTATCTTGTCCCCGCCAATTAATCTTTGCAAATTTACTCCTTTTTCTGAGTCGGGACAGGATTTTAAAATTTCATGCGCTGCATGAGAAGCCGCTTCATCTGTCTGTGTTGCGTTTCTCTGAGGAAGCCAAGCAAACTTCAAAAGGCCGGAATCGGGCACCAGCGCGGAGTGACTCTGGGGGCGGAAGGGCAGCCTCAACCGCCCTGGTGATGGGTGACGGCCCTTCTCCCCCACTCTCTCGCGCTCCCCACCTGTCCCTGGCTCCCTCTCCCTTCCCTCTAAGTGAGGATGTTCCTCACGACCCCAGGGGGCACTGGTGGCGCCTGGTGTCCAGGCCTCTCTTCTCAGACCACGAAGAGGCCTGGTCGGCAGCCACCGGGCGTGAGTTGGCCTTGCTGAGTTCCCTCCAGGGAACCGGAGCGACGGCGAGTGGAGCAGCTGGGAGCAGCACCTTCAGCCAGGCCGAGAGCAACAATAAGCGTCTTTGGCCCAGTGGCTGCACTCTTTGCTCCCGTGGGAAATATCTGCTAGTCCAGAAAGCGCCCGGCCTGTGGCTGGGGCTCTGGCAGCTCTGGCGGAGGCTTATCTGGTTGCCGGTGGCACACGGGGGGAGGTGGAGAGTCGGGGGGTCTCAGTGAGGGCCCTGCTCCCGTCTGGCGGGTCCTGGAGACGGTGGTCCCCAAGCATCTGGGGGTGTGTTGGAACACGCTGAAACGATCAGGGGGTCAGGCCCAGCCAAGGGGGATCGGGACGGGGCAGGGGCGGCCCAAGGGCCTCCCAGGGGCGCGTGGCTGGGCCGTGGAGCGAGGACCAAGGACGGCTCTGTCTCGCACCCTGGCTGTGGTAGCCGCGCCTCCTGCGCAGCCCAGTTTCCAGATGCACTTGCTAAGGGGGCGCGCACATCTCCCCAAAATAAGTTAATCGTGGTTTTAATGTGCAGAACCAGCCGAACCAGGAGCTCCTTTGCGGTGAGTGTTCCAGGCCAGGAAACAAGCTGGCGGCTCCATTATTCTGTGGATTTAAACTGGCAGATAAGGGCCGCCGGCCCCGGTGCAGGCCTCAGCGCCACGGCTGGCGCTCCACCGCGCTGTCAGCGCCAAGCAGATCGAGGAAGGTTCCTCACTTTCCTGGGGGATTGCTTTTGCCCCGAGAATTACATTTCCAAATTAAAGACACTTTCCCCGCCGGGGCTTACTTCTGGATAACTGAAAGAAATGGAAAAGTTACAGATTTTCACGGTCTGTTGGTTTAAGTCAAAATTCTAGTTTGCTTATTTGGCTGTTCCGTTAGCCTTTGAGATGCCACGGCGTGTCCAATAAAAATGGATAACGACGTGTTTATCTTAGGACTGTCCGTCACTTCCGTTAAAGTCAATGACTAGGAGATTTGTAGGGAAACAAGTTAGAAATCTGGACGCGGACACATTCAGAGCAATGAAGAGACACAGAGGGGGTTGTAAACCTTTGCCATGGAAATTTCCAACCTACCTCCGCCACGCGACACCCAGAAAAAAAGAACATTAAAGTAAGTTTATATAATCCTTATATAAAATTATGTCTAGAGTCAGAAAATAAGGTGCTTTTTCCAAGAGAGTTTCTTTTTATTTAAAAATTTAAAAACCACTTTTTCCTTTGGCAATTTTATTTTATTATTGTAATAAACTACTGTGTGTCTTAAGGAGAATGTGACCTGTGGACATGCGACCACGTCACGCGTCAGTGAGTCCCTCTGCAGTGCCGCCGAGAAGCAGAGACACACGTTTGTGTGTGTGTCTGTGCGTGACGCACACGTCCGGCCTCAGAGGCCAACCCTGGGGGCCAGGATGAGCCCACGGGGACGCCCTCGCTGCCGTCCAGCCCGCGGCAAAGGGAGGGGCTGGGGCTCCCTGAGCTGAGGCGCAGTCTCCGAGCTTGCAGCTGTGAAAGCAGTCGAGAACGGGAGGCAGACCTGGAGGTGCGGCAGAGGACAGGGAGAGGGAGCGCCTGGGGTCTGGAGCCCTCGAACATGTAGCCACAAAGTGGCCTTTAGGGTCCTCCCGAGCCAAGGCCCGGTCTGGCTTCCCAGGGAGCCAGAGGTGAGCGTCCTTAGCAAAGTCTGGGCGCGTGGCCTGCGGGGGGGGCCGCCTCCCGTCTTTATGCGCCGCTGCCCGTCAAACCCGCCGCGGCTGGTTGTGTCCGTGGCAGAGCAGGGCGATCCCCGTGAGTGTGGCGGATCCAATGTTATAAATGGATCCAGAGGCGCAGCCGGACACGTGACCTTCCCGCCACCCCCACCCCCGGGTCTCCACTTACGTCAGCTTCTTCCAGGGCGAGCCGGGGGAAGGCACTTGACAGGACTGCTGAGTTTATCGAAATGCGTGGCTCCCACGGCTGCGTGGCACCCGTGGCTGGGGCTTCTGCAGGAGGAGCCGGCAGCAGACGATCCCGCCGCCGGGACGAGAAAGGGAAGTGGAGACAGCCCGGAAGCGGCTGCCCAGGGGAGCGCGTCGGGGCACCCCAGACTCCCCTGGCCACCCCACAGGGTGTCGTGCCACTGCAAACATGGCGGGGCTCCCCTAGATCTGGAGGAGGTGCCGAAGCTAACGAGGAGGGAGACCTGACGGCTGCCTGAGCCGGAGTGACCGGAGTGACCAGAGGGACCGCCCTTTCCCCAGGACCTCAAGTTGCGGTGAATAAGTCACGGTCATGTCCTTTTTCCCTTCTGTGCTGATGGATTCAGAACATTTCTCATGTTCTCATTTAATCCGGGCATTAACTGTGGTGACTCCGTCCTCGGTGCTCCTGCACGCTCAGGGCCTCGGCTGCGGAGCAGGAGGGGGCAGAGACCCCTTTGGGGGGGCGGGGGCTGCGACGGCAGATCTGAGGAGGGGAGAGTCTCAGGGGCTGCCCGCCCCGCCGCCGCCCAGAGGGGTGTGTGCTTGTGTGTGCGTGTGCACGCGCGTGTGTGCAGGTGTGCAGGGGTGTCCCATCTCAGGCCCTCTCCCGTGACAGGGAAGGGCCCCGTTGCTGTGTGGGGAGGGGCGGCCTCCCCAAGGGGGTTTCGCCTTCCGTCACTTTAGTGATCAGGTTGAGAAACTTGAAACAGCACAACACACTTGCCGGCAGCCGTGTGCTCAAGCTGTCTCCACAGGGTGACACTAGGCTGGGGCAGACGGGGGTGAAGGGGGGAAAACAGGGGTGCGCGGTGCACCGAGGGGTGGTCCCTGCGGGGTGAGTCCGAGGGTCCGGCTGGGGCGGAGGCCGCAGTGGGTCTGAACAGGCAGGAGCTGCGGCCATGAGGGGCCTCCGCGGCCCGGGGCAGCTTCCTCCCCGCGGTGAGTCCTGTGTCCCGGAGTCGAGACCCCCCGTCCATGCCCGTCCTTTGCAGCACATTGTTCAGGGAAGGCGAGCGCCCTCGACCGTGTCGCCAAGGCCCAAACAGGCCGAGTCCCCTGTTGTTTCCTCACAATGTGGCTTCCTTCCGGGAGCCTCATTCCCGCCAGGGAAAAAAAACAAACAACGAAAAACAACTTAAAGAAACACTTTCCTTCATGCGCCAAGCTGGAGACAGCGAGCAGCTCCCCCGTCGCTAGGGCCCCAGCGCCCCCGGCCGGCGAGCCCCAGGTGAGTCAGGTGAGTCGGGGGGGAGAAGAAACGGCCGCCGCGGTGTCCAGGCAAGGAAAGTGGGGCCCGCGGGGTCCCGGGACGGGGAGGGGCCGCATCTGGGGGAGCTGCCGGCTTCCGTGACCTGACGACAGTCGGCCCCCCCCCCCCCCCCCCCCCGAGGACGGTCACTTCTCCAGGTAAACTCCGCTCCCGGCGCCAGTGTTTGTGCACAGGATTTCTGAGCATTCAACATCATAAACCCTCAGCAGAGACGGAAGGAAAATTCCCAGGAAGGCCAACAGGCAGCCAAGAGGAAAAGTGTTTTCGAGAAACGGAAGAGTGAGCAGACCCCCGCGCGCTGACGGAGAGAGCAGAGAGGGAGGAGCCCCCCAGGGCCTCGGGGAATCCGTCTACACCGCCTGGCCGCTGGAGACGAGGGGCCGAGCGAGGAGAGAGGACCTGGGTCGGCTGCCTCCCGAGGGGCCCGGACGCCGGAGGACGGCAGCTGCCGCGGGCCGGGGATGGGCAGCCGGCTTGGGGCGCAGACACCCCTCCAGCCCAGCCTCGCCCCCCACGCACAGAAAGCTCGGGGGGTTCAGAGAGTCGGTGAGTATCTTTCGGGACAGACGCGCTCAGACGGTCACGGGCGCCCCTCACCGGAGGGGCCCGCTGCCCAGGGCCGCCCAGAGCCCCATGTCCTGAGCTGAGCTTGTAACACCCTGTCCTATAACGAGCTCAGCTGCCTCGGGGCTCGGGAGATGGGGGTCGGTGGGTGGGGGGGTGGAGGGGTGACCCACCCATGAGCTCTCTCGGGTGCGCGCGGGGATTTTAACTCTTAACTGCGCTGCCGACGCAGCCAGGAAGGAGACTTCGCTGAAGGCGCCAGGTCTTTCGTTCCTCTCAGAAGACATGACCTCGTGCCCAGGCTGGCGGGCGCGACCGCAGACGGGGGCCGGGCTCAGGCTCAGGCTCAGGCCGCGTGGCGTTGGCCTGCCCTGCCCTCGGCTCGGGAGCCCGGCGCCCAGCGGGGGTTGCCACCCCCGTGTCTGCCGGTGGCCGTGGCCCGGAAGCTGGCCGCCAGACCGGTGCCCGGAGGCTGGCACCACCGTGGGCAGCAGCTTCCGAGAGGGCCGGTGGGGGCCGGGTGGAGGTTGGGCGCAGGGAGTTTGCCCTAAGAGAGGGGGACGGCGGGCTGCACAGTGTTCCTGGGCCCATCGCCCCCTCCATGCAGCGCCCCGCAGGAGACTGCCCGAAGCAGAGAAGGGACCACGACCAGAGGGGGCCCGCCCAGCACCCAGAGTCCAGCCCGCACCGCCCTTCAGCTTCAGCTCTTGCTATTTTTCTTAAATTAAAAAAATATATACTTTTTTTGGCATTAAATAGCATGCACAGGATTATCCCTTTTTTGTAGAAAGTCATTGATCTGTTTCTTATCAGCACGTAGGCTGGTGAGATGCTGGAGCTGAGGATGATTAATTTCTGGGGGGTGAGATTTTAGGTGACGATTTTTAAGATCTTTCTTTGAAGTTTTCTGTATGGCGTGAGTGTTCGATAATGAGTGGGATTCTTGGACCAAAATATTAAAGCCATTATTCTTAAGCGAATCCGGTCCTCTACAGCCACCCCCAACACACCACGTGGAGGGAGGCGCAGGGAGACGGTCACCCAGATCCCCGGGATGGGACCGGTTTTGAAATTTTGCATTTTATGTGTGTTCCATCCCAGCCGCGATTACTACGCATTCAGTTTCCAATTAAAATACTAGAAATGGTATTTGTTAAAAGAGCATGAACATTTCCACACTGCAATCCATGCAAAAAAGGGCCTTAGCCGTGGAGAGGCCCCCCACGCAGGAGCCCCACGCAGGAGCCCCACGCAGGAGCCCCGCGCAGGAGCCCCACGCAGGAGCCCCGCGCCCGCGCAGCCGACGGACGGCAGGGGCGGCTGGAGGAGTCTCTGTCCTGGTTCTTAATGACTGCGCTGCTGTCGCGCGGGCCCCAGCGCCCCCCCCCCCAGCTCGTTTCCCCTTCTAAATGGGCCTGTGCAGATCAATAAATCTGTCCTTTTTACAAAATTATTTCAGCTTTCTTCCCACCTACGTAGATTTTATTTGGAGAGACCAGAAGCCTCGGAAGCTGCCCGCCCTCTTGAAGCTAATGTATTCATTAGTTGTAATTGCCTCCCAAGTCCCCCCCATCTTGGTCTCCTGGTTCCTTAATGGTTTTGATTGGATGTAGAACACTTTTATCTGGGTTAATTTACTATTCATAGTACAATGATGGAGTGTGCATTTGGTTACCCAGATTACAGCTGCAAATGGAGTTATCCGTCATGCCGGGAAGGCTCTGGGGCGAGCGTTCAGACGCCTCCC
The DNA here is from genome assembly GCF_014898055.3 of Talpa occidentalis. Lineage (NCBI taxonomy): Eukaryota > Metazoa > Chordata > Mammalia > Eulipotyphla > Talpidae > Talpa > Talpa occidentalis. The sequence continues at coordinate 105,705,912 of NW_023600993.1, read as the reverse complement.
GGGCATCTTCAAGGGGCGAACAGCAGAGCCGTCACCGGCAGCGTTTCCTGCCCAAACGTGAATCTGCCCCTGTCCTGTGAGAGCGTGGCCTGGCCTGATGGCCCCGCCCGGCCCTGCCCTGAACGCCTGGGCTGGCCTGGCCTGGAGGCCGGGCGGGGTGGCCTGACACCCGTGGCTGCGGGTCCCTGGGGGCTGGGGCCTGCGCTGGGGGTTCCTGGGGAGGGCGGGGTGGGGGTGGGTGGGCTTGGCCTCCCGCTTCTGCAGCCCCCCTTGCGCCTCGCGCTGCTGGGAGGGATGAGGGGCCTGTGGGGGACCCTGGGAGCAGGCCTTGGGGAGCACGAGGAGGCTGCTCCCGGCCCCGTCCTGGCTCCCCGTGGGTCACTGGGGCGCTCTGGGCTCCCCGTCTCGCCGGCCCCAGCTCCCTGGGCTGCTGCCCCTTCCAGACGCAGATCTGCAGAAGGAGCCCTGGGCGGAGCCGGTGTGGCCTGGCTGGCCCGGCGGGGCTGCCTTCGGGTTTCCTCAGGAACGGCCCCTCTTGCGCTGCGCACACTCGTGCTGTTACAGTCTCGTCCGAGCACCTGCTTCCTTCACGCTGTGGTGAGGTAGCTGGATCCCTTCCCCTTCTGGGGTCCCTGGGAGCCCCCAGTCGTGTGCCAACATGACTGTAAGGAGCGAAGCTACGTCTGTGGCGTCGAGCACCTGGGACTCTGGGGAGCAGCCGGATTTTCGGCAACATCACGGGCCCCTGTTGGGAGTTTTCTGCAAACCTCGTTCCAAATCTCCCCGTGTCCACCTGGCTGCCCGGTCCCCGCCGGGGCCTCGTCCTGCTGGGGTCCACCTTCCCCGCTTCTGCTGCTCAGGGCGCGCCCAGGGCCCAGCCTGCTGGTGGCAAAGACCCTCCTGGCCGCGCCACGTCATGTATCTCCAGCTCCCCAAACAGCGCGGGGCCCCCTGGGCTGTGCGCCGGGCTGGAGTCCCCCGCCGGAAAGCCCGACAGGAGAGCCGTGCGCTCAGCCCAGCCAGCCGAGATCTCTCCCTCTGGCCCTCCTGCTCCTGCCCCCCCAGACAGCGCACCCCACCGCCCGCCCCCAGGAGCGTCGGGAACGTGGCCTGGAGTGCAGCGGGCGGCCAGGCGGGTTCCTGGGAGGCCGGGTGCTTGAAGGTTTGAGGCCAAGTGTGGGCGTGGTGAGCCCGCTGGCCTCCGGGGTATGAGGGATGCCCGCCGCCTGCCCCCAGTGCACCCGTCAGCCTCGCTCGGGGCCCCCTGCAGCAGCTGGAGGCTCGGTGAAGCTCCGAGGAGGGGGTGCGGGAGGTGGCTGGAGGGCCGCCTGGGTGACCCGGGGCCTCGCCGTCTCAGGAGCCGCGGAACACAAGCGGGCGTCACAAGCGGGCGTCCGGTGCAGGGGACCAGCCGCGGGGCAGGGCCCCAGAGGATGGGGTCCCCGCCCGGCCCGGTGGCCCCACCAGGAGAGGCAAGGTCCGGCCCTGTCTGTGCCTCATCCTGTGTCAGAAACGCGAAGGGTGTGAAGGCGAAGGGGGGGTTCAAGACAGAAGCAGAGTCCGGCCGTGGCGGGGGAGCCGCTGACCGGCACGATTCAGGGTGTGGCGGTTCCTGAATCCTCCCCTGTGGACGGCGCGGGGGTCCTCGGGGTCCCTCAGCGCAGCGCCCCGGCCGGGTGGGGCGTCTGCCTGGAGCGCACGGGTGGAGAGACTCTCGGCGAGGGCTGGAAGGGGCGCTGGGACCCAGGGACTCGTGCGCCCTTCATCTTATTTTTAATGTGTTGTTCCGTTTTAAATAATGACCATGAATCATTTATACAATCAGAGGAGGAAGCCGAGCGCGTGGGAGGAGAGGCCAGGGGAGGGACGGTGGCTGGAGGGTCCCGCCCTCGGCCGGGCACCGGGGCAGGTGCTGCCCTGCGGGGTCCCGCCCAGCTTGGCGGCCGGGGGGTGGGGGTGTCTCCCCGGAGGAGGCCACCCAGGATTCTGAGTCTGCGGGAGACGCAGATCCAGGGCCAGGGGCCGTCACGGGGAATGGCCAGAGGCTGGGCGCCCGCCGCCCCCTCCTTGCCCTCCCCCCGCGGGCAGCCGGGTGCCGTGGAGTCGGGCAGGAGCAGGCCACTCTGCAAGCGGAGAGCGCGGCCCCCGAGCAGCACCCGAGACGCGGAAACAGCCGTTTGCACAAGGAGCTTGTCGGGCATGTCGGGAAGGCAGGAGGAGCGCCCTGCAGGCTGGACGCGGGGCCTCCAGCAGGCGGGGGCGGGCAGCACAGGTGCGGATGGGTGTGGCCGATCCCCAGGTGTCCCCTTGCCGCCCAAATCAGCTCCCCCGGGCCACCGCCACACGCCCCCCCGGTGTTCCGGGAAGCTGCCCATCAGCCGCCTGTCGATGCCCCCCTGGCCGCCCTCCCGCCTTGGGGAGTAATTACTGGTCTGAGGAAGCATCGCCAGGATGGAACTGAGACAACGGCTCGGCTCTGCGCGCTTTCCAGTTTTAATTGAAGGAAAGTAACTAATTATCTCGAGCCGCAGTCATTATGTTCTGGCTGAGGCTGACCTTTCCAGAGGAAGACTCGGGCTTCTGGGGCGTCGATATGTTAACCAGTCACTCATTAAGTCCGTCCTCACACCTGGGATCCCCCAGGGGTGCAGACACGGGGCGGGGCCGCCCAGCCCAGCCGGGCCGTGGGGAGCACGTCCATGTGTGGGGGCAGGTGGCGCAGGGGCCAGAGTCAAGCTCTGGGGGTCCCGTCAGCAGGCGGGGAGCCGGTGGGGCCTTCTGTAGTCTGACCGAGTGGAGGGGCCCCCCCAGCCTGCAGGCGAGTGAGGCCAGGCCCCTCCTGTGGCCACGGGCACCTGTGCACCTCACCCCTGGGGGCGCCCGTGGAGGAGGCGGAGCCAGGGGAGCCTCAGACACTGGGTGTCACGCCCAGCGACTTCCAGAGCAGGCCTCCACGATCTTGGCAAAGATGGGAACCCGCAGAGAGGATGAAAAATAAAGCTGCAAGTCCAGAGGCCGGTACCCTCAAACGCTGGGCTGGTCATCAGAGCGAGCGAAGGGGGGACGAGAAGGGGCGTACGGGGGGCAGGGCTTGCGGCTTTGGAGACCCGGTGAACGTCTTTTCAGGGGGCAGTCTGGTCTTGGGGGCGGGCTGGGACGCGTGCCCAGGGCCGCAGTGGGCACCAGGACAGCAGCTCCGGGAGGCCAGTCCGAGCCCAGGTGGCCGGGGCCCTGGGGGCGGCCAGATGGGGGCGAGGTGGGTCCTCCTCCTCCCCGCGGGTCATCTCCCAGCCTCCCGCTGGCCTCGCCGCTCCCCGAGCCGGGGAGGGGCGCCCCGGGCGGTCGCCCGCACGTCTCTCCTGAGAATATGCCCTTTTGTGCAGCAAGGAGACAACCATAGGGTCACGGCGATTTCCTCAAACCAGGAGCGTCTGAAGCACTCCAGCCAGCTCCGGCGGCCCAGACCTGCCCCTGCGCGGAGCTCGGCCACCCGCCTCGCCCGGAGCGGGCTCAGAGCCCCCTTGCACAGGAAGGAAACTGAGGCACAGCCGCCTCTGGCGGGACTCCGTGTCCCTCGGCTCAGGGTGCGCCGAGGTGCAGAGTCGCGGCCAGGGCAGGGCCGAGCTCCCTGCGGCGCCGGCGAGGACGACCGGAGACCGCCAGCCCGTGCTCCCGCCTGGAGACGCCGCTGGTGCCCGGGGGTCAGAGCTGAGCCTCAAGCACCCCGGCACCCAGACGCAGGCTCCAGGGCACAGGCCCGCCCGCCCAGCCCCGGGTGCTCCCTCCAGCCTGCCTCGGTGCCTTCCCGCCCGTTTGCCCCCAGAGGCGCCACCCGCCCGCCCGCAGCAGCGCCGCGCCCGCTCTCCCCGGCTCTGGTCGGGAAAGAACTGGCTCGGCCGGTGACGCCTCCATGACCTGGAGCACGCGCCCCCGAGCCACTGTCCTCCCGCTACACCCGCCTGGGGCGCAGCCGTCCTGTCGCTAGTCCAGTGACGCAGCAGCACCAGGGGCCAGCCGGCTGGACCCCAGAGCCCCGGGCGCAGTCGGCGATGGGAGGGTCTTGTGACTCGGGAATGCCACCTGGTGCGGCTCTCAGCCCGGCGCCCAGCCCTGTCCTGTGCTGCCCCCCTGCTGGAAGGGCCCCAGCAACGGAGGCCCGGGGGTGACCTTGGCAAAGGGAAGAGGAGGCAGTGGGCCTGCCCTGGCCAAGATGGACGGTCAGGCCCCTCTCCAAGATGGAAGAGTGAGCCCCTCTCCAAGATGGACGGTCAGGGCCCCTCTCCAAGATGGAGACTGAGCCCCTCTCCAAGATGGACGGTCAGGGCCCCTCTCCAAGATGGACGGTCAGGCCCCTCTCCAAGATGGAGGACCGGGCCCCTCTCCATGACGGGGGAGGACCGGCCACTCCTCCCTGGAGGATGCACGCCCACTACCCTGTCCCTCCGCGCAGGAGGGGTGCAGGCCCCCTGTCTCTCAGGCTGAGTCTGTCCCTGCCCCAGGAGAGCATGTGCCCCTGCAGGCTCCCAGGGCTCCCAGGGGTGCTGGCCAGGCTGCCCAGAGTCCTCCTGACAGACACGCTCCTCGGGGCGCCTCCCTGCCTGCCTGCCTGGCGGTCCCGGCCCTGCCAGAGTCCCAGGCCCAGCGAGGTGCCCGGGCCCCGGCCCAGCTCAAGGTCTGCGCCTGGAGATCCAGCGCCCCCGGGCTGCGGGCAGGGTCGGCTGTGGGCGTCTCTGCAGGGCACCCTTAGGTGCTCCTTAGAGGAAGTGTCTCTGGTTGGAGCCGCATCTGGCTTGTGTCTCCCGAGGCACCTACAGGCCACGCTGCAGGCCACAGAGGCCGTGTCGGCCGGGAGGACTCGAGGACACGCAGCCTCGCCAGCCGGCCCCTCGGCCTGGCCAGGGTCCCCACCCTCAGCTGCCCACGCGCGGCGGGGAGACCACGGAGAGCTCGGCGGTGCCCAGACATCCTCGCACAGCTGCTCAGCACCCACGGCTCGGTCAGCGGTCAGCACGGGGAGGACCGTTCTGTCCAGTTCTTCACAATGGGTCTGGGGCAGGCGGAACACGGAGCCATGACCTGGGGGTGACAGTCCCGCGCCTGCCTGGGTCGGGACGTGGCGCTTCTGCGTAATGGGAGCTGGTGGGGTCGGGGCTCAGCTTGGGGGCCTGGGAGGATTCTCTGTTCCTCCTCCATCGCGGAGACCCCATGTCTTCGGAGACTCCACGTCCGGGGATGTTGCATTAGCTTCTTGGATACGGGAGTTGTTCTGTGTGTTTTATCGTGGGGGCGCGGGGCTGCCCCGGGCTGGAAGGTGCTACTTTTCGGGGAGAGCTTGTGGCTTCGGGGGCGGTGTGTGACTCCCCCGGCTCTTGCGGAACCGGGCCCGGCTCTTTCTCTCTGCGAGGAGACACAGGCCGGGGGCCAGGCTGCCGGCGCCCCAGGCACGCCTGCAGGAGGCTGACCTGCTCTGTAAGCACAGCCCGGGAGGGGACAGGCCGGCCACGCCTGGAAACACCCGGCCCCTGAGGCCGCAGGGCGAAGGCAGGAGAGAGAGGGGGAGCGGACGCTGGCTGCCCCTCCACTTCGCTCGCGCCCACGTCGGCTTTGGGCCTGGGGTGCAGGCGGCCCCTGCAGTGCCTGGTTCCTCCCTAGGAAACTTTAAATCAAGCCACAGAGCACAGGGGTGGGAGCCGCTCCGATGGCGCCGCGAACCCGAGGAGTGCGTTTGCTGCTGCTCATGGGTATGCATGAGCGCGGGGTGTAGACGCGCACCCCGCGGCCCTCCCGGGCGCATCAGGGATTCTCTTTGTACTGGCCCCGCAGAGGAACACAGCGTGCAGAGACACCAGGATCTCCAGCCCCGCGAAAACAGCCCGGCCTCCCCCCGCACATCAAAGAGAGGCGCGGCTCTCCCGGCTCCAAGTCTCAGCCCCAGCAGAGCGGGATCCAGGCGGCGGCCCGGCCCGGGACACCGGACCTGCTCGCCGCGGGACAGCGCTGTGAGGCCCGAGCTGGGGCAGAGGGACAGGGGCCGGGAGGCGGGAGAGCGGGAGCGCTGGCTTCTCCAGGGTTCGCAGGGGCTCAGCCCCAATCCCAGCCTCGCCCAGAGGAACCCCGCGGGGGGCTGAGGGACGCCCGGTGGCCCCTGCCGCTGGTGCCCTCGTGGAACACGCCTTGGGGCCCGTTCCATTGTGGTCTCGCTCGACAAAAGCTCCACGCAACCTCTGGGCTGCAGGACGCAGCGCTGGGGAAGGCAGTGACAGCCCTGGAAAGGCCGTTTGGGGCGGCACAGGGGAGGGGTTTGCAGCAGCGCAGCCTTCATCAGACTTGGCCCTGCACCCCGGCCTCTGGGGCGCCCTCAGGGAGGCTGGGTTTGGTGGGGAGAGGAAGGGGCTGGGTCAGCACCCCTGAATGTTTGCTCGGCTGCTCCGTGCGGAACACTTAGCTACGCACGTCACCTCGTTTGTCGGATGCAGACGGCGAGACTCGAGGCGTGGGGGCCGGCGGGGAGGGGGCGGGAACCCGCAGCAGCTGCAGAGGGCAGGTCCACGGCTCAGCTGAGCCCCCGCTGAGCCCAGCTGGGCTGTTTTGCAGATGGGGAAACTGAGGCCCAGAGAGGTGGAGAAGCTGGCCTGAGGTCACACAGCCGGGGGCACAATCAAGGCCAATGCAGGTGCCGGCCTGGAGGGCTCTCGCCCTCTGCTGCGTGGGCCACCTGCCCCTCCCCCCACCTGCGGGCAGCAGCTCCCGGCAAGGCCCTCGGGGTCACCCCCGCGCCTGTGCTCGCGAAGGCTTCCCCTGAGTAATTCTACGCCCTGGGTCAGTGGGACCGCAGGGCCCCGCAGCCCTCGCCGCCCTCCGTGTGGGCCTGATGCAGAATCAAACATTCTTCTCCCTAAAAAATGCACACGCCGGCTGGCCTTGCAGCCCCGTTTCCAGGGCAACTGGACCCCTCAAGCTCAGGCCTGAGCCTCCAGCTGGGAGCCCCCCCACTCCCCGCAGCCTTGCTCCTGGGCAGGCGCCGCTGGCCCGCTTTGGCCGGCCCAGTGCCCTTTGCCTGTGACCTGTGTCCCCTGCCACGTCCCTCTGATCCCCTTAGATTTGTTTTGTGTTTGTTCTGCTTCCTGTTCAAAACCGCATTCAGCTCTGCAGAAGCCCTCGCGTCTCTCCGGGGGTGGACGGCTGATCGGAGCCAGGAGACCCCCCACCCCCGCCTGCAGCTCAGGAAGGCGCACGGCTAACTGGACACTCGAGTGGTGAGGACGGGCCTTGGGCCCCACCGCCGAGTGCTCTGGCCCAGCTGGGGGCGGCGCCTGCAACCCGCGGCCGTCTCCGCAGCGAGGTGCTTCATTCGTCCCTTGATCGCTCTCGGGCGCCTCTGGCTGTGGCACATCCCAGTTAAACGTGTTTGCTCACGAGCTCAGAGGATGAGCGGGGCAGGGAGCGGGTGGCTGAGTGGCTGGGCGCATGCTCGCCAGGAACCCCGCATTCCAGAGCAGATCCTGCCTGGTTCTCGTTCCTGCGGCGCAGCTCTTCGCGCTCAGCCCCTACCCGCCCCGGGACGCGGCCTTCCCGGAAGCCGGTGGGGGCTGCAGACTGCGGCCTGCACCCGGTTCTCCTCCGTCCCCCCGCCGGGAGGCCCCCTCCCTCCCGGGGTCTCATGGGCAACCTGGGCCGGCAGGCGGGAGCCACCGGCCTCAGCTGGAGTGAGGGGCGGCCGGAGCTGGAAATGCAGCTTCTCCTGGCCTGAGCCCGGGAGCCACTTGGAAAGGCCGGGAGGGGCTGGGGGGAGGCCCGTGAGTCCAGGCTGCTGCGCCCCACTTGGGACTCGGGTTCCCCGCTCCAGCCCGCCCATTGGCCCTGCCACTGGCACCAGCCCTCAAGGAACCCTCAGTGGAGGAGGAGTGTGGGGCTCACGGGGGTGTCAGGACGGTTCTCCTGCCCCCCAGGCTCCACCCCACTTGGTAAGGCCAGCCGGGCGCCCTCCCGGGGCTCTGACGGCCAGTGGGAGGCTCCAGAGGAGACGGGGGTCCCAGAGCCGGCAGCGGGCAGCTGGCAGTGCACACCAGGGGGCCCCGAGAGGCCGGGCGGCAGGAGGGTGCTGGGCTGGCGGCGAGAGCCCCAGGGTGGGGAGCTCAGCGGGGAGGCCAGCAAGGGCCGCACCGACTCTGGCCAAGGTGGCTTTGAAAACGAGTTTTTGACTCATCACGGTCCTCATCAGCGGCACCGCAGGGCCCAGGACAGACCGGCCAGGCGCCCAGTGTCTGGGGCTGCGACAGAAGCAGCAGCGCCTGCGACGATGGCCTGGCTGGCCATGGCCCTGGGGAGGCGGAGGGAGATGGACGAGGCGGACAGGCAGCGGCGCGCAGCGGGGGCGGGCAGAGCGCGGCGGCCTTGCCAGCCTGTGGACTCCCTGCGAGCGCAGCGCCCAGATGCCCCGCCGACCGGCTGCACAGCCACGGGCAGGCGCAGGATGGGCGCAGGCCCCTGACTGTGGCCCGGCAGAGGGCAGAGGGGGAGCCGGGGACGAGGAGTGACCGGCCACAAGGGTCCTCACGGGCTTGCACCGGGGAGTGGCCGGAAGAGCGTCTCTCCCCGGCTCTGCGGCGTGGGGAGATGGTCAGCGGCGGCCCCGCGGGGTCAGGTGTCAGCGAGAAGTGGGGGTGGGCAGAGCGCAGAGCGAGAGGGTCCCTCGGATTTCTCGCCACGCCAGCTGCTGCTCGAGGGAACGTATCTCACGCCAGTTTCATCACAGCCCAGGCCTGAGGGACGCGGGTGTCAAGACGGTCCTCGCGCGGCTGCTGTGTGACTCTGGGCAGGGCCTTGGGCTCTCCGAGCTCCCGCCTCCAGCGAGGGCCACCGCAAGGACGCAGAGCCGCCTCCTCCAGCTGCCTCTGCCGTGGGCGGGGCTGGGAGCCGGGCGGGCGGGCGGGCGGCGTGGCTAGTGCCCCGTCCATCTGCTGGCCAGCACAGCTGGGCCCTGGGGAGGCGTGTGGCTTGAAGCCCAGGCAGCCAGTGGCCCCGTCACAGGCCAGCAGGGAGCAGTCGCTCTGTCCCAGCTCGGCCAGAGGGGCTTCTCCGGCCCCGGGGGCAGCTGTCCACACCCCTGTGGGATGCCCCAGGGCTCACAGGAAGGGCCTCCCGAGGGGAGTCCCTGGCTGGAGGTTCCACTCAGTCAATTTGGAAACAGATCTGGCCTTGAGGCACCTCGCGACCCCTGGGCTAGGGCCGCAGAGACAGACCCACGCGACACTGCGGGTGAGACTCGCTTGGCCACACACACGCGGTGTGATGCCGGCCGGAGCCAGCCGCCTCCTCGGCCCACCGAGGCCGCTCCCCTCCACACATTCTCTGTGACGTTCTCAGTGTGGTCAGCCCTGGGGGACCCTCCACTCGGACAGGAGCAGGCTCCGGGGCCGGGCCGGTGATCACGGGCGTGCAGGCGCCCGCAGCCGTGAAATGCAGACCCCCGTTCCGAGGCGCTGCCTGTGCCTTGGCCTGGACGCGTGAAGGCGTGTGGACGGGAGCCTGGACCATCTCGTCCCTGTCTGAGAGGAGGGCTCTGGATCCTGCGGGGCCGGCTCTGAAAGGAGCCTCTGGGCCTGACCACGGTCCAATCTCTAACTTGGCAAGAGACGTGATTCGGGCCCTGGAGAGTTGCTGCGTTCCCGGGGCCTCGAGGCTGCATTTCCATCTGGCTGCGCCGATAAAGCGGAGAATAAAGGAGGGCTCCGAGGCGGATATCTCGGCTCCCCTCGCCTGCTCTCCGTCCTCCTGACTCGCCCCTCCCGCCGCTCTCTCTGTGCCCATCCCTGGGCCAGGCGCGCCCCCGTGTTCACGGTGAACTCAACCGGAGCACATCCCGGAGGGCGGGAGGAGCAAGCCAGGATGAGCTCCACAAGGACTGGGTCTTATAAAAACCTAATCCCTGAGCTTTCTAGAAAGCACGATCAATAGCGAGAGCCCCAAAAGTTTCCGGGGAGGCCTGAGGGCTCTCTGAGCACAAGCTGCGTGGAACATGCTCGCCGCGAATTTTTGCCAAACGCAGCACCTGTCCCCACCAGGCGGCACCCCATGGGCTCACTGCCAGCACCGTCCCCACCCAGAGGCACCCCACAGGCTCTCTGCCAGCACCGTCCCCACCCAGAGGCACCCCACAGGCTCTCTGCCGGCACTGTCCCCACCCAGAGGCACCCGTGGGCTCGCTGCTGGCGCTGTCAGCGGGGCGGGGGGCAGCGTGGCCCAACCTCTCCCTGTCTTGCCTGCCCCACCTTGGCGAAGGCCTTGGGGCTACTACTTAGGAAAGGAAGCTCTGGATACAGCAGCAGAGAGGTTTTGTGGGTGTGGCCCCACCGGGAGGCCAAGCTTTTCTGATGGAAGAAATTCCAAGGTGAGGAGGAGACCAGGTGAGCCGGGTGGGAGAGGCTTTGTTCCCCGGAGTAACCCGTTGCCATGGTGTCCCGGCGCTCAGCGTGTGGCTCACGCAGCCAGACAGACTCTGGTGTGTTTCTAAGACGCTCTTTGCTGGCTGCGGTCTGGTAAAGAAAGGGGGGCTGCATCCCCGGCTCACAGATGCCCATTTGACACGTGACCCTGTTTCCAAGGCGAGGGGGGCTGAGCTAGGACTGGAGGGCCCCGGACAAGCCCCTGCCGGGGACGAGCGTCAGGCTAGGTCTGTCAGCCCCACCGGGGGTCTCAGCCCCACCACCCCCAGGATGGTCGCACGGGGGGCCCTGGGCCGGGCTGGACCCTCTGCCTCCCCCTCACACTGACGCTGAAGTCCACGCTTTGGACTAGAATAAAAGAAATGTTAAAAACAAACGCGAGTCCTGGGGAGGGAAGCCCCGCTGGTTGAAGAGAGCGAACACGGGGAGGGAAGCAGACGCCGCAGGCCACGTGGAGCTGACGCCTGCCCCGGGGGCCGCAGCTGGTGCGAGGGAGGACCCGAGACCCGCGAGATACCCAGAAGGCAGTGGGTGCCGTAGCTCAGCGAGAACAATGGCCCCAACCAACAGGATCAAGGCGAGGGAGGGCCCTTAACACCAACCGGCTTGGACCGCAGCCCCAGGGAATCCCAGGGCCCTGCAGCAGCGCATGCATCATGGCTGGTGCCCAGGCCGGTCCGTGGGGCCCACCAGCCGACGGGGGGAGAGGCTCGGCCTGACCTGGAGCCTGGCCCCTGGCCCCAGAACCTCCTGGGCGGCTCGGCCCAGCTCCACCCTGAACGGTGGGCGAGACAGAGGGGGGCTGGCCCGGAGCCGTCCATTTTGGAGGCGGGGCTGAGCCACAGCCTCACAAATGAGCCTGCGTGGGCCATATCGGGGGTTCAGGAAACAAAACCATCCAGGAGAGCACTTGGGTGCTCGGCGCTGCCTTAGGCCTGGCCCGGTTCCCACCCGCCTGCCCGTCTCCATCCTTGGATGGTGAATCCAAAGCCCAAGCAGCACCCAGATCCAGCTGGAAAGCGAAACATCAACTCTATTTTCAAAATGTTGAATGGCTTCTGTGCGCCGCTGTTCACGGCGGCTCTGAAGCTCGGGAGAGAAACCAGCTGGACGCGGTCAGGGCTCCGCGGATCCGGCTCGGAACCGTCCGCTCCAGCGACAACAGGAGTGGCTCAATCAATCCTGTCAGCGCCGCGAGCTGGGAGCGGCACTCTCTGGCGGTGGGTGCGCGGGGGGGGGGGGGAGGACGGGGCCACGGGAAAGGCTCGCGGTAAGGGGCGCAGCAGGTCAGAGCCCGTCACAGGCCAGGTCCCCGCACACGCTGACAGCCCATGGGGCTGCTGGCCGCGTCCGCGTCGGGCAGGGCAGCCTGGAAGGACGGCCCCGGGCTCGGTCAGCAGCGGGCGTGCAGGCTTGTTTTATTGTCTTCTCTTCAGTTTGTTTCCCTTCTGTTTAATGTGTCTGAAGCCTAAAACAGTGAGCAAATACTGCGTTTCTAATCTGAAAAAAAAAAAAAAAAAAAAAAAAACCCAGGTATTTAAAATATTACAAAATTGTCAAGCTGCATAAAAAAGTGATTTTTGCCAGGAGAAACTGACAGTAATAGCTAAGGTTTCTTATTGTGGTAAAATACATACAAAACATAAAATGTGTCATTTTAACCATTTTCCAGTGTGTGATACTCCGGCAGCGGGTGCACCGATGAGCGTGTGGACCCATCACGCCATCTAGTTCTGGGACTTTCCATGTCCCCAAGGGAAAATCCCCTGTGCAGTGAGCATCTGATCCCCATTCCCTCCCTGTCCCCAGCCCCTAGAACCAACAAACCCTCTCCCCACCTCTAGGCTTCTCCTGTTTGGGTACTTCACTCACATGGGGCAGGCAACGCGTGGCCTCTGTGCCTGACTGTGCTGCCACTTATAACAGTCATTGTCCTTTTTCATAGCTGCGTAATATTCCATCGTGTGTCTATACCACGCTTCATTTATCCACGTGTCAGCAGATGGATATTTGGGTTGTGTTCACCTTCAGCGATGATGGACAGTGCAGCTCTGATTGTGTGTGAGTCAAGTTTTGTTTGAATACCTGCTTTCAATCCTTTTGATTGTCTGGAGAGCAACAGGAGAGGAACCACTGGGTCTCGTGGTAACTCTGTCTGACTTACTGAGCTGCTGTCGAGCTGTTCTGCACCGTGGTGGCCTCCACATTCGCACCAGCCAAGTGCAAGGGCTCCACTTCTCTCCACTCACAAACCTTGCCACTTTCTGTCCCTCATGGTCAGTGTGGCAGAACGAGCAGTGTCGCCCTCCGAGCGGGTGCGAGTGGTGTGGCCTCATCGCGGCTTGGAATTTCAGCCCCCAAACAACTACGGATCCTGAGCATTTTCTCATGTGCTTAAGCATTTGTGTATCTTCTTGGAAGAAATGTTTATTCAAGCTCTGCCTGTTTTTAAACTGAGATTTTAGTCCTCTTATTGACCCGTGAATGGTCTTTGTATATTCTGGATAAAAACTTTCATCGCTCTGGTAAGCCTTGTCAATGTCCCCAGTCTTCGGGCACCGTTTCACTCTGGACCACGCCCTCTGAGGCTGAAACGGTTTCCCGCTGACGAGTTCCAGTTAATCTAATTTGTGTTTTTGCTGCTCGTGCTTCGGTGTCACATCCAAGACCTCACCGTTGACCCACGTCACGAAAACCTAGGCCTGTTTCCTCCCGACAGCTCAGCAATCTGTCTTAACAGTGATCTTCCAACCCTAGGACGCGGGATTCTTTCTGGTTAAGCAAATCATGTTTGCTTCCTTCCAGCAATGTCACCCTGTGGCATGTAAACCGCTGCCCTGGCACCGTTGGTGAAGACTTCCTTCTACCCTCATTGAATGACCGTGGGACTCTCTCTGAAGACCCACGACTGTGGGAGGATGTAGGTTTCCCGTCATCCCCACTCCACTGCACCAGTAGTATGCTGACGCCAGCGTCCCGCTGCTGTGATGACTGTCACGTTGTGGTGACGCTGAAGCCAGACGGTGCAAGGTTTCAACTTTTTCCTTCCCTTTCAAGATACAATTAGCTCTTCTATGTCACTGAGTTTTCTTCAGAACTACAGCTTCAACTTTCCATCTTAATAAAAAGTCACTGAGATTTGGTGGGGATTAAGTCAATCTCTAGGTCGGTTTAGGGAGTTTTTCCATCTTAAACATGTTAAGTCTCCCGTTCCACGAGCACAGGATTTCTTTCCATTTCTTTATGTTTTCTTTAACGTGTTAGAGATAAGCCCAAATAGGCAAAAGAGCTGGTACATTGTGGAGGCGCCAGATCGGAGTGGACTCCCGATGGGACCACAGTTTAGCTCTGGGATATGGTCAAGTCTTGGGAATTTTCTGAGTCTTCGCTTCTCTGTAAAATGGACATGACAATGGATACCAGGTAAGTCAGTTACGCTGCTACCAAACCTCAGTGGCCAGTCCTGGCGCGGCTGTCGTGGCCAGTCCGGGGTGGCTGTGTGGCCAGCAGCCGTGCAGCAGCAGCAGCAGCAGCAGCAAGGGGCACTCCAGTGCTTAGTGTTGCCCACATATCAGCGCCCTGCTGAGACCTGCAGCGTTAGAAGTCCAGGCTCATCTTAACGATGGTGGGACTTGGTGGACGGTCCGGGGTGGCGACGAGGCTGAGCTTTCACGGAAGCGAGTCCTAGTGTGGCAGGTGAGGGGGCGCCGCTGGCTGGAAGCCCCCAGGTGCAGGTGGGGATGTGGCAGCCAGATGGGTGGGGGGAGGGGCTGCTGACGAGAGACCCGGTCAAGAGAGGCTTGGAAGTTGGGAGCCTGGCGTCCTGGCAGATCACCCAAGAGGGGGGAGGCAGGCAGGGGGAGCTCTCTGCCCACGGATACACAGTCCTGGTCCGGTCTCTAAAGCGCACCTACTGCAAGGCTCTTCTCCGTGTGTGTCCTCGTGTGTGTGCACGTGCGCGTGCAAATTTTACTTGTTTGCTCTGAAATTTTTTTATTTCATTTTTTGTATTTACTGAGACATTGCTTTTCAGCGTCACAAGATCGGGGGCGGGGGGCAGGTCACAGTCCTCAGGGCTGCCCCTCCTCCCCCGGCGCCGCCGGCCGCCCCTCGGGTAGCTCCTTCTGCAGTCAGATGTCCAGGCCTTGTTTCCGTTTGTTTCCTCAAGGCTTTTCTTGAATCCTCCTTCATCCCGGGGCCTCTGCTTGTGCCTCTGTAGGGTGAGGTAAAAAGCATCAGGCTTTTCTGCCCTCCCGCCATTAGGATGGATGACGGAACCCTGTGGTCCCAAATGCACGCCTGGTGGCGGCACCTGCAGGGGGCATGGGCGTGCGTAAGTGGGTGCACCGGGGCTGAGACTGGGCTTTTAAGGGCAGCGTCACGGGGACGCCAGGAGAAGCAGAGAGAAAGAGCGAAAGGGAGAGCGAGAGAGCAGCAGAGGCCACCAGAGAAGGCCGGAGAGCCCAGGCAGAGTGAAGACTCGCTGGGGGCTGGGAGACCTGCAGCCTCCCGGCCCCCGGCACCCCTGCCTGCCGTGTGCCTGGTCAATCCCAATAAAAGCCTGAAAAGCCAAACTGAGGGCTCCAGGACTCCTCCTTCACCCGTCTGCTCGGGTCATAGAGATCCTGCCCTGTGCCCATTCCTGCCACTACAGCCTTCAAGTGGGGGAGCCCTCACCTGGCTCCCCGCGCCCTCCTGCGCCTGTGTGGCCGAGAGGCCCCTGTGCCCGTGCCCAGGCCGCAGCTTCACGTCAGTCGCCGGAACGCGCGTCCGTGGTGTCTGAACCTCTGAAGCCCTACACAGGAGGAATGTGCTGGAGTGAAGTCTAAAAAGAGATCAATTAAAAAAGGAGCTAAATATTCAAGGAAGCAGACCGCACTCTCCACAGAAGCGTCATTTTTGACAGCGAGATAATGATATGCTGTAATCTTTTGATTTTGCAGGACCACAGGCTGGAGAAAAAAGCACTTTGTGCTCATTAAAGATCAGAAGAGCGTCTGCATATTAGCATCTCTCCTTCTAGAAGCACTGTGCACTGCCCGCGCCCAGGGGAGCGCGAGGGACTGGACACTTTCAGCCCCATTTCACATGTCCTGTCCCTTGGAACAGAGGCCCTCGGGGCCCCCGAGGCAACCAGCGCCGAGGCGGATGAGGCCCGGGTCCTCCACACGCCCGTGAAGTCCAGGCACTGGGGACGTGGGTGCCGGCCGTGAGGAACATGGGATTCGAAATGAAACCAGCGCGCCTGCGGTGAACGGAGTCTGCGTGGTCCTTGCACACTCAGGAAAACCAACACACACCCCGCCTGAGCGGGGAGGGGCAGGGCTCTGCACAGGACACGGGCCTCCCCCAAGGGCCTCGAAAGCGCCCTAATTAGAACATCGCCATAGAGAGGTGAGCCTGTTCGTCTCTTACTCTCCGCTCTCCTTAAATGCTAAGCCTAATTTCATTTCTGGCTCACGATGGCTTTATTAGCGCACACCTGCTGATACAAACAGAGTGGTAGGAGGGGGCCACGCCAGAAAAGCTTTCCCCTGCTAAAAATCCACATCTAAAGAGCGATGAGTGCCCCGCGCCTGGTCCAGCCTTTCATTCTTTTAATGGGATCGTGCTGACCCGGGAGGGCGAGAAGTCCAGTCAGGGGTTCTACTCGCAGGGAAGCGCGTGCCTGAGCGTGGCCTTAATACCAGGCCGACAACACGGCGGCGCCAGGGAATAAACGCGGTTGTGCAGCCGGAGAGGGCAGGCCCGTCTCCCGAGCGCTCTGACGTCAGCTCGGAGGCAGAGAAACAACACAGCGGGGGCTGGACACAGGCCCCCGGGGTCCCCGCTGCGTCTTCGGGGTCCCCGCCGCGTCTCTCACAGGCTTGACTTGTCGGGTCCCCCGAGCTCTGCTCCCCGGTCTCCAGTGCGCTTCCCTGGACACGGAGCCTTCGGAAAGGTGGCGCTTTCTGGTTCTGGTGGGTGAAGAGGACGGGCTGACACACGTTCCCGGGGGAGAGCGTCTTCCACGCGCCTCGTTCCTGAAATGGAAGGGTCTGCGCCTGTTCTCTGGACGCCACTGTCCTCGCTGAGTGTCCCCCGGAGTCCCTGCCGGGGCGCCAGGCGGCCGTGACGGGGTCTGCTCTGTCACCTTTGTCTCGAGGCGGAAGCGGCGGCCGGCACGGGCCGGGGCTTCCTGGGTGGCTTCTGGGGACAAGGCGCAGCCGCCCGGCGCGAGGAGGAGCCTCCACAGCCCGGCCTGGAAAGGACACCATTCCGCTTCTGTCACCTTCGAGTTCTGTGGCCTCAGGGTATATTCAGCCCGTTCAGCAGGCGCTTTGCACCCCCGGGAAACGCTGCTGTTTCTCTCTGGCTCTGGAGCTCTGGAGAGAGGGTATATTTGCTCGCTGGTCATCTCAGTTTTAATTGTTGGTGGAAATTTTTCCTCCGTGAGGAGGACGATGCCCATCTGTCCTCTGGTTTCTCTGAAAATGGAGCAAGAAGAAGGGCTTCCCTTCCGCAGGCTGACTGTCTTCTGGGAAGGGAAAGTCCTCTGCAGTTCTCTGCCAGCGGGGCAGCAGGGGGCAGCTCGGGCGGGGCAGACCTACGGGACAGAGGGCCTGAGCTGCCTCCCCAGGGGAGCCGCCGTCCCCTCTGGCCCGAGCTGGAAGTAAAGTCTCCCCGATGATTAGACGGAGTTTCCTGGCTCACCATCGTGAGGGGTGGAGCCCACGGGAACGGCCCCACAGACCTGAGAGCCGTCTCGACCAACGCGGGCTGGGCTTGGCGAGTCGCGGACCCCGGAGGGCGTGGGTTCCAGCCGCTGGGCCTCCAGCCGCGTTGCTGCCACGTGTGCAGGGGAAGCCCCTCGGAGAGCGCAGTGCAGGCCCGGGGGCACCCTGTGAAGTCAGTGTCCAGCTCGCTGGTCCCCAGTAGGAGGGACGGGCCTCCCTGGAGGCGGCGGCGTGGACACGGCTGCTCCAGCTCCAGCCCCCGTCCGCCCGGACAGCCCCCGTTTCCCCAGAAACAGGGGAAGCCGGGGTCAGGGCTGGGGAGGCTGGGTTGAGGGCAGGCCGTGGGGCCAAGACCAGGCCACGATGGTGAGGACTCAGGTGAGAATGTGAGATGAAGCTGGCGGCCTGGCGCGGGGGACTGTCAGGACAGCGCTTCCTGGGCCGCACAGACAGTCGAAGCTCTTCTTCCAGAAGTCGCTTGACCAGCACGCTTCCCTCTGAAACCCCAAACTGAGCGGAGGTGCGGGCGGCGTGCACTGTCGGGGTGCGGGGGGAGGGGGCGTGTGCAGCCTCACTGAGTGCCAGAGCCCAGCTAGCGGAGAGTCAGGGGCGGCAGGAGGCGGCACTGCCTGTCTCAGATTCCAAAACACCCCTGAGCTGTGTCCTGGGATGGCAGCGGCGTGGCGGTTGGCGGTGGCGGTGGCCTGGCCCCCTGGCCGGGCGGGCGCTCACGGGGAGGGCGAAGCGCGCTGGGCATGGAGCGTGGCGCTACCGCGCACTCTCCACACGCTCAAACCCATCGTTCCAAAGCGCAGGAGACATCCAGTGCCTTGCCGCTAACATAGTTTTAAATTAATCAAGACTTCAAGGTTCATCCTTCTTGCGTGAATAAATTAATCAGGTAGAGCCACAAAAAATAGAATATTACTAATCTTGCCCTTCTTTCGTTCTTAAACATCTCTGCAAATGTACTTACTAGAGATCAAAATTGTGAAGCCACTGAAATTGCTCGAAGTTCAGCCGGGGGCAGCTCCTTGGCCACACGTTGTCCAGGGCCTCGTGAGGACGGGGACATCTTCCTGGTCATAATACTTGTGGGTGCATTTCAGCCTGTCAAGCATCTTCCCTTCCCTTGGGGTAACGGCACCCCATTGCCCTCTCGGGAAACTGAGCACACCATGGGCAGAATAGATGGGGTGTCCAATCCACGTAGCCAGGCACCCAGATTTAAGCATTAAACCCTTCACCCAAGTTTGGCCTCTGACTTTCTTGAAACAACGCAAGGAAGGAAGAGGGTTTGGCGATACTGTCCCCCATCACTGAACCCCCTTCTCACCAAAACTAACTTAGATCTTTGTGGATTTGTCACAGGGGCTGAAGCCAAAGACTGTTATAGGTGGCACCCTGGGGTGGGTGCTGGTGAGGATGGAGAGCCCCAGGCGACACCCGAAGAGTATGGGGGGGGGCGGGGGTGTGGATAAGACATAAAAGGGAATGTGGAAGCAGCCCCCAAGACTCAGCATTGGGGACTTCAGCATTTTCGGATCTTCAGCGACTCAGGGGTCGGGGACTTCTGCCCCCAGCGCGCTGATCTCCTGCAAGGCTGGTGCGGCCTCTGAGGACATGGGAGGCCTCCAGCGCCCGCCTCAGAGAAGGAAAGTTCGGAGGCTTTGCAGGTGGCTGAGCGACTGAAACTGCTCCCGGTTCTGCTGCTGTCACAGCCTGGCCTGGCGGGGAAGGAGCAGGCCCGGGCCGGGGCCTCCCTGAGCTGCGAGTGGGGCCGCGGGTCGGGTCGTTCGGCCGCTGCAGCTGCTGTTTGGAGAGTCGCGTGTCTGGCGCTGCGCTGGGGCGTCCCGGCGGCTCCGGGAGTGTCTCCTGCTGCGTCTCCTGCTGTCTCGTGAGGTGGATCTGGCCTGTGGTCCGGCTCCCGTGTGCTCCAGGTCAGCAGTGGCGGGAAGACCCCATCTTGGGAGCGCCTGTGTTTAGGACTTTAAAACACTGGACACGGCTTTGGGGGAGGTAAACGATCATTTTTGGCCTCAGTAACTCTTTGTTTTCCCTGGTTTGTTAAATAAGTCCATTGTTGTTGCTCTCTGAGCCTGAGTGGTCTTGCAATTGTGTGCAGGGGTGAGGAACTCAGATGGTGACCGGTACACTATTTGGGCATGTCCTTGGCCGGTTTTAGTGCCCCTTGCTGCCCTGGGTCAGATTCACTCTTTCCTTTCTGAAAATAGATTCACCTCATGTGTGAAACCAGATGAGGACAGCGGTTTCTCGTCAGAAGCACAGCAGGTGAGAAGAAAGAATGGTTTCCCGGAAGGAAAAACCTGTCAACCTAGAATTCTATTCTGAACAAAAATACATTTCAAAAATTGAAGTGATAGAAAGACTTTTTAGATACTAAAAAAAGCCAAAGAATTCATTATGAGCAGACTTGATACAAGAAACGCTAGAGGCAGCTCCTCCCTTAATAAGATGTACGAAAATAAATAATTTAAAAAAATCACGAAGAAAGCTGATACGTGGCAATCCGGGTTTACACCAAGGAAGAAAGAGCCTCTGGAATGGTAAAGATGTCGGCAAACATGTATTTCCTTCTTATTTAAATCTATTTATAAGATAATTAGATCTTTAAGTAAATATGGCAACACTGGAGGATGGTGTTTAAACATCTGTAGAAGAAAAATGTAAGAGCCAAACAGCCCAAAGTGCAGGAGGACTTATGCCTCATGTGCAAATGTAAATGCTGTCCCTGAGAAAATACACGGTTACTTGAAGGTTTAGACTGTGATGAATTAACTCTGATATAAATGCTGTATTTATATGTTTTTAAAAAGAAACAGCAGGGACCTCCCTGGTGGCACAAGGGATTAAGCACCGCACTATGAAGCAATCCACAGCTTCTGCAGCATGAGTTCGATCCCCAGCCAGGGAGCTACCCACATGGTGAGGCAGACCTCTCCTGTCTCCCCGCTGCTCCCCTCAGCAATGTACTTCGTCAGTCTGCCTGTTCTGCTCCCCACTCTGTCTCTGGGTAATTCCTCTCACCCCCCACATCTCTGGCCTATACTCCAGCTGTTGTATGCATAAATAAATAAATATTTAAATAAATAAAAAGAAACAGCACACATTCATTCATGAAGAAATAGGTAACCCGGATAGTAATCTTCCAAAGAAACTGAATTTGCATTGAAAACATTCCAACAAAGAAACTCCAGGTCCAGGTGGCCCTACTGGCAAGTCGTACAAAGACTCACCACCAATTTGGCATGAAATCACCCAGAAAATGCTAAAGGAGGAAGTTCTTTCCAGGGGAGCATTAACAAAGCCAGGCACAGACATTACAGGTAAAGAAAACCACGATAAGCAACGATTTTTATTTTAGTAAATTAAACACAATATTGCACGCAGAGAATCATACCTCATGATTCAACACAGCATTATCCCTGGATGCGGGGAAGCTTTAATATTTAATGACCAGTTGTATAAATCACACTAATGAACTAAAAATCTAAACCATGTGACAGTCAATAAGTTAAGAAGCAGCGCTTGAACATCTAGCATCCGTTTCCAGGGAACAGTCTCAACGAACTAGGGACAGAAGGGAGGCGTGAGAGCCGGCAGTGAATATCCCGTGCAACTGTGAAAACAGTGAATGCATTTCCCGGAAGATAATAATGAAGCAAGGACATTGCCCTCTCGCAGCTGTCCGTGTGGCTGGTCCCCAGGCATCTGCAAACCTCTCCTAGAACTAAGGCATGAGCGGAGCAAGGCTGCAGAATTCAACCCCCTGCTTGGCTCCTGTCTACTAACACGGACAAGTGAAAATCTAAAGAAAAACAACACGCAAACATCTCCAGGAAAACGAAATACCTGGACGTGAATCTTACGAGACACGCCCAGGGTCTGCAGGCTGGAAATCACGAGATGTGACTCGAAAACAACAGAAACGACTGGGGTGGCCTGGAAGGGGACGCAGCAGATTTCTTTCCGTGCGATGTTCAGATTTGATGTCTCCATGGTCACAATCAAGGCAAGGCTGCTGTGGATGAGACCAGTTCGTTGTTAACTTCCTGCAGAAAGGGAAAAGCTCTGAAACGACTGAAATACTCTTGACAAAGAAGAGTAAGTTGGGAGGCCTCGCTCCTCCCGCGGGAAGCCCTGGGTGGCTCAGGATCAATACAGCGCCGAGCCGGTGGAGGAGGAGACAGATGCATCGATGGAACAGATCAAGAATCCAGAAATAGATACAATCAAACAGAGCGATTTTCGACAAAGGTGCCCAAGCAATTCAAGGAAGGAAAGACAGTCTTTCCCCAGAAACTGGAGGCGTAACCCTTGGGCACCCACAGCAAAACCCAAACCTCAACTCACATCACACGCTGACGCAGGAGTAAATCATGGGCAGAAATGACAGCATAAAGCTTTAAAATACATACATGGGGGGACATCTTGGGCTCCAAAACACAGGGTGTTTGAGTTGGCTAAATCTGCTAAAAGCATGGTTGGGTTTCAACAAAATTCATTATTCTGTGTGTGAAAGGTCCCATCAAGAGAATAAAAGACGAACAAGAGGTCTGAACGCGTATTTGCAAAAAGTTGCCAACAGGCCATTTAAAAACTACATGAATCGCTCACCATTTTAAAAAATCCAATTAAGGGCCTCCCCTGGTGGCGCAGCGGTTGAGCGCTGGGCTGTGAAGCTGCCCGCAGCCTCGGCAGCGCCGGTTCAATCCCCGGCCGCCGGCGAGGGTCCCCCATGGCGCGCAGACCTCTCCTGCCGCCCGCCGCTCCCCTCAGCAGTGTCCTTCGGTCCTTCTGCCTGCTCTGCTCCCCGCTCTGGCTCTGGTGAATTCTCTCGCCCTCCCGCGCTTCTGACTGTCCCCAGTGCTTGTATAAATAAATAAATAATTAAAAAATCCAATTAAAAATTGAGCCAATCTTTAGGTTTTCGCTAAGGAGCAGACACAGATGCCCAAGCATCTGCCCACAGGAAGGGAGAGGAAGGGGCCCGGCCACCTGACGCCACCGCAGGGAGGGCTGTGGAGCGGTCGCCGCAAAGGCCAAGAAGATTCGGGAAACTAAACAGCCCCTCGTCGCTGCTGGGGTGTGAGAAGTGGGAGCGACCCGCAAGACAGTTTGAAAGTTTCTTTTAAAATGAAAACGGGAATTGCCAAGATGCAGCCCCTCGCCTGCTGGACAGCGGCCTGTGTGGAAACGTGTGGATGACTTTCCCAGAAGCAGCGGCTGTGACAGCCAGAAACGGGGACCACCCAGTACCCTTCGGGGAGATCACGGCACGTCCAGTGTGGGTGGCGGCCCAGGATGCGGTGGGTGGACCCCAGTGCAGGACCCAGGAAATCGGGCTAAGCAGGACAAGGCTCCCCTCACAGACCCCATACTGGGAGGAACAGGTTATAGAAGCAGAGCCCCAATGTACAGTTTCCCGGGTACGCCGCAGAGGTGTGGGGTGCTGTGCGCCCCAGTGGTGCCGGCGTTGGCACCTGGCGGTGGTCAGGGGAATGTGGGCCTTGAGGAAAACCTGGTAAAGGCTCCCTGGGTGTCTGAATTCCTCGCTCCAACGGCATGTGCAGCCTCGTAGGTCTCCACACATACAGTCTAATTAAAGCAGAAATACATACATTACAGGTGTCATAAAATTAAGAGCAGTTGCCCCTGTAAGACACTGTTAAGAAAATAAAAAGGCAAACAGTTATCTGGCAAAGGAGTTGCTTCCAGAATATGTAAAAAATACAACTCAGTAATAAGACAAGAAAGCAATACAAGATACAAACAGATACTTCACCGAAGGGGAGAGATATTATCCAAGAAGCCAGCGAGGGGACATTCAGCGCGATGGGCCTTTAGGGAAACGCAAATGAAAAGCCCGGGATTCCACGAGGCAGCCCACACGCTGACGGTAAAAAGCTCTGAGCTGCCAAGTTTGTAGCGGGCGGGATGAAAAGGCTCAGAGGGATGTTCGCACCGGGTGGTTATGACTCAGCCGTCCCCCGGGTGTAATCCACAAGAACCGCAAACACCAGAAGTGCCCGCGTTCTCGGCCGCCGGGTGCTGAGGCGGGGGCAGAGCAGGGACGGCGGGGTGTGGACCAGCGGGACCCACATTCCCTGAGGTCTGTTTCTGAAAGGGACGGTGCTGAGGGAGGCGCCGGTGGCCAGACCTTGACAACATCCCTCTGGGTTACACGAAGGCCACAGCCTGAGCGGCCAGCGGGGCGCCCCGGACGAGAGGCCCCATGGATTTAGGGGTCAGGCAGATGAGAGGCCCTGGAGCTGGGGAAGGCGGAGGAGGAGAATTGGAGGAAAATTCATTCCCTCACCCCTGGAAGTGATAAGCCCAAGAGCAGTAATTCATGAAATAAGAAATAAATGAATACCCAATACTTAGTTTTTGGACAGAGTAATAAAATGGCTAGACCCCGAAAATACGGTCGGGGGGCAGAGAGGAGAGACTCACCAGCACAAGGAACAGTCACGTCCACCCTGCAGACCCAGCCACCTCCCTGGGCGGGAGGTGGGTTTGGCTCGGAGTAGAACAGGACTTGGGGGCTTTGCGGGGACCAGAGCGCAGGGCGGGTGCATTGCTCCTGCCTCAGTGTGCTCGGGCCCGAAGGTGTCGGACGGTCAAACACGCCGCTCCTCCTGGAGGGTCCCGCCCTCAGCACATGGCAGCGGGCGGCATGTTGTCCACGGCTGCGGGGCGGCCAGGGAGGCCAGGGAGCCGGAGCAGGGGTGTGGGGGGCAGAGCCTGCAGCTCTGTATCTGCTGTCTGCGCCAGCGCTCGCCTGCCTGCTGCGTACTCGCTCGTTTCGCACACGTGGAGCTGGCGGCCACTTAGCTGACTCTCCGTGCTATTTTGGGGGAGCCCAGCACGTGGTGGCAGGAGCGACTGCCCAGAAGGGGCTCCTCCAAAGCCAGCTAACTCAGCACGCGCGGGGCTCAGCTGCACCCTCTTCCCGGGAAGGCTGGCGCTGGAGCCCGGCTAGCTGCAGGGGGGTGGCTGCCAGGTTCTCCGAGCGCCACCCCCGGGGATGCCCGCTCTCAGCGCCGAGCGAGGGGGTGGCAGGGCTTACTCCTTGTTTTTGACAGGGGTGTTGCAGGGAGCTGGCAACGGGAACTCCTCGGGGACACAGGCAGAGTCGAAAAGTGTTTTGGATCCTCTATCAAAAAAAAAAGAGAACACGGGTTGTGGACACAGAGCTGGCCAGCAACTTCGCAAGCCAGAGCCGCGGCCCCCGGACACCGCCACCGAGGGGCGCCCCTTGTCCTGAGCTTGTGGGTTCTTCAGCGACTGTTGAACAGAGCAAATTCCTCTCCAAATCACGAGGGTGTTGGGGTGCTGAGGAAACCAGCCCGTCCCTTCTGAGCCCTTCTTCGAGCCCCTCAAAGCACCAGACGGCGAGCGGAGGGGAAGCCACGGCACGTGTCACGTGGCTGTGAGCGCCCAGATCAACGGGGCGTTTAGGGGCTTGGTGTCGAGGAGCCGGGGAGCCTTCAGGTGACCGACAGGAGGGTGACCTCGTCCTCACTCTGAGATGAGATTCGTGGAGGGACTCGTTCGCTGATGAGCCGCCCCTGCACGAGGCCTCCCAGCCCCACCGCCGCGGTCAGGAGGGGTCAGCGGTCAGGAGGGGTCTGCGGTCAGGAAGGGTGTGTGGTCAGGAGGGGTCTGCAGTCAGGAGGGGTCTGCGGTCGGGAGGGGTCTGCGGTCAGGGGCGGGCAGCAGCCTGTGCGGCTCGGGCTCGTCCTCCACCAGGGCGGTGCTGGGCTCAGGCGAGGACAGAAGCTTCTCTGCAGCCTCTGGGATTTCGGGGTTCTTGGCTCAAAGCCCGCCCGGGGTGGCACGGGCACCGGCGGGGGCGGGGTGAGCTCTGGGTGTGTGGTCGGTCCTCAGGGCAGCAGCCCGCCCGCGCCCACCAGGCCCACGCTGGCAGAGAGCGCGGCAGGGCGCCCACGCGCGGGGAAATCAGCTGCAGCCTGACGGCCGTGTCATTGGGTTTTGTCACTAGTCATCTCTTCTGTTTTAGCAATAATACTCATCAGCGCCCGCAATCAGGTCTCCCGCAGCCGCGGTGATTCGGGGGTGTCGGTTGTTTTGAAATAACACCTGCAGAACAATCATCAGAGCCTTGATTAATTCTGCCTGACACACACACGGCGATAAAGGAAAGGCAGCTTTTAAAGAGCGGCAGGGTCTTCAGCGCGAATAATTTGCTGAGCATCTAGGAAGGGGTTACACTGCTAGATATGCAACGGGGCAAATAGCAGACGAGGCCGTGTGTGCGCACGCGTGTCTGTGTGTGCACGCATGTGCACATGTGTGTCCCAGGCGACGCCAAGGCAGGTAGGAAGAGCGGGGCTCCGAGGAGCCCGCAGGCTCTCATCTGAGGCAAGGACCTGGGCGCTTAAGGGCTGCGGGGGTCACACCCACCACTTCGTCGTTCTGGCGCTCTGCCAGCGGCTGTCCTGGGCCGCACTGGCCTGCAGTGTCCATCCCGCGCCCCAGACTGTGGGGTCAACGGACATGGGGGCCTGGGGCAGCCGGCTCAGCCCTCGGTGGGGCTTCAGGGCCCGCGGCGCCTTTCCCAGAGGGGAGGGGGGGCTGGGGCTCTCTCTTCTCCCCTCCCCAGGGCCCTCCCACCGCCCCCTCTGCCTCTCCCTCCGCGAAGACTCAACAAGCCCGAGGAGGGTCCTCGCCCGGCCTGCCCCTGCTCTTTGACTCAGTCTCCGAAGCCATGAAGCCATTTCCGTGGCCACCCCAGGTGGCAGAGCCGTGCCGTCCTGCCGCAGGGCCTGGGGAGAAGCCCGTCTCCTCCCCGAGGCCGAGGAGAGGCGTGGACAGGCAGGGCCAGCCGCCGGGCGCTCGGCTGTGACTGTGGCCGTGGCGAGGCCTCCCCGGGGCGTGAGCTGTGCGCGTGCCGGAGCCGGGAGCACACCCCTGTGGCCCGGCCTGGGGTCTGCCCCGGCCTCTCCGGGCGCCCTCTGGCCCCCATGCGCCAGGCCCCACCCGCCAGCCGACGAGCGGTGGCCGAGGAGCGTCCAGGCCCTCCCAGCCGTCGGAGCCCCTTCGTGTCCAGAGCGGGTGCCGGCGGCTTCTGCGGGCTGGGGCGCCGCACCGGCTCGTGTTAATTAAGGCAGATTCCGCTGCAGTCAGGACGGCGCTGCTTCGTCCACTTCACACGCCCGGAGGCGCGGCGTCTCTGTGCTGGCCGAGGGCAGCGGCGGCCGCTGGCCAGCAGGGTCGGGGCTGGCGGGGCAGGCCCCCCGTGGAGACCGCCCAGGCCGCGCGGCCCCGCCTGTGTTAAATTTACCCAAACGGCTTTGACGCCCGTCTCAGCCAAAGAGGTGACCTTGGCCCAGCGCCACACGGGCTTCTGCCCCTCCTCAGAGCAGATCCCCGAGGCTGGGCGGCCGGCGCGGACAATGCGGCTTTGTTCCTCCGGGCGAGCTGACAGCCGCAGAACGGGCTGGGAAATCAGGCCACCTCGCGGGCCTTCAGACCCCCGGCCGCACCGCCCCCACTCCTTCCGGGGCTCCCCGGGGCTCTGCGTCCTGGGGGCGGGTTCTGGGACTCCGAGGGGGTGGTGGGGCTCTGGGGCCCGACAGGCGTGTCGTCAGGACGGGGGCAAGCCCCAGGTGCCCCGTGCGGCGCGGTGCTGCGTCCTGCCCCGGAGTTGGCGGCGTCCGTCCTCGGCGCGGCCATCGCCCGTCCGCGGGGACGCGAGGGGACGGGCACGCACGGGCTGCACGCGCTGTTTGCCAGTATCGCAGCAGTCCTGGAGGAGGAGCAGGCCCCGGGAGGAAGTGGATGCTCGCCGGCGTCAGCACAGGGTCCTCCCCCACCAGGGTCACCGCGAGGCAGCCGGTGTGCAGCGCCGGAGCCCAGGCCTTGCACACGCAGGCCTGGGGCTGGCCACGGGGCCACGGGATTGGCTACCACGAGTCTGGCCTGAGACACGTTTCCTGAGACGGTGTCCAAGATGCCTTGTCCCGCACCCCACAGACGCTGACCCAGGCTGACCCCTGCTCCTGGAGTGGGTGACCCCAGCCCTGGCCAGGGAGAAGTGGAAGGAGGCAGGCGTGTCCCTCCCTGGGCTCGGCTCCTGTCTGCTGGCCCGCGGCCACCTGCCTCCCACTCAGCTGCTGGGGCCTCTGGACCTGCACCCCTGTTCCTGCCCCTCCCTGCCCCCGGCACGTCGCCCCCATGGTGATTGGCCCAGAAATGGACACGTTACCACGTCAGAGCCAGTGAGATGCAGAGATGCCCCACGGCCTGGCTCTCCTGATGCGGGGTTCGGGTGGGGCCTCATGACCCCCAGTCAACTGCGGAGGGATCCCCTCACTTGGCTTCTGCTCCCTTGGACCCCCGGACGTCTGACACAATCAGTTTTAGCGACCCCTTCTAGACAGAGCGGACAGCTGACCTGCTCACGCCCACGTGGGCTCCGGGCGCCCGCCGGCCCGGGATCGGCAGGAGCAGCGCTGTGGGCTGCGGGTGCGCAGAGGGCCCTGCGGGGCGCCCAGGGGCGAGGCAGGCAGGGAGGTGGGGCTGGCAGTCGCCACCACATGCTGAGATTTCACTTTAAGCCACGTAGCTTTTGTCAAATGTTCATTTTCAAAGCACGCTCGTTCTATTTACAAGACAAATGTGTTTTTTTCTCAGTTTGGCTCCAGGGATGCGACATGGTCCTCCTAAACCCAGGCAGGGGCGAGGGGCCTGCCGTGCGCACAGGGCGGCGGGGAGCTGACTCCCGGAGCAGGGGCGAGGACCCGGCGGATCTGAACCTGCGGGGGAGGAGCCGGCGTCGGGGGCAGGCTGGCGGGCGGCTGAGCAACTGGGTGCAGGGCACCCACTCGGGGGCCAGCTGTCTGTCCCCTGCTGTGGGTGAGCTGGAAGGCACCGAGCGCCCATCTCAAAGGTCCCATACCGGAAGATTCCATTCAACAGTCTCAGCAATGATGAATTGACACCTGGGCAGGTGCCAGCAGGAGTTGGGGTGACTCCTAAGCATCGGGGTGCAGGTGGAGCAGTCCCTGACCAGAGCTGCAGCCGAGACTGCGGCAGTGGCTTCCTAAGCAGTGGTCCAGGCCCCGACAGTCACCACCTCCCAATTCTCCGGCTGAGTCTTGTAGCCGGGCCCCTGGGCTCACTCCTTCGCCGAGGCCGTGGTTACGTCAGCCTCAGCGGGGTGAGGCACCAGGCCGGGCCCACGCCCCTTTCTGCAGGTGGCCTGAGGAGAGTCGCCTCCAAGGCCGAGCACTGGGGCCCTCACCGTGGGGCCTCCCTCAGCAGCCTGCCCACGTGTCCTCAAGACACGGCAGCTGGTCGTGAGACGCGGACGGCAGAGACAGGGAGAGACGCAGAGACGCAGAGCCCGAGCAGGAGACGATGAGCAGGAGGGAGCCCCGGTCTCCGCGCTGGGAGCCCCCCCCCGGCCCCCTCTGTTAGTCCAGCCCAGCCCGCGCGAGCGACGGTCACAACAGGTGAGAACCGGGGGACGGGGCCTGTCGGGCCCTCCGGCCTCTGACAGGTGCCTCCACTGGGGCAGAAGACGCCACGGATTGTCTCGGGCCCCACAGCCAGGCGCGTGTAAGAAACGGCAGCGTCGTCCTGGAGAAGCAGCCGCAGCAGCGCCCCTCGCCGTCCTGGCCTCTTCCTCCGGCCTCCCTCTCCAGCCCCAGCCTGAGCCGGGAAACTCTGCCTCGAGTCAGCAGAAAGTGCCAGCTGCTGACGGATTAATCTGAATCAGCGCCTCCTGGAAAGAAAGAATCGGGGTCAGCATTCCCGCCGCGGAGCCGGAAGCGGGGGGCGTGCGGGGAGCTCCCGGCCTCTCTCTGCGGCCCCCGCCCCATGCGAGGGGGAAGGTGAGCCGGGACACGGCCTCGGGCTGGGGCTGGCGGGTGGCTCTGTTGCCAAGCAAAGAAAATATAAGGATTTAACCAGCCGCCCGGAGGGCTGGTCCTGCCACCCTGGGGGGATGTGGCTGTGGGGCAGGGGGTGCGGTGACTGCCGCATTTGGGGTGCTGGTTCACTTCCAGCCACACGACACCAGAAAGCCGAGCCACCTTACAGGCCAGCTACCCAGAGAACGTTCTGGAGAGCTGCAGAGTGAGGGGCTGAGGGCGTCTGCTCCGAGGGGCCGCGGGCGGCATATCGAGGGCACACTCAGCCGGCAGACAGCCCCCGACGTCCCCTGGGGTCAGCTCTGGGCTCTGCTGCGGGGACACGACCACGAGCAGGCGCCCGTGTGCAGCTTCAAGATGGCCCCTGCTCCCTGCGCAGAGGAGCCAGGGTGGGCTGGGGAGGTGAGATCCCGCAGAAAACGCCTCTGCGCTGTGAGAAATGCGGGTGTTTACTCTGCACTGCGGCGGGGGCGCCTGCCCTCTGGGTGTCGGCCTGTAGCAGAGCCCAAGCCGCTGGCCCTGCTGGCCTCGCAGGCGGTGCACGGGCCTGACTGTTCCTCCTCCCCGCGACCCCACCCCAAGCTGCTGTCTGGGACACGGAGGCTTGTGCACACGGGATTTGGGGGTGGCCTGGCCAGCTGCGCACCCCCACTTTCAGAGGGGCAGAGAGAGGGCTGGGTGGACTGCCCCGTGCTGTTCCGAGCTGCCTTTGAACAAAGCCTGGTCTGTCAGCGCCCCGAGAGCTGTCTCTGGGGCAAGGGTGCGTGCGGAGGTGGCTTCCCGGTTCCTGCCCCCGCCGAGGGACAGTGAGCGCCTCGCCCCTTCCTCAGGGCCTGGCCGCAGGTGCACGGAGGGGCTCGGCAGGCGGGCACAGGCGAGAAGCCAGGCGGAGAGACTGGCTGCCCGCGCTCCCCCCGACGTGGCTTAAATTCTCCCTTGTAACGTGCTTCTTCGCGGCTGTAAAGGCTCCTCCAGCGCTCCTGAGAGATGGGTTTTGCCTCAGGACGGAATTTCATGCTTCATTATCTTGCGATGATTGTGACTTTCAGATGATCATTATTCACTTTTTTTCTGAATGGGGGCTTGGAGGGAAGGTGCCGTGGAGGAAAACACGCCGTTTCCACGGCCAGCGGACTCAGCCAGTGTTTCTGGAGACAGAACCGGCCCGTTTTTGAAGTCGGTAATGAGAGTGTCATGAAACAAAGGTAGAAATTAAAAATTCAGAATATATTTTACATAATTAGTATTTTAAACTTGTGTGATTTAAGCACCCTTTGAAAGAATGATTTGCCATACTGTAATTCCCACCATAAATCTCGCCTGTAATATATACATTAAAGCTCGCGGAGATTGCTCTGGAATGTGAATTACTAAGTGCTGATGAATAATTTTGAATAATGTGACTGCTTTCACCATTGAGTGGAAAATTAAGATTGTGGTATCGCTCTATTTAGAAATGATTGGTTTGCAAGAGTGAAGCTAACAGCTGTTTGGCCTCCTCTGAGCGGCAGTGTTTCCAGCGGAAGCCGGGACTTGGGGGTTTTTCACATGAAGTCGTTTCCACTGTGAAGAAATGTTTTCCTTCCAGTTGCTGTGAATGACCAGGCCTCGGTCACTGCCGACGAAAGATGCAGACGCCACGGGTGTGCCGGGCGTTTCCGTGGGAGGCAGAAGGGCTGGCGCCGCGGCCTGGCTTGTGAGGATGGCAGAGCATAGAATGGCCCAACTGAGGTCACAGGAGCCTTCTCTCCAGACCGGGGGGTTTCTCGTGGCCCAAGAGCTTCAGTGCTAAAGCCAGGAGCATCTGGGGTCCACGGGGCCACTGCTCCCCCTGAACAGTGATGATGACGATGGTGGTGATGTAATAGTGATGGCAGTGCGGAGGGCGGTGGAGGTGGTGATGGTGGTGGTGTTGATGGTGATGGTGGTGGTGATGGTGGTGATGGTGATGGTGGTGATGGTGATGGTGGTGATGGTGATGGTGGTGATGATGATAGTGATGGTGATGGTGGTGATGGTGATGGTGGTGGTGATGATGATGGTGATGGTGGTGATGGTGGTGATGGTGATGGTGTGATGGTGGTGATGGTGATGGTGGTGATGATGATAGTGATGGTGATGGTGATGGTGGTGATGGTGATGGTGGTGATGGTGATGGTGGTGGTGATGGTGGTGATGGTGATGGTGGTGATGGTGATGGTGGTGATGGTGGTGATGGTGGTGATGGTGATGGTGATGGTGGTGGTGATGGTGGTGGTGATGGTGGTGGTGGTGGTGATGGTGATGGTGATGGTGGTGGTGGTGATGGTGGTGATGGTGGTGGTGGTGATGATGATGGTGATGGTGGTGGTGATGGTGATGGTGATGGTGGTGATGGTGATGGTGGTGATGGTGATGGTGGTGATGATGATAGTGATGGTGATGGTGGTGATGGTGATGGTGGTGATGGTGATGGTGGTGGTGATGATGATGGTGATGGTGGTGGTGGTGGTGATGGTGATGGTGGTGATGGTGATGGTGGTGATGGTGGTGGTGGTGATGATGGTGATGGTGGTGATGGTGATGGTGGTGATGATGATGGTGATGGTGGTGGTGATGGTGGTGATGGTGATGGTGGTGGTGATGGTGGTGATGATGATGGTGATGGTGGTGGTGGTGATGGTGGTGATGGTGGTGATGGTGATGGTGATGGTGGTGATGGTGATGGTGATGGTGGTGGTGATGGTGGTGATGGTGATGGTGGTAATGGTGGTGATGGGGTGATGGTGATGGTGGTGATGGTGGTGATGGTGATGGTGGTGATGATGGTGATGGTGATGGTGATGGTGGTGATGGTGATGGTGGTGGTGATGGTGATGGTGGTGATGGTGGTGGTGATGGTGGTGGTGATGGTGGTGATGGTGATGGTGGTGGTGGTGATGGTGGTGATGGTGATGATGATGATGGTGATGGTGGTGATGGTGGTGATGGTGGTGATGATGGTGATGGTGGTGATGGTGGTGGTGATGGTGATGTGGTGATGATGATGGTGATGGTGATGTGGTGATGGTGTGTGTGATGGTGATGGTGGTGATGGTGGTGATGGTGATGGTGATGGTGATGGTGGTGATGGTGGTGGTGGTGATGGTGGTGATGGTGGTGATGATGGTGATGGTGACGATGGTGATGGTGATGGTGATGATGGTGATGGTGGTGGTGATGGTGGTGATGGTGATGGTGGTGATGGTGGTGATGGTGATGGTGATGGTGGTGGTGATGGTGGTGGTGATGATGGTGATGGTGATGGTGATGGTGATGATGGTGATGGTGGTGGTGATGGTGGTGATGGTGATGGTGGTGATGGTGTTGGTGGTGGTTACACTATGGTATAACTGTAGTGGTTACTCTACTGCCAATGACTAACATTGGTGTGGTTCTTGCTATGCCCTTCTAGCCATTCTTGCCTTCTCTAAACTCACATAAATATCACCTCTTCAATATTTATAGTAATCTCCTACAATAGACATGATCATCCTCATCTAACCAAAGAACAAAGTGAGATTCGGATAACTCAGATCTCTGAGGTCACACCCTGGGGCTTTGAGGCAATCCCTGGCACAGCACTCAGGCCCCCGGGGAACGTGGCTGACATTAAATCAACAAGAACCACCTCCCTGGTGGTGCAAGGGGTTAGGCACCACACTGTGAAGCAATCTGTGAAGCCTCTGCAGTGCGAGTTCGATCCCTGGCTGGCCAGGAAGCTACCCACATGGCACAGCAGACCTCTCCTGTCTCACCTGCTGCTCCCCTCAGAAGTGTGTTTCGGTCAGTCTGCGTGTTCTGCTCCCCACTCTGTCTGTGGTGGATCCTCTCACCCCCCACATCTCTGGCCTGCACTCCGCTCTTGTATGCATCAATAAATAAATCTTTTTTTTTTTTTAAAGATCCACAACCAGTTCCCGGGTGATCACTGGAAAGCAGGTGTAATCCTGGATACCTGACAAACCTAGCAGCCTTCACGAGGGCTGTGTGGGGGAGAATTTACAGAGGGGGAGTCTGAGACTTTGGCTGAGAGAAGCATCCTCCCAGGGTCACGTGGCTCGTACCCAGGAAGCCCAGACTGAACCCCGTCCCCTGGGCTCTGACCCGGGGCCCCACCGCTCTGCCTCATGTAGCTCTCGGCGCAGAGCTCGGCTCACCGCATGTGGACATTTTCTGAGTGGGAGTCGGTGTGGTGGGCTGAGTTGAGCTCATTAACCCAAATGGATCTAGAGCTAAGGAAAGCCCTTCAGCTTCTCAGGGCCGATGCTGGGTGCTGTGGAGGGGACCTGGCTGTGTACCGGGAGTCGTGGCAATCCACTGCTCATGTGCAGTGTGCTGCAACTGGCACCCCCCTGGTCTAGCATTTGGAGAATATTTGCATGCCTGAAATCAGATGCTTAGATCTAACTTCTCTGTATTGAATTTGATTGGTCTTTCTAACAAGGTTGATTTCCTCTCTCTTGTTTCATCATCTATGTAAAGATGAGCTGTGACTCTCTTCTAGGATCAGCGGAGCGTAACTGGAGGCAGAGGCAGGGCCCAGATAAAAATGCTGAATCCCTGGAGAGTGGGTCATCGAGGAGCCACTTGTCTTGGCAGTTCTCACGCTGGCCCACTGACGCTCTCGGGCCTGGGGGGCCAGAAGGGGCAGAATTACCATCTCGCTGCTTTTGTCTGGACGTTGTTTCCGTGGTGGGGGAGCGGCACTGGCAGGGAAAGCAGGGGTCCCGGAACATGGGTGGCAGCACCCTCCGCGAAGCAGCCCTGGCCCCCACGCGCACACAGCCCAGACTCCCTGGGGGCGGCCCTCGGGTGGCGAGAGTGATCACTGTGAGCGCTGTCAGCGCCACCTGACTGACCGGCTGGTGCCGCAGCCACGAGCAACAACTGGACACCCTCTGCTCTCGTGCGTGGCTCTGTCCGAGGAGCATGGCCTGCAGCGGGCTGAACCGGAGTGAGGACACGATGCCACTGAGTGTGCACTGCAGGGACTGAGATTGTACGACGTATGTTGTCTGACCACAGCGCGACTAAGTTAAAAACCACACCGTTTCTGGGAAACGGGCTACTTGGAAGTTAGACACCACTTAATCCACGAGTCAAGGAGAAGATTAGGAACTTGGAAAATATTTCAATCTAAATGGAAAGAGAATACAGTCAGGCCTCTGAGCTGGTGTTTGAGGAACAGGCAGCATCAGGCGTTTGTACAGAAAGAGGGAAGGCCTAAAAGCAGTGACTGAATTTTCATCTGCAGAAGGTAGAACGTGAAGACATAGGTGAGCAGAGGAGTTTTACGGTCAAGGGTCACAGTAGAAATCAATGAGCTACACAGCTGATGGCAGAGCCCCGAGGAGAGGCCGAACAGGCCACCAGCCGATAGGCCGTCCACACCTCAACCTGTCTACACCTGGCCCCGCCCACACCTTGGCCACCTGCACCAGGGCCCCGCCCACACCTTGGCCACCTGCACCAGGGCCCCGCCCACACCTTGGCCACCTGCACCAGGGCGCCACCCACACTGTGGTCCTGCCCACACCTGTCCCTGCCCACACCCCAGCCCCGCCCACACCAGGGCCGAAGGAGAGACAGACCTTCCTGAAGCCAGGACTGACCAGAGTATCAGGAGTATCATCTGCTGTTCTCCATATTTTCTGTTGAAAATGAAAACAAAATTTGAAAACTCATCTGAAACAGAAAAATTCTTGGAAAATACAACTTTCCCAAACTGCGGCAAGATGGAGTTCCCTCTGCTAAAGGAACTGAATTTGTGAGCAGAAACAGTTCTACTGGGACCAGATGGTTTCACTGGCAAATTCTATCAAATATTTAAAGAAAATAATAGCACAGTTCGTTCACAGTTTTTTTTAGAAAGTAGAGAACAAGAGAATAATTTTCTAATTGTTCTCTGAGGACAGGATGGCGCTGAGCACCAGGCACGGACTGTAACACAAAAAGACAAGCCGCCCCCCGACCCCCTGCTGCCCCCAACGTGGGCTCAACACCCCCTGTGGCTCTCAGCACCCCGAGAGCAGCAGCAAATGAGCGGGAGCCGGTCACGACGCGTGTGAGTCACCCTGGGATGCGGACGTTTCCTCATTGGCGGATCAACAGGCTCACCCCACCGTGGTCACCCCGTGCACCAGGAGAGCGCACCTGCCGGGTGCCGGGCTGGTTTATGACTTGAGAGCTGCAGCAAACGTGGAAGAGAAGGAAACTCCCTTCATCGAACACAGAGACCGAGAAAGCCTCCAGCAACAGCAACCCTGGGAGGAGACACGGAGGCTCACCCCGCGGCCAGGGGAGCCTCGGCCTCCTCCTCAGCCTCGGCGGTGGCGTCTGCTAGTGCACAGCACAGTCACAACGATGGAAAAGTCTTTATTTGACGATCCCACGATTGCTTCTGTAGAAAATTCTAAGGAAGCTGCAAAAACTATTAGAGCTAATGGGACAATTCAGCAAAATCACCAAAGACAAGGCCGACCGACAAGACATCGATGGCGTCTAACAGCGCAACCAAAGTATTAAATTTTAAATCGACAGCATTATCTTTGCAATATAAAAATACTTAGAAATACATTTAGCAAAATGGGTAAGACTTCCACCCTCAAGCACAGGGGAGAGAAATTCAGGCCTGGAGGAGCGGCTCATGTCCCCGCCTGCCCCGCTGGCCTCGGGCGCCGACCTGCTGACGCGCCCCCCTTCTGCGGATGCCCGGCCAAGGATTTTGTATTTAGGATGAAAAAATACGATAAAACGCTTTGTTATCAATCCTGACCTCCACGGCGCGGCGCGGCGACGGCGGCTCGCGCCCACAAACACAGATGCGGGCATGGGTGGCCACCGCGGGCGGCCGGCGGGCAGCTCAAAGCCGACGACACCCGGGCCCTGGCCGCGTCCCTCCTGCCGACAGGCGCCCGGCTCCCGCCTGGCGAGCAGATCCGGAGAGCCGGACGATTCATTAGCGGTAATAGAACAGAAAAATAACTTCTGATACGCAGCCATTCCCACACGTTACGTTTTAGAGTCTTTGCTAAATCGCGTTGTCAGAGTTCACTTTATTTTCCTATTGAGCCGACGTGAGAGAATGAACTCTGGAAATGTCTCTCTTTAATGCGCGGCCCGCTCTGCTAAGTTTAATACCTCAGCAGTTCCAGGCTTAATTCACTCCTGGAATGAGCCATTTAGTATGCATTGCTGCCCCGTGCCTTCCTGCCAGCCGTTCCTTTTTAAATCTACAACCACCTAGCACGGTCTCCAAGGAGCGGATTTGTCTGGGCTCGGTATTTAACAGCAAACCGCGGTGCCTAAGGTGTGTGCCGCCCAGAGACTCCCGTCACATCCAGGTATTTTGCATTCATTAGAAAGTCTGCCATATGGCTGTCCAGATGATGTTCTCGGCTCATAGCTGGATTGAGAATTAATAAAAATGATTGCATTATTTAACGGATGCAGCAAGGAGGCCCTCGCAAGGTGAACGCAGCCACCCACTGGGAGCCCCCAAACCGTTGTGTCTGCAAAGGCGCCAGGCCGAAGTGGGGCTTCCTGGGGTTCATGGGCTGTTTCTTTTTATAGAATTGGCCTGTGCGTGGTTACACCAGTGCAGGAATGGCCCGGCCAGCCCTGCTCATCCCTGCAAACGACTCATTCCTGCATTGACTCCAGAGATGCCTGGAACACAGACAGACTCTAATTAGAAGCACAGATAGCGGTTCCGATCCAAGGTCCACAGGAGGAAGGCACAACTGAGCCAACGAGAACGTGCAAAAAACAGTCCTTTCACCTCTTAGTCAATTTTATTTTAGAACATCAAACGTGCACAATTTTTCCCCAGATGGAGGGACCCAGCGCTCCCAAGGAAAGGAAATTTGGCACAAAACATGAGGGAAAGAGAATATCAAATTTAGAGACTTGTCTAAGCTGACAAGACGCCAGAACTAAGGCAAGCAGGCAGGAAAGACCCAATCCCCAACCGGAAGCAGAGCCCGGCGGGCCGGAGGCCCAGCGCCGAGCCGGCTGGCGACATTCATGCCCGCGCCCCGTGCCCATCCGCGTCCTCACACCCACACTCACTCGCTCCCCCACACGTTCATTTTCCCCAAGTGCTGCAGGGCCAGGACCCATGACAGACTGCAGGGCCGTCACGAGGGACTGTCACCGCAGGTCAGCAGGCCGCACGGCTGCACACTAGCACGTGCTTATTAGGACAGAGCCCCGGGGGGCCTCCTCGAGGGACCTTGCTCTTCAGTCCAGGGAGCACGAGTGCAGGGGAACTCAGCTTGGGGCGCCCATGGGGTGACCAGTGTCAGAGCGTCAGTGGGAGGCACTGGAGCCCATTGTTTGGGGGCCTGGAGGGGGCACGCCAAAGAGCCGGTGTAGCAGCTGGGCAGGGGCTTTGCTGCCCCAGCACCCTGACCCCTGACTACTGCCGACGATTTGCCAACAGCTCCCACGGGGTGGCGTCTAGTAAGAACTCTGTTTTCTTTCTTATCTTTGCTGCTCTGGCATCTGGGGCCTGGCATTTCCTCCCAGGGTCACCCAATTCCTGGAGACAGCCCCAGCCGGGTCACAGTGCCTCCCTGCCAGGCGCCCTGGGCCACCGTCCCCGCACCCCGGAGCCAGCTCCCTCCACCGCTGCAGCGCAGAGCCCAGGCTCAGATTCCATATTAGAGCCTCAAAGGCCCCCATCCCATGGAAAGGCGGATGCCGGAATGTGCTAGAACATCCCTTGCTGCTCCAGCGCCTGGTCCACTCTCTGTGGCCACTCCCCCAGCCCTTTGCTGACTTACCCTGGGAGACTAAGGTTGCTGCTCTGACCAGCCTCTTGCGGGCAGTCAGGGGATGCTGGAGTCCTGGCAGGTCAGCCACGGGCAGCCCCTGGCCTGTACCTGTTGCCATGGGTGGCAGCGCTCGCCGCGGACTCCCCTGCTGAAAAGACCAGTCACCCGTGGTCTGATGGCATCCGGTGGAACCGGCCAGCCTGTCCCCTCGAGGTCTGGGTCACGCATCCTCATCTCGAGGCTGGGCCCTGGTGCCGGCAGGGTTGTCCCCGGCTGCCATGCCAGGTCTCCGGGTCCTGTTGACCCTCGCCGAGCACCAGGGCTGCCCACAGCCCCTCACTTCAAGTGGGGCCGCTTGCCCTGGCTCAGCAAGGAGAGGCCCACAGGCCCCACCTCAGTCCCCGCAGACCCCCACAGTCCCCGCAGGCATCCTCGGCACCATGTGTCCTCGCGGCTCCCAGTCCAGCCGGTGGAAAGCGAGGGCGGCGCAGCCTGTCCTCAGGGTGGCCAGGGCGGGAGTTCCGGGGCCACCGTGGCTGCCCCCCACACTGGCCGCTCCTCCCAGGGCCTCGAAGGGAAGAGCCCCAGGCACCCCCTGCATCTCGCATTCTCGGTCCAGGTTAAATAAGACGACGCGTGGCCACCCACCTCGCGCACACAGGGGTCCCGGAGCAGGCGGCCAGCGGCACCTGTCACAAGCCAAGCCCGCCGCATCCAGAGGTTTTTACCAAGTGCAAAGCCGCTTATTTATCTAGCGAGAAAGAACAGCCCAGTCCTTGTTAACTCCCAAGCCGGTGCCAAGCAGCACACTCTGGCTTTCAAAAAAGAACATTAAACCACACGAACACAAAGCAGCAGCAGCAGCCAATCTTTTAAAAAAGGGAATTTTGTAGATTTGAAGCCCAGTGTGGATGCTAATAGTCGCTTGATTTACTCCGAATAACTCATCCTATTCACAACGCGCCTCGTCTTCCCGGCCTCGCCTGTAAGCGCCGAGATTGCCGGGACCAGCGGGGTCCTGTCTTCTCTCTGAGAGACACTTGCCTCGTGGTCCCGCGGAGCCATTTTTCAAGGAATAACTATCAACGCTCACAGCTGCCAGCCTTGCCCGTTTGAAACCAGCTACA
Source organism: Talpa occidentalis (assembly GCF_014898055.3). Taxonomy (NCBI): domain Eukaryota; kingdom Metazoa; phylum Chordata; class Mammalia; order Eulipotyphla; family Talpidae; genus Talpa; species Talpa occidentalis. The sequence goes on along the minus strand of NW_023600993.1, from coordinate 105,666,902 downwards.
GACAGCTCGTCCCCTGGGGGTGTTGATGTTTCCTACCTGGGATGAGTCTACAGTCCCAGGCCGGAACCAGGCCTGGCTGGGCCCCTCGAGGACCCGCTGTCCAGACACCAGCCGGAGGCGAGCGCCTGCTGTGGGGGAGGGAGCTAACGGGCATCCCAGCCGCGGGGCAGGGGCGGGCAGGCTCCCACCACCCCAGCTCGCGGCCCCTGGGTCTGCAGGGGACACCGCGCCAGAGCAGGAAGGAGCGTGTCCCCTCCAGGGGGCCTGGAGGAGGCTCAGGAACCCGGATGCTGGGCCGCGATGACGCTGGTGCCTCAGCCCAGCTCAGGCCGAGAAACTGGGGTTGGGGGAAATTGTTTCGTGTCTTCGGAGGCCTGAGGGCAGGAGCCAGGGAAGAGGGATGTGGAGCTGCAGTGTCCCCGCGGCGGGCCCTCGGGGAAGACAGAGACATCCCATCGCGGGCAGGCGGGCAGAGGAGGGGGTGGGCTGGGGGGGTCCCCACTTCCTGGAGTCCAGTTGTGGCACTGACCCTCTGCTTGTCACTTTGGGTCTCCCCTGCAGGCCTGTGAGCAGCTGGACTGGGGAGTGGGGATGCTGACCGCGCCCGGAGCCGCCCCTGCTGCTGCCGCCTCCCGCTGTCCTGGGCCGGCACCTCCAGATGCAGGCCAGGCAGTGCCCCGACGCGCCTGGCCGGGACCCGCTCCTGCCTACTGCCCCACCCGAGGGGCCGCTGGAGACAGGAGCGAGGTCAGTCCCCTGGCGGCTGCACGCGGGCTCCGAGTTTCCCGGCCAGGCCCAGCCACCTCGGCGGCATTATGGCCGCAGCGACAGTAACGGGCCACTGCAGAGGCTGCCTCTGTTTCTAAAAACAGATGATTTATCGGCCCGCTCCAGCCTCCCTTCCCGAGTCTGCGTAGTGGATGGGCAAGTTTTGCTCTAATTAAATTCCTAGATTACCGTCAAGCCAATGGTCTCGCCCATCCAATCTGTAACCACTCATTTTATCGTCTCCTCTTATTTTTTAATTAAGATAGAAATAGATGTATTCTATGAGACCAGAAACCAAATAAAGCAGCCACTTTTCCAGTCAGTCCCAGCTGCGGGGCCCTGCCCGGGGCCTGCTGTCCGGGCACAGGGCAGACCCGCCTTCCTTGCGCCTCCGTGTGCAGAGCTGGGGGGCCTGGGGTTCCAGGCCAGCAAGACGGGGCAGACCCCTCCTCGGGTGTTCTCCTGAGGCTGGTGCTCAGCAAGAGAGGAAGACAGTGACGGGGCGCGGGAAAGAACGGGCCGTCTCTCACGGGGTGGTGCGGGCAGGCGCCACCAGCGCTGCGCAGCCGTGGAAGCCCCTCCTGGAAAGTGACCACTGACGCGAAGTCCAGATTAGGAGGCTGAGGCAACACCCAGGGACAGGTGTTGCCGGGGCGGGGTGGGGGACAGGTGCAAAGGCCCCGGGGCAGGGAGGCCTGGGCAGGTGTTCTGAGTGGAGAGAGGGTGGGGAGGAGACTGGAGACGAGGCTGAGGAGCTGGGTGGAGTGGAGTCTGCAGGAAAACGAGGAGACGGGGTGTCCCCAGGAGCACATAGACAGGGAGGAGGAGCTGCCGACGGGCCTGTGAGTGACCACAGCCTTGGCTCAGGCCTGTGCTCCGCTTGGAACCTCAGAGCCGGCGGGGCTGGGCAGAGCAGCAGGGGTCCCGGGCCTGCGAGGCCCCAGGCGCTGGAACTCAGGCACCCCCGGGAGGCCCAGGAGCAGAGCAGACCTTGCCCGCCTGGCCGTGGCCTGGGACAGGGACCTCCGCAGGCCCCCGAGGAGCGCGGTCAGCATCCTCCCGCCAGGTAGGGTGGACACAGGGAGAGGACCTTCGACTGCTGTAAACACAGACGCAGAGAGCTGTGTGGGCCTGTTCTGTTCTGTTTTTATATTTGGAAAGGTTCCTGGGGTCGCGCTGGGGCTCGCGGGGCCCGGCCGGCGTGTTCACAGCCTCGCCCTGCGGGCCGGGCCTGGTGGGGCCGCTGCTGAGAGACCTGGCACCTCACAGGAGCTGCTGGCCTTTCTGTCAAAGCAAAGGCGGCCTCTTGCCCTTTGGCCGTTCCTTCCGAGTGACATGTCCCCTGCTGACCGGCCCTGGCTCCCGAGGGACACATCCCCTACGGGCTGGCCCTGTCTTCCGCGTGAGCCGGCTCCAGGCGAGAGAGGTCCTGGCGGGAAGGCTGGACCCGGGCAGGCAGACGCCGGTCTCCCCGGGGGTGGGGCCGAAGCTAGGACAGCGGTGCCCTCTCCCCTGCAGGCACACTGCACGAGGACACAAAGCTGATTCCAAGCTGCCCCTCTGGGGCCCAGGTCCTGGGGCGGGACGGGCACGGGGTGGCCGGCGGAGGCCACACGCGGGCAGCGCCCACTGGGAGGGCTTGGCTTGGCGGGAGAAGCGGCCGGCTGCAGGGGGTGCGGCTGATCGGCCAGAGCCCAGGCCGTGGGTGAGCTGGCTGCGGGGCTGAGTGGGCGAAGCGGGCGGGAGACGCAGCAGCCAGCGGAAAGCCTCGGGGAGCTTGAGGCACCCACCCCGCGGGCCGGGACACTTGCTAGTGAGCGGGAGATTGTGGAATGGGAGGACGCGGCATTTCTCGCTCAGACGGAGCAGGAGAGGCGGGAAGATGAGCATCTTAAAGTTGACCCACGAGGCAGAGCCCCCGGGACGCCCGTCAGCAAAGCCCCAAGCCCCTTGGCGGGGGGTGATGGTGAAATAGCCGGGAGGGCTCCCCAAGGCCGGGCCTTGCCCTGCAGCTGGCGCGGGAGGAGAGGGCGGGGTGCCCCCCCAGGCCGCGGGGACCGCAGTGATTCTGGCCCGCCCCACCTGGGCCACCCGTGTGGCCGGGCATCGTGCCGAGGCCGCAGCGCGTCTGCTCATGGCGGTCCCTGGGCAGAGGACGACCCGTGCCTGGCGCTCAGCAGCCGCCATATCCTTCTCCTCCCCTGAGCTGTGATACCTTTTGACTCGATGGATGTGTTTGCCCCAAACACCATCATTTCCTGATCTCTATCTCATATCACGGATATGACTCACCCGCTGACGCTGCTCTTATCGTGTGAAAAGCGGGGCTCGGGGTGGGGGGCTTCCTGGAGAGAGGGTGGCCTGGCGAGCGGGCTGGGGCCCTCTGGCTCCTGGACGGGTGGGGGTGACCTGGAGCCCCTGCAGGGCCGGCGCTGAAGACGCCCCACCCGAAAGACTCGGTGTATAAATAGAAAGGGAATCCGGGTCAGCTGACAGGCACGTGTTACCCTGCACTGTCTTGATTAGCTTCTAGAAACCTCTTCAGCTGTTTTACGTGATTTTAATTACAGGGACTGATTCCAAAGTACTCAGATCTTTGCCGTCTCTTCCCCGCCACGCAGCCGCCCGGATGTCGGCCCCGCGCCCGCGGACACGCAGCTCTTCTCGTGTCTTTCTGGTCCCGCAGCCTCACAGGCCGCCGCTTCTTATTTTTTTCACGACTTGCACCCCTTAGCACACCGAGCTTTGGATGTCAGGTATCAATTTTTAACTTTTAATTTTGTCTCCAGAAAGTAATATAAAGAGAAACATAAAGGTTAAAATAATCCTTCTCGGAAGGGTACAGCTGCATATTCCATGGCTAAAAATGGAAAATGAATAGCACCTGCTCCTTTGAACTCTTAATGTGGGAGCCAGTTTGGATTCCTGCGCTCCAGGCAGGCCCCATCAGAAAGGGTCTTACTGGGGTTTTCTGGATTTAGCATCTAGGACAGGGACCTTCTTAGCTGGGATGTAACCGCTCCACGTGGGGAGCAGCCCCTTTGAACGTGGCTCTCTGGTTACCCCTGACACCCCTGCCTTCGTCCTCGCGAGATTCCAGTTATCCGCGGACCTGCGGGTGCCCGGGGCGCTGCCTCCCGGATCAATGCTTAACGCTCGTATTGATCTCGATCGGTTTCCTGCCTGACAACCGGCAGTGCAGAAGGAGCGAACATTCCCTGAACGGTGGAGACAGCGAGGCAATCTGCGCAGGCCTTTCAAGGGAAGCAAAGGTTTTTTCTAAAATCATAAAATGTTTATAACAATAGCAGATAATGGTGCCGCGTTATCTTCCAAATGCAAAGGTACCAATTAAATCTCTCTTGGGCAAAACGCCCCCCACGGCTAGGGGTGCCTGCCGAACCTCAGAACAAATCCCCTGCGCTGTTTTGATCTGTGCCTCTGTGATTACGGAAACTGCAGACTTGGGGGCTGCGGAGAGCTCATCTGTGAAAAACCTTTTTTTAAAAAAAATGAGAACAGGAGCCACGAGGGACTGATTATAATGTCGTTCCAGACGTGGGCGGAAGAGACGGTGCGTTTTGCCAAACCGCAGCGCTCCTGACCTGTGGGCCCGGTGGGCCAGCCTGACTCATTTTGGAAAGGGAACGTTGAGATCTTTCTGGAATCTTCCCCCGACGTGTGCCAGGTCCATTTTCCCCAGCAGGAAAGAGGTTTTTGCAATAATGCATTTTGATTTTAATTTATCGTGTGGGAACTGGACGCGCTCTGTCTGGACCCCCGCGGTCCTGAGCACGGGGGACGTGTTCCTATTTCAGAGCAGGTTTATGAGCTGTCTTTGGGAGAGAGGACTGCTCTTTTATTTCAGGAAAAATAAATAAATGAAGCAAAGCATTTCAAGGATTTTGCAAAGGAGAGCTCCAAACCCGCTTTGGGGGTGGCGAGCCCGGCGCGGGGCAGGGGGTGTTGGTGTGCAGGGCGGGGGCGGGGCGGGATTCGCCTGAGCGGATGGTGTGTGCTGGCAGCGCGTGTGCATGGAGGGGGGCGCGGCGGGGGCGGGGGGGGGATTGATTTTATTACTGATTTTATTACGGGTCCCAAAATACCGCTTCTGGTGGCTGGTGGGAGGAGTCCTCAGACGGGGCACTGGCTGCAAACACCTTCAGGCTGCGTGTCAAGAAGCTCGTCTCACCGGCTGACTTAAATTGCTGCCTTCTCTCAGCGTCTTTGTACCCTCCAAGCCTTCAGTGAGATTTTGATAAGGTTGAAATGGTCTGATTTTAATTGCCTTTTGAGCAATTAGGGGACTGGCTTGACCACACTTGGGGGAGGTACAGAGTCCAGCAGTGACCGCAGGTGACCTGGGACGGGCTCAGCCTTGTGAGCTAAGGGCAGCGTGTGGCCTGGAAGGACAGAACCCCCGGCCTGCTGCCTGGTTCTCCTGGCGCCCGAGCTCCTCCCGCCCGTCTGGGTCCCCACACCCTGACCTGGCCACAGACGTGCCTGTGATGATGCTCCCAGCCGGGCAGAAGCTGCTCAGGTTGCACACGAGAGGCAGGCGGCCCAGCAGGGCTGTGGGCTGACCCCGGCGTCCACCGCCCCCTCGCGTGGCTTGGGGATGCGGGAGCTGGCGGGCGCGCAGGGCGGCGGAGAGAAAGTCAGACCAGTGCCGCCCCGCCTCTCTCCAGCCCAGCTGGCCGGCAGTTCCTTAGTCTAGACACTGGTATAGATGGCACCACCGTCACCATTGTTATTCAGAGAAGAGCGGGGCCAACAGGCCTGCCAGAAACTTCGGGAACCTGCAGCGTGTCCGGCGCCTGCTCCCTCACGGCTCCCTCGTTGCCCGGGACGCGCAGACAGAGGCCACCTCTCCCGCCCTCTGTCTCTCAGCCCCAAGGTCTGTGGCCTTGTTTTGATCTGAGTTAATCATTTATTCATGATCATTTGAACATTAGACACGGGCTATGAGAGCTCGTCTGAAGAGCAGGCTCCATGCTGCCCGGAGTGGCTGGTCTCTCAGAGGGTGGACGGTGGCGGGGTGTGGCTGGCGGGCTCGGAAGCGGGTGAAGCCGGCAAGGGTGAACCAGGGCCTCTGCTCTGGAGGCCGGATGCTCCTTCCCCTCAGCCCCCCTCCACCTGCCTAGAAACCAGACGAGATGCTCCGATGTCCAGCCACGGGCATTCAGCGAGGAATGGGTTAGAGGTGATGCCCACTGACCCGCTCACTTGGATGCAGAAAGGCAGCCTTCTGAGACATGCCTTCCCGCTGCCGGCGTTGTTTGGAGCCATGAGGTTGTAGCGAGTTGTCACTGCAGCCCCAGGGAGCGACGAGGCCCCGGTGGCGGTGGCCAGGACCCCACGACCACTCGCTTCCACCTCCCCCGGGCCTGGCTCCGCTTCCTCACCCCAGCAGGGCTCCCCCAGCTTCCCGCCCTTCCGGCCGGACACCCAGGCCTGCCCCGGGCCCCGCAGCCCCGACACAGTTTCCAGCTTATGGTGCCAGGGGCTGAGCGCCTGCCCCTGAAACGCCCCCGCACCTGTCCCCGCCTTCCAGGTGACACGCCGGCTTCCCCAGCTCCGCCCTGCTGCCTCCCCGCTGGAGGGTCCCGCACGGCCCTTCCTGTCTCCTGTGTCCCCACAGGTGCCACCATCCCCTCCCTCCCGGCCATTTCCAGCAGCTCCCACTGCAACAGGTCGGGGTACGCCCTCCTCAGGGGACGGTGAATCCTGGTGGCTTTTCAGATGCGACTGCAGGAGGGAGTGGACTTCCACACCCGGGAGAGGGAACTGGGCGCCGAGGACAGGCAGGGACCGCCTGGGTCCTCGGGGGGCAGCAGAGGCTGAGCAGCACGGAGGACCCGCCAGCCGGACAGTCCTGGCGCGCTTACCCAGGGGGGCCGACCCCACGCAGGCGCCCCACCCCCACCTGCTTCAGGTTAGGACGGGGCAGCTACTTCCAGACCGTGATGCCGGCAGCGGGAGCTCAGTCTTCGCACAGTCTGGAAACGGAAAGTGGTGACCCGCGCACAAGCTCAGCTGCTTCCTTTCAACAGTAACTCCTGACGAGCCTGGCGGAGGCCTCGCCCCGGCTGCTCTCCCCATCTGCCTCGTCGCCTCGCGCCTTTTGGAAACAGAAGTAAAGGTCAGGCTCAAAAAAGTAGTTGTAAATATCTCAGCCAGACTGAACGTCGCCAAAGCCTCCTGTACGGACTTGCCTCCGATTAGTCCACACTTTAAGCACAGTTGCTGGGGTTAATTAGATTTCCGACCCCGAAAAATTTTAAGTGCCTCTGATGACTTACTTCCAGCTGATAATTTTGTGTTATAAACAGAAAAAGGGTAACAAATAGACAGCGGATAAATACACTCTTTGCATCCTCCTTATGAGGACAGAGAAGATAGTTCTGGAACTTAATTAAATACCAAGATGTCCACGAAGCCTGTGACAACCACTTGGCAAGACCCTTAAATGCGAGGAGAGGCACGTTTCGCACGAAGCGCCTCCTGCCCCTGGAGATCCTGCAGCTCACAGGAAGCTTTTGCACGACCCACAGTACATATTTGATCTCGAAAGTGCTTTCTCAAGACTGGGGGGCTCTGCTCCTTGTTTGGGGCGAGACAGACCGGGGAGGCTTTGATGCTTTGCACGCCGGAGGCCCCTCGCGCCCAGAGGCTGGACGGTTGCAGCACGCCGGGGCCGTGGCACGACGCGAAAAGTGGAGAAGCGTGGAAAGACGTCCACAACCATTTCCTTCGCCTTTCCACTGGCCTCCCAGTCGTGCGAGGCCCATGGCCTGCCGGTGGCACTTTGGGGGAAAGCCCCGTAATGAACAGCCCCTCGGGGCAGGCGCCACCCGGGCCAGGGCCCATGGCACGCCACTGAGCCGAGGCAGAGAGTGAGGCCTGGCCAAGGGATGTCCAGTCCTTTGTCCATGTGCAGGACAAAGGCCCTTGGCCCTCAGCTCTGCATGCCGGGGGTGCTGGGATTTGCGACCCTGAGGCTGGCCTCACGCTCCCCCGGGCTGCACGCCTCTTAGGGCAGGACAGCTGCTCTCCACGGTGCGGGCCGGGCGCTCCAGAAGAGGCCTCCTCTGGCTGGTGACAGTGGAGATGCGGGGTCTGGAGTGGTAGTGGGCAGACTCCGCAAAGGGCCGAGGGCCCCGGTCGGCCTTTAAGGCCGAGGCTTCCCTCCCAGACCCACCTCCTCCAGGAGCCGGGAAACAGCCTGCGACAGCACGGAAGTGTCCAGCCCGGCCTGTCCCCGACTGGGCTCACGGGCTGGGCCGGCCGAGCCTGGGCGCTTGCGGATCCGGCCTGACAGAAACCAGCTGCCCTTTGATTTAAGGAAAGTGAACGTTTTGGAAGAGGTTACAGCTCGGGTACGTAGCTGCCCGGCAGGTACCTGCAGAGCCGACAGCCGCTCCCCGGCGGACACCCCACTCATGGGCCCTGCGACTTCTCGGGAGAAGGCTCGGGTGGGGCCGTGGAGGGCGGGAGGTGTCGCGTGCTCATGCGTGTCTGTGTTTATAGATGGAACTAGGCGTGCGTTTGCTATATTGGAATATTTACGACAGGAGCGTGTAACCGCACCGCACACTCACACTGCACCACACGTGTGTCTGCAGACGGGTGAGCCTGCCGCCCCAGCGGTGAGGACCCCGGGCTGGGCGGGCACGGGCGTGAGGCTGCAGCGTCCAGACACGCGCCCTCTCAGCCCCTGCAGGGCCGGCCCGCCAGGCTCAGCACGACCTCAGGGCGCCCACAGCAAGCTCCCCCGAGAAGAAGCCGGCGGGGTCTGGCTGCCCGGCAGCCCCGTGGGAACATTGCCCATTCCACGGAGGCCAGGGCCCCTCCTGCACAGTCCATTTTATTTATTTTAAAAATTCTCTTTACTTTAAAGAGAGATTTTGTTCCAGGAGAGCTGGTGCTGGCGCTTGCTACTTTGTTTGGAAGGCGAGAGGAAGGTTAATTAGCTTTCCTGACCCACGAAGGCCCAGGGAAGGCGGCAACTGATTCACTAATTGCTCCGTGAAGCTGGGCAGCTTGGAGGGGCCAGGCTCAGGGGCAGGGGGATAGTGCCGGGCACTGGCTGAGCTGCCCGAACCAGCGATTCAGGCCGCCCGGGTCCTGTCCTTGCGCCCCCAGCCCCACCCCCGAAGCCGAGGCGGATCAGGGCCAACTGCTGGAAAGAGAAGCTGCCCCCAGCCCCGCGCACCCCAGCATCCGGACACAGCGCCGCGCCCTCCCGGGTGGGCCCACAGATGCGCCCCAGTTCTGCCCGCTGCACGCCTGGCCCCAGGCTCCAAGCCCACGTGTCTTCCGGTGACTTCAGTGGGCTGCAGGGCCCATGGCTGCTCCTGCGGGCCGAGTCCCAGACCCTGCTGGGTGCCGGCTCGGGTGCCCCACGGACATGGACGTGCCAGCAGCACTGCCCAGTGCCCATCCTGGCCGGTGGGGAAGGCCCAGCAGAGGCCCGGCTGCCGCCCCAGTGTCTCTGTCAACCCGGGCGAGGCTGGCGAGCAGAAGGGGAGCCCCTCGGCCCTGCCTGCCCAGGGGGATTTCTCCCGCGGCTCCGGAGCTGCTAGGCAGGGCAGGTCCTCCCACACCCGCTGCCTGCTCAGAGGAGCCATGGCTACACGCGTCCTGCAGCCAGGGGCATCGGGGTCGTGCCCCCACCCCATGCGTCCCTCCCAGTCCCTCCCCCCCTCGTCCCCCGCTCTCTTCCTGGGTTCCCTCCCTTGGCCGGGAAAACAGCCCGAGCCACGTCTGACACCGCGCGTTTCCAGCTGGCCCTGGGGGGGAGATCGGCCTGTTTGTGACCACGTGACGCCCCAGCGCGGAGGAGGGCAGAGCCAGCGGTGGCCCCACGCGAGGGCCGTGTCCTGCCGAGGGTGCGGCCGGCTGGGCCTGGGGTGCTGAGAAGAAACCCCGGCGCGGCTCTCGCGAGAGGCCCGCGGCGCTGGAAGGGAGGCAAGGCGGGAGGCGCCTGGGGTGCAGGGGGAGGCACCGGGTGCGTCTCACTTTCCACAGGTGCAGAAGCGCCTGCGGCTGACCCGCCCGCGTCAGCCGGCCGAGAAGCACTCGTGTCCACCAGCCCCTCCTGGGCTGGGCCACCTGGTGGCTTCGTGCTCTCCCCAAGTGACCCGTGAGGGAGGGAGAGAGAGGGCGTGCCGGGTGGCACCGGGCACGGCCCCCTCATGTGGCCTCCCCCCTCGTGACCCGCGCCATCTCGAGACCTGTGCCCTGCTGCGGCTGCAGTGGCCTTCCGGGTGGTGAGTCGTGCTGACCGCTGTCTCCACGTGCTCGTGGCCACGTCTCCTCCCTGGGGGGCTGCTCAGGAGGAGGGGGCCACCCCCCGAGGTTCCACAAGAGCATCGTCCCCTTCGCCAGGACGCGGAGCCCCCGAAGTGCCCGCCGAGGGAGGACGGGCCTGTGGGTGCTGCTCGGCCACTGGGCGGGAGGAGCCGTGCCCTCGGCGAGGACACACAGGGGACGTGCGCGACGGCGGCGGAGCCGCCAGATGGTGCCGCTCATCTGTGGGAAACAAATAACCACAAAACAAACCGACAAAACACCACGAAAATAACCGACTGGAAGTGGCGCGGGCCCGGCGGCAGCGGGTAGGACGTCCCGGGCATGCGGGGCGGGGGCTGGGCCAGCTCCCGCTCGCTCCGTCAAGCAGGTGGAAATCAATGCGTTCACTAAAAGGAAAGTCAGCGCATCCCCTGATGAGCGGGGACAGAGCCACGGACGCTTCCAGAACAGGAAAGGGGCTGAAAGTGGGCGTGGATGGAGCAGGACTGGGTCCCCACGCCGCTGCAGGATTGCACCCCCTAGGCAGCCGCAAGGGCTCCCGTGCGTACAGGTGACCCCAGGCGGTCGGGGGGCACCCAGGGCTTCACAGTCACACTCGCGCTCTCTCAGCGACCTCCCAGGGCACCTGGGGTGCTGACCCATGTCACCCACGTTCCTGCCTGTCTCTGTCCACCTACAACACCCCGTGGTCACTGGCCCGACTTCTGACCTGCACTTGCCTCACGGCTGCCCCCACGTCTCTCCTCTAAGCTCCCCAGAAACGTGGCGCCACTGGCTGTCTCCATCGTCTGCCCCTGCTTTGCACCCCCAGTGCTCTCGGGGCCTCTGGCTGCTCCCCGCTGTCTGCACACCAGCCCCACCCCACCGTGGTCTTCCCCACACTCTGGGCGCCTGGTCGCACGGGCACACTCGGCGCTGGGCAGGAGCTGGGCAGGGGCTGGCCCCGTGCCCCCCGCGGTGGAGAGCCGAGTCTGTCTTGTCTAATGGACGTTTTAAAAAACCCCTTTACATCTCTGTCCACGGGCCCCTAAAAAAGAAAGATGACAGAGGATAACGCTGGAGTCAGCGCTACGGAAATTGATTCTGTCCCTGGGACAAAGCTCCGCAGATGGCGTGATTAGTTCTCAGCGCGGGTCACGCTGGCCAAGCGGCGGGACCTGGAGAACCCCTCTGGGGGATCCCGGAGGACAGCTGAACCGTCCCGGGAGCCCAGAGGGGGCGCGGGCCCGGGAGGGGAGGCAGGGCGTCCCCGTGAACCCCACTGCCGGCACAGCCCGCGGCCGGGCCAGGAGGCCCTGATGGCCGCTCTCGCTGACCTGCGTGGAGAGCCCGAGGGCCAGCGCGCCGCCCGCGAGCCGTTGCTGTGCCAGACGCGCCGGCCACCCAGCAGAGCAGAGGCTGAGCCCCCCGGGAAGCCGCGTTCAGCTTCACAGCCCAGGACACGGGCAGCTCGTGTTCTTTCCAAATTGACTTATCTGACAAATTGTTCCTTCTTTCATGTTAAAAACCGATAGGCTGATGCTAATTTAATTATCCCTCGTTTTTATTAGAATTATCGACAGAATCCATGACTGGAACGTGTGAGCCTGGGCATCCTGCAGGCGGGGGCGGGCCTGCCTGTGCCTGCCCAGCATGGGGCTGGGCACCCGTGGCCCTGGACTGTCTGGTCTCCAAGGGCCCAGGCACCCCCTGATGTCGGCCCTCGGGACCTCTCGGTGGCGTCCACTCCTCAGCAGGAGCCGAGGTGCTGCCGGACTCTAGGACGGGGCTGGACCGGAGGGACCCAGACCCCAAGCTGCTGGCCAGGACAGGCCCAGCTTCGGATGAGAGGCCCAAATGCCAGTTGCGGGCGGCCGCGGCCCCGGAGCAGAGTGAGAGGTGGCAGGGCAGGTGTGGGGGACACGGGGACAGGCGGGACGGCTGCCAGGCCCCCAGCGCCCAGGGAGGTGGGAGCCAGGCCGGCTGGGGGCAGAGGGAGACCGTCCCTCTGTGCGCGCAGCGTCCTTCCCCGCCCGAGTCTCCCCCTGCCTTTCCCTGACCACTGAGGTCCACTGTCCACTTGCTCCTCCCCCTCCCCCCACCCCAGTACCTTCGGGCCCATCAGGCCTGGCCTGTCCACAGACGTCCCCGCCAGCACCCGCCCATGCGCAGCTGCCCCTCCTCCCGGAGCAGCTCCCGGGTGGAGTGTTGCCGGCTCCCCGCTGCCAGCCTGTGGGCCCAGGAGCGGGACCCCGTCCACACCAGCACTGCCGCCACCCCAGGCCCCCGGGAACATCCCCCAGCGAGCGGGGAGCGAGAGAGGTGCCGTGCCCCCGAGGACAGGACCCCCATGTCTAGGGACCAGGTTTTCCACCCCGTCCTGCTGGCACCCGCTCCCCGGGGCCTGCAGAGGGCCAGGAAGGCGCCCGGCCTCCGGGGCTGGGTCGGCTGCACGGGCGGCGGGGGGACGGCTCAGCGCCCACTTGCCCAGGCAGCACGGCGGGCGGGGACAGGCCTGTGGGTCTGCAACTGCACATCTGGGCTCCCAGTTCGAGGGTCGGAAGTCGCCGGCACCGTCGGGGAGGGGCCATCTTGGAACCCGCCCCGTCCCAGCAGCAGCAGCTGCCCAGCACTTGGGGTGACCTGCGCCCGCGGGCCGGCGTCCGTGCATGGCTGGCCTCTGCTCGCGCGTGTCACCTTGCCTCCTCCGCCCTGATTTAGAAGCTGCGCTCAGCTCAGCACAAATGAATTTCCAGCAGACACAGTCTTTGGTGATGCGGGAGCCAGATGGGGTTTTATTACCTGCACTGCTGTGGAGCATAATTAGCCCGAGGGGAGAGAAGACGGTCACTGAAGGGCGCACGGGCAGGCCAGCGTCGCCCCAGCCTGGGAGAGGCTCCAGCTGTCCCGCCACAGCCCGACAGCCCACGGCTCCACGCCTTGGGACGCCGGTCAGCATGCGGACAGCAGGGAGGCCGCACTAGCCCTGGGAGGCCACTGAGACCCTCTGCCTGGAGGGGGCTGTCGGGGGTCCCTCAGCAGGGGACCGTCACCCGGATGCCCGAGGGTGGCCCCTGCACCCCTTTTCTACAGTCGGAACAGCCCCCTACGTGGTTGTCCTTGGAAAGGTGGACAGTGGGCTCAGCGCCCACTTGCCGGAGCCGACACCAAACCTGCTCCATCCAGTCACAAGTCCTGGCCAGGAAAATGGGGTCCCAGCCTCGGAGCCGCGAGGGATGAGAGGGCCCAGCTGTGCCCCCCGGCCTCACTCAGCGCCCCGGGAGGGCGCGTCCCAGCCGCGAAGGCCGGAGCGTCCCAGAAACACACCCGGGCCCTGCTCTTCCATTCCTTTCCTCAGTTATGCCTCCTTCTTAAACTGAGGTAACGTGGTTTACAGCATGATTGAGGGGCGGGTCCGTCCTCTGAGCCGGTGTCACCACCCCGGCCAGCACCAGAGCCCCCACAATCCCCACCACAGCCCACGCCCCCGCCCCGTCCCCTTCTCTCCTGATCTGCCCCCAGATTTCTAGGGCTTGTTGTCTCTCCCGTTGTCCTGTCTCCCTCCTCCACCCGCGGGTGCGTCCTCCCGCGCACGGCCGCTCCCTCCCTTGAGAAACACAGGGGACACCCCGCACTGTGTGCGCCTGCTGGGAGGGGCAGCACAGGCCTGGGCCCGCGCAGAGGCGTCCACGCTGTCCACCCGCCGCGGTCAGTCCGCGCCATTGCTCTGGCTTCTGCAGGTGCCCGTGGAGACCCCAAGAGAAAGGAGGTGCCGCGCAGGGCCAGGCCTTGGGTCCTCTGTGGGAACTTGGCTTTTAAGATTCTTGCCCCCCCAAGCCGCTCCCAACCCAAGCAACCCCGGGTGCCTTGATCTGCATTTTAATAGTTACCCTAATTCCACACTTGAAATTATGGACTTTCCCAGCTGCTTTTTAAACGCTGCATTATGATTTTGAGGGCGCATCATACGCAATTACATTTAATAGACAGAGAATTGATTGAAACACTCAGCGGCGCAAAAAGCCCAGGCCTAATTCTGTAAACATGTTATTGTACAGTAGCCCCCAATGAGCGTGTTCGTAAATCTCCTAATTAATTTTTAATTAAAAAGCTCAAAGTCGCTATGCGCGTGCTGTTGCAAACGGCAGCCTCGTGCGGGGGGACGACGCGGGCGGACAAGTGTCTCCCGTGAAAATCCATGAGCTGAGACCCCGGGGGCGCGGGGTGCAGCAGACGGGGGTGCGGCTCTCGCCGGGCGGCCTCTCCCCACGGGAGGGACAGGTGCGTGGGCCGCTGTCGGTGCGCACGGGCTGTCCAGACCCCCTTCTTGCACCCGCCTCGCAGCGTCCCAGCGGCGCTCAGGGATGAGTTCTAGTCCACGCTTCCACCTGCCGAGGAAGGGTTTAGCTTCCTCTGCCGAGAGATCCCTCTCTCCTACTCAAGCGCCATCCCAAGGGAAACTCGAGGGGCTGGGCGCGCCCTCGTCTCTATCTCGCGCCACCCCACGGAGCGTGTCTCACGGGGTGCGGTCATTGAAACGCTCTGCGCCCTGGGGACATGGGTGAGGTCAGCACCGGGAACATTAATAGTACCCGAAACAGCAAACGTCTGTCTTCAGTGCTCCCCCGACAGCAGGGGCGCGGGGCCTCGCACCCCCTAGCAGCCCCCTGCACCTGCACCCTGCACCTCCTCGGCCCCTGCGGGGCGAAAGCTGCTCAGGAGCCCCCGAAGTCATGCTGCTGATGAGACAAGGGTCCCTGCCACCCTTGGGGCTCTTCACAAGGTAATACTTGCAAATTCTGCACGTCCCTGCGGGCAGGAGCTGCCTTTCTCGCGTCAGTTTCCCACAGACCCCAGCACTGCCCAGCCCTCTGGGCCAAGCTCCCCAACAGTGACCAGCTCAGGGACGTTCCCCCAGGCCAGGCTTTCTCACCCGCTCACACCTGCGCGGCCAGCCCTGGGGTGCACAGACTCCCCAGGGCTTAGCAGACCCTTGGCACCTACTCACCAGAGGCCGGTAGCACCCCTGGGTGGGGCTTGGGATGTCACCGTGTTCCCTTGGAAAAGGGGCAGATCCCCCCATGGAAAACCAGACCAGGGACGGTGGCAATTGGTTGCCCTCAGTGGGGGTGGTGCCCGGGGCGCCCTGACACCAGGGGCCGTTGGCTGGAGAAGGGGGGTGACTCGAGCCCTGCCTGCTGTGCAGCAAAATTGGGGCGAAGGGCACCCAAAGATCCCGCTGCCCTCACACCCCTGTAACTCTTCTTCCGCGCGGCTGTGTCCAGGGCAGGAGAGATTTAAGAGCGCACAGCAGCCTCCTGCAGGAGGGTAGACGCGGACCCGCCGGGAAGCTCACTGTGGCCAAGGGTCCCCGTCCGTGCGTCCACGGAGCTCCAGGACCTCGCAGCCGCCGCTCCTGGGCGGGCCTGACAGTCCGGCTGCCTGGCCGAGGGTGGGGGGAGCGCCAGGCAGGCCGGACCCACTGCCACCGTGGCCATATAGGCTCGGCCAGGCCTGGACATGCGGGGGGGGGGGGCCCGCACGCCCGCCCCGGCCCCGCACGCTCGCCTCCCCATGGCGTGGCCAGCCTTCAGCAGGGAAGTCGTGCCCTGCGAGCGGGTGGAGCCAGGACTGCCTGCCGGCCGCTCCTCCGGGCCGGGCACCCTCATCTCTGAGCAACACCAGGAGGCCCGAGAGCGCAACTGCCAGAGCGCACCGGGCCGCGCTGGCCGTCAGAGGCTCGAGGCAGAGCTAAGGGGTGCGGGTTGGTGGCTCCGCTGAGCCCCGTCGGGGTTCCCAGGCTCACTGGAGCCAGAGGCAGCCCAGAGCTCCCCTGAGAGGCTGCCCATCTCTCCTGCTCCAGATTCAGGGGACCCCACTGAGGGGCTACTCCGGAGTCCTGGGGTGGCTGCAGAGCCCCGGACTCGGGACCCCTCTTCTTAAATGGGGGAGTCTTCAGCACAGAGCAGCCCCACCTAGGGTCACTCCAGGGAGGGGCGAGCAGACGCGCCTGGGGACAGCGGGGCCGCATCATCCTGGGCGGGGGGGTGCATGTTGCTTTTTTTCCGCTCACTTGGAAATTTGGAGAAAACATTGTGACATTTGCTGATCATCCCAGCTTTCCCCGGAGGAACCAGACTGGAATGCATTAATTTTAGATGCGTATCCAAGAAACATACATCTGATGTGCGATGGGGGCGGGGAGCGTGAGGCGCGAGGGAGCCGGGCTGGCGCCGACTTGCTGCTGGCGCTTGGGGGATCACGTCTATGAAGGTGACTGCGGGGAGCAGGGGCGTGGGGAGCAGGAGCCCGGCCGGCCGGGGCTGGGTTCCCTCCGGGACGGCTGTGGCGTGCAGGGAGGCTCTCTGGCCAGCAGGGGACGCTCTCCAAGCCGGGTTCATTTTCCTGCCCAGGTGCCGCCTCCAAGGCCAGCTAGACAGGCCCCCTGCGCACAGGTAACAGGCAGACCCTGCCCCGGTGAGGCTTCACCCGTGGCGAAGACCAAATTTTCGGCTTTACTGTTCCTGATTCTGCTGGTCCTGTCTCAAAAGACCAGTCGTCACCCAGGTTCCCGAGGCCGCCTGTGAGTCCACGCCGGCCACGGAGGGCGCGTCAGCTGGACAAATCCAGCCTCACTCCGCAGCGGCAGTGGGGGGCTGGCAGTGCCCCTGCCCCATTTGCTGCTCCAGCAGAAGCCGCTACAATTCCCCCTTGAGCCATAAACTACCGTGAGACCCTGTGGCCTGAAAAATCTCTATTAAATCACATTCCTGGATTCCACGGAATTTCAATATTCACATTATTTTTGTCGAAGGGTCTGCCATTAGTCGATTTTTTAATGTGCAGTTTTAAACATTTATTTCGCCAAAGACGCTTCCTATTTCTCCTTCTTAGAGAGTAATGACCAGTTTTGAAAATGACTACAAGGAAAAAAAATTATTAGATCTCGGAGTCTTCTTTTATCAAGACAATTCGATGAAATAGCTTGCGATGTCATCAGTAAATAAGAAGTCATTTAGACTAAAGGGTGAGAGCCTTGCTGCCCCCCCACCCCGCGCTCCCCCACCTGCACCCCCAGGCCCCGGCAGAAGTCAGGCTTCAAGTGTTTAGAGCAAAGCTGGATCAGTTACACTTTGCCACAAGAAAAGAAGTGGCTTTAATAAGGTCTTTTAAAATTTAATAAAGTCACCAAGAAAGCTAGTAATAAAGCAAGAGAAAGGAGTCTTGAAAAGTATCCAGCGGGCAGCCGCCCCCAGGGCTGAACCCAAACTCCACAAGGGCGGGGCCGCCGCAGGACGCAGCCCCCAGGGCCAGGGCCGCCGCAGGTGCCCCAGAGCCTGGTCCGCCAGAGCGCCGGCGTGCCGGAGAAGCGCTGCGGATCCCGTCACGAGGGGGAGCAGATGAGGAAGACAGGAGAAGAAAATACAGAACGTTCAGGAAGCAAATAAAAATGGGCTGAGTGGGCGGCTTCCGACACTCCCGCGGGCGCCGCGCTCGCTGCCAGTGACGGCTGAACTGACAAGGACGGGCTCCCTCCTGGTGCTGTTTGCAAGAAAGCCCAGGACCCCACCCTGGGCTCCGGGCGGACAGGGATGCTGCTGAACTGTCCGGGAGGCAGTGCAAGGGGGAGGGTACCCCGAGAGCCGGGAGGGGTTGACCCCGCCTTCCGCTCCCCACTGGAGCCACCCTGTCCCTGACATCGGTCAGAAAGGGGACTCGGAGCCAGGAATTAGGTCCAGGTGCCCCCCGGGCCATATCCTGTGTCTTCCCAGCTGCAGGAGGCCTGGCCTAGGCTCCGTGGGGAGCACTGGGCCGTGGGGCTGGCCGCCAGCTTCAGGCCTGCAGGGACGCAGACCAGCCGGGGTCTCCCTTGGGGTCTAGGGCCTGCGAGGGGCTCTGCGCTCACCTCGACCCCGAGTGCATTTCCTTGTGTTGAAAGTAGCGACCTAGAGCGGGCGCTTTAGTTTGCAGAACGTAGACACAGGAGACACATTCAGAACGGCTGGGAGATTTGGGGCAGGTATTCAGCATGGGGTGGGGGCGCCCCTCTTCCCCGTGCTCGGCTGGCTGTAAAATCTTCCCTGAGATCCTGTGCGTTTCCTTGCACAAAAGCTTTGCCTCTTTCTCAGCTGCGACCATATGTCTTTGTAGGAGGCTGAAGCCCAGACTTCCGTCCTCCGACACGTTTCTATCCCGGGCCTGGGTCTCTGGGAAACAGGCATTCTTAGCAACAGCTGCCACCAGCTTTGCTTTTTCCTCGGGTCAGTTTTCGGCAAATGGGCAGGAGCAGGTGGGTCTGGCGGGAAGACAGGGCAGGCCACCTTTACGATGATCTCAGGTCCTGGGGCCACTGGGCCCCCACATCACGGCGTGTCTCCCGCTCGGGCAGAGCCGGCTGCTGGACTCCAGCACCAGGGATACCATCGCGGAGCGGAGATGTGCCATAGATCAGGGAAATGGTTTTCCAGTAGGAAGGGCCCAGCAGGTGGGAGTGAGAGTAAGCGCTGCAGCAAGCCCGGGGCCGCTGGCAGGGGGTGGGGCTGCATGTGTTCTGCTGGCACAGTCGGATGCTAAGATGCTGGGCAGACTCGTAGTGGAACTTCACACACACGGCAAAGCAGCTTCCAGCTTCGCCTCCCACCCCCACCAGGGTGCCACCCCCACCAGGATGCCACCCCCACCAGGGCCACCTGAGGCAGGGAGAGGTCATTGAAAAGAGCAATGTTTTCACTCGCGTGGCTGTGGGAAGTCCTGCCCGCTGGACAGGGCTGCTTGGTTAGCTGTGGAGCGAGGAGGGACAACTACAGCTGGTCCAGCACCCCCCAGTGCCCCCAGCGCCCTTCCAGCGGCCCCCCAGCGGCCCCCAGCACACTGCAGCACCCCCAGTGTCCCCCAGCACCCCCTGGGTCCCCCCCACTCTGAGACAGGTTGCTCTGAATGAAGCCACAGCAGATTTATCTCCCAAATCAAATCGACAGGTGGGGGCGGAGAAGCAAATGAGCGGGAGCGCGGAGACGAGTCAGGTGAGCCCACGAGGTGGTAAAAATAGATTCACTCCGGGGCTCATTTTTGTGGCTGCAGAAAATCTTCATTGCTTCTGCGTCCAAGGTCCAGTGGTTTCCAGAAGGTTCCTGAGGTGGGGAGGGGACATGCCCGGCTTCTCCTCTAAGACATCAGGCGTCTACCCCGGGGCTGGATCTGCCTTAGCCCTGCGGCTCTCAGGCCTCACCCCTCCCAGGACCGCTCCAGAGCCCTCTCGCAGCCCTGACTGGGTGCTGTCGCTGGTGCCGCAGCTCACGCAGCCTCCTGCGCGCACAGCCTCCTGCACAGTCTGCGCCTGGAGGGGACCCCCGAGGGGTGGGGCCTGGCCACTTTGTTTGACGTTCCCTCAGCTGAGAGGCTGGAGTGGACCCCGCAGCAGACCCTGCCTCAGCCCGCGGGGGCGCCCTCCGGGAAGTGCCCATCGAGAGCTCCTGGCTCCAGGGGCCGAGAACCCCACGGAGCTGTGGGGTCGTCCTGTCTGGGGTGCAGCTGGGCATAGCCAAGGAGCAACTGGCAGAACTGCAGGACTGGACCCTCCACGCCTGCCTGCTCTGTGCCCCCAAACACACTCTGAGCCCTGCTTTCCGCTCCCCGCTTGCTGCCCGGCCCGGCCCTGTCCCCTTCCCCTTCAAGGCGCAGCCGGGGACGTCCGGTCATTACAGCCCCTCACACCCAGGCAGGCGACAGAGACACAGGTCCCAGGGTCCGGAGGGGACAAGCTTGGGGTTCCTACTTGGCCCACCACCAGCTCCCCACAGTGTCACGACCTCTCCGGGCCTTTCCTCAGATGTCTGAGCTGAAGCCCCGCCCCCACGCACCCCTTCGCCCTTGCTGACCCCGCCCTACTGCTCTCTGCACCCGGGTTCCCTGAGACGCACCCTGGAGTCAGCCCCGCTCTGGCTCCCCTGCGGGGGTCAGCTCCTTCTTTTCCTCCATTTTAAGATGCGCACGAGGACATGGGGTGCTGGTGTTGTGAAGTTAGGGGACAGGGCGATGGATGGGGGTACACCAGGAAGCTCGGCTCCAAACACATCGAACCCTCCAACCTGTGGCTGCAAAGCAAGGGCTAAGGTGCCTCCTAAGCCTCCGGGCACAGGGTGGCGGAGCTGGCACCTCTGACTTCTAACAGCCCCCTTCGCCTGCCCCCCCCACTGACGGCCCCACGGTCTCGCCCCTCCTGCCCGCTGGGGGAGGCCACCCCCAGGAGAGGCGCAAACATCCACCTTCCTCACAAGCCAGACCTTCCTCTTCAATGGCAGGCAACGGGGGCCACGCCCTGAGACCAGCAGCTCAGTGGGAGGCTCCAGGTGCTGACCCAGGGTGCCCATCTTGCCCCGTCCCTGCCCCGACCCAGGGCGCCCATCTTGCCAGGTCCCCACCCAGCTGCCGCCGGGTCCAGCCCGAAGCAGGGAGGCCCCAGCCTGGAACGATGCAGCCCCAGGCCCTCCTCTGTGGGAGCCCCCCTCTCTACGGGAGCCCCGTTTTCAGTTTTCACCATTATTACTCTGATAAGAAGTGCTCAGTGGCGTCCACAGAGCTGTCTGGAGCCCGCATCGTCCCGGCAGCCTGGTGATCGCCGCTGGGGTCGGTGTTCCGCGAGCTGGGCGTCCGCGTGGCGCGAGCCCCGGCCTGGCCGAGCTGCAAGCGGGTGTTTTGTGGAGCCCTCGGGAATGTTCTCCCCTCCTAATCTCTGCTTAAAGAGTAAGCGCCTCTATCCACGGCCGTGAACAAAAAGCACAAAAGGCTTCAGAAAGTCACAACAGAGATAAATAACTGCAATAAAATTTCAGCTCCAGCAATTTTCCATTTATATTTTCCCACTGAACCGCGCCGTCCGCGCACGGTGCCCGGCACAGGCTGCCCGCGAGAGCCGTCGCGCAGCCCGGCGTCCGGGGGCCGTGCCCGGCGCACTCGGCAGCTGGGAGCACGTCCCCGCGACGGCTCAGACCTTCGTGCTCCAAACCGGCGACCGCGGCCGACCGCGGCCGACCGCGGCCTCCCCAGCCGGCCACCGAGGCGGTTTTCAGCCAGTAAACGTGGCCCGAGTGCATTGGGGGCCCTGAGGGAATATTCCAGAGCAAGGAAGAAAGCAGGAGCCAGGGAGGCGGCTCCAGGCAGGACGCGCTTCTGCCCAAGTCCCCCTTCTGCTCCGCATCCTCGGCCCTCGGTCTGGTCCCATCGATCCTTCCAGAGCCCCCCCTTCCCCACGACGCCTCCCGCCTCTCCCTGCCCTCCTTACGCTCTCTCCCTGCAGCCCCCCCATCACCTCCAGCTCCTACCCCCACCCCGTCCCCTCGCGTCACCCCCATCCCGACTCCCTCTCCTCCCGCACCCTCCTGTTCTCCCTCGGCCCTCAGAGAGGTCTTCCTTGCTCTGACCTGAGCCGGCAGAAGCAAGGGCTCCCCTTTGGCCCACAGGGACCCGGGGACCTCCCTGGACCCTGAGTTCATGCAGGAGGTTCAGTCCAGAGGGAGGGGGCGTGGGGTCCCTCGTGGAGCCTGCTGGACATGGCCCCGGCGCGTATGTGGGTCCCCGAGCCCAGCGCTTCATGTCCCGTGAGCCCCTCAGGACCCCCGCGCTCCGTGCCCCGGGGCCTCCCTGGACCTGGCTGAGCTGGGGACGCCCTCCCGAGGGCCGGGCTCCTCCCCGAGAGCAGCCAGCTGGGGAGCCGGCGCGACCTCTTCCTCCACGCGGCTCACTGGCGGCGCGTGGGGGTGAAGCCTGCGCCCCGAGTCTTCCCGTCCTCCCCGCCTCCTGGAGACCCGCGTGTCCCTGGGCCTCGGGCGTGGCCGCGTCCCTCGGCGGCAAGTGCAACAAGGTCCCCTGGAGGCCCCGAGCCCACGCCCGGGACAAGGGACCAGGGTCGGAGACACGCGGAGGCCGCGGGACCTCAGAGGCCGGGGCGGAGGGGCCGGGCGCCCGGGAGCCGAGCCCAAGGACCGCCGGCAACGACCGGAGCCGGAGGAAGCCAGGAGGGAGCCCCCACCCGGCCCTCTGAGGCCAGGGCCCCCCGCCCCGCTGCTGCCCGACTGCGGACGTCCAGGCCCCGCACGGAGCAGCCCCCGTCCCTGCCGGCCACGCCGGGGACCAGCTTGTGCTCCCCGCGGGGGGACGGACGCGCGCTGGGCCCGGAGCAGCCGGCCAGCCCCCTGGCCTTACAGATGGGGAGACTGAGGCTGACCCCAGGCCCCCTGCCGGGACGAGGGGGGCGCGGCCGCGGCCCAAGCTGGTCTGGCCCGAAGAGCATGGTCTCAGCTGACGGGTCCCGGGGCCCCTGCCAGGGCTCAGGTGGAAGCCGCCCCTTTTCTGCCAGTCCAGCCTCCCTGGGAGGGCCCCCACCCCGCGGCTGCCGTCCCGCGCCAGGACGCCCCTCGCGGAGCTGCTGGGTCGCCGGCGCCCCGCGCCGCCACGCCTTGGAAACTGCTGCCCCAGGCGGGGTGTCCACCCCTCACGAGACGCCCCCGGAACCGAACCGCATTCATAGAAGACGAGAAATAAAATCCAGCGAAGGGCTCGCTGAGCCGGGCGCACGCCGGTAAGGCTCCCCCTCCCGAAAGGGTTTTCTCAGCGGGGCTGACTCAGCCCGCTCCCCAGCTGTGGCCCAGGTCCCCAGGAGGGAAGGCGCGGGCTGGGGCCCCCTCGGGCTGCCCCGGAGGAAACGCGTCTCCCGGCATATTTGAGGCCATTGGTTCCTGCGCGGCGTCTTGCTTTGCAGAGGGAAAAAGGACACACGCCCGAGACTCCCTCTCACTCTGAGGATGCTCCGGGGACACGGGGGCCGCCGGCGTGGGGGTGGCTGTCACGGCGCTGGCTGAGGACCGCGGACACGAGTGCGGCACAGCGGCGGCGCAGCCTGGGCTCAGCAGAGGCGGGGGAGCCCCCTCCCCACCCTCCCCCACCGATGGCCTTGCTCGGCCTCACTGCAGGGGCTGAGAACCCACCCAGGGTGGCGGAGCAAACGGCAGGGAGCAGGGTGGACCTGGCCCTCAGGGGGGTGCTCCCCTGGCAGACGCCGGGTCTGAGCCAGGATCTGGGGAGCCCCTCCAGAGGCTCCAGGCACCCCCTGTGCTGGGCGCTGGCTTCTCTGCTCCATGCTCCCCGTGCAGTCTGCCGGCAGGGCCGTCTAGCCCGGGATCAGAGGCGCGCGGAACAGGGAGCCGCCATCCATGCCCACCGTCTGCGCCAGGGCCGGGAGGCGTGGAGCTGTGCCCACACGGTGGGCAGTGCCAGCAGCAGCCCCGGCATCCCGGCGCCCTATGTTCTTGCGGTGTGTTGTAGCATCTCACCTTGCGGGGAGCCCGAGCTCCACGCGGCACCCCTGCAGCCAGAGGCTTAATGATCCGAGAGCTCAGCAAGAGCGGAAGGAGGCGCCGCAGAAGTCGCGCTGGCACCGCCAGCGAGCCTGGCAGCTGCGTGGGCGCCGCAGCTGGAATACATTGGCAATCGTGTTCTTCTCCAGCAAGACAAGAGCCGGGGCCACCTCTGCGCTCGGGCTGTGATGTAGTCTGTGGGATCCCCGAGCGGGGCTCCGCGGGCGGGAGGCTGGGGCTGGGGACGC
Source organism: Talpa occidentalis (assembly GCF_014898055.3). Classification (NCBI taxonomy): domain Eukaryota; kingdom Metazoa; phylum Chordata; class Mammalia; order Eulipotyphla; family Talpidae; genus Talpa; species Talpa occidentalis. Next base: position 105,643,240 of record NW_023600993.1, on the reverse strand, counting down.
CCCCTCTCCGATTTCCCTCCAGACCCAGGGGGCTCGCCCCAGGCAGCCTGGCCTCTGGGGGGAGGGGGGTGTCATTCTGATTTTATCCCTGAAAGTCCCAAGTCCTAGGGATTCTGAGTCAAGGGAAAACCAGGGGAGCAAGTGACCCAGTTGCTTTGCCATCTGTGCCAGCCACAGCCGCGTCTTCCTTGGTCAGCACCTACCGCGCGCCAGGCACCCTCGGCCGCAAGCTGCAGCAAAGGCGCCTGCAGGGAGGCCGGGGTGGGGAGCCCGGGCGGCCAGGAGGGTGTTGGGGGGTGATGCCGGGGAAGCCTCGGCCAAGGCACCCCAGGAGCGGGCAAGACGCAAGGGCAGGGGGCGCCCGGGGGGCCCTCGGAGCGGAGAGAAGGAAACAGGAGGCTGAGGCGGGGGCACCGGGTCTTGGGCAGCAGGAGGAGCAGCCTGGCCTGGTCTGGGGGCGGCGCTTTGGGATGCCACAAGTTATCCGCTGAGGCTCGGAGAGAAACCGAGGGTCCCCGTGGTCCCCCGCCTGGAGGGAACCCCGGAAGGGCACCCGGTTCCTCGCCGGCTGCCTTCTCGCCAAAGCAAGGCAGAGACACCCACTCCGCAGCGCTTTTATAAACAGCTTTCACCTGACGAGCGTCCGCTGGGGAGGGCAGCGCCGGGCGGCGCTCCGGGAACGCGGCGTCGAGGACCCTAGACACGTGGACATCCAGGATTCCGCGAGAACCCCTGGACCTACCGCGCCGGTCTCACCACGCAGGCTCGTGTGATCTGTGGCTTGAGGAGCCTAAAAAGACACGTTCCGGGGCGCCCCGCACTGCAGCCCCAGAGCTCGCCCCGGCCCGAAAACGCCCAGGCCCCTCGGCGCCGCCCTCAGACAGACCAGCGCCCTGAGCACAGAGCCGGGGCCGGGGCCGGGGCCGGGGGTCTGTCTGTTTCCCCCGGCGCAGGCGACAGGGCTTGTTATGTGGGTTCTTTATTGAAGGAACTTTTCTCGTAGATAACGCGTACAAGTTATTTGGAAGAAAATGGATGTTGTTATTACTTAGAGTAAAAGCAGGCGATAATGCTGGAAGGAAATGCGGATAAAAATGAGATCACAGAATAAAGGAAACGGAAGCTGGCAGTTTAGACGGAGCCTCTCAGAGGCAGGAGACTCGCGGACAGGCTGGAAAGATGGTTTTGGAACGTCTTTAACGACCCACCATGGGCTGGGGACATTTTAATTCTCCCTTGATTTTGTCTGATGGTTTCGGTGCCATGTTACGATTCTACAGATATTTCCTCTCGTGGACTGTCCCCGGAGGAGGCCTTCTGAGCGGGGAGGAGATGAGCATGTTGTTAGTTCCCCCGAGGCCGGCCCCGGCACTAGCCGGACAGGAGGACGCTTTCCCTGCAGCATCCTGTGCGTCTGGTGGGGGGCAGGTGCCCGCGCTCTGGCCCGCGGGATAGACGCCGTCGGGACTCCCGAGACAGACGAAGGCCTTCCCTTGCTCTGAAAGCTTTGAACGTTGATGTGACGGCGGGGGCCGTGCAGCCATTTTATCCCCGCGAGGAAGAGGGTGGCAGCGTTAAAAGCTCTGATATTTTTGAGCTGCTGAACCGATGCCAGGAGCTGCCTGTCTCCGACCGTCTCGTCGTGTACAAAAAAAATAAATTCTTAGTTATTTAAGTCACAGTAAACTTGGCTTCTGTTTCCTTTAATCAAGGATGTTCTTAGCTAGCACAGGCCTTGCGTGGTGCAAACCGCGCACTACGTCTTCTCGGTATGGAGAGCGACACCAATAAAAGGTTTTTTAACGCTTAAAGGTAACTGTGAATGGTGATAAAAAAGGAAACACTTGCCATCAAGGCTACCTGTGAGGAAAACGATCGACGACAATACGACCAACAGCACGAGAACGAGGAGGAAAGCCACGCGCGTCCCACCCTCCGTGCCGAGAGAGAAGCGGCTCAGACGGGCTGCGGCGCGGCTGCTGGTGCCCAGGTGGCCGGCGCCCGGCGAGGCTGACAAGGCGTCATCCCGTTGACACGAGCACAACAATGTGCTTCACAAGAGGTGCAACGAGAAAATCTAATCACCGCCCGCGTGGGCGCGCCGGCACGGAGAGGCGCCTGGTGAACTCCGCGCTCGTCTCCTGCAGAGGTTCTCCGTGACACCAGAGCCGGAGGAGCCCGTTGTCAGGGGAAGGGGCGCTGCCTGCGCCGAGCCTCCCTCCACGGGGCGCCGGGGCAGTTGGTTGATGTCTGCAAGGGGCCCCCGGGGGCTCCGCCACCTTCGCATTGATCATTGTTCCAGCAAAAGTAATTAAACAGGGTAAAGTCCCCTGTTGGGAAACGGAAACAGAGAGGATGATTTTGTCCCGACAGAAGCTTCCAGGAGAAACAAAGCGCGTCCTGCCCTCGAGGCAGCTGCCCAAGGGCCGGGCAGTCGCTGGTCCCGCTGCTGCCCGGCTGGAGACACGGCCCGCAGGACACAGCGCCCGGCCGGGCAGCTGCAGGGGCCCCGCGCGAGGCGGGACAGAGCTTTGCTGGGCACAGAGAGGACCGAGGGGTGAGGCTGCACATCCATGAGCAGAGACAGCGCGGCCCAGACACCAGACCCTCCAACGTGAAGCTAGGAATTGACTGAGACACCCCGGAATCCTCACGTGAGGGTTTCTGAAGCCCGAGGACACGACTTGAAAGCTCGTCTGGAAGATTCAGTGTGTCCGGGCAGCCTGGCAGCCACGGGAGAGGAGGGGGGGCTGGGGGGCGGGAGGGAGAGGGGCAGGGAGGGGGAGGGGAGCAGGGGGAGGGAGAGGAGCAGCTGGAGGAGCGCAGGGAGGAGGGAAGCCAGGAGTGGGGAGTGGGGACCAGTGGCCACGCCCCCCCGCAGCCCCAAGGGGGCAGCCCCTCCTCTGGGCCTCGCTCTCCCAGGCTCGTCAATTCTGCAGAATCTCCTTGTCGGGGCTGCCAGGCCCCCAGGCCCTGCTCCGTGTGCACTGAAGGAGGCAGGGGTCAGAGTCTCTGCTGGGACTGCGAGGCCTGTGGATCATGGGGTGCTCGCTCCTGCAGATCGCGGGGTGCTCTCTCCTGCGGATCGTGGGGTGCTCTCTCCTGCGGATCGTGGGGTGCGCTCTCCTGGACCCTCCGAAGCCTCGGCCAGGCTCCTCAGCGCCCAGGATCCCGCTGGGTGCTCTCCAAGCAGGGGAGACGCAGCCCCGGGCTCGGGCGGTTCGGGTTCTGCTCGGCTAACCCCCGGAGGGGGCCGGCCCTGCCCTGCCCATCCTGCCGCCCGAGCCCCTGCTGGCCACAGCCCCTGCCCCAGCCTGAGCCCCGGTCATCCCCCCAGATCTGTCACCAGGCTCCCGTGAGAGACACCAGGGGCCCGGGCTTCAGGGCCCCCCGCCCAGGGCGCAGACGCCCCTCCCTGCTGGACGCACCCCCTGCTGGACGCCCCTCCCTGCTGGGCGCCCCCCTGCTGGGCGCCCCCCCTGCTGGGCCCCTCCCTGCAGGACCCCCCCTACTGGGCGCCCCCCCTGCTGGGCAGCAGCCTGGACATTAGTGAAGGCGCCCGGACCACGGGCCCCAACGCCCTGGGCACTCGCTGCTGCCGCCCCCGACGCGCCCTCGGGCCAGGGTGTCCGTGTCCGTGTCCGTGTGTGCGCCTGTGAGTGTGCGCGTGTGAGTGTGTGCGCGCGTGTCCGTGTGTGCGCGTGTCCGTGTGTGCGCGTGTGTGAGTGTGCGCGTGCGCGCGCGGGAGTGAAGCTGCGGTGCTGACCCCCCCCCGCCCCCCCCCCACTTGTTCTCAAAGGCGGAAACTGGAGGGTTTGACGCGGGACCGAACCCGCCTCTTCTTTCCTCCTCCCGAGGGGCCGCGCGGAGCTGCCCGGGGCGCGGCGGGGGGTGAGGGGACGGGGGGGGGGGGGGGGGCAGAGGGGGGCCGAGTGGGGTCCGGCGGGAGCGCGGGCGGCAGCGCCACCTGCAGGCCGGGGGGCGCAGGCGGGGCGGGGGGCGCGGCGGGGGGGCGGGGCGGGGCAGGGGGGTGCGGCGGGGGGCGCCCGGGGGCGGCGCGGGGCTCGGCTGGGGCGTTCGCGGCCCCTCGCGTCGGCGCAGCGCGGGCTGCGGTTCTGGGGCGCGTCCTGCGCCCGCGCGCCGGGCAGGGCAGGGGCGCTCCGCGGGCTCCGGGCGGCCGAAGCGGGGCGGGACGGGGTGCTCGCGGCGCGGGACGGGGTGCTCGCGGCGCGGCGCGGGAGCGGGGCGCAGGCGGGCGGGCTGCGCGGGCGCCCCGTCTCGGGAGCGCCGAGTTGGCCGCGGGGCGCGGCGCGGGGCGCGGGGCCGGGGGGCCTGGTTTGGGGGCCGCCCCCGTGCCGGGGCAGGGGTGCCCGGGTCTTCGGGGGCGAGTCCTGGCCCCGCCAGCGACGTCCTCACGCCCCCCGCCCCCCCAAGGCCGCCTGGCCTGCGGGGCGGAGGCTCGCGAGGGCGGCGCGCACCCCGGTCCTCTGGAACCGCTGGCGCCGCGCGTGTCTCTCCATCTGGGGCCTTTCCACGGTCCCCCCCGCCCCCAGGGGTCCGCAGCGGGTGCCAGCGCGGGGGCTGACCCGCCCCCCAGGCCCTCCGCCCACCGTGCGCCCCGCTTCACCGGAGCCCCTTCTGCTGCCTGGAGGCGCTTCCAGCACCCGGTTCGCAGTGTGGAGGGGCCCCCACGCGCTGACCCCGCCCGCCTGCCCCGCCCTGGTGCCTGGGGGGTGCTCCCGGGTTTGCTGCCTGCTCCCTGCAGTGAGCCCGGCTCCTGGCTCGGGGGTCTGTGGGGCGCGGCTCACCCCTACTCACGCCCGGGGACATGGGCAGGGCCTGCCCGCCCCCCAGTCGGCCCCATCCCTGCATCGGCATCTTTAAATGGGCTCCAGGTCATCCTTTACAGGCTCCTGCACCTGTTCTCGTTGGGGGGCTCTGCGCGCTCCCCCTCTTCCAAGACTCTGGTCCTCCGTGTCACTTCGTCCTGTTTGGGATTTTTTTTTTTCGCTCTTTTTGGCTCGCCGTGAGAGTGGGGTGGGATGCGTGTCCACATGTAAGTTGACAGTGTCCCTGCCCCCCGGGAGGGCAGGGCGCCTACAAGGCCATCCCTCCTGCCTGCCGTGTGGACTCACGCTCAGCACCCCCAAGCGTGGAGTCCGGCTCAGCACCCCCAAGTGTGGAGCTGGGCTCAGCACCCCCAAGCCCTGCCTGGGCCTCCCCTGAGCTCCTCAGCTAGTTCTGCTTCTCGGCATTGGGGAGCTGGGGAATAAGTCACCCTAAATAAACAAATGATAAATGTCAGGTCGTAATATCTTATTTTATATCAAATCTGGCAATAACTCTTGACTTGTCAAAAGAAACAGTCTCAAAATGCACCAATTAATCTTTTTTCCTTTTTTCCCTCTTCCCTTACAAGTTACAGCGAAGAGCATCTGGGGCCTGTGACACCTGCTTGTGACACCCGGCTCTGAGTAGACGATGTGCTTTCAAGGCTACGGTTTTTCTTCCTTTTTCATTATTGCAACCCAAGGTATCCTCCAGTCAGAGCTAGACCTCGCTTTGTTTGGCCGTGAGCGTGGGATGTCCCGAGATTTCTTGTTTAATTCCTCTTTCACATTCTCTGTTCTTCAAACAGCATAAGAGAAGCTTCTGGAAAGTACTAGCTTCATCTCACAGGCAGTTCTGCCCAGGCCGTAGCTGGGGAAAGAGCCCCGGCCTGCCCTTCCGCCTCGGGCAACCTGGCCTGGGACGCTCCGTGCGGGACCTGCGGATGCTCAAGACGGGCCCCCTTCCCTCGGGGCTGGCCGCCCCCACGTGCAGACCCTGGCCCTCCTGATGCTTCTAGACCCCCGTATACCTACCGGGCCCCTCAAAGCTCCTGAGCCTGAAGCAATGCCCTCCAGCTCCCCCCAGCTTGGCCGCTGCAGTCCATGGAGGTTTCTGCCCAAATGTTACCCCTGAAGGTTTCTGCCCAAATGTTACCCCTCACCCCAGCCACACCCAGCCACCCCCAGCCATACCCAGCCATACCAAGCCACTCACAGCCCCCCACAGCCATGCCCAGCCCCCCACAGCCATGCCCAGCCACCCACAGCTGCCCACAGCCACCTCCGGCCTAGCAGGAGCTCCCCAGGCTCACCACCTCCCTTCCCGCTGGGCCTGCCTGCTCAGGCTTGCGCTCCCGGCGTCGCCGGCTGTCCGCCAGGTCACAGGTGAGCTCCACGCGAGCTCGGCCAGCTCTGCTGTCTGCTCAGGCCCCACGTCTGGAGGGGCTCTGTGAACACTAAGGGGAGGGCGGGCGGGACCATGGCTGTTCCATGAAATAGCCCAAAGGGACCCTCCCTCGCTACCCACAGGCAATGCCATTTCTGAAAGATCCATCTGGCCAGAGACTCTAGCAAAATGCCCCCGAGTCAGGCCCAGAGCCGCCTGCGGTCCAGCAGTCCTGGACGGGCTGCGGAAGGGGAGGGCAGGCCTCCTGCCCTCAGGCGCTGCCCTGTCAGCGCCTCGCCCCCGCGCTCCCACCACAAGGCCCCATGGCAGGAAGAGGGAGACGGGCCGCCGGCCACCCAGAGCCAGCTGACGATGCTCCGAGCCCGGCCCGCAGGAAACGCCCAGCCCCCAAGGAGCAAAGTCCGGATGGACGACGTGCGGGGCCTGGTTCTCTGCCCCTCGGGCTCTCCGGGCACAGAGGGGCAGCATCCTGTGCAGGCTCCCCGTGGCCCAGAGCCGCTTACAGGGACAGAAACCCGGGCCAGTGGGGGCTCTAACGCTATATGGGGTCAGAGCTTCTTCTGTTTGGGGAGATGGAAAATTCTGGAAATGGACACTGCCTGTGGCTGTGCAGTGTTGTGAGTGTGCTGAATGCGGTGTGCCCTCCACGGACACATGTGTGTACCATGAGGCACACATGGGGCAGGCATGTGTGTGCACGTGTGGGTCTCCCAGACGATGAGTGTGTGCCTGTGTGTGCAGTGTGCACGCAGTATGTGTGCCTGCGCTATGCGTGTGCCTGTGTACCGCGTGTGCGTGCACTCTCAGCATGTACAGGGTGCAGTGTGCATGCGTGTAAAGCATGTACCTAGATTGTAGTTACACCGCCTTGGTTTTATGAAAGTAGATGAGTTTATCCTGAGGTGCTTATTAGATGAATCAGCGTTAGTAGGAGTCTGTTACCATCTGTTTAACTTAAAATCTTAACAAAATTCCTGATTAACATTCTCTATTGGTTTATAAAAATGAATTCTGATAATTATGCGCGAAGCCAGGGATGCCTGATTTATTATGAGAGCAGAGGAAGCGACGTCAGACGCTGAATTCTTCTTTTTCCCAATGTCATTGGTGAGTTTTATTTTACGCATGTTTCTGCTATTCCCTTAAGATGAAAAATAAAATCACTTCTTACAAATGTTTGTCAGAATTGGGAGCACTTTAACAAATAGCTCGCCCATATAGCGCCTTCTAACATGGCATTAAATCCTCTCCTTAGAATATAATTTAGACCTTTTCAGTTACATTTTCAGGGAATTCTCAAATATATTTCCATAAATTACAATAAATAATGTCCTTTTAAACTACTGGGGGCTTCAGCTAATGTGTGATGTGCGTGATTCAAGCTTGGCTCTTTCTTCTCGCTGGGGGTCCCGGCGTCCCACGCCAGCCAGGACCATTAGGGGCCGAAGCCAGGACCCCCAGGGGCATTTCAAAGGCTGGCCAGCCGGGTTCAGTGGTCACCGGGAGGGAGGGAGGTGGAGGGACAGCCGGACCTGATTCACGCTGCTCTGCTCCAGGTCACCTTCGTGCAAGCTGCCTCGGAGCACAAGGGCCCCGCCTGCACCCCACCCCTCGCCCCAGCGGCGGCAAGAGGCCGTTTCATTGTGAGGTGTCTCCAAAAATTAACTGGACTTTCCAGGGGCGGCGGCAATGCGAGGTGTTCTTTTACAATAAATAGATGTAAATTAAAGCGCTTGCGTTTAAGGAAATAGAGGCCCCATGGCATAGGATTTGGAAAAAACCCACGGGTGGTTGGTTCACAAATGACTGAATTGGGGCGACTCCAAATTAGCAAATGTCCCTCAATTGCCACCAGAGCTGGGAGCTGCGGAGGTGAAGGGTGGTGCCCAGGGGTGCCGGAGCCTGCAGGCCCGAGGGGATCCTGCTGGGGTTGGGGGATGGGCCGGTGTCCACAGTGGGGCCGCAGGCACGGGGGACGAGAACCTCGCTCTAGTCTTGCTGCTTCCCCTTGCCAGGACCCCCTAGAGGGTGAGGTCTGGGGGATCAGGCCGGCCAAGTGGGCTGGAGAGTGGGCCGGGGGAATGCCCAGCACGCCTTCCGAAATGCAGGGCCTCAGCTGGTCCTCTCCTGCCCCTGCACACACCGCCTCGGGCCCAAACTCCTCTCCTTGCCACGGGTGCCCTCCGCGCTGGGCCTGGGCCTGGCTCGCCGCTCCCGGTCTGAGCGTCCGGCCTCCGCCCAGGGCTCCTTTCACCTGCGCTGGTCACTCGGGCCACCGAGCTCTGGGCCCGGAGGAGCTGACCGCACGGACGCCTGCACACTGGCGTCCTCAGCCCGGGGCCCCAGCCTGGCGGGGCGGGAGGGGAGTTTCAAGTCCTCTGGCCGGTCCCCATGCGAGCGTCTCCTCGGAGCGCTGGCCTCCCATGCGCCTCCGGGGCCACGCCGCCCCAGCTGCCTCTGCCTGGCAGTAGACCGGGCTTTGCTGGCCCTCCTGAGCTGCCCTCCCATGTGGGTGTCACTGGAGCCACCTGCGCTGGCTGGAAAGGGTGATGGAGACGGAGGCCACATAGCCCCGAGAGCCCTTCTCCCCGGAGTCCCGTCCGTGGCTCCCTGTGCCGGCGGCGCCCAAGCGGGAGCCGGGGGCCAGCGGCCTGACACGCCTGCCCAGCCAGCCCGGAGCCAACGCCAGGCCTGGGGCGGGCCGGGCCTCCTGCGGGCCTTCGGGAAGGCACGTGAAGAAGGACATGGGGTTTGCAAAACCCTCCGCAGCGCCTCAGCGCCCCAACTCCGTCCCCATGGAGCCCCAGCGGGCACGTCGGGGTCTCGGCAAAGAGCGTCTCCAAAAGCACGGATTTCTCCAGCAGAGAGCAGGCCCGGCTGGTGGGGTCCACCAGGCTGATGTTCTGAGCAGCGTCTAAGACACTTGAGCATCCTGAAGTCAGCACCTCCGGGAGGGGAGGAAGGGCTTGCTAAGTAAGAACAAAACGTTCTCTTCTTAAAATAAACGGCGAGCAGCGCGGCGAGCAGCACGCTTCCCTCCGGGACAATGGCTGCAGACGTCTCCGCCAGGATCTGGAAATCTGGAAGCTGGTGGCTGCGGCCCGCCCCGCCCCCATCAAAACCTGTGGCACTCCCTGGGGGGCAGCGGGTGGCGGGGGCTCACCTCCTACTCCCGGGGTGCTTTGCCTCGAGAACACCTTCCGGGCAGAAGCTGCACATTTCTTGGTGAGCAGAAGCATCCTATTTTTAGCGATTTCAAAGCCTTGCAAAATTAAAAGCAGCTGCTCCGGACGCGGGACTGGCCTCTGGCCTGTGCTCTCCACACGCCTCCGCCCGGCTCCCTCCGCCTCCTCCCTGGGGTGCTCCTCACCTCCTCGCCCACCGGCAAGCCCAGCCGCTGCAGAGGGCTGTCCTGGGCCCAGGGGCACCGGCTGCTGCTCACTTGAAGGCCTTTCCTTCGGGAACATCCTTGCACTTGCTTCATCTCCCTTTTCTTTTCGATCAACCTCATCTTCTTGAACTTGCAGAGACGCCCCAATTTCAGGGGCCATCTTTGGCGACTTCCGGGCAGTTTCTCTGCAAAGGGACTTGGCCGCCGCGCCCGTCAGGCCCCTGGCTCACTGCCTCCTCACGGGCTCACTCGGGCCTGGACGCAGGTGACGCCCCGCGAGCCGGCGGGCGAATCCGTGATCTGGGGGCATCGTTCACTTTAAAGAGAGGCAGATTCTGTTCAGCCAGAGTCAGTAAATGCTTGTTGTTTCAGGGCCCTCCGTGCAAGGGGGTCTCCCCCGGAGCTGAGCTTCAAGGCAAGACGGGACCGTGGCTCGGGGAACCACAGCTCCAGGGCGTCGAGTCGCCTGCGTCCTCGCGCCCCGTCCCCTCTTACCCGGCACAGCGGGGAGGCTCAGCCCCCAGCCTGTCTTCCCCTTCACTGAGCCGTGGCTGCCACGTGTGCAGCCCCGGGTTGGCTAAAGTCAAGGTGTCCTGCCTCTCGCCTAATGGGGTGCAGATGGGGGGCTGGGGCTCAAGTTGGGTGAGTCTCGGTGAGTTTCTCTCTCCCTTTCTCTCTGCCCCTGTGATTTTCACAGTCCTCACGAGCCATGCCCCACACGGCCGGGGCACCCTCACCAGTGGCCTCAGAAGCCAGCTCACCCGGTGCGGGCTCCGGGGGCGCCTCGTGGGAGTGGGGTCAGGGCTGATAGCTGTGCGGCCCCCACGGACCAGCCTCAGCTCCGCTGCCTCCATGGCTGGCTTTGCCTCTTTGGGGAATTGGGGTGGGGAGCCCTCAGGCCAAGCTGCCAGGCCACAGTCCCTGCGGCAGGAGCCTCCATGGGCCCAGCCCTGAGCGCAGGGACCGAGTCACTTGCGCCGCTGCTGCTGGGGTCTCGCCACGCCCCAGAGCTGCATGAGGAATTCAGCTCCGTTTGTAAAGGAATCTTGAGAGTAAAAAGTTTGAGATGGGCTGGGTGAGGGAAACAAGCCCCCCTTAAAAAAGGAAGTCAGACTACAGGATGAATTTGGGATGAAAATGAAGTCAGTGTGATAATTCAGGGGAAAGAGCAACAAAAAGGTAGTTCCAACAAGACTAAGAAAGGACGAATGTTCTAGACCAGAGACTCGGCCATAGGAGCAAAGACTATGGGAAATCAAATTCCACCCAGAGCTCAGTGCTCTGGGGCAGGCGGGCACCGGCTTCCGGAGGGAGCTGGGTGTCTCTGCGCCCCGAGCTGCGGCCACGCCCCAGGACGCCGGCCGGGAGCAGCGTGAGCCGGGAAAGAGTTATGGGAGATCGAAGTACTTGCAGGTCTAACATGTATCAGCTAATTGACATGAGATTTCAGGTGGATACACAGATTGATTTTACTTAAAAGACAAGTCACAATCCATCTAAATGTTTAATAATTGTGATTGGTTAAATAAATCAATGCATCCTTAGGATGGCATTTTCAGTCAATTGTGTTCTGGAAGAATATTGAGTGGCTTGGGATTGCAAATCAAAAAGCAGCCTGCAAACCTGTATTTGGAAAAAAATAAGTACAGAACATAGATGAGGAAGTCTGACCCTTTTTTTTTTTTTTTTTTTTTTTTTTGCTAATACACAAGGTATCATTTTACCATGGGAAATTGTGGGAATAAAATGATGCATTTTGTCATCTGGCTAAAGGTATAAAGCAGGACAATTTTTTTTTAACCGAAAAACTAGACCAGATGGGCTTTACAGAAAATTTTTTTTCAAGGCTAGAGTGAGAACTATCAAGCAAAGGCACACGGTCCAAGGTCCCAGAGAAAAGCGGGACATTCAGATGAGGTCACTCTATGTTTTCACTTGAGGCCTCTGCTGTTTTGCAAGAAGCATGGACACCGAAAACACGGATGGAGAGCCCAGCCAGAGGGAGCCGAGCAGAGCTTCAGGCTGAGGGGTAAGTGGGTGGTGGCGAGTACCGGGGCCTTTCGGGCATGCGGGTAACCTCGGTGAATAGACAGGTCCAGACACAAGCCCGCTGCCCTGCTCTGGCCTCCTCTGCAGATGGCTGCTGATTGGCGAGTGGGGGAGAGTGAAAGGCTCAGATGACAGGCAGCTGTCAGCAAAACAGCACCCCCCACCCCCCGCCCAAGTAGTCTCCAGATGCTGAGGAGAGAGACTCAGAGCTCAGAGCTACACCTAGGAGAGGTGGCAAATAGAAGGGAGAGACCCAACGTTGACAGATAAAAGAAATTCTGATAGCCCTCAGGTGCTCTCCCCCTAACACAACTGCCTGCTATGGGCTGAGATAAAATAAAATGCCTCTCGGAAGAGATAACGTCATCTAGAGTCTCGTCACTCAATCAAAAATCCAATAAACAATGTTCATACTTTGAAATAAGCCAAAGAGTAAAAGCAAGTAATGGAAACAGACCCACCGGTGATCCACACGCGTTGCAGCGGGAAGGCGTGCATTTTGAAATAACTGATTCATCTGGTCAAGAAAATAAATAACAGGGCCTCCCCGGTGGCGCAGCGGTTGACGCTGGGTTGCAAAGCTGCCCGCAGCCTCTGCAGCACCAGTTCGATCCCCGGCTGCTCCCCGGCCACCGGAGGAGGGTCCCACATGGCGCGCAGACCTCTCCTGCCGCCCGCTGCTCCCCTCAGCAGTGTCCTTCGGTCCTTCAGCCTGCTCTGCTCCCCGCTCTGGCTCTGGTGAATTCTCTCACCCTCCCGTGCTTCTGACTGTACCCAGTGCTTGTATAAATAAGTAAATAAATCTTTAAAAAAGAAAAAAGAAAATAAATAACATAATGGAGACTCTTAGCTGAGAATTAGAATCTATAAAACTAAAAATGAACATTCTAAACTCAATATTGTGATAACTAAAAGAGCACACAGTTGGGGATGAGCCCAACGAAGACAGGACCATGGAGGGTGATAAAGTAGCAAATACCCCCATTGACGTGTGACATGCACACTCGTGATGGTGAGGCTAAGTGCACTTATAATCGGAGTCCTGTAAAGGAAGAGACAGACAAGGGACACAGTCCTATTTGATGAAGTGATAGCCAAGGGTATTCTAAAGTGGATTAAAATATATAAAATCATATACTTAAAATTTTACGAACCTTGAGAACTAAGAGGAAGTCACATCTAGAAACATCTCAATAAAATCATTGAGAATCTCGGACTAAGAACAAAACGTAAAAGCAGCCAGAAGAAAATCAACCACACCATTGCAAAGAGAAACACGAGGAGCGACGAGCAGGACGAGAGAAAGGAAAGCCACTGGGAGGTCCCTGAGACGAAGAGCCGGGAGCCGGGAGCAAGGCCTCCCCGAGGGTGGCACGGCGGACGTCTCGTCGGAAACAAAGGGGCGCAGCAGGCAAGGGGGCCAGGGGAGACCCATGCCCAGCCTGGAACCCGGTGCCCGCTGAAAGCGTCCCTCACGAGGGGCCGTGCCAGCATCTCCGCAAACACGGACTGGGCACCCGTGACGGAGGCAGGGAGCTGCCGCAGCGTGACAGAAACAACTCACGACAGAAGCGCGAACAAGGAAGAAACGAGGAGCAACATGAGGCGTGTGAATATGGAGGCGACGCTAAGGGGCCCTGGCACGCGGGAGAGGAAGAAGGTAACACGGCGGGCGGTGTCTGGAGTCTCCCGAGAAAGTCACGTGAAAGAGCCGGGAAGGCGAGAGGCTGCCGCGGTGACCGCGCTCCTTGGCAGTCTGGGGAGGAGCCGCACACGCGGGGACTCGAGGCCGCGGGCCGGGGATCCAGTGAGACCACCCGGCGGCAGCGGCAGGAGGCCCGGGCTAGAGGGCAAAGGAAGATCATAAAACATAATCACTGGTGTAAACGAAAGGACAAAGGGGGACGTGGACTAAGAGAAGAAAGAGTGAATTTGTGCGTGTGTCGGTGTGCACACACACGGCAGCAGTAAGTGCTCAGGTGAACACAGTCTGGGACTGGATAAAGTCCCCTTTCTGGAAAGACGGGCTGACGGGCTCAGCATGGAACAGATACGCCAAGCAAGAGGCTGGACGTTCCCGGTGTCAATATCATGCAAAATCAATTTTAAAGAAAAGATCCGACTGGAAATAAAGACGAACATCTCGGTGATAAAAGACTCGATCAGAGAGGTGACACATTTGCATTCGTCTAATTAGCATATATTCAAAATAAGCACAGCATCAATTAATACAAATCATCGAGGAGACGGAAGATCTACAGCCTCGGGCGGGCTTCCCGGCGCGCTCGGGAACCAGGAGGGCAACAGGCCGTGCCCAGAAGCCGGCAGGTTTGCTGCGCCCTGAGTAGCAGCCGCGATGCTCACAAGGGCTCCCCCTGGCTGCGCCGGGGCTGGGGCCGCCGCGACCCGCCTGCTGTCCCGCTCTGCGCTGCGAGGACAGCCGGGGCTTCGGCGTCCGTCACGGGCACATCCCTGCAGCGCCCCGTCACATCACACGCGTGCGGGCGGCAGACGGATGTTCGTGGGGTCCCACGAGCAGGTGTGGGACGGGGCACCACTGCGCTTGGTTCTGGGTCCTGTGTGTGCCGCGTGTGTGCGTGTGATACGCATGTACGCGTGTACACATGTTCACAACATTCTGCCTCACTACGAGAGTCTCACATTTCCGTGGAGGCAGCATGGCCTGCCCTAGCCCTGGCCGCTCCTCGGGCCCCTCGTTAGGAAGCTCTACGTCCCCTGCCCTTCCTCCCTTGGCCTTGAAAGTCAGAGCCCCCTGCGCGGAGGAGGGCACCCCTGCCCTCCTGATGCCCCAGCAGGACCGCGCTCCTGGCTGGCATCTCTCTCCAGGATGCCTCAGTGCTCAGGCGCTCAAATCCCCACTCGCTGTCTGCGGTACAGTGACCACTGTCCCCTCTGCAGGCCGGGGGACTCGGCACGCTGTGGGGGTCCAGGGAGGGTGCCCCTCTCAGCGGCGGGGACAGGGGTCTCTGCAGCAGGCGCGTCCAGCCCAAGCCAAGAGGAGCTGCTCTGAGCCAGCTAACCCGCCCGAGGCTGGGGAGGGAAGAACGCGCCGGCACACTGTAAGGGTGGCCCGTGGGGGACTGCGAGGGCACCTGCCCTTCCAGACAAGCCCCCGCACCCGCCTGTCCTCACCGCCAAGCCGCAGAGACCCTCGTGTCTACACAGCGGGACAAATGGGTTCCAGGGAAATGCAGTAACCCTGGGACCCCGCACAGTGGTGGGGTGGAGAACCGTGATCTGGGGTGCACAGAACCCCCGGGGAGCATGCACGAGGGAGGGGCGTGCGCGTCAGGGCTGAAGAGAAAATTTGCAAGCAAGATGGCAGCACAGACATGTTGAAAGAAAAATTATTTGGATTAAACAGAGCTCCTGGCAGCGCAGTTATAACAACTTTATTTATAAAGGGCAATTAAAACCACCCACTGCCTGTCAAGAGGAGGCTGGAAGCGCCATGGCACCTTTGCAGCTAGAATAACAGACACGACGTGAAGACCCGCCTGCAGGGTGCGGCGCTCGCAGTCTCTGCGGTCATGGTGAGGGGACGCGGACCCCAAGAACACGCGGCGGCTCCTTCCACTGGCGCTGCGGTCAGGGCCTGCAAAGGCCGTCAGGTGTCCTCTGTGTGGGAGGCTGCAGTGGCCACATCTGGGCCTGGGTGGTGGCTACTCGGGCATCTAGATGGACACAGGCCGCTGGGTGGAGGACGAAACACACGCCCGGCGTCCGTGCAGATGGTGGCAGAGTCCTCGCATGTCCATAGATACTTTGAGAAAATGCTTTTCTGGATGTTTCTGTGAAAGGTGGGATCCAGGGAGCATCCCTGCTGCACGGCAGAAGTAGAGAAAGTCCACACTTGACTTTTCCTTTCTCTATTTAAAAATTAGCTTATGGTGGCAGTGACTGTCTAAATATTAAATGAAAGATAAAATTGTCTTCATTTCCATGCCATTTTTTTTAAGATTTATTTATTTATTTATTCTTATTTATACAAGAGCTGGGGTACAGGCCAGAGGTGCAGGGGGTGAGAGGACTCCCCAGAGACAGAGTGGGGAGCAGAACAGGCAGACGGACTGAAACCCACTGTGGAGGGGAGCAGCGGGGAGACAGGAGAGGTCTGCCGCGCCATGTGGGTATCTCCCTGGCCAGCCAGGAATCGAACCCGCGCTGCCGAGGCTGTGGACAGCTCCACAGCGCTGCACTCAACCCGCTGCACCACCAGGGAGGCCCTCCATGCCATTATTTTAAGAGGAAGAGTCAAGCTAGATTTTTTGTTTTGTTTTGTTGTTTTTTAACCGCTGAGCCACAAAACCCCAGCCCCCGCTGTAAGTGAAGTCGCTTCTGTGGCCTCTGCCGGAGGCTGCCATTCTGGGCTTCGCTGGAGGCGCCGCTGGAATCTGAGGGTGCCGTCAAGGTTTCATTCAAGTTTCTTTTTCTTAAAATGTGTTTCACCCCCCTCTACCCCCCCCCACCCCCCGGCCTGGACGCAAGCCCAGCGTCACACGCAAACCAAACCAGCGCGCACCAGACTGAAGCTTGGGAAAAAATTTCCCACTATTGTGCCACATTTAATCTCCGCGGACGCGCGTTGCCGGCAAGGGAGACCGGCTGCAGCTCAGCGCTGTGCATTTTTAAAATCCCGAGCTTTGCATTCCACTCACCCAAATCTTGTGCGGAGCTGCACGGGTGCACCTGCCTCAAGAATCCCAGGTGAGCCGGGAGCTCCCGCGCAGGGCTGGCAGCCAGGCCTCGGAGCCCGCGTGGAGCGTGCGAGGCTCACGGTGCGCAGGTAAGACAGAATAAGGCTCACAGCTCCGGTCCCCGCCGGGAGCCATGGAGGCGCCACTCTGCGCCAGCCGGGCTCTAAGGCTCCTTCCCAGGGTCGTATCTCAGCCCAGAACTGCGGGCGGCGGTGGGTCAGGCAGGAGGGAGGGAGAGCCGCCAGGAGTCCCAGCCCCGTGCTCCCGCGAGGGCGCCCTGCACCAGAACCCGCACCTGGGAGGCAGCAGGAATGGGGGGCTGGTGTGGGTGCCCTGCACCGCCTCACCGACTCCCCACGAGTCAGCTGGCGGTCTGGTGAGGTCTGGACAAAGGGCGCACAATGCGGCTGTTGGGGTGATGTGCTGTTGAGAGTGTCTCCTGCGACCCCGCTCCGTCGAGGCCTTGAGTTTCGCTAAGACAGGACGGTGCGGTGATGAACACACTCACACCTGTTCCTGAACATTCCTAATGTTCTGCAACCAGCACGAACCCAAAAAGCCAGTTTGAGCCAAGCCCCTCCCGGTCTTCAGGCAGCAGGTGCTGTCCGCCTGCCCGAGCCTGCGCTCCCGGTTCTCATTCCCGGCCTAGCTGACCCCCTCAGTCCTGGCCTGTGTGCCGCTCCGCGGGGAGCACAGAGCTGGACCCAGGCAATTGGAGTTTCCCCCCATGGTCACATAGAGGGTCCACGTGGATGGGCCAGGACCTGGCAGGCCGCCCAGACCTACCCCTGGCAGCCCCGAGCCTAGCCAAGCCCCCTCTCTCTTTCCAGGACACCTACCAGTCTGAGGTGCCCACCTCCCTGCCCCCTCGTCCGGGGGCGCACGAGTCCCAGGGAGCCCGTGGTGGCCAAGTCCAGCTGCTCCTGGGACAAACGGGGTCAGCTGTGGACTCAGCTCCCTCCCGGGCCTGTGAGCCGCCCCGGCCTGTGACTCTGGCCTCTCTGCTCGGGCGTGTTTCTGGGGCCGCCGGAACAGCTTAAATTCCAGGTCTGCGCCCATTGTATTTGCATTATCTGTGTTAGAGCGTCTATTATATTCCTGCTGAATAGCACTCTCCAGGCAAGCAGGACGGGGAGCAAGCTCATGCGACTTTGACTAGGCGCTATTTTTATCTCACCAGAACAACGTGACAGCCGAGCTGCTCGCGGTAATCACGGGAGGGCAGAGGCTGCTCACCTGCCAGCGCGCCCCGGCTCCAGGCTCAGGCGCCGGTGGAAATAAGAGATGACCTTTGTCACCTCGGCCCCGGTTACTCAGGGGTCCCTGCCTGGAGGGCCTGCCTGCCCCCCGCATCCACTTGGCCTTGGGGTGAGGCCCCGTGGACCTCCAGGGAAGGGGCCGCTGGCAGCGGCCACCCAGACACACCCCAGGGGGCTGAAATCTGGAGGGGGCACCGAGGGGCAGGTTTGGGCCAGCAGCCTCTAGAGTTCCAGCTAAAGTTGTTTTTCGATTTTTCACCTTATTCCAAGGTTTTTCCCCTCTGTCCTCACTACCCTCGTCTCCAGTTTAAAAAAAAAGCCTGCTCTGCACACACACGACGTGTGCAAACAACATCAGTTTATGGAGCTGGTAAGGAGGCTTATTTCTCCATCTGCGTTAATAGGGGTGAAAGTTGCCCCCTCCAGGACCCAAAGGCGGAGCAGACACCCAGCCCTCCGGCCCCTCCCCAGGCCCCGGGGTGGCGTGAGGGCGGCGGCACCGGCCCTGTGCATCTCACAGGCCGGCGGGTCTCCGCCACGCCCGCATGTGACAGTCCGGTGGTGACAGCGGCAAACACCAGCGAGAATTAGGGCGGATCCCCAGCGACGGCAGCCCTTCCTTCGGAGAGGCGCGAGATGGGCATCTGCTTTGCTCTAGACGGAATTCCTGATTCGGCAAAGTGAAGAGAAAAGCGACAATCCCCCAAAGAGGCAGGAAACGAAAAGCCACCCGCCTCGCGGCTGCTGAGGACGCGGATCCTCTTCGCTGGCTGAAGGGCCCCGAGCCTGCCGCCAGCTCCCCGTCAGCAGCGGCCGCGGCCTCGCCTGTTGTACCCCTCATGACAACATCAGTGTGTGTTGCAGAAAATGGCCAATTCTACAGCAAAGAATCATCCCCCGGGAAGCATCTGGGCCTCATTGCTGTGGAAAAAGCTTTGGAAACAGCGCTGGCCTCCTGCGGGATTCCTTAGCCTCTGCCCCGGACGCGACCTGAGCTGATCCCACAGAATCCACGGAAGGATGTTTTGACTTCATCTGGTCCAAATCCTTGCTGCTTTATTCAGCAGCTCTGTCCCGGAGGAGCTCCCGCGCCTCCCCTCCCGGCCCCGCCGCCTCGGGCTAACCAGCCTCCGGTCTCAGCGGCTCGGGCCGGCCTGGGGCTAGAGGTTGCGCTGGCAGCCGGGCAGGTTTTCACCTTATCTTCATGACATCGCTTGCAGGGAGGGAGCTCGATGACCCTCCTTTGATGCTTGAGCACGGGAGGCACCGGGAGTCAGGGGCTTCCTCCAGGGGGATGAGCAGGTGGGAGAAAAGCCACCTCCCCACGCGGATGGAGCCAGCGCCAACAGCCCCGGGCGAGTGGCCCAGAGCCCCCTGCCGTGTCCATTCACCCCTCGTTTCACTCACCTGAGCTTGAGCAGGTGCCTCCTGCTGCCGGGACACAGGAATAAACCAGCTCGCCTGTTTCCAGGACTCCTCTGCCTGGCTGGGAACCGTTTTGAAAGGCAAAGGCTCCAAGTGCAGTTGTTTGTCTTCTGAATTTGAAAATCTTTGTGCTGAGTTTCCCTGTATTCGTTTTTTTGTATTTTATATATTTGTTTTCTCTGAGCTGGGAGGCAGGAAGACTACGATCACGCACTGCAAGGTTTTCATTGTTTCATTTTCTTTCTATTATGCTTTACATTCGGGACCCACTTTTCCACAAAGCCCCCCTTTTGCATCTGTCTGCTCAAGTAGGGGGAGTCCCTGGGGAACAGGAGCGCGAGGCGGTGCCTTGACGGCAGTGCCTGGGCTGATTTCTGGCGTTCCTGTTGATCAGTCGGTCTGAGGCGGCAGCCCAGGCTCAAATGAGTTTTATTTGGCCTGTACAGTGTTCGACGTTTAACTGAAGCAGTGTTTTAAAATTGGGAGATTTTATAAACAAACCCAGATCTCTGGAAAATTGGAAACTCTGATAACAAAACGCTGAACCCCCTAACCCGCGAGACACCATGGGCCAGCGCCAAAGAGTGGCTGTCATTTTGGTCGGCCCCAGGCCCCACCACTCCCGACAGTGCCCCATCACTGAGGCTGCACAGGCAGCCGTCACCAAGCATGTCACCCACACTGTTGCTCTTTATGGTAGAAGGGCATTTCTGCGCTGTCTCTGCCCAACGGTGGAAAATAAAACTCCAGCTAATGGGCCTGTGGCCATGTGTGTGTCTTATTGGCCATGTGTGTGTCTTATCCCTCCGCCTGATCCTGGAACAATGACTCTGACCCCTGGGGCAGACGAATTATATTCAAATCAGATCAACAGCCGCAGGTGCAGGCACAAAAGCCAGTGGCCGACACCCCCATGTACGTAGCCCACACGGATCAACTAGCTGTTGCTGCGTAACAGAACCCCCCAAAGCCCAGTGATGTAAACACCGCCTGTCCTGATTCCGTGGTCAGCGGCTTGGGCAGTGCCCAGCCAGGTGCTGACACTCTTGCCGGCTGCGGCCAGCCAGGGGCGGGTATTGACCACGTGCCCACAGGAGGCGGCTGGGATGGTGATGGGCCTTGGTCTCTCGTCACACAGGCAGGGCCCGGGCCCGCATCAGACCTCTCAGGCTGCTAAGACAGAACCACTCACCCGGGGCCTCGCCACAGAGATATCTTGTCGTGATTCTGGGGCCTGGAAGCCCGGAGCAAGGTGAGGTGAGGATCGCTGCTGGTGAGGCCTCCTTCCTGGCGTGCAGAAGGTCAGCTTCTCGCCACGTCCTACCGGCCCTGACCTGCATGACCTTGGGCGTTTCCTCCTGAGGTCACCCTGTGGCTCAGGCCTTGCCCCGTCACTTCCCTTAACCTCCCTCACTCCTTAAAGGCCCGTCTCCAATGCAGTCACATTCGGGGTTAGGGCTTCAAGCTATGAACTTTGGGGGCTACTGCTTGGTCCGTGACAAGTCCTCAGGGCCCCAGGCAGCACAGCCCTTGTGTAACAGGCCCTGTTTTCTCGCTGGTCAAAGCAAGTCTGATGGCACCCTCTGCGTCCCACAGGCGGGCGGGCCCGGTGGGCTCTCTGGTGCCAGCAGGCCTCAGGCCCTCCTCTGCGGTGCCGTGTCCCGGGCGTCCCTGTGTCCAAACTCAGCCCCTGGCAGTCCCCGTGGCTCGCTGCCCAGCAGCCCAATGGTCGGTGGGTCATGGGCAACCCCTGCCCCCCAGCAGCTGGCGAGAGGTGGGCGAGGACCAGGGCCAGGTAAGGGGCAATGTCTGCTGCTGGGAGGACCTGTGGGAAGGGCTGCTTGCTCCCAGGAAGGGGTGGGGGCAGGAAGCCCCTTCTTCCTCCGGGCATCGCTGTCCGGGTGTGCCGCCTGGAAACTGCAGTCACCTTGGCCTGCCCTTGGGGGAGAACCGCGGAATAAGATGCCAGCGCCCACTGTCTGTGCCTGGATGCCACCCTGCCTCATGGTCCCCCGTGGCTAGCACCACTGTGTCCTTGCGTGGCCCTGACCCGCAGCCTCCTGTGCGCGACACTAAGTGGCCTGGTCCCCCCAGGCAGAGCCACGCGGCCTCCGGGGAGGGGAGCCGGGAAGCCCCTCGTCCCACTGCCCTCGGGCAGAGTCTGTCTCCGCTCCCTCCCCTGACAAAGCAGCCAGCCTGAGCCCCGGCAGGGCTCATCATCAGATGAGAGAATGCTCGGGGGAGCACTTCAACCCGTGTAAATCGTCAAACTAATGTAAAGAAAAGCATAAACAACGTCTGGGATGAAAGGATTGACAGCTAATAGCTGGAATTATGTCATATCAACAGTCCATCCCTTCAGTCAAGTCGGTAAAAAGACTTGTCAAAAGTGTTTACCGTTACAGAGACCAAAATAACCCGCACAACAGACCCCACCTGCAATTAACTCTTCAATTAAATAAAGAGCGAGAGGGGTGGAAGCGGCCTGGGGAGCGGGTGGGGGCAGTGGGCGGGCCCGTCTGTGCCAGGGTAATTTTAGCTTCAACAAGCCCACACCCCACTCTCTGGGGAGTCGGAATAAGGGAATTCATCGCCACAACATGGGGACGGTGGCAGCGGGCGCCCCAGGCTCGGGCGGGTGTGCCGCGGCCTCTCTGGCGTCCAGGACCGCCGGCCTCTGCCCCGGTGCCAGCCTCCCCTCAGGCCCGAGCATGAGGCCGGGCCAGGCCAGGAGGCGGCGCGTGGCCACCCCACTTGGCTGTGGAAAGCATGTGCACCACGGTCCTGCCCTTCTAGGCCTGATTCAAGGCGCCCTCCCTTTGAACGCACTGGGGGCCCCAGACCCAGGGGCGCCTCGGGACCCTGGACCAGGGCGCGGCCCTGCTCATGCCGCGGTGGGGAGGGCCTGCGCCAGCCCGAGGCCCTGTCCTGGGCGCCCCTCGTCTGGTGGGGCGCGCACACCTGGAAACCCGCTTGGCAGAGCTGGCGGCGGCGCCCACCCCTCCCACCATGGATCTGCGCCCCGCTCCGGCGGTGCCAGCCACGCAGTGGAGTCGTCTCCCCCGAGGCTCGAGGAGGTAAACCAGAGGCGGCGGCCGCCTCGCACTGACTTACTGTCACCCACACCAGTCGATGCTCCGCAGAGTCGGCATTTAGAAGTGTAGGGTAAGGAAGAAAGCATCAGGCTTTTCTGCCCGCCCGCCATTAGGATGCATGAGGGAAGCCTGTGGTCCTGAACGCACGCCTGACGGCGGCCCCTGCAGTGGGTGCACCTGGGCTGAGAGACAGTGTTATAAGGGCGGCGGCGTGGGGACGCCAGCAGAAGCTGAGAGAAGAGAAGCAGAGAGAAGGCCAGAGAGCCCAGCTAGAGTGAGGATGGGCTGGGGGCTGGGAGGCCTGCCAGCCTCCCGGCCCCCCAGCACCCCTGCCTGCCGGGTGCCTGGTCAATCTAAATAAAAGACCTGCAGAAGCCACTGAGGCCTCCGACTCCTCCTTCACCCGGTCTCCTGGATCAGAAAACCTGCTCAGTGTCCAGTCCTGCCTCTGTAAGAAGGAATTTTAAATAGGTCCAGGAGGGACGTCCCTGGCTGTGGACGGGAAGGCGTGGCCCTGGTGCCCCCGTCAGTAGTTGCTGCTGATTTCTGGGCTGGAGGTTGAGCATGAGCTCAGGGTCTGGAGCCGGGGGGGTCGAGGGGGGCTTGCTTTGTCATCCCTCCCGCTGCAAAGAGCAGAGAGCTTCCTTTCCAGAGGGCTTGAGCAAAACCAGCGGCCTGCCAGCAGACGCCCATCGGACCATCACAGCCTGCGCCCCTGGGGGAGACACAGGCGAGGTGGAGAGGGAGCCTGTGTGTTCTCGTTATGCTCCCCAGCCCCTCACGACACAGCAGCAAACCC
Organism: Talpa occidentalis; assembly: GCF_014898055.3. Taxonomy (NCBI): domain Eukaryota; kingdom Metazoa; phylum Chordata; class Mammalia; order Eulipotyphla; family Talpidae; genus Talpa; species Talpa occidentalis. The sequence goes on along the minus strand of NW_023600993.1, from coordinate 105,620,267 downwards.
CTCAGCCTCCCGCACCATCTTGCTCCCCATCCCATCCCTCAGCCTCCCGCGCCATCTTGCCCCACAGCTTCAGCCTGGCAGGACCAGCGGGCCGCAGGGCACAGACACTCCTGGCAGCAGACATGTTTCATTCCACAGCAGACGTCTGGGGGGGTCCGGACCCTTCCTGCCAAGCCGCAGGCTGAGTGTCCGACCAAGGGCCTCCCTCCTCTGGTGCATTTGGGCCTGACCCCGTGACTTGGCCCAGAGGAGCAGGTGCCATGGAGCTCGGACAGCAGGTCTCTGGCCGTGGATGGGCTGGCGGAGCTCAGGTGACCCAAGCAGGCTCAGTGCACCTTTCAGTGGGGCCGCCAGACCGGCGAGATGTGGCTGACGCTGCCGGGACCACTTCTGTGGGCAGGTGAGTGCGACCCCCAGGAGGGGAGCTGAGGCCGCAGACAGCCACAAGCCGGCAGGGATGGCCTGAACAGGCTGGTGCACCTGGTTGGCCATTTGTGGCCGCCAGCCTCTGGATCTCCCCAACTGGCAACAGCAGGGCCCTCTCCAGAGGACAGAACAGCTCTGCGAGCGGCTCTGGTGACAGGTAACTGGACGACTTGGAAAAAAAAAAGGACAGTGTCTCGGGGAGTCCAGAGAAGGCCTTTGAGGGAAAATCAATCAATTCAACTCTGTAAACAAGCTCATTAGACCCGGTGCGTTGTGGGCGTCCGAGCCCACCCTTTCTGGCAAGCTCGATCTAATCAGAGGCCGGGCGTCCTGCCCTTGCGCCCCGAAGCACGTCCTCGTGAGCACACGTGTCCCCACCCCAGCCCGGCCCCGGGGACGCCCCTCTCCAGGCCCCGCGCTCCTCGCGCCTGCTCGCGCCATCAATATCGCCGGGCGCTGACAGCTGGAAGCGGCGGGAACATTACAGAGCAATTAGCTGCTGGCCCAAGGAAATGGAATTATTCTTTGCTGTCTTCGTGTAATTGATTCCACACTTAGCGGCGTTTCCAGCGACTCGAGGCCGCGGCTCGCGCCTCCCTGCAGCGGGAAGGTGGGCGCCGGCCTCCCCCGACGCCGCCCTGGGAAACCCGAGGGTCTCGGCACTTCTGTGGCCAGGAAGACAAAGATCGTGGCTCTGCTGGGCGCGTGGGAACACAGAAGTCTCAATTTTGAGTCTTCAAACTGAAAGGGCCCCCAGGACCTGAAAAGGACAACAGTGGACGTGAGAGGGGCTTCCACTGTCTGGTCTTCGGGTGAGCTCGGCTGTTCTGGAAATAACTTAGTCGGTACCTGCAAAAGAGAAACATTTTTGAAAATAATCAGGATGCAAGTAGCACAGGCGACAAATGACATTCGCTCCTAGTTATCTCCGAATATCTGGGGGGTTAAAATGCGCCTCCCCCCATCTCTAGTTTCACTTACTCTAGTGTCAGGCAAAGCCCCGCCTCGCTTGGCCGGGCTGCCCCAGGACTGCTCCTCTAGGCCGTCCTGCTTCTCTTTGGTCTCTTTGCAGCCTGAGCCGGCACCTTGGCGCGTCCCACCTGCGCTGTCCTGGGGGGAGGAGGCTCCAGCACCATCCTGGGGCTGCGGCATCTCTCCCAGCAGGGCCTGGCAGCATCTGGGCGGTCCCCTGTGGCCGCGCTGTCCCTCCCGGGGGCAGCAAACGCCACTCTTGAAGCCGAAACGTCAAGCCAACGTCGCCCTATCGTCCTGTCCTCGTATTGAGCTGGGGCTCTTGTGTGTGGAGCAGAACCTTCTCGTGTGAGCTGCTGGGTGACCCCAAGAGGCTGTGTAACAGCAGCAAGGAAATGCCGGCCCTGTCCTGCTGTGCCTGGGGTGGCCTCCTCTGTCCCGGGAGAAGGCAGTGGCCGTTGCTGACGCGCGGCTCTGGTTACGGGCTCACCCGCGGGCTCCTCATGGCCGACGTGGTGCAACTGCGGCTGCTGTTGTTTTCGTGTGGACCCCGGGCAGCCCTGGCGCAGAGCCTGCTGCCGTCACCGACCCCCCACCTGACCCCGGAGCCAGCGTTGTCCAAGGGCCCTGCTTAGTCTCAGCGGGGCTGTGCCTAGCCCAGGGAGGCGGGCACCGGATGGGCCATCGCCAGTGACCCCTGGCCGCTGGCCGCGCTCAGCAGACAGACCTAGGAAACGTGCGTTTTAACAGAAAATACATCAGGGGTCTCCGCTGATATTTCCAATCCAATTTTAGGGTTGCAGGGCTTTTATTTAAATTCTTTCATGTTTGGCTCTTTTTAGAGACTGGGTATCTTATTTACTGATGACATTGACATAATTTCTTGACCTCTCCCATAATTTACTCAAGAAGCTTCCAAATAACAGCAACAATAAAATAACCGACAATACAATCACTTAAAGAAGAAGAAAATTTCTTTTTTGTTTTGCCGTTCCTAACGCCCGTCCCACCAGGATGGACAGGCAGATCAGCGTTCTTTGTGGGCACTGGAACGACCTCGGCTCAAGGTGGGTCCACCCAACAGCTCAGGGTGTGGCCCGTCTGTTCCACTTGGATTTGGATTCTGAGGAGGGGCCATGTGAAGCAAAATCTCACCAGAGCACAGGGAATAACTCCCTGAACACTTACTGCATTTGCTTCTTGCCATTTTACATGCATGGATATGATTAGAAAAAGCAAAAGTACCATCACATCAGGCTTCCCATTTCTTTCTTCACCCCAGGGCACGTTACAACCCCCTTCCCATGTCATTAAATATCCCTAAACCCCTCTCGCAGGGCCTGCTCGGATTCCATCACACAGATGAATTACAGCGCTCAGCTAATTCTCTGACCATTTAAGTTGTTTACAATATTTTACAATGTTAAACAACTCTGTGATGAATATCCTCAGGACCAAATATGTTCAGACATTCCCAAATTACTGCTTTAGGATAAATCCCCATGAATATATTTGTCAAGCAAAAAAATTCAAAATAAACAGTCACTTTAAGATGTTTGCCTCATGCAGCTAAGGAAGTTTTGGGGAGTTCTTGCCTCCCCAAACTCTCACCAACACAAGGTGGTACAATTCATCTGTTAATTTGTCTAATATGAGACATAACATAGCATGTGAGTGTTGATTATGTAGACATTTCCTTAAATGGACTACTAGGGGAATTCATTTATTGCTCTTTCATTCAACAGAATGAAGTGTTGCTGGAGTTCAGCATTTACCATTTGCCGTGCCCCGTGCCGCGTCTTTTGGATACATCAGTGACCAGCACAGACAGGTCCCTGTCCTGGTGGGGCTGTGAGGCCAGAGGAGAGGAAATGCCTGACCAACTTAGTGATAAAGAAGAAACGCGAGGCTCATAACAGGAGCGTTTACATTGAGGCCAAAAGGCTGCGGAAGCCACAGCTAGAGACGAGCAGGTGATACGCAGGGACGACACCCGGAGAGGGAAAGCAGCGTGTGCGGCGGTCCCGGGGTGTGCGTCACAGCTTTTCTTTACATGCAAAGGCCTTATTATGAGAGAGGACCCAGAAACCCAGGGACCCATCTTCTGCAGAACGGGCAGGGCCAGTCGGTGCAAAGCACATTTGTGATAGAGTAAAAAGGAGAAAGCGCAAGACTCAGCATCTTGTCCCTGACTCCACTGCCAAGCGTGAGCCATTAAGTCTCCATCATCCTCGCCAACGAAAGCAACAAGTGCCGCCTGGACGTCCCTCAGTCCTGCAGCCAGACCACGTGGCCGAGGTGACTTACAGCAGTGCTACATCCAAAGCAGATTAGAAAGAGAAATCTTCATAATTATACATGCTTGCTGTTAGTTAAATATTTACCAACATTAAACACCAAAGGGCTGTGCAAATGATCCAGGGATTCATATTGTTCTAAGCTAATATTCTTTGTACAATATTATGCAAATTGCATAAACTTTATTTTGTTGTTGCTGCTGCAAGCGCTGTTTCCCAAGGCACTCATTCACTAAGTTGAAACAGATAAAGTTTTAATAATAAATAGTGATGATAAATAAGTCACAAAGTTTGTGCAATGCTAATGCACTCGCTCACCCTGGGGTAGTTTATTAGATAAACAAGTAACATTTCCTGATTTGCTTTTGCTCAAGTGGTGTCGTTTTCCTGGAAATGTTTGTGTAATAAATTATTTCAACCCATTAGGTGTTAACGAACAAATCATATTCACTGGCAATCTGTCGTGAATTGCTGAGAATTGAGATTTAAACACTGAAATTATACATTAATTTTACTTTACAAAAACAAAGCTGGTTAAGAGAAATTAAACTTGGCTGAAATGGGAACAAAACAGTATGTCTAATGCTGAATATTTTAAGCCTGCAAAGGAGACCGTGAATGGGCTCATTAATATTCAGAACACTCGGGCATTCTTGACAATGAGAAAATGCAAATAAGCGTGCGGTGGGCGGGGGAGGGGGCGGAGCTGTGTGGCTGTGAAGGTCAGGGGACCCGGGCGTGCACCAGCGGGGTCTGCATCTGCCCAGCTGCCTCCTTGCATCTGGGGCAGAACCGACTCTGCAACAAGGAAGGTCTGTCTGTGCCGCACAACCCGCTTCCGTGTAGAGGGGCGCCCGGCACAGCGTGGACCGCACACCCCAGTGTGCCCCAGGGCACCCCAGCATGCTTCGGGAAACAGCCTGCACACAGCAAGGGCGCCATGGCAGCGAAGATCTCCACGTCAGGAGGCGGCGGCCGTCCCACAGTGTCTGAAATCGAGACCCAAAATGTTTTCTCTTTTGAATGAATTTGAACAAATGCGTCTTGCAGAAAAGTGCACAGACTGTGCTGACAGGAACCTGGCTAAGGGCCACCCTGGGCTAGGAGTCCCCGAGCCTCAAAGCTCCCCTGCGCCCCCACAGGCCCGCCCGAGGTGTCCCCCGTGGTCCCTTCCGTGGGGACAGCGGCCGTGAGAGCTGTCAGGGTGCTGCTCCTGCTGTGGCGGGCGGCCCGGGCCTAACCGGGCCCCTTTCTCTAGCTGTGAGTCAGGTCCGCCCTGAAGTCACCAGCCCAGCAGCACCCACCTGGGCCCTCAGCCTGCAAAGTCCTGCAGCTGCTTCGCCAGGAGACCAGGTAGGGTAGTCCTGGTGTGTGGCGGGGAAGCTACAGCAAGAGGCTGCGCTTCAAATGCCTATCGGGGGCCTCCCTGGTGGTGCAGGCGGTTGAACGCCTCTCTGTGGAGCTGTCTGAAGCCTCTGCAACACGAGTTCAATCCCGACCTGCCAGGGAGAAACCCACATGGCGCAGCAGACCTCTCCTGCCTCGCCCGCTGCTCCTCTCAGCAGTGTATTTCAGTCAGTCTGCCTGTTCTGCTCCCCACTCTGTCTCTGGTGAATCCTCTCACTCCCCACACATCTGGCCTGTACCCCAGCTCTTGTATGCATAAATAAATAAACCTTAAAAAAAATAAAATAAACAAATGCCTATCAGACTCACCAGCAAGGTGCTCAGTGAACACTCTTTAACATTAATTTGTTTTAACCCAGAGTCTAACATGCAATAGATGTTCAGTAAATGCCCTTTGAATGGGCTTGAGTTGCCCCTGGAGTCTCTCACAAAATACTTAATTGTTAGTACCACCTCTGCTGGCCCACGGCTGCCCAAGCCTCCGGGACCACAGGACTCACTGGCCCTCCGGCCTCCCGCTAAAAGCCCCCCGCTGGCAGCCCAGCCAGCCCTGCCAGCACCCCACCCCCACGCGGGTCCCAGGCTCTCCCCTGAAGCTTAGACACAGGTCGGCTCGGCCGCAGGCCTTCCCCCACATCCCCAGCTGACCTCTGACTGTCCAGGGCAGGGCAGTAGACAGGCCTCCTGAGCCGTGCAGTTTTTTAAGTAGTGACGGAAGTTCCCGGGCTGGTACAGAGTCCCTGCACACGTTGCTGTCCTGGCCAACGGGAAACGGTCAGCAGCTGACCCACGGAGCCACCTTCCCTGCCCGGGCCCCGCCACTTCTCAGGAGCAGCAGAGCCTGTACGTCTGCGTTAGCCAAACGCCTCGGCACCCGTGAAAACCGCGGTTGCAGGTGGCAAAATCATGGCCGTAAAAAATACCCACCAAGGTGATAAAATCAGCTACTGGAAATTTGCAGAAAGTCGCAAGAAACAGTTGAGACCACATGAACAGTGAGAACGCCAGTCGGGACCCTGCATCTTCTCCCCTCCAGCGGAGTGAGAACAAACGCAGCCGAGACAAATCAGTGTCCCGGAGGAGAGGGGCCTCTCCAGAGCCCAGGCCCGGCTCCAGCACAGAGGCCCCGAGCGGCCGCCGGCACCCGCAGCCCAACGCAGGGAGAGAAGCTTCCGCCACTTCCGACGCAAATATCCACTCAGTGCCACCCGCCTTCCACATACGTGGTCTGGAATATACTTTAAAATTCTCAGACAGAGGAGAGATACAAAGAAGGAAAAAAAGAAGAAAAAACAGTCATTAGAAGCAAGCCCACAGATGGCCAATTACTGAATTAGCAGACACGAGCTATAATACAACGCTGACAAATATATTTAAAGATCTAGCATAAAATGGACAACAGGAAGGAACGTTCTCCAAAAATTGAAAACCTAAACTAACAGTTGGAAATGCAGTGACTGGAAGGCACAACGTGAAGTATGAATATTTTATTCAACAGTGTTAGGAAAAAAAAGGCTGAACACAGCTCCAGAAGAAGCGGCAGGCTTGAGAGAGGACACTATAAACTATTCAAACTGAAGTGCAGAGAGGGAAACACGCAACTTGAAATCCGGGAGAGCAGGAGAACTGTGAGCAGACTACCAAGGAGTCTCGTACAAGAGTTATTTGAGCCCCGAAGAGAGAGGAGATAAAGAACCGCAAAGAAAAATATTTGAAATCACAGTTGGAGATGACTAAAACATGACGTAAGGCAGCGACCCAGAGAGCCAAGAATCTCAGCAAATCCCAAGCAGCAACGATACAAGGAAAATAACTCAGACTATCACAATCAAATTGCTGAAGTCAGAATGGAGACGCTCAGACGGGCCCATCGGGAGGGACCTTCATGCCGTGAGGCACGAAAACCACATGCGTTGACATCTCAGCGAGCCCGAGGCCCATTCCGCAAAGCCCCGAGGCCCATCCTGCAACATCAAGCAGCAGAAAGACGCCTCTGCACAGACAAGGGCAGAGAGCTCCCGTCCGACAGACGTCCACTACCCAGACGTGCCGAGGGACACTGCAGGGTGACAGAGGCCATAGCAGACTCTTGATGGTCTGAAGCACAGATAACAAAGCATCGGAGGGCTTATTACACACAAAAGAAAAAATATATGGCAATAGAGCACAGAGGTTTGTAGGGAATCCATGGGATCATGTGGTTATAAGTTAGTCACATTATTCATGAAGCAGTAAAATGATTTTTGAAGATGCTGGTGATAATGTAAGCATGACTATAATAATATGTAGAGCAACCATTAAAATAAATACAAGAAGGAGACATAGCTTTACAAAGCTTTAAAGCAAAGAGTGGTGTGCTATAGAAGCGTTCCGTTCACCCAAAGGAAAACAGCAAAACAGCAAAGAAAACGAGAATGACAGAGAATACATGCAACAATTTTTTGAAATGATACAAAGGTAGGCTTCAATCCAATTCTATTGACAACTCCATCAAAGGCGAATAGATTAAACATTTCCTGTAAGAACAGGGAGTGTGAGGCCTCCCCTGGTGGCGCAGGTGGTTGAGCTGCACTGTGAAGCTGTCCGCAGCCTCTGCAGAGCCAGTTCGATCCCAGCCAGCCGATGAGGGTCCTACATGGCACGACAGACTCTCCTGCTGCGCCCACTGCTCCCCTCAGCAGTGTATTTCATCAGTCTGCCTGTTCTGCTCCCCACTCTGTCTTGGTGAATCCTTTCACCGTCCCGTGAATCTGGCCTGCACCCTGGTTCTTGTATGTATGGATAAATAAATAAATCTTTAAAAAAGAAAAAGAAAAAAGAAAGAGAGAGGGAGTCTCAAATTTCAGGGAGAAATAGATCAAGACCCAACGGTGTGCCATTTAGCAGGAACGCTCCCGCTCCGGGGTAAAACACAGGTAGGAAGTAAGTGTGTGGGGAAAGAGATATGAGGTGAAACGTGAGCATAAGAAATTTAATATATTCAAAAAATACATTAAGACAAGTAGGATTACTACAACAAGAGATTTTCCTAATTATTCAAGGGCCAATTCATGAAGAAGATACAACCTACAATGTTATGCAAATAAGAGGTTGTGAAAATTAAGTGAAAACTGGCAGAGAGATAAAAGAAGCAGGAAAATTCCATCTTAGTTGGAGACTTTACCACTTCATTCTCAGTAATTACGAGAAAACTAAAGAGCAAATCCTTAAGGACATAAAGCACTTGCTCGGCACCCCCAATCAACTTGACTCCTCAAGCACACACTGAGCGCTTGCGGGTAGCGAGCGCTGAAAGAAGTCTCCAGAAACCCCAAAGCACTGGGACACAGCGTGCGCTCTGACCGGGTAGCCTGGGAAACCGCACCTGGATAATCCTAGAGCGGTTGAAAATGGAGCAAAATACCTCTCAGTAATGCACGCGTCAATGAATAAATCGCAAGGGAAAACTGCATGGAGGCGTCCAAGTTCCAGGACTAGCGCCAGGCCGGAGGGGGCGGACCCGAGACGGAGCACCCGTGGGTTGTGAGAAAGGCGCCGAGTCAGCCCTGGCAGGAGAGTGTTGTCGGTGCCCAGGCAGGGGCGGGCCCACAGGGAGACAGCGGACACGGCCCGCCTCGCCCGGTCAAGGTGATACTCACAGACGGTGGCCCCAGTGAAGGTGCCAGAACAGCCTCCAGAAGAAAACTGAATATTTTCACAATCTTGAGGTAAACCAAGATTTTTTTAGACAAAACGAAGCGTGCAAAAAGTAAAAAAAGGAACAAAGTTTGAAAGAGATGCATCAAAGTGGGCGTGTGTGGATGGCCGCCGCACCGACCACCACCTGAGACCCCATCAAGGCAGAACCAGCCTTTTGGGGGGGTGGAGGTAGAGCAGTTGGCAAACCTGAAACCAGACGGGCTGCGCATGTGCAGGGGCCGGAGAGGCGGCCTGTGGGGGGTTCCGGGGTTGCTCAAGGCACAGTGCCCTCGTGGCTCTTCGGGGTGCCCGCCTGGGTCTCACTGGCCAACACAAGGAGGCTGGATGAATCCTCCCTGTGCGGCAGCCCAGGCCCTGCAGCGTCCCCAGCCCCAGGGCACCAGAACCCCTCTGTGTGCCCCAGCGGCACCAGAACCCCTCTGTGCACCCTAGCGGCACCAGAACCCTTCTGTGGGCCCCAGTGGCCCCGCGAGGCCACACCCGGAGGTGCCTCCCTGCTGCTGCAGCACCAGCTGCCCAGCCAGGGGCCCACACCGCCCCCGACCTCTCACAGCCCCCGCCCTCAGCACAGGTCCAGGGGAAAGGAGGGGCTCAGCAGGCCCCCCTCCCAGGCAGAAGGGCTCCCTTTTCTGCTGAGCCCTGAACTGTGCCTTTAGACCCTGAGGAAGGCCCTGAGAGGCTGCCTCAGATCCAGCCTAGGGGCAGAACACCCGACTTCGCTTGCTCTGTTCCTCTCCGCCAAGCAAAGCACGGCTCAGCCTTAGCTCTTGCCAGGGCCTGGGGCGCCACCCTAACGGCCCCAGTAATTTGCAGCACGAGCTCGGGCTGGGGTGCTGGGGTGCTGCTGTGGCCGAGGCGTCCTGGGAGGGGAGGGGGGCGTCTCTAGCACATTCCCCATCACACCCCTAAATCTGAGTGTCATGAAACGCCCTGCTGTGCAGCGTGGCGGCGGGTGTGTTCCGCGCCGGCCTCGCTGCGGCAAGGGCAGGTGACACCAGCGTTTACATGACAGAAAACTGGGGCAGGCGTCAGGACAGAGGCCCGGGGCGCCCCCTGCGCAGAGGAAGGCTGCAAACCCGCCCCGGGCGTCCATCGCCTCTGCAGGCAGCGCTGGGATGTATTTTGTGGAAAGGCTCCGTGCTGGCAACAGTGGGAGGGAACCGGCGATCTCCCGTCTCTGGAAGCGCCTGGCAACCCAACGAACGGGACCCCAGGCCTTTGAAAACCTCCGTCCCACCCACAACCACGCTGCGTCCCAGGCCAGGCCAGGCAGCGGGGCCTCCCACAGCCGGGGTGACACCCCAGCCCCCGGGCCCCCGGCAGAGGAGCCGCGTGGGTGCCGGGGTGCAGGCGCGTGAGCACCCACTGATCAGCAGCCGGGCCTTTCAGATACATTTCTGGAGAAATTCAGTCACCTGCAGGTAAAAATCCGAAGATATTTCCCCATCCGGAGAAAATCATGGCTCAACAATTTCAACGAGAGTGATTACAAATTGCTAATAAATAATAGCCACGGGGCGGGGGTGGGGAGAATCAGGAAGGATTATTAAAAAAACCACCAGCGGTGCCCTGCCAGGAGCGGGTGTGACTTCCCCCCTTTATTTGCGCTAAGACTTCACCCCAGACAACACAGAAGGAAGCAAGGGCGCAAGGTCGCCCCGTCTGGCGGAAGGGGGACAAACGCGCCTGCCTGGCCCGGCCCCTGCAGCCCCCCGCAGCCCCCCTGCCGCCCGGTTTCCCTTCCTCCTTCCTTTGCTGAAAGCGTCTCCTAGGGAACTGGTCAGGAGGGACAGCTTGACCAGGCGCTGCAGGGAAGCCCAGGGACAGCGTGAACTTCTCTTCTTTAAATTTAATTTAATTTTATATGTATTTATAAGGCGTCTTCCTTCCGCACAGCGCCCGCCACCTGCTCCGGGGGTCGTCCCGCAACATGCCCGCCCCGCGTTCACCCACCCGTCCTCAGGGTCCCCTCCCCTCTCCCGCCCCGGCAGTGTCTCCGGCTAACAGCCGCCTGTTCATTTTGTTTTTTAATTTATTACAATTATTTTCTTCCTGGTCCCTTATTTGGGCCTCCCACATCCCTCCTCTAAGTGGAACCATCTGATATTTTTCCTTTTCCTTCTGGCCGATTTCAAAAGCCGAGGCCACGACTTCTTCCTCAACCCGGGGGCAGTAGCGGCAGTTTAGGAAGTTAACTGGGTAAGTGGGTTGGGAGCCCCGAGTCTGGCGGGGCTGAGTCATGGAGGAGGAAGCCGCACCCCCGTCAGGCCAGCAGAGACGTCTGCAGGTGAGGCTAGATCTGAGCAGACCCTGGGCTGCCTGGCTGGCGGGAGACGCTCACCCTTGGTCAAGCTCTTCCAACGTGTCTACTGAAGCCCCGAAGTCTGGCCGGAAGGGTTCCCCTACGGTCCCCACTTCTATTCCAAAAAGAAAAGCCCCATTTTATCTCTGCATTCATGTTTTTGCTCCCTCTTGATTTTGCTTGCACAAGGCTAACCCTTTTAAAAAATATTTGAAAACCTCAACTGACTTTTCTAACTACATATATATTATTTTCACTTATTTAATAAATATTTTAACATTATTTTCCATTTATTTTAATAACTGGTATAATAAAAAATCATAGCTTTGAGTTATACACAACAGCTTTTCTCTCTGTCTGCCGTGCCTGTGCCATTCAGAGCCAGCTCTTCCTCATGAGAGGCTTCGAGGTCCTGGCACCTGCCACCCCCTGCACTTCTTGGCTCCACAGTGTGTGGGAGCACGCGCTGCTTGGTCCCTGAAAATCCCCAGAATACCTGGCACACGGTAGGTGTGGAACAAAGCGCAATTTTCAGAGTGCCTGCCGCCCCCTGGTGACAGCGTACTCGAGTTTCATGCTTCGCGTTTTGATTACTTAATGATATGCAGTGGACGTGGAATCTTGGCGCTGGTCACCTCATTTTCAACAGATTGGAGACACCTGCGTCTGCTTCGGCCCACGGCCATCTTGGCTCCAGCCCTGCAGCTCCCCCAGGGTAGAATCGCTCCTGTTGTCTTAGAACTTCTCCAGCAGCACCCCACATACAGTGGGTGCTGGTCTCACCCATCCCCAGGACCCTTGGAGGTTACACCGTGACCATCAACCCCTGGGCCAACACCCGGCCACCCTCCTGCCACCCACACCCTGCACCGGCAGGCATGTGGGGCACCGGCAGGCATGTGGGGCAGCCTCACTTGCTCGGCTTAATTGGGGACAGAAGCTGCTCTCTTAAGTACAAGAGACAGCTGTTTGCTCACGGAGAGGAGATTTTCAATTATTTAAGGCAAAGCAGGAAAGGATGTGGTGTCTCCCTCGGACACGCTGCCTAATTGGTAGATTCATACGCCACTGCCCAGGATTATGAAGCCAGATCACTGTGACTGGTGAGACTGCGCTCTCCCAAATAATTATTTAAGTTTAATTTTTCAGGACTGCTATTAAATATTAACAGCGTATTAGGGAGCGGACATAACTAATTGGCACACGTGTCCACACACACGAGGGCTCAGCGGCCAGTGCAGCGCCAGGCAGTCACCCAACGAACGAGGCCCGTGTCTGGCACACACCTGTGACCTGCCGGGGCGGGCTGCTCGGCCACAGCTGCTGCCAGCGCTCCTCGCAGGTGTGCCCGCTCCGCCAGGCTGGGAGGGAGCAAGGGCGAAGAAAGGTCGCTCCGTCCTGGAGAAGGCCCACGTCTAGCTGAAAGTGTTCCGGTCTCCTAGCCCTTTAACTCGCGGCTGCCCGACAGGAGGCAGGTGGGAGCCATTGACTGCGCCCACTCTGGCCAAGGCCAGGCACAGTGGGGAGGGGCCTGCCCACGTGAGCCCCAAAGCCCACTCCAGGCTACCTGCCATGGTTGCCAACATCGCCCCGCCAAACACTCAGCCCTCGGGCCAGCAGGCTGCGGCGGTTCCCCGGACACCTGCATCCTCCGTTCTACACCTGCAGATGGGACTGTCGCGTCTACACTGCTGTAGCAGCAAAACAGGTGACAGACACGTGCACTGGCACCTGGCCGGACGCCCTCTGCAGCCGGCCTGGCCGTTGCTGTGTTCCATTGCTAGGGAGAGCCAGGCCGGCTGCCGCTGCTGGACACAAACTCCACTCTCTGTGCTGAACTGGGGGTCGGTCGCAGAAAGCTCTCCACGGAGACCCGTGAGCCACCCGCCAGCGGGCACGGAGCAGCTGACTGGGGCCTGCACCAACCGTGTCTCCCCCCAGCTGGATAGTGACCACCGGCCCAGGCGCTGGTCCATCTGGCAAAAACAGAGCAGCGCCAGCCGCGACCAGCGCAGCCCAAGAGGAGGAGCCAGCGGCCACTCCAGGCCTCTTTTGGGGCGTCTCCCAGCGCGCTGAGGGTCAGCGACGGGGACAATGGCGCCGTGGGGCGCAGCCTCCAGGCCCTGCGCGAGGGGGACACTCCCATCCCGGACCGTCTGACTCAGGCCTGCAACCCAGACCTCCCCCGTGGGCACAGCAGCTCGGCCTTTCTGATCCTAGCGGCCCTGAGCGTTCCGGGGGGCCAGGGGCTGCAGGGGCCTGTCCCAGCGGGAGCCCCCGTGTGATGCGGGGCAGGAGGTACCCGTGGGGAGGCAGCGCTGGCGGCAGCCGCGCGAGAGCAGGTGGAGCGGGGAGGACGGGCCCTTCCTTTCGGAGACCTGAGGGCTGGACTCTTGGCGAGCGTGGGGGGGCCCCGGGTGTGACCGTGCCTGCAGGAGGCTCCGTCTGGGAGGCCAGCGACGTGATGATCTCCTTACTGAGCCGGGACTTCCGTCCAGCAACTCCGCCAGGCCCACGAGGGGCAGGAGGCCCCCCGGCCCCCCCACCGCGCTGTCACTGCGTACTGAGTGTAGACAGGACGTCCTCCGGCGGCCACGCCCGCTCCTTGGCTGCTGCCCCACCCCGACAAGGCCGCCAGCAACCGAGAAATGCAGGCCTGGGAGACAGCTGGCCTGTGGGTCCGAGGACCCCATGGCCACACCCCGGAGGGAGCTGGAGCCTCCCTGGTTTCCTGCAGCCTCGGGTCCTGCCTGAGGGACTCCAGAAGGCCAGGGCCAGAGGAGGGAAGGGCCGCGGAGCCCAGACACAGCTGACTTGCCCCCTTTGCCTCTGAATGGCCCCCACTCCCTCCCCAGGGGGCCGGGGGCTTCTCTTCCCCAGCGGCCCCTGCAGCACCCTCACCCCCACGTGCAGGCACCTGCGCCCTGCCCTCCCCCCCTTCCGTCCTGTCCTCTTGGCCCGAGGCCAGAGCGCCCCCCGTGCCCCCGCCGGCGAGGGCCCTGCTGCCCCACACTCGCTCACGGCGTCCACAGCTGTGCCTCGTGAGGCTCTGTCCTCAGCCGCCCGCCGCTCCTGGGCCCCGGCAACCCCGGCCCTTCCACCCAGCAAGCCCAGGTGTCGGCTTCGTGTTAGTTTTTGCTGGTTTTTGGTAAAGTCTGGTTGAAAACAGAACTCTGAGGCCAGCATTTCGAAATTCCAACTCCCCTGCCCCCACAAAACACCTGCCCGCTGTTCCTGGAAAGTGTCGGGCCCTAGAACAAAGCCCAAGACACCCCACAAAGTCTGGAGACAGGGCGCAGGAGCCCCCGGAGCCCGTGTGGGGGGATCCTCAACCCACCGGAACAGCAGCCTCGCGCGCAGGGGTGAGGCTGGCGAGGCCTGGGGTGGGGCTGGTCCAGGCTGCGGTGTCAGCTCCTGCCCCGTCCACGGAAGCTCACGGGCACGTCTGGGATGGGAGTGTGGAAAAACGCTCTTTCTATAAACCTAAAACTGCTCTAAAATGAAATTTGTCCTCCAATGCCCCCCTAGGCCTGGAACGAAGCCAGCGCCACACAGGGATCCGGACCCGCGGCCGGTCCTGCCCACGGCCTGCCCCACTGGGCCTCTGCTCCCACCGGGCCTCTGCTCCCACCGCCTGCGCCCTCCCTGCACCCGCAGCTCCCGCCACCCCCGCCTGCCCCCCACTCCTCCTGCCTGCCCCCATCTTCCCCGGGAGCCTGCAGACCTCGCCTCCCCCGCCCCCAAGAAGCCAGGGCTTGGCTCCAAGGCCCAGCTGCTCCCCAGTGCCGGAGCTGAATCCAGCCGAGGGCAGGTGGCCAAGGGCCCTCCTGCATCAGTTTGTTTTATTCGCTCAACAAACATGGTGGAGCCCAGGCCCGAGCAAGCCCAGGGCCCGCAGCGAGGGCGGCCGGGCGCTCCCAGCCAAGGCTTTGCCTGGGCCCCGCGCCCCCACCCTGCGCCCCAGCCCGCCCCTCACCCCCGGCCCCCCTTACCTCCGGCCCCCACCCCCGCCCCCGGCCCCCACCCCGAGGCAACGCAGTTTCCCTACATCCTTGCAAGTGCCCCCCAGCCCAAGGCTCCCGCGTGGACCCCTCAGCCGAGCCCAGCCCGGTGCCCCTAGTGAACCCCCGAGGCAGCGCCACCCCGTGAGGACCGGGCTGGGGAGCCGCGCGCCCAGAACGTTCCTCCCGCGCGCCAGGCGGGTGCTCCCGGCGGCCGTGCAGGCTGGCGGGCCCTGCCCCCGCGTCTCGCCCCAGCAGCACAGCGACAGCAAACCCCCGACACCCCCAGGAGCTGCGGCAGATGGTTTTCCAGCCGCTCTCGCCCTCGCCCTGGGCGCGCCTGTCCCGGCCCTTCCTCGTGCCCGCGGGGAGCCTGGCGCCTGAGGCCGGCGGGCCTGGGCTACCCTGGGCAGGACCGGCCTCCCCGGGGCCAGAGGCGCCCTCCCCCCGGCCAGGACCTCGCCTCCAGCCCCCACCGCGCTTTCTCCTTTTGCTGGAGGGGCGCGAAGAAGCAGGAACTCCTTAAGCTGCCGCTGCGCCGCTCATGCTTTTAATTTGACAAGAAAACTTGAGCAACTGCATGGAACATTTATCTTATTTCTGCAAAATTTTGCTTTCCTCTATGAATAACAAACAGGCTGGGAAGCAGAGCCGCTCCCACTCCCGGTCGGAGCTGCTTCCCTCCCTCGGGCTTCTTCGGCTCAAGGTCGCAGCGCCCTGCCCCAAGCCCCGCACCCCCATGGGCGCAGCCCAGGCCCAGGGCCAGCACCCCGGGGCAGCTCTCGTGTCCCTTCCGCAGGCTCCCCGCAGCAGGCCACCCATGAATGGGAACCTCCTCAGAACGCGGGGCGGTGGAGAGCGGGGTCAAGAACAGCATGAACTCAGGGAATCGGAGCCGCCTGCCCATCCCAGACACCCCGATGGAGCTCGCCGGCCGAGCCTGTCCCGGCCCGGGCCCTGTCCCCACCCCCGGCAGCCCGGCCCCGGCTCGGCTGCACGCCGTCCTTCCTCGGGGGCTCTGCAAACACAGAAGTCGCTATTCTGCCCCTGCGCGCGGATGGGAGTCCGCAGGCCGGCACCTGTCCCCTCCCCGACGCCAGTGGGCGCCCGGCGGGTGGTCATGGGCGGCAGGTCCATTCGGCCGCCAGGCACGCTGCAGGCCTCCCCGGAGGAGCGTGTCCGCCCGGGCAGCCAGGCGGTGGCGTGGCCCTGACCCCGGGCAGAGCGAGAGACGGAGGCAGGACGCTGAGGCTCCGAGTCAGCCAGCACCCAAGCAGGACTCCAGGGCCGCGCCCTCGCCCCGGCTGGAAAACGCACTGGAAGCCCCGCGGTGTGGACCACAGGTGAGTGGTCTGCGGCCCACGGTCAGGACATTGCGAGACACGGAATCGCTGCGGGGGCGGGGCAGCCCCACGGCCCGGCCACGCCTCCCGATGACACGTGCCACGAAAGCGAAGCTCCGGTTTGATTCACATCGGGGTGAGCAAGGCCCAGAGCCAGCTTCAGGGGTCCTGCACGCCCCCCCGAAAGTTCTATTCCATCCTTTCTGCCCCACGAATATCAACGCGGGGTCTAAAGTTCGTCCGAAGGCCTCCTCTCGCTCCCGGCATCACCCGAGCAGCCACCTCCGGGCTGCGCCGCGGGCGGGACGGTGGACTCGGGCTCGTGGAAAACTTGACCTCACCGTCCAGCTGGCCGCGGCTGCAGGATGAATGTCCCCCTGCTGCGCCCCCCACGAGTGCTTATCCGAGAGCGAGCAGGCGGGTAGACCCGGGGGTGGAACCGTGTGTGGACTATTATTACTCCACAAAACGTGCCTCCTGCTCTGTGTGGCTCGACGGCACTCGGAAACAGGAGAGGCGGCTGCTTGCAGCCCCTGAACGCCGGGGCCTAGGGCTTCCCCCGCGGCCAGGAGGCCGGCCCGGCTCTGGGAAGGGCCGACAGCACACGTCACATCGTGTGAGACGCTGCACACACATGCCATGTTCGTGCACACACTCCCCTTTCACACGCATGAGCACTTACGCGTGAACACCCGCACTCTGGCAGACACCGGCTCACACATGCGTGGACGCTTGATCTCACACACAGTGGTGGACACGCCTGCGTGCATGCTCACACCCGCAGCTTGTGCAAGCGTGCACACATACACACTCACGCACAAGGGCACACACGGGCACGCACTGGCGCCAAGCACTGTGTTGCGCGGATCAGAGTGTGAAGCCCTGGTGGCGCAGGGCCCCGTCTGAGCACCTGACACGGGGATGCAGACCCCGGGGGCTCGCCGGGGGCTCTCCGGGCCGCCTGATCTCCCCGGCCCTCCCCACGCCGGGACTGAGGGCGCAGCAGCTGCCAAGCGATGTCCTAGTTGTTGACCAATGAAGAACAGCCTGGCTCGTCCTTTAAGACTCCCCACACCGGCTATACTTGGAGCATTTGGGGGGAGCGGGAGACCCCGAACAACATAACCCTCCTGGGGTTCTGCTTGGGCCAGTCGTGGGGTGCCTCTGAGCCCCAAAGTGCATCTGGAGCGGGTCCCCAGCTGGTTGGCTCCAGGTGGAAAAGCCTCTCTCCGCGGGAGACCAGCCCTCTCCGAGCCGCGCCCCTCCTTCCGGAGGCTGAGCCCCGCTGGCTCCCGGCGTGACTATGACGCATCCACCGCTCCGGAGCCCTGTCTGACCGGGACGCGGGAGCCGCCGTGGACGGGCTGGGCAGTGGGACTCGGGTGCTAATTACTTCTCCCTGTCACTTAGCAGCACCATCACATCGCGGAGGGGGCGCCCCGCCTGTCTCCCTCCTGGAGGAGAAGGTCGTCGACCGACTCCACGACGCATGCAGACAGCAGCCGGGCAAGCCCCTCATCTCCGGAGGGAGCGGCCAGGCCCAGAGCCTTCGAAGACGCCTGTGTGGACAAGTGCGTGCCGGGCAGGCGGGGCCTGGGGCCTCTGGCCTGTGGTGACCTCAGTGGCTGGGGGTGGGGCCGCGAGGGCGCGATGGGGAGAGAGGGCGTCCCTGCGCAGGCCGGACTTCCCCCGAGGCTGGGGCAGCGCGGAAGCTGTCGTGGCTGCTCAGGTGTGGTCTGGGCATGGCCCTGCCCCTCCCAGCTGCCAGGTGCTGCCGTCTCTGGGGGCGGCGCTGAGGCTCCCGGAGCTGCTGGTCGGCCCTTGCTAAGAACAGATGTCTGAGCTCACGGCCCCGGGGCGGCCCTCAGCAGGCTGGCCTCTGGGGCAAGTGTGAGCCCCCTCAGACACCTGCCTTGCTCCCCGGGAGGGTCCTGCCGCATCCCCTTTGTGGGACCCTGGCCTGGCCTCTGTCCCCTCCCCTGCCCTGGGGCCTCCCCAGAGCTCTCTGACACCTCGCCTGGCACAGAGCTGGGGGCGGGGCAGCGAGGAGGAGCCCCACCGCCTTCAGCAAACCTCTGTTGCTCGTTTGACCCCCACTTCTGGGGGGTGGCGAGGGCCCCACCAATCACCCCAGAGATCACACCGCCAGCTGTGTTCCCCAGTCCCCCGAAGCACACCCTAACCCGCAGCGATGTCGAGGCTGAGGCCCTCTGGGGCCGGCTTGGCCTGTTACTGCTGAGTCTCGGCGCCTCTTGCTGCTCCCGCCCGGCCCTGCTCCCCGACCTGGGGGACTCGACCTGTGGCCACAGTCTAAGGAGGGAGGAGGCTGGGCCGCTCGCTCTCGTTTTTCAGTGGCCTTCTGAGATTTTCCCAGAGGGCGCAGCAGCCACGCTGGAGGGGGCGCCGCCCCTGGTGCTGACCCAGGGCGTGTGAAGCGGGCGGGTCACACTTGCCACCTTCTCCCTCGGGTGGGGCCGTGAGCTGTCTGGCCTCTTGGCTGCTCTCCAGGGCCAGGACAGGAACCTGCTTCCGAGCCCGATGGCCACGTCCTGGGGGGCAGGAGACACCGAGGAGTCCAGCCCCAGACAAGCCCTCCCGGCCTCTGGTGGGTGCGTGGACCCGAGACCGTCTGCGTGGACCAGGAGACCGGGTCAGGGGAGGCTGGAGCACACGGTGCCCGGGAACCCCTGGGCCCCCGCCAGGCGTGGCAGCGATGCAGCTCAGCACCCCTCGAGCTTGACAGGCTGGGGCGGGGCCGACCTGACAGTCTGAGGGCACAGGAGCCCCTGCAGCGAGTTCCCCCGTCCAGCCAGGCCCGGAGAGCCTGCGTGTCCCACGCAGAGCAAAGGTTCCCGAGAGCCCACTTCAGACGCCCCCCAAACTTCCTCCTCGCACTCGGGGAGCACTGGCGGGGAAGCCGTGGTCACAGATGCGCGGGGACAAAACAGAAACAAGGCCGCAGAACTGGGCATTTCCCGGGAGACGCCGGGTTTCCCTTTCAGTGTCATTTCCAGATCTTTCTCAGAATCAGCGGCGCGGGCTCTGTCTACACAGGCGCGTGACCAAAGGCTCCCCCGAGCCCGGCGCGGCTCCCCGGCCGGCCCGGCTCTGTCTGCCCCGCTGCCGCCTCGCACCCCTCGGCCCGCGCTGCTCCCCCGGCGGCCGCGGCGCGTCCTGGGCTCCTTCCTGGCCTCCTTCCTGGCCTCCTTCCTGGCTTCGCTGCGCGCGGCGTTGCTGTCCGGGCCGCCCGCTCCGCGATGTGTTTCCCCGAAGGCCTTTGGGTGGATTTTGCTGGGATCAGAAGTGATTACTTTGCAAAGTTCATGTCCAGCGTCAGTGTCTTCTTCGCCCCTGAATAAACGTTTCCTCGGCCGACGCGGAGGCCGCGGGTTTCTGGGCCGGGCGCCTCGCTCTCCGCCGGCCCCAGCCCCGCGGCCGCTGCACGTCCTCCCGCGGACAAGAGACTCCTGCACAGACCCGAGGCATTTTCCGCAGACGCGAGGTGCCGGCCGGGCGGGAGCCTCCCCAGCCTCTACCCACGCGGCCGCCCTGGGGCCTGCCTGAGTCCTCCCCGGGTCGCGGCTGGGGCCCCCATCAGAGAGCCTGGGGACCCCCGACACCTGAGGCCGAGGAGGACCCCCATCTCCCGTCGCGGGGCAGGTGCCCCTGCCGCCTGCCTGAGACCCCGGTGCCGGCGTCGCTGCCCCGCGGGGAGGCGCCCGACCTCAGCGATGAACAAGCCGGGTGCTGTCAGGTGCTGAGGGTCCTTCTCCAGCTGGCAGGGGCAGCTGGTGGTAGAAGCCTGGGGAACGTCCGGGGCAGCAGCTGGCACAGGCGGGTACCGGGACCTCACTGCTGCCCCTAGCTCAGGGCGACTGCCCCCGTGAGACGCCCCCTCCCTTAGGGCTGGACGCCCAGACGGAGCCGCAGGGACTCGGGTCGGGGAAGAACAGACAGCAAAGGCCATGGGCAGATGCCAGTGGCGGGGTCACAAGGCAGCCCATCTGCGCCCCCAAGGGCCCCGGCTGCCTTCCTGCTCTGGAGTCTGATCTGCCAGCCTCCCTGTCCACCCCACGCGGCCAGCCAGAGAGCCAGATGGTCTGGGTTTGGGGAGACCCACCCGGCAGGTGGGGGACCGGCCAACCACCCAGGTAGCTGCTGGTTCTCGGCCCCTCCTGTGGTCACTTAGCGCCCCAAGGTCCAGACCCCAGCAGGGGCCCACGTGAGGGACCCTGGATGCCAGGACCTGACTCCCACAGTGCCCCTGGGGCCTGTCCCTCTGCCTGGGTGGGGTTAAGTTTGGGGATGGACACTTGGATCGTGACCAAGGCCCGTGTGGACAGCCCCACAGCCTCCTGCTCCCCCAAGTCTCGCCAACATGAAGTTAGTGCACAGACTTCAGAAATAGGTCGAGTCGACCTTTTATTAGCAGCCCCCGCCCCCGACCTCAGCGCAGAGTGTTTTGTTTCTGCTCCAAAGTCTTACCTGGAGTTTCGAGTTATGAAACAGCAGAAGGGGGTGGGGGAGGGCGGGGCAGGTCCCGACGCCCCCTCCCTGCAGAGCACCCCCCCCCCAGGACCCAGCGCGGACACGGACTCGCCGCAGAAACGGGCAGTTTGGCTTTTTTATTAATTCAAATAGGACACCCCACCCCCCCACGCCCCCGCTGCCTGACCTCAATCTGTTTCTAATCATGGGGACTCACGACTCCCTGGGGCCGCTCTCGGGATTTCTCTCCTGTGTCAGCTCGAATACTCACTCCCGAGGCCTGACTGACCCGCGCTCCTTAGCCGGGGGCCGTTCACCCTCTCCCTGTTGCAAAGTGCAGACTCAGGACAGATGTGCTGCCGCGGGGGGCCACCCCCTCAGGCATCTGGGGCAGAGACCCGGCAGAGAGGAGCGCCAGTTGGGAGGAGAGCTGTAAATAGACGGGACTCCTCGGGCTTGGGGTTTTGGGGTGTACCCACAGGCTGCACGCCCAGGCCCCACGCCAGGGCGGGCGGGAACGTGGTCTGGGGGTGGGGAGCTTGCACAGGAGCTGACCTCGTTTCTGGAATCTGTGCTTTTTGGTGGGAGGCATGGAATCCTCCAGGTTTCAGCCAGAGCTTCCTCCAGAGCCGCGTTAGCAGACTTGCAAAAGCTGAAGGCTTCTGGAAGCCTCTCTCCAAAGCACAGGGCGTGTCCGTCCTCCGAGGATGCGCTTCCTGATTGGAAAGAAGGCCCCTCCTTCCCAGGGGTGTCTGGGGGGCGAAGCAGGCCTCAAGTGCCTCCCCGCCCCGGTCCCAGCCACCTGCTGCCTGCCCCACCTGCGCTCCTGCTTCCACGCTCCCCGGCCAGGCAGGATGGAGGCGGCCCCCTCTGGGCGTTCCTTTCGAGTAGGGCTGTCACATTCCAGGACTGAGCAAGGTCTCAACTCAAAGACGAAGCCCCCAGACAGCCACTCTGAACGTCCAGCTTTGTTACTGAGACGGTGTGGTCAGACCCCAGCTTCACATCCTCGGAAACAACCCTTCTGGGTCACTGGGGCGTGAGCTGGCTGCCCTGTGCTCTGGGGGTGTTCAGTACACTCCTGGCCCCACCCGCTGGATCTCCCCAGCACACCCCCACCTCGGGGGCTCTCAGACTTGCCAGGTGGCCAGGAGAGCAGGGGACACCCCCTTGTTGAAAACCTCTGAGTTAAAGGAGCTTTGGGGCTGTAGTGACATGGCCTTTCCTGAGCCAAGTTTGGGGCCTGGTTTCCTGAGGCCCAGAAACAATGCCCTCTGAGACCCGTTTGGCTGTCCCACCCGCTGCCCAAACCCAGAGCTCATGGCCAGTGACTGCTCACCCCACTTCCATCCAGCAAACCCGCTGCTGGGGTTGATACAGAAGACCTGGAGCGGGATCCCAAGGAGACATTGCCCCCTGTTCTCTGCTGCACCACTGACAGCATCGCAGAGGCAGGACAAGCCGAGTGCAGATGAGTGGCCTGGACACACAGCAGAACACCATTCAGCCTTTGAGGGAAATTCTGCCACATGGGGCCCTGTGCAAGACTCAAATACTGGCTGAGTCCACTCATCTGAAGAATCTACTGTACCCTCAGCAGACAGCGAAGATGGGTGTGGCTGGACCAGGGAGGAGGCCACGGCTCTGTGGGTCAGCGGGGGCGGGGGAGGTTCCATTAGGTTAACTTGGGGTCCGGATCTGCGGGGTGACGGAGCCTCTCACCCACGGTGGACAGTGTGCCCTGGATGGTGCATGCTGACGATTCCACACTGACTGTTCTTAGCGCTGAAAAATCAAATAAATAACTACAAGGGGGAGTGGGGAATGACTTGGTAGTGGAGGTGAAGCCCTTGGCTCAGGAAGGAGCAGGATCCTGGGGCCTGGAGCTCTCCCGCACACACGGTGTCTCCTCAGTGAGCTGCCCAGCCTGAGTAGCGGCGCATGCTGGGTGGCTGCACGGACCCTCAGGGCATTTGCAGCCTTTGCCTGAGACATGAACTACAAGCTAAAACCTCGCCATATTTTATTAGACAACCTACACTTAATTGGAAATAAGTTGATGGACTCAAGGCTGTCATCTGAGTAGGCGCTGGGGACTGGTCAGCAGCGGAGGCGGCGACCTGTCTGCCAGGAGGCTCGACCGGGTCTCTGAGTGCAATGAGGGGAGCGTGACGGGGCAGGAGCGACATGAGTACTTAACAGCAATAACACAGGGAGCCAGAGGTTAAAAGATGTTGGGGAGAAACATGTTCCAAGACCATTTTCTCCAGAATAAAATTTTCATAAAGAGCTCTAAGTCTTTTTTATGGCCAGTGAAAACATCGTTGCGAAATTAATGATGGGTCTGAATGATAAATCGGCTTCCACACAGAAGCCCTGGCTTTATCGAAACATGCTTCTGTGTCCACGGCTGCAAATGAGATAAGACGAGAAGGTGCCGGCAGGCTGCCGGCCCTGCCGCCTGATTTCATCCATGTCTTGGAAATAAAAATATAGTCTCACAAAGATCTATTTTTCCTGCAAAAGTCGGTAGTTTTCTCTCTTTTTAAGCTAAAATATGCTTACTGTGGCTGTGAAGCCTCCTGGTTTGGGTCAGAATCCTGTGTTTTGACCTCATGGCTTTTCCACCCCGCAAAAGCGAGAGCTCAGGGCGTGGGTCTGCTCGCCCAGGCCCTACTGGCCACTGGCTTGGCCCCATTATCCGTCCTTGCCGGCACCTCCACACCTGCCTCTGCTGCAGCGGCTTGGATCCGCCCTTCCACGCGCAGACAGGCCCCTTGGCCGCCTCTTCTCCCTCCACACGCGGGCCCTCCAGGTGATTTGCGGACTCCGTGATCCGCAGCCTCTGACCAGGGCCACTTTCCGCCAGGAAACCTCCTGAGCACCCCCTCAGCCCATCCAGGCACCAGCTTGGCCCAGACACAGGTTCTGGAGCAGAGAAGGGGAACTGGGAGGCGCTCCCCACCCCACCCGACCCCAGCCTCCCAGCAGCCAATCAAACCTGGGTGCTCAGTGGCCCCGGGCCCTGCGCTGCACTTACAGGAAAGCTCTAGGAGCAGAGTGAGCCAGCACAACAGCTGGCGCAGGGTGGCGAGGAGCCGCTCGCTTCCTGCCTCCAGCTGCATAAACTCCTCCTTTCAAAAGATCTGAGTTTTCAGGCAGGAGAGGGGCGAGCCTGTGGTCACCCCAGGGTGCACCTCATGCGTCTCTGGTCAAAGGCCACAGATAGCCCCCTCACCCCCAGCCCCCAAAGGGCCTTGCCATGCTTCCCAACCCCCTCGGTCTCCGTCCAGACGTGCAGATGGACTCAAAGCAGGACAAGGGGTCGGAGCAGCAACAACCACAGACCCATCCCAGGTGCCCCCTGCAGCTGTGGTGAAGGGGGTGGTGTCCACAGCACAGGCCCCTCCCCGTGGTCGGGGCGAGGGCGGCTTTGGGGATACAGGAAAACTCACCAAGCTCTTGGGGTTAGCAAGTTAACAGAGGCACGCGCCATGGTGCCTTTTATGTCGGAATAGACAAAGCTGTCTTGGATATTTTCCTTGGCTCCCTCTCTAGGATGGACGGATGGACCGATGGATGGACATTCAAATCCACAGAACATTCCAGAAGGAGTCACAGCACCGATTATGTGGTTTCCTCCCAGGAGGGCAAAGGGAACAGGCAGGCAGGTGGGGGGGCTGGTCAGAAAGGACTTTAAGCTCATCTGAACTGTTTCCATTTTATTTTTCTATAAGTGAATATATTCACATATTGATACTAAATTAAATATTAATCCCTTTTTGGGAAGATGAGCCATAAAATGTTCATGGAAATGTGTGGCAAGGACCGCTGATGAGGATGAAAAGGAGAAAGCACATCAGAAATACTCAGACGCCACTTAAGCATCTGCTTCGCTCCTCAATTAGAGGAAAATAATTGGGTTACTCGCGGAAAGAAGGCGGACGAAGAAAATATGTCTAGTCCATCACGCCAAGCTGTTACCAGTTTACAGGCATCTTCACAAAGCGTTGCCCCGAGCCCGAGGATGTTCCTATTGGACACTTTGGGTAACGCTGCTGGTTGCTAAGAGCTGCATAAGGCGGAGGCCCAGCAATTCAGTTCTCGCATCCTTGCAGCCGGGTTTGCCCTTATAAATCACAGCCATTAAAAAAAAAAATACAACGGAGGCCGTTGAGAGCTAAGAACACCGCCATGCCCATACCTACGGAGCAAGGTACAGATTGTCACGGCCTGGGGGGCATAGACGTCATTACTCCGCATCTGCAGAGCTGAACTGGCCCCCAGACCACCGGCCAGGCAGAGGGCTGGAGGCGGAGGGGACAGAGCTCAGGACACCCCACCAGGAGAGGCCACGACCTGGACATTTGTTTTGCTGTCTCAGCTACACGCCTTCTTTTTTCCCCTTGGAAATAACCCTGCTTTTCACTGATGACTGGCTACGTGATTTATGGGGCCCAGTGCCAGGTATAAATGTGGGTCCCTCTTTCAAGCACTGTTAAGAATTCCAAGACATGCCAGCCTAGCAGTCCCATAAGCACGGGCCCTCAGGAGCGCAGAGGGCAAGCAGAGGGCCTGTCCTTTCTCCCCCTGTCCTTCCACAGGGTGGAAGCAGAAGCCCTGAGCTACCCCGCATCCCTGAACCCCAGGATCAGCTCAGGCATCGGCGTGAGATGCAAGTCGGAGTGGGCGGTCAGTCCCGTGGGATCCTGGTCTGTGTCCCCAGTGTGGGCCCCAGGACCTGTGCCCAGCAGTCACTGGCAGCCTTTGTGTGACCAGGAGGAGAGAAACTCAAGCAGTACCAAGCCCCAGGCAGGGCCAGAGACGGCTCTCACCACCTCTGTGAAGCCCTTCGGGCTTCCTTCCCCATCACAGCAGCCAATCCGGCCCTACTTGTTGAAGCAATTTTGAGTTGGGTTTTCTGCCATTTCCACCAGAAGCAGCCTGCCTGATGTCAACGCTCACAGATGCTTCAGATGTGCATGTTTCACAACCTGCTTGTGGATGGCACATTAAAATGTGCATGCCATTTGCCCCATTTCTGTTCCAGGAATTTCTCCTACAGAAACCCGCACCCAATTACGCAAGAATGTGCTGTATCAGTGGTCTTCGTGGCCTGGTTTGTAACAGTGAAAAATTGAGACCAGTCACATCTCCATCAGCACAGAACTCACTGAGCAAACTACAGGCATCTCAGTGCTTGGAAGAAGGGAGGGAGCTGGAAGAATAGGGTGAGTCGCGCTTCCCCAGAAAAGGTGTTCAGGATTTGTGAAGTGGAAAGAAAAAAAAATAAAAGCAAGTTGTCCACGAATGTTTTCGTGCAACCTCACTTTTGTAAAATACGTCAACAATAAAATGCTGGCAAATATCTGTGGAGGAAGGAATTGCTGGAGAATCGGGGGATTAGGTGGAGGGGCTTTTCACTGCTACGGAAGACATCAAAATTCAAATGCTGCAGAAATCTAATGAGGACGGATCGCTCTGCTCAGAAAAAAGGAGAAGGCATTTGAAATTCCAAAGCGTGCACGCAGCGCTGGGGTTCCAGTGTTAGATAAGCCCCATCTGCGGCGCCTGCCAGCGATCCCTCGCTCCGTGTCCACAGCGAGGACCCCCCGCGTGTCCCCTGGCGGGTCACCTCCCTGCACACGGAGCCACACCCCTGCTGACGGTAACAGGCCCGAGAGGCTGCTTTGGGGCAGGAGCCTCTGGTGAGTTTCGCTTCTATCTGGGTGCCCGGCCTGAGCTCCGGGGCCTCCCTCCTCAGGGTAGGATGCCGTGACTGCACAGCTGCTCCTGGGCGGGGGACGGGTCTCTCCCCGGGGCCCAGCTGTGCCCATGTGTGCAGAGCTGCTGCAGTGTGGTTTTAGGGCGCGAGTGAGATGGTGGAAGAGTCAAGGGCACAGGTGCCTCCCGCACAGGGACTGAGCACAAGACCGCAGAGCAAAAAGATGGGGACTTGGAGAAACAGAGGGAACCCGCCGTCTGAGCGCTGAGCGCTGGGGGACAGGCCGGGCGGGGGATGGCGGCTGGTTGGGCCATCCCGGGGGTGTTCCAAGTCCTGTTGCTCATCTTAAGGAAACTGTACAGTGCTGGGCACTTCTGACCAAGAGCTGGTGCTGTGATCGCCCCATTGGGGCCCTCTGCTGCTCTGCAGAGGGGTGGGTGGGGCAGAGGGAGGGAGCGGTGGAGGCCCGGGGGCTGCCTGGGCAAAGGTCAGGTTGGTGAGCTTTGAGTTGATTGTCTGAGTTGAGTTGGGGCTCAGACCTGGAGCAAGGCCAGCAGCTCCACTCTCACAGGGTCAGGCAGCAGTACCCCCTCGGCTTAGGAGGCGCTGGTGGGGGCTGGTGGGGGCTGGTGGGGGCTGGTCGGGGCTGGTGCAGGCTGGCGGGGGGGGGGCACTGGCAGGGGCTGGCGCGGGCTGGCAGGGGCTGGCGGGGACTGGTGCAGGATGGTGGGGGGTCGCTGGTGGGAGCTGGTGGGGGCTGGCGGGGGCTGGTGCAGGCTGGTGGGGGGGTACTGGCAGGGGCTGGCGCAGGCTGGCGGGGGCTGGCGGGGGCTGGAGGGCTGGGTCTCAGCCCAGCTCTCTTTCACTGCCACCCTCAAGGACAGACTCTCTTGGTGATGTCCACCACTCCCACACAGTCAGCCCCTGCCCAGCCCTTCAGGTCACCCCACAGTCCAGATGACCCCCTGGATGTGCCTCTGAATGGGGAGCCCTGAGGCCTGCTTGGACTCCTGCCGAGACCCAGGACTGTCAAGGCGCCCCCCGGCTTTCGGAGTTGAAGGTAACAAAGCGGGTGAACAGCCGCCATGGTCTGAACCGTCCCCCACAGTGACCGTGTCATGGCCACGCTGGCCTTCCTGGCTCGGGCCCTCCTGTCCATGCCCTTTGCTGACCACGGCTCCGCTGGCCGCAACGGGCGAGAGATTAAATCGAACCTGGATCCTTCATCAGCTGCCACATCCAAGGAAATCGGCCCTATCAGGGCCCGGGCAGTGTCTGGAGCCTCCTGGGGGCTCGAGGGAGCCCCTGGGCCCTGGACATTATAATCCCAAAGCCACCGTCTGGCTGTGAGGCCAAGTGCGGCCCCAGGGCCCTGACGCGAGAGGCCTGGTCCCCGGAGTCCCGGCTCACATGTTAATGCCCTTTTGATTATTTGCCGTCGTTAATTCAAGAAGATGCACAGCAGGCAGGTAGGAATATCGCAAAGTCAACCAGCCTTAATCCCCAGCTAATCCCCGGTCAACTAACTACATCCTTCCTTTATTAAAAAAAAAAAAAAGCAGGAAAGGAGAAGGCGCTCAGAATCCTTTGTTGAGAGCAACGTGTGAGGCGAGGAGAGGCCCCTCCCGCGAGAGCAGGCGCTCCCTCCCACACGCGGGCAGTCACGGCTCACGCCGCTTCCCCACGCGCGTGTTTCCGGATCCAACCCAGTTCTCATGTTCTTTTTTTTTTTTTTTTTTTGATTTATTTATTTATACGTAGAACTGGGGTGCAGTCCAGAGATGTGGGGGGGTGAGAGGACTCCCCAGAGACAGAGTGGGGAGCAGAACAGGTGGATCCACTGCTGAGGGGAGCAGCAGGGAAACGGGGGGGTCTGCTGCGCCCTATGAGTCACTGCCTGGCCAGGGATGGACTCAGGCCGCAGCAATGATAGCTTGAGACTAACCCCCAGACCACCAGGGAGGTCCCCCAGTTCTCATTATTCTCAACATAAATGTGTTGTGATTTTTGAATGAAAAATCCCTTCCCAGTCCGCTGTCTACGGGGAGGGACTCTGGATGCTGGCGTCAGGAGCGCACCATGGAAGCAGACCAGAAGGTGGACACTTGGCCAACTTGGCTTTTTTCCGAAAAGGTCATAGAGACAAACTTCAGATTGGTCACGTTTACCAGGTCGCCAGAGGCCGGGACGCCGCAGGGATGTCTCACATCGCCCACTGGGGTGGCTGCCCCCGGGCAGAGGTGGCCAGCGCCTCGGGCTGGCTTGATTTCAAAGGAAAGGCGGCCCCTCGCCCTGCCCCGAACGGAGTCCCTCTGAGGGCTGCGTGGGAGCAGAAAACGGAAACGGCATGTCTCCAGCCGGGCCGGGGACAGCAGCCCCTGGAAACTTGGTCACCCCACTCAGGCGCCGGAGCCCCAAGCCAGCCCGGGGCCCCCTGAGCGGAGCAGGACCAGACAGTCCCTGGGCCCCCCGGGCCTGGGGAGAGGCGCGCGCAGCCCCGGACATGGCGCCGAGCTGGGTGAGGCCTGGGCCTGCCGGCAGCCCGTTGGGGGCGGCCACCTCCCCGTGTCCCCCCCAGGGGATGGCGCCCGCGCCGGCGACGATGTGTGACGTGTCCAGAGCAGAGTCGGGCAATCGCTTTTATTTCATTTCTTTTTTTTTTTTTTTTTTTTTAGTAGCCACATCTGGCTAATTGATTTTTTTTTTTAATTTATTTATTTATACAAGCACTGGGTACAGTCAAAAGCACAGGAGGGTGAGAGAATTCACCAGAGCCAGAGTGGGGAACAGAACAGGCAGAGTGACGAAATACACTGCTGAGGGGAGCAGTGGGCGCGGCAGGAGAGGTCTGTCGCGCCATGTGGGACCCTCGCCCGCGGCCAGGGATCGAACCGGCGCCGCAGAGGCTGCAGGCAGCTTCGCAGCCCAGTGCTCAACCGCTGCGCCACCAGGGGAGGCCCTTATTTCATTTCTTCGTGGAAGTTAACAGTTCATGGACTCAGAGGCGTCCGTCAGCTTTGCCCAGGGCAGCCTTGGCCTGAGGCCCGGTCCTGGGTGGAGAGCAGGCGCGAGACCGCGGAGGCCAGTGCCGGGCCTGCAGCCGGGCGGTGGTTTCATTCTGGGTCTCAGAGCAGGGCGCCCGGGCAGCTGGCACGGGGTGCAGGAGGGGACTCACCCCAGTGCTCTCTTGCTTGTGCTTGTTCACCCCAAGTTCCTCCCAACAGGCAGCGGCGCGTGTCCGGAGCTGCCCGTCCTGCAGTGGGAGGTTGCACAGATGTGCTACGGGAGGCTGCCCGGCCCGGACCTGGAGATAGTTGACAGGATCTCAGGAATTCTGACCCGCTGAGATGGGAGCAGCAGAGGGGAGGCCTGGGCGTGGTGGGGCGGGGCCCTGGCTCTCTCTGGCGGTCCTGGCCTCTGGCCTGAGTGCCCCCTTTCGCCAGCAGCTGGGCTAGCCGCCGGGAGGGACAAGTTGCAGGATGGGATGCAGGGGACACAGCAGCCGCGGGACAGAGCTTCTGCCTCCCAATCCTGCTGCTGCCCCTCGCAGTGCAAAGGGAGGAAGCAGGACCCCCGAGGGAGCCTCCAGAGCCGGAGGCCAGCCCAGGCGCCCCTGGGGGGCCAGTGAGCTCAGCATGTTTCTGAGTGTGGTAAACCCTCCCCCGGACCCCTCGCCCAGAACCTCGTCCAGGGGCTGGGTCACATCCCCGCCAGCTCCCCCGCCCCCTTCTCGCACTGCCATTGTGCTGGAACCCTCTGAAGCTTCAAGAAAGCCTTTTATTTCCCAATCAAAAGGGGAGAACCCTAACATCTCACGGCACGAGGAGGCCTGGGAGGTCGCCCGTGTCCACCCTCCACTCGCGGGGCTACTTTTAATGGAGCCAGACAAACGGGAGCTTTTCCACACATTTGCTTAACAAGGGCCGTCCTTTCTCTCTCCGTGGTGTAGGAAGAGGCTAATTTTAACACATCAGAGGAGATATTTAAAGGACCGAGCAATGTACAGTCAGGTGCGCCAGCCACGCCGCGAGCACCGCAGGTGACCGTGAGGGCCCCGGCCTTCCAGCGGCCTGCGGGACCCTCGCCCCTCCAAGGGCCGGCCGCGCCGGCCGCGATCCCGGAGATGGGACACGCGTGTGCCGGGCCCGCGGCAGGCGAGATCGGGGCACTTGGCTAAACTGCTCCATAAATGACGCCTCGAGGAAAACGCCTGATCGTGACCGCTGCCTCATCAAAGCCCACCCCAGGCCCCTGCTGCGTGCTGCGCTTGGCCACCGCAGGCGACACCCTCGCCTTTTGCATATTTTTTATCTCATTTTCTGAATACCCCCAAAATTACACCAACAAAAGGAGAGCGATGATCTGGCCCTTCCGGTCCCCAGAAGAAAGAAGCGTTTGTGGGCGCCTAACACCTGTTCAGGGGAGCCCTTCGGCCCTGAGCCTGGGGTTTTGGGAAAGCAGTAGCAAGTTGGGGGGCAAGGATGAAAGAGGGGGGCACTGCCTCACAGTCGGGGCCTCGCGGGAGCTTGGGGAGGAGCAGCTAAGGCCTCCTGAGGCCAGGGCTGCAGAGGCCTCAGCGGCTGGGGCCGCGCCTGCAAGCACATGCCTTTGCTGGGGAGCAAGGCCTGAGGCCCCTCCTTCACCTAAGCTCTCCAGGCCTCTCCGGGCTTGGCCCTCAGTGTGGACAGGCCTGCTCTGTCTCCCAGGGGTTCGCAGCCGGGGTCAGTTTTGACTTGCAGAGCATGGCTAGACTGGAGGCATCTGGGGTCTGTCACTTCTAGGGAAGGAGCATTCCTGCAGCCAGCAGGTGGAGTCCAGGGCTGCTGCTCAGCACCCCAATGCCATTGGGCAGGGGAGGTCCCCTGGAGCCTGTGGCTGATATTCTGAAACCACCCTAGAGGCTGGGTGGACTGGGGAGTCACCCTTCCCGCCCCTGCCGGCCACCCCGCGTCAGAGGTGGCTGGAGGTGAAGCCGGCTGTGGGTGGGCAGAGCAGTGAGGACAGAGAAGGGGAGGCACCGCCCGCCTGCCCACAGGGCTGCGTCCTCAGGTTCTGCTGGACGGAGCTGGCCAGGCCTCTCCAGAGGCGCTGCTCCCCCAGGCGGGAGGCGGCGCTCCCGGGCTGGTCTCGTGCCATCCCCCTGGAATGACATGATGTTGGGTGGCTGTCTCAGGAGCGTGCAAGGGGCGCAGGGGTGACGCATATGTAACTGCGCCGGCAGGGAGCCCCCCCCAGACTTGCCATTGCTTGGGGAGACCGAGTCAGCCCAGCAAGAGCCGACAGAACAGGCTGGTCCACTCCAGAGCAAAAGGCCAGGGGCGCGGAGGCCGGGGCGCTGGTCCCAAACAGACTGAGCTGCTGGCAATGGTGCCAGCCCTGCCCGGGGCCGCCGTCTGACGGTCGCACAGCCTCGGGCGCAGGAGTCGCAAGGGCCCCTGTGCAGGGGAGGAGGGGCCGAGGGCGCAGGTGCTCCGAGCCGCATGGTGCCGGCGCGTGGCACGGGAGGGCAGGGCGGGGGAGCCCTGCTGCGGGGACCCCTGCAAGTGCTCCCTCAAAGCCAACAGTGTCTTCCCTCTGCAATGTGGCTGCAGCCGTCTTCTTCTTCTCCCCGTCATCTTATTATGAAAAACTTCACACATGCAAGAACGTCACAACAATTATGCCGCCGCCTGGCTGCTGCCATTCACATCTGACTCGGCTTCCCTTTCCCGACGTCCACCTGCTCATCCCGCTGTCCCATGCATTACGGAGAAGCAGGCCGAAGTGCCCCCCAACACATGCGGCAAGCACAGAGTTAAGTGGAGCTTAATTTTCCTTAGGTTTCTCCCTTCTCTTTTGAGAGGAACTTCATATGCAATGAAATGCACAGCCCTGAAGTGTCTGATGCAATGAATTTTGACAAATCATACATCTGTGAAATCCAAGCCCTCATCAAGATTACATTTTCATCACCCCAGAAAATTCCCTCCTGCCCCCCTCTCCCCAGGCAATCCCGATAAACAAAAGCTAATAGAGTTTGCAGCCGCAGGCCCGCCCACCAGGCGTGGAGGCAGCTCGCCTGCAGCAGCCCAACAACAAAGCCGGGCAGGCCGGGCAGGTGCTACCAGGGTGGACCCAGACACCCCAGCCAGGACGGGGCGAGAGGCACAGTCACAGGAGGGGAGGGGCTGGGGTGCGGCTGCTCCCTCCCCAAGGTTTCAGAGCGGAAATTCCTCCTGCGGAGGGAACCGGAGCCCAGGTCTGCACCCGGGCTTCGCGGGACGGTGCCCACCTCCGACTCTCCCCTGCTGGCACCGCCCCTGCTGAGCATCAGCGGGTCAGGGGGGTCAGGGCCCTCGGCCCCTCTCACCGGCCATGCCCTCCAGGCCAAGAGTGTCCCGGCTGCTGGTGCTGCCCCCAAGCCCAGGCCCCCAGGGCTGATCACGCGGGCAAAGGACTCCCCAGATGCGGGAGAGGGCGGGCGGGAGTCGGGTGTTTATTAATCAGCAAGAAAGAAAAGACAGCTCTGGGGAGCCCTCTCTGGGCGTGAGAGACGCCCCGAGGTGCCAGAGCTGGGGTCGGCAGGCTTCAGAGCTGGGGTTTTGAGGACAAAGGCCTGGAGCGGTGTTGGTGAGTCAGCAAGCGGTGGGCTTGGCTGAAGCCGACCAGCCCGGCTGTGCCCACTTCTCGCTCTGATGGTGAGCTCGGGCAGGGGCTCGGGGCGTCAGGCCCATGACTGGGGCGGGGATGGGCGCTGCCCTTGGGGGCTGGGTGCCCGCAGCTCCAGTTTGAACTGGTCTGGCTTTCCAGGCGCCTGAAACAACACCCCCACAACAGGGAGGCGTGAGGCGCTGCCTGCAGGGTCCAGCTCCCTCAGATCTGCAAGGACCTGCTTGTTCCTCCGTGGCTCCGGCTGTGCTGGGCTGTCGAGGAGGGTGGGGCTGGGCGTGGCCCCGCAGCCAACCTGCCGAGGGGTCAGGGCCGGTGCAGGCCCCACGGAGGAGACAGGGAAAGAAGTCGCACGCCAGGGGTCGCATACGTGACAGCAGATGTCGGACGGTCACTGCGAGCAGCCGAGCCTCGCGACCAGGGGCCACAGGCCGAGGGAAGAAACCGATGGTCACGTGTTTACTCACAGGACAAAGACATTAATATTCGCTTTGACATTTGAAATGGAAATGGCGATACCTCCTTAAAAAGACTTTTTAAAATATGCATTACGTCCCCAAAGTCACCATCCTAGCAATTACAAACACACCAGAAACATTCCATTACCGTCAGGAAGAGCGTCGGGACCTGCCTTTTACCAATACTAATGTGTCGCCCTGTTCTGGGAGCTCTGAACGAAGCAATTAGACAAGAGCATCAGAGCAGGTGTGGCCGCTGGAAGGTGCTGAGCTGTCACCCTTTCCAGATAATAAGGTTGTGGGTGCTCCCGGATAAAACCCAAATAATAGAAAAACCACTAAAATGGCAACTTACAGTCATGTGATCAGTTCTAAATAATTTACAGGGATCCATATCATTTACAATCTCATCTGCCCAACAAGTTAGAAAATACAAAATTTAGAAAATCACGTGGGGTAGAACCCAAGCCCAAAAACACCTGGAAGGTAACAAATCAATAAATGTCCAGGATGTGAATGAGGAAATAATCAGCACCCACGATCCCTGAGAAGATTCCCAGTTGTTTCCCGGATTAGTGTTTAAATTCAGCATAATCCCGGCGCCGGATACGTCTCACCTGGGGTAAAACGTGATTCTAAAGCGTGTCTGGAAGTGGAAACATCTCCTAGTGATCAAGAGAATTCTTGAAAAGAGGAGCTCGAGGAACTAGTCTTGGCAGGTATCAACAATGCATCGCGCGGTGACAGGTGGGCCCGGCAGGGAGGCGTGGCAGGAACCAAGCGGCAGCGCCGGGAGACAGAGCTCTCGGGCCGGCCGGGACGGGCGCTCGGCGCAGCACAGCGGCCCTCGCCATGCGCGGGAAGGTGGAGACGCGGCAGCTGAACAGCCGCTCGGAACATGTTCAACTGGACCCCAAATGCACGCCTGCCTCCAGGGAAGCAAGGAGAGGTCTCGGTGAAAAGAAAAAGCTAGAAGAAAACGCAGAGCAGTGTGTCCTCGGTCATTACGGGGGTGACGTTCTACACACACTGTCAGCATCAGAAGTGCAAAATAACACATTTATAAAACTAGCGCGAGACGGTGAAGCCACCCGAATGGCGCAGCAGACCCTCAGCAAGGCCACAGGCAGCGACAACCCCACAACGCGCATCGCCAAGGGGTAACACCCCATGCGCAGCACTCCGACCAATCAAGAAGAAAACAAATGGAGAGGTGGGTTAAAACCCTGGCAAAGGATCCAAATGGGCCTTTTACAAATGGAGAAATTCAAAAGGTGAGTGGAGCTTTTGGAGCCCATTAGGAGCAAAGAAATAAAAACACAAAGTCATTTTTCATTCATTCAGGTCAGCCAGGAAAGAAGACATGGGCACGAACCACCCAAACCAGCCCGCGGGGCCCTTCTCTGCCCTGCCGAGGTGCCTGCAGCGTGGGCGCAGCTGTGCAAAAATAGGGGGTGCTCACACCCTGCACCCTAGTCACCCCATTTCCAGGAATTTCTTCCAAGGATCCTGTTTCAGAAGTGGAGGAAACACACACACCAGAAAGCACCCCAAGTGCCCTCAGACTGAGCACTGCTTTCCCCGTCCCCCAAATCCATGCGCTGAGACTCTCCCACTTGACGGTTCCGGAGGGGCGCCCTCCAGGGTGACAAGGCCACGAAGGTGGAAGCCGCCTTCACCCCGCACCCCCAGAGCCCGGGCTCGCCAGGCAGGCGTGGCCCGGGACCCCACAGAGTGGGTTGGCCCAAGGCACACAGGGTTGTCACACAGAGCCTCGGGGTGTCCCCAGCATCAGCCGGTAACCCCCTTGTTCTGGGAGCACGCAGGGCCTGGACCCTGGCCAGCGCGAGCAAGTCCAGAAGGGACGCGGCGGTGTATCAAAGTGGGGGCGGGACCAGGTGGCCCCTGCTCACGCCTGCCTCCTCTCACGGCCCGCGCGCTGGCAGGACGGGTGCGTCAGCGTGGAGGAGGCCGCGCAGCCCCGGGGTGCTCTGGGAGACGAATGGGCGCCTCGAGCCCGACAGAAAAAGCAAACGCACAGAGCCCGGGTTTTGGTCCTCGATGCCCCCTCTGTTGTCCTCTCACAGAGGGACTTTGGGGACCTCCCTTCACCCCTCGGAGCCCCCATGAAAGAGGGGCTTCCTCCTCGAGAGGTGGAATCCCGCTGCCGAGATGAGTCGCTCCTTCCACGACTGGCAGCACCGACGGGCCGCGAACACATCGGAGCGGCTCAGTGTGCCCGAGGGCCTGGCCTCAGTTTCCCCGGCCCCCGCGCCTGGCCTCAGTGTCCCCGGCCTCCGCGCCTGGCCTCAGTCTCCCCGGCCTCCACGTCTGGCCTCAGTGTCCCCGGCCTCCGCGCCTGGCCTCAGTGTCCCCGGCCTCCGCGCCTGGCCTCAGTGTCCCCGGCCTCCGCGCCTGGCCTCAGTGGCCCCGGCCTCCGCGCCTGGCCTCTGTCTCCCCGGCCTCTGGGCCGCAAACTGCCCCACCCGGTGCAAGAGGGCTGCTAAGCCATCAGGCTTCAGCTGGGTCCCGGGGGCAATCGCACCGTCCCTCAGCGAGGGCCATGCTTGCCCCCACCTTTGGGCAGCTGCGCTTGGGGGGCCCCGAGCTGCAACCCAGGCAGAGCCGGGGCCCAGGAGTGCTGAGGCCAGTCCCTGCCTGAACACGCTGTTTGCTCACGGGGAGGTCCTCACAGCAACATCGGAGTCCTCCGACGGGAAAGCAGTTTATGTTTCCCTGCCTGGGGTATTTTCGGGGTGTCGCTGCTGCTCTGCATGGCTGAAGACTGATGACGGCTCAGGCTTGGTGCCTCCGTGTGGGCTGGGGGAGGAGGGACCCTTTACTCAGGTCCTCACCGTCTCCCCAGGTCCTCAGGGTCAGCGCCAGCGGCCCTGCTGCCCTTCCAGAGAGTAATGATCACTTGAGCTGTTTTCGCATGGGGCTCCCCGAGTCTCAGGAGAGGGGACGGATCCCAACTGGGGCGTGCCCAGCGGCCTGTCTTTGTAAGTGATGCTCAGCCGGGCCCAGCCCCTGTCCGCCCACCAGGACGGGGCACAACTGGGTGTTTTTTAAACAGCGGAAGCAGGAAGAGGAGTTCAACAGGAGGCCCAGCCTGGGACCGGGGGTGTCGGCTGGAAATCGGGTGAGTTTGGCTCCACCCCGGGCCGGCTCCCGCCGTGCTGCCGCCATCGCCACCGGGCACAGAGCAGGCGCCGCCCTTACAGCTCCGGGTTCTCCACGAGGCAGCCACCGTGTCAGCCCCTCAGGATGGGAAGAGGCTCAGCGGGGAGCACCTCTGGTGGGGCGTGGCCGGGGTGCCTGCACCCCGTGGAGGCTCGCCCAGTGCTCTGGCGGCTTCTGCCCGTCCCTCGTCTCCACGAGAGTCCACACGTGCCTTTCTCTCCGGGCCAGAGGGCCCGAGTGTGTAGAGCTTAAAAACGTTTATAGAGCAGAGCTCGGCAGGAGTGACCCGCCCCGGGCCACGGGGGGCCGGCGGTCAGTGAGCTTGGGCCGTTTCCCCCGCATTCCTCTGCCAGCAGCCACCAGCCGAGGCTCCTCCTGGCTGGGATTCTCACCCCACACACTTCATTTTCTTTCCCACTGCACGTGCGTGCAGAGACGTGCATACACACTTGCACGCACGCCATGTGCACTTGTGGACACATAGGAAATGTGTACGCATGTGCACACGTGCACAAGTATCCGTGCACATGTGTGGGAGAAGTAGGAGTGTGTACAGGTGTGTGTGTGTGTGCATGCAGCCACAGACATGTCATTGTGTGCACGTGCGTGAATGCTTGTGCAGACCTATGTGTGTGTTTGGGCATACGGGAACATGTGCACGTGTCCACATGATGCACAGACACATGTGTGCATAGACAGGAACTTGTGGGTACACGTAGGAATGTACGCGTGTATATACCCAAACACATGTGCGCACAAATGTGTGCATGGCGGGGAGGTTTGGGTGGGTGTGCATGTAGGACACGTGTGCATGTGTGGACAATCATAAGAATGTAGACACTTGTGTGCATGCACACGCGCGCACACACACACACACACACACACACACATCCAAATGCTCAGCACCCACTCAGAAGGGACCAAGGGGCGTGGATCTCTGGCTGGCGCGACCACACCCCACGCGTGCAGGACTGTCCATGGGATGCAGACCAAGGGGCCGGCTCTGGCTCCATCCCCCAACTTAGCCAGCCTCGGCGGTGACACGGGGACTGGGAGACCCCAGGGTGGCTGTGAGCAGGGCAGGGCAGAGCGCCCCAGGGGCCCCAGCAGGGCCCACACAGGGGGCATGCGCAGCAACGGCTGACTTTGCTGCTGCTGCTGCTGCTGCTGCTCCTGTCGGCCTGGCTCACGCTCACTCACAAACCAAAAGGCGCCAGCTTTCCCCACCCCCCTTGGAGCGTGAGTGTTTGCTTTCAGCCAAACAAAAACCTTGCCAAGAAACACTGTGCTCTGTGCAGTCAGAAAACCCAGCCGTCACCGATTCTTAGCCCTGCACCAACTGCAAAGCTGGGCCTGCCCGAGGCGGCGACCCCCTGGCTCCGCCCCAGAGCCGCAGCACCCCCGACCCCGCAACGCTGCTGGGAAGCCCCAGGTCCAGAAAGGGCGCCTCCCAATCTTCTCCATGCAGAAAGGTTGTTAATGTTTTAACTGAAGCTCATTAGCTTGAACTCCTCCGTGTGATTCTGCCTGTTTCCCTGGCATTATTTTTGAGATCAGGAAAAACATCATCTTCCCTCTTGAAGCAAGTCAAGTTACGTGTGCACTGACTTTCTCTAGGCACCGCGGCCTCAGCCCTGTAATTAGTATCCCCGCCACCCGCAGCCTCATAATTAAACATGAGACGCGCAGGATTGGGGAGCAACAGGGAGGCAGGAGGTAAATCACGGGGCTGGTGCCTGCGAGAAGGGGGGAGGCTTCAGGGGTGGAGAGGGGTGGAGGACTCGGCCTCGGGCCCGGCCTGCTATCGGCCGGAGCTTCGGGCGCTGGAAGTGCGCAGGCTGCAGCGTCCGGCGGCCCCCAGGCCCTCTGCAGCGCGTGGGGCCTCAGACCCCCGCAGGTGACGCACGGGAGCCTCCAGACTTGTGAGGAGTCTGCGGCCCCGCCTCTCTCGTGACTCCCCCCCTTCGCAGAGCCTCGAGGGCCACCTGCGGCAGAGGGGGCGCACCGAGGAGCAGAGCCTCAGCTGGAGATCGGGAGTAGAGGTCCCGCCCTCCCAGCGGCTGAATCATGAGAGCAGGGCCCGTCCGGCCGAGCCCCTGAGGCTGCAGCTTCCCCAACAAAGCAAGCACCTGCTGTGTGGCTGGCATCGGTCCACGGAACACCCCACAGGAGTCCACGGAACACCCCACAGGAGCTGCGAAGAGGGGCAGGCAGCCAGTCAGCACCATCGATCTGCGGAGGGCACGCTGGCACGCCCGTGTGAACGGGTCAGTGAGTGGGTTTCCACGCGTCCTGCCTGAAGAGCAACGTGAGGGGAGAGGCTCAGCCACGCAGTGAGGGAGAAGGCTGCGGAGGTGCAGTTGTGCAAAGGCCCTGCGGCAGGAGGGAGCCTGGGTCCTGGGAGAACCAGAAAGTCAGCCCGGGCGTGGCTGCAACTGGGTGACCGAGTGGCCGCAGGGGACAGCCAGGCGTGGGCAGCTGGCCAGCACACTTGTGTGTTTCCCACAGCACACGGGCCGCCCTGGAGGGCGTTCTGCCGGGGTTGCCTCAGGAAGGGCTCCCCTGACGGCTGTGTGAGGAAAAGCTGCAGAGACGAGGGAAGCGGCAGAGGCCAGGGAGGAGTCACCTGGCGCGAGATGACCGCGGGGCAGGGAGAGGGGAGGCCCAGCTCGGGAAGCGGTGCCCACCCGAGCGAGGAGTCCTCTGACGATCGCTACCCCGGCACGTCCACGCCGTGGCAGCTCAAGCCCCCTCCACGCCGAGGCTCCAGGCCCGCCAGCAGCTCCTGGCTGCCAGCCTGGCTGCTGCAGCTCCCGCGGGCACCGCTGTGCTGACCCAGGCTGGGGCCGGGCCACGGGCGCAGAGGAGCAGCCCCCCGCAGCGCGAGCCGGGACCACGCGATGCCCGGCGACCCTTTGGAGGCCCAGCTTAGTGAGCCTGCCCCCAAACCACCTGCCTCCCCCCCCATTCTCTCTCTCTCTCTCTCTCTCTCTCTCTCTCTCTCGTAAATGTTGGCAAATGGCCATGGCCTCCTGCATTTTCTCCTCTTTTGAGCAGACTCCCCCTCCCAAAACATGTGCTTGGCAGCACGAGAAAGCGGCTCACTCCACAGCTGCCCAGGATGGAGCCCCGAGGCCGGTGGGTCAGCTGGCTCTCAGCCCCTTGGGCGACCCGGGGGGCGGCGGTCAGTTAGAGACGGGGGTGGGGTGGGGGGCGTGTGCACATGTGGAGAGGCAGCTGCTCCTGCCCCAGACTTGCTGGGAGGGTCCCCACGAGACGGGTGCACCCCCAGAGTAACTCAGACACCACAGTCAGGGGCAGCAGCCCTGCCCCCCATATCCCCCCCAGACCTCGGCCTTGCCTGAGCTCCAGGGCCCCTGGCTCCTGCACTTCTCACCAAGTTGCTACAGATGCTGGGGCCCCACAGCCCCCTTGGTTCAGTGATTCGCTGGGAGACTCAGCACCCAGACCCCTGCTGTGCGGGAGCTGCTGCCTCCAAGAGGCAGCGGGGACAGCCAGGCAGGAACGGGCCTGGGGTGGGGCCCTGACCACCCACAGGGATGGGCCTGGGCGCTCTGGCCTCCAGCTCCCCTCCCTTCCTGGTTCCTACACGTGGGCAGCCACCCAGCCCACCCCCAGCTTTCACCCTGGCTGCCCCCCCAGACCCTGCCCAGCTGGTGGGACAGCTCCCGCTGTCACCCATAAGGCCACCCCTCAAATCCAGCCATCACCCCGAACCCTCACTGGTCTCCCTCCAGAATCACCCCCTTTATGTTCAACTCCTTACCGGTGGTTTCCTCTCTCTCAGCTGGAACTAGAGTCCCCGGGGCGTGGACCTACTGTGTGCAGGCATGCTTGGCGCCGGAAACCCTGTCCCACGTGCGCAGGCCTGAATGCGTGAGCAGCCCCGGCCTGTGAGGTTGTTTAAGCACGGGGAGCTGCCACTGCCCACCCCAGGACCTCGGAGCTGGGGTCAGAGAGGTTCCCAGTCCACCAGGCTCTGGTCCACCCTGCCAGGGGCCCATGGCACTTGGGGGAGGGACACAGCCTGCTTGTCAGACTCCCACTCAGAGGGAGGCCGCCCGGCGCTGGACGTCCCTCAGAGCACCCACCAAGCAAGCCGGATCTGCTTGCAGAGGGCGCTGGGCCTCCGCCCCTCGGCCACAGGCGGCTCCGCCGTTCCCGGCCTGCTGCTGCCACCTGCCGGCCGCTCCCCGGAGTGCGGGCTC
This sequence comes from Talpa occidentalis, assembly GCF_014898055.3. Taxonomy (NCBI): domain Eukaryota; kingdom Metazoa; phylum Chordata; class Mammalia; order Eulipotyphla; family Talpidae; genus Talpa; species Talpa occidentalis. Next base: position 105,579,089 of record NW_023600993.1, on the reverse strand, counting down.
CTGGCCGGCTCCTTCCACCTGCACCGCACCTTCCTCTGGCTGACCCAGCCCGGGGTAGGGAGACCCTGGATCCGGGGCGGGTGGAGGGAAGACTCTGCCTCTTGGGACTTTTCTACACTCTCCGTGTTAACTAGCTCGCCCTGCAGCCGCAGCCCTGGTGGAGGGCGAGCGCCACCATCTGCGGGGAGGATGTCAGGGCACCGGGAGGCGAAGTTCGCTGCCGGCACAGGCGGTGGAGCCGAGACTTGAACCCAAGCAGTAAGGGCCCAGGGGGCCTCTCTGCCCAGGACCACGGCGTGGCCTGGGGCTGCCCTCTGCCCCCAGCAGCCCTGCAGGAACACAGGAGGGGGTGAGGGGCAAGAGGGAGGGGCCCTGCAGCTCACCCCTCGGAGGCCAAGAGCCACTCAGACTTCCGTGCCTGCTCCCCACCTCCCCGACCGAAGCTCCTCGGGGGCACGCGCCCTGCCCGGGCTGCACGCGCGAAACTCTTGAATGGATGAATGAATGAGCAACGGAAGGACCGACGGATGAATGAATGAGTTAATAGAACCAACGAGTCAATAAAAGAAGGAACAAGTGGAGAAACAAATGCATGAACAAATGAAGGACAATAAATGGAGGGGTGAGCCGAGGGGCCGCCTACCAGAGCAGGAGCGACGCCCCGGCCCCCGGACTGGGCCAGCCCCGCGCGGCCGCCTGCCCGCCCGTTACCCGGCCCTTCGCAGGCGGAGGCCGCAGGAGACCAGGCCGGCTGGCGCTGGGCCGTGTGTTGGCCTTCGGGATCACGGAGCTCCCGCAGGGAAGAAACAGCGTTGCCTGGCAGACCAAGCCGGGGGGCGGGAGGGGGCATCCAGGCCGCGGGTTCCCGCCCTCACTCGTAAGGAAATAACCCGCCACCCGGGCCAGAGTTTTCGTGTTCAGTCTCGCCCGGCTGTGGACACAGGCCTGCCGTCCCACCGGGCGGTCCTGGGCTCCCTGCCCCGTCCCCACTGCTGCGGGACGGCCCGGGAGCCCGGGGCGTGTGGCCCGCTGGCCGTGCCCAGCTCGACGTGAGGTTCCGGCAGCCTCCCCTCTGCCTGGGGGCCCGGTCAGGTCTGTGGGAAGCTGATGCCCAGGGCATGTCCCCGGCCAGTGCTGAGCCCGACGGCAGCGCCCACACCCTCGGCCCAGGGCAGGCGTCGACAGCCGTCCCTGCGCCTCCGCCTGCTCCTCCCAGGAAGCCGAGCGCCTTGGGCTGGCCTCACAAAAGCCGTCGTGGGAAGATTCTCCGAGGTGATCCCTCGCCCACGGGCAGAGGCTGCCAGGGCCCGGGAGGTCCCAGCCCCCTTCCTGCTCACAGCAGCCTGACCGCCACGCCACCCCCTGGAGCCTGCAGCAGAGAGGGGTCCAACATGTGCCAAGACCCCACGTGGAGGCCGGGACTCCACCGATCCGAGGGACGGCAGGCAGCCCACCCGGCCAGCGCGGCTCCTATAGGTAGGGCAGGGCCCGGCTCTCAGCCTGGGGGCTGGTTGCGGCCTCCCCGCCTTCGTCGGTGATGGCACCCTGACCCCGTCTGGGAAATCGCTTCTTCTCTGTCGTGTGAGGCCCGGTGGGGACCCCTGCAGCTCAGAGCTCTCTCCGCCCAGAGCGGGGCACCTGACCTGGGCAGGCCTGGTCTTGCTCAAGGTCCTGCCCTCAAGCAGACAGACCCGGGGGCCCGGTGCCCACTCCCCGTGCCTGGTGCTGAACTGCCTGCTTCCCCCAAAGGCCGCAGACAGCCCCCTGCCGATGGGCCGAAGCAAACCTCAGCTCCTGCCTCCCCTCCGGCCACAAACACACCCCCGGCTCTGTCAGACGATCCCTGGGTTTGAGACCAGGGGAAGATCAACGGGCTAATCCATCCTGCTCCCCGCAGGACAATATTTCAGTCCTGTCAGTCGTCACACACTCCCCCCGGCAGATGAGACCACCCACCACGCCAGAGCCACGGGAGGCAAGTGGCATCCTTCGCCTGTGATGGTTCACTGGAGCCCTGGGGTGCCAGAGCCAGAGGCCAGCCAGCAGGCCACCTTCTCTGTCCACCCATCTCCGGCTGGCGCGGCTCACCTGGCACACTCGGCCCGGCTGGTTCCAGGCCGCAGGCCTTGGCCACGACAGCCACAGCTTTCAAGACACACCTGGCCGGGGCAGACCCTGGTTCTCGGAGTCGTGATGCATGAAAACAAAATGGTTTCATTGACATGAAACCAAAAATGTGTGACGGCAGAAGCCAGCAGCGTGAAGCGCGGCCTGGGCAGGGGTGAAGGACACAGGCCGCCTGCGCCCGAGAGGCAGGGAGGGCCGCTCCGCCATGGCTGCTCCTGTCCAGGGTCCTTACCAGGGTCACACCAGGACAATGAACCGATACGGGCGCCATGAATGGACAAAAGATAGAGATGAAACCGGGCTGCAGGGTGGGGGCGGGGAAATGAGGCAGGCGGGCGGGAAGGAGCACGGCGGGGGGTGAGGGAGGGAGCACAGCCGGGGTGAGGGAGGGAGCACGGCCGGGGTGAGGGAGGGAGCACGGCCGGGGGTGAAGGAGGGAGCATGGCCGGGGTGAAGGCGGGAGCACAGCCGGGGTGAGGGAGGGAGCACGGCCGGGGTGAGGGAGGGAGCACAGCTGGGGTGAGGGAGGGAGCACGGCCGGGGTGAAGGCGGGAGCACGGCCGGGGTGAGGGAGGGAGCACGGCCGGGGTGAAGGAGGAACAGGAAAGAAGGTGACGTCCACAGTGGCAAAGCCTGAGCCTCGCGGGATTCCGGAGCCACGACGGACGCTGGCGCACGCCGACGAACGGAACCGGTGCTGGGCTGGGAAACCCCAGAACTGTGGCTGACCCAGGGAGGCCATCACTCCGGGTGTCGCTGCTTATCTGAGAGCAGGATGGGAGGAAAGGGTTGTTTTCTTGGCGGTAACTTGCGCCTCCGGGATGGAATTACTTCACCCGCGGCTCAGCGGAGCCTTCCTTGATGACTCGGGGCTGTCGCGGTCCAGGTGAGTGACCGCCCAGCAAGGGCCCTCGCGGTGGACCTGGCAACTTGGGAGCGAGCACTGGCGGTAGTGGAGGTTATCCCGGTATGGGGAGGTCATACAGGTGCCTCAGCCGGCACCGCTCCCCGGCCTGGCGTGCCGCCTGCGCTCCCGCCCACACCCACACGCGGTCCCCTGCTCCTGCACCCCGCGGCTGCCCGGGTGTCCCGGTCTGTGCTGCTCCCTGGGGCCTGCCCAAGACAATCGTGTCCGGAAGCCGCTGCTCAGAGATGGGCGGGGGCGCCTCGAGGGGTCGTGTCCATCCCGGGGCGGGGGCCGTGCGCACATGTTGGAGGAATTGGAGGGAACTGGGCGTCCAGTGACGCGCCTTTGCCCGCTCGTCAGCTCGTAACGAGTCCCAACCGGGCTCTCTTAGACAGCAGCGGGTCTGCCAGGCTGAGGCCATCTGTCCGCTCCCTCTGAGGGGCTCCCTCTGCGGCTCTCGGCGGGCCTCCCCGGCCGGTCACGCCGCCTTGCAGCAGATGCCACACTTCCCACCTCACGTCAGAGCTTCCGATGACCTCGGATCGGCCTTTCTCTGGGAAGCTGCTCCAGAAGCTGCTAATCCCCTTGCTCTTGGCCTCAAGTCCAATCTGTCATCCACGAGATTGTCTTCCTTGGGAGATGTTCAAGCGCCTCCCCCGGGTCCTCCAGCCATGTGTGGGCTCGGCGGTGCCTCTTCGGACACAGGCAGGGGGGCCTGTTTGCTTTTTCTTCTGTTACTCAAATACGACCTGGAAGACTGTCCCTACAGTGGGGATGAAACCCTGAGGGCAGCTCACGCTTCCAGCCCGGATGACAGGGTGGCTCCCGGCACAGCCCACGTCACAGCCTCCGACTGAGAAGATCAAAGACAGCAACTCCCCGGGTGAGCCCTGGACAGGAACCCCAGGGTGAAGGTCATGTCCTCCTCCCTGCAAGGTCAGTCCCGGACCCCCCAGGCCTGCGCCTTCAGGGCAGGAAGTCAGGCGTCTGCTACTCCCGCCTCTGCCCGTCTCCTCAGAGTCTTCACTCATCTGCTACGAAAACACAAAACTGAAAAGCTGGCGTGTGCTCCTGCTGGCTGGCTCCAGGTGCTCCCCTGGCTGGCTCCAGGTGCTCCCCTGGCTGTTAATAACCAGGCTGCCTAGGCTCCTGCTGTACCTGTGGTGGTTTTCTTGGCTTCCAGTTCCTTCCAGCAATTTCAGAACTTCCCTGTGTTTCTGAAGACCTGTCCTGTGTCTTCCAAGGTCTTGCTTTCCTAAAGAATCAAAGCCCACCCGGGCCTTCCTGGGGCTCTGTGCCAGGGCCTCTGGTCTCAGAGGTCATCTTCCCAGAATTGCTGCTCTTTCCCTACCCTCCCCCCCCTCCACCCCTGCCTGGGGCAAGGCTACCCCCAAGGCAGGGTCACAGCCCCCCATTGTGTGAACAGAGGTGCCCCTCAGAATGACCTGGAGGCCAGCCCACGCCCTGATCCTGGCCCAGTGGGTCTGGGGTGGCCTGAGAATTTGCGTTCCGAGCAGTTTCCCAGGGGGGGTAGATGCTGCTGGCCCAGGAACCAGCCAGCAGCTGTGCGGATTGTGCAGAGGTGCTCGGTGGATTTTAGGATTTTGAACACGGGAGAATCGCCAAGAAGGGCGTCTTGCTGGTGGGGATTCCAGAGCAGCGCGCTCCAGGAGCCCAGCAACCGCCTCACATGTCCCTCAGCTGTGCCGGCCCCTGCAATTTTTTAAAAATTATTAAAAAAAATAATTTTAATTATAATAGCCACATTAAAAAAGTAAGAGGAAAGCATGAAATTAATTTTTGGAATATACTTTTTTAAACCCAATACATCCAGGGGTATGTCCCAAATGTGTCATTTCCCCATGTGACCAGAAGCGGCTGCCCTGCTGGAGGGCGGGGAGCCGAGGAGAAGCCTCACCCGAGCGCCCCCAGAAGGGGTCTGACCACCTGGACACGTCCCGGCCACCCTGCGGGCGGGGAGGGCGGTGAACCTTGGCGAGGCTTCGGGTGGAATCCCCGCCGTGCGCAGGGGGCACCGGCTGGAAAGGCCCAGCCCTGCCCGGCCGCTGAGGGCCACGGGCAGGACTTCACGGCGCCGAGCCCGGGGTGGCGGGGCAGCCCTCGCGCCGTGGCCGGGCACCCGGGGCAGCAGGCCCCCTGCTCCCTCGGACCCGGCAGGCCTCCGCCCGCATGAGGACAGCTTCGGTCAGGCCGGCCCCGACCCGCCACCCGTCCGCAGTTCCCGGGAAGGGCGGCGGCGGGAGCGGGGGTGGGAGGCGCCGAGCCGCGGAATGCGTGGGGACACTGCCCCGCCGCCCCCCGGAGCTCTGTGACCACGGCTGGCCGGGCGGCAGCGGGCCAGGATGGGGCTTACAGGCGAAGCGACGCGGGTCGGGGACCGCAGGCTGCGCGGTGGGTGGAGCTGACGCGGGGATGCGCGTCTGCCCAGGGGGAGCAGCTTCCCAGCGAGACACTGGGAGGACAGAAGCCAAGGGGTCCCCACATCACTCCCAGCGGGATCAGGAGGGGTTGAGCGTACGTGTGTGCACATGTGTGCGCCTGCGTGTGGCTGACGGTTGGGTTCATCGCCCTCTCCCCGTCCACAAGGACCGAGAATGAGGTTTCCACCCCAGGTCGCCACCCGGGGCCGGGGCTGAGCAGGCCCCTGAGACCTGCTAGCCGAGCGAGGGGGAGCGGCCGCAGCGCTGTGACTGCAGGCGCCCCCAGCCTCCCCTCTGCCGGCCTCATACTCTTGCGTCTGGGCCCGGCAAGGTCCTGGGGACCCCCGAGCTCTGGTTGTGCCTGCGGACTCCCTGCAGGGGCGGCTGAGGCTCCGAGGCCCTCCCTGGCCTCTCTCACCGGCGCTGACCAGCCGCGGTCACTCAACACAGACGTGGTCACTCGACACAGACGCGCTGGCGGGAGGTGAAGCAGAGAGGGCGCAGCTGGGGCGGTGAAACCCTCCCAGGCCAAGAGTGAGCAGCGTGTCCTTTGCGCTCCAGCACTGGGAAGCCCCGGAGGAAGCTCGGCCTGGAGCAGCCCAGGGGCTGGCTGGCCTCTGCCTCGGCCGCCTGCCCAGTGCCCACCCATCCCTGGTCCCCCCAGCTGCCTCGGTTTGCTGAACATAAGCCCTCGGCCCACAACCAAGGTATTTTTAGCCTTCTCTGCTCAGAGGCTCTGACACAGGGGCTGGGGGCTGGACACAGGCTCAGGCTGTGGCGCCTGCCTGCTCTGGGCCAGCTCCAGCGGCTGACTTGGAGTTCTCAAGTCTTCCATCGTGACCTTTTGCCCCGTAACCTCTCCCCTAGAGCCACAGCTGTCCCTGGCCTGCCGGACGGCGCCCGGCCCTGACATGTGCAGGTTCCCTCTTGGGGTCTGCAGCAGCAGTGGCTGCTGTCCCCGCTGGGTGGCCGCACAGACTAAGGGCGCTGTGGGCGCTCGGACGGCTGGAGAGCAGAGCTCCTGAGCTGGGACGGGCAGACAGATGGCCAGGGGGCTCCTGAGCAGGGACCCCCACCCCTGCAGAAGCGCCCCCATGTGCCTCTTGGAGGCCGTCCTGTCAGTTACACCGACTCACCCTCTCAACTTCGCTGCAGCCCAAGAAATACCACTCATGTGTGTGTGGGTTTGCCGCCTGCCCTGCCTGCCTTCGCTGACGTACTTCAAAGGAAACGCAATTACAACCTGTCGAGAAAGAAAGAGCAAAGAGACTCTTCTGTAAACGAGCCTTTGAAAGCCAGAGTGAAGCCAGCGGAGTCACACTTGGGAATCGTCTGGAGCTGCAGAGCCCACACCTGCGCCACTGGTGCCTGGCGTTTGCAGGAATTGCTTCTTCTGCGTCCCCCCTCACACACCCACCAGCACACACGCCAGCACACACAACCAGCAGTCTGGTCCCCTGGATAACTGACACCCCCTGGAGGCGCCATCTCTGAGGCCGACCTCCGGGATCAGGTGTCCGCCCGCTGCATCTCCTCTGCCCTGGGATGACCTGCTACGTGGACTCACCCCTCTGGGCTCTCGGCAAGGCCAGGCCTTTTGAAGGGGGTTACTCTGGACCTGGTCCCACGCTGCCCGAATCCTAGCTCTGTGACCCTGCGCGAGTTACTCGTTTGTTTTCCCCACGATCTACTCTCCTCACTGACAAAATGGGGTGACAACAGGGTGAGATAATGTGGACACAGTGTCTGAGATAGGCGTGCACAGTAAGTGTGCAACAGATGTTTGTTGAATCCGCGAGTGATCGTCTGCAGGGGCTGTGGTTTACAGGGTCGTGATTACACGATGACCCGCAGCTGATGCGTAAGCTGCTAGAAATATTCTTTAAAAAAAAAAAAAAAAGCCAGGCCCCCCCAGGCTTCCAAAGTCAGGTCCCGAACCTTTGTTGGTTTCAGGATATCTGGGCAAAACCCATTTCTTTCACAAGGTCAGTGTTCAGCAGCTGAATGACCACTGAGAACTGATAGATGGGTCCACAGGCTCCTCCCGGCACAGGCCACACCTCAGGGACCACAGCTTACACAGCTGGAGGGGTCCTCGCTGAACCCCGTTGCCCTACCAGGGCAACGGAGGAGCATGCAGAGGCCCCCCATGGGGATGTGGTGTCCCAGTAATGATCAACCTGTTCGTGGTGACGAAAAGCCAAGTTTGTGGCTGATGATGGTGCTGGTGGAGGTGCTGGTGGAGGTGATGGATGATGATGGTGGTGGTGATGGATGATGGTGGTGGTGGTGATATCAATGATATCTTAAAAAACTATAAAGAGCGATTGCTGATTTCCACATTGCATAGTTTGTCCCAATTGTGCTGGACTTGACCCGCAGAATAAATAAGCTTTTATTGAGTCAGAGAATTGTGGCTGTGTCTGGTACAGCCACCCACATTAACTCCCCTGACTTATATACAGATTGATTTCAGGGTTCATTTCTCTCTTCAGCTTCTCCTATTCATTGCAACGCTCAGGCCTTATGTTGGCGATTTAATTATTATCGTTACTGAATTATAATACTGCCACATTATTATTTTTCTTATTATCCTCAGCCTGTTTGGCTTTTTTTTTTTTTTTTTTTTATAGAGGCATGTTTTTATTTATTTATTTATTATATTTGTTTGTTTTGTTTATACATGCACTGGGTACAGTCAGAAGCGCGGGAGGGTGAGAGAATTCACCAGAGCCAGAGTGGGGAGCAGAGCAGGCAGAAGGGCTGAAGTACACTGCTGAGGGGAGCAGCGGGTGGCAGGAGAGGTCTGCGCACCATGTGGGATCCTCCTCCAGTGGCCGGGGAGCAGCCGGGGATCGAACCGGCGCCGCAGAGGCCGCGGGCAGCTTCGCAACCCAGCGCTCAACCGCTGCGCCACCGGGGAGGCCCAGCCTGTTTGGCTTTTAAGGGACAACTGTATGTGTTTCCATTTTAAAAACTGACTTAGAGAAAAGGCAGGTCTGACCCCGGCGTCACCACCTGCTGCTCATGCTGACAAAGGCAGGGCTGCCTGACGGCCTCGAGCCGGGCCACACCTAGAGCACCCGGGGGCTTCCGGGACAGCGGGAGAAGAGCCTCAAGAAGCAGAGGCAGAAAGCGATGCACAGGGACACGTGGCTGCACGAGGGGCCCAGCGCAGGGCGGTGGGGGGGAGGTCTGGGGCCCAGCCCTCACTGGCCCTTCCTGCTCCCCGCTTCCAGCCTCTGACACCGACGACCTGTTACGTCACAAAGAGCTGCCCCGCAGGACCCAGCAGAGTAATGCCAACGGCTGGAAGTGCCAGAGAGCGTGCACGTGCACGCCTTCCTTCCGAGAGCCTGAGGAAGTTTCCACAGACCATTCACTCATTCAGTTAATTCCAAGTGTTAGATGCGCGATGCCTGAATCCATAATTGAATCTTTCTTAAGGGGGGGAGGTATCTAGTCCACGTACAAAAATAGAGACCCTACCAACATGGTCACAAAGGGCTTTCTCGAGAGGAGGCGCGGGGCCACGCCGGCGCTGCTCAGGCGGCCCGTCTCGCGCCCAGCACTGCCTCCTCCCCCCACCCCCATGGCCGCGTCTGGCCGTGGCCCACCCGGCCACCGCCCGCCCGCCCCAGGCCAGCGCCCCCGCTGGAAGCCACGAAGGCCGGGAGAGTCGCCCTCCACCCTCGCACCTTCTGCTTGTGGGGCCTGGAGAAGGAGCGAAGACCATTAGGACGGAGATGCTCGTCCCTGGTCAGAAGGACCGTGGCCCGGCCAGAACTCACACCTGGGCGCTTTCCAGCAGCCAGGCCGCCTCGGCCCCGCGCTCACCCGGCAGAGGTGCACGGGCAACCTGGGGGTGGCCTGGAGGGGAGACAGAGCCACCGGCTGCGGCACCCCCAGTCCCTGCTGGGCTTCGCCTCCAGAGTCAGCATCAGAATGTGTCCCTGGCCCCGGCCTGGCCTGGCCGGCCACCCTCCAGGCCACCCCACGGGCTCTAAGCTGGACAGTGTGCGGGCGCCCCTGGGCCCAGGCTGAGCACCCGCGTGGGGCAACACGTGCTCGGACCGCACCACCGGCCAGGTCCAGGCACAAGACCCCCGCCAGAGCTCGGGGGACGTGTGGGGCTGAGGAGCGCGGCGAGCGAACGAGACACCAGGACCTCCTTTGCCTCCTGGGCCCTGGGGTGCCCCTGCCTGGGGGACCCCGGGGAGTGTTCTCGGGGTTCCTGCCGTGGCGGTGCTGCTGGGGCTGGCCACCAGGGGGCAGGCTTGTCCTCAGTGTTCAATGGAGCAAGTGGAAGCACCAGGGCTCCCTCCCCAGACCTGGCCTCCAGGCCTGGCAACCCCAGTGTCAGGCTGTGCCTGAGCCCGGGGAAGACCACCTCAGGTCAGGCGGGCCAGGAACGGTTGGGCACACCCCCATGGCATCCCTGGGGTTAGAACCAGGGCACACGGGAGGCGGGAGCCTGGCGGCACTCAGCGGCTCTGGGTGCTTCTCCCTGGGAGGGAGGGGCTGGACCTGAGCCCAGCTCCTGGGGCTCAGCCGGGGCCCTGGCCGCACCCCAGCCTTCCTGGGGCTGGGTGGGGAGGTGGTTGTGTTGGCGTCCCGGGTGTGGACACCACCTGGGGGTGGAGGGAGCCTCAGCAGCCTGAGGGCCCGGGAGGGCCACGGAGACATCTGTCTCGGAGGGTGGGCGAGCAGCCAGCAAGGGCTGTGCTGGCCTTTGGCAGGAGGGACCCGAGGTGACACAGGACAGTTGTTCTGTCCAGAGAGTTTCCAGCCCTGAGCACCGGGGCCTCTCCTCGCGGCCTCCTACCTCTGGCATGAGGCGCCGCCCAGCTGGGCCAGGACCTGTGCCCTCGGCGGCCACACCGCGCAGACTGGCGGATGGACACTCGTTTTGTTTTCTGCTAAGTTTCTGCTTTGCAGAAAACCATTCCAGTGACTGATGTGGTTTTGAGAGTCACAGCAGTTGATTTTTCAACCCTGCAAGGCTCCAAATTACCCAGCCCTCCGTCAACTCAACTGCAGGCCGCAGGCTGAGCGGGCTCCATCGGCACCGCTGTGTATCCTTTCATGCTGGCCCGGCAGCCAGCAGGAGCCTCGGCCCGCGACTCGGCAGGGCTGTGGGACAGCGGCGAGAAGCAGCTAATGCGTTCCTCCCGCCGCTGCGTGCCTTGATCCTTGTTCAGAACACGGGCTGCTTTTCACAGAATAGCAGGAGACAGTCATTACCAGCAGCTCCCTCTCTGCCCGAATAGGGCTCCGGCCCCCGGCCCACAATATTTGAGTCCCTGCCCCCTGACCGCATCCATTTAGCCAGGTCACCTGTCTTAGTTCTGGGCTGCCGCTTGGGCTGCTCACTCCTCTTGGGCCTATATTTTGTATCAGTTGAGCTTAGATTTGGCCACAAGTGACAGAAAAGCCAAAGCTTAAACAAGACATATTTCATTCTCCCTCGTTTACAACCCAAAGGAAGATGCTCTGGACAAGGATCCAGGGGGACCCCTGGAGCCATCACCTGTGCTCGTGTCCTGGTGCTGTGACCATGCATCTGCTCTCCTGCCCGTGCCCAGGATGGCTGCCACAGTGCCAGCCATCACCTTGTCATTCCAGCCGGCAGAAGAGGAGGGGAGGAGACAGACACATGCCAGCCTCGGGGCACTTCCTGGGAGTTACCTCCCATTGGGCAGACCTTAGTCATCTTCCACCCCTGACTGTGAGGGAGGAGGGGCAATGTCTCCCTGCTTCGGGGGCTGCAAGTTCAGGTTCTTTTATAGGGAAGATATAACTGATCTCAGAGCAGTTTCTGCAACCCTGTGATCACGTCAGATTTCACGATGAGGGTCCTCTTGGCGGGGAAGCCGAAGGGCCAGTTCTTTCCTGCTCCATAGTCCAAACTCCATGCTCCGCCTCCCATGGAGGAGGGTTGTTTTGCCTTTCACACAACATTTCAGAGGAGGAGGCAACCAGACAGGGTCGCAATCTCTGAAGCACGCTCTCCCAGGGCTTCCCTGAGTGCTCGGCAGCTGCCACGCCCAGTCTTTGAGGGGACCAAGGCCATCCGGCCGTGCAGGCACATACAATGGGGTGTCCTGAGTTAATATTTCACTGGAAAAGTTTGAACAACTGAGCTCTCATCTGTTTGGTAAGTCATAAAAAGGAGCCAAACAAACAGCTCCTAGGTAAGCTTCAAAACAGCAACGAACTTAGTCATGCAAATGGAAATCAAGGTTGATGAAAGGAAAATAAACATTTAACTTAGGAGGCTGCAGCTATCCTTAGACCACCCAGAAATTTGAGGCTAATGTTCTTAATAACAACATCACATTTTCCCCCCCCCCCAATATTTACTATTTCTGTTTTACCCTTTAAAAAAAAAAAAGATTTATTTATTTATTTACACAAGCACTGGGTACAGTCAGAAGCGTGGGAGGGTGAGAGAATTCACCAGAGCCAGAGAGGGGAACAGAACAGGCAGACTGACGAAGTACACTGCTGAGGGGAGCAGCGGGTGGCAGGAGAGGTCTGCGCGCCATGTGGGACCCTCACCGGTGGCCGGGGATCGAACCAGCGCTGCAGAGGCTGCGGGCAACTTCACAGCCCAGCGCTCAACTGCTGCGCCACCAGGGGAGGCCTTGTTTTACTCCTTCTTCATTGCCATTAGTCAAACTTGGTCCATGGGGAACTGTGAATCCCACTGGAGACGAATGGTCTCACCAGACGCCGCCATTTCTAATGAAAATGTCTTGAAGCAAGTACATAGACTTGAGGGTGAACTTGGGAGCGCAAGTTCTGTGCAAGTGTTGACAATCTGGGGGAGAAATATTGGCTTCAAAATGCACAAAGGAACCAGCTCGACATTAATAAACGCCTCATTAAATATCTACCAGATATCACATTTTGTTCTCTTGTTCATTGTTAAGCTGGCATTCATGAAATTTTCATGAGTTTTTTATTACTTTTGCAAACAACTAGCTGGGGAGAGTGTCATTGTGTGAGAGTCACTCAGGCGCACAGACATGGCCCAGGTTTCATACCAGCAGTGAGGGGACCACAGCCCAGGCCCAGAACAAGAGCCTCTCAGACCTTCCAAAATGCAAAATGCGGATGGTGCAGTTTGCTTTGGAGCTCAGCTGCCTATGCAGCTTTGTATGTTTGATGCCACGCGGTGTCCGCCGAGGGTGCCTCAGACGAGGGGTGGGCACTCTGCCCCATGTGAGTGGCCAGGAAGTAGACAGATGTCGGTTTTGTGGGCCACTTGGAGTCTTACTTCTCACAATGTCCGGGCATAGCTGTGTGCCAATAAAACTTTATTTGCGAGAACAGGGACCAGGGGCCAGATCTGCCCTCAGCCACGGTTTTCTGAACATTGCTCTAGATTCAGGAAGGTCTCATAACCACCTGCTGACCCTTCAGACTCAAAAAGTATGATTTGTTAAAAAGTCGCTTTAATCTTGAATTGCCCAGAAAACACCCTAGTCTCCCCCCAACTCATTCCAGCACCAGCCCAGATGTTCCACACATACATCTGGTGCCTGATCCAGACATGCCAGCACTTCGGAGAAGCTTTTTCTTCTTCAGTCGCCCGAAGCGCTGGATGTTTGCAGAGCTGCTGTACAGCAGCCGTGGTCTCTAAATATTCGCACAGCTTCCCGGAGAGAAGGGCCGGGCTCTCCCCCTGAGTCAGCAGAGACTCACATTCAGAGGGACACCTCACTCACCTCCCAGCAAGTGCGTGTTTCCTCGGGTTCACCCCGGGGCACGAGAGCGCACCCTCGAAAGATGGCGCTCGCTGGTCACCTGCATCGTTGGGAGCCTGCTGTCGAGGCTGAGCCCCCGTGTTCCTCAGAGGGCCTGAGGGCGCGTGCCCGTGACTCAGCGGAGAACACCGACGCTTCACAGGGCTTCACAGGGCATGTTTCCTGCCAGCTAATTGTCTCCAAGATTTTCAGAAGAAACTGTCCCTGCCGCATAACTCACATTTGCAATAAGCAGACAAGTGAAATCTGTTCAAGTCTTCGAGGTCTACTGAAGGAACGTGAAGATAAATTCTAAGCAGAACTTATTCATGCAAAGGCTCCTGGTTGTCTGGTTTCCTTGCTGTGCAGTCCTTTACTAACATGCCATAGTGTCAGGTGCACTGACTTCAAACTCGGCCTTCGCTAAGCTCTGTCACGCCCCTCGCCGAGGCCGCCTCCGGGTCACACGGCTGCCCTGAGGTGCCTGCCGCCCCTTCCCTTCTGGCACCTGCCATTTTCCCACGGTCTGAAGGTGAGCTCAGTTTCGCTGTGCTCCCGCCTGTTTTGTTTCACCTTCCCCACGTGAGATCACCTGGCGTTTGTCTTCTTTGTCTTGTCCACTCAGCATGACACCCTCAACGGTTGCCTCTGCATCGCCCTCAAAGGCAGGATTTTGCCTTTCATTTGACACAGCTGAGCAGGACTGGCTGTATCTGTAACTTTTCCTCCCGGTGCACTCGTCTGCCCGGCGCACTCGGCGGTTTCCGTCGCCGGGGGTGGCCAACGCCGCGCGCGGCTCTCTCCGGTGAGTGTTTTCGTGTTCTTTGGGGAAGTCCTTAGAGGAGCACTGGCTGGGTCACGCGGTATGTCTGGTCTTCATGTTTTGAGGCGTCTCCGTCCTGTGTCCCTAGGGGCCCACAGTTTACATCCCCACCAGAAAAGCGAGGGTTTCTTTTCCCCGCAGCCCTGCCGGCACCTGTGTCTTTAGCACGCCCGCGGAATCACACCCGCGGAATCACGCCTGTCCGTGGCTTCGTGTGTACGGCTTGTGAAGACGTGAGCATAACCACCGCTCATGATAGCATGTTTCCGCTGTTCATCTACTCACAGGTAGAAAGGGCTCACTGTGTATTTTTTTAAGACTATTGAGAACAAGCGTAATGGAGAACTTTTCGTATTTACCTATTTTTTCACTTAAACTGAAGCAGAACCTTCAGAGTTCAGCTGCAAATGGAATGACACACATTCTCTCGAAAACGTGTCTGACAGATCAAATTTTAAAGAGCACAGCCTGCTCTCCTCCGCTCCGGATCAAGAGGCGGCCTCGGAGTCCAGCCTCGGTGCAGGGCTCGGAGGTAATTAATAGAGAAAAGAAAAAAAATCCTTGCTCCCCGACTCCTCTTCATGAATTATTCCATTCTCTGCAGCACACACTCTTCAGGAAGGAGCTGCTGATGCAGAACATATTTCGTTAAGACGAGCAGACCTGGAGCCTGAGCCGCACCTCAGGTCAGTAGGCAGCTCCGGGGGGGCGGGGGGGCACAGGGAGGGAGGACGGGGTGGGGGGGCTGTGCCCGGCTCCCCCTCCTGGGCATGGACGGGCAGGTGAGCAGAGATGTCCTCCAGCTCACCAGAGCACGGAGCTTCTGGAGAGGCGGGGAGGAGAGAATGTTGGCTCTCCCCCACGGTCAGTGGCCCAGCCCCGTCTGAGAGGTGCCTCCTGCAGCGTTCGCGGAGGGCTGGGGGAGAGATGGCTCCTCGCTTGACAGCTAACTCGGGGCCCAGCAGGGTGAGGGCGCCCTCAAGAGGACTGAGCATTCATTGTGGCCACCCTGCTCCCTGTCCCTGAAGCCTCTGGGGTCCCCTTCTTTGTGCAACTTCACTGCCTCGCCTGGGCGCCTCCCTGGCCTGCTGAGCCAGCGCCAGAGGGACCCACACGATGGACCCACTCAGCTACCTCCTCCCTCCTCGCCCATTCCCCCCGCCCCCACCCCCAGTTCCCGGGCCTCAGCCATCTAACAGGTACACCCAGTTGCCCTCTGCATCTGGGACGCCCCCTGCAGAGCCAGGAACCCGGACCAGTGGACTCACAGGACATCCCGCAGCCACCCCAGGCCCAACGCCGGGCAGCTCTCTGTGCCCCACCCAGCCTGCTCCTCCCACGGCGCCAGAGCCCGTGAACCATAGTGCCCAGCCTGGGGCTCGCAGGAAGGCCCGGGAACTGGCCAAACTCTTTCTTTTCTGCTCAGGCACCCCGGGAGGCCACGCTGCCTGCCCCCCTGGGAGATGTGCCCACGTGACCGAGCGCAGCTGGTGCAGCGCCGGCAGGATGATGGCCCCAGAAGTGTCCTCCTGTCCCCTGCTCGCTCCTGGCTGCTGGCCCGTGCACAGAGGCAGAGGCGCCGCAGCTCCTGCTGAACCCCACAGCTGAGCTGCTCCCCCAGCAGGTGTCTACTTTGTGCGCAGCCTCCCTGCCTCAACCCCTGGGCCCTACACAACCACGGAGGGCTGACGCCAGTCCTGCCTCTCACCTGCCTGGAACCCCAAGTTGTGGCCTGCCAAACCCCAAAGATGTTCAAGCCCCAAAGCACACCCGCCTCTCACCAAACCCCGAGCAGCCTCTCCACCCGGCTCCCCCGCTGCCCTCACCCACTGGACCCCAGGGCCTCTTGCCACCGGCTCTTCCCTGCACCCACCCCTGCAGCCAGCTGGCCCCTGCCTCAGCTCAGACCCTGCCTCTGACGTCAGGAGGCCTGGTCTCCCTCCCTATGCCTCCTGGCAAGTGCCCCCGCATCCTGCACCTGCGCAGGCAGGCCGGGGAAGGGGCTCACCGGCTCACATGGACACGCAAGGGCCGCCAGGGCAGCCATGTCCTTGCTGAGCTGCAGAGACCGTGCAAGGGCCTCTGCTCCCCTCAGCGCTTCCAGAGGCCCCGCGGCCAGTCGGTCGTCACAAGCCCCCGGCCAGGCAGCCCTCCCGGACGAGGGCCCTGCGCCCTGTCCTCTCCTCGCAGCGCCCGTGGAACGCACCCAGCCAGGCCGGGCTGCCCAGCCAGGCCCCGGGCCCCGCGGGGTGTAGGTGCGGGGGCTGCGAGCCCCCCTCGCCCTCTCTGCACTGTCCCCTGACGGGAGGGAAGTGGGGGCGCGGAGGAAGGACTTGCACCCCTGAGCCAGCTCCGGGCCCAGGAGCGCAGATCCGGAGCAGAAGCCCCGCTGACCCAGAGGTCAGCGTTGGGGCACAGCGCAGCCTCACGGGGCCTGGGAGCGACGACCACCACCCTCGCCCCCACGCAGCCCCCCGCCCTGGCTTTAGCCTCTGCCCGCCGGGCCTGAGCTCCTCCCAGCTACCTCGGCAGAGTATCTGGCTTTCATTTTAGCTAGCTCTAAATAATTTTAATGCATTATTTTTAAAATAACCTTTATAATTATTATTTTAATAAAAATTATGTTAATAATTCTAATGGTTTTAATAGCAGTTATTCTTATAATGGAAAATGGTTTACACTGGTTTAACTGAGTCCCCCAAAAGTGTTCATAAAAGCAAATATTTCATAATTTGCTTTTATGAAACTTGAATTAAGCTTCCCGGGCCATGTGTTCTCAAAGGGAGTCTTGATGTCCTAGGGGAGCCCCTAAACCCACCCCGGGAGCTGCCTGTCAGCAGAACCTGCCCAGGCCTGCAGCAGGGACAGGCCGCAGCCAGGCAGGGGTCCTGGCGACTCCACCCCGCCCCCCGCATGGACTTCTGTTTTTTTGAATTGCTGTTTTCACCAGCTGTTTTGGTCGTGGGCGTCTGTGGTAAATGTCGATGCACACAAAATTGGTTTAATAAAAAGCCACTCGTCTGTTTAATTTACAAGGGTGTCCTTTGTAGGGTCTCACTCGAGAGGAAAGAGACTCTGATGCTAAGGGTGTTTGCGGAGGAATGGCCTGGAGGGCCGGGCTCCGGGCTCCACCCGCCGGCCTCGCCCTGGGCTGTGCCCCTCCGTGGCGCTCACAAGCCCCGCTCCTTTGCCCTGGCACCGATGGTCGGCTTCTTTCTCACCATTCTTCCAAGGTCCCCTTTTCTGGGATTTCCACCATCGGTCCTGACACTTTTTCCCGGCACCGCAGGGTCTGCCCGCACGGGAGGCGCGTCTAGGGCCCCCCAGAGCCCTCGGGGCGAGCCTACCTGGCCTCAGGCTCTTGTACCCACAGGGTCGGTGGCGGATCAGCCGGAAACTGGGGAGACGCTGGCTTCTCCAGAGCCAGTGCACTGCTCCCGGCGTGGACCTCAGCGGCGGGGCCCAGCCTGCCCGCCCCTACACCACCCGCACGCGGACATTACCACGGAGTGGGGGGCGCTGTGGGCTGGGCCCGTGTGACTCAGGACTTCGGCTCTCACGTGCTGAGCCCGAGCTGTAAAGGTGACACAGACAAATGGACGTGTTTGCACGAGGGGTGGGAATGTGGGTGGTTTTTGCCTTGGGTTCCTATTATTTTAATATAGGCCCTTCAACGATGAAATAAAATTTCAAAGAAAATAAAGCAGGCAATGGACCTTAGCACTGGTTTTATTTAACATGGTTCACGCTTGGCGGCAGATTTAAAAATACCAGGTTGCCAATAAATCATAAGTGACAACTCGCTACACGGCAGGTGTGTGGAGGGCAGGAGACGCGCCCCTCGCCACAGGAGCAGTTACTATTTGCAGGACGGGGGAGGGGAGCCCAGAAACACCCCAGGAATAGAAGTCAGCAGGTTTGGTATTCTTCCTTGCAAAACGGGGCAACGTGACACCCTCCCCCACAGAGTTCTGGGAAAAATCCCCCGGGATCGTGCCGGCAAAGCTGTGCCCCAGGGCTCGGTCAGGGAGTCAGCAGCCACGGGACCCCGGACCCTCACAAGCAGTCCAGGAGGAAGAAGGGGGTCCCGCAGCCCCCAGCACCCGTGTGCCCCGGAGAAAGGGCCGCCCTCCCCAGGAGCAGGATGGGCAGAAGCCAGCGGGCGGCCCCGCTCACCCCAGCCAGGCGCCTGCTGGGGACTTTATGGCCGCTCTGGACTCACTCCCTGTTCCTGGAAGTGAGATCATCTGCCACTTCGAGAAGGTTAAGGAGAGGGTCATAGATGACATCGCATGCATGGTGAGAAAGTCTTCCCTCCCGGCCCCACCCCCCCACTCCTAAGGGCCTCAGAGAGAAAGGGGGCTCCCCTCTGCGCAGAGACCCCGCCCGGCAGCCGCGGCTTCCTGCCCGCAGGGTTGTGGTTACTCCCACTCGGCCTCCCTCCCGCCACCTGCTCTTTACACAAGTAAAGCCAGCTTTTTGCTCACAGTTGAAATTAAGAAATTCCTATTTAAATAAATGTACTTAATTTGGCTGCAAGTTCAATTACAGAAAATAATCTTTTAAAAGGCGCACTAGGACAAGCAGCCCGGGCGTGTGGAAAGGCCGTGAGGGCATCACCAGACAGACTGAATGCTCAGGCGTCAGGAGCAGGGCTCCTGGGCCCGGCCTGTGGTGGGGGCGGGGGTGGGGGGCGCCGGGGGGCAGCTGCGGAGGGTGGCGCTGGGTGGGGGCGGGAGGAGCAGCCTGGTGCTCCCTGCCATGAAGCCAACCGCAAAGCCATTCTTGCTAGAAGCCAGGCAGCGAATACCCAGAGAGTACCTGGGCGCCCAGCTTGGTGCCTGCTGCAACCGTGTTGATGGGCAGGCCTGCACCTGACCCACCACGCCTGGCCACGCCTGCAACAGACACCAAAACACGCCTGGCATGGCAGGCGGCAAGGGATGGCATCTTCCCTAAGCACGCCGCCGAGCATCTGGGTGCGGGAAGATGCCGGTGCTGAGCGTCTGGACAGGCTCTCTGGGCTGGATGCTTTTGTAACCACTGGTCACGCCACGCCAAGGAGGGGGGCTCCTGAGTGTCACACCCCACGGCTTGGGGGAAGCACAAGAGCCGTCTCAGGAGGTGGAAAGCACACTGGGCTTGGCTCTGGCCCTCACCCCGTCTCCTGAGTGAACACCACCCCCTTTCCACGCGGCAGCCCCGAGTGTGCCATCTCAGGAATTATACAAGTAACAGGATGAATGCACAGTGATAAAAAGATTATTTTATATTATTCCCAGGCGAACAGAAAAGCTCTCACAGGCACTATCTTCCTGCAAGAAGCAAGACAACACTCCTCCGTCCCCCCGTCTGACCGGCGCTCACACCCCACAGCTCTCACAGAGCTCCGGGCCGCAACAGCAGGCGGACCCCGCAGAGCAGCGCCACGGGTGGCTGGGCTGGTGCTCCCGCTCTGCCATCTCGGGGAGCACAGCCATGTTTATTTTTATTTCAACCAAAACACTAGGCACCCCACGTGTCCACTGACGGATGACCGGACCAACAGCAGGGCCGTACACCTGCAGTGGCGTGTTATTCGGCCTTACAAAGGGAGGGAGACCTGCGTGCGCTACAAGCCGGGCGAACCCTGAGGGCAGGATGACGTCACACGATAGGCGTGTCACAGGAGAAGGTGCCTCTGTGACTGCACTGCACGGGCACTTCCCGGCCACTGAGCCAGGGTGGGGCTGGGGGAGGAAGGAGGCAGTCAGAGTCAGCTCCACAGACCGGAGGGTTTCCAGCCACCGAACCGCACTTCGAAATGGTGAAAATGGTGAGCTTTGTTGTGTGTATTTGATCACAATGGAAAAAAACAAAGCTTCAGCTGCCCAGAACCCAAAGGTGGCCAGCGCGCAACCTCTGGTGCAGCGGGAGTGAGAAACAGACATGATCTTACTGGAGGCGACGCCCTGGGAGACCCACACTGAGTGCCACGAGCAGAGAGCGGTGACCCTCATGGGTGGGCGCTGCGGGGCAGAGGGCTGAGGGCCAGGGACGCACTCCTGGCGCTGGATCCCAGGGTCCTACAGCGCGGCCCCTCCTGCTTGGAGGTCCCCGTCCAGCTGCTCCGCCCTGCTCCCCTTCTCTGCCCGCAGCTCAGCCTGCATCAGCGGGTCCACCACCCCAGCTGAGGTCCTGCCTGGCACCGGGACCTCACTGAGGATGAGGCTCCGGGGGAAGGCGGGGGGGTCATTGGCATCGGCCACCGACATGTTCTTGGGGGGCTGGCCACTGCCCAGGGGGTCCTGCCCTCCTCCCCTCTGCAGGAGAAGAGCAGCTCCCCGTTCACCAGGCCTCATGCTGGGAGGTCTCAGTCCTGAGGCTGCAGCCGACAGAGGCCCCTTGCCCCAGCCTCACGTCTGGCCGCAGAGGGCTCGGCGGGAGGGAGACTCGCTTGCCCACAGAGCGCGGCTTCATTTATTATTTACCTTGTCTTTGATAATGATCAAAAGACCGTCCTCGGCCTCATTTTCAAGTCATTTACAGCGTCTTTCCCGTCCCCTCTCCTGGCTGAAAGGACCCCCCATCCATCAGCGGGTAATGAAAAATGCAACAAAAGCCCGGATGAAACATTCATGTGACAACTCTGTGGCAAAGACGTGGGCGGGGCTGGGGGGCCCCCCCCGCTGTTGGCCATCAGGTACTCTGGGCACAAAGTGGCTGATGACTTCAAAGGACCGACAGGTTGGAAATGTGGGGAAATTCAGCCGGGCACCGGCTCCAGCCAGAGCCCCAGCCCTACTGTCCCCACACGGCGGCCTCTGCATGGCCCGCGGCCTGACCTCCAGGCCCCCGGTCCCCTGCCTCCGGCCTCCAGCCCTCGTCAGGCCACGGCGAACCCCTGCCCCCGGGGGCTGTGTGACTCTGTGACAACGACCCACCCGCTCTGGCTCTGGTTCCCCATCAGCAAAGCTGCTTCCCGACCTGCTGCATCTGCTGCTCCTGAACTGGATCTCAGGGGAGCTGAGAAAGGTGCGCGGCAGCGGAGCAAGCACCGGGCCTGGGGCAGGTGGACCTGGCCATGCCATGTCTGCAGCATGGAAGCGCCCGTCCCTCGGGCGACTGAGGACTGGGCACGCGGCAGCGGCTCTCAGCAGCTTCCGCACAAGCAGTCAAAGAGCCATGGACACGCACTGGGCATGCGAGGGGCCCCTCTGCCCCACGGCGCCCGCCCTACGCATCCTGGCAGGCGTCCGTTCCAGAGAACCGAGTGGCTGGGGCACGTGGCAGGTGGGCCCAGAGGCAGGGGCGGCCGGCAGGTGCAGGGGGCAGCCAAGCGAGGGTCCCCGCGCCAGGAGCAGGTGAGCGTGGAGCAGTCTGCGAGGGAGGGAAAGAAAGTCACACCCTCCGGCTCCCAGAAAGGGGGAGATTAACAAAGAAATACTCCCTATTAGAGACTTCTGCAGCAAATCTAGTCAGAGACGCTGCCCCACAGCCACCTAACACCCGAGTCTGGGGCTCAGAAGTTGAGAACACGTTTCAGTTATTTTGAACTATTGAAATTCACATAACCTCATCATCGAAGCATCCCGGGTGTCATATTTCTCCACCACTGCGGTCAGTGCAGAAGCCGCTTTCAGGAATGGTGTCTGAGGAGCGAGGAAATCGGGGCCTTGAGAATTGGGGGTATTTTCTTGATCCAAGTCAACTGTTAACATGGGAAAAATAAATTGACCTGGAAAGAATGTGTTTTAATTGTTACTCTTGGCAATGAAAGCCGTAGGACGCGCGTCGTTCTAGGTGGCTCTGGGGCAAGCACAGGAATGAATTGAATATTTAAATATAAAATCAAAGGACTACTCGCACGAGATGAAAGAAAGAAGAATACTTAAATCATGGCTGCAAATACAGAAGAAGGCTTAAAGGCAAGACTGACAGATCAGATACATTTTTAAATGTGCGGCGAGAAACTGTAGACAGAAGGGAAAATGTGTTTGAGGTGTGTGTGGCGGATGTAGGCATCCTTCAGAGAGTGTCAGGAGGTTAAATCAACAAGAAAAATGACAATCACACCGACAGAAATGAACAAAAGAAAGACACGGCAGCTAAGACAAGGAGAGATGTCCAAGAATTCCATAGGAATGTTCAAGATTTAATCAAAGTAAAAGATGAACACTTGGGGCCTCCCGTGTTGCTTGTGAACGAACAAATTGGAATCATTAAATTCTCTGGATTTATGCAAAGTAACGGATGCTTGATTGGGACGCAGATTTAGCTCAAATATGTTCACTGAAGCATATTTTATGGAAATAACAGAAACAGCAATAAAACATAAACATCCAAGAAGAAACATCCGTAAAATAAAATATACAAAAGGGCTGCAGGAGAAGACTGATAAGTTACAAACTGTAAAATTACATTCCTAAAAAGAAAATTCGTAAATAGACACATATTAAAAGCATGCCTATATCCTTGTAAAATATTTAATGTGCATACAAGCATGTTATACTATGCTAAAGATGATTCCATTTGCGTGACATTCTAAACAAGGTAAAAACTGGACAGAGAACAGATTTGGTATCCAGGGGTTAAGGGTTAGGGAGGGTTTGAGTGTAAAGGGAAGCATCAAAAAATTTGGGGGGCAGGGGAAGGGGTGGTGGAAACCTCTGTATCTTGATTGTGCTTGTAACAGCTCTGTGCTTGTCAAAACTGGACACTCTAGATGTGAATTGTACTCTATGTAAATTATAAAATAATTTTAAAAATATACACAATATGTGAAAAGCAGCAAATGCTGTAAAGTGTTCCAAAATCACTGCCTTATCCAAGACGTTGTCACAGCACTTTAGATGAAATCAATTCAGTGAGGATGAATGCTGTATCTTCTGGAGTAATCATGAAATGAATAGTAAAAGAATTTATAAGTAGCTAATAGAGAGGGAATAACTGAAGAGTAAAGAATAACTAATCCCAAACGATATAAGAAGAGAGAATGGGAAAGGCTTAGGGGGCTGAAGGACGAGAGGACGAACAGTAAGAGGACAGGCCTGACACAGATGCATCAGCTTTACAGTAAATGGAAAATATAAGACATTCCCAATTAGAAAATGGAATTAGACAAAACACAGCCATGTGTGGCGTACAAGAGATACACCTTCAATAAGGATGTGGAAAAAAAGACAGTTAAAAAGAAATAGATATATAATTCTGCAATATATATGAGCTTCTTCTGGCTACCCCTTGAAGATCATAGCCAGGTGATAGGTACGTGGGGAGGGAGGGAGGCGGGTATGCAGTAGGTAGGAAGGTAGGTAGATTTCAAGGGCAAGCCAAGGAAGCCCATCTGATTATCCAGCTGCAGAATCTAAACCTCAAGCGACCTCATCAGTGATAAATGGAGACATTTCACAACCACAAAGGCTCTCTCTGTGAAGACAGCAGATGGCGCTTCTCGCCTGGCCTGCATCTGAACACATCGCCTCAAAATACATAAAACTAAGATCAGCGGAACTAAAACAGGGCGCAGAGGCTGTAACACATCCCTGTCAGAGACTCCTGGAACAAGCGGATCTCCGGGGAGGCCGTCACAGCCTGAAGCGGCACTGTCACCTGGGCCACCTGGCCGCCTGTGCCGCCCGTGCACCTGCGCCGCCTGTGTGCTGGGCCTGTCGCTGCGGCGCACACGGCTTCCCCGGGCAGCTGACCTCTGCCGGAGGGATGGTCCCCAGCACGTTAAGTGAGTCTGCACGTTTCACAAGCGCACAGCCCGCGGACGAGGCTGGGAGTGCAAGGAGAGAGGGACCTGGAAGCCCGAACACTGGGAAGTGGAGCAACGTGGAGCAACGCACTTCTCACCACTCAGGGGCCGGAGGGAGCACAGGGCAGCTGAGAGAGTCCTTGGAAACGGATGCTGGTGGGCAGGACGTCAAGCAGAATGTTTGGCTGCTTCATTCAGGCACCGAACCCCGACTTTACTAGCATGTTTTAGTGCACCCCCCTCGTTTGATTCTATAGAAACTGAAGAGTAAACAAAAGCTTGTGGAATGAGAGTGGACAATAAGGAATATGGGGATTGGCCCGAGTTAGGAGCCTTCCAAATACGTGGTGGAAGCGCGTCGCTAAGCCCTCGCCCTCGCCTTCCCTGCTGGACGAGGACGGTGTGAGGACACTGAACAGGGCGCCGCGGGCCGCGGACTCTTCAAGTGTGACATCGGCGGTGGGGAGGTTTCTGCTTTGTTCGCCATCTGCCAGGTTTCTGAGTCCCACAAGGCCCAATGGAGCGAATCTATTGAAAAAAATATCTATGGCATGAAAAATCAGACAGGAAAGGCCAAGGACGAGGATGCAAAGGTGGGGCCGCTCTGGCCAGGGAGAAACCCGGCCCCCGAGGCCTGGCTTCACCCCTCGGTGCCAGGGCTAGAGTCACGGGCGGCCACGGGACTCACCCAGAGCTGGGAGACGGAGGGCCGCGCCGGGGCCTGCTTGGCCCAACACGCTCAGAAATTCGGGAGCTGCGCCGCCACGTGCTCGGGAGGAGGAGCCCACAGCCAGGGTGCAGGTGCCCCCACCTGGGCGGCAGGAGCATGGGGCCCGGCCCCCAAGCCCACTCCGGCCCCCTCACCACGAGACAATGGATGTGGAGCTGCTGCAGCTCCTGACCAGGGTGCCCAGGGCCCTCTAACATACATTTTTAAAATTTTGTGCAAGCAAATTGGTTTTCTCACGCGCTGTGTCCACGCCTCCTCCATAATTCATGGCTGGCTGGCAGCTCCCCGCTCCTTCATCACGCAACCTTCTGTGCCAGTGGTAATCCTCACTCTCCAACCCGGGACCACATATTTGTTTTATGTTTCTTATTTCCTATTCCGTTTATTACCTAAAAGCTGCTCTGAGACCTTCCGCCGCGCCGGCTGCCTGAGCGCTGTGCATTCCTGGCCAGATGCTCAGAGTTTCCGGGGACTGGGGTCACGACGCAGAAGGGCATCTTCAGGGGTATTTTCTGCACTTAGAAGGAATTTCAGCCTTTTGTTGCCACCTCCTCCAGATCCATAGCCTTGGATAAACCATCCACAGTGCCTGAGGTGATGGATTATTGGGGAGCTGGCTGGAACTCCCCAGCCCGAGCAGCGCTCGCAGGCAGGGGTGTTGGCGCAGACCCCACCAGCCCCGGGTGCCTGGTTTCTGTGTCAACAAAGATACTGTGTTAGGATAAAGAGCAACAAATAATCACTTGGAGAGATATAAGGGGAAAGGTTTTCTTGGGTGTATTTGTACCTTAGGATCTGAGCATAATTTGATTTAAATAGATGATTCCTGCACAGGACAAGATGGGGCTTTTCCCGCTCCACTTCTGTCTTTGTCTTACCGCTCTGGTGCAGGCTTCTGGGCCGAACAAGGAGTTCCCTGCTCCATGGCCTCCCACACGCCATTTTTGAAGGTGGTGGCTATTTCTCCTGACCCCTTCCCTGTGCACAAGAGTGCGACTGGGCTATCAAAGATGCCTCTTTGTCTCTACCTGGGGTTTATTTAATTTTAACGGCGCCCTGTGTTAGGGCCAGCCGGGACCAGACACTCTTCTGCAAAGCAGCTGCTCAGGCTGACTGCTTCTGGGGGTGCTGGCAGGACACTGCTCACCCCCATCGCCCGTGGTCCCCCGTTCACCAGTGCTCCGGAGCTTCCTGGCGAGGGGGTTCACCCCTGTGTCCAGCTGACTGTGGCTGCTGCAACAGGCCCGTAAACTGGGTGGTTTACAACAGAAACGTGTCCTCGCCACCGCCCTGGAGGCCAGAGCTGGAGAAGAGCTTATGAGGTTTTTCTCTAGTGACTTCAAAACATTTATCTACGTAATGAAACATACACCCTTGCTCGTGATGGACTCGGAATGCTGAGTTTTTAAACAGACATAAGTCCTCCCCAGACCCCAAAACCCATGCCAAGGGGACCCTCAGGTCTTCTCTATCCGTGCAACCCCTCCTCCCTCCCCAGGCCGGCGGAGAAGAGGCCACAGAGGGGTCCTGAGTGACCCCGGGCAGCAGCAGTTTGTAATAGTGGAAAACTGGAAGCGGCATAAATGTCTGTCTCTGTGGAAGGAATAACCGGCAGCCCGCGGGCTCCTCTGCCCAGCGAGGGACCCAGTGCCGCCCCCGCCCCCACCATGTCCAGCCAGGGACCGGCAGCCCTGCGGGAGCTGCATTGCCCCAGGAAGAGGGCTGGACGCACCATCAAACAGGAGAGGCATCTTACAGATCAAGACACTGGTGTGGCCCCATTTTGTTAATACAGAGTCACATTAACAAATCTATAGAGAAACATCGGATAGAATATGTACCAATTTGCTAATATTGATTTTCCCTCAGGGGAAAAAGAAGTGATAATCACAGCAAGGACTTAAAATGAGCCAACTCTCTATCTGCCTTCCTTGCCCCGTTTCAGCTTTACAGCACCGGGGCATGTCGGTGCTTCTCTGCCCCCTGGACAGATGGGACCACAGGACACCTGATTGCCAAAGATGTGGCGCTTCGGGACAGGAGCCCATGGTCCCGCTCCAGAGTGTCCACATTAACCAGCGAGCCTTGAAAATGTGCTATAGTTCTTTATAGTAGGCATACTATTTTTATAAATATTGCAGAAACAAAAATTATTTTTTATTTTCCCCTATAAACTGTGAAATGTCAAAGCTGTGGGGACATAATCACTAGTGTATAATTGGAAGGTCCACCAGGGCCGGGAAGACAGCAAAAGACACACATGGGCCAGGTGTGAGGATTCTGGCTCTGCAATAAAGTGATGTGACTTCTTTCGTGCCTCAAAGGATGCTCACCCTCAGTGCCAGAGAGGCAAGAGGGAGTGGTGGGGACTGTGGCTTTGAGAGTTACACAAGCCCCATCTAAGTGTTTCCATGTGTGCAGGTGGCCGCCAAATTGCCTTATCTCCCACTTGAAAAAGACTCTGGAAGGGTAGAAGTGTTAATGCAGTCTCCCTGTAGACAGCTGTATAAAAAGTGTATATGTTCACGTGCCCCTTAGGGACAGCGCTATCTTCTGGGAATCCACAGCTGGGTGATTTCCTCACTGCAGGAAGGTCGTAGAGTGTAATCACACACCAAGCGTGGCCCCGCACATAGCACATAACTTCTACCACCATTTTGAAGACACTGCACCCCCATTGAGCCATAATTCCCCATGACCCCTGGCCCCGCCACTGGCGACAAAGTTCCACCTTTTGTTCATTAAATTTACGCTTTGAACACCCCACCCCCAGCCTCTGGTAACTAAGATCTCCTTATTTTTAAGTAATAAAAATTTTCAAAAGACTCTGCCTGGACCAAACAAACCCAGCCTTAGGCTGAGTGCGCGGCGGAGCCTCCGACTGCTCAGCACCACGCTTGGCATTGCAGCCATACGCCCCGGCAGAGACCTCAAGACCAGGCCTCCGAGTCGGAAGCCCCTACCACCTTGCTGCCCAGGGCGGCGCGCCCACCTCACCACAAGCTCAGAAGGGCCTTATTGCTTTTTCCTCCTGTTTCAGGCAGTGACGACCCCTTCTCTTGGAACACACCCCTCTCCCCACCATGGCGGCTCTGCCCCTGGAAAGCCTGAGGATGAGGAGGTGGGGCTTGGGCAGGAGCTCAGGCCCAGGCTGGCCTCCCCGGACCCCTCTACCTCCACGCACAGCCTCCGAGGCTTGGAGACCCAGTGCCTCTTCTTTCCTCAACTGCAGGCCTGTCTACGCTGCGGGGTGGGCCAGCCAGTGGCTGTCCCCACTCTGGGGTCTTTGGCTGTCCCCACCCTGGGGTCTTTGGCTGTCCCCTGACAGCGTCGCCTGGCACCGCCCGTGCTGTGCCCACAGCCAGACATGCAGGAAGGCGCTGGGACGCCCGCTAGCCAGCCCCGGCTTTCTGAAACAGCTTCCGATGCGCAGGGATTGCTCATTATTCTAATTAGACAGAAAGCACCATCGACCACTCCCTGGCAGCCCCTCAAGATTCTGAAAGGCCACATCTAGTCCCTCATTTATTTTCTGCACGCCGAACTCCAACAGGGCACTAAAGAACTCGAAATTGTCATCTAATCTCTAAGAGAAGTGCCGTCCCACTGGGATTATTAAGAAACTGCTCCACAGCCCCACCTTTGTTTGATTAGCAAGGTCGGCGTTTTCTGGGAAGCTGTTGACAACGTTGACCTTGAAAACAAAACTGACATTAATTAGCAGGGGATAGGCTTATCAGCGTCAGCCCGACAGGGCCGGCAGCCACGCGGTTCCTCCAGGGCTAGAAAGGGGAGGAAAGGACCGCTTTAGTTCTGACAAATACAATTCCTTACTTTCGACACCTCCCTGGAACTCTGGGGGGCCTCACCAAGTGAAATCTGATGTGTTATTCCCAGCGGTAAAGACATTCAAAGGCATAAAATGCTCCCGTTGTGTTGGTTAACAACGTGGTGGCCCAGACACCCCGTCCAGGCATCCACACGTCCAGGCGCGGGCAAGCGTCGAGCATGAGCTGGCGCAGGGCGGCAAGATGGCCTCTTCCTGCCTTTCCCTGCATCACTTTTCTTGTTTTTACACACTACCTACGCGAGCAATAAAATAACAGAACTGGGGGCTCGTCACTAGGGAGTGATTGTCACCGAGAGACATGCTGCCCCATGGCCTCCCCTTCCCCCAAAGAACTAGAGGCGCTGAGCTGGCTGCGGAGACACGAGCCCCGCCCAGAGTGTCAGGGCCAGCGCGGGGCGCGGGGGTGTGTACATGCGTGTGCACGTGCGAGAGTGTGTTGTCGGGTCTGCAGGCGCCGGCCTCCGTTTACCTCGAGGAAAGGGCTCCTGAAGCCTGAGTTCCGAAATCTCAGTCGCCAGTTTACCCAGACAAGTGTTGTCTGATTCATGTTGATCATTTTCGGCTAAGGCCCCACGCAGGCGCATGTGTTTAAAACAGAGAAAATGCTGCTCTGGCGACAGAGTGGGGACAGGTGCACTCGCAGGTGGCTCGGCCACTCACCCGGACTCCGCTGCAGCGTCATCTCCGCGCGGGCCTCGGTGTCCCCGTCTGTAAGTGGGGTGTCTCCAAGGTCCTTTCCGCGCAGAAGCTACGATGGCACTGAAATGGGGCAGGGCAGCCGCCTGAGGGGCAGCCGAGCACCCCAGAGAGGTCATGCATGGGGGCGCTCCCACCCAGCCAGGGGCACCCCGAGTCCCATCATCTCAGCAATCAATAGCAGCCTCTTTAAATGCTAACTCAGTTCGGAATTTCCCAGATGACAAACATACGCCACAACGAAACAGCCGACTTGCTCGTTGTCCTGCCTCGTTCTTTTACACACACACCCGCCCCCGCGCTCGGCCACACCCAGGACCGGGGGCCCCTGGACTCTCGGGACTGGAAGTGACAGCGGGGAGCAGGACACCTCTCCTGGGGCTCAGCAGGGCTGGTGTTGAGTCTGAAACGAGGAAGCCTGCAGGGTAGCGTGGGGCCCACCGGTCATGTCAGAACGACAGAGCAGCCTGCAGGGTTCAGAAGGACCCGTGGCCTAAAGCCCCCACCAGGAGGCAAGGAGCAGCATCAGGCCCGGAGACCCGAGGAGGGGAGCGTCAACTTGGGGGACAGGTAAAGAGGGGAACGGCCGCTTGTCATGTAACATGCCTGCTGGGCACACAGCCTCGCCAGGTGGGGGAGCAAATCGCCACGGTGCCAGAGTGCCCTTCGGTCACGTTCGGGACGTGTGTCTGCATCCCCTGGAGTTTTATAAGCTGCTTCCACCAAACACAGGTCACACGGGGTCCTGCTGCCCGCTCCCACCCGCCATGCCCTCAACCGGGAACGCGCCTGCTCCCTGGAGGAGCAAAGGGCCTCTGTGCTCGAAGAGCCCGGTTCGTGGGCCCCTTAGCCCGGGGTCGCACGACGCCCCTCCCCACAGCTCGTCACACGAAGCCGTTCCTTTGTGTCCAGTCTGGACCCCGTCTCTGCATCGGCGTCTCCAGCCTGCGCCCCTGCCCCCACACTCCAGGCTCAGCAGGATGGCGCTGACCCGAGCTGCCCCTGCTTCTCCTGCTGGGGCTGAGCCAGCCCGCCCAGCACAGAGCTGGGGTCCCCCGGGGCCCACCTGCAGCATGGGCAGCAGTGAGGCGAGGCCTCCGGGGCTCCCGTCCACGTGGGGGTGCCGCACGTGGCCAGCGGCCAAGCCGCCCTGGCTGGGGTTCTCGGTGGGGCCGGCACCGCTGAGTTTCCTCCTGTCCTTGCGGGCCGCTCGGCCGCCAGTGCTCCCGCCTCACGTTTCTCCCCCCTTGCTGGCCATCCTTGAGGTTGGCAGGGAAGGCGCCTCAACCTTTGACCTCACCATAAACAGCAAGCAGAGTTCCCAGGAGGGGGTGGAGACAAACAGACGCCAGGGCCGTGTGCCAGCCGACTCCTGGGGGCCCGGCCTGGGGCGCTGAGGCAGAGGCGGCCAGGGGCCCCTGGGAGGGCTGGCTTCCTCCTGCCCTTGCACTTTCTAAAATGAAGTCCTCTTCGTGCACCAGGGGATCTAGTGAGTGTCTTATAGCTACCAGGCTTTGAAGCCAGAGAGCTGGGACAGGACTCCTTAAAAAAAAAAAAAGCTTTATTGAGGGAGAAAAAAACCCTCTGACTTTCCAGAGCAGGAGAGAGCTTCGCACCGCCCCGCCTCCTCTCAGGGCTTGGGCTGTGCAGACCTTCTGCCAAGGTCTCCTTTCAGCAGAGAGGAAGCGGCCCCCTGGCTTGGGGCTGATGGGAGGAGGGAAGAGAGAGGGTGAGCTTCTGCCCGGCGGCATCTCTGCGCCAACCCGGCTCGTAGCTTTGGGATTCTGAGAGGGGGCACGGGGGACTCGGTGCACCCACACTGAAGGGATCGCCATCAGGCTTACAGCTAAATCTGGGCTCCGTAGGCCCTGATCACCCTCAACACGTGACCGTGCCACCTTAACACGTGACCATGCCACCGCCTTACTGCGTTTGACACCTTCCCGGCAGCTGTTCCTCAGCGGATGCAGCGCCAAGTTGACGTTCTTGCCTGCTGTACCTTCGTGACTCTATGAGATGCTACTTAGCATTTAAATTGCAATATTTTGGGGTGTTTAGTTCGAGTATAAGTGTATTATGTTCATCCAAACAACAGCTTCTTATTGAAGAGTAAGAAATGCTCTTTTAAGACCTCCTGGGTGTCAAGAGAAAGAATGATTAGCAAATGTGCAACTTTGTTCTTGTTTAAATTGGGGGCTTTTATTTCGAGGTGGCCTATTGAAAATTAATTCAGAATTGATAGGTCAGGTCACTAAACCACGGGGCAGGCTTGTGGGAAGAGATGTCACGCCTGGTTTCCTGGGGCCGGGGAGACGCTGCAGGTGGTAACACTGAGCAAGCAAATAGCACGCCAGTCGCCACAGATCTGGGGGCGCAATACTGCCGAGGGGCCGCTTGGATAGCTGCTTCAACTTGAAAGACATTGGCATTCTCATGATCACCAAGTTTTCAACATCCTCAGACATTTAAAAGTAGCTCAGCAAGAAGTCAGTTCCCCACCAGACACCCCACGCGGCCAGGCTGCGGGTCTGGCTCGGCAGGGACTCTGGTCTCAGCCACCGCAGGGCCCGGGGAGTCTGAACTGGGGTGGGGGGAGCTTCTGCCCTGGGGCCTGTGACTGCGGAACTGGCGTCCTGTCCGCGGAAGTGTAGCAAGGCTGGCCCGCCACAAGGCGGCAGCTTCCAGCACACCGTGAACTGACAGATGAAGACAGGAAGGAGCTGAGTTACTTTCTGATTCAGGAAAGGGGGGTGCTGACCTCACCACGGCTCACCCTGCTGCGGAGGTGACCCCGCTGGCCTCTCGGTGCTTATCTCGCGTCTGAGAAGGGACCCGCGGGGCTGAGTCATCCCTGCCGGCAGATGCCAAGGCGCCAGCCCGAGTCCTGCCTTCAGGCCCTGGAGGTCATGCTCGTCACCCACCGCTCTGGGGAAAGCCGCTCTCGGAACTGGCCAGCCAGCTGCCCCGGAGACGCAGGCGGCGTTCAGTTCCCCTCCTGAAAAGAACCCCCAGTGGGGGGCGGCTCCCCCAGAGTGTGGCAGCTGATCCTGTCACCCCGCCCTGCTCACCCACTGCCCCCCACCCCCTCGGCAGTGTGAAGAGTCCAGGGGAGGGGGTGTCTACGGCCTGGTGCCTCCCACACCAGCCTTCCTGGTGGGGGCGGGGTTTTGGGGGAGGGGTGTTCTCTCCACTTTGGGAATCCACGTGGATTTCTCCAGTGGGTGGTGGGGATGGGGGGCGCTGCCGGCAGACCATACCTGCCCACTGGCCGAGTGGAGGGGACCCGGCCGATCTGGCCGCTCTCCTGGCCAGGCCATGTGGGCAGCCCTGCCTCCGGGGCCTGAGCAGGGGCAGAATTCTCCTGTGGGTCAGTCCCTGTCTGGACACTGGGGCGCTGTCTCCACAGGCCATGTGAACTCAGTGGGCTCGGAGACAGGCCACCCCGGGGCTTTCCCCTGTGTCTCTCCTCTCAATCCCCAGCCCGCAGGAGCCGCCTAGAAGAGGGAGCAAACCGTGGTCAGGCCCTTCTCTCTTGGGGGTGCCTGGGAGCAGACACCAGCAAGCCCCCACTTGGGGCCAGGTGAGGGGCCAGACTGGCTGCACCCCTCTGTTCCACAGCTGGAGAAGCGAGGTGTCCACAGAGCTAGTCGCGTGTCCCCTGAGCCTCAATGGGAGAGACAAGACCCCCAAAGAGAACAGCAACAAGACCAAACCGGGGCGTGTTTTTCTGCTCTTTAATTGATCTCCAGAGTCACAAAAACTGACACATATTCTTTTATTATATACAAAACCAAGCATACGACAATCACAACAGCAAGTAACAAATGTGTTTTCAGACCATTCTGACCACCCTGGGCCTGCAGGAACAATGAAGCCGCTGCTGCCCGCAGCGCCCGGGCCGGGGCTCCTGCAGACAAGCCTCAGAGGGAGGCAGCAGCCTGCCCGGGGCAGACATTCTCCTGCTCCTGGGAAGGAGCCTCACCAGCCTGAGGACCCCGTGTCCTTTGTGCTTTTGCTATAAGACCATGGTGTCACCCGCCTGCTCCCGCTCCGGGGCCACCGACCCCGGCCCACCAGATCAGGCAGAGCCCCCCGGCTCGCGGGCCAAAGGTCTGAGCAGCGGCCCACACCGCGCAGCTGTGGCTACTACTGACCAGCTTTTGTAGCTCACTCGGGCGCTCGTCCCACTGACACGTCTACGCCTGAAGTGGCTCTTACATTCTCGATGCTTTTTGGTTAAGTCTTCTGACCTCGGACTGCTTTCCTTGGTTTCAGTGCTACGTGCATGTAAACAACACCCCAGAAACGAGAGGCACTTCTTAAAAAACACGTCCCTGTGGCTGGCGCGGGACTGCAGAGGCCGCTGGGGCCAGCCCCCGCCCCTGCCCCTGGCCGGCAGCAGCGCCCCACGCGGGCGCTCAGAGCTCCAGACCCTGGCACGCGCATGTCGGGATCACGACTTACAGCTGTCCCTGTTCTGAGCCCCGATCCTGCCGGTGAACCCACCAGGGCCTGTGCAGGGAACGGGCACCGTCGCTCCTTCAGGCTTCCAAGCCGTCTTAGGCAGGACGTCGTGGCCTGGGCCACCCACTTCGATGGAAGACCAAGACAGACGCGACAGGGAGGCGCTTCCTCTGCAGTTGTCCTCACGAAGGCCCTCAGCTCAGACGCACACCAGGCCCAGGGGCAAGCCCCTTCCCTGTGACCCTGGAGGTCTCCGGGTGCGCTCCTGGGAAGGCTCTGCGCAGCCTGCACCCCTCTGCTGCTGCGGGGTAGCTGTGAGCACACGTCACGCTGAGGAGACGGAGTAGCCTGAAGGTCACAGTGGCTGCACATGGCTCCCCACGGGGCACCGGTGGGTGAAGTCTGGTAGGTGCCAACACGTGGGGTGCCTTGCAGGACCCCAGAAGGGAAAAGTATGAGTCACACTGTTTCAAAACACAACATGGAGACAGCAGAAAGTTACAGGGTCGCGAGGGCCTCAGAAGCCGCCCTCAAGGTCACAGCGGGCACGCTTTCTCCAGCAGGGTCGGGGAGAGGCATCGGGGATCCGTAAACTTCTGGAAATAAAGCCTTGGAAGAAAAAATCACCATCAAATAACTCAACGTCAGTTAATAGGATGACGATCAGTCTTTAAGGCGGGACACAGGATGTGACCTTTGCCTGTCACCCGGGCTCCAGCGCTGGTCCTGACACTCACGAGCGGAGAAGCGCCTTTGGGGCGGGCTGCTGGGGGCGCAGTTTGCGAGCTACTCCGTGTTTTCAGTTGAAGAGTGCCAAATTTTTCATTTGCCCACGAGATGAAAAAATAGAAACATGTGAAAATCAAACAGAATAATCGTTTACGGGGATAAAGCGAGCCACAGTCCTGCACCCGGGGAAGCCAGCCCCCAAGCTCGGGACATCAGCGGTGGCCACGGGAGCCCCGTGGCACAGCTACCCTGGCCAGACGCCTCCCACCGAGTCTCAAGAGAAGCGTCAGGGGAGGGGCGCGGGCCGGCGAGGACCTGTGCTCGCCCCTCCCACCTCAGCGCAGGACACCCCCTGCTCTTGCTGCTGAAGCCCGGCCGCTGCTGCGGGGTACCCCTCCCCTGGCGGTGCTCCTCTCCTGGCACAGGCGCTCACTTAGCCTTCGGAGAGCTGTTTTCCTGACACCTCTTCAGACAGGCCAGACGCGTGGGAACTCCGGGGGGCGGCCCACAGCAACAGCCAGGATCCAACCCACCGGCGCCCCTGTTGGGGCCGCCGTGCAGAGAGCACTCAGGGGGACCCCATGACCACCTGGCGATGAAGCGCCTTCTCTTCTCAACCCACCTCAGGGGCACGCGGAAAGTGCCGTGGTCTCCACAGAGCAAGCAGCCTGGTGGTCAACACTTGGCTCCAGGCTCTCCCACCTGGAGGGAAGAGCTGGCCTCCGGGGGACGTGGACAGAACTGGGCAGTGGCGCCAGGGCGAGGCCGTCTGGTTTCCCAGTGAGCCCAAAGCCAAAGCTTCTCCACATCCCCGCTGGGGCGGGCTGGACGGCGGCCACGCGGCGCCCACCTCGCCGGGCTGGCAGCTGTTGCCGAGGTCCGGCCACTCCCCGGAGGCGCCGTCTCCCGCTCCTTGCCGGGCACTGACCTCAGCCCCTCTTTACCAAAAGGCTCTTGCTGCTTGAGACTTCGGTGCCGAGGCAGACTCGTCGAAGGTGCTTTGAAATGACTGGTAGGGACGGACCGGCAGGCGAACAAGCTACTTCAATGTCAGGCTCACAGCACAGGACTCCGGGGAGCCCGGCTGCTCCGCTCCCGCGGTCGGTGCCCCCCTCCCCGTCAGCTGGACTTGGGGAGGGTCTGCTTCGCTCCATTCATCTTGAGTTTTTTTTCGCTGGATAGGGCGGCGTGGCCACCGTTGCTGGAGTGGCCCTTTTTCTTCAGGTTGGCGTGTGCCTGTGTCCCGGGACCCTCGCCGGTGTCGGGGGAGTCCAGGGTCCTCGAGGGCAGCCTGGGGCTGCGAATGTTGCCATCGCTCTCCATCCTCAGGCCGCCGCCCTCCCCGCAGGACAGGGCCCACCGCTGCAGCTTGGTGCTCCTGCTTGATTTCTTCCTCTTCTCCTCCGTCCTCACCTCCAGGGTGCTCCTGGGAGCAGAAACCCTGCCATTGCTCGGCACACCCACCAGTCTGGGGGACACCTCTGAAGCATAGTAGGGTGCATGGCTTTCCCGGTGCCAGTCCTTCTTCCGTGCGGGGCCCACCTTAAGAGGCCCGTCCTGGGGCGGCCTGGACAGAGCGCCGGCCAGGAGCTGGCTTCTCCTGGGGCTTTTCAGCGCCACCGAGGCCCCGGCAGCTGTGGGGGGCCTGGCTTTGGACGCCCTCCCCTTCTCCCACTGCACCGTCTGCACCTGCAGCCGCTCGAGCTGCAGAAGTCGGTCGATGAACCGCCCCAGGGGGCCCCCGACGCGGGGTGGGCCGGCCACCTGGCCCCCGGTGTTCAGGAGTGAGGCCATGTCCTGCAGGTCCCAGGAGTTGAAAGGCGGTGGCAGGAAATCGGGGTACCGCTCCTCAGGCTTGGCCTGGCCCGGGCCGGCATGCAGGTCGAAGCAGATGGGGTCGATTTCTTCAGCTCGAAGGTTCAGCTCGGGCGGCGTGAGCGGCGACGGGGGGATGGGGACCCGCTCGGAGTCAGAGAGGTCACTGCCGCTG
Source organism: Talpa occidentalis (assembly GCF_014898055.3). Taxonomy (NCBI): domain Eukaryota; kingdom Metazoa; phylum Chordata; class Mammalia; order Eulipotyphla; family Talpidae; genus Talpa; species Talpa occidentalis. The sequence goes on along the minus strand of NW_023600993.1, from coordinate 105,542,842 downwards.
TCCTCCTCCGGCTCCCGCATGATTTTCATCGACTCGAAGTCCAGAAACAGCTTGTTCCCTGCGGCCCCCTGGCACCGGGGGCTGAGCCGACCCCTCTGGGGGGCGCCCCCCGGGGAGAGGCTCTCTTTCAGTCCAGTCGTCCAGGGGCGGGCACCCACCGGGCCGCTTTTCTGCTGGGGAGGAGCGTGGGGGCCCGGGGGCTGACTCTGCCCCTTCCCTGAAGGATCCCTCGAGCGCTGGGCTTTGCCCCGGGGTGGGCCGGCATTCCCAGGGCTGCGGAGAGAGACCAGCTCTTAGAGCAGAGCGGAGCCATGCGGACCCGCCACCCGCGTGCGGAGACTCTAGCCCGAGGCCCAGACTCCCCCCGAGCAAGGGGCAGGAGGCTCTCCCGCCGGCGCTGTCCGGGAGGCCTGGGCACTGACTGGGTGTGCGGGCTCGACCTCACGTCAGATCTGTGCGCGAAGGAAGGCGCCAGTGCTTCTTAAAGTGCTTCTATCGTGATTTTAGGCCCATTGTGTGTAGTTTAGAAAGTATCAGCGCATACCCGCGCGGACGCCTGCACAGCAAACAGTTCCACGGTGCTGGCGAGCGCCGCGATGCGCCGCTTTTACATTAGACATAAAGAGGCGGCCACGCACAAGTTCGCGGAATCTAACCCTGGGGCCTCTGAGCTGAGGGCGGCACATGCACCCTACACCTCAAACCAACATCTTGGTAGTGTTTTCACAGAGGAAACGCGCTCAGGAAGACTGCTGCAAAGGGAGGAAACAGCCCCGGCGCCCTCGGCATGGCGGGGCCCCAGCAAGGCAAGGCTGGTGGACACCGGGTGGCGGGGTCAGGGCCAGGCGGGTGCAGCACTGTCTGGGTCACTTGGAGGCAGCTGGTTCTTTCTGGGGTCTTTCACTCTGAGAAAGGATCTCACATCAGATCTAGATCCTTTTTCTTTTCCACTTATTTACGGAGAACAGAGGCTTTGACTAGAGCTAACAACACTTCTTGCGAAGTGGATCAGAGCAAAAGGAGCTGCTGGGAAAAGCTCGCTGGGAACCTCAGGCCTCCGTCCGCCCAGGGATCCCGAGCGCCCTAAGTAATGACGTGCAAGCGGGTCCCCTCTCCGGTGGCCAGGAGCGAGGAGACAGGGACGCTGAGTGAGCGAGCGAGGGGAGTGAGGGCAGCGGCCAGTGGGCGCAGAGGTCATCAGCCGCACAGCCAAGACCTCTGCTCGCCCAGCTGCAGCGTGCACATGGCGTCCAGGTGATTCCTGCGCCCCTTTTTACAGAAAGGGAAACTAACAGATAAACGGGTTCACCCAAAATTGTCGGTTCTGCCGATGGTATCAGAACTACGACCCTGGAGGTTACCAGCCAGTGATGTCTGAAATCGCTGCCCGCCCATCGCTGCCAGACAAAAACAGCCGACGTATCTTTCTTAAACACCAGGAGATTTTTTTTCCAACCACACATATTCAATGTGTAGAATCGAGGCGACATGAGGTTCACGAGAGCAAACCATTCGCCAAAGCTGTTTACCTGCTTTCCTGACGGAAATCCTTCACCCTATTCCCTTTCTTGACAAAAGCACCCGGCTGGTCATCATCGGGGGCCTGACCGGCCGTCTGGAAAACAGACACGAGGAGTGAGTGCCGGGAGCAAGCCAAGAAGAGCAACAGCAAAAAAACAACCAAAAAAATTCTAAGTCAAGGTTTGCATCACCTTCCCCGCGGTGCCTGGAATAGTCTTGCTCAACCTGTCAGGAGGTGGCGACAGCTGGGGAAGTGGCTTCTTTCTTCCTCTTATATTTGGAAAGGGCTTCCCGCCGCCGGGCCTGGGCGGGCCGGGCGCAGCGCGCGGTGATGGCAAAGCCCGTCACCAGCCCTGGGCGCGGGCGCACCTGCTTCTAAACACCTGCAAGTAATGAAACACGGGGTGGGGGCCCCTCGCGTGCACGGCTTATTGTTTCCCTTGCGGGCCTGCCAGGGTGCGGGCCAGGGAGGGCGCGCTGTTCAAAGTCTCCCTCTGCACCTGCTCACACCCCGTCCTGACCCGCGAGGGGCGAGGAGGGCGCTGGCGGGGCGGTCGCCGGGCCTGGTCCCGCAGCGCCCCACGGCCGCCCCGCCTGCGTCCGCCCCGACGCCCCGCAAATCTCCTGCCCTGGCACACGGCTGCTCCCACAGGGCGCCCGGGAACCTGGGGGCGCCGGCCCCCCCAGCACTGCCTGCTCCGGCCCCAGGGGCGGCTGCCCAGGCCCTCCGGGGAGTCCACCCCGTGGCGGCGCGCGCTGACCAGGCGAGGAGAGCCGGCGCGGGGAGGCGCGCGTCTGAAGCGCCGCTGCGCTTTCCCAGGACAAGCGGGGCCTCGCTGTGGCCGCAGGGCGGGCTGGCTCTGGGCTGCGGCGGGGCGCGGCCTCCCCCCCCCCCCGCGGCGCCCTCCCCTCCCCTCGGCAGCAGGACGCGCCCCGCAGCTCCCTCGCAGCGTCCACCTTCCCCGCCCCGGCCGCCCGGGGCCTCGTGCAGACCAGCCCGGCGCCCCCGGGCCCCGCCGGCCGCCGAGCGAGGCTCGAGCTGTGGCTGCAGAGACGACCCGCGCCGCAGCGGCCGACCCGGCACCAGCCCTGGGGGCTCCCCGCGGCCCCGCACCCCCCCCCCCCGCGCGGCTCCGCGCCCCCCACCCCGCGCGACCGGCTGCCCCCACCCCCCCCCCCCGCATGAGGGGGCGGCGGGCGGGACGCGTCCCCCGCGGGAGGCTCCCCGGGTCGGGGAGGGGTGCGGGGCCGCGGGCGAGCGCCCCGCTCCTGGAAAGGCCGGGCTGCCCCCCCATTGGCCCAGCGGTGGGGGCGCCCCGCGCTGTGCGGACGCGGTCCGGCCGGCGGCGCGCGGGCGGGAGTGGGCCAGACCTGGTTCCCATCCGAGCACACGTGACGCAGCCGGGCGGGTCGGGTCGGGCCGGGCCGGGCGGGCCGGGCCGGGGCTGGGCTGCGGGCCGGGGGCGGCGTCACGCGCGCGGGCGGAGTCGCGCCGCCCGAGCCGCGGAGCCAGCGGAGCGGGGCGCGCGCGTGGGAGGGGCCCCCGCGCCGCCTCCCGCAGCCGAGAGGAGGCGCCGGCCCGCGCGCGGAGCGGCCGGCGGAGGAGCGTCCCCAGAAGGGCCGCCCCGACACCCCCGCGCGCCCCAGGAAGCGGAAGGCCCGGGCGGGGCCGCGAGAGGCGGCGGCGGCCGGGCGGGCCGGGGCTCCTGGAGGCCGCTCGGGCTCGCGGCGTCCGGGCAGCGCGCGCCCCTTCGTCGCCCCGCGCCCCGCCCGCCCGAGGCCATGTCCGCAGCCCCGCGCCCCGCGGCCCCGCGCCCCGCCCCGGGGCCCCGCAAGCCCGCCCCGCGGAGCCTCAGCTGCCTCTCGGACCTGGACGGCGGCGCGCGGGGGGAGCCGCGGCCCTGCCGGCGCCCCGAGAGCCCGGGCGGCGAGCCCGGCCTGCGGCCCAGCCTCCAGCGGCGGGCGCGCTCGCTGCCCAGCTCGCCCGAGCGCCGCCAGCAGGGCCCCCGCGCGCCGGGCAGTGCGTGCCGGCCGGGGTGCAGCCGGCAGCTCCGCGTGCGCTTCGCCGACGCGCTGGGCCTGGAGCTGGCGCAGGTGCGGGTGTTCCACGCGGGCGACGACCCGGCCGTGCCGCTGCACGTGCTGTCGCGCCTCGCCGTCGGCGCGGACCTGTGCTGCGGCCGCCAGGACGCGGAGTTCACCCTGCGCTGCCTCGTGCCCGACTTCCCGCCGCCCGTCGAGGCCCCGGACTTCGCCGAGCGCCTGCGGCGGCAGCTCGTGTGCCTGGAGCGCGTCACCTGCTCGGACCTGGGCGTGCGCGGCTCGGTGCGCGTGTGCAACGTGGCCTTCGAGAAGCAGGTGGCCGTGCGCTACACCTTCTCCGGCTGGCGCAGCGAGCACGAGGCGGCGGCGCGCTGGCGCGGGCCGGCGGGCGCGGGCGGCGCGGAGGACGTGTTCGCCTTCGGCTTCCCGGTGCCGCCCTTCCTGCGCGCGCTCGGCTCCCGCGTGCACTTCGCGCTGCGCTACCGCGTGGCGGGCGCCGAGTACTGGGACAACAACCTGGGCCGCGACTACAGCCTCACCTGCCGCGACCACGCGCTGCGCATGCCGCGCGGCGAGTGCGAGGAGAGCTGGATCCACTTCATCTGAGCCCGGCCCGGCCCCCCGCGCCTTGCGCCCTGACCTCGCCTCCCGCCTCCCCCCCGTCCCATCTTCTACTTGAAATGCCCGCGTCGCTCGGTCTCCGTGGACCTCAGGCGGCCGGGAGGCCGAGTGTGCAGTGGGGGGCGCGTCTGGGCGCGTGGGTCGGGCGAGGGTGCCCGGGCAGGCCGGGGGGAGGCCTGCGCCTGCCTGGTGGGAGAGGGCGCGGGCGTTGCATGTGCCCTGCATGCGCCTCTGTGAAGATGGCTGTTCCTTGTTGTAAGCGTCGTGATGTCGGGCCCGCTGCCCAGGTGGGGCCTCCTCAGGAACATTCTGTGTTTAATGAGCTGAGAAAACCCGTCTTGTGTGTTTGTCCCGATTGTAAACCACGTGCGGCGCGGCCCCGTCGTGGTCGCTGGAGGCCGTCCTGCCCCGGCCGGGAGAGCTGAGCCCGTGCGCGTGTGCCTGAGTCTGGGGACTGCCACTGGGAGACGACTCGTGGGCAGGAGGCCGGCCCCAGCGGCTGCGGAGTCCAGCGGCCCTGGGGCGCGGGGGGCGACTCCCACAGCAACAGCCAGAAAGGAGATGCCTCCTACTTTCAAACCAGCAAGAGCAACTCCCTCTGCGACCTCTCTTCACCATGTACCTCTTGTACCTGTTTGACAGTCACGCATCTGCAGCGCAGGCCTTGGTTTAGGTTGAACCTACCTAAACATGTCAAGAAATTCTGCCTTAATTGCATTGTGTTCAGGCAACTTCAGGCCACAAGGGCCTTTTGCAATTACCTTTTGGGTGATCAAGTTGACTCTTTTATGTCAGAAGGGTCCAGCTGTCATCTCTGAGGCGTTACTAGCAAGCGGAAGAAGCAGGTGTCCTCAGCAATAGCCAGAGTGCTGCAGGAAAAATAATTCACAGAGACTTTTTGTTTTAATTGTGTTGATGGTTGATTGCCCTGTTTTATCAGTCTCCTGCCAACTTTCATTCCCTGTGCCTTCAGATAGGAGAGTTTTTAACATTCTCTGGACTGGTTTTCCAGTCTTAAAGTGTTAAATGCTTTTCTTCCTTTCTAGAGCCAAGCACTCAAGGCCATTGTCCCTGCAGGGCACAGCAGTGACTAAAAACTCCAGCAAGGGACTGGCGATTTCGTCTGGTGCTGTGCGGTGATCTCTCTGAGGAAGGTGCTAGCACTGAGGTATGAAAACCCAGCCGAGAAGGACACGGTCCCCAACCTGTGAAGTTGATTTGTAGCTGAAACCGTGGGGTCCATTTTGTGATAACGGTTCCCAGTGAGCAATTTTGAAATGCGTATTGACATTTGTCAATTCAAGATTTTAAGGATGTGTTTTGCCTTTTAACCAGTTTGGCTTTCTTTTTCTTAATTGCAACGCCTGTGTTTTTAAAACTATGAATAGGATGGTTTTCTTGGGTATCTGCTGATCTAAGACAATGCATTTTGATTGGAAATACTGTGATCAAAGGGAACAATTTGGCCACTAGCAGCGGGTACTACATTGACATGCAAGAGCCCGAGAAGCCTGGTTGCACTTCCTGCTGTTCAGCAAATGGTCCAATTAGGTCAGCGAGCTGGAGGGCCTGGGCGGTTGGGCCCTCGACCCAGCCCAGAATGTCCTGAGTGTTCAGGTACGAGAGTTTGAGCTGCCAGATGTTCTGCAGTGGAAAGGCATGTCGAGACTCCAGGTGAAGTCATGTGCTAACAAGGTTCTGGTCATGGACTCTGAAGTAAGTGTTCTAGCTTCAATACTAAGAGAACCTCAACGTGCCTTTTGCAAAAGACCAACATTTGAAACCGAAAAGCTGAATTTTACAGAAGCTGTGGAATCGCTTAAAAACTGTCACACCCTAAAACAGTTATATTGCCTAGGTGTTAAAATTCTGTAGCTATTGTACAATTACTGGGTGGTCTCTCCAAACATATTTATGCCTGTCATTTAAGATGGTTTCACTCAAGCCTGAATATTAAAGTGTATGTGCACAAGCTGCTAGCTGAAGTGTTTTTCTTGTGATCTAATTACAGACACCAGGATTTTTAGAAACTTCTTGATTGTTTAAGTCATTTCACACATAACTTTGATCCTTTTGCAAACACTTAAATTTAATGCCTTGCCCTCCCCCCAAGAGTGTGGGATTATATGTCATTTCAGTAGCAGGGTTGTGGATGACTTTGAGAAACAGAAATACAGTCTCTTCTCTCAGATCTGTATAGCATGTGAATAAATTCTAAGGAAATATAGGGAATGGGATAGCGTGTAAGTTACAATGCTTATTAAGCCCTACTGTAAGGGCAGGACAAGACACAGTGCAGGTTTTCTGATCCCATGCAGACTGGGTAAAGGAGGAGTCAGAGTCCTCAGTGGTTTTGCAGGTTTTTTATTGGGGTTCACCAGGCATATGGCAGGCAGGGGTGCTGGCTGGGGGGCTGGGAGGCTGGCAGGCCTCCCAGCCCCCAGCAAGTCTTCACTCTATCTGGGCTCTCTGGCGTTCGTTCTGCTGCTTCTCGGCTTCTGCTTCGGCTTCTACTGCTGCTGCTGGCGTCCCCGTGATGCCGCCCTTAAAAAGCACAGTCTTAGCTCAGCTGAATCCCATCTACCTATGCCCACACCCTATTCCAGGTGCCCGCCATCAGGCATGCACTCAGGACAAGGATCCATCATCTATCCTGATGGCGGAAGGGCAGAAAAGCCTGACATTTTCTTTACCCTACACCTACCTATGGACTAATTGGGATCAGTTTTGCACATGGGAGATAACGTATTTATCGCACCCTCTCTTGCTTGCTCACAGTGCTAGATGCCATATTTCATTCATGTAATTTTGCAAATTACACTAGCCGTTAAATAATAAATCCCCTTTCCTTAGCTGAAGAGAATGAAATTAAGAGGTTTAGGTAATAATCTGTCTCAAGTCCCACAGCTGGTAAGCAGCAGGGTCACATTCAAGCCCACGCGTACCATGCTTCCTCCCCACGTGATGAGGGTCCCGGTAAGCACTTGTTCAATTTAACTGAGTGCGCCGTTTTGATTAAGTTTTTCAACTAACATCAAAATCCAACATCCTACTTAGAAGCAATTCCAATAACGTGAAAAGGAACGGTGGGCTTTCCCGCCACCCATGTGGTAGTTTACTGAGCGTGACTAATCCCTATGCTTTCTGGAGAAAAAAAAAAGTAAACGTAAAAAAGGCTCTGCCATTTTCCTTGCTAAGAGTGTTGGGGCGAGAAACAACTGGCTGAGGCCGGCGGAGGTCGTGTCTGCGACACCCTTTTCTGCACTGGGTCTTCCACCGGACGTGGCCCCGCCGTCACCATTTAAACTGATCTTTTAAGTGGGGACGTCCTAGAAACCCTAAGCCAGCACTGCTGGCTGTTGAGCAGCAAGCCTAGGATGGGCGCTGCCTGTTGCCCGCAGCTGTCTGGGGTCTGGCTGATGGGGGCGGCGGCCCCATCCCCGCTCTGCGCGGGGCGGCCCAGCCACGGCCTTGCGGAGGGGGCGGGGCGGGGCGCGGTCGCCCGGGGCGGGGCATATCCGGTAGGGGGCGGGGCATATCCGGCAGGGGGCGGGGCTGCTGCTGCCGCAAGGCCCTGGGCGTGGCCGGCGGCGGGGCGGGGCGGGGAGCAGCCGGCAGGGGGCGGGGCGTCCAGGCGACGGGGGCGGGCCGTCCCCGCGCCGCTCTGCGGTCTCCTGCCGCCCCCTGGCGGCGCGCGGCGCGGCGTCTCCCGGAGTCGGGCCTGGCAGGTTAGGCGGCCGCCCCGCGTCTCCGCGCTCCGCCCGGCCTTCCCGGGCGAAGAGTGGGGCTCCCGGGCTCCGTGGGCCGCCGGCGGCCTCTCTCTGCCCCTTCCAGCGCCCGGCCCGCGCGGCGAGCGCACCCCCCGGCGGCCTGGCCCCGCGGCGGCGCTGGGCAGGGCGGGGGGCTCCGGCCTCCGGCCGTCGCGCTGACGGCCGCTCTGGGGGCGGGGCCTGGCCGGCGGGCGGCGCTGATTGGCCGCGGCGCTCCGGCCGCGGCGCCGATTGGCCAACCGCTTCCCGCCCTCCGGCCGGCGCCTCCTGGCGCCCGCGCGGTCGCTGAGGCGCGGAGACGAGCCTGGGCAGCGGCCGCGGGCGGCGTCGACGCGGAGGCTCCTCGGAGGCGCCTCCGGCCGCCAGGTGGATCCCGGGGCTGGGCGGGCTCCGGGCGCCGGCGCGGGGGGCGGCCTCGGGCCCGGCTGGGGCGGGCGGCGGGCCCCCAACGGCTGACGCGGAGCCGTTGTGAAAACGGCGGGCGGCCTCGCGCCGTCGGGCGGCCGGGCCTGGGCGCGGGGCCGGCGGGCGGCTGAGGGGACGCGGAGCCCGCGAAGGGCGGACCCCGGCGCGGGGAGGCGGCCCCGGGGCCCAGGACGGGCTGGTCGCCCCCTCCCGGCCAGCGGACCCCGGTGCTGGCCGCTGCCGTTGGGGCGCCCGGGGAGGGCGGGCGGGTCCTGCGGGCCGGGGCTGGGGGGGGCGGCGTTCTCGCGGGCACCGGCCGGGGCTGCGCTGACGGAAACGCGCCTGGGGCGGGGCCTCGCGCCGCCCGCTGCTGGCCGGGCCGGGCCGGCGGGGCCGTCGCGCCTCGCGCCGTCGCGGTGCGGGTGCCCGGAGCCATGGCGGGGGCCTCGGGCTCCGGCTCCCTCGGGCGCGCCCGCCTGGCGAGGCCGTTGCGGGCGGGCGGGCGGGCGGGCGGGGCGCTGCGGGCTGCTCGGCTGCCGTCCTTTGCTGCGGCGGGGCGGGTGCGGCGCCCAGGCCCGGGGCCTTCCCGCCGCAGGGCGCACTGGGCGCCGGGCATCGCGGTCGCTCTGGGCCGGCGGCGCAGGCCGGGATGGCCCTCGGGCCGCGGGGCGTGCGCGGTGAGGGGCCGCGCGGCTCCGGCGCTTGGGGCCCGTGGGGCCCGCGGAGAGCGCGGCGTGGGCGCGAGAGCAGCCGGCGCCGCCGACCCGTCCGCCTGGGCCCGGGCCGGGCGTGGAGGGCTGAGCTTTCAGCGACGTAACCCGAGTAATTTGGTCTGTCTCGGTACAGCGCCGTCGCGGGACCCCGCCGTGCCCCCCTAGAAAGCCTCCTTTTGCGGGGGTTGCCTTTCCCCTCCTTGTCCCTTTTATCCCCCGCCCCAGGCTGCGCGGCCCGCCCCCCCCCCCCCCCGCGGCATTGGCTTCAACCCCAGGGTTCCCCCCCCCCCCCCCCCCCACCCGGCAGCTTCTCTGTGCCCGGGTGTTCCGAGCTGGAGCGCCCCGGTGGGTGGGGGGGACCCGCCGCTCCCCCGCTGCCTCCTGCCCCTGCCCGCGCCTCCCCCCTGCCCGCGCCAGCTAGATGCGCTTTTGACGCTCCCAGGGCGTGAGGTGAGGGCGGGGCCCGCGAGCCGAGCACGTTTGCCCTTTCAGCCCGCGGGCCCTGCGGGGAGCGGCGCCCCCGCCCCGTCCAGCCCGGCGGCAGGGTGTGCTGGCGCTTCGTCAGCGTTTCCCATGACCGCGGGCGGCCTCTCTCCTGAGCGCGTGTTCGTTCGGAAAGGGACGTCCTGGTCCACTTTCCTGCAGGGCGGCTGCCTTTTCTGTTGGTGTGCTAGTCTTCCTAATAATTAGGGGGATCCTGGGGCCTCCCCGCTGGCGCCGCGGGTTGAGGGCAGCTCTGTGAAGCTGTCGGCAGCCTCTGCAGCGCGAGGTCGACCCCCGGCCAGGGAGCTGCCCACAGGGCGCGGCAGACCCCTCCCGTCTCCCCGCTGCTCCCCGCAGCAGTGCACTTCAGTAGATCGGCCTGCTCTGCTCCCCCCTCTGTCTCTGGGGCGCCCTCTCACCCCCACCTCCCCACCTCTGGCCCGTACCCCAGCTATTGCATAAAAAAAATTATGCTAATCCTTTGTCTCTTGCTCCATTGTGATTTTTTTCTAGTGTGATGACTTATTCATAGGCCAGCCTGTGCAGAACGTTCGCATCTATTTTCATGCTTTGTGTTTTCCGATGCCTTAAATCTTTCCCTATGGCAGAATTGTAGCCTATTGCCCTGCATTTCCTTCCAGTAGTTTTTAAACATTGACATTTTATGTTTAGGCAGTTTGATTACCTAGAGCCTGTTTTTGTGACTGGCAGGAGATAGAGCTCTACTTTTGTTTTTTCATAAGTCAATTTTCCCACTACTAATTAATCAACTATTTTACCATATCCTTTCTGATTTGTAAAATGTTTTTACTCATATATGAACTTCCAGTGTGCGCTTGGATGTGCATTTGGATTTTGTTTTGTTTTATTGATTCGTCTATTTCCTATTTTTAACACTGCTTTGTAGTAATTGTCACTTTGCAATATGTTTTAATATCAAATAGTATTCTCTGATTTTTCTAACTTTTAGTTATCAGGGTAGCAATGTTTTTCCATATAAATTGAAAGAATTATCCAAGTTGCTCAAAATATGTTTTTGTGGTTTTTATTGGAATTGTTTTGAAATTTGGAAATTATTGTAGAGGAGACTTGCTGGTGGTGTCATGTTCAGTCTTCTCACTAATGATCAGGAATAACTGTGTGCGTGTCTTTTTTATTAAGGTGCTTAGTATATTATTGTCTTGGAGATCTTATTTTTGTTGTCACTAGATTTGTTCTTTTTAGTTTTGTTTAAGAAAATTCCATTGCCTGATTATTTCCGATATAAAGGGACATGTAGGTTTTTATATTGAACCTCACCGGAGTCTCAGAGGGCCTCCAGTAAACACCCCCCTCTTTGTTCTTGGGGTCTGACCAAACAGGGGGGAAAGAGGTACAGAAACCTAGCCTTTATGAAGCTGAGGTTGGCGAGGTTGGCACGTGCTCATGTAGATCAGTAAAGAAAATCAGCATTGCTTGCTTTCATACCACCCTGGTTTATTAAAACCTCACAGAGAACTTTGGGGAAAAAAACTTTGAATCTTTGATTTGTCCTGTCTTACCCGTCCCACTTCCCAGCAGATGCCCGGTCCTGTATAACTCTTGGGTTAATTCATTTTCTCTGTGTATTAGATTTCCTGAAGATTCTGTTACAACACTCTACATAGTTTAAGCTATTTTTCAGTTGTCCTGGTTATGATGTCTAGAAAGGATGGCATTCTTTCTTTTCCTTTATAGAGATACCTTCGGATGGCATTTGGAGGTGTTCGATGCTTTTGTTAAAATGGACTATGTGGGTCTTTCGTTTGTTTTTTATTACACCATTGTTAATTTTGGGACAAATTTAATTTCTCCTCTAGGGGCAAATGGTTCCTAATGCAATCCTGTTGTTTCCTGTTTTTATTCCCCTAGGAAGCGAAAATGTGCTTAGGTTGTCTTTTCTCCTTTCATTGTGTATTTCTATAATCTCATATAGCTTGTTCTTTGGTAATAATACTTACATATTCTTCCCTCCTTAAATATTTTTATTACTGGCTCCAATTTCATTTACAATTTAATTCAAAATATTACTTTTCTTGTTTCCAAAGTTGGAGCAAATGTAGCAGCAATCTCTGGTAAGGAAGATCCAGCCAGGTTTGTATTCTTTTACTAACTAGCTTTGTGACCTTTTGGCAGGACTTTTGACATTTAAGTAACCTATAAAAAGAGAAGGCTTAAGTAAAGGATCTTCAGTAAAGTAAATGATCTTAAGTAAAGTTTCCTCCAGAAACTTCTTTGGCCAGATTCAAACGATTAATTTCATAGACAGGTATGAAAAATGTCCAGTGAGGAACTTGAAGAAACAGTATTTGCTGATTTATGTGTATTAATATTTTAAAACAGTAAATGTATAGAGTAGATTGTAAGATACATAAAGTATGTTTTCTTTTATAGGTGTTTGTTTTGTCCTGCTGTTTTAAATTAAGTCAAAATGCCAATAAGACCAGATCTCCAGGTATGTAGTCCTAAATCAAAAGAAAATATTTTGTCTTAATTCCTAAAATCATTTTTTATAGGTATTAAGTGCCTTGTTTTAGAAAAGACAAAACTTACTTGTTTATGAAATGTCAGAATAGAATAATTTCAATGAAAATGTTGTTCTTCCATTTTTCAAACGATTTATTTTCCTAAGTTGTATTAATATTTACAATTAAGGATGCTGGTTATTTATATATACTTTTTAATGAAATGAATTGTACATTGATAAACATAACTTATGCCTACATATTTTTATATTACATTTTAAAATTATACTTCCATTTAAGTAAAGAGTAAGTTTTAATATACCTGTGTAACATGTATACAATTTACCACCAAGTTTGGACATTGGATTGTGGTATGAAAATTCTTTATGTTGCAGGAAGGCAGATTTTGTAAAGGCTATAAATATATAATATCATAAATAAATGCATAGGTAAATAAATACACACACCACAGCAAGTCCTCCATAACATTTCATTCAATGTCATGTTGTTATAACCTTCATGAGGGAAAAAAAAAACCCTAGCCTATGTTGAAAGAAATTACCTTAGTGAGTACCTGCTTTCCTTTGGTGTCATTGGTTTGCTTAAAGTGAGTTTCTCAGAACCTTATCTGTTACCTTAAATGAAGAATCACCCTGTGTGTGTATGTGGATATTTTTGAATGTGTTTGTATGTATCTGTGTTATGATTAATTAGTTGATTTTAGCCATCTTTAAAATTTTTGAAAACTAAACCTCATTAAGAAGTTGATAGATATGTAGACTTTTGTCCATGGTATTATTAGTTACTATATAAATTTGATTTTCTTCTATTAACAGGTTTTGTTGAGTTCAACGTAATGACTTTCCAATAAAAGATAATGAAATGGAAAGTTATTAAGCTTTTTTAAAATATAAAGTCTTGTTATTATTGAAACTTTATCTCTGTTGCTCCAAATTTAATAATAGATAGGTTTTCTTAATAACTGAATTAATACTCTGTAAACTCCTTTGAGAATTTTTATGTGAATTCTCTAATTATTAGATTGCGTAAGTTAACTAATTGACTTTGATTCAGTGTTTATGTCATTAACTTATTTCTTTAGCAGTTCGAAAAATGCATTGATGATGCTTTAAGAAAAAATGATTTCAAACCTTTGAAGGCTCTTCTACAAATTGATACTTGTGAAGATGTGAAAGTTAAGTGCAGCAAACAATTTTTCCACAAGTTGGATGACCTAGTATGCAGGGTAATTATTCATTTTTGCTGAATGATTATTAAAATTATTAGATAGCACTCTCTGTCCAGAAAGAAATATGCTGTTAGAGGAAACAAACGAATGAATGCTGGCCGTTGCTTGTTCAGCATGCTCACTTTCAGAAACAAGTGCTTATTTCACCACGGCATTTTTTTTTTTTTTGAACAGTCCCAAATAACATACTGTACTTTGGTTTTCTGAATAAAATACACAGAAAGCTGTGTTTCTTCATGTTTCTGTAACATGGTGTTAACATTGTTAACTATTACTTAAATTGAGGAAAATTAAGTTTACCTCCTTGATTTTCAAACAACATGATCTGTTTCAAAACTTTTTAGCATATTCTTCATGTTATAGAGACAATGCTTAATGCTGGCAAAAAAGAAACAAAAGAACAAGCAAAAAATCACCCCAAAACCTTGGACTTGATTTCTTGTATATGAAGCATTGTTATACATGAGAGCTGATTTTTGATACTCTACTCCGAGATTTACTGTAAATCAAAAAGGGTTAGATTTCTTACATCCATTAGTTAAATACATGGAACCTTCTAGAATGGAGGGTAACTGATTCATTCTATCGTAGCCTAAATTTTCTTGAATTTTTACAGATGTATATTTTGTCCTGCATGTTTATCCTTCCTCGGTAGTTGGCTTTAGCAATTGCTTCTTAAAACCACACTTTCATCCGTTACAATATGGAGAATATGAGGATGGATGACTTTTGGAATTTGTGAGGATTATAAAATTCCTATCACAGCGCATACTTTTTTTGGGCTTACAGATATTTAAGTGTATGCTTTTTGTTTCAGGAGCTTAGTAAAAAGGATGTCCGAACTGTTGCCACCATTTTGATTTCTGTTGGGAGATATGGCAAAAATATCAGCATTTTGGGGCAAGCTGGTCTTCTAGCCATGATAAAACAAGGACTAGTCCAGAAGATAAGTATAGCATATGTAACATATTTGAGTAGTGAAAATATGGTAAAAAGTATGGTTTAAAATAAAATTAGAAATATCCAAACTGTTAAAAAAAAGTGGACATTTTATATAATACTTTAAAACAAAGTATTTTTATAACGTGCGATACGCTACAAAGATCACAGGGAAACTGTATATAGGCTCCTTTATGTGAATTTCTTTCATTTATGTGAATTTGGTTCATCTTAGCCGCTGTCTTTATCTTTCTGTGTTGTTTACTGTCTGTCTCCCATGCTAGAAGCTGGGCTATTGACTTTGTTTGTTACATTCATTGCTGTATACCCAGTGCATAGAACAGTTCCTGAAACCTGATAATGCATGTAAATAATCTGAATAAAGTATAATAATACCAAACTTTCAGATACTAACACTGCAAAAATGAGATGCTATGGCAGTTTATTTTCATCTGTTATATAAATATACCTGAAATAGGAATTTAAAGGAGGAAATAAAGATCCACCTGCAATTAGGATTAACTTCAGTCCTATATAAAATACAGGAAATTATAGTGAGTTACCAAACAATAAAAACAACAAAGATGTTTAAAAGCATAAACTAAGTTTGATATGTTGCAATTTTTGATTTTTTTTGTTCCCAAGTTTACTTCTATACAAAGATAAGTACATTCTTAAAATTATAAAAGTTAAATCCAAGTTAACTCATTTGTACATTTCTTTTTTCACATGGTTACCTGGTTTGAAAAATCCAAGGAGATTATTCTGAGTCAAGGAAATTCAAAAGATGAAACTGTTATAAACATGGTAGAAGACTTATTTGATCTTTTGATGGTAAAAATCACATTGATTAACTGATGTTATAAAATATGGGTTTATTTTTAAAAAGGACGTTGTGTTCTACATGTCCCAAGCCTAGATGTCATTAGAAAATTGGTTAGTGACTTGGTTGGATTAGTCTGTTCAAATTGTATAAAGTATTTATCCAAATTAATATGATTAAATTGTTAAATCATAAATAAAAGTTAGATAATTATGTGGTGAGTTCAAATGTTGGCTGTTATTTTTAAATAATATTTGTACTAGTATATAGTATAAAAGATAGCAAATTATAGGTATTCACTTTCTTTTCAGGTCGTACACGACGTCAGTGATGAAGGTATAATAAACATTTAACTTCTTTTTTTTTCCCCAAAGATTTATTTATTTATACAAGCACTGGGTACAGTCAGAAGCGCGGGAGGGTGAGAGGATTCACCAGAGCCAGAGCAGGGAGCAGAACAAGCAGATGGACGAAATACACTGCTGAGGGGAGCAGCGGGTGGCAGGAGAGGTTTGCGCCCCATGTGGGACCCTCGCCAGTGGCCGGGGATGGAACCGGCGCTGCAGAGGCTGCAGGCAGCTTTGCAGCCCAGCGCTCAACTGCTGCGCCACCAGGGGAGGCCCTAAACATTTAACTTCTAATGGAGCAATAATTTGCTATTAGAGTTTTAGTATAATTTTATAATTTTTGTAGCATCGTCCTAATAGTATCCAGGGATTGACATTTTCTGTAAAAGACTAGGTAGGAAATATTTTATTAATATTTTAGGTTTCATGGACCAAGGAAAGAAATCAAGGATATTATGTAGGCACTTCCATAATAGGAAAGGAGAGAAATTTCCACAAATGTTTTATTGATGCAGTTCAAAATATATATATTTTTGTAATTCCGATCTGCTAAGGAGGAATGGAGAATAGCCTTTGGGGGATGGCATTTCACTTAAGGTTCAAAGTTAGTGTTCATTGTTACCAGAACTGATGGCAGTTGTTTGTTCATGCTTCTCTGTAATGAGCTTTTGTGTATATTGCATTAGAAAATGTCCTTTCACTCAGATAATGTCAAATACCAAAATCAATCCCTGAGCATGATTTTTAATTTAGCATAGTCATCACAGGGAAAGCATTTGTAGAATATTAACTTCTTAATATTTGCCTTTTAGAATATAATTGCATGCATATTAATTGCTTTTCATTGAAGGGTAGAGGAAGTGGAGAAAGTTCTTCAACTGCATATTAAATGGATTTTGAAATATGTAAATTTCTTTTGTGCTTACATCAAAGTTCAAAATTCTGCAGGAACTATAGCTGGAGCTTGGAAACTTATATCTTCTGCAAATTTGTGTGGGAATAAAGATGTCACATTTTATTTTAACTTTTGACAGCCTGAGAAATGTATGAAGCAACACGTTACACATAACGAGTCACATTACACATGACTCGGATAGCATTAGTTCCATAGAAATGACTTTACACAGTACAAGTTTCTCATAAGCACTATTTTGCCTTCTACGTTTTGGTTGAATTCATTAAGGAATATGCTCAGTTCACAACCCACATTAATTACCCAAATCATTCAGTGTTTGATAATAATGGTGGAGGGCAGTTCTTGTTCAGAAAAATTTTGGTCTTAGCCCTGAGTTTGAAAGGTAACAAAACATTACTACTGCTAAGTAAGTAATAGAACTGCTTTATGAGAGGTAAGTCAGGAGATCATATTTAGCCTCTGCTTCCCTCAAAAATTCATGTAACTGATGTTGGCTCAGTTTATGGAAGTGGAGGACACTCACCTAGACACTATTCAAAAGAGGTGGTGGATTCGGATACTTCTACAAAGCATTTGCTATATAAAACTTGACAGTGGCTCACGTTTTGTTTCTGGGCCAGAATTTCCCGACTTCTGATGGAACAGAATTTGCAGTAGTAAATGGAGAACATGCTATCGACCATCCTTGCACTTATCCTGAGCCAGGTTTTTGTGCCAGGCAATCAGATTCAAGTTATTTTATCTCTGTTGCCTAGGATTGGGGATTGAGGCTGGTAAATTGTTTATTAGGAAAGGAAAAGCTGTTTCCCGTATCTGTAGCCAAAATGTTTTAAAATATCAATTGCTATTTTTTAATAGTTAATGATGCAGTTTTTTCATTGATTTCTTTGCAATTAACATAGTAATCTGGTCTAAATACTTGGTTTGGATACTTAAGGAGGGCCAAAATGGTCACATACCGATGATTATAAAGTGATCCAGCTCAGGTTTTAACAGTACATCACATCTTTTCACCTAATTGAGTGGTTTTTTTTTCCAGTATCTATTGCAATATAGCTGTTTAAAATTATCTTTAAAATTTGCATTATAATATAATGTGATTCTGCTAAACATTAATACTGATAAAAACTCATTTTTTGAGAACAGGGTTAACTTTCAAAAGTAGCTCAAGTTATTTAGATCATGCGACTGAGAGGTGTTGGTGGCCCTTATGGAAATTTTGCTGTATGACTTTAATGAAGCCAATTTTTATAGAACTCAAAATACAAGTTTCACTTTTTGAACTGTATGTATTTCATTCAAAAGTAGTACTGTGTCATGTATTTGAAAGAAAATGCTGGATCTGCCTTTATTCCTTGCCAGAGTCACAATCAGTGACATGCGGACTTTTTTTAGAGTCACATAGCTAGTTAGAAATTCAGAACCAGGACAGAACTTCATGTCTCCTGATATCCAGGCCACTGGGCTTTCTTCTGAACTGAACTAGTACATCCTTCCCATTAACTCATATTAGAAAATGTTACCATTTAAAGTAATTTAAAATACACACTAATAATTTGACATTTTTATTCAGGTAAAAGACAAGTAGCAGAAAGTTTTATACCTCGAATTTGTGCCCTGGTTATTGACTCAAGAGTGAATATTTGTATTCAGCAGGAGGTAAAGTAATTGGATTTTCTTTTAAAACTAAAAATGAGAAAGGCAAGAAAATTTTGTAGCTGTTCTTCTAATTGAATGATTATCTGAATTATTAGTGCATTTCTGTGGCCTTAATTCATGCCTTACTAACATAATGAATACATTCCTTAAATTTTTTTTGAAAATTCTTAATTATATGGGTTTATGTATTATTTATAACTCAATGAAAATGAATTACATTAAGATATTAGGAATTTGTAAGTAAATGCTAAGAAGAACCTGTATTTGTGTATATAAGTGTGTGTGTATGTATTAAAACAAAAATATATTAAGGTATATATTTTTGTTTCCTTAATTTTTGTAATAGAGCACTAATAAACATACCGCAAAGAATATAAATGATTTAAATACTGGAGTCATGGTATGATCTACTTTTGCTATCCTGTAGCTTTTTTGTTTTCATTATTTTCTACTTTATATTCTTTCATCCACCCTTCTCCATTCTTGTATATATGCTTTTTAAGGAAAAATAGGCTTCTAAGGTTATGTACCTAGAATATTTTTCTAAATAGTTATTATTCCATTGAAGATACAAAGTTAATGGATTCTTTTTTTCTTTCTAGACACTGAAGAAAATGAATGCTATGCTTGACAAAATGCCTCAAGAGGCCAGGAAAATACTCTCCAACCAAGAAATGTTAATACTCATGTAATAATTTTTACCATGTTGTTTTTTTGTGACTCAAGCCAAGAAAATTTGAAGAATATTACATAAGGCAACTACTAGTTGCATTAATAATTTAAACTAATACAGGTTTATAACTTAAGAATATATTTTTCTGCAAAAGTCTGTGATACTAGCCAAAAGTAAATTTTAGGTTTTCCCCACAAACATGGGGGATTTCTATTTAATCAATACTAGTCTGGTATATGAGCTGTTATTTTGATTCACAGGAGTAATATGGGAGAAAGGATTTTAGAAGCTGGAGGTAAGTATGTCTTTTCAAAATGTTTATATTTAAAAGTATTCTAGATTTATTAATGAAATATCATATCTCTAATCAAAGCAATAACATTGTAATATAGGGAGGGTATATGAAGGAATTATAAACTATTTATGTATAATTGAGCAATTTTATGTTAATGATGAACTTCTTTGGGACCAAAATAATAATTTAGTATGAATTAGCTGTTGTCTAATGTAATTTGTGCCTAATTGATAGACTTATTAATATAACTTAATTTTCCAATAACCACATTGTCCAGATGTAAATTACTCTTGCTAAGAAATTCCTCAAATAGTACATTATGAAATTAAGAAGATTAAATGTTCTTGGGATTGATAATATTTGTTTTTAGAGAATGGCATTTATTAAAAGATCTTAAAATTCTTATGTTTCATATGAGAAGTTCATATGATAAGTAATTTAGTAGTTACTTACAGATAGAATGAACCACTGTCTTAAAGTACTTTGAGTTAACCACAAGTATCCTATTATACAAAAAGAAGACAAAGACTGCGATTTATAGACTTTTGTATGTTATTTTACTATTTCCAACTCTAATAATAATGGAATGGCAGTCTTTGAGTATTTTAAGGGTTTCCTTTAAAATATCCTTTTCCTGGGGGAGGGGAATATCCTTTTCCCTCCTATTAATAAACTTGTTCTTTGGGCTATATTTACGATGAGCCTTTCTAATTCATACAAAGGAAAAGGCAAAAGATGGTAAATTACACTAATATTTTCCTTATTTCTCTTGCTTGTCTAATATTGAGTTTTATAAACTCTCAGTTTACATAATTTTAAATAATACATTGACTTTTTTTTTTTTAAAGATTATGACTTACAAGTAGGTATAGTAGAAGCTTTATGTAGAATGACCACAGAAAAACAAAGACAAGAACTGGCATGTCAGTGGTTTTCAATGGATTTTATTGCTGATGCATTTAAAGGAATTAAAGACTTTGAATTTGAAACAGTAAGTAATATAAAAAATAACATTATAACAGTTTTCAAAAATTACTATGCTTTTTAAAAGTTTTTCTTTTTAAAATTAGGATTGCAGGATATTTCTCAACCTTGTAAATGGCATGCTTGGAGACAAGAGAAGGTAAACTTAATGCAAGAAGGGGGACACAGTGTTGAAGCGTAAAGATTTAACTTTGTCCTGTTCAGTTGGAGTATAAAATGTGGGTGGATATTTAAAGATACCTTACAGTACCACACTGTAACCTCATTTAGTAAACTGCTGTACTGACAGACTGAAATAATCCTGTTCGTCTTTGTTTTAGTTTTTAGAGGAAAATGCATTTTTATTTTAATGTTAATAACTTTGCATGTCTAAAATTGGTTTGCTATATTTCAGAATTGTATATACATTATCATATAAGCTTTGTATTTGAGGAATCATAAACATCTAGGTATATTGCTTTTTTTTTTAAGATTTTTTTTTTAAAGATTTATTTATACAAGCACTGGGTATAGTCAGAAGCGCGGGAGGGTGAGAGGATTCACCAGAGCCAGAGCGGGGAACAGAACAGGCAGACTGACGAAACACACTGCTGAGGGGAACAGTGGGCGTGGCAGGAGAGGTCTGCGCACCATATAGGATCCTCACCGGTGGCCGGGGATCGAACCGGTGCTGCAGAGGCCACGGGCAGCCTCGCAGCCCAGCGCTCAACCGCTGCGCCACCAGAGGAGGCCCAAAAATCTAGGTATATTACTTGAGCTACCTCCCTGACCCAAATATAAGAAGCATAAGTCATCTTCTATTATCAAGAATGTTTACTGCAAGAATGTTCTTTCTGAGATTATTTAACTTCAGGAATGGCATGAAAGGATTGGTAAATTTGTATCACTCTTGATAACACAGAAGAATAGAGAATTTGCAGAACATTCCCTGGCATCTTACAGATGTTCATGAGTTCACTTTTACTTGCTAAGGATGAAAGATAGGATGAGTTATGTAAAGGAGTCATTCCACTTGGATTTAAATCAGCGTCCCCTCTGCCTGTTCTAACTTGGGCAAGTTATTTAACCTCGGTTGCCTCCATTTCCTCTGCTGTAAAATAAGAATGCTAATACCTGTCTCATGTTTGTTGTGAAGATTGAATGAGATGATTGTATGCTAAGTGCTTATTAATAGTATTAGGCCACGAAAGCATTTAGTGAATTCAGCCACTTTTATTAGCAGTATTAGTCACTTTTCTTTTCCCATCTAAATCCTATGGAAACATCTATTCATTAATAATATAAACTAAACTAGGAATCGCTGCTCATAGATGACAGCACAAAAATTTGGTAATTTGTGTTGAGAATATCATCATAGTAATGTGTTTTACAGAAACAAATTTCCATTACGCTCTACTTTAAAAAGTAATAAAGAAGGAAATATTTAAATTATTTCCACCACCTGATTTCCTTTGACTACCAGCATGGCTCTATGGCTAGTCAAGATTATGCTGCAAGGCTTATAATTTTTTCTCTAACTGAAACTACTTTTTATTTCAGGGTCTTTACATTTCCTTGTTTATCAGCATTTCTTGATAAATATGAGGTAAAGTTTAAATTTAGCAGACATTGTCTTCATTGAATGAAGTTTGATGCTCAATATTCAAGCGAATTACAGGTTATTAGTTAACAAAAAGCTATAAAGATCTTCATAATTAGATCACATCTGGCTGGTTAGTATTTATATCTAAGAGACATCTTATGAAATGGAACATTCCATTTCCCAAGTAACCAGTGGTAACTGAAATATAAAGTCCACACTTCTTCACATTTTCCTTATCAACTTTATATTGATTTGTCATTCATTTATGAAGTCAAACTAATATTTAACTGCTATTTGCACTTGGAATGTTTGTGATTTCTTAGAGCTAGCTCATTTCTATGAAAAATATTAAAGCAACAGTTCTTTTGTTTCTCAGTAAGTTTAAATGTTGTATTCATCTCTTTATCTTCCCTCACCTTCTAGCTATACTTCTGTTCTTTATAAAGAAATTGAGCCAGGTATATAACATCATACTTTTCTATTGTCATTTTTAAAAACATAGTTTTATGTGTGTATTTTACTAGCTGCAAATACCATCAGATGAGAAACTGGAGGATTTTTGGATAGATTTTAATCTTGGGAGCCAGACTCTTTCATTCTACATTGCTGGAGATAATGATGTAAGCTTTATTCACTCTATTATACTATATGTATGTATATGCATATATAAGAATGTTTTAGTTCATTTTAAGAATATGGATTTCTTTATTTTCTGGCTATTTTCACATTTCTCAGTGTTAGCTCTCGTAGTTTTGATTAGCATGGTAACCAATCACGTTTCTTAAAAATTATGTCTGATGTTTATTACAACAGAAAAATTACATGCAGAATTTTTAATACTAGTTTTTTAACAAGTTTTCCAGAAATAAACTACATTTCAGTGACATAAAATTTAACATACAAACAAAGTAAACCTCTATCTCTGAGTCATATAGAGTGTTATAAACCAGTGTTAGGTTCAATGAATAATAAATTTTAAGAAAAGGAAGGTGAATTGAAAAAAAGGAACATGAATTAAATCCAGAAGGGACAACAGTTACTCAAATACAGAGATACTCAGTTAAAAATTACATTAACATGTAATGACAAGTGGTCTTATTTTCAAAATCTGTTGAAAATAGGATTGATTCTCCTGCTAGTAGTAGAGAGTGAATTTTCGTTTTTTCTTTGCTATATTGTATGTTTAAGTGTTCCAAACAGGTGGCATATTTTCTACTGACCTCTTTTAACCTGAGGAAAACTCTTGAACCATTGTTTCCAAATAGCTCCACTTCCTACTTGTTGCCTGGTATACTTCTAGTTCAAACTGTATGTGGTCATGTCACCAAAATCTAAGTAAGAATTGATCTGCATTCACTAGCTGATGTGACTAGTGATGACGCTTTTATTTTTTCTATTTTTTTTTTCTTTTTGTTCCAGGTAATTGCTTTAGAAAGGAATGTTAACTAAATGTCTCTTAGGATTTTCCCATGCTTTTATTTCTTTTTATTTTAGAATACCTAAAATTGTTTCATTAAAATTGACTGTTTCATTAAAATTGAATTCCAAATATCAGCAGTTATTTCTCAGGGACCCTGACTGCTTTTGTTACTTTATATATTCATGCAAAGTTTGTAGCAGAGTTTTTGATTGAATTTTCTTCAGGAACTAGACTTTAATTTGGGGAGAAGAGTATAGAGTAGGATTGATGTAGTTCCTGCCTGTATTCAGCTAAGTCTAATGAATATGTTAGAGAAGAAAAGAAAGAATTATAGTACATGTATATTAGGGACAGTGTTTATAAATACTAAATGTATGTTATGTTCCAAACACTGATCTAGAGCTGGGAGATTCTTCTTCCCAAAAATATATTTAGAATTCTTTCTCCTCTGGGTTTTTATAGACGTATAGTACACTCTCCCTGTATTTTCTTTTACTCTAGAAGCCATTCTCCATAAAATAACTGCTAAAACCCTTCTCTTAATTCTTTAACATGACACAGAAGTATCTTTATGATCCCTCCCCTACCTGTTTCTCTGACACCTCAGACCATCAACTACGCTTATTATGTTCCACATTCTTTTTTTCTGTTCCTCTAACACAGGTCTTACTCATCTCAGATCTTTCAAATTGCTGGCTCTTCTGCTTAGAAACTTCCTCCAGATCTTTGTATCTTATTTCTTGCCCATTTAGATTTCAGTACAGATCATACCTCCTTATATAAGGAGCTACTTTGGTCACTCAGCCTACAGTAGCTTCCCAACTACATTATTCACTATGTTCTCTTTCATTTCCTTTGTAGTAGTTATTGCTATTTAAAATTATTTTGTTGTCTGCTGCTCCCTCCATCATATGTAAGATTCATAAAATCAGGGGCCTGTCTTTTCTCATTTATAGTTATTTATAGGTGCATGTTTATTGGAAGAATGAATAAATAGTCAAAAAATTGAGAGATACGTAGTATGGTTAGTACGAGGAGTGCAAAAGATATTAGAAAGAAATAAGGCAGTGGGGAGCCAAAAAAGGTTTATAAGTAGCAGGTGACATCAATTCAATGAATAATTATTTGAGAACTCAGTCTGTGCTGGATATAGGCTAGGCACTGAGGAGCATGTTCATGGCAGAACTTCTCTTAGTGGGGAAAATGGGTTAAAGTGGGACAAGACCAGAGACAGTTAGACTTTGCAGCAATCCAGGTGAGAAGTCATGGTGGTGTGACTTGGGAAGTGACAAGGAGGATGGATGGAAATGGATGGATTTTAGAAAAACTTGAGAGGAGGGAGATTCAAGCAGACTAAGGATCGGCAGAAGAGGTTCTGCCCTGAAGGATACCTGAAGAATTAGCTAAAAGAGGACAAATGGAACGGGTATCATGTTACGGAAGGTGAGGAAAGGGTGTTTTTATGAAAGGAAATCACTGACATTGTCAACACAGATGCTAAATAAAATAAAAACTGGCCATCCATGAAAAGTAGTTTCACTGGCATGACGAGGGTTTCAGCACAAAGTACAGACGTCACATTCCAAGAAAGCACAGTAGTAGCTAAAGTGAGACATAGATTCCAGGGAGAGCTTTAATTAGGTATTTTGTTTTAAGGATAAGAGCTTTTAAAATGGATGGGGTGATGGAGACATTGGGAAAACACTAAGGGGGTCACTAGGAAGAGTGTGTACAGAAGGGAGAGTCAGGGTGAAGGTGCGCAGAGATGTGAACACTCCATATGTTGGTAAATATTGAAGCTGGGTCAGGGCTTCCTTTGAGCTCCTCATGCTGTGATTTCTAGTTTTAAAAAAGCCTTTTGAAAGTTTCCACAACGTTGTTTTGTATAAAGGAAGGTGGCTTCCTCCGAACGTGAGGAAGAATCACTTGAAAGTGAATAGATGACGGCAGTTAGTAGGGAGAGTGTATGTGCTGGCGGGCGTGTGACTCGGAGGAGCTGGTTTTTATATGTGGAGAAATAGGCAGCTGCTTAAATCTTCAGGAGAGGAAAGGACACCAGCTTTTTGCTCCCGACCCCAAGGTGTAAGGTGTGGGAGAATTAGTGCTGTAAGGACGGGGGCCGTGGTGGGGGGGGGGAATGATTGATTGCCTGCTTTCACTTAAGGCGAAGCAGAGGAGGGAGTTGCTAGAAATTGAGGATTTAGTGGAATTTCTGTGGAATGAATGAGATCTTAAAAGAATTTGATTTATTTTGCTGACAAGATTACTGGTTCCATCTCATAGAAATGGGTATCTAATTTTTGCTGTTATTTTTTGTGAATTCAGTACTGTTCAGTTATGCAGACTTTCATGAAATGCTTGGAAGGAAAAACATTTTAGGTTGTTATCCATGACCATTCAGTGTATCACTCTAAAGTCCATCAGCGAGTGGGGATTAAGAAATGAATGATTTCACAGAACGACTTGAAGAAAGAAATGACAGGATTTGGTAAAATTTTAAAAAAGGGTATCTTCTAATAAATATTAGTGGATAGTTATTCTTTTGGCCAAGAATAGGAGACCATAAAATGAATCAATACCATCATGCTTTTTTAAGTGTGAGCAGACAGAGTGAATGTGACATGCATGATGTTGGTCAGCTGATGGAGTCAAGAAACTCACTGATTTTTGGTGAATTATAGCCTAATTATTCGTATAACTTAGGACATAGTGTTTAATAAAGCTTCAAATCAGAAATACATTATTATTTATGGTCAAAACCTGTTTTTAAATTTAAGGATCATCAGTGGGAAGCAGTCACTGTGCCTGAGGACAAAGTACAAGTATACAGCATTGAAGGTATAAGACCTGTTTTCTGTTATTCTCTTCTCATTCCTGGCATATGAAGTAGGAGTTGCCTTCTCTCTGGGATAACAAAATGGATTCCTGAAAGCCAAAAGCATTTTCATATGTTCACACTCATTTGATGGCTCAGTACAATCAAATTCCCTGGCCCCTCCTCTCTTCCCTAAAGCCCCACCTTTCTCCTGTACTTGCTTCCTTCCCTAGCTAGTCCGGCCCGTGGGCAGTCACGAGCCTGCCAAGACTCTTGCCGTTTCAAGCTAGTTGTTTGATTAAATTCAAACCTCGTTTATCCACTTCTGGAGTTGGAACTTGCATAACGCTGCTGGACAGAAGCACCAGGCAGAATGCTGCCACCCAGATTCACGGAGCGAGACACTTTAGCCACTTTAGTGGGCATGCGGAGGTGTCTTTTAATAGTTCATTTGCATTTTCCTAGTGACCAGTAATGTTCAGCACTTTTTCGTGTGCTTAGTAGCCACTTATATTCCTTTCTGAAGTATCTGTTTAAGTATTTTATCTTACTTTCCTGGTGAACACAGATGCAAAAATCCTCAACAAAATCTTAGCAAACCATATTTGACAATGCATCAAGGCAATCCTACACCATGACCAAATGGGGCTTATTCCAGGGACACAGGGATGGTTCAGTATCCAAAATCAGCCAACACAATTCACCATCTCACAAAACAAAAACTAAAAACCATATAACAGTAGATGCTAAGAAAGCATTCGATAAGATTCAACATCCATTTATGAGAAAGACCTTTAAAAAATGGGGGTAGCTGGAACATACTGGACTGTGTTTATTACTGAGTTTTTATAAAATATTCTGGATACCAGTCCTGTATCTGTTTTCTCCCAGTCTGTTTCTTGCTTATTCTTTTTCTTGTTGGTGTCTTGAAAGAAGAGACATTTAGATTTGAAGTCCACGATCATTTTTTTTTCCTTTTATGGTTATTGCTTTGTCTTACCTATTGTTTGTCAATGACCAGGTATTCCCCTGTTTCTCTAGAAAAACTTCATATTTAGGATTATGATGCATCTTAAATTAAAACTTGGTTATGATGTGACATAGGAATTGAGTTTTTTTAATGATATGCAGTTATTCCTGAATTTTTGCTGAATAGGTTTTTCTTTCCCCAAATGAATTTAATTGGTCCTCTTGTTGAAAATCAAATGACTACTGACATAAGTGCATTTATTGTAAGTTCATAGCCAGCTGCAGGAAAAGAGCAAATGCACTTCAGAGGACTATAACCATTGGCAGAAGTATCCAAAAGCATTATAAGTGCTCTAATCTTCATCACCAAAATTGGGAGCGTTATCCTCCTCAGTGCCACCTAACTTTCATTTCAGAAGCCTGAAAACTTACTACTATTAAAATGCATTACTATCTTTTCTATCCCCAAAAAGCCACTGGCATTTAGATATTATGTCACCACAACCTTCAGGCAATTAATAATTGCCAGTATCATCAAAGAATATTACTGTGGAAGTTTCACATAATTGTAAAAGTAAACAATATATTTAGGGTAGGTCATGGTGTGACCAGCAGAGGTTTTCCTGATACAGATTCAAATTTGTCTACTTGGTATGGGACTTCTTCCTCAGGATATTTTCCTCCTGCCCAAAAGTACACCCTGGAGGCGGGTGTGGAGAGCTCTCGGGCACCATCAGGACTGAGATGGTGCAGGAACCCCAGAGAGATGGTGCAGGAGCATAGTGGCCTTTAGTTCACAATACAGGCACATCAGTGGGGTGCCAGGTAATTTGGGGGTAATTTTTTGGGGGGAAAGCTGGTGAACACTGCTTATAAACTGGCACTTAGAGTATATTTTTCTCTACTAGATTGGTAAGTTCATTGTGGTAAGGACAGTATCCATCTTACCTCACAATTTCCAGGTACTCAAATATTTATCAGATGTTGTTTATTGATATATTTATAACAATTGAGATTTAATAGGAATTTTTGAATAGATGCCTATACCTAGAAATATGCTTATTTATGGAATTAAAGTTATTTCTTTGGTTGCCTCTTTTAAAATAAGAAAATAGTTTTCTCATATGTGTTCTAAGAATACTAGGAACCTGTCAATGTGCAGAATGTATTTGAGACTTTAACTCATTGGTTAATGGATTACCCTGTATTTTATAGATCAAGAAATGAAAATTCTAATTGACTTAATTTGTTTATATAGGTAGTGAGAACCAGAATTGATTAAATAGTTAAAGTTAATTTTTTTCAATTCATTTAAAGTAATATGCTACAGCTTTTTAAATTTATAGTGTAACTATAGAGTGGCATCAGAAATAAATACAAACTAATCTGATTTGTTTGTGTACAGTGAGAGAATCAAAGAAGCTACTGACGGTCATTCTGAAAAACATAGTAAAAATTAGTAAAAGAGAAGGGAAAGAATTGCTTTTGTATTTTGATGCATCATTAGAAATCACTAATGTGGCTCAAAAAGTTTTTGGTGCAAATAAATACAGGGTAAGTGTTTAAATTCTTTTTAATTACATGTTTACTTTCATAATTCTGAGAACTCTCAGTTATTTGGGGCTATAAGTTTCATTGATTTTTTTTTTCCCCAAGAACTCTTAAAATCACATGTAGATCTTTGGTTTTTTAAATGTGTATTGTGGAATAGCTCATTTGAAATGATACCTCGTTGAAAGAATCTCAGATGACCAAATTAGCAGCAGCTACTCGAAATGTATCATGAATTCCTGCCAACTGTTTAAAAAGTGAGATGAGATAACCCCCTCTTTTCAAGATATTAAACACTGAGGATTATAGAATGATCCCTCAGGAGAACTCATGAGTGGCACTGGGAAAAGGAAGACATTGAGGGAAAGAATGCTCATTCAGTCAGACTTGAAGGAAAGATTGTAGAACTGGGACTTGAAATGGCCTTTGCAGTTAATGGCTGACATTTAGATGAGTGGCTTCCCAGGACGGTGGAAGATGCTCGTTCCCTCTTGTTGAACTGGGAATACAAGTGACAGTTCACATTTTGTTCGGAGGAGATACTCAATTGACAAGTTGGATGACTCAGTCTGTTTGGGCTGCAATGATAAAAATTCCCTATTCTGGGTAGCTTCAACAACAAACACTTGTTTCTCATAGTTCTGGAGTCTAGAAAGCCTAAGATCCAGGTGCTAGAAGAATTGGTGACTGGTGAGGGTCTGCTGCCTGGTGCAGTGTTGACCTTTTTATCTGTCCTCAGATGGTGGAAGGGTTAGCCTCTGGGCTTCACAGGGCACCGGTCTTCCTTCACAGGGCCTGCCTTCATGACTTACACCTCTCACAGGCCCCCACCTACAGTACCAGTTCACCATGAATTTTGGGGGTACAGAAAGGATGGCTAGTGGGAAGTCACAGAAATACTCTATGTGTGTTTGTATCCAAAATAATGATTTGAGATAATTTGGTAATGTGGGGAGAAAATAGAAAATAATTACATTAAAATGGAAAGACTAAGAAAATAATATCACTTTGAATTAATTTCATTTTAGGAATTTACCCCAAAACAAGGTATTTCAGTAGCCAAGACATCTGTGCATATACTTTTTGATGCAAGTGGGTCACAGGTATGTGTCTAACTTAGATGATTTATCATTGGGTTAAATTTACCCTAATAAAAGCAGAGTGATAAAATTGATGTTGGAGAGTAAACGTCTAAAAAATAAATTATCTCAGAGTGCTATATAACACAATGTATGATTTTAAAACATTGGTGACTTATTTTAGTGCAGAAGGTTGTTATTAATAACCAATTTTGGTTACTTTACTAATTAGAAGTATATGTCCTTCCAGTAATGCCAAAGCTTTGTTTTATGATGATTGATTTTTGAGAAAAGTGGATGCTTTTTGTTAGGTCACTTTATGGGACTGAAAATTATAATAGAAGGGTTGTAAGTGTAAGGTGAACAGGAACTTTATATTAAAGACATCGGTGATTTTTGAGAGCCTCCTATGGTTTGAAGTTTTAAATACTTTTCTGTATTCTCCAACAGATTTTAGTGCCAGAAAGTCAAATCTCACCAGACGAAGAACTCTTTAGTGTAAAAGAAAAACCTAACACCCAAAAGGAAATAGCTGCACCCCCAAAATACAGCAAAAGGAGTAATCAAGGGGACAGAAAAAATAATTCACTCGAGGTAACTGTGGTGCCAAAAACAGTCATTTGTAAAACAATATGGCTTAAATCATTGATGTGTGTAGTTACAGAAAAAAGCATCTAGAATTTACAGATTAATGACTTTCATCAGTGACATTTCAGAGTACTTTTAGGTGCCTTTTTCAAATGCAAAAGATAGTGTTTTACATGCCAAATTAGAGATACATAGCAAAGTAACTACCACTTTTCACTCTTTGCTTTTTGATCTTTGCATGTGACTATCATGTAGAATACAAATTTATAATCTTTTTATTCGCATGAGGAAACAAAATGTTAGATTCTTTTTCCTCTTCCTCCTGCACCATTGAGGGTCTCCAGCAGGACCACTTCTCAGCCTTCTGTCTCTTGCTCTGACACTTGACATCAATAATAGCCCTCTCTGAATGTTCTCTCCTCCTTTGACCTCTGTGTTAGCATTTTAATTCTCTTTCTGCTTCTATTTCTCCATCAGAGATAACATTCTCTCCCTACCTCCTGAATGTACATATGCTCTGAAACCTTGACGCTCAGCCTTCTGGGTCCCTCCAGGCCTCTCCCTTAGAGCCTTCCTTCACGTGCAGGGTCTTCACAGCTCTGAAGTCACGTCTCTTATCTTTTGCCATTATCTTTTGCCTCAAACTTGCATCTGCTGCCATACTTCAGTAATTCTACCTTTCATTTTTCTGACGATATCCTTAATTTCAGCCTCTTCTTCCCTGTATTTGGAACCAGTGTGCCCGTGATCACCGTTCATAGTGTATCTGCATCCTTTCTTACCCCTCTACCGTGACTCATCTTAGCACACTTAGGTCAGTGCAGACACCTCCTAATTGACCTTTGAGCTACCCTGTATGAAATACCACTGATTTTTCTGAATGCCAGTATTCTCATAGCATTCTTCAGCCCAGAAAGCTTTGTAAACTCTGTGCTTATTCCACGGAATCTAAATTTTTACTCAGTTCTGAGACCTTCTATAATTTAATTTTAGTCTGTCCAAATATTTTCCACTTTAGTAAGTTTGTCTTACCATCTACTTTTGTCATGTCCATTCTTGCCAGTGTGCCTTTTCATTCATGTCGATTATTCCGTATGCCCTTTATTCATCTAAAGTGTGCTCATAACTGCCAGCCTTGATGCATATTTACTACTTTGTGGAGTTTTTTCTGATCACAGGTGAAAGGTTTGGTGCGGCTGGCCCCTGCATCGACCTTTCAATAGGTGACTGTAATCACACTCTCCCATGCATTTTGGCAAGTTTGTTTCTTATTATTTTTTCTCTTTAGACTTATGTCATAAGACTAGTGTCATATTTCTCTTAAATGAATAGATCTTTTATGTATTCATGTCAAAATCATAACTTGAGTACTTATTTATAACACAAAATCTTACTTTAAAACCTATTGAATCTTAAGCTCAGGGAAATATCTTAAGCACATTGAAGTTTGGGAAAAAATTGTATTATTAAATACACAGTATGATTTCTGTAAGGATGAACTGTTTGAAGCATTTATATGAATAAGTAACTTAATAGCTTTCTCTCACTATATTGCTAGGAACTGTAATTTCATTAAAAATAATCTGCTTAGTGCCTTGTTTTCTGGTTAATCTTAATATTCCCTTTTCTCCTGTCCTCCCCACCTTTCTTCCATGCCCCATGTGTGCATCTACTTACAGCTCCATCGGAGTTTTATTTTTTCTCTCTCTCTTTTAAAAATCACTCTCCAATGCCTCTCTGTAGTTTGTTGTCATCTACTCATTTAATTACATGGTACCTCTGAAACTCCTGGTCCCTTAGTCCCTGCCTCTGCTTATCTATTACCATTACTCTTTTCAGTCATTCTAGTTAGACTTCCTCTTACTTACATGAAGCTCTAAAATGGAAACCTCTGTTGGAACCAATAGTTTGTGTGCCACTGAGTCTCTGAATTCCTGTAGCAACTTATTACTCCAGAATCATCCACATGAAATGGATTGGAAATTGTGAGCCACTAGTCAACTAGTTAAATCAATATTAGTAAACTGTTCTCAACTATTTATAAAGGTACTGCATTTCATAAGTCTGGAGATTCTGTATTCTTTAAAACTACATCTGTATTTAAAACTACATTCTGTATTCTTTAAAACTACATTGTTTTGGCTACCCACTTAAAATCAAACATTAAGATAAAACAAATTTCTGAACACCATGTATTTTATAAAACACCCTGTCTTTTGGGTAGAGTCAAGGTAAAATGTTATGAATAAAATGCTGGATATTTAATTTCAAAAGTGAATGTATATTTTATTGTGGTTGTTTCACGTGATTTAGGTTACTCCTAACAAAAGAAAAATGTCTGAAGCATCCATGATTGTTCCTGGTTCAGACAGATACACTGTGAGAAGTCCAGTACTTTTAATCAACACATGTAAGTTTTATAGTCCTCAAACATTCTTACAAGTATTATATTTAAAGCAGGCATTTTAAAATTCAGGTATATTCTGGATATAATTTACCTGGAGGAAAAATTGGGGATATAAAAATGGGCAGAATATAAACTACAAATGTCTTAACAGTTGGAAGAAAGGTATATTTGGTATTGACATATAAACATTATTCAAAATATTGACATCAGGACTTCATCATTTATTATAACTTAAAGCCGGAGACAGGGGACATGATGGAAATGTTGACTTAATCAGGCTGCATGGGCATGTTTTCCACTCCCAGGTGTGTTCTTTGTAAAGAACATCATCCCCTGGCTGAGTTTAGAACCAGTTTCCTTTCTCTAAAATGGGACAGACATGTGTATATCATCCAGTTGCTTATAAGATTGAAATCATTCAACAGGGAACATTGGGAAGTATTTAGACAGTGCCTCCTCTATTTTAAGAACTAAGTTACAATGAAATTGATGCTGAACACTAGTTGCCATAAATACAGTCTAGTTGATCTTCATGACAGTTGAACAATAGCCTGATGTTCCAGATACCCACATGCCTCCTTGGCAGCGTCTAATGTCGAACAGGTACGTGGGACTTAGTCGGTCCAAATGAACTCATCTCCTGTACTTTCCCTACCGTTTTTTTCTCCATTTCTTACCTGGGTAAATAGCGTCCATATTTACTTATTCATTTGAACCAAAAGCCCAGGAAACATTCTAGAAGCTCCCTTGTTGCCCTCCTCATCTGAAAAGTACTGCAATCACAGTATGTAATTAAAAAAAGAAAACTGCAAATTTAGCAGTCCTTTGTCCTCCTAATTTTTAGCAACACCACGAAGAGGAAGAATTAAACCATCACTGCCAATGAGGAGTTCAACAGAACAACCTGGTGCTCCTAAGACAGTGAAAAATAAAGTGGATAATGTTGTGTCCCTTAAATCTCGGCCTTCTGAAGGAAGAAATAAAGGAGATAATACAGACAAAGTAACTGCTTTGAAAGCATTTTATAAAATAAATTTTTATCAAGTTATTATAGAAATTATTAACTTGCTTGGCAGTGAGAGTGTCTTGTTTTGTTTGAAGCGTTCCTTTTTTCCATAGCTACAATTTATTGTCCTTAAAGGGAAGGTCCTTCTGGCATCTCACTCATTTACTGTGCTAACAATAAAATTTAGAACTATCTGTTCAGTTTAGCTCTGATCTACACATTTGGTAGGAGAAATGGCTTTGTCATCATTCTTCATTATACAAATTAGCATCTTTTACAAGGAAGATTCTAATAAAGAAATGTAAGATCCAAATGGACTCGATATCTTAAAGTCTACCATGGAGTTTAGAGAGATTAGTGAGGTACTTACAGTTTCATACATAGGACACAGTAGCAACCTAATGGAGGGGGCGAGTGCTTGACCCTAGAAATGGTTGGGAGGGTAGAGATCGGGACATGCTTTTCAGGAGATGGAGAGAGTTGATTTTTGGAGGGGCTGCAAAGTTTAGTCAGATGAACACTGACAGGTAAAGGGACAGAGCAGGCAGTGCCTAAGAGAAAGGTGCTTTTTGGAGAAATGGGCAGCGATCAGAGCTGCAGGTAAGGCTGTAGATGAGGAACACTTAAAAGCTTCTATTGTCTCTGAAGGGCAAGGACATCGAGTGTCTCATGGGGATTTGTTGCAGCAGAGGACTCAGGGACATGTAAAGATTTGGAGAGGACTAAGTGCAAGTGTTAGGTAATATTAAGGGCCCAGTTTCAATTTAAGACTGAATTTTATCATGGCATTTGTTTAGAATGTGTGATTTTCTGATGAGACTTAGCAGCTCTGGTGTTACAGTGAAAGAATAGGTGGTGGATTTTTAAAACTTTTCAATGGATATGTAGCAGAAAGATAGTGGAAGAGCTGAAGATGTGAGGAAATAGCGAGAGTCATGGCTGAAATCATCACATTAGTGTTTCTTAGTAGGAGCACTGTGGTTCCGTGCTGTGGCGTGGCCCCAGAGGCCCTCTGTCTTTGCGGCAGCAACACCTGCGGGGTTTTGTACAAGCCCTCCTCCAGTATGGGGCAGTACTGGCGGGTTCGCTAGGGAATATAGCTGGCAGAGGCAAAATAAGACGGGAGAGGGTATTTTTCTGGTGTTGAGGGCAGGTTATTATTTGATTTGGGTTATGTGTATCTGTGGCTGTGGTAAAGGGGGGACTTACTACAGGAAAGAAGTTATCTGTACACTGGCCAAAAATTTACAAAATCAGTTAATATTTCATAATTTCTGACTTTTTAACATGTTAGTGAAAAGATCAATGCAGGCGATGAGATCAATAGCAGTAGTAGATGTGCGATTGAAGTTCTAGAAATGTTCACTTACAGATGAATGTTGAATTAAACTAGCAGTGGATGAGATCAGAAATATTATAGGATCTTCTGCCTCTTTACCTGCAATGAAAGTTACTTTCTTGTGTTTTAGGATGGACAATATTCTAGAATGGGCATAACCTGTATGAAATGGATAGTCTATCTGACTTTTAATAGCTTAATTTTAAAAGTTTTAAACTTTAATACTCTGACTTTTAAAAATATTTCCCTATATTGCTTAATTCAAGTTTACATTAACTATTTCCTGTATTTATAGCATGTCAAAACTGCCCAAATTGTAGAAAAGACAGAAAATAAGGACAAAGAATGCCCAAGTCAAAATTTCAGTAAGTACTATTGGGTTTAATTTTAGTAGCTCCTATAAAAATGCGTATCTTTTCCTCTATCCTTTAACCCCACTAGCTTTCACTGATTTGCAAAGGAGTAATTTATAATGACTATATTGGATTTTGTGCAAGGAACTTAGAGTTACAAGGAAGTGCAAGTCAGTCTCTGTTTCCAAGAATTTTAGGTCTGATAGGATAAGATGAGGTGGGCCTATCCCTCCATCCCAGTGTGAGAACCTTGACTGAATCTTTTCCTAACTGCCACCTGCACAGAAGTAATGACTGTATCATGCCTTTTGTTTTTTCTAGATGAACTCCGAGGGAGTGTTCCTGATTCACAGGCAATGGGAAAAACAGATAAACGTGTGTAAGTATGAGAAAATTCATCTGATTATTTAGTGTATGTTAATTTTACTTTTATATGAATGACTAGATTTAAAGGAAAAGGTCTTTATACTCTTAGAATTACAATTTTTTTTTTAAAGATTTATTTATTTATTTATTTATATAAGCCCTGGGTACAGTCAGAAGCGTGGGAGGGTGAGAGAATTCACCAGAGCGGGGAGCAGAGCAGGCAGAAGGACCGAAGTACACTGCTGAGGGGAGCAGCGGGCGGCAGGAGAGGTCTGCGCGCCATGTGGGACCCTCCTCCGGTGGCCGGGGAGCAGCCGGGGATTGAACCGGCGCTGCAGAGGCTGCGGGCAGCTTCGCAGCCCAGTGCTCAACCGCTGCGCCACCGGGGAGGCCCAGAATTACAGTATTAATTCTCAAGTATTACTATGATACCATAAAGAGGAATGATTATACACGTTTTCGAGATCAGCCAGTAACTCTTTAAATTGAGTCATAAAATGAAGTTCTTTTGTACTTTTTTTTGAGGTAACACTAGTTTACAACACTATGTGTTCCAGGGGTGTAAGATCACACCTCCTCAGATGCATGTCCCAACACCACTCCCACCACCAAGGTGCCCAGTGTCCTCCGCCATAGTCCATGGGCCCCTCCACACTTTGCTCTCTGCTGTTGGTAACCTTAGTTCTACAGAGTAATTTCTAATGTGTGTGATTAGATTGAAATTTTTCCTGACCCTTTGTTTTGTTTCTGTATATTCAATGTATCCTTGAAGCCACGGGTTGCTTTTCTGCTGACTTCTTTCACTCAGCATTACTTTTCCTCCATAGCCGCACCAGAACCTGTTGTTTCTGGCCTTTTTGATCTGGGCCATTCTCCAGGGGTGAGATGGCATCACATTGTAGTTTTGATTTGTATTTGTGATAAATGATAAAAATTTCTTCTTGTGCCTGTTGGCCATCTGTATGCCTTCTTCAGAGAAGTTTCTGTTTAGCTTGTTTGCCCATTTTTTGATTGGCTTAATTTCTTCTTCTTGAGTTGTATGAGTTTTTTATGGCTATTCCATAGCTACCTCTTGTCAGCTATCTGATGAATAAATATTTTCCCGTCTTCAACAGGGTGTCTTTGTTTTAGTGATAGCTTCTTTTGCTGTGCAGAACCTTTTTGGTTTGATGTTGTCCCATTTGTTTATATTCCCTTTTCTTTCTCTTGCCATTGGAGACAAATTCACAAAGACATCACTGAAGTCAGTGTTGTGAAGTATCTTGTCTATATCTTCTTCATTGTATTTTGTGGTTTGGGGTCTTATATCCACATCTTTAATCTATCTTGAGTTAATTTTTGTGTAGGATGTAAATGAGTTTTTTTTAAACAATAAAGTATAAGTGTAAAGAAATTTAGCCTAATTTAAATGCACAGTAGAACAGGTAAGATATGTGTAAGTAGATAACAAAATAGTAGCAATAATGGAACTTCTTTTGTAATATCTGTATTTTTATCAGTTACATAGTAAATTTTAACTGTTTTCCTGACTTACAAAAATATTTGCTATCAATAAGCTTTGATTAAAAAAGATAAAAAGCTAAGGTCTTATGTCAGTATGATGGAATCATATTTTATAATATACTAGGCAATCAAATTTATTTTCCAGGTTACCTGGTGTTTTAGACAACCTCTCTGGAAATAAAATGAACACAAAATTGGCATGTTGGACACCCGTAACAAATATTAAACTATGTAATCAGCAAGCAAGTACTTCATCAGGAATCACATTTAATCAAGGTGAAACATAGTTCTGTCTGCATGTAATACTAGCTCAGGGAAATAATTCATTTTCTAAAATATCTAAGAAATAGCTTTAGTTTTAACAAATTTTATATATTAACAGCTTCTTTGTTTAATAAGGATTAATTTATCTTTTTCTGCTAGATATCAACAAAAAAACAACTAAACAAATATCATCTTCTTCAATATCTGACAATTCTGAAGAAATTGAGAAGGTGCCATGTAAGAAAGAAATAATGCAGCATAAGGAAATAGATAAAGTAGAAGTTTGCAAAAGAAACCACCAACAGCAGAAAAATGCTGAAAGTACCAAACAGAATGATTGGCATATGGAATCTGAAACTACCTTTAAGTCAGTTCTCCTCAATAAGACAGTAGAAGAATCTCTGATCTATAGGAAAAAATACATATTGTCAAAAGATATAAATACTGCTACTTGTGATAAAAGTTCTTCTAAAAAAAATGCAAAAGATAATCGAAAATCAAGGAAAACCTCAATATCCGAAACTAATTCCTGGGATTTGAGACAAAAGAAGAAGGTGAGCTTTCAGTGTGTTTTATTTATGCATATTTACTAACATAAGAAAGCAAAAGAAGCTTGATTTATTGCTGCAGATTTAACACTTCTGACACTTGGTTCTCTGATTCTCTCTCAGACTCTGAGTGAGTCTCTCCTGAACCCCTCGCCCTCCTCCCACTTTCCCAGGTCCTAGGAGAAGGCGCGTGCCCGCCTGTCTGCACGGGCTGTGACAGTGACATAGCAGAAACGAGCCTTCAAGTTCCTGGCCTCCTCTTTTGAGTCCCACCCACTGTCCCTCAGATTCTTTTGAATGTGCATGTAAAACTACCTCTCTTACGCTTACCTTTCTTTTAAATGAATGGTTATTGTGTGTGTGTGTGTTTCGGTTTTAACCTATTACAGTGTAAGAATGTGTGTTTTCCTGCATGGTCTAGCACAGGTTTATGTATCTGAAACATTTCTGGGGTTACAGTGTTAAACTTTGACAAGAAAGGACCTAAGTGGAGTGGAGAAGATGGTCTTCTACTGTAACTCTTGCTGGTCCCTCTTTTTCATCTTTTACTAGAAATCCCAGGATGGTTTTAGGGTTATACCATACTTTGAGACTAAAAGTTTAGCTCTGTAGCAGTTATCTTATATCTTCTTTTTTTGGGGGGGTGGGGGAGATGGGGCGGTAGAATGGGGCCGTTGCTACTAAGATGTAGCTTGAGAAAACCTTTTAATGAGAATATATTTCCATGCTAAGAGGATCCAGATCATGTAGGTTCTTATTTTCATTTATCATCCAGAGTATTGTTAATATCTGGCAGCAGATTTTCTAGAGTCAGTGCAAAATGTTCATTTATTAGAGTATCTTTGTGGGCACATAAAACATTTGATAGATGATTTGCAGTTGTTTTATATAATTGAACATTCTGTCTTGACCAGTCTTCTCTTTGTTTTGTTTTTAACCTACAACTTTTTGTGCCTAATTTGACTACTTTTTTCTTTAGCCATATATTTTTGGGTCACTTTCCTTAATTCTTAGTATGCTGCTATTCTTTCTAGTTTTCATTGCTATTTAATTCCTTCAGAACTAGGCTTAACAGGATTCTTGTTGACGGAACACTGACTGATCTCTCAGTTTTAATTTTAAACTGTTTTCTTTGGAGAGTGGAAATCTTTCCACAGCATTTCACTGAGGTGGTCATCCCTTTTTTCCTGGGAACATGAAAACTTGATCAGCTCTTCTAAGTTGTGCTCAAATTTTTAAAAGCTCAACTCCCTATATTCAGAAATTCTCTTCAGTCTTTCCTATGGTCCCTCCTCTGTGATTACACAGAATTTCCCACCGTTCACATGCCAGGCAGCTCTTCTCAAATCCCACTTGTTTGTTATTAACCTTATATCTTTCAACTGTGATTGCTTTTTAGTTCAGTTTTTGGTATTTTCTGCAAAGACAATGAAGTCATTGAGCAAACAGTTCTTAGTTCTTCCTTCCCAACCTACATATCACTTATTCACTCGTCTCGTCCTTGTTGCATTAGTAGAACTTCCAGTATGTTGAATAGGAACAGGGAGAGCAGACCTTACTTCCTTGTTTCTGATCTGAGTGGAAAGCATGTTCTTTCTCTCCAGGAAGTGTGTTAGCTATAATTGTCTTTTTTATCAAGTTGAGGATGTTGCCCTTTATTCCTTGTTTGCAAAAGTTGTTATGAATGGGTTTTGGATTTTGTCAAATGCATTTGTGTGTCTGTTGATAGGATGTAGTACATGAACTGATTTTAAAATGTTGAATCAGCCTTGCATAGGACTAGAATAAATTTCACTTGGATGTGGTACGTAATTTTTTTTTATACATTACTGAGTTCAATTTGTCAGTATTTACCTGAGGACTTTTGCATATATGCACATGATATGGTATATAGTTTTTACTTTTTTGTAATGTCTTTGATAGTAATGTGAGAGTGATTTTGGCCTCATAGAATGACTCTAAAAGTATTTCTCTGATTCTGTTTTCTGAAAGAGTGTAGAAAATTGGCATAATTCTCTAAATATTTTATAGAATTCATCAGTTAGTATATCTGAGCCTAACGTGTTCTGTTTTGACAGGTTATTTATTGATTGATTCAGTTTCTTTACTTGATACTGGCCTGTCCAGGTGATCTAATTCTATGTGTGAGTTTTGGCAAAATGTCTTTCAAGGAATTGGTCCATTTAATATCATGTTTGTAGGCATAGATTTGTTCATAATTTTCCTGTTGTCCATGTGATAGCCTCTCTTTCATTTTTGATTTTAGTAATTTCTGTATATTTTTAGCTAACCTGACTAGAAGTTTATCAATTTTATTGATCTTTCCAATGAACCAGCTTTTAGTTTCCTTCAGTTTTTAGTTTTTATGATTTGTTTATCCAGGAATGGGAAATTTTAATCTCTGTAGAACATGCTGCATAGTTTTGTATATTGAAGGATTTGTCCTGAGTTGTTTTAATGCCGAACAATGCCCTAGCTTAAATAATTTCTGAGTCCCTTTTTGTCTTTCAGTTAAGCATAGAACCAGATTTCTGAAAGTTTTCTTTTCAGTCTATATTTCTTTTGAAGATTAACTGGTGGAATTTTTAAATAACTTATCAATTGTTTCAGAGAGAAAAGTCAAAAGGGAAAGGATTTACTGGCGCAGCAGATTCCCTGATAAAACAGATTAATAACAGATACAAACCAAAGGATGACATCAAGTCTACAAAAAAGTTAAAGGAGACTTTGATTGATGGGTATGTTCTTCAGTTTTAGACCGTAAGAATTTCTCTGAAAGCACATCTAGATTATTTTATACCGTTTTAAACATGTTAAATAACCTAACCTTCTAGTAGAAAACAGTTCTTTTTAACAGCAGTAGCTATTCAGATTATGCAAGACAGTAACTAAATTTTAAATTAGCCATTCTAATGCCTCATTACATTTTATAAAGTATCTGGAATACCCTATCAGTGCAGCATACCTAAGTAGATGTTTAGAATATAAACAATTAGGGTTTTGTTATTGAGCTTAGTGATGAGTAACACTAAGTGCATGATGTAAATATATTGTTTTACGAAATATGAATTTTATGAGCTCATACGCGTTGCTTTTATATAAAGTGTGCATTCCCTTTGTGCAGTCTTTATGAAGGTTAATTCTTATTACAGAATATCTCCTTATAGGTTGCTAGGTTAATTCAAGTTTAAATTAATCCTGACTTTATATACAGCATGAAGAAAGTTTTTAGAAACCATTCATTTTTAATTGTGTGATACTGCCTACTGCATGAATGAGCCGCCTTAGAACTCATTGTTATAGTCACTGTTTACTATGGATGCAGTTGCAAACATTTCTGAGTAGTGCCAACCAGCACAAAAGTAGCTGTGGTGTCATGTTTCAGTTATTTATAGGATATTGAACATACATTTTATATGAGATGGCTCTTATGAAAAACACTCTACGGATTTTTAATTGCTTTTTTAATTCTGACAATCTTTTACAGTGGTTTTTCAAACAAGTCTGATCTACACCTTAGTAAGGTGGGTTTGATTTAATTACACCAAATATATAGCCAAACTCCACATGATATTTAACTGTAAGCACTGAAATAGAATAGTAGTAGGGTAGCAAATTAATAATTGGTGAAGACAAATGACAAGATTAGTGGCAAATACTCAAAGTAGACCCTACCCTTCTGTTCACATCTTTTAGATGAACTTTGCTATATAATCCAATATATCTTGGTCTCCATTTTGTCTTAGCTAATCCTCTTTCTCCTGACAATAAGATCCTTGTCTCTGTATTTGTTAAAACATTTACTGTTCGTTAAGGTTTACTATGTCACTTATCTTTGATTTATTCCTTATAATTATTTTCTCTTTCCACTTCATTTCAGGTTTTGAGATTTACCTCCTATAAATTCCTCTTGAATTCTTCCTTTATTCCCTATGTCAAATCCTGTTTTCCTAGTTTGAATTGTAATTTCTAATCCCTTTACAATCCCTAATTGCAATCGCCTTTATGTTATTCCTTTCACCTTATTTTCCTATATATAATGTCAGTAAATTATTTTGTATTTGTTATAAAACTTTATATTTCACAATTGTATTTATATCATAGTAAGCAAAATGTTGCAAATATAAGATTTTTATATTAGAAGCACTAAAAAATTAATTGCCTACTTATATGTAAACTTTTGTATTTAGGAAAAGGTTCAGAAAAAAAGTTATAGACAACTGAAGACTACTTTTGTTAACGTTACTTCTGAATGCCCATTGTAAGTAGTAGTCTATAAATTGCAGTTTTAGTGATAAAATGTATATATATTGCATAACGGAGTTAATATTACTCTTGACTTTTACAGGGATGATGTGTACAATTTTAATGTGAATGGAGCTGATGAGCCTACTATAAAACTTGGAGTAAGCTAGAAATTTGTTATTTTGCATGTTATTAGGATATATTTTTATTTCTATCCTCTCATAAATATGCTTTAAAATATTTGAATACCTAAAAAATTTCTTTGGTAACCACTCTAGCTATATTTAGTTTCCTTTCAAATCTTTTTAACTTAAGTAGAGAAAAATAAGTAAGTGGGATATATAAGGGCTCAGACTGCTCCATCAAGAAATCAGATCACTTACTGATACTGTTTTTACTATAGATCAAAATGTTTTATAATACTAGATTTCTTCCTAAAATGTTTTTAGTATTTCCAAATATTATGTGAAGTGATAGAAACTAGATTTTATTTCTTTTCCTTTTTTTCCACCTTATTTTGACACTAAGTCTTTTTTAATGCTTATTTATGATATAGATTCAGGAATTTCAAGCTACAGCTACAGAAGCCTGCACGGATAATTCAGTAAAATTGTAGGTATCTTTTGTTACCAGATGGGTCAGATGAGAACACAACCTCAGTTGTCTTTGACTGCTTTATAACATGAGGAAATAATGTTGCTGCCATTATTACTCCCTATTTTGAGCACTTCTAAAATTTATAATCAGATACTGTGCACATCTTAAATGGAAGGACTCAAAAGGCCCTTAACTCATTACCTTGTAATTAACTGAGGTTAGAGGGGAAATGTAGTGAATTAATACACTGGGGGCCCATGTGTGCTTCTCCAGTGCATGCTGCCTTAAGAAAACAAGTAATTAAAGTCAATGCATTTTTTGTTTAAGGGTAGGTTTAAGAAATTATGAAGCTGAACCTTATCCCAAGACAAAAGATAAAAAAGTAAGTTATAATAATATCCTAATGTGTTTAAAACTCACTATTTTCCTAATGCCAAAGATTATCACAGAACTGCAAAACAAAAATGTTATTTTTTTCTCTATGGGATTGTCCATGTTTCTGTTATGCTTTTTCATATGGTCTCGGAGCTGTTGTGATCACCTAGTAGCAGATAATGACAGCTTCACTTTCTTGGATGATATTAGATTATGTCTCTAGGGAAGTAAGTGGTTTTTAGGGAAGACTTCGTTAACACCACCACCACTGACAAGGTACAAATTTGAATGACTTTCTTTGGATAGGTCCTTAATGCAGGAGATATGAGTGTACTTAAAAAATGGGAAGTGTTTGTTTTCTTTGGATCTGACTTTGGTTTTTGTCTTGTTTAACTTATCTTGCATGACATATAAGATATATTTCTTCATGTATTACAAGGATTCTTTTTCTTATAGATTATAACAAATCAACAGAAGAAAAATCTCTTTAGTGATACTGATACAGAATACATTGGTGATGACAGCAAGACTGATATTAGCTGGCTCAGAGAATCAAAATCAAAACCACAGCTAGTAGACTATAGCAGAAATAAAAAGGTGACGAAACATAAAACTAGGAAATCAAGTAAGAAATCACTTTTCAAAGAAATGTTGCAAATGATTTTACCATTTTTAATGACAAAATGCTTTGGTGGTTGGGAAATATGCCTTTGAATGGAAAAAAGTACCCTTATAAATATGAAAAAGGAGTGCAAGCAGATACATCAAAATACTAGAATGGTGGTTTATTGTTTTGGTAATATGAATTTAAATTTTTTCAATAGTATCTTGAACTTATGTTATACTCTCATTATTTGTCTGTTCATAGCCTGCAATCAAGGAAAACAACCCAAGTTTGAAAGTCTCATTCCCTGCCACACCCAGCACACATACATTTTAGGAATTCATGTATATGCAATAAAAATACAGTGAAAGAAAAGTTTTCATATAACTCTTGCCTTTTCTTCAGGTAGTTTGAGGTATTGGTTCTTAGCTAATATAATGACAATTTTCTATAGCT
The DNA here is from genome assembly GCF_014898055.3 of Talpa occidentalis. Taxonomy (NCBI): domain Eukaryota; kingdom Metazoa; phylum Chordata; class Mammalia; order Eulipotyphla; family Talpidae; genus Talpa; species Talpa occidentalis. The sequence continues at coordinate 105,498,851 of NW_023600993.1, read as the reverse complement.
AAACATCAGTATCAGTGCTACGAAAAAATTATATAGTCCATGTTTAAACATAACTCAGCTGTTTTTTTTTTTTTGTTTTTGTTTTGGTTTTTTTTTTTAAGGGAATCCACTTTCATTTTATTACAGGGTAGAAATAACAGGTAGTGTTTGGTAGTAGAAATAACCTATGTATACAGAGGGGACGGGACGATAGCTTAAAAAGTAAAAGGAGATGAAAATGAATTTTGGTATGGGTTTAGAAATGACAATGAATTTTAAAAACCAATCATACACCCGAAGAAGGGAAGCACAAGACAGAGAAGCAAGAGGTATCATACACTCAGGGAAGGCAGCATGGAGTGGTGGGGCTATAGATCTGACTTGGGAAAGAATGAAAGATGCTCCCAATCTAGTTGGAGGCCTGGGCTCGGAGGCCGTGTGTTGTAACCACCGAGAGGTGCATGCTCACGGAGCCTACTGGCTAGTGCCAAGTCGTGTGCCTGGAGACATCTATAGCGAGATAGGTGATTGGCAACCTTGGAGCAGCATTAAAGGCTAGAATACTGTAAATACTTTCAAAGTGTATTTCTGGAAAACAGTCTGCAGGTCAGTGTGTGCAGGGGGCTCACTGTCAGGGCCGGAGGACCTGCCTTCCGAAAGGACCTTGCTGCTTCGGTGTGGGTGAGCCCACTGCTTGTGCTTAGAAAGGTGATCCCTTCTATGCTTAGAAAGGCAAGTATGAGACTTCACTATGAAATGATGCCATTACAAAATGCATTAACTTGTTTAGGGATACATATTTGTGAAGTCAAGGGGTCTTTTTAGGAGCAAGAAAATGAGAAACGGATTTCAGGGTGGTGATTGCCTTTTGACAGTGGGGAAGGGTGATCATATAAGAGTAAGAATCTACATAAGTAGATACGTTCTAGTTCTTATTTGAATGGTAGACCCATGGGTGTTAACTTTACAACTTACATTATGTTTTCTTGTACATTTAAAAAGTTTAATATAAAATAAAGGGAAAAAATGATAATTTACATTATACAAACACTGCAGTAAGTTGCTGGCTTAGTCTTAAGTAGTTTTGAAATTTAAATTTTGAATGAATTTAAAGAAATAATCTAGTTTTAATGCCAGTTCTTATCTATATGGAAATTACCACCCTTTTTTTTTCTTGAATTGCAGGCTCATCCTTGGAAAGACAACCAAAATTAAAAATGGTAAAACCAAAGATTTGTGTTGAACATCCCTTTAAAGTGATTATTTCTTGTTGTGCAGCAAAAATTCAGTTGCCATCTCACCTTTACCCATGTTATCAGTTATTTGTTTTCCATAATTGTTTCAGCTTTTGTACAATTCCCCCTCCTTTCCGAATCATGTTGAACATGGCTTTATGAATGCAGATATTTTTGATCTCTTGCTCTCTAGAAGAAAGTTGGAATGAAAAAAAAAAAATCCAGTCATTTAAAAAAATCAGTCAGGGATCCATTCATGTAAATACTTTGTGTATGTCTTAGCACAGAGTCAATTTTATAACAAATAACTGTATTTCTAGTATTGAGCTAATTATTTCTAGTATTGATCTAATACTACTGCTCAGGATTTTTTTCTCTTAAAGACATGCAGGGAAAATGTCATCAAAAAGATAGATGAGACAGTTCCAGATGGGAGAACCAGACTTCCACGAAGAGCTACCAAAACCAGAAAAAATTATAAAGATCTCTCCAATTCGGAATCAGAGAGTGAGCCAGAATTTTCACATTCATTTAAGAAGAAATTGCTAGTGAAGGTAAAACACTACAAATCAGATTATAATCATTTCTAGAAGTCTCACTTTTAGCTATAGAATTATTTTTGTAAATGTATCATATTTATCTTGTTACTTTTTTGGATTTAACTTTGCATATGAGAATACTTAAAATAGTTCTAAAAATATATCCTTAGGCAAAATAGTGTCAACATTTGTAATAAGTTGGCATTAATGTTACAAAACAGCTGTTTGATGCGAGTAGAATTCTAACCTTAAGAAAATGCTTTGATTGAGAAGTATAGCCTTTTTCTTGAATGAATTCTAAAGCATTTGGTATAAGGCCTGTCATACACTGCCTCACTGCCCGTCTCTGAGCTTAGTATTTTGAAGTACAGGATCCAGATGACAATAATTTTTATCCTTTAATAAGAAGCCCTTTTCCTTTTCAATATATTTTGATTAAGGCAACAACAAAGAAGTACAATGGCCCAGGTGCTATTCTAAGTACTCTACAGATTTGTTAGAATCTCTCAAGCACCACTGGGACTAGCACTGTTCCTGAGATCCCCTTTTACAAATGGGAATAGTAAGGCTCAGAGACAAAACTCACTGAGGGGCCCACAGCTAGGGAGAGCAGAGACTTGGCCTGACCTTTACACTGTGCTTATTTTAAATTATTGAACCTCCATCTCCCCTTACTGCCTCTTACCTGGAAGATTTTTAAGGACATTATAACTGACCTCCACATCTCATCAGCCCCTCATGCCACCTCTCATCTTACCTCTTGTCAAAGAAAAACCCTGGAAATCTTCCTGGAGTCAGACTTTCAAAGCATCAGAATATCTTCTGAGCTCGTTTCCCCGCTTCCCCATTACATACGCAGAGCTGTCAGGGCTACATAGAATAACCTGTGACTCCCCAACAAGACCTGAGCGGCCTCCTCCCTTGGTGAGCCGGCCTCCTCCCCGTCCTCGGTGCCTTCCTTGCCTCTGCGCATGTCAGGTCCTGTGAGATCTAGAAAGTGTTCCTGGTTGCCCTGAACAACTTCTTTGACTCCTTATTGCATTTTATTTGTATCTCTACATTATATTTATTATAGTCTGTGTTTATTTTCCTGTGAATTTATCTTGCGTCTTATTGTATATTAGGTCTTCCAAAGGTCATGTGGAGGCCCCTGTTACCCCTGTATGTGCTAATGACATTAACTTATTTATATGTGCAAGCACAAATCCACTTAAAGTTATCCATACATTCAGGAGAACAACCACTCCAGAAGCAGCACCAGGAAACTGCCAGAGAAACAACAGAATGCCTTTTCTGTGGAAACACAAAAGGAAGCAGCAGAATGGAACAGCTCCTCTGTTTGTGATCAGTGCCTGGACTTGTCTCCTGTGTCTTTATCTGGGAGTCCATCGTCCGTAGAAGTGATGAGATGTCAGTATCATTTTTTCTTCTTTAGTTGAATGTTCAATAATAATTTTCTATTGCACCTAAGTGAAAACATCATCTGAAAGCTGATTTTGAGGTGTTTTTAAGATTATAAGTCTCAAAATGTCATCTTTAGTTAACACCAGTAGCTTCATCTTTGTTAAGTAGACTGCGGAACAGTGTTACTGTACCTGAAGATTTTTATGTCAGGAAGTTAAATACTAAATACTTGAATGTGGAAAATACTTGTTTTTAGAAATTTTAATGTGAAAGCTTGATAATTATGGGGATTTCTATTTTTTTCTTTTTTACATTTCATTGACAAGTCCGCAAGGAATAGCATGGTTAGTCTGTGGACACTCTTCTTAAGAAATTGAGATTTTGTTTTTATTTTAAAATAATTGGCCAAGAAAACCTATATCCTTTGGTGCTCTGGCATATGCCTACTTTTCTGGTATAGTTACTGTAAGAATAAGCTTATACCTTTGATGTTGTTTCAGTTCCTTTTAAGGACATTTAAAAACATTTCTAAGTGTCTGTCATTTCAGTTAAAATATGCCTCTTCTAAGATAGCTGTTTATATTTTTTCTAGAGTATTATCCTAATGCTCAGGACCACTGTCATCTTAGCTAAGCACATACTCAGAGGACAGATGCGCATGCCCTGATCTGAAAATTGTCTGAGAAGCACTTAGACTAGTTCAGTCTTGAATTTTCTCATCTGTATATGAAGGATTTAGACCAGATGGTTTCCCAAGCCATTTCCATCCATAAAGCTCTGTGACTTTATAATACTAATTGCTGTGATGTCAGAATACTCAAGATAATCCTTAGTGGATCATTGTAGTCAACTCATACTGCAGAGATTTTTGCTTGAAAATGTTTTGTAAGTTCTTTATGGTTACAACTACATTTTAAATCCAGCCATAAGAATTTGAGGATTTGGCAAATTATTCTTAGAATTTAATCATGCTATTTTAAAAACAGACATCAATGATAATACCTGTCATCTTTGTGTTTCATGGAGCAATATAGGTATACAGAAAACAACAGAAAAAGATCTAAGTCAGGATTCTGACTGTATAGCAAGATCCTTATCACCTTGTTCAAAAACTTCACCTGAATCCTTGAACAGTAAATATGGAGTAGGAGAGCCAGTAAACTCATCCAACAGCAGTGAGAGAAATGTATGTACCCGGGAAAGCACCTTGCCAACTCCACAGTCATACTTTCTGGTAAGCGTACACATTGTTTTTCTTCTATTTGAAGGAGGTAAATCCAATCGTTTGCCTTCAGTCTTAATCAAATATACACTGCTTATCTACTTAGGTTTTGGGTTTGGTCTGGAAGCGAGACGGAAACTTACTGGTAAGTTAAATGACCTCAGTGATATTTACAGCCCGATAAGGGCAGAATGTGGTGGAGTGGGAAGCTGCTAAGAATTGCACATTCAAAAAGACCACCGAGGTGCTGCTTGCTTGTCTTACACAGAGAGGTGCTGCCTGCTTGTCTTTCCATCAGAACTACAGTTTGTTCCCTAGATTTGATAGGCTTGTTTCTGCAACACACGAACATTTTTCAGATTTCACCATAATTCAAAGCATGAACCTTTAGTTACTAAATCGCAAGATGGCAAGAATCTAGTTGGAAATGGTATGACTCTAACATTTGCTTTAAAACTAGTAGGTAAATGATGTACATTTTAATGTGTATTAAGATTAACAAATTTAATATGATGTATTGTTAGATACACTATTTGTTTCTTAATAAAACAGGAGGTAGTTAAAAATTTAATGTCTGCCAGGAGTAGTTTTATATTTAAGTCATGGATACTTTGGTACCAGTTTACAAACCCTCCCTCACCTCCACCCCTCTTTGTGGTCTCCGTGACGGATGGCTTCAGTGGAGGATTGGGAAGTAGTGACAAACTGCAGTGTTGTCAGTGTGCTCACAGTGCTCGCTGTGGCTGAGTAGAGCTCAAAGAGTGTTTTGAGTCAGACAGAATTCAGTTTAAATCCCGGCCCTGCTATCTGCTAGGGGGTGACATCTCGTAGGTCAGCGCCTACTGCTGCGCCTCCCTTTTCACAAGCATAATACTGTTAGCAGAGACTCAAGCATCATATTCTCTTGATCTGTGCTCACCTCTGTATACAGAATTGAAGAGTGACCATTTAACATATCTGTAGCCAAACTTAAAACTTCCCTTAAAACCAGCCATCTTCACTACTTTTTTGAACAGAATGTTTTTATTTCTAAAAGGTTCTAAGATTATTTTAGGCCAATGATCTTCGAAAAGCACATTTTTCAAACAAAACCTCCAATGTATCAATCAAGTAAAAATAGCACTGTCCTGTTAAAGCAGTCTCAACCCTAGACTATTCAGCCTCCCTCTGCAAAAATCCCCAAGGCAAACAAAACCACAGAATGCAAAAGACAGGTAAATGTGGCAGTAGAGCCACTGAACGTCTGGTTCTTTTAAGAAGCATCTTAATTTAACAAATTGTTATCGGTAAAGAATTACTGTTTTAAAGTATGTAGGATGGGGCCTCCCCGGTGGCGCAGCGGTTGAGCGCTGGGTTGCGAAGCTGGCGAAGCTGCCCAAGCTGCCCGCAGCGTCTGCGGCGCCGGTTCGATCCCCCGGCTGCTCCCCGGCCACCGGAGGAGGGTCCCACATGGCGCGCAGACCTCTCCTGCCGCCCGCCGCTCCCCTCAGCAGTGTCCTTCGGTCCTTCTGCCTGCTCTGCTCCCCGCTCTGGCTCTGGTGAATTCTCTCACCCTCCCGCGATTCTGACTGTACCCAGTGCATGTATAAACAAAAAAACAAAACAAACAAAACAAATAAATAAATAAGCATGCCTCTATTTAAAAAAAAAAATAAAGTATGTAGGATGGTATGATCACAAAAGAAGTTGAAACTTTTACAAAGGGAAACGTAAGATCTTAACTAGGGAAGATACATCTGCTGATGTACATACTTGTAATTAGCTCTTTCTGCTTTCATGATTAAACAGGCATTTGGTTGTACTTTGATCATTGACAAAATTATACCCTGTAAAATATAAAAAGATGGAATTTTGGACAAGGATGGGATTTGACCCAGACCTAAACGGATAGATCTTTACAGACTATCTGATGTAGAACAGTGGCTGAAAGGAAGGGGCTGGAGAGGGACATGCATTTTCATGAAATAGAAAACTAATTTGGCTGGAATGGAGACACATTTATACTGAAACGGTAAAGCATAAGATGATAAAGACCTGGCTTAAATATATAGCGTGGGGCCTCCCCGGTGGCGCAGCGGTTGAGCGCTGGGTTGCGAAGCTGCCCGCGGCCTCTGCGGGCCGGTTCAATCCCCGGCTGCTCCCCGGCCACCGGAGGAGGGTCCCACATGGCGCGCAGACCTCTCCTGCCGCCCGCTGCTCCCCTCAGCAGTGTACTTCGGTCCTTCTGCCTGCTCTGCACCCCGCTCTGGCTCTGGTGAATTCTCTCACCCTCCGACGCTTCTGACTGTACCCAGTGCATGTATAAACAAAACAAACAAACAAATAAATAAATAAAACATGCCTCTATAAAAAAAAAAAAAAAAAATTAAAAAAAAAAAAAAAAAAAAAAAAAAAAAAAAATATATAGCGTGAAAGGGGTCCTCATTTTTATTTTCTATGGCTCCCCATTTCCTGACTTAAATCCAAATCTTGATAAGAATTTAAAAGTCAACAATAAAAAACAGCAATCTGAAAAAAAGAATTTGCAACATGCTGGCTTTGGGTTTCAGAAAGATGATCAACAGTATATACAGTAATTTTTTCTAATTTCTGATATATATTTTAGGAAAGTCATTCACCATCTGCATTATCCGTGTCTAGTGATGGAACAGAGAGAACACGGTGTGGCATGCTCTGTGACACTGCTCATGTGTTAGGTAAATACTGTGACATTTGTTGTGCCATTATTCAATTTAGCTAATGTGGAAATGAAAAGTAAACCAGGAAAAACTTAATACCTGCTTGTTTAAAACATGCAATAATTAACTGAAACAGACTTTTTATATAAAAGCAAGAAGATATTAGGTGTTTTCCATCAATATTATAATACTGTTATTCATCTCTTAACTGCTTCTAAGGTCCCGCACAGCATCTTAGTCGCAAACGAATGTACACAGAAGACAATCTAAGTAATTCTGATGAAGTAGATTTGGAAGAGGTAAAGAGAATAAATTTGCTTCCCAAAAAACTGTCTAAAACCAAAGATGCAGACCTTCACACTGACAAAAGTACGTGAATTGTTTGTGTCAAATGTAATAATTATTTTGGAAAGTATTTTCTTAGATGTGAATAATTCCATCCACAAAACAAATCCCTTTCCCTTCCCTTGAGCACTCTGGATAAGTCTGGAAGGGTGATGCTCTATCACGAGCTTCCCTTTACATGAAGAATGATGCAGTGAGGATCTCATGTGCTCATAGGTCTCCTTCTGATCCTATTATTGATGACCACACTGTAACTTTTACAGGAATATGAATTTACTCATAGATTAGTGTGTCACTGAATACTATTTTAAAGTTGTTATTTTTGCCTTAATGCCCACATGCCAAAAGGGTTTTTACATAAAATTAGGTCTGCATTTGATCATAATCCTTACATTACAAATAGAACTTAAATTATATTTTGCTCTGAACTTCAAGACGATTTGTAATGTTGCATACCTTAACTTTAGCTGATTTTCTTCCTTTTCTAGTGTCTGAAAGTATATCTCCATTATCAGTAAATGATTTTTCTACTCCTGTGGAGAAGTGGGGAAGTCAAATTTCAGATGTAGGAACGATATGTGAGAAGATCAATACTGAATTTCAGAGAAAATGTAGTGTGAGTTACCACTCTTTAAAACATGACGTGCCGCACTTAGTGCTGGACAACAAAACCCCCGCTCACGAACGCGGCTTTCCTCACGTGCTGGTGAAAGACAGAATGGTTCGTGGGTGAAAAGTATTCTCTTGGGGGCCATGTTTCTCTTCTAAAATCTATGCATTGACCATATTCTGCTGTTGCTGAGTCTTACCTATTTAACATTTTTGATGATTGTTATTTTCTTTTCATGCCTCATTGTTTTTCTCTCCCAATGGTGACCATTAGTGAGGAGAGTGTAGTTCGGTATGAGCGCCAGATAAGGAGATAGTATATGAACAGCTGCAGTCAGAAATCCCGTGTGCACTTAGGTGCCTTGGTAATTGAAACTCAGTGATTTTTTTCTACCCATCTCCCATGTCTGCACTTAGGGTTCTCTCTGTTATCCAGTTGATATTTTTCTGCACTTGCCTTTTTCTTCTATTCAGGGATGAAGTTTGAAATTAAGATTATACATGTTTTTGTGAAAAATAATGTGACTTTTAGCTGTGTTCCTTAAGAGTTATCACCACTAGCCTGTTTGTCAGCAATGTAGAGTGAACACCATCACAGGGTAACCTCAGTCACGCCTTCTGAAATTATGTGTTAACCAGGAATTTAGAACTGAAGATGTGTTATTTGCATTCCATGGAAAAGTTTTTGCTCTGACTATAGTGTTTGTTAGATCATTTTGTAAAAATTTTTTGAGTTTAAAATGAGTGTTTTTCTAGAACCGCCAGACGATAATGGAGTATTTCTCTAAGCACTCTTGGAAAACGCTTTACCATCATGTGAAAACAGTGAACCATCAAATTCAGGAGCATAGGTCTGTAATGGAAATCTGAATTGTATATCTGAATTGTATATACTCTAAGTGCTATAATTTTTTTATCTCATTTCATTTCTTTAATAGGATTAAAAAACTTGATAAATTCCAATTCACTATTATAGAGGAGCTGGAGAATTTTGAACGAGATTCACAGTCCTTGAGAGATCTGGAAAAGGAGTTTGTGGTTGGTGCTCTCACAGCCTTGCTTTTAAAGACACTTAGAAAAAACTTTGGTTAACCTTCTGCTTTTAGAACACACCATATGGGAGAAAGACTGAAGTTTAAATAAATCTTTAAAAAAAATTGCATGTTATTTATGCACACAAGAACTAGGGTGCAAGCCAGAGGTGCGGGGGGGTGAGAGGACTCCCCAGGGTCAGAGTGGTAAGCAGAACAGGCGGTTCCACTGCTGGGGGGAGCAGTGGGTGAGACAGGAGAGGTCATGTGGGTTCAGCTCCCTGGCTGGGGATTGAATGTGTGTTGCAGTAGCTGCCGATAGCTTGATAATGTGTCTTTAACCCCTGCCCCACCAGGAAGGCCCAACATTCAGTTTAACAGAAAAGAATATATAATACCTATTCTTAGCAGATAGCCAGCTGGTTTATGTAATACTGGAATTGCATAAATACAGTAACCCCATGTTTAACTAGTTTGTATTTTAAAATTTAGGACCTCTGGGAAAAGATATTTCAGAAGTTCAAAATTTATCAAAAAGGTGACCAGCAGAGGTGAGTATGAATAGAATTTCTAGAATAAGTTTAAAATGAGTTTGTTAATTAACAGTTACTTTATATTTTAAATTATATATAGTAGCAATTTAATTCCTGGTAAACACAAATGTAACTTTCATTATTTGACTTGTTAGGCTGCACCTTTTGAAAGCTTCATTGGAGAAAAATGTCTTCTATAACACTGATTATGAAGAAACTATTTTTACATCTGAGGTATAAATGTTATGTTTATATAATCTCAATATTGGTTATTCTAACTTGTTTTTTTGCTGTGAATTTTTCCAGTAACTTTCATGAGGGAAATATGTTTATTTACAGATGTGTTTGATGAAAAAAGATATGAAAATGCTGCAAGACAAATTTCTCAAGGAAATGGTAGGTCAGCTGCTGGGTTTGTGCTTCTCAAGTCGATTAATCAATCCTGCTTTTGTATCGTCTAATGGGAAGTTCTTTTACAGATTTTTCTTTGTGGAAATTAGAGTGGTAGTTTTAGCCTGGAAACTTATAGTTCTTTAACTTTAGTTCTTATAGTTCTTTAAAGTAGCGGATTCACACTAAATAATAGGGGTGATTTCAACAGTCACACCTGTTAGAATGATGCAAGCACTGTAGCCGACTCTGTCCTGGCACGTTTTCTGAAGCAGCAGTGTCAGGACAGGGCTGCCCAGGAGGAACTGTTGTCTCCTCAAGACTTCGTCAGCAGCAGGGGTCAGAATAGCTGCCTTTCCAAAGGGCTAGTAGCCAGAGCCGCATTCTGGGGGGTGGTCTCGGGGTGAGCGTGTCTCTCACGTTTCCTCCAAGATGGTGCTTAAACATCTCCTTCAGTACTAGTCTTTTATAAAGGTAATTTATATACTTAATGCAAACTTTTCTTCGAGTTTCATTAATTTGGGATTTAAGGATGGGTGCTCCTTTCTCACTTCCTTAGCATAGTCTCAGCGGCTGTCAGAGTTCCGTAGACACCCACCGCAGGCGACTGGGTGGCATGAGCATTGGTGTGCAGTATCTCTATGGGTGGCGTTGCTAAGATTGGGTACCTAGTAGCTTGATGTTTCCACTGACCATTCAACTTTTAAGGTTTTTTTTTTTCCCCCTTGATCCTAGCAAGAAGAGGAGCTTCTTAATGTACGCAGAGGACTGATGTCATTATTCTTGACTCATGAAAGAAATCTCAGTGTGTGATACAAAGATAAACACATAACTATACTGTGCCCAAAACTAAACTATGCTATTTTGTTAGAGAAAAATGTATTACAAATGAATACAGTTTAGACTAAATAAAATTTAGCCACACACTGAAATATGATTTAAAATGTTTTCCTGAGTGTAACTTGGTTCTTGAAGCTATTGGAGATTATATTTTTCAGTTACGCCTCTAATGTATCAGATGGCATGGAATACTCTATTGCACTATACTATCTAAATATCTGTGTTCTAAGAAGTTTTGACAAGTATATTTTTTAAGAAGTTATTTTCCTTATTTTGTCAACATTGGGCCAAACATCTGATGTGTAATTCAAGCAGCCTCGTGGGCTCACAGTGGTCTAGGTAAGCAAAAGAAGACCCTTTGTATCTAAGCTGGTGCTATAATAGAAGTTGAACAAGATTTATTGATTGGAAATAGAATCCCCACTAGCCTAAGAAAGTGGCATCTCTGCTGTTACTACTCACGTAGAGTCCGTGTCGCCCTGTGAGACGGTAGAACTAACCCTGTAATGGCAGACCTCCCCATTTGACCTCTTCCAAGACGCCTAAATCGTTGTACTTCTTACCACATACCGTCTCGCCCAAGTGCCCGTCTCCTCGCTGCTCTTCCAGACCCATCTGCTGTGCCCCTGAGTTTCACTTTCCAATCATCGCCCAAACCTTTTTCTTCCCAACTTCAACTTTTTTTTGCTCATGCTTAATTACCCCTCTTGTTCTTCCTTACTCATTCTCTTACTAATTCCTACCCCTCATTCCTCAGCCTGAACATCCCCAGAGGAAAATCTCGATCTTGACTCTGCCCTGTTGGACATTCACACATTTCTAGAGTATCACTGCATCTCAATTCCTGTCTGCTTAGTTCTTTCCGTTTCAGCTGATGACCTCACCTCCTACTTTTCTAAGATCTGACATGTTAACTGCATTAGTATCAGCATCTTCTCCATGTTCCAATGGCAGAGTCACTCCTTTGTCTAAGGGTAGCCCCCCAATAGTGCTCAGAATCCTCCTGTCCTGGACTTTTCTCTCTACAGGTTTACGTTGCCCACATTTTCTTATTTTAAAAAGAAGCCTCCTTTGATAACAAGTTCCCACCTAACTGCTGTCTCTCCTATGTAATTTTCTACTCACCTGGACAGAGAAAATAACAAAAGAATTTTCTGTAGTTACTATTTGCTCAGTCCAGCTTCTGTCTTTACTCTTTCACTGAACTGCTTATATCAATCACTAGTGATTTATTTTGCCAACCCTAATCAGTATCTTCTTACTCAGCTTCTCAGTGTCATTTCATTAGCAAAACCTTTGGCTGGCATGTATTTTCCACTTCCTCTCTTTCAGTATGGGGCGCTTTGATTTATAATTTCCTCGTAGGTGACTTCAGCTATTCCATGTAATAACCATCTTTATGTTAATGACTTCCAAATGTCCCAAAGCTATAAACTTTACACATTCAGGCATCATGTCAAATACATACAGCTTTGTTGACAACTCTCAAAACAACTCCATTTCTCTCCCTCAGCATTCTTCTCACTACCAAAGAGAAAGAATAAACCTTGTCCACCTCATGAATGTGATTTTTATCCACTCAGCTATCCAAGCAAAAACCTAAAATTACCCATTTATCTTTCTGGTTAATTGATCAGTAAGTCCTACAGATTTTACTGCCAGGATAATGTTCCACAAGTCACTTCCACTGTCTCTATCAACATAATTTCTCACAGAGACCATTGCAACAGCCTCCTAAATAGCTTTCCAGCATTCATAGTTGCCTTTCCACAATCTTTTATTCATTTAGCAGCCAGCCTGTTCTTGCTAAGCCATCAATCATACCATATCACTACCATACCCAAAACTCCAGTGACAACACTCTAAACAACCAGTTGGTCAAGGAGTAAATCACAAGGGAAATTTGTTTTTGGTTTTTGTTTTTTTGTTTTTTTTTAAGATTTATTTTTATACAAGAACTGGGGTACGGGCTAGAGGTGCAGGAGGGTGAGAAGATTCATCAGAGACAGAGCAGAACAGGCAGATGGAACAAAGTACACTGCTGAGGGGAGCAGCAGGAAAGACAGGAGAGGGCTGCCCCGCCATGTGGGTATCTCCCTGGCTGGCTGGGAATTGAACCGGTGCTGCAGAGGCTGCAGTCAGCTTCACAGCGCTGTGCTCAACCTGCTGCACCACCAGGGAGGCCCACAAGGGAAATTTGAAAGCACTTTGGTGAAAGCAGGGCACAGGAAAAGTCACTGATGTGAGTTTATATACATTACAGATGAAGAACTTAACTAGGGAATAGAAAGAGGTGCAAACTATACCTAAAGTTATCAGAAGGAAAGAAATAATAAAGACCAGAATGAAGATTAAAAAAATAGAGAAAGTCAATGAAAGTAAAAGTTGGTTCTTTGAAAAGATTTAATGAAATCGATAAGCCATTAGTTTGAGTGACAGGCAGGAAGCTAACGCTACCAAAATCATAAGTGAAAATTGGGGACATCACTACCCACCTTACAAAAATGAAAAGGATTATAAGAGACATCTATGAACAACAGCATTGCCAACAATTGAGATAATGCAATGAATTCCTAGAAACACAAGCTACCAAAACTGACTTGAGAAGAAACAGAAAACATGAACAGATCTATAATAGATTGACTCATAAATTAAAAGCCACCCAGTGAAGAATTCTATCAAACACCGAAAGAATTAACACCAGTCCTTCTCACACTCTTCCAGAAAAGAGGGAATGCTCCTAATTCACTCTGAGACCAGCCTCATCTTACTGAAGCCAGACGAAGACATCACAAGAAAGTTACAGACCAGTGTCGCGTAGGAATATACATGTAAAAATCTTCAACGAAATACTAGCAAACTAAGTCCAGCAGCATAGTAAAAGGAATAAATTTTTGAAGGAGGTGCCTTCTAAACTCAGCTTCTCAAACCCTGTACAGCGTGGATTCTCATTGCTGTTGCTAGCAAAGTACTAGCAGTCAGCTGAGTGTTGCATGGCATGTGCTGTGCTCAGCTCTAGACAGGGAGAGTAAGGAACCCCCTTGTGGCTAAAAGCAGACGTGTGTTTTTGAAGTTGTCATGCACAGCCATGGGTCTCTTTCTCTGGCCCTCTGGAGGAACACAGCAACTGCGTCATCTAAGAGAACGGCATTTGTAGTAGTTGGCCTTGTGTGTGCGTGTGTATTGTCCCATGAGGTCCAAAGGTGGTGCAAGGGGTTAAGCACAGCGCTGTGACGCTGTCTGCCGCCTCTGCAGCACGAGTTTGATCCCCAGCCTGCCAGGGAGCCCGCCACATGGCGCGGCAGACCCCTCCTGTCTCCCCGCTGCTCCCCTCAGCAGTGGATTCCAGTCAATCTGCCTGTTCTCCTCCCCTGTCTGGGGAATCCTCTCCCTCCTCACACACACACCTCTGGCCTGTACCCCAGTTCTTGTGTGCATAAATAAATCTTTAAAAAAAAAAGGTCCATGGAAATACTCTGAAATATTTTCCTCTAAAATCTAGAGGAAAAGTTATTTTTCCTACAATACAGGTGTGTTAAATGAGATCTCTGTGTTGTACTATCTTGAACTTTGTATAACTGGTTTGTGCAGTGAGTTGCCATACTAATGAAACGGCTTTAATATCCATATCACCTTTATTATTTACCTAATTAGATGTGCATTTTCTACAAGTCAAATAACTTACTAGTATGAGTTTACAATGAGAGTTGGAATTTGAAATAGGTCTGATGCTAAAAACTTTTAAGCTTAGAAACAATTTAGCTGAGTTCTGTGTAGTTTTTAACCTTTCTACAATATAATTTTTTTTAAATTTTAAGGGAGTTGGCAAACTACCTTAAAGCAGTAAATGTTTCAGGCTTTGTGGGCTGCAAGATAATTTTGAGACTATAATGTTGGTCCTTCCATAATCATGTCAGACGTAACCATTTACAAATGTAAAAGCCATCCTTACCTGACGGGCCATCAAGAGGCAGGTGGGACTGGCAGGCTAGGTTTGGTGTGTGCGCTACAGTCTGCAAGACCCCTAGTTTAGAAGAAAATTTTACAGATCAGATCTCCATTCTCTATTATAAAATAATTCCTGTTATCTTACTATTTAACCAGTGATTTAAATCAGTTTTGTACTAGCAGAAGCTAATGATTATGCTAATTAACTCATTTAGGTAAAGCTCCTTGATTTCTCTATTTTAGACACATTAAATAATCATTGCGGCTAATGACTTACACTTCTTACCTGGATTGAATTTACCACTATGTTCATGTAGGTGTACCAGACTTCCTTAATTAAATTGAGCTGTGAAGTGGTAACTTTTTCCAGAAGATCTCATGGGAAAGAACATGAAAGAGAAAAATTTGCAGCATTAGTGTAGCAGAGCAGAAGCTTATGTGCTCACCTGTATGGACCTCAGTGCCCCCAGTCCCGACAGCGTGCGGCCAGCAGGTGCTGTCAGCGGGGAGGAGACCTTGTGTCTCATCTAGCACTGACTGGATCCCACACTCAGATGGCAGCCAACAGCGGCAAGGCGTGCAGCTGCCCTCGGCTCCTGGTGTGAAGTGCCACAGTTGCTGAGTCCGCTGGCCTGCCAGTCACCAACCCCTATTAACAGTCTGCCCAGTCACAGTTGTACATAATACTCATGGCAAGGTCCCCTGACATAGCTAAGAGCTGAAATGGGTCGGCATGCAGGGAATCGTAAACGCTATGCGTAAGCAACTGAAGCAGAACTGAGTAAAGTAACTTACCAGGAAGTAACAGCAACAAGGAAGCCTGTTACACGTTGGAATGTAAAAGCTGGGACAGGATGCTGGTGGTTCCCAACCTGTGCCCCACGGGGAGTCAGCTCTAAAGCCCAGAGGCACTCTGGGGAGGGGCTGGGTGGGCCCCGCTCAGGGCATACTTGTGCAGGGGATGCACATCTCTGAAAAGGGGGCTCAGTTGCATTTAGAAAGTGAAGACACGCGTGAACAGCAGCCATGTTTCCAGCTCCAACCGTTCTGAGCACGTTTCCACATCCAGAGTCCCTACACTTCCCGCGCCAAGGTTCTTTATCCTGAACACAAAATATCTTTGTTCTCCTGGACCTGATCATTGGCAGCTTCCCATCACTCATTCTAACAAACACTTTTGTCTAGACTTGCACGCGCGACATGGTCCTAGTGCTGGCAATAAGTTCATAGAAAACCTTACTTGTTTCAAGACATTTTCGTATGTTCAGCTTGACTTTAAACATGTTCACTTGCTTTCGCACAGCTTCTGTTTCTTTCATATGAAAAACAAAACTGGGTAACTGGGCATAAGCAGCACTTGGAACAGCACCATTAGAACTTTGCATCTCTCTGCTTGAATTTGCTGTTGAGGAACTGGGGCCACGGGGCTTGAAACCCGGACCCGGAGGAGAGCAGTAAGCTCGGGCTTGTCATTACCACGCCTCCCCACAAGGTGGCCCTCTCGGCGCTAGGCATTCTGGTGTTTTCTTAAAATAGTCCAATGGTCAAAAATCACAGAATTTCAAAGTCCCTTTAAATACAAAAAAGGTACTTTAATCATACTAGTCCTCTTATCAGACTGGCTTAAAATTTAATAGGTTCTTCTAGAAGTGATTTGATATTCTCAAAATCGCCAAGATTTTTTAAAAAATGCTTTAAATTCCTTAAAGACAATTCTTTAATGTCTTAATAGTGTTATTTTAGTAATCATATTTTGTTTTGTGAAAATAAGAATAACTTGTAAAATCAAAGCACAAAAACCTCATACTAGTAGTGAAAAATTCTGAAAATTCAGATACTGTGATGACTATTGAATAAGAGGTTTTTCCCCCAAAGTCTTTATACTCTTAAGTATATAAAGCTCTTCCACATTTATGAAACATGTAAATTTATAAACATGTATATCTTCAGTATCATGTAATTTACGAATTTTCAATTTTTTTCCCTCCAACGAAGTATGATGGGGGTTTGAGGTGCCCAGTCGCACTCCAGGTAATGCAGAATACGTGCACCCCAAGTTTTAGTTTTTCTCTTAACTGCCACAAGACCCGAAAAGAACATGAAATATGGAAATGCAGTTTAGCGAGGCTTTTATGGTGAATGAAAATGCAGTGGTGTAAGTTAGATGTTATTGCTAAAGAGTTTGCTCACGGTGGAAGCATCCTCTGCTCGTACGAGATCTTAGAATCCTCTAGTCTGGGCCAACAACACCCTCCTTTGGGCTTCCTGCACTTTCTCTTCATTTCTAACTTTCTCACTAGTTGCAGGATGTTAGTTGGGAAAAGAACCTGAACGTGTCCCATCCACGAGGCCACCTGTCACCGGGGGCCTCGCCATCGCACCGCGGGTCCAAGCAATCCCCACCCTCTGCTGCGGGGCCGGGGCTCCCGGAAAGCCGGCACTTTCTCCACCTTAGTGCGTGGAGCAGCTCTGCGGGGGAGACTGGGAGCTCGGTTTTCCATATTTGCTCCAATTCATATTTAAAACTGAATAAAACATAAAAGAGGGAGCTGCTAATATATGGCTTCAAACAGGAAAAGAGCTGGAGATGGCCCCCGGAGCAGGACGAGCTGGCGCGCGCACCCGCAGGGACGCCTGGCTGAAGGAGCTGCCTTTCCGCCCACAGGCGTGCGGGCACCATCTCGGTTCAGGGACGAGGACACCCCGCGGCCCGGAGGAGTCAAGGGCCGACGAGGGCCACGCGGCAGTAAGGGATGCCAGGGTGTGTCCGCCGTGCGGCCACGGCCAGTCCAGCTAGCGGGGTCTGGCCGGCGGGAGCGGCCACGGTCCTTTAGGAGGCAGCACCACCCCACGGGTCCAGCCGCTTCCGTGGCGCCCGACCCCACCGTCCGAGAGCAGGCCGGGGAGGGTACGGCGAGCCGGGCGGCCAGGTGTGGCCGGGACGCCGGCGGCTCCCTGTGCTGGGACGGCCCGCGCCCGGCCCCGTCTCGCGTCTGCCGCCAGCGGCGTGGCGTGGGCATCGGGCTCGCGGGCCTTCCTACGGGGACCCGGCCCCTGGCTGCTCTGCCGGCCCTGAGGAGCCGCGTCCCGGGCACTGGGAGGGG
This sequence comes from Talpa occidentalis, assembly GCF_014898055.3. Lineage (NCBI taxonomy): Eukaryota > Metazoa > Chordata > Mammalia > Eulipotyphla > Talpidae > Talpa > Talpa occidentalis. The sequence goes on along the minus strand of NW_023600993.1, from coordinate 105,480,994 downwards.
CGGGCTCCCCGGGCAGGGCGAAAAGAACCTTCAGGGGCATTGAGGGAACGTGTCCCCTTTGTGCCAAGGTGAATTTTTACCTTCGTGCCAAGGCAAACGCCTTTTCCTTCTCCCTGCACAGCCTCTGAGCTGCCGTCTCGCGGGGAGCTGTCGATCGTGTCTGCGAACGTGAACTGAAACATGCCCTGGGAGAGGCCGCTGTTTCCATCTTGAGAGAATTTTTCAACAAGTTGCTTCTCAGTTGGTTACTCACGGGCACGGTGACTCGGAAGGGTAATGACTGTCCAGGGCGCGACCACATGCCCCCGTCCGCGAAACCCCCAAAGCCAGAACCCCCGCGTGTGCTGGGGCTGAGATCTTACACCCAGACTTGCCTCCTGGCCCTGCTCCGCCACGGCCTCGTCACAAGCCAAGAAAGTGCGAGGCCCGGGCGGATGTCCTGCAGTGAGTCGTCATTTAATCAAGGGACAAATTAACAGGAATCAAAATGCTGCAGCTGTATTTGTTAGACATTATATAAAAAAAGAGAAAGTATAATACAGGAAATCATTTCGTGTAACGTGAACTTAAAGGGTTTTCAAATGAACTGTGATCAGAATAAAAATGTCTTTTCAACGTGGCCCTGCGTCCCTGCCCTCGCGTGGAGGCCTGGAGGGCCGCGGGGCCCCTCGGCGGGGACGCCCCGACACCCACCAGGGCGGGCGCGTGGCCCCGCGGGAGTCCCCGGGCCGCCGCCGCCCCCGGCAGTCCCCGCGCCGCGCGCCCGGAGGGGGGGCGTCCTCTGGCTTCTCCGCGTGGGCCCCGAGATGTCACCTGGGGGTGGGACCTGCTCCTCTCGCACACGGCAGGTCGTCTTGAGCTGAACTTCAGGAAAGTTCCCTGATGAGTGTTCAGTGTTGGTATCAAAAATTAAACACAAATTCTTCTCAGAAGAAAATCGCTATGGCCTGTGGAACCTGGAAAGCACAAGAGACAGCGGCTGCGGGGACGGTGTCTGGGGCGGGGCCGAGCCCACACGCAAACTGCTCGCCGCTGAGAGGCTGCCGAGGGGCGCGACGTGGCAGGCGGAAGGTGGCCCTGCCGGGGTTAAAGCCTCGGGGGGCTCCCCCGTGGGGCCCCTCTCGACCCCAACCTGCCGACGACCCAAGCCCGCCTGGAGCCCGGTGCGGAGGCGGGAGCCCCGGACCGACCCGGGACCCGGGCGAGGAGCCAGGCCGCCCAGCCCCCGCGAGGCCCGGGGTGGGTTTGGGAGTCAGTGAGGGGACGACGGGAGGCCCCGGCGAGGGGACTGCGCTGGGTTACACGTTAGAGCCAAAGTGTTCCGAGCTGTGGAAGCTGACGCGACCTGGCCCACTGCGGGGCGAGAACCTATCGCTGCCCCGAGGGCCACGTTTCGGGATCACTCTTGGAATTGTGTCTCCTCAGGAGGCCGCCGGGCTCGGAGGCGGCGCAGGGAGGCCCTGGGCGAGCCGCGGGGTGGAGTCGGGCGCCCCGCGCGGAGTGGGGGGCTCCCGGCCGTTGCGGACAGCGCTGGCCTCACGAGGCATTTTGGACGTTGTACCCGAGCTCGCTCCCTTCCCGAGTGACGGGACACCCCTACAGCGCATGACCCCGTCCTGCCCGCACTTTGCCGTCGGGGGGGGGACCTTCCAAGCTCCCTCTCCCCGCTGATGCGCCCCCGAAGCTGCGCAGGGAGCTGCTCTCTGCTCACGGCTCTCTGGGCCCGCGGAGCCGGCCTTTTACGTGACAGCTGTGGAGGCCGCGGTGCAAACGGCCCTCCGTGCTAGGCCGGGCGCCGGCACTGACAGGGCGTCCCCTGCTTCCTGAGCTTGAGCACCTCGGGGCCTAGCGAGCCGTGAGGAAGGACGGCCGCTTTGGGCCGCCACCACCGTCCCTCCCGTGAGGCCGGGTGCGTGAGGATGTCAAGCGGCCACTCCTCGTGGGCCCTGCCAGGGCCCCGAGCAGAGACATGTGGCCCCACTCCACGCCAGCAAGCCCGCGTGGGCTCCGGGGCAGCTGAGACCCTGGCGCCGGGACAGGCTGTCTCTGGGGACAGAAGGGCTGCGGCATCCCCCAGAGGCAGCTCGCGAGGACGGGCCTCCTGCGCCTCATTCACCCCGCGTTCCTGGGGGCACAGGCATGCAGTGGGCACGCGGGCACAGTGGGGACCCAAACAGCTGCTGAGGAAACAAATGTGCTGAGCTATGGGGGAGCTTTGGGGGGAGCATTGGCTTGTGAGATGCGGAGGTTTACGTGACCTCCAGTCCACTTAACCCAGGTTTAAGGTTTAAGTGAGAGAGAATGTGAGGTCGAGAGGGACAGACTGCAGCGCGATCCTAGACGTGGACTCAGGAAGGTCTAGAAACGCGGCAAGCTCTGAGCATCACAGAAGCTAAATGCACGGCCCGGGGCGCGGAGGCGGGTTTCCGTAAATCAGCATCAGCCGCACACGCAGCCCAGCGGGGCCGCGCCAGGGCTCCCGGGAGGCGCCGCCAGCACAGTGCTCCGCAGAGGCGACGGCGCCGTCCTGGACACGGAGCTCTGCTGGCGCTTTTCTGGCCTGAAGACCCGGTTGGTGGCGGGAAACAGACTGAAATCTGACCTTGTCAAGTGCTTGCTGGACGCGTGCACCTCCATCTCGTTACTTTTGTATTCATTGAGCTCCTTGCGGATGGCCGCCTGGAATTTTAACAAACACGTTGTTTTCCACGACATCAGCAACAGCGCGCGGGTGGGACATGGGGGGAACCTCCGGGGAACCACCGTTCCCGACAACTGCCGACTCCCGGGTTTTGGCTGCACTAAGAGCCCCTCCCCGGCGCAGAGTAAACGGCATCCCAGGCTCCTGCAGAGTTCAGTCGAGACTTTCAGGGGAGTGGCACCCCCCACTCAAACAGGTCTGCCCGGAGACGCGCCCCCCGCCACCATCATCACCCCTGAGCACGCACATGCGGGTCACCGTCGAGCTGGTCCAGCCGCGCACCTGCACCCCCAGGTACACCACCTGCCCAGGGCCGCTCCTCTCCCTCACACTCGGCACACGAAGAGTGAGGACACGGCAACGCCAGCCCGCTCGTGGGCGACCGGATGTCCAGCTCCTCTTTCTGGAGAATTTGAGAGCCCAGAAAGTCACCAGAGGCAGGACCGTATGGCATGGAACTCCGCAGAGAGACCCCTGGGGTTACACCCTGCCGGGCGGTAACATCCAACCATGGATGAGATCCGACTGACCATGGACAAGACCCGACTGACTGTGGACGAGACCTGACCGGAGCAACCATGGACAGGACCTGACCTGACCCAACTGACCGAGAACAAGAACTGACCAACCGTGGACGAGACCTGACCGGAGCAACCATGGACAGGACCTGACCTGACCCAACTGACCGAGAACAAGAACTGACCAACCGTGGACGAGACTTGACCGGACCGACCATGGACGAGACTTGACCGGACCGACCGTGGACAGGACCTGACCTGACCCGAATGACTGAGAACGAGAACCGACCAACCGTGGACAAGACCCGACTGACTGTGGACGAGACCTGACAGAACGTGGATGAGATCTGACTGGACAGACCGTGGACGAGACCTGACCGACCATGGTCGAGACCTGACCCGACTGACCGAGAACGAGAACCAACCAACCATGGACAAGACCTGACCAAGCCAACCGTGGACAGGACCTGACCCAAACGACCAAAAACAAGAACTGACCGACTGTGGACAAGATCCGACTGACCGTGGACAGGACCTGCCCTGACCCAACTGACCGAGAACAAGAACCGACTGTGGACAAGACCCGAGTGACTGTGGACGAGACCTGACAGATCGTGGACGAGACCCGACCCGACTGAGAACGAGAACCAACCGACCATGGACAAGACCTGACCAAGCCAACCGTGGACAGGACCTGACCCAAATGACCAAGAACGAGAACTGACCAATCGTGGACAAGACCCGACTGTGGACGAGACCCGACCGACCATGGACGAGACCCGACCCGACTGACCAAGAACAAGAACCAACCGACCATGGACAAGACCCGACCAGGCCAACCGTGGACAGGACCTGACCCAAATGACCAAGAACAAGAACTGACCAATCGTGGACAAGACCCGACTGTGGACGAGACCCGACCGACCGTGGACGAGACCCGACCCGACTGACCAAGAACAAGAACCAACCGACCATGGACAAGACCTGACCAGGTCAACCGTGGACAGGACCTGACCCAAATGACCAAGAACAAGAACTGACCGACCGTGGACAAGACCCGACTGACCGTGGGCGAGACCTGACCCCACCAGAGCTCTCCAAGCCGAGCACTCAGAGGTGCGCGGATCCTCCCCCGGGACTGCCTGGTGGCCGCGTGGCCCTGCAGCTGGTCCAGTAGGACGCAGAGTAGCTGCACAGGGAAGCCTGGGCCCACCCCCCGCTCTCTCCCTGCCTCTCCAGGCCCCCAGGTCTGACCCTCTCCTCCCGGCAGCCCTGTGGCTCCTGCGCCTGAGCCCCGACATCGCGTCTCTGTGCTGCTGGCTTGAGCCCCGGGGCACTCGGCTCCCGCATCCCCACACCCGGGGCAGGATCCCCGCTGAGGGCGTCTGGCCTGCACACAGAGAGGCCCAGCAGGTCCCTGGTCTCCGCGACAGATGCCAGCGACACCCCAGTCGCCCCAACCACAAACGTCTCCAGACAGTGCCAAGGTCCTGCCACGAAGCAGCTGCCCACTGGCCAAACCTCAGCCTCACGCTGAGCCGATCACCCGACCAGGCCAGCCCCCGGCAGGCGCCCCCGCTCTGCCCGGCTGCCGTCCGCCCCGGCGCGCCAGTACCTTGTCTGCCGCCGACAGCCTGGTCCAGGGCTTGTCCGCCCGCCGGTCGTAGTCCTGCGCCTTGGCCACTTCCACGTAGTCGCTGAATCGGATCAGGATCTTCCTGTCTCTGAGCTCATCCACGGTGGGTCTCTGGTTGAGCTGAAACAGAAGGGCTTGGGGTGAGGACAAGGCGCGTCTCCACCAGCGCAGGTGGGCTCCGCGGCCCGAGACGGGGCCAGAGGCTGGCGTCTCCCGGCCCCCCGCGCTCGTGGCTTCGGGGCTCACACCCCCAGCCCGCACAGCCCAGCGCAGGCGCCAGGAAGGGGCGCAGAGCAGCGGCTGTGGCTTCTCCATCGTCACCACATGGGCTTCCCCGAAGGAGCAGCTGCCGGGGAGGCCGTGCGCCCCGGCGGGCTCAGGGAGGCTGGCGCATCCCCACAGCTCCAAGCGGGACAGGCTTTGCGGATGACCAGGAGGAGCCGGCGGAGAAGGGGCACCGCCACAGCCCCCGGGGTGCAGGCAGGGCAGCTTATGGACGCGCCCCTGAGCAGGCCAGAGGGAAGTTTAACGACTCGCGTCCCAACCCGCAAACCCTGGAGGCCGATACAGTCTCTGCGCTGGAAGCCGCGAGGCCAGCTGAAGGTGGCCCTGGGCCCCCAGATCCAGGGACTCTTCCCAGGCAGCCTGGGGGGATCCAAGTCAATGAGGAGACTGCCTGGTCCACCCCGGCTTCCGGGCAGCCCAGGGCTGGGCAGGGCCAGGCCCTCTTGCCAGCGCCCTTCCGAAGCCTGGCAGTGCCGCGCACCCTCCCTGAGCCTGGTGAGGGCCCAGCATGCCCTGTGGGTCGCGGCGATGGCAGCGCCGTCCGCACAGCTGCCCGAGGGCTGTGGGAGCCCCCCAACCCCCCCGCCGGAAGCCATGCCTAAGTGACAAGGGGCGGTACCTTCCGCGTCAACCTCTGCTTGATTTCTCGTCGTTCTTCCTGCTCGGTCTGGTCGTTCCTCTCTGTCAACGATCAGAACAGAAAACCAAGCAGGTGAGGCGTCCTGCCCGACCGCGGGCTGGGCCCGTCGCCGCACGCGTGGCCCGGGGGCTTGGCCGCCCCAGCCTGGGTCTCGGAGCCCGTGGCTCCAGTCGGGACGGGAGCACGGCAGGAGGACGAGGAGCAGGTCTCTCCCTGCGCCCCTCGTGCTCCCCGGGTCGGGCGACCTGCCTCGCTCACACCTCATGTTCACCCACACCTCACGCTTGCTCACACTTCACGCTCACTCACACTTCACGCTCGCGCACACCTCACGCCGGGACAGATGGGCCAAGTGGCTCCGGGTGCATGTGGGTCCGCCTAGTAACAGGTGGTCCCTGCACGCGCCCAGGCCACCCCACGCGCAAAGGGGCACCCCCTTCCCACCCCTGCATCACCTGCTCCCGGGGCCGACGCGCAGTGTGTCCGGGAGGGAAGCGCACCAGAGCCCTCACCCCAGCCCGCGGCGCCCTGACACCCCGCCGCTCCACCTGCCCGGGGCGGGGGACAGCAGCGGAGGCCCGGAGGCCCGGCAGGTGCAGCCCTGGGGTGCGGAGACGGCTGCGCTGTTTCTGGCAGGCTCTGTGGCTTCATAAAGCCCCTGACCTGACGGGGTCCCGCCCGCGCCCCGGCCCCGACAGGGAAACCGCTCGCCGGCACGAGGCCGCGTTCTCTGCTCTACTGCGGGCGTCACTGCAAGTGCCCGAGTGCGGGTCACACGCAGCCGCTGTGATTCCGCGTTTGTTTTAAGAAGGAAGATTCGCTTGGCACCGGGCCTCTGAGGAGAGAAGCCGCCGTTTCAGGCGCCGACGAGAAACCCGACGATACCATGAGAGAAACCGACGACGGCAGCCAAGGCCGGCCGCGGGGAATTTAAGGGATGACATGAAAGGCTCGGTCACGTTTCTAAAAACGGGCCACGGGCCGTCCCAAGAACAGCCTCCACGTGAGCGAAAAGCCGAAACAAAACCAGACCTTTCCTTTTTTAAACCGTCAACGATGTCGGCATCCTTCGCGACCGGCGCTGCAGGTTCGGGAAGCCGATCTTTGAAGGGGTCCGGGGCCTGGGACACCGCCTCCAAGAAGTCCTTCCTGATTGCCTAAGCCCAGGGTTCTCTCCAAGCCTGACTTAGCCATGGCCGCGGGGGGCCCTTCTCCCCAGGCCCAGAGCCCTGTGCCTTGTGCAAAACAAGGGGTCTCCGATCGCATCTTCCAGGAATAGCGCCAGGGGCTGGGCACTCGCGAGGGGTCTGGAGAGGAGAAGGGTCTTCTTGCTGCTGAAGCAGCGTGAGCACATGGACACGGGGGCCGGGCCAGCGGGGTGCCCCTCAGCGCCAGCCGCTCGCCACGTCTCCCTGGCCGGGCTGCCACCTCGCCCCGGGCCTTCCTTCCCCGACGGCGCCGCAGGGACAGCAGAGCAGCCTCAGGACCGTGTGGGGAGGGCGGAGGGGAGACGTCCCAAGCGTCCTGCACACCCGCACCCCAGCCACGGGCTCCCCGCCGAAGGGCGCCGTGCTGTTGAGAGCGCCGCCCGCCGGTCAGGCCCGCAGAGGGCTGGGCCGCAGGTGCCCCAGGACGCCCAGACGCCCAGGACGGAGGCGCCGCCACCCGCCACACACTTGGCGCTTGAGAAGCCTCCGCGCCACGGCCCACCTGACGGCCCGGCGGCCACGCGGCCGGCCCAGGCACTGCCGTCCCGTCCCCCCGGGAAGCGAGTGCGGTCACGGTCGCTTCCGGCCACCGCTCGCCAGCGCCGCTCCCCAGACCCCGTCCTACCCTCAGCCTGTAATTCCACCTGCTGAGACTGAGCCGCTAAAGCCGCAGTGGGGGCCCCTGGGGGCAGGGGGTCCCCACCCCGTGAGCCGTCCACGGCCTCCGGGCAGCGGCGACCTAGAGGAGGCAACTGAGGGGGTGGACGCTGAGCACGTGGGTCCCCGGGGATGGACACGATCGGCCCCCGGTTCAAGCACCCCCTGGGGCTTGTCCCCCCCACCGGGGCTTATTCCCCCCGGACCCCGCCTGCTCGGACACAGGCCCCGCTCACGCTCGCCTCGGCTGAAACGTGAGCCGAGTTCTCAGCCTCAGGCCCGGGCCGGGCGGCCGCCTCACAGGAGGGGACCGTCTCGGCAGCCCGTGAAGGCCAAGAGGGCGTGGACCCGACGGCTCCTGCTCCCAGCAGCCCGGCTGGGCCAGGCACCCTGCAGGCACGTCCTGAGGAAGGGGGCGCCCTCCTGTCCACTGCGCTCACCCAGAAAGCGGGGACTGAGAACCCGTGAAACCCTGGGCCGTGGAAGGCCGTGACTTCAGAGAGTGAAAAGCCAACAACTAAAACCAGCTGCCCAGACAGAGCTCGGGAAACACTCATGGAGGTTTTAGCCCCGGAATCATCAGTGAGACACAAGGGGTGCTCTGTGTTGGGGGTGCCCTCGTTCAACAGAGAGCCACACCCCCAACTCCCTGCACAGGGAGGTGTTGGGGGGTCCCCCGCCCTCGAGCAGCTGCCGCAGAGGTGCCACAGGCCCAGGCAGGGGCCCCCAGCTGGGATGGGGACAGCTACCTGGGGCCTGTGCCGTGACCCGCCCCCCCACACCTGCTGGAGGCCCAGGGACACCCGCTGCGCTGGACACGCAGATGCCCCAGGCCCTGGACCCACTTCCCTTAGTTCTCGGGGCTCAAGGATCAATTTCCCTGGCGGGCACACACGGCGGGCGGTGCCAGCGAGCCTGCTTTTTCATGTCAAAAGAGGCAATTTCTGGGGGCATCAACTTTCCTTTGGGGGGGTCACCCTCAGAACTCCTCAGCTGCCCTGACTCTCGGGGAGCAGGGAGGCTTGGGCAGAGGGAGCAAGGGGGACCTGCATTCCCGCCACAGTCCCATGCGCAGGAGGCGGGGGACGGAGGACGGGGGGCGTGGGGGGCACGGGGGACAGGGTACTCACGTTTCAAGATATTCCTCCTCTCCAGCTCCTCCACCGCAGGTCTCTGGCTGAGCCGTCTGCGGAAAAACACCAGGATCACATTCTGCACCATGGCCGCGGGGCTGCACACGCGGGTCCGGGTCACGCTGGGAGCCCAGAGATCGGGCCCCACCCCGACCCCAGCGAGGGGTCCTCGGGCGGATCCTTCCCCAGCACGACCGAGTCACGCCCGCAGGCTGGAGCAGAGCAGCCTCAGTCCTGGAGCTGCTCGGGGGTCCATCCTGGCCCCCGGGGGCTTGTGCCCGCCTCCATGGCTCAGCCCCGCCGCAGGGTCCACCCCTCAGTAGGCTGTGCCCCGGGGGGATGTCAGCACGCAGGGTCCCCGATGGCAGAATCCGTCTCCTGCCCCCAGCCCAGCGGGATGGGCAGCGCCTGGCCACAGCCTCCTGCCTGCTGGGCGGGCACCTGCTGGGCGCCAGCAGAGGGGAGTGGAGCGGAGCCCCGCCTCTCTCTCTCTGGGGCTCCGGAGGGAGCCGCTCAAGAGGAGGGATCTCCCCAGAGCCAGCGCCCCGCCTCCGCACCCAGCAGGAGCCCCGCGGTTCCTTCCTTTCAAAGGGCTTCTCCGAGACAGTGCAGGATGCGCGGGACGCAAATACACACACGGATAAAAGGCTTGTCAGAGGGGCGGGCACAGCCAGCCCCAATTATGTTCTCAGCAAATGATGCCCCTGGGCGCCCAGCTAGCACCTTCCCCCTCCCGGTCCCGCGGCTCCTGCGGGTCAACCGGGACCCTGGGCCCTGACACTGGCCCGGTGAAGGCGCTGCCCCCAGAAAGGCTCGTCTGCTACTTATACCCGTCCCAGCACAGAGCGGGTCTGGGCTCTGCGCTCCCTCCAGGCTGCCCCGGGGCTCCTGGCTGGCCCCCCACCCTCCCACATCTGGGAGACCTGAACCCGCCCCTGGCAGCTCCAGGCCTGGGCCCCTGGGGCACCGATCTGTCCCCAGCATGTCCCCAGGTGACGTTCCTGGTCAAAATGCCCACAGGCCACGCGGCCACTCACGCAGGCAAGGACTGTGGGAAGTGCTGGGACAGCGCCCAGCCCGGGAAGGGGTGGCAGCACCCGGGAGGCTCACAGCCCAGGGAGGAGGCAGACAAGCCTTGGGGATGACCCCAGAGCGAGGCTGACCGGCTCCTGCACCACCTGCGGAGCCAGCCGGGCATTTAGGCGCATTTCCTTCTGCTCTGTGTTTACAGATTCTCTCCCAGTGAACTTTTCAGCTTTTATTCATTTGTTAGTTGTTCATGTAGCTCTACATCTGGGGACCTCACGCCTCCACACGTGCACAAGGCTCCTTCCACCAGGGCAGGAGCCGCGCCCCATCCCCTCTCGGTGGCCTCTGGGAGCCGCCCTGGGCAGAGTCCCGCTGACTCCCGCTGGCTGGGCGTCCTCTTAGCTCTTCCCGCCCCGCAGGCAAACCCATGTGGCCTCCGACTCTGACTCATTTTGCTGAGCGTCACCTCCAGATGCACCCATTTTGTGCCAAAAGGTACAATGCCATCTTTTTAACCGCTGAGTAGTATTCCACCGTGCGTGTGGCACAGTCTCCTCCTACAGCATCTGCCCATGGGCACCAGGTCGCTGCCATGACCTACTGGGTCTGCTGAGACCTGAGGGGAGGAGGGGTCGGCCATGGGGAGGCGCCACCTCTGTCCCCGTGCTGGACAGGAGGCGAGGCCAGGCGGCTTCCCATTAGGGATGCAGTGGGCAGTGCCGGCAGGCAGCTCTCGGGGAAGTCCAAGTGGTCTTGGGGCGGGGCGAGTGGGGTGGGCGCTGCAGCGCCGGGGAGCAGGGCTAGGGAGCTTATGGGGCTGGTAGACACCTGAGGGACCTCCACTGCGGGCTGGGGCAGCGGCAGCCAGGCCTCAGCGCCGGGTCCACGTGCCTGCCCATCTGGGGAGGCCCCGCCCCCTGCCAACCCCACTCAGGCCCCAGGGGGTGGTGTCCATGCGCATCCTTGGTGGCAGGAGAGGCCCTGTGGGTGGTGCCGCCTGTAGGGGCCGAGGGCCGCGTCCCTGCTGCGGGTTGGCAGGAGGAGAGAGGCCGGCTTCCTTGGGCCGCCTCCAGCCCCAGGTCTTGCCCACACCCTGTCCACATAGATCTGAGGGCACAGCCTCTCCTCCGTGCCCCTCCTCCGAGCTTCCTTGGACCAGCCGGTCACTGAGTGTCTCAGACACGCTCACCTGGACACGAGGACACGGACACGAGCTCACGTGGGCGTGCTCCCTCCCACCCACGGGACACACCCGGCCCACACGGCTGCCCCCACACACCCTCCCTCGCACAGGCAGAGCTGAGCCTTGGCTGCCAGCAGGGGGCGCCCGCAGGGACGCAGGGCTGAGGCCAAAGGGACTGGAGGGCGGGCTGGGGGCAGAGCCCCGACGGTGCGGGATGCTGTGCTCCCCCCGACCTGTGGCCCCCAGAGTGAGCTGAGCCGGCCGGGGGCCAGCTCCACCCTCCCCGCGTGTCCTCACCCAGCAACCCGCGCAGGGCCGGGCACTAAGGCGATCGTGTCCAGGCCTCACCTGGGGCAGGGTCTGGCCGCCACGCACAGGCCTGCAGCTCGGCCCAGGCGGGAGACGCCCAGACACGCCGGCCGAGGGGCTCCTCTCAGCCAGGCAGCCCGGGGGCCGGGAGCGGTGACCCCCCCGCCTGTCGAAGCTGTTCCCGGAGGAGAAAGGCAGGCGGGAGAGAGGCTGCGCGCGAGCGAGGTCGACGGACGCAGTGTGTGGCAGGCGAGACGGAAACAGCCTGTGTGCATGTGTGCGCGTGTGTATGTGTGTGCACACGTGTGCCCATGTGTGCAGGGCCCTGGACCCCCGGCCTGGGGTGCGAGTGGGGCAGGGGAGCCAGAGGTGCGGACGGTGACGTCGCCAGGGAGCCCCCGGCGGGCAGGGCTGGACCCCCCACCCCTCCGGCACCCGCCGCTCCAGGCAGGGGCTCTCGGGGGTCCAGCGCTCCAGGCCCGGTCCACCGTCCCGCGAATGCCACCTGCTCCGCCCTGGGCAGGGAATCCTTGAGGGAGGCTCGTGGGCCACCGATGCACCGACAGGGAGCCCCACAGCCTGGCTCCTGACCTGGTCCCCGCCTCCCCTCGCCCCCCGCCTCCTCCCACCTTGCCTGCCTCTGCCCCTGACTGTGCATGCTGCCCCCTCTGTCTACAAGGCTGGGCCCGGAGCTCCCCGGGGGTCACCGTCAGTGTTTCCTCCTCCGGGAAGCCCACCCAGACTGCTGCAGCGAGCAGCCAGCATCTCCCAGCGGCAGCCGCTCTCACCGACACTTTCTGACCCGTCTCGTGCCCCACCCCCTTGGCCCGAATTTAATTTGCACTTGATTCTCTGCCCAGCGCCACCAGCTCTTCGTGAACATCCTGGTGGGAAGGACCTCAGAGGCGGAGCCCGGAGCCGCTAGGACGCGGCCTGGTCCACTGGGAGGGGGTGCAAAGGGAGGCCGGGGAGGGGTTAGAGAGCGGGAGGAAGGCGCAAAGGCAGGCAGAAGACAGCAGCACCCACACCCAGGGCCATGCCAGCGGGGTCCCGGCACCGGCCCCACAGCCCGCGCGAGCCTCCACCATCTGCCCCGGCCCCGTTCTCTGGCGCCTGGGGGCCACAGCGTCCTGCTCGCCTACCAGGATGGCACCACCAAGGGGCACTCTCGACGGTCTCCCCTTGCCCCCGCCTGCAGCTGAGCGCGCTGCCGTCCTCCTGCAAAGCCAGAGCCACTGACCGTCCGGGCGCCGCACCTGCAGGCCGGCACCCTGTTCCCTGGGCGGCGCCCGCCCCCGCGCGCTGTTCTGTATTGAGGTAATTTAATTACACTTTATGCATGTTGATTGAATGACTTACAGGGATATAAAAAGAAAATGCTATTTCCATGAAAGCCGAGAGGAATGCTTTGGAGTCAGCAAAGACAAATGCTACTACGCCGGGAGGCTCTGCCCTCGGCGCTTCCGCCTGCTGCAAACTCCCCCCTTCTGGGAGAAACCCACACGAGAACACGCAGCAGCACAGCTATGTCTGCGTCACACGAGAAAGGATCCTCAATGAACGGCCTTGATCCTGCCTCAAAAGGGAACCAAAGATAGACTCGAGCAGTTGGGGTGAAAGGTGCTCAGCGCACAAGGGAATGGGGCTCATGGTTCTCCAAGGGCCCCGGCGCCCACGCGGCCACTCCCGAGAGCCAGGGGCCCTGAGGAGCGGGCAGCAGGATCTGTCCACGTCGCCCTGGGCCCTGCTCAGTGTTCCTGTCTCCTTCACCTTCCCGGTGCCCTGCTGCAGCCCAGAGCTGGGTGGTCAGGAAGGTGGGTGACTGTCAATAGTCAGGTGCACTCTGCGCGCCCACAGGGGCACCGCACCCGCCTCCCAACCAGCTTTAGAAATCTCTGCTGCGTAAGAGGCAGGTGTTGCTCGTCCACCCCTTCCCTTCGGCCTTCGGACTGTCTATGCAACAAAATTTGAACACCCACAGTAGCAGAGACAGTGCGTGTCTCACCAATCAACATCAGCCCCCGAAAGCTGGGGCACTTGGGGTACTCTCCTGTCTAGCTAAGCACAGGAAGAGGCTCTGACCACCGCGGAGCAGCAGACAGACACGCTGGAAGCTTCAGGCAAGCGTTTTCTCCAAGGGCTGACTCAGGTCACCTTTGGGACTCAAGTGTTATGTCTGGTGCTCTTGCAGCCATCCTGGGCCATGGAGGATCAATTGCAGCACGAGGATAGGAACTTAACAAGTGTCCATGCGCCACCTTATTGTTACACACTTACTACCACTCGCACAGGCTGTGCTGGGAGGCGGGTGAGATGGGGCAAGGCATTCTGTCCCTTTGAACTCAGCAGGCAGGCGTCGCACACCCAATGCACAGATGCGAACAAATCCAGGGACTCGCCTAGACCCCCTCGGTCCTGAGCTCCCAGCCGGGAGACCTGGAGACCTCGAGACCACTGCCCGCCGGCCTCCTGGGGCTGGGGAGTTGTGTTTCATTGCTCGCATTTTCTCACAAACCAACCCACGCTCTCTGCGCATCCTTGGCAGAGCCCCGGATAACTGAGGAACGCAGAGCAGCTGACTCGCAGGCCCCAGCAAAAGCACGGCTTCTGCATTTCCAAGAACTCCAGCACAGACAGCTCGCGGGCGGCTCCAGAGAAAGCAGGCCGGCCCGTCCTGCAGCAAAGCTGTCAGCGCCATCATTACCCCTCACAGCATCAAGCATCAGCCTTAACATTCCGTGGATTTCAAGGCTACTGGGGGGGGCGGGGCGGGGGGGCAGTGGCACACACCACTTTGTTTTTTCCCGGAGTGTGTGTTACGGAGGCCTGAGTGGCAGCAGCCTGTTCTGAATGCAGCGGAACAAAATGTACAAACGCTCCAAGGACAGGCTCCCCCTCACGGCGTGCCGGTGGTGACGCGCTGAGTACCAGCTCCTGACAGTCTCTCCGAGCGTCCACACCGCCCGGGGAGCGCTGGCGGCGGGTTCCCCATCACTCAGGCTGCCCGCCCAGCGCCAGGACTCCAGGCAAGTGGCACAGCAGCCATGAGAGGCAGGACACCCCTCCGTCGGCAGCCACAGGCCGCCTGGGCCCGCGCAGCCCCGCAGGTGCTGGTGACAGGTGGGCTCACTGCTGCTGGGATGTCCCCGCACAGGTGACATCCTGGCCCGAGCACCCGCCACCTCCAGCACAGCATCTGCCTCTGGACCTTCCTGCAGGTGTTTTCACAGGGAGGAACCTGGGACCTTCCACGCCACCTCCCCGGCCGCCCCGGCCCCGGGAGGAGCCGCCATGGACGCACTGCCAGGGCCGTGGGGGTCAAAGTGCCCCCCGCTACAGCCTTCAAAGCCCGTGTTTGCCCAGACCTTTCTGGATATTTCCTAACGCCTCACTGTCCACCTTGAGGGCTTTTTGCATCCTCTCTGGTGCCCACAGCCCAGCACAGGGCGGGAGCGCGTTGTGCCCAGGGCACAGGCTGAGCCCCGACGCAGCCGGCGGGAGCCACACCTGTTTCCGCACACGCACAGCGGCCAGAGGGGAAGGGGCCCGGCCACCCCCGCCCCCACGCGCCCGGGCTGGGGTCTGACGGACCCCGAGCCCCTGCCCGGGAGGCCTCCTCTGGCGGTGGGGCCCTGGGCATGTCCCCCGCGCCAAGCCTCCCTTTCTCATCTCTGAAGTGGGGCTTCCTGGGCTCCGTGAGGACTCGGCGACTGCAGGGAAAGGAGGCGACAGGTCGGCTGAGGAGTGTGTGCTGAGGGGGGCCTCCCCGGGGCGCCCTGAACAGCAGGAGCTGGGCAGAGCCGGCCCCCTCGGAGAGCGCACGGGGAGCTGTGCCCAGGCTGCTGCCCCGGCTGGGGAGCGCCAAGGGGAGTGCGTGGGTCCCGGGGGCTCGTGTGTGATCGCGGCGAGAGCGGGGGCCCGGAGCACCCGGAAGATAAAATATTAAGGGTCTGGAAATAAAAAAATTGAAACAAACCCCAGCTGCACTTTGGGGCTGGCGGACGCGGGTCGCCATGGTAACCGGAGGCTGTTACTCAGCAAGTGCGAGCAGAGCGTCTCCTCGAGGAGGCCAAGCAAAGACAAAGGACCCAATTAAAGGGCTTCTGGGGGGGGGAGGCCAGCGGGGCCAGAGGGGTTGGGGGGTGGCTGCGGCCACCCCCAGTTCTGGGCCGCGACTCCGTTTTCACACACTGTGGCGGCGCCGGGGCTGCGAGACTCTAGTCCGAGGCTTTACATTAGCCCCGGCCCAGCGAGAATGGGGGTCCAGGGCTGCGCTGTGCTGCCTCCTAAGCAGGGGCTGCCAGGCCCTGGGGGTCCCACGCCTGCTCTCCCAGGCCTCCCTGACCCGTCCGCACACACAGTCACCCCAGCTCTTCCCAAAGCCTGAGGCGCTGGCAACAGGAGGCGCGTCCTCCTCCGGCCCCTGTGGGCTCCCCGGGCCTGGGCTTTCCCGCGGGGCCTGTGAGTATCTGGGCCGGTCACAGGGTGCCGGGGGGGGGGGGGTGACATGAGGGCGCCCCACCGGGGCCGTCTGGCCCAGGAATGGTGGCGGGAGGCCGGCGAGCCCTGGCCGTGCGTGTCCAGGCGCCGGGCGGCAGGGCGGGTGCGCAGGCCGCGCTGCTGTGCCCACGCGCTACTTACTTGGAGAGCTTCACTTCGATCTGCTGCCGGATCTCCTGCCGCTCCTCGTCTGTCCTCTGCGGGAAGATGTTCCTGTCCTCCAGCTCCTGCTTGCTCGGCCGGTTCCGCAGCTTCACTGCCAGCAGCTCCTTCTTGCACCTCCGGGGCAGGGTTCCTGGCCAGTCCCCGAGGCGGGCAACAAGGAAACCCGGTTAGCGGGGTGGGGGGGTGCGGCATCGCAGCTGCTGGACGAGGGGCTGGTGGGGGACGGGGTCAGCCCAAAGCGCCTCCACAGGGACGGTGGACAACAGGTGAGTGACCGCCCCCCCCCTCAGGCCGGCATGGGCCACGCGTCCCACCCCCCGGAGAGTCCACCTGCTGCCCAGGATGGTTGTGAACAGCCCCCCCTTTTTCCTTCAGGAGCGTCCAATCTTGGATCATGACTCATATAGTAGCTTCGCCCAGGGCAGATGCCCCTCACTACAGGGTCTGTGGGGCAGCCCCCTGGGGTCCGAGGCCTCTGGGGCTGCCGAGAAGTCAAGACAGAAGTTTCCAGACACGCAGGGAGGACTTTGCGGGACTTAATCACGTGCCCGAGCAGGCCCAGACCCAGAGGCCGGGAGGCTGAGCAGAGAGACAGAGGGGGACAAGTAGCCCCCACAAGCACCCCAGACTCGCCCCGTCCTGTCTTTTGATCCAGAAACCCCACTTCCAGGAGTCTGCCTCCCACACAACTGGGCGCGGCACACGGCACATCGGAGCCACCCAGCCAGGCTCACGGCGCACCAGACACCACGCACGACCTGGGGCCCGGGACCTGGCCCGCCAGAGGGCGGGCGGGCGAGGGTGTGCCTGTGCCCCAGAGCCCGGGCGGCGCCCAGCACACCGAGCAAACTACAGACAAGGGAGCCGCGCAGAGAAGCCTGGCGCGTGCGGATGTCGAATGTCGCTCACACGTGCTTCTCTCTCAGAAAGGCAGCCACGGATCGCCTTAGACCTTCATTTTGGTTTTCTGTACCTGCTCCCAGCTTTTGCCATGAGCCCAGCTTTGCCTTACAGGAAGCAGCAGCTGGCAGGGGCAATGCGTGAGGGCGCAGGAGAGGAAAGACTCCGGCAACGCCCCCGGCCGCTCACGGACACCGTCCCCCAGCAGCAGCAGGGCCCGGCAGGAGCCGCCAAGGCAGACCCCGCTCTTGACTGGAACCACGTCCAGTGAATTGAAATGGACTCAAGTCCTACACGGGAGCTCGCCGAGCCAAGATAAAAAAGAAAACCTGCGTGGTCACGTCCACGGGGCTCTGCTCGCGGGTGCCCGGGGGCCTGGGGGGGAGCAGAGAGCAAGCCGCCGTCCTGCTGCCCGGTGACCCGGCGCCCCGCCCTCGGGAGGAGCAGGCCCGCGGACGGCATGCCCAGGAGCAGAGCCCGGGCTGGAGCCCAGGCTGGAGCGCTCCCGGGAGAGGTTTTCCTCCATCCAGCCCGCGCCACGCTGGACACATCCTCAGGCCACAGAGACCAGAGTCGCGGCCACGAGCGCCGCCCGCGGTGCCAGGGCAGCCCTTCCTGGCCGTGGGCCGTCCTGGAGGCGGGGTTGGGGCGCCCACTTGCCGGGCAGGAGGCGGGGCACTGGTGTGGAGGAGGGGGGTGTACTGGGGGGGGTGGCAGGGCGCCCGCCTGGCCTGTGTCCTGGAGGCAGCTCGGGAGGCAGGACTCGGCCGTCTGGACGTGCTGGGCAGCCCCACCCCCATACTATACTTCCTAATTCTGCAATTTGCCTTTGGTTCTGTTACACCTTCTGCTTCTCGCTACACTCCCCGTCTGCTCGTTCGCTAAGACCATCTCGGCCTTTAAGGAAGGCCCCGAGCAGATTTCCCAGAACCACAGGCCTCTTCTGGGCCCCAACCGGGGCCCTCTCGCCACGACAGGCTCCTCGCCCGAGACTCAGCCCTCCTGGAGCTCGTCCGGTCCCCCACCCCGTCTGGACCAGCCCCCACACCTCCTCCAGCACCCAGCGTCAAGCCAGCCCCCCCTCTCGGGGAGAGTCTCCCCAAGTCTTGAGGAATATGCCCACGCGGTGTACCCTAGCCTGGCTGCCTGAATCTCCGCAGGGATTTCTGGGGGCCCCTGAACTGCCATCTCAGCTCATCCTGTGAGGTCACCGCTCTGCTGGGGGGCCCTAGCTCCACGCGGTGGGGAGGCCCCCAGGCCTGCGTGGCTCACCTGGGCACCACCCCCTCCGAGGACGACGGCCACATGGCCTCTGGTCAAGGCTGGGCGTCAGCAGGCCCTGCCGTGTCCAGGCCCCCAGAGTGCACGGGGCCCCAGCAGTGTCCTGGGGGAGGCACCACCTCGCTGGGACGCACCCCCAGGCCAGGACTTCCCCTGCCAGCTCCCCCCCCGGGCCTGACACACAGGGTGACTAATATTTTCTGAATTAATAACTGAGTGTGTGACAGGGGTGGGAGGAAGAAGCAGGAGGAGGGACTGTTGTCCCTGGAGTGTTTGGAAACAGCCGGGGCCTGACCAAGCGGGGCGGGCGTGGGGGAGCAGGGCCGGGGGAGCGGGGCGGGGGTTGGGGGCAGTGGGCTGTGCTGCTGCCGCTCTGCTGTTCGGGGCCAGCCGGGCCCCAACAGGGTCACAGCCTTGGGCAAGTAGACAAGGGGGTGCATGTTACTGGTACCCGGTCGTGTGGCCGGAGCCCCACTTCAGCCAAGGGATGGGCGTCCTGTGAGCGCACCTGTGAGGACAGGTGAGTGCTCACCTCAGCGGTGGCTCTTCACAGGAGGACTCACTGCCCGCGCCTTCCACCCTCCGCCCATGTGAAATGGGGTTGAAGTAACACAAGGCCTCGGAGCTCCCCACAGGCCGGGGCCCCGGAGCCGCCCGTCCGCCTGGGCCGCGCCCGTGGGCGAGCTCTGTGGGTTAGCTGGCTTCAGAGCCGCTTCACACCAGGGGCGGCTGGGCCTCCTGCGTCGCCGCCACGCAGGACCCCCACGGGACGGCCACATCTGGAAGAAAGACCCCGCAGCTGCTGGCGGGACCACAGAGGGGCCCTTGGCCCCGCAGGAGGCGGCGTGGACGCCCCTCAAAACGTTGATGAGTAGACGGTCCACGCAAGCGGGTGGCCCCGGCTCCAGGCCTCGGACGAAGCCCAGGAAACAGCAACAAACCCCACACGCTCCTCGCGGCGCTGTTTCTCCAGAAGCAGAGAGGGATCCAGACAAGAAGGAATGGACCCGACGGGCTTCACGGAAAGTTCTGCTCCGTGGGAGGCGCGTCCAGAGGGAGACCAGCCGGGGCCGGGAGCAGACACTAGCAAGACGCCGCTGCGAGGGGCCGGCGTGGACACGCACAGGAGCCCAGCGCGGCCTCGAGGAGCACCTCCCTTTGAACAACGGGCCCGAAGCCCGAGCTGCGGCCCTTCCGGGCACGGGGCGTGACTCGGCCGTAGGAGAAACGCGTCCCCGGCCAGGAGGGGACGTGGAGGGCGGGTCACTAGGTCCGAGCAGCCCAGCTGCGGGGTGGGGGTGGCGCGTCCCGACGGCGCGGCTTCCCGGCTGCGGACACCTGGCCCCGAGAGCCCCCGGGACCGACGACCGTGCACAGAGCGGCCTGCACGACCCGGGCTCCGTTCCTTTCCCTCTGAGCGTGATGTCTGTTTTAGGACTTGGGGGGATGGTGGACAGCAACCAAAGCGCTAAAAGCGGGGGCTCGGGGGCCGCGGTCACCCTGGATGGGCCCTGGAGGCAGGTGTGCTCCCCCCATCCCCACGGGCCCCGCAGGTGGTCTCCGAGCGCAGGCAAGACCCTGACCATGAGGTCCAAACCGTGGCCACGGAGGCCCAGAGGGGGTTGTCGTAGAGTCTCCCCTCCCCACACCCGTCCCCCCACGCAGCAGGGGCTGCCCTCGCAGCCCTCAGAGGCGTCCACACCTGCCCCTGGGCTCGCCCCACACCTCCTGCCCCTGGCGGAGCCTTCTCCCTTGGTCGTGGGGTGCTCCGGGGCCCCCGTGCTCCAGGCTGGGACGGAGCCTGGGTGGCTCTGAGGGACAGCGCGCCGTGGTGCGGTCCTGAGCTGGCCACTGTCACTGACCCTACTTTGGAGATGGCCACTGGGGCATCCGCCCTCCCAGCCGCGCTCTCTGCAGCACTGAGCGTGTGAGCCGAGACCCTGCTGAGCCCACGACATCAGCGCAAGGAGCAGAAGGAAGCGAGAGCCTGTGGCCTCGAGCCCGCCCTGGAGCCGCAGCCACCCGCTCGCCCAGCCCTGCTCTGCTCACCAGAGATGACGGAGTCGTTGAGCGCCTCCTCGTCCTGGTAGAGAAGCAGGTCGTCCTTGAGCTCGGAGTTCACAGCCACGTTCTCCTTGTTCTCCTCAGACTCTTTCCGCTTGTTCTCCGAGGCCCCGTCGGGGCTCCAGGCCTCCTCCCGCTCCTTGGCCTGCTCCATGCTGGGCGTCCGGGACAGACGGACGTCCACCCGCTTCTTCGGGGACCCTTTACTTTCCCTGCCTTGAAAACTGATCAGAAAGACAGTTCAGGCGGCACGTCAGCCCCTTCGCCTGGAAGCCCAGCAGGCTCGACGCAGGCTGGGGACAAACATTGAGGTCGGGCCCCGGCCCGAGCAGCTGCTCAGCCCGGGCCCAGCACGCAGGACGAGCAGCAGCGGGGACACACGTCCACGGCCGGGGGCCTTCGGGAGGCGCTGGCTGGAACAGCGGACACACGCGCGATAAAACTCGCCCGCAACGGGCAGGAGGAGACACTCGGCCCCGGGGCCCCCGACGACAGAGAAGGGCACTTTACGGCCAACATTCCTCCGCGCGCGCGCCAGCCCTCCTGGCCCGCCCTCCAGCCCCCTCTCTGCCGCACACGAGACCCAGGGGACAAAGGCCCAGGGCAGGCGTGGGCTTTGCTAACAGAAATGCAAAGACTTCAGGCCGCGGGACAGCGACACCCCCACAGTACAGGCTGCACCCCGTGAGGTCGCCCCTTGTGGAAACCAGGCACGCGGGCGCCTGCAGGGGGCCTCACCTGTCCTGGCGGTGCTTGGTGGCCAGCGCCCGGTGCAGCTCCTCAATGACGCGGCTGGGCGGCAGCGGCCGGTGGACAGTGGTGAGGTGCGGGGACCCGGTGGGCGTGGAAAGCTGGCCTCGGAGCAGAGGGTCGCTGTTCTTCCCGCCGGAGCCTTGGAAGAGCACAGGCTGGCCTGGGCGTGGGAGGAACCGGGAGCACGTGACGGGTGGGGAGGAGGCCTCGCCGGCAGGCAGGAGCCGGGATGCAGTGGATGCCGGGCCCGTGCTCTGCCCAGGACACTCCCTGAACCCCACCAAAGCTGAGGGGGCACCGCTGTCCTGTCCTCTGTCTGCAGGATGCCCTGTGGGGACTGGGTGCCCCACACTCCAGGGCCAACAGGCCCCTGGAAGTCTCAGGAGAAGCAAACACGCCTTCCTGTTTCTCCAGCGCACGCGTGACTGCCCACAGCACTCTTCCTTGTGGGGAGCCCGAAAGCTGGGGGCTCTGCAGCAATCACAGGCTGGAAGGCTGCCCAGGAGACCCCCCATCTGCCTCCCTGTATCATCTGCCTCAGCTACTCTCCAGGACCTGACACGCCCAGCCCACGTGACCTGGGCCCCATCACCACGCCCTGGGCCCCGCAGGCCACCCCACTCGGCCTCTGGCCCCATGTCCCCGACCACGCTCCCGTCCTCCCAGCGGGCGAGATCTTTTCCGCCCTTGAAGGCACCGCACTCTTCTCACTCTGAGCCTTTGCACAGGCTGCTCCCTCTCTCTGAAATGCTTGTCCTGTCCTCTGCCCCAGTGTCACCTCCTCAGGGAGACCTTCCTGCAAATCCCCACCCTTGTTGGGGGCTTCTGTTGAGCCCCAGACCGGGCCTGGACACGTGTAATAAACACCTGTTTGCACGTCCACACACCAGAGCAATTGCCCGAACCACTGAGGCAGCGAGGCTGCCCTCCCGCTCCACCGCCTCTGTCCATCTGGCTCAAGCCCCGCCCAGAGGCCTGTCCCTGCGCAGACCGGCTCCAGCCCCAGGGTCCCCGCAAGAGCCCAAAGTCCCCGAGCTCTCGGGAGCTCGGTCTTCCGGCCGCTCGGTCCTCAGGCTCTGCTCCCAACATGCTGCGGGAGAGACGGGCCCCGGCCGGACCCAGGCGATGAGCCAGCGTCCTCCACGTCCAGGAAAGAGACAGCGCAGCCTCCCCCGCTCCCTAAAGCCCAGGCCAGAGCTTCCAGCAGACAACGCTGGGCTGTGGGCGGCGACAAGAGCCGTTCAAGGGGCGGCTACGCTTCGCCGAGGACGCGCGGCTGGGCTCCCTTCACGCGTGGACCCGCGTGTACTGGACACAGCCGGCGACAGAAAAGGTGACAAAAAGCAAACAAAATGACCCCAGAGGCAGACAGATGTGCAGCAAGCGCGGGGGGCCGGGGGCAGGGGCCTCTCAGCAGAGGGACATTTAAACTGAGACAGGGACGATGCGGCACCAGGCTTGGTGGGGAGCCCCGAGCGTGGCCCCCAAGATCGTGCTGGCTTCTGTGTCCTCCGCCTGCGCCAGCCCCTGGGCGGCCCCTCGGGGTGGTCGGCTGTCCCTGCGTCCTCGCCCAGCGACGGGCAGGCCTGAGCAGCCCTGCTACACAGACGGGACACCGGGGGGGGTGCCTGCTGCGCTCACGCAGCCCCCCCGGGCCCCACAGCCCCCGGGGCCCACACCCCGCCCCCCATGTCCACAGCACAGGTGCCTGACTTGGCGTCTGCCAGGTGTCTGGCTGGCTTGCCTCGTGGGGGGCTCTCACACCCCCGTTCTCAGAGGAGGGACATTCAGTCCCCAGCCAGCTCGAGGCCCTCCTCTGGGAGGTGGGGGACGGGGCGGGGGCCGGCGAAGTGGCCACGGCAGAGGCCAAGGGAGCGCCACGCGGCGAGGCAGAGAAACCGCAGCAGCTCGAGGGGCCGCCCACCGTCGCGCCGAAGGGCGGGCACCACCTCCATGGAGGTACAACCTCCATCCTCCAGCCCCTCGAAGGCGCTGCCAGGTACGAAGTCTTTCAGAAGAGCCAGAAAGGTGGCCTGGAGACAAGCCTCCCCCGGGTCTCCCGCGCACTGGCGGTGAACGCTTGACCCTTCTCTCAGGCGTGGACACATCACACCGAGGTTCCGGCGGGGCGCAGGCCCGGCCACATTAGTGTGCGGGCGAGATTTGAGTGCAGGTGGCTCTGGCTTCTGCAGGGGCGGGGGGAGGGCCCCCCACCGGGGCCCGTCTCACACAGGAAGCGCCCAGTGGGTCTCAGCGGTGCCCGTGTCCAGGCAGGCGGGTGCGCCCTGCCGCCGCCCAGTGTTCGCAGGAGCACACGTGCCCTCCCCGCCCGCCCGGCGCCGGTAGGGAACCCGGCCCTGCAAGGTCAAAAGTCACAGAAAGCAGCCCAGGACTGGGGGTGCGAGGGCGAAGTGGCGAAGTCTCGGGGAGACCATGTCACGCCCCTGAGGGGGATTTCCCCAGAGCCCTCCGGGCGGGTCCCTGAGCGCCCAGTCTCGGGTCAGCCGGGACGAGCTCGAGGACGGGGCCTGGTCCCGCAATCCCCGATGGCTCTAAATGCCAGTGGCGAGCAAGGGGTTCTCTCGGAGACCCGAACCAGATTCAAAACACCGTGAGTTGCCTCGAAACTTTGCTCTGGTTGGCACGGCCACGGTGCCCCACGGTCGGCTACTTAATCAGAGACGCAGAAAGATGTAGAGAGCAGGCGAGCCTCCTCCCACCACGTCACCCCCCTTCAAAGGGCGCCCGCTGTGCACCAGGCACGAGACTGGGTGTGGCGGGCAGGACCAGCCCCCACGGGGCCGTGTGGGGTGGAGGAAGCACAACCCCTCACACCAGGAGCGCCGGCCCCGGGCCTGAGAGTGACACGCATTTCTCCTCTGGTGGTGCCAGAAGCCAACGCAAGGTGCCAGCAGACCCTTCCTCCACGGCTGCCCTCAGCCCTCGCTGTCCTTCCACACCGCCCCACGCCCACAGCGCGGCCGGTGTCCACCGCGCACCTCGCAAGCGGCTCCCGGGGCTGCGGCGCGAGTTCACGGCGAGCCTCACCCAGGCAGCCCTGCAAGCTCCTTCCTAGCAAGCTCGAGTCTGGCTGTGTGGACTGGGTTTTGAGAGGACGCCATGCGGCGCGCTAGGAAGGCGACGTGACATGGAAATGCCAGAAGGCAAGGCAGAGACGCGGGAGATGCGGGGGGTGAGGGGAGAGGAGGGAGTGGGGGGCACAGAGAACCAAGGAGACACAGACTCAACGAAGAAAAGAAACCGAGAGACCCCTGGACGGCGCGAGCGCCCTGGAGGCTGGCTGCGGCCCACGCCGGGTCCTGGGGAATCTCTCCCTCCTGCAAACCCAGCGCCCACTTGCCTGAGGGCACCTGAGTGGTCTGCGCCCCAGCCCGAGCTCATCCCTAAGAACCATTCTCCCGCCTCCAGCTCTGCCCCCCAGACCTGCCCAGCGCCCCACCGCAGAAGCCAGAAGCGAGGGCAGAGCCCAGGCCCCGGAGGGAGCCCAGCATGGCGGGGGAGGGGCGGCGGGACCCACCTGTGACATTTTTCGAGGTCTTGGAGCCTGCCTTGGGTGGCGGGGTGGGCAGCAGCGGGGGGCTGGGCAGCTGGCCCGCAGACCTCTCTGGGACTCTGGGAGGACTGTGCAGGGCGTCGGGCCCAGCCGAGGCTGCAGAGGGCTCGTCCGTGACAGGTGGGGGGCCGCCGGCGTCTGCTGCTTCCCCGCCGGGTGCTGGCGGCATCTTGGCTGGTTTAAAGGCAAAACAGAGTTCACACGCGTGGTTCCTCGGCCTGGGCGTGCATGAGGGAGGGGACGGGCGCTTCACCGGGGTGGGATTGCTGACCCAGAGACACAGGGGTCACCGCACAGTCAGCCTTGACTTCCCATGGGAGGGGCCGGAGCTGCAGCCTCACCGGGGGGCGGCACAACCCAGGGGCCTACCCAGCACCTGGCTCACGCCAGCCCCCACACCTGACCTGGGTTAGGTCACTAAACGTCTGTTCCTCCACGCACGACATCGGGCCAGAGCTGAACCTGAACAATGAGAGTTTGGGGCACCACCCCTCCCCACCCGTGCAGTTGAAAATCTAGGTACAACTCCCCCCAAAAACTGCACCGCTGACTGCTGCTGACCAGAACTCTGCTGACGGATAAGACAACTCACGTATTGTGTGCTATTTTGTGCTATGCACGTATCGTACACAGTATTTTCGTAAAGCAAACTAGAGAAAATGTCAAAATCACAGGAGAATACATTTGGGGGACTGTGCCATGTTTATTGACAGAAGTTCACACTGTTTGTTTACAAGAAAGGACAAGAAAACCTTACGCGTGGACCCACCCAGCTCAGACCATGGTCGTCAAGTCCTAGCAAGTCCCTCACGCGCTGGTGTCGAGCGCTAAACAAAAAGCGACACTGAAATTGTGGCTGCCACGCTGCAGGCTCTCAGCTTCAGCAGCTATCGGTTCTCTGTGTTCAGTTCTCAGCGACCCCGGCCCCCGAGGCCAGCTGAGGACGGCGGTGGGAGGAGCACGGAGGCTGGCTTTGAGGAAGGGCCGGGCTGCCCAGAGTCCGGGCCCCTCTCCTCCCACTGCGGCTCAGGTCCCCTTCAGAACTGCCCCTCCTCGGGCCCCTCCGCACTGTCCACCCTCTGCTTCTCCCGAGCCGTCAGCCCTCATTCCTCGCTCCTCTGAGCAGCTCAAGTCTCACCACCGGCACTGCAAGCTCCATCTCAGCCATGCCCCCGAGTCCTCGCCTCGTTCCCTTCCCATCACAATCCAGGGCAGTCCCGCCCCCAGACGACGGCTCTCTGCTGGCTCCCGGAGCTGCCAAGTGACACAGGACCCGCTGGTGGCACAAAGCACCTGTCAGAGTCTTCCCGGCACCGCCACCCTCCCTGGCCTCAGCCCCAACCTCCATCCTGCAGGCGCTTCACGGGCCTCCTGTCTTTCTCCTGCTCCCGGCTTCACGCCCCTCCACCTCTCCCGATTCCTGACTCACACACAGCCCTACAGCCCCACACTCCCTTTCTCTCCTCCCCCGATACAACTAGGGCGGTCTCCTAACAGTGTCCCACCCCCGTCCCCACCCCGGGGCCCCAGCCCTCCCTGCCTTGTCACAGCAGCGCCCCGGACCACCCCCGGGCACAGCCTTGCTGCAGGTCCTCTGGTTTTGCCCTCACAACCCCCCGAGAAGGACAGGGCTCACACTCCCCGGGGCAGTCCACGGCATGGGCCGGCGGCCACTGCCTGGGCGGGATTCGTCCTCCGCGAGCAGGTGTCTCCGTGCGCCCCCAGGTGGTGCTGTCTATGCTGCCGGAAACACCACTGTCCTTGGTGCTGAAAACCCCAGGCCACCAAAGTAGGCGGACTTTGTCCTTTGAGAACTTCCGAGCAGCCTTCAGGAGTGGTGCCCGCCGCTGGGCGCTACCACTTCTGTTCTTCTACCGTCCGTATCACTCTGCGGCCTCTCAAGCCAGGCCCTTTGTCCTGAGACGCTCATGGACACGCAGTCTCTGCCTCAGAAGGACGGGCGCCCCGGGCCCCTGAAGAGCAAAGTCTAAGGTATGAACCCCTCCCCCCCACCGCAGAAAGACTCAGCCCTGCATCAGGAATTAGTCTGAGCTGAGCCGACACGCCCGAGCGTCCCTTCCCCGCTGCCCAGCAAGGACACTACAGAACAGCGCCATTTCTGGGCTACTGTTTGTAACACGTCCTCCAGAGTGGCGCTGGTTCATCGTTTTCAGATTCCTAGACTCCAAGACAATTAGGCCCCACGATCTGTAACCTGTAACTTTCCAGAGCAAATCTTCTCATTTTACTTAATGAGATTTGCACTAATAAGAACATTAAATAAACATTTTGTTTTCTAAGTAGAAGTAGTTGTGTGGTTTCCCTGCGCGGTCACAGGTGAAAGCAGAAATGTCCTTTTCAGGACATTTGGAAGCACTGGACCTGTGACCGCTTGGGGTCAGCAGAGTTGCTGACATCTGCCGGGTAGAAGCCAGGGGCGCTGGGTCATCTCACGTCCGAGGCAGGGGCGGAGAGCCAGGCTGCACCTCTAGAAGTGGGCTGAGCACGACAGGAAGGGGGTGGGGTGCGAGACCAGTGTCCTCGAGGCCAGGTGGCCATTCCCGTGCCAGCTGTCTCTCCCAAAAACATCACTTTGGAAACGCGCTGGGTCCCCAGAGGATGGAGCAGAGCCCGCGGGGAGTTCTGCAAGCTCACACCGGCCCCCACCTGGCGCTCCCAGCGTCCAGCTCGGCCTCTGAGGTCCAGGCACCAGGTGGCTCTGGTTCTGCCCTGGCTCCCTCCAGCTGGGCTGACCCGGCTGCGTGGCCTTCACAGCTTCCACCTGGGCAGACCCAGGACCCGGCCCTCCAGCCGCCTCTCCTTCTGGGGCCTGCTCCTCAGCGGCTATCCTGTCTGCTGACCCTTGACCTATGCTCAGCTCCAGGCGCAGGTGTTATTGGTCACTTTGGCGCCATCTGGAGGCCGCACAGGCAAAACGAAACACGCAAACCCATCCCAGGTCTCCTGCGAGACTCCCCTTCTCCCCCACGCACCCCAGTGTCCCTGAACAACAAAAGGTCCAGAAGCTCCTAGGAGACGTGGCGCTGCATGATCCCGCCCTCAGCGGCTCGTTCACAGCCGTCAGCCCAAGCTGTCCAGCCGGATGGGTCACAACTGCTACCCCCTTCCCGGCCCCTCCAGCTGGCACCTCCGCCCCGTAGCCAATTCCCGGGCAAGCCCTGAGCACTACGCTTCCAAGACGGAAGCACCGCTTGTCCCCGACGGTCAGCTGCCAGGCCTCTGCCGCGTCTCAGCCCGGCCTCCTGGAGGCCTCCGAGCCCCTCCCCTGCCTCCCTGCCCTGCAGCCTCTCTGCAGACCAGGGTCAGCAAGTGTTCTCCACCCTGGGCATTGGCTTTGCAGGTCCCAGGATCCTGTGGGGGCAGGAAATGCGGGGAGGCTGACCTACCCCACAAAGCTCACCTGACTGCCCCAAGAGGACATGCGGGAACCTCTCGCTCTGAGAGGGCCGGACCCCTCCTCCGGTCACCATCATGGCCACTGCTCACCTGTGGCCAGTGGCTGAATCCTGGGGGGCTGAGCCTTAAATCTCAGGTCATTTTGATTTGAATAGCCACGTGGGGACAGGACAGCGCGGGGTTCTGGGCAGGGTTGCAGCCCACACCCCCTGCACCTGCGACCGCCAGCTCCTCAGAGCCCCATGGCAGCCCTTTGACCCCACTGGCCCAAGTTAGAATGTGGGAACCCCACCCTGTACTCTCAGGGCCTTCGGACCCAACGTACTGGCTGCTCTCACCCCAAACTGAACCCACAGAGCCCAGGCACGCTCAGCAGGGCCACGTCCCTGACCCGCCGGTGGCCCGTCCCCTCTAAGCCCCCGAGGGGGCAGCTCCCTCCACGTTTCAGAATCTCAGACCTGAGATCTGACCATCCATTAAAACCAAGCGCTGTCCCTTCCGTTTTTTAAAGCGGAGGACAAGGTCGGCTTCGCTGCCCTGCGGCCCTGCCACGGCCTGACCAGCAGAGGTCGCTGCTCCCCAGCCCAATCGGCGCAGCCTCCGGCCTCGGCCAGGGGCGGGACGTAACAGACTCTGGTACAGGCAGGACCGGCTGACACCCCGCCCAGGGCCCTCCCCGCTGTCCCCGGAGAGGCCAGGCACAGCTGACAGAGGGGCAGACCGGAGCTGCAGCCGGGGAGCTGCCTGCCTGCTCCCCGCACCCCCGGAGGTGGATGGGCCTTTCCAGCCCTGCGGAGACTGGCGCCGCCTCTGCTTTTTTTGCTACATTTTGTTTTAAGTAAAACCACTTCTTGTTTCTCTGTATTCAGAAAAGGAAGTCGCTGTCACTACTCAGTCTCTGTCCTGACGGAGGACAGAGAGGACCCCCCAGGTCACCTCGGCCCAGCCTCCTGTGCCAGGCGGGGAGGGGCCAGGAGGTGGGCAGGCGGGCAGGGGGGAGGGGGGAAGGGGGGGGTCGGGCCTACCTCCACATCCCTGCCCAGGGTGCTGGGCTCAGCCCCCCCAGGCCTGGCCCACTCTGCACACCTGCTGCTCCCACAGCAAACCTGTGCCTTGTCAGGGGTGGGGACCCAACTGACCACAGGGCTGGCGGGAGGGCCCCCCTCAGCCCCACGCTCTCTCCGGCCTCCCCAAGTCCTGCCAAAGTCCAAGTCCTTCCCTCCCCCAAAGTGACCACAACCAAGCCGAGCCGGCAACGGCACCTTCTGGAAGGCCTGCAGGCACGGCCCGTGTTGGCTTCTGGGCAGGCCATGCGGCAGAGGTGGGCGCTGCCCTGAGCGCTGACCATGAAGCCCACCCCCTCAGCCCTCAGGCCCAGCTCAGCGGGTGCCCCAGCCTCCAGGATGGGGAAGCCCTGCACAAGCACCTGCTGAGTGGACAAGCCCTCGAGGGCATCACCAGGATGGCCCCACGTTCAAACCCCAGACTGCTATGGGGTCCCCAAACCAGGTGAGTGGAGAGGCATGGCCACCCTGGGAGGGCCCCTCCCGGCAGGTGCCAGCTGTCACTGCAGGAAGGCGTGGAGGGTGGCGGCGAAACGTGCAGGGTCCCCCCGTTAGGCAGCAGCCACCCCAGAGACAGAAGCCACCCAGCTCTGAAGCAGAAGCCACAGACACCCCTGGACCTGTCCACATGGCCCCAAACCCTACTCTCCACAGGTGGGGACACAGGACGCGTTCCACACGCCCCTGCCCTGCTGCACCCGGCTATTCACAAGAGAACAGGCTCCGGCTGGACATCTCCAGCGGTTTCTACGGAAAACCCCAGAGGGCGGCGGGACTTCTCAAAGGGGGGTCCAGTTTTTCTTCCTCCCCAGCCTCCCCCCAGCGCCTCCCCAGTCCCCAAGCCTGCCAGCTCTCCTGGCCCCCTCAGCACAGAACAAGGACCCGACACGGCTGCCACCACGGCCCCCAGCACCACCGCCGGGAACCTCACGACACCCACGCGACGCCCCACGGGGCCTTCACCGTACCCACTTAGCAGCCGGGGACATGCGCTGAGAGCCCGGATGGAGACGCAGGAAGAGCCTCGAGGGGTCGGCGAGCACCTGTGCTCCCAGCCCCAGGGAGCCCCGCAGCCCGGTCCCGGAGGCGGCGGCACCTGCGGTGGCTCAGACCCTGCGCTGGCGGTGGGGTCAGCTAAGGCGCCCCCAGCAGGCGCCGGTTCCGCTGGGCTCCCAGTGAACCCCTGGGCTGTCCCAGGAAGGGTGTCTCGGGGCCCCAAGCCAGCTGGGTGAGTTTCCTTCCCCGGCAGCGGCGGGGAACAGCTTCCCGACCTCCGGCCTTGGCCACACGCCGCGTGTGCGGCCAGCCGAGCCTCCGAGGACCGGCCTCTGCCCGCTCGGACCTGCCCCCGGGACCCGGCTTCACCCCAGCTGGTGGCCCAGGCAGCAGCTCGCCCCGCAGGGTCCCCGGTCAATACCTGCATCGTCCGCTTGGGTGTCCGAGGACAGCGGCTTGTCCGGGGGTGCCCGGTCTGTCCCAGGGGCCAAGGGGCTTCCGGGTGGGCCTTCTTCCGACGCCGGCGGCTCCTGCTCACTCCGCGCCGCCCGGGGGCCGCCGTCAGGGGTGCCCGCTTTGCTCTCAGCGTCTGCGAGAGAGCGGCTGTCAGCTGCGCCCCGAGCCCTGCCGCACGCCTCAGAGTCCCGCTCCACGGGCCGCCCCCTAAGGGAGCTCAGAGCAGCCCAGCACCCCACGGCCGCTGGCCTGTGTGCTCTCGCTCCCGCACCCCAGGGGCACAGACCGGAGACTCCCCGTCCATGCGTCTGTGGCCCCCGCCCTGCCCCTGCCCGAGCCTGTCCACAGGTCTGGGGAGCACCAGCTTCAAGCCAGGGCTGGGTGCAGGAGCCCTGCGGCCAGGTCTTCGGCTGACCGACCCTGAGGAGGGCCCCCCGAGGAGGCTACTCGCCACCCCGGCCACGAGCCACGCAGGCGGGAGGACAGGGCAGGCTGGGAGGCTCAGCCGGCGCGCGGTCATCATCCCGAGACGCGGCCACAGCCGCAGGGAGCGCCGCACGGCCCCTCGCCCTGGGCGGTCACCACCCACGCCCGTCCACGCGGCCGGACACAGTCGGGTGGAGGAGAGACTCTTCAGAGTCGGGGACCCCAGGGCCCTGTCGGTCCTGATGCTGACCCGTTGCCCTGTGTCCCCCCAGTGTCCTTCCCACCCCAAAGACCCTGGATGGACAGAAGTTCCAGCCGGCCTCCCCGCTCCCGCCCGCTCCCTGCCCGCCTCTTGGGGCCTCGACCCTCATCTACAACGTGGGGTGGTGGAGCCTGGGTGCTGGCTTTGGGGCACCAGCCTGAGAGTTGCGTGAGGAAGTTTCGGGGTGTCCCTGGCAGAGAGGATTCAAGGGCGACCGCCACTATTACTGCTATCGGGACAAGAGTTTCTGACAAGGAGAGCGTGACGGGGGCGCTCGCTGGTCTGGCGGCCGGGCCGGCCCCTGTGTCCTGTGGGGACAGCAGCCGCAGGCCAGACTGCCCGAGGGCCCCGCCGGGTGGCGCAGGGCCTCCAGGGACTGTGCTGGTGAGCTCGTCCGACACTTCCTGCCCCTGCGCCGTGTCCTGGGGGCAGTCAGACCCCGGGCCTGGCCGAGGGCCCAGCCTGTACCCTGGGGTGGGGGGCGTCCTTCCTGGGCAGAGCAGGCGCCGGGGTTGGGCCCTGTGGGCCCTGTGGGCTGTGCTGTGCAGCTGGATTTTTAACTTTTACAAAAACCATTAAGTTCAAAAGCCACTGTTAGCTCGGGAGCCATATCACCATAGGGCAGGGCTGGGCGGGCGGCCCGGAGCCAGTGAGTGAGCAGGAGCGGGGCAGGCCAGGAGAGCCGGCCGGGGCCATGGCCACGCTGGGCCTCTGGGGCCTGCTCCCCGACAGCCGGCGCCTGACCAGAGCACCCACAGCACCTGCGCCAGCCCCGGCCCTGGGTGGCCTGAGGTGGGCCCCGCGGCTCACGCCCACAGCCGCCCGCCCTGCCCGGAGGCACCCTGGGCACGGGCACCACGCGGGGCTGCCTGTGTCCAGTGATGGCGCTGGAGACCCCCGACTCCCTCAAGGAGGGCAGGGAGGGGGGCCGCCTCACCCCGCAGAGGTGCCCGGCAGAGCTGGGGCGCGGCCCAACTTCCAGGAACAGGCGGGAGGAGGCGAAGCGTCTTGGCCGAGGGGAGAGGGGAGCAGGCCCAGGCCCTCGCACGACGCCCCCTCGGGCCCCCAGAGGCACAGCCTCGCCTGCCCCCCACGCAGGCTCCACAGCCCCTCGACACCCCATGTCCCCAGCACCCGGCGGGGCAGCTCCGGGCCGCTGGAGAGGAGGCCCAGCGCCCCCGTGCGCTCCCTGCAGGCACCCACCTGCACCGGGCCCTCGGGGGGCGCCCGTGGGAGATGTGGCCGTGCCCGCGGCTCTGCCGGGTCTGCCCCAGGCGGCGGGCCTGGGCGCCCGCGCAGCTGAGGGGGGTCCCCAGTCAGGGCGGGCCCAGAGCTCCCGCCCTCTCAGGAAGGCCCCCGGGGCCGGCCCGCCCAGTTCGCGTTCCCGGCCCAGTTCTCGGGCCCAGTTCTCGTTCGGGCCTGAGTAGGTGCACCTGCGACCTGGGCGGCGCCCGCGGGCCCCAGCGCTCTGCGGGGTGCGCTTCGGCTCCCAGGGAAGAGCTGAGCCCTGGCGCCCCTAGTTCCTGGGCCGTGAGCACTTCGCAAGAGGGAGGATGAGGGAGCTGCGACCCCCCAGACCCCCCCGAGATGCGCTAACACCCTGAAGAGGGTGAAAAGCTCCAAGGAAAAACCACAATGCACAGCAGGTGGAAGTCATGGAGTTCTGATTTCCAGACCCGCAGAGGTGCCGGCGCGGCCCAGCTCCACCCAGCAGAGGGGAGCCGCTTGGTCCCCCAAAACAGGCCACATACACCTGACTCATGCTGGAAAAGGCCCCTGGCCTGCTCAGGTGTGACCCCATGGTCTCCGCTAGTGTGCCCCAGGGGCTCCTGGACCCCTGGTGTGACCCCGGGGCTCCTGGCCCCAACCCCGCGTGACCCCAGGGCTCCTGGCTCCCATGGTATGACCCTGGGGTGCCTGGCCTCCCTGGCGTGACCCCAAGGCTCCTTCCCCGTCCACCGCGTGACCCCAGGACTCCTGCCCCCTCCACCGCATGACCCCAGGGCTCCTGCCCCCTCCACCGCGTGACCCCCGGGCTCCTGCCCCCCACACGTGACCCCGGGGCAAGCAGGCACCTCTGTCTCACGCTGGGTCAGCTGAGGCCGTCCCCTTGTTGGCTGCTGAACATTATGCCTGCGCCTCAGCTCTCAGCTCATCCCTCAGGATTGTTTTCCAGCAATTCAGGACCAGGAAAGGCCGGCTGTGCTTCCAGAAGCTTCTCTTTTCTAGTCAACCGTCGCTTTATGTTTGACAGGGACAAGCCCAGGTCTGAGTCCTCAGTCACCAAAGATGATGTCCAAGGCGGGCGGCCTACCTGCGGCCTCCTGCTCCCCGAGACCCAGCGGGGGTGTGGGGCGCTCCCATCGCCGGCCGGCTTGTCTGTGCATCCGTCACCTCCGGGCCCTCCCTTCCTCCCGCACCCTGGGGGTGACCGGAGGTGGCGCCCAAGGACACCGCGGAGGAAGGGCGAGCGGGCACAGCCGGCAGAGAGCAGCTGCCCGCGGCAGGGCCGGGAGGGAACGTCACTCCCGGACCAAGTGCCGCGATGCGATGCGCGAGCAGCCCGGACGCCTCTCGCGGGAAGCAGCGGGGGTTGCCCGGCCCGGGGCTCCTCCCTCAGGTGCGCCCTCCAGGGCTCCTGGGTGCAGCGAGCACACCTGGACGGGGGCCCCTCCGATCTCTGGGCTCAAGCGCGATGCCCACGCCGCCCCCCGGCCTGGCGGCACTTACCCTGCTCCATCATCTCCAGCAGCCCCTTCTTGATGAGCTCCTCTCGGCCTTGCCTGCCCGCCATCTTCTTCTCCAAGGCTGCAGGACACAACGTCTGGTCAGTGCCGGGTTTGGCCCACCCGCCCCGCCGCGGCGAGAGCCGGCCCCGCTGCCAGAGGAGGCAGCGGGCAGCGGGGGCTGTGGGTGGGGGCCCGGCCACGGCAGGGCAGGCTTTGTTCAGGAACACCCCGTTATCTCGCCAGGCGGTCGGCTGCGCCCCTACACCAAGCAGGACCCGAGAGAGGCGCGTGGAGCTCTACGCATGACTCGTCGGGCGGCGACCCCCTCTAGAGCCATGCTGCCCGTCCCCCCTGGTGCTCCTCAACCCTCTGGCCAAGGAACCAGCCTCCTCTGCCCTGCGCGGGGGACTCCGCTACCCCAGCAGCCTCTCCAGGGCCAGCCTGATGCCCCCACCTGTTGAGGAGCCGCTGTGCACCCGTCCCTGACGGGCCTCCAACAAGCCCAGGCCAGCGCTTCTGAAGCCCCCCGATGAACCGGCAGGGAGCCCCAAAGGGCCAACCTGGCCTCCTGGTCACTGGCTTCCTGGTCACCCGGCCCGTCGCACCAAGCTGCCGGGGGCTTGTGGGGCGTGTTCTGGCTCAGGCTGCCCCTTGTCCTGCTCCCCTGTTTCTTAGGCTGGAGGGAGCCTCTGTACCACGCCCCCCGCCGCCCCGCGGGGTTCCAGTCTAGTCTCATCCAGCTCTGGCGTCGAGGGTGACTGCCGGGCTCTCCAGGACGAAGCCCCGTCCCCTGGCCTGAGAACCTTCTCCCTGTACGCTTGGGTTTCCTCTTCCCCTGCCACTCAGGGACGCCCCCCGTGCCCTCGGGCTCCGGCTCGCTCCAGAACAAGCCTGTCACCCCTGTTCATCTTGTCCTCCCTGGGCCTGGGCCTGGGGGCGCCGACCATCCCAATCACGCTGGCAGCTCCGGGCCGGCACACAGTAGGTGCTCGGCAGTTTCACAGCTCTGAGCAGCTGGATCCCCCGTCACGTCAGCCCCCGTCCCCTCCCAGGTGGCTCCCGGGGCTGGCTCGGCGCTGGGCACACAGCGGGTGCTCAGTGGCCATCCTGAAACGAATTAAACACTCGCACGGCCGCTGCCTGCCGGTTTGCCGCTAGGCTGACATGACGTTCCCGCTGCAGCCCCGGCCGGAGGGCTCGAGGACGGGCCCCTGGGCCCACGCGGCTGGCCGCGTGCCACAGCTGTGTCTGGAAGCCCATCCTGCTGCGGGCAGATCGTGTGTGGACAGTGGGCGCAGAAGAGTGCCCAGCAGGCGAGCCCCCGCCCGGGGATGGGAGGAGAGGGCACAGGGAGGGCTGTGTTTATCGCTGCATCCTAGAAAACCTGCACTGTGGCCTGTCCTGCCCCTACAATTGGCGTAAGTGTGCAAGATGATCCATGCAGACGGGTGTGGAGCCCTCCGAAGACCTGGAGGGGCTGGTGGACAAGGTCCGGGAGCTACGGGATAAGAGCACGCCTGGAGGAGGAGACGCCCGAGAGGACCAGCCAACGACCCCTGAGGCAGCAGAATCGCCGGCGAAGAGAGGACCACGGTTCGGAGCTCGCCGGGGCTGATGCAGGGAGGGGCCAACGGACTTGGCCGAATGGACTTGGACTGATGGACTCGGACTGATGGACTGACAATCCCAGAAGGCGGAGGACCTTGGCAGGTTATGTTTTTTGGGAATCTGGGGGTGGCCAGTGGGCCTTGGCGGCCAAAAGCAGCCTGTGTGTGCCCAGCAGCCAGGCGGAGGAGAAAAGCCAACTGGGAAGGCAAAAGCTGGTGCTGATGCTAAGTTGGGAAGCCCTGAGCGGCTGTGAAGCAGCCTGGGTGTGCTGAAGCCCTGGGAGTCTCGCAAAATCACCTGCGGGGGACGCCCTGCTCGTTGTTGGGTGAGGGTGAGGAGCTGAGGATCCCGTCCTTGGGGGACGGGTGGGGAACGTGGCTTGGGGTGGAGCCCAAGCCGCATGTAGAGTTTGGATCCTGACCCATGTGCTTGTGCAGTGGGCTGGCCTGAGTGCAGGGGCCTGCGAGTCGCGTGGGTGGCTGTGAAGGCCGAGTGCTGGAGCGACTGCAGACAGAAACCCCGAGGGTGGGCGATGACCCCCAACAGAATAGAACCGCCAGTCCCAGAGCAAGTGCGTCCTGGGGGTGGATGCTGTGTGTGCCTTGTGGCCGAGACCACAGCCAGAGAAGGCCGGGAAGCCTGACGGCTCCTGGCGTGTCACAGTAGACGCCGTGAGTGGTTCCCCTCCCTCGTGTGAGCGGTGCCTTCGGCAGCGGATGTGGTGGCTCATCTGCTGGTGCCAATAACTGTCTTTTGCACTAGGATGGGGCCCTGCCTGGCCTTATTTGTGTTCTGTTGTATTCTGTTGTTATAGTGTGATGTATTTGCTTTCGTGGGCCATGGCTGCAGTGTTTATATTTGCTAAGAAAATTGTATATATGAGAACTACATGCAGAAAACCCTGAGGGGGTGGACTGTAGGGTAAAGAAAATGTCAGGCTTTTCTGCCCTCCCGCCATGAGGACAGATGATGTATCCCTGCGGTCCTGAATCATGCCTGATGGCGGCACCTGGAGGAGGGTGTGGGCACAGGTAGACGCGATTCACCTGGGCTGAGACTGGGCTTTTAAGGGCGGCGTCACGGGGACGCCAGGAGAAGCCGAGAACGAACAGAAGTTGAAAGAGAAGCAGAGAAGGCCGGAGAGCCCAGAGAGAGTGAAGACCTGCTGGGGGCCGGGAGGCCTGCCAGCCTCCTGGCCCCCCAGCACCCCTGCCTGCCGTGTGCCTGGGAATCCCAATAAAAGGCCTGCAAAAAACCACTGAGGACTCTGACTCCTCCTTTACCTGTTCTGCTGGATCCTAGTAAAACCTGCTCAGTGTCATTCCTGCCTTACAGTGGGGAACCGTCTGGATCCTCTGGCGGGGCACAGGCCGGGTCCCCTAGCGAGGAGGCCTTAGGTGCAAGGGCCAAGCTGGGGGACTGGAGCCTCCACAGCACCCGGGGGCTCCCGGGGACGGCCCCCAGGCCCCCACCCAGGCTGCCTAGTCCCAGATTTCTGGAGGGGTCCAGACCCTGGGTGGTCAAGGTGAGGTTGCAGGTGCCGGAGCGGGGGTTGGCCCGATCCGTGATGAGCCGGGATCTCCACCTGGCGGACGCAGATGTATCCTAACAAGGCCACGTGTGTGTGAGCGAAGGGCGCTGGGGGGTCACGGGTGTGTGGACAGCCCCCGAGGAGGGGCTGCAGAGAGGAAGGCGCTGGGGTCCGAGGCCCCAGAGCACAGTGGCCTGCGGGGCAGGGAACTGCTCGACTGCGGATGGGAAGGCCCCGGCCAGGCCCTGACCAGCCCAGGCCCCACCAGCCCAGGCCCCACCAGCCCAGGCCCCCCCAACCAGGCCCCACCCTGCTCACCGGACGTCGTCTGCTTCAGCTTCTCGTTTTTCTTTTTCCTCCATTTCCAGGGCTTGAAGATCCTGCCCAGCGTGGCCAGCTTGCTGTTCCTCCTCACAGGGGGGGTGCGGATCCCTGAGACCAGATATTCGGGGCGCCCTGGGGGGGTCTGGTCCATCTCATCTGCAAGTGGAAAACCAGGGACACTCAGAGCCCAC
This sequence comes from Talpa occidentalis, assembly GCF_014898055.3. Classification (NCBI taxonomy): domain Eukaryota; kingdom Metazoa; phylum Chordata; class Mammalia; order Eulipotyphla; family Talpidae; genus Talpa; species Talpa occidentalis. The sequence continues at coordinate 105,443,454 of NW_023600993.1, read as the reverse complement.
CAGGCCCCCACTGCCTGGCCCAGCGCCCCCCTGAGCGGCACCAGCCACACTCGAGGCCGGGTCACAGGGTCCTCAGGGGCGGAGGCCCTGAGGGTCGCTCCAACTGGGGCGCTCAGGGGGACCCCTGCCAGCTCCTGGGTGTGTGGAGCCGGAACAGGCCCACGTGGCGGCAGCCCGGCGGGACCCAGCACCACAGGCTCTCGGCTGCCACCCGAGGGCGGCGGGTGCATGTGCTCGGACCTGGCCTGCCCCCGGCACAGCTGCTGCCCCTCAGCCGGGACACCCACCCACAGCAGCCCGCTGGGTGACCGGCCCCGCTGCTGCCTGTGGGGGGCGTGGGGGGGACTCAGTGAGTTTAGATGACCCCGGGAGCCCCTCGAGGGTACCGGAGGAGCAGCAGGTACCAGGAGGGCCCCAGGGGAAGGACGGGGCTGCCAGCGGCAGAGGACGCCGGGTCCCCTTGTCCCTGCTTCCCCAAGGAGGCCCGATGTAGCCGCATCTGGATCCCGGCCCCGCCGTGCTCAGGCCTCTCAAGAGCCGTGGGAGTGATGCCTCAGGAGCCCGGGACACCCCGGGATGGCAGCCTGGCTGCAGCCTCCAGGCAAGTCCGAGGTGCTGTCCACAGCCCGAGGCCTCCACTCCCACAGTTCGGGTCCGGACACCGGGAGCTGGGGCTGAGAGGAAGTCGGGCGCGGGGAGACGTGCGGCTCAGAGGCGCACGCACAGCCCAGGGGCGCACGGCCTCGGCCGGCTGGCCTCTCTGGCTCACTGGTCAGGGCGGGCGGCTCTGGCAGAAACTTCCCTGGTGGTTTCTCCTGCAGGGTGGGGGCCGGGGCAGTCGCCGCTGGCCCGGGCCAGGCACTGGCTGGGGGCGTCTGGTTTCATCCTCCATAGTTATGGGGCAGAAACTGTCTGTGTGCCCCGTTTACAGACAAGCGAGCTGAGGCTCAGCACCGTGAGCTGTTTCCTGGGCTCCCGGAGCAAGGAAGGGAGTGGGGCGGCCTCGCCAGCCAGCTCCGGAGCCCCCGCTCTGCTGAGCCGCCTTGGGGCGACCGTGCCCATTCACCACCCAGGCCAGGACACAGCCCGGGGAACACGAGAGGCAGCACCCGGGGCTACCCCCCTATTAACTGTCCAGGGGCTGTGTCCGGGGGGGTCCCACGGTCACCCACGGCCCAGCACCCGGGGGCGGGGGGGCGAGTGAGGAAGCGGGGGGCAGCGGCAGCCGCACGGGCCCCCCAGCGCTCACAGCCCCCTGCAGGCTGCAGGCACGGATGGCCTTTCCTCCAGACGCTTCGGGCCGTGTTCCTGTCCTCGCCCCCTCCCCCCGCCCACGGGGCCAGATGGCAGCGGGAAGCCAGAGCCGCGCGGCCCCAGGAAAGCCGGGGTCCGGGAGGCGACGCTGGCACAAAAGAGAAGGAACTGGCCGGGTCTCCCCACGCCTGCAGCTCGTCTGAAGATGAAGCCGAAGGTCCCGATGCTGAGCGGGCTGAGGGTCACTCACTGCTCTGAGCTGCCTCGGCCCGCCGGGAGCCGCGGTCCCCGGAAGCACGCCTGCAGGCGAAGGGAGCCGGAGGGAAGCCCAAGAGGCGAGTCTGGGTGGGATCACGGTCAACGGCTAAGCCCTGCCCAGAGGAGACGCCACTATGGGGTCCCCACCCATGCTGAGCCCACGGGTGTCCTCAGCACAGCCTGGCTCATGGGGGCGCTGGGCCACTGAGCAGCTGCGGCTCTCTCGCCTCGAGAATCCACTCAAGAATCTAGTCAGCCGTTCACTGGGCCACCGAGTCACCGAGTCACGCCTTTATGATGCCAAGCAGGTGCCAAGACGGCCCCAGTGCAGAGGGACAGAGCTGAGCAGCAGAGCCCACCTGGCGTGGGAGGCGCTGCAGCTGCAGGTGTGAATTAAGAAGCTGCGCTGCTCATCACCTGGCCCCAAACAGCCCCCACCCGGGGACTCCACTCCTCGCCCCCTTCCTCTTGCCCCGCTGTGCGCACACCAGCACGTGCAGACACCAGCCGCGCACACGTGGCTGCACGTCCAGCAGGGAGCCCAGTGGAACCCCAGCTCAGAGACCTGCTTTGTCTCTTACCAATTGTCCCTTGTGCTGGGCCAGGAGCGACGCCCCAGGAGACTGCTGTCACCAGGGGCCAAGAGCCCAGGCCCAGAGGCCACAGACCCCCAGGGTCTGACGTTTGCACCTCCAGTGCCCCGGGGGGAGCACCTGCCCCCCAACACCTGTGTCCAAGTGATGGGACACAGGGCTCGGCAGCCCATGGAGCTGACTTGCACCTCAGAAACCTCCAATCAAGGTCTCTTGGGTGACAGGGAGACACCCAAGGGAGGGGCAGGGGTGCCTCGCCGTGCACATGGGTGCAGTGAGCGAGAGCGGGTGTGAGGGGCAGGGGTGTATGAGGAGAGAGGGGGCCCTGTGCGTAGGCACCCACAGAGAAGAGGGTGGGCGCACCCAGATGCTTCCCTCCAACCCCAGCTGGGTGTCTCTGGGGTCTCTGGGGCTGCGAGGGCCCCCTCCCTGCCGCGGAGGGCGCCCGGGTGCAGCACGTGAGCGGGCCCTGGGCCTCCGGAGAGCAGGGCAGCGCCCGTGCCAGGGCGCCTCCGCCTGTGAGGAATTAGCAGCTAATTAGCGGAAACATTTCCCACATCGTGTGAGCAAGAGGCACCTGCAGCCACACAGCAGGGCCCTGCGGTTCCCAAGTGCCGGAGGGCGGGCAGGCAGCACAGACACGGGAGCCGGGGTGTCTGCACCCCCAGACAGCGCCAGCCCCCCCCTCCGTGGGCTCGGGGCAGGCAGACGCTGGTCTCGGGCCCCCGCCCCACCCACCTCCCGTGTCCCACCTGAAAACCCGCAAGGCGGGCCCCGGTCTCGGCGGGAAGGAGCCGCCCGCGTGGCCGAGCTCACGGGCAGACGTCCGCGTGGTGCGGCCCCACACCCCCACTCCTGCGCCCCCGTCCCTGCAGGAGGTCGCCCGGCACGCGTCCTTGTGGGGTCATCTGTCTTTCCCGCAGGGACCGAAGTTCCATGCGGGCAGGAGCGGCGCCCTCTGGTCGTCACCGGCGCGTATCCCGGGGCCCCTGCGCCTGCGGGAGCTCAGGGGGCTACGGTGGAGGCTTCCCTGGCACCCGAGCGATGTCGGCCCTTTCTGCCCCCTCGCCATCCCCCCTCTCTCCACCTCTCCGGGCCGTGGCGGGAAGCCCGCGAGGCCAGGCCCCAGGGGCCCCCGCTGAGGGAGACCCAGCGAGTGACGCCGCTGGCAGCGGCTCCGGCTTATGGGTTTTATTTGCGACCTCAGGGACTCACTCCCGTGTCCCCCGAGGCCCCCGGAGCACAGAGCGGTCTGCGCTGGAGCCAGAGGGGAGAAGCCCGTGAAGGGGAAGGGAACAAGGGGGCAAACGGGAAGATCCCGGGGTCAGGCCCCGTGAACGGGACACGAGCCGTGGAGGGCACAGGCCGGACCCCGGGCACAGCCTCGTCTGCAGCCCCACAGCAGCGGGGCCCCCTGGGTCCCAGGCTTGGCGGCGAGCGTGACGGGGACGGGTCCCCTCGCCCTCTTTCTAACTGGGGTGCTCAGAGGGCTTCCCCCTGGGGACCTTTCCAGAGGGACTGCTTGAAGCAGAGCTGGTGGCCATGGCCCAGGGGCCAAATCGCCCCCATTGGGCTTTATAAATAAAGCTTTATTAACCCGCAGCTCGGCCCTTTCATTCCCGCCCCAGCTGCGTGGCTCTGGCAGGACCCGACAGGACTGCGCCTCTGCGTGCGGAAGCCGCTGCCGCTGGTCTGGAGGGAACAAGGGCCTCAGCAGCAGAGCCGGGCCTTGTGGCACCAGCACGGAAGGTAGGTCAATGGTCATAACAGTGACGGGTCCCTCTGCCCTCCTCGCCAGGGCTCACCCAGGCCTGTGACCACCGGGCCTCCTGCTGGCTGGCCACTGCCTCAGCATCTCCCCCCCTTGCTCAGGGTCCAGGGGCCGAGAAGCAGAGAAGGTGACGCAGGGGCCTCGCTGAGCTGCAGCGTGAACATGGGCCCCTGCAGGCTGAGGCGCACGCGAGCTTCCATGGGGGACGGCGAGCCCTGGAACGCTCCAGGGAGCCCCGAACTCTGTGTGTTCATTCTGAGCCATCACCCCTAGAGGCAGGCGCGACCCTTCAGCTCCAGTTCACGCTGAGCAAGTGCAGACGGAGGCGGGAGCTGGTGAGCAGCAGATCAGCCTTGGAGCCGGGGTCTCTGGGATCAGCCTCACTAGCCTGGCACAGCCCCAGCGTCGCCCCGACCTGGTGCCTCGTGGGCGAAGACAGTGGGGAAAATGCTGCCCATAATGCAGCTTCCCCGCAGACCCCCACCATCTGTGATCCCAGCGGGGACTGGGCAGTCCCGCCATGGGTCCCCTCCAGCAGCTTGGCCAGCTTCTCCTCCCCCTGCATCGGGCAAGCTGACTCCACCCCCCTGTGCCCTGCACAGAAGCTGTGCAGTGGGGTCCCACATGAGGGCAGTGGCTGGACGTTCTCCTGCTAAGTGGTGTTAATTACAATTTATTTAGGAACAGAGACACCTTCCCCCCAGTGTCTGGGAGCCATTAGCAGTCTCTAAGCTCTTAGTGGAGGCTGGGCTGGAACATTCCAGGGGCCTCAGGTCCCCTCCCCACAAGGACAAGGGAACATGCCCCACCCCCACTCCCATGGCCACCCACGCCTCTGACAACGGCGGAAAAATCAAGACATTCTCCAAGTGGTGTCTTTTCCTCCATGTGTTATGGAGAAAACAGCACATTCAACAGCAAGGTCCATCTGTTTCTATCAAGCCCCAGGTTCTGCCAATGGCCGCGGGCCTGCCAGCCCAGCGCCCCACTCCCCGGTGGAGACCAGCCCCGGCCATAAGGCAGGTGGGTCTGAAATGCTGCCTGGAGTTTGGCACCAGGAACGAAACGTGAAGACTGCAGGGCGGCCCTCGTGCCCACCCCTGCTGCCCCTCAGCCACTGGACGGAGCCGGACGCGTCTGTGTGGGTCGAGGCCCACTCGGAGAGCAGCTCTGGCAAGAAGCCCAAAGACATTGCAGGAGCTGGAAGCGGCTGGTGGAGACAGCCTCCCCGAGCTCGCACACGACGGAGGAGGGCGAGGGTTCAGAGCGGCGGGGGACGGCCGCACCCAGGCCTGCTGTGCAGGAGCGGACGGACAGCACGGCCGCACGCGGAGCCATACCTAGCTGCGAGGTGAGGCTCGTGTGAGGTCAGCCGAAGCTTAAGGACCAGCAATGTCGCGTCGAAGTGTCCGCACACCGTAGCATCTTTCAGAGGAATTAAACGCACGTCAAAGGCTGGGAAATTCTGCTCCAACAATTTGCATTTTGAAAACGTGTCCCCTATTCATTTTGCTTGGACCAGCGCACTCTGCGATGAGGCACCGGCTAGTGAGGGCTGAGGCTTCACGGCCCGAGGCCCTGTGGCCACGGCTGGGCTCCCGGCGCCAAGCCTGCTGCCCACGCAGCTGGTGCGGGAATGAAAGGGCCGAGCTGCGGGTTAATAAAGCTTTATTTATAAAGTCCAATGGGGGCGATTTGGCCCCTGGGCCATGGTCCACCAGCTCTGCTTCAAGCAGTCCCTCTGGAAAGGTCCCCAGGGGGAAGCCCTCTGAGCACCCCAGTTAGAAAGAGGGCGAGGGGACCCTTCCCCGCCACGCTCGCTGCCAAGGCCCGGGACCCAGGAGGGCCCCACGGTGCTGTGGGGCTGCAGACGAGACCCCGCTGCAGAGAACAGCCCCGCAGCGCCTCACGCAGCTGACCCTGACGATTCCACTCTGGTCAACCCCACAGAACGGCAGCCGTGTCCGGGGGGCGTGCACTCGGGCAGCCTCCTTCTCCCTGCTGGCCCCGGAGTGGGAGGGGCGAGCGTCCCGGGCGACGGCCGGGGAGCAGACGCGGCGCCACGGAGCCCACGCAGCCGGAGGAAGCGGGTTCTGATCCGGGCCACGCGGCGGAAGCTTGAAACCCGCTCCGTGAAATCGCCCAGCGCCCCCGGCCCCCCACAGACACGCACGGTCAGATTCTGCTTCTAAGGATCCAGCACCTGACTCTAGCAGAGTAGCGTCGCCCCAGGGAGAGAAATAAAAGGCAGGAAATTCCCTTGAAAAAAATGCCACCAACAACCGGAGGAGATGGGGGGCCCGGCCTGCAGCCCCAGCCGCGGCCCGGGCCCTCAGCCGCTTCTTCGCCCGGTGTGAGCAGGGCCGCGAAGGGACTGATGTTTCAAAAACCTCCCGCAACTGGACCCTTGGGCACATTATCTTCGCGAGACCTGCGGGTCTTCTCTGGGCAGGGATGGCCCTCGCGGGCCCCAGCCTGGGAAGCGGGAAGGCCTCTGACCACCGAGCACCCGCAGGTGCCCCCACGGAGACCCCGCGACATGCTGGCATCCTCGACACTCGCGGCGCCTCTCGGCTTCTTCCCCCAGGACGAATTTGTTGGCTTGGATTGAACCCTCTGGGTATCGGGGGACGGGCACATGGCACGGGCGGCTCCGGGTTTCAGCCGCCCCCGCTGCGGGACACACCCTCGCTGACACTCCAGGACGCGCCCCTGACCTGGCGGCGGGGCATGCCGCGATGACCTCGTCACGCCGTCGCTCCAGGCTTCCAGGTTTCCAAAAACACACGGGTTAAGCAATCCTGGCTGAGAATCACTTCACGCTGGAGTCGAAAGTTACCCTGGACATTAACTAGAAAGCAACTGCGGCGAAGGAAGAAACTGTCCGGCCGGCCACGACTCCCCATGGAGGGGGCGACCTCCAGCAGCTCCGTCTAGGGAAGCTGACAACCCAGCCCCGCCCGAGCTGCGGGGGCAGAGGGGTGTGAGCAGGATCCGGGGGCAGGTGTCTGCTGGATCGTCCACAGGCCCGGCTGTGTGCGACCCTGAGGGTTCGTCTCAGATGTGGACCCCAAGTTTCTGCAGAGTTTTTCTTAGACTTCGGGTGGCCAGAAAATTAGCCCTCGGGAGGGATCCCAAAGCTCCATGTTAGCAACAGAATTCTTGCTACTCACATCATGTCTCCTTATTAAGGCCCCAAAGGAAGGGACGGGCCTACTCTTTCAGCTCAGGTCAAAGAGGCAAAGCGCAGAGCTGAGGCGCCTCCTGGATCTCAGAGCCCCTCGCGGTGCCTGCCGGGCCTCCTGCGAGGACGTCCAGGCCGCAGAACATGGGCCGTGACAGCGCCTCCTCTTTGGGGCTGTGGTGGCGCCCAGGGGACACTCTCAGCACCGAGCCTCGGGGGGAAAGAAAGGTGAGCCGGTGCGTGGGTCCCGTGGAAGGTGGAGCAACCTGGGCAGTGCCAGCCTTGCCCAGGGACACGGGGGAGACCCCACTGTGCTTACCCCTCCCCACGCACGCGCCTCCACGATGGCCTCCATCAAAGCTTCAATTAAAAAGTTAGCAGCTTTTTCATTATCCCGCCCAGAAGGATCCACTGAATAAATCCTCCCGGGCCTCTTTCAGTTTTTATGAGAACAAAAAACACTGCCTGGATGTGCATTTATGATGGAAACAAAATGAGCTTGGGATAAAGCAAGGCTCCGGATCAGCTGAGCTCTGCCTGCCTCGTGAGCACAATAAACTTCGATTGCATTGTGTCCATCCATTCTCCACCCACCCACCCACCCACCCATCCCGCCTCCTCCCCACCAGGCAGCACGGGGTGCAGGGCAGACACCCAGAGTCAGAACATTTGGGTAGGGGCATCTCAGAGGGAGGGGAGCTGGAGGACGGGTCACGGCCAGGCCCCAGGAGCTGGACACACTCTAGCCTGGACCCACTGCTTTGGCCCAAAGGCTACTTGTGGTCTTGGCTCTGCTGCCCAGCAGTGTCCAGCGTGTGGAGACATCGGGGCATTTGGGAAGTGAGTGAGTCCATCCCGCCAGGGGAAACGTGGACGACGCCGGGGGTCCCCAACTGTTTGTCTGTTTTCAGGTGGCAACATCTGCCCAGGACGTTTTTCCTCCAATAGTCAACACTCGGGGGCAGGCCGCGTGGACCCAGCCGTGAACCCCTCTATATCATTTATTAAAGAAGAAATAACGTGAGTCTTTCCCACCCGCGGACAGACTCGTGGAAGAGCGGCCTATCCTGAGAGTCCCGGGGCCTGGACGCAGCACCGGACAGGGCTCAGCACAGTGGCAGCGACGAAGGGTGGGGGGTTGAAACCCACGTGCAGAGACATCCCGAGGCGGGTGGGCTTGGTCCAGCAGACAGGGGGGCTCAGCGTCAAAAATCAGTCAGCAAAAACTTTGCCAGCTGAGTAAGAGGGAAAATCACCCATTTCAATAAACACAGAGCTGGCGCTCGGCGCAACACACCCCGCATTTATGATTAACAACCGTTAGCTCATTGGGAATAGAAGGAACTTTCTTAGGCTCAGAAAGGTATATAGAAAAAATCTATTAGAAACTCATAGTGATGAAATATCGAGAGTTTTCCCGCTGAGACTGGGGATGAGACAAGGTGTCTTTGTCTAAAATTATACTAAAGGTTTTCACCAGTACGGCAAGGATCAGCAAGTTGGAGAACTGGATAAGAAGAAATGAAGTTCTTTTTTCCCCCTAGAGAAATGTTTTTAGAAAATCCAAAAGAATTGCTAGAACTATCAATAGAACAAATTAATTTGGCAAGCTTCTTATATAGTTGTTCCATAGACAAAAATAAACTGCATTTCTATATGCCAGAATCAAAGATTCAGAAAAGGGTATTTAAACAATGAGACCATTTTAAAAGTCATCAAAAAACCCACAACACACCTCAAAATAACCCCAGGGAGAGATGGGCATGCAACCTCTAACCGGAAAGGATTGTTGAGAGCAAAGAAATCGAGCCACAGTGGCAGGTGCCCTGCTCGTAGATGAGGAAGCTGGAGGCTTTCATGATACCATTTCTTCCCAAAATGACCCTGGGACTCAAATTAAAACAGTAACATATCCCCGTGTGTGTGTGTGTGTGTGCGTGTGTGTGTGTGTGTGGAATTATTTATGACTTTCATATGGACATGAATAGGACTGAATGGCTGAGATAATCTCGAAGAACACGCGCCGTGAGGGAGTTACACGCGCCCGCCCTGACTGGTTATAAATCCACAATAGGGATGACAACGTGCTCTCCACGCAAGGACAGAGACCCCGAAACAGTATGTGCGGGGCAGGCAGAGACCACCCAGACCCAGTGCCTGATTAGGAGCAGGGACGCAGCCGTGCAGTGGGACAGGCCAGCCCTTGCCACGAATGGGGCTGAGCCTCCGGCTATCCGTCGGAAACACTGATCGTGAGTCCTCCCTCGCCCCAAGTCAAAATCGATCCTGACTTCTAAATGTCAGGATAAAACAATAAAACTAATAGAAAACATAGAAGAATATTTTCGTGGTTTCGAGATAAGCAAATATTCCTTAAACAAGACACACAAAGGGAAACATGAGAAATATCTCAATATTTAAATGGAGATTAAATATTTCTTTTCATCAAAAGATACCATCAAGTGAATGAAAAGTCAAGTCACAGTGGGAAATGTGTACGATACGGGTCTCCCCGCAAACACTCGTGCCAAAGACATGCTCATTCATTCGGTGCTTTGCACGCTTGGGAGTCTGGCATATTTTTTTTTTAAAGATTTATTTATTTATTCATACAAGCACTGGGGACAGTCAGATGCACAGGAGGGTGAGAGAATTCACCAGAGCCAGAGCGGGGAGCAGAGCAGGCAGACTGACGAAATACGCTGCTGAGGGGAGCAGTGGGCGGCAGGAGAGGTCTGTGGACCATGTGGGACCCTCACCCGTTGGCCGGGGATCGAACCGGCGCTGCAGAGGCTGCGGGCAGCTTCGCAGCCCAGCGCTCAACCGCTGCGCCACAGGGAAGGGCCGAGTCTGGCGTTTTTATGGGAGTGCTGCCTGTCAATAAAATGTTCCTGATTTTTTTATATTAAAAAAACTTGTCTTCTGACTGTCCATGCTGTGCAGGAAAGGAAGACGCGGCCAAGAAGCCATTTAAATGTTAAAATGTAAATAGGAAAACAAATGTGATGGAAATGTCTGTGGGTCTCTGCTTCCCCAGCTCCAAGGCAGTCAGGAGCCTCGAGGCCCCAGGGGGACTTACTCCCCTGCGCCCATCTGGCCTGCGAGCTGGAAGCCAAGCCCTAGACCCCACCCTGGGAAAGCGGCACTCCCCGCTGTGCTGCAGGGCAGCTTCCGCGCTGTTGCAGCGACCCGCCACGCTCAATGTAATGCTTTGCCATCAAAAGAGAACGTGTCTCCCAGCGTGACTGAGTGGCCAGGGCCACGTGGGCACCAGGTGCCTGTGGTCTGGGCTCACCAGCAGTGCTGACAGGGCCTCCGCTGGGGCTGGGCTGGGGAGCCAGGGCCTGGGGGCACAGCCGTCTGTGCTGCCACTCCTGGCCAAGGTGCTTCTGACCACAGGCCGTGGGATTTCTGTGGTGGCCAGAGGGGGCATCACTGTGGGGTGCAATTTGATGACCCATCCCACCGCCACCCTCAAGGAGCAGCATTCACCTGATGAAGCACAGGTGTGTCCGCGGAGCAGCAGCAATCCCCCAGGTTGGGAAGTTCTTGCTCAAGGGGACCAGGCAAAATGCCAGGGCACTGAGGGGGCTCCAGTGCCTGGGGAGCCTGTCTGCTTGTGGCCAGCCATGCCCACCTGGCCACCTTCCTCCCGCCACTGAGCGGGAGGACAGGAAGCTGCTGGCTGGTGAGGGGCAAGGCCCTGGCAGCCAACTGGGGCGGAACCCTAAGCAGAGGTCTGGGAAGAGCCCTTGGGGGCGCTCCTGGGCACGTGAAGACAGACTCAGTTGAGGTCCCAGTACGATGCAGGAAACAGAGGAAAAACTAAGACGGAGTGAAAATGAAACTCTTTAAGCTTAATAGAAATAGAAGCATTAGGGCCTCCCTAGTGGCGCAAGGGGTTAAGATGCAACCTATGAAGCTGTCTGCAGCCACTGCAGCACAAGTTCAATCCCCGGGCAGGGAGCTACCCACAGGGTGCAGCAGACCTCTCCTGCCTCCCTGCTGCTCCCCTCAGCAGTGTATTTCAGTCAGTCTGCCTGTTCTGCTCCCCACTCTGTCTCTGGTGGATCCTCTCACCACCCCCCCCCCACACACACACCTTTGGCCAGTACCCCAGTTCTTGTGTGCATAAATAAATAAATCTTTAAAAAAAAATAAATGGCAGCATTCAAGAACAAAGGAGTGGGTTAATCTAAAGAGTTTAATTCAAAATCCATGCAGAACACCTGACGGTGACCGCTGGGCCACAGTCACAATAAATCACAGAGGGCGAAATCTTTAATACACAGAGACCACATCAAAAGCGACAAGGAAAACAAAGGCTTACCCTTCCTCCACTCCCAGTTGACAAGTGTACAGGAGACTTGGTCTCTTGAAGAAAAAAAGTAAACAGCAAAAATACGAAAAGAAAATTCAGTTCCACAAGCTGTCCAAAAGAAGTAAATTAAATAATGAGCTTCCATTTTTGCCAAGCTGGTATTTGCTAGCTGCTCATCATATCGGAGGATTTGGAAAGACGAGAGGGTTGCAGATGGTGGTGTAAATTGATACTGTCTCCCTGAGAAGCAGCTTGGCAGTGTGTGAGAAGAGCTTTCAAAGTTTGTAGCCCTTGAACAGGCACAGATCTCTCAAGAAGGAGGTAAACACAAAGCTCTCTCTGCACGAGGGAAACCCCACCCGCCCCAGCAGCAGGGGATGTGAACGGTGGACGAGGAAGGACAGAACTTCACTCCTCCGTGGAAATCGTGTGCTTGAAAACATTGACTGACAGTGAAAAATTTCAAGACACAACGCTATATTTAAAAGCAGGATGTGTAATTATAGCTGCGATGACATCAGTATTATAACGTGTATATCTGTGTGTACATTAAAAAAGATGAACAGCATGCAAATATTTGCAGCCATGCACTGGGGGCGATGTGATTTCATGCGATTTTCATTTGATTTGTATGTTCCCGATGTCATCAGTGGGCTTGTGGAGACTGACTTTGAGCAAATGATTCAGGTGATGTTTTCCTAGTAAGTTAGCAGCCGTCACTCAGTTAACAAAATAGGAAAATGAAAATATCAATCGCAATAGCTTCCTTTCGAAAGCGGCTGGGTTATTTTTCTCATCAACACTATAACAAAACGTCGGGGGAAAAAGACGTGGTAGGGGCAGCTGTAGCCAGGAGCATCCATTCGGATGCAGAGGGGGAACTCCCATGTTCTCCTCCAGGCTTTTCTGAAGGTGGAGCGCTTGACGGGGCCTCGGCCTCGTAGGGAGTGCAGGGCCCTTGGGGCTGGAGGAGTCTCAGGGAAAGGGAAGGCTGCCCCGTGGCATGGGCGCGAGGGTTCGGGGAAGCGATGGCAAGAGAGGGAGCAGGGCAGATGGGAGCTGACCCTGGCGGGACTGCGTCTCCCAGACAAAGGCTAGCAAGGATGAGACGATGCAGCTGGGAATTAGGAGCTGCCCGCTGGCACATTTGTCCAACTGGCAGAGCCAAAGGTGCAAGAGAAAGGGCGAAGTATTTCAGCAGCCTCGCAGGAGCTGAAACAGAATCGAGCGGCTGTTGGAGACGGGGTAGGAGCGGGTCTGCACACGGGGCAGGCTGGCAAACTCGGCTGCTCCTGTGCCCACCGTGCTGGCTGGGCTGATGCCTTCGGCCCCATCCAGACCCTGAGGCCGTCTCCCGAAGGACAAACCAAGCCCCCCAAAATCAGGGCCAGCCACGACTCAGGGGGACCCCTCCCACCTCACATCGCACATCTGCCCCTCCTCCCCCCGAGCGCCACCGAGAGCTGAAGAGAACCAAGGGGAAAACTGTTTTAGAGATGAAGAGTCTCCGAGCTCACTTGTTGGAAAACGACGGACCCGAATCTGTGATGTTCCCTAAGAAGTGGGCAGCACCCCGTCAGGAAAATGAAAATACCAACTGCAACAGCAAACACGAACACACAGAAAAGAAACTCACGAGAAATTGTCGGACTCCTCAGGGGAAACTGTAAATTTAAACAGAAAGTAATACTCGCTTTTTAAAGCATCTCAAGTAACGGCGATAGAGACCAGAGTCTTGAATGAACAACTTAACTTGGTAAGGAGACTGATTCTCCAAATCACTTTATCAACCACATGTAATTCTAGCTGTGTGATGTAATCTAAGTTGATTATAACCTGATTATATTGCTATTCGTTTTTTTCTCTAAAGATGTATTTATTTATGCAAGAGCTGGGGGACAGGTCAGAGGTGCGGGGGATGAGAGGATTCACCAGAGACAGAGTGGGGAGCAGAACAGGCAGACAGATGGAAAGCACTGCTGAGGGGAGCAGCGGGGAGACAGGAGAGGTCTGCTGCGCCATGTGGGTAGCTCCCTGGCAGGCCGGGGATCAAACTCGTGCTGCAGAGGCTGCGATTGCGTCATAGTGTGATGCTTAACCCCTTGCGCCATCAGGGAGGCCCTATATTGCTCTTCTTCCTATAGAATACATGTGACAGAAAACTAGAATGCGAGGAGCCTCATATTAAAATAGATAACAAATAAATGTAATAATACATCATTACATCTTAATTTTAATTGCAATTAAAAATATATATAAGTATAAAGGAAGCTGGGTATTAAAATATATAATAAAACTAAAGTTATTAAGAGGACAGAGTAAGGTAAATAAAAGAAAAAGGGGAACTTAGTATAAATATAAAAAGGGGGTATATGATAAAATTAGCATCTCAAACCAATAGCAAAAATGGACAATTCCGAGGTTGGCACTCAGTGTCTGAACTTACTCAGGTCAGGACATTACACCTCACGTGCAAACAGTGAAGTTTAAATATAAAGAAAAGGGGGCCTCCTTGGCGGCGCAAGGGATTGAGAAGCAACCTATGAAGCTGTCCGCAGCCTATGGGCCGTCTGCAGCCTCTGCAGCCCACATTTGATCCCCCGGCCGGCCGGGGAGATACCCACATGGCACGGCAGACCCCTCCTATCTCGCCCGCTGCTCCCCTCAGCAGTGGATTTCAGTCAGTCCTCCTGTTCTGTTCCCCACTCTGTCTCTGGTGAATCCTCTCACCCCCTGCACCTCTGGCCTGTACCCCAGCTCTTGTATGCATGGATATATAAATCTTTAAAAAATAAAGAAAGAAAAGAAACCTAGAAAAGAACTAGAAGAAAATAACGAGTAGCTATTTATCTGAGATGGAGAGACTGTACCTATAAAAGCGGCTAACAAAGCCTTTAGGTCAACAGTACTAGTGCACTTGATCTAAGGATTTGTAAAATAATGTCGAAGAAACACAACACACACCATTAAAAAGACAACAGCCACCGCAAATGTCCCCAAACCACTGGACAGGAGACCTCCACCGGCAAGGAGACAAGAGTACAGCTGAGACCCCACAGCCACGTCCACGGGGGCATGGAAAGAGGAGCCGCGTGGTGCTTTGCTGTCCATCTTTGTCTTGCTTTGCTCAGCGCCGCGCCAGCTCCGGCGCCCAGACGCGCGAAAGCCTTGAAAGTGTTCAGGCCTTTTAAACTGACAAATCTTACTTCTAAAGAGGGAGCCTCGGGAAAGGAGTGAAGAGGAGCGAGCCTGAAGGGGTCTAACTTAACTGTTCAGACAATGGAATAACTCCTGCTATTAAATATCGGGTTTTCAAAGAAATCTTTTAAAAATGAGAAATTGCTGGTGTGGGTGTGAAATGGAAAAATTAGGTTCCAAAGCTAAATATAAAGTTTGCTTTAAAATAGGCGGCCTATGAATGTTAATCCTGTGTCTATATGCGCAGACACATGTAATCAACTCGCTCTCGTTCAGCCAGTTGGGCATCTTCTCCGGGGCAGACACTGGAGAGAATGAACAAGGCATAAAAGGGGGGTCCCTGGGTGGAGTTTACTGCCTAACGAGATCGCTCCTCCCTCTCTCTCTCTCTCTCTCTCTCTCTCACACACACACACACACACACCCCACACATGCACGCATGGCCAAAATGGATCAACATGGAATGATATCCAGAGGAACTTGGGTAATAATCATTTTCTTTCTTACACTAAGAAAATGTTTCCACCCGACCTACGTCTTATTTTCAATATTGGGAAGGAGACGGGGTAAGAACCTCAGCCCCCCTGCCTGGGACACAGCCCTTCTCCCACCCCGCGCCCAGGGCCCCGCCCGCGCGTGAGCCAAGCCATGTTCCCCCGGATTCACCGCGCGCCACTCCCTCCCCTGCCCCCGCAGAGCCCCCCTGCTGAAAGCCAGAGCGGGTGAGGAGAAAGATGAGACAATGATCCGCCCACTACATTTGAAAAATCGAAATGACCTTTCAAAAGCCTTAGACTTAAAATAAATGCATGACTCAGGAACAAGTGATCCCCGGTGAGTAACTGTCGCCACAAAAATACCTCCGCACCGTCCCCAGTGGTAGATAATTCACCGCACAAAGAGGCCGCTTGTGCACACACGTCCTGCCCAGAAGTGGAGGTGACTGTGGTGACCTGCGGGGCTGCTGACGGCTGCGGTGCTGGCGGGGTCTGTCCGGAGGGGACAGGGCGGTGGAGCCCACAGGTGCCTCCGGAGCTGCGCAGGCGGGAGAGGGCCGAGGGGCGGCACGAGAGAGCTCTGGGACGTGGGTTCTATTGATATGTGTGTCTAGAATGACCGACGGGCCTCGGGGGTTGGGGGGATCTGGACTGGTGTCCAGTGAAGATGCAGGAAAACACCAGCCCCACCCCCAGCTGCCCAAGACCACACACCACGCTGAGGTCGGACCTTCCCGGCGGGACTACGAGATGCCGGCGCAGATGCCCAGATTGCCCAGCGCGTCCCCTGCCCGCCTGCGGGCAGCGCCGTCCTGGCTGAGCAGGTGCCCCTCGCTCTGCAGGGGGAGCAAACTCAGTCCGGGGAGCAAGACCGGAGCTTGAGAAGGACAAGGACGGTTTTGAGTTGTGCAGACTCCTTTCCGCGAGGGGCCTCTCGGGAGGCCGAGGGGGAGGCAGAGCGGATGCAGGGGCGGGGGAGGGGGGGCGAGGGAGGAGATGAGGCCGGCGGGCTGCGGGCCGGCTGGAGTCCAGGCGTCTGGGTCTCGGGCCATGGGGTCCTCTGGCGATGTCCAGAGCAAGGAGGCGCCGTGTAAAATCTAACCATGTTGAAAACACATTCCAAAAAGAGTCTGCGTAGCAGAGGCTGGAAGCAGCCAAGACGCCCACTGACAGGTACGTGGAAACCGCTGCGTCCCTCCAGGGGAGATCACCTGGGATGACAGGGAGCCACATCCGAGCGCGTGAAAGGCGCTGCCGAGATGCGGCACACGCGGGGGCCGGCGCGGCCTGTGGCTGGACTCCGCTCAGCCAAGCTGCCTCCTCGGATCCCAGCTCTGACGTCCCGGGAAAGACAAACTTCAGCGACGGCGAGAGGGTAAGAGGTTGCTGGGGGCCAGAGAGAGGGCTGCAGGGGGAGGGCAAGATGAGGGGAGCCCGAGAACCCCTGGAACGGAGGACACGTGACACCAGGCACTCGTCCAAACCCACAGCGTGGACACGCCGCGTGTGCGCTGGGGCCCGCCCTCAGCGAGGACCCCCGCACCGAGGCGCGCGCTGTGACAGAGCACGGGCTCGCGCACCGCCAGAGAGAGCAGAGCCTGGGGGGAGCTGCTCGGGGACTCGGCTGCCCCAACAGTTTTCTGTCACCCTAAAACTGCTCTGAAAACACACAGTCTATTTGACAGTAAGAGTTGCTGCTGCCAGGGTCCTGCGGTCCTGTTGCCCTCTGGTCATTCCCAGCCTGCTGCGGCCTGCCCGCCGCCGGGGGGCCCTGTCGTGGAGAAGCAGACGGGGGTGCAGGGACACACACGGCAGGTACCAGACGTTTCCGCGCGGGCCCGGTGCCGCCGGCTGGATGTCTGAGCGCCCGGTTCTGCCGCCTCTTAGGTCTCAGAGCCCTGTTTTATGTTTCTCTGTAGAACAAAATCAAGTGGACCAGAGGAGGGCACGAGGCTCCCGGCCTGCTGCTCGGCACCCAAGGGCTCTGACTCAACTCCGGCAGGAAGACAAACGTTCACAACCATGTACCGTCCCAAATGTGATCACGGGGTTAGAGGGTGACACTGTTTCCCATCAGACTTGGAAACGTGTGTTACAGATGCACAGAAATACGCGTGTCGGGTGCACCCAAGCCTGGGGAAGGGCGGCCCTGCACCCAGCACCTGGACCCCCCCATCTCCTCACATGCATCCCCCACCATCTCCCTCCGGGATGCCAGGGCTTTAGTTTGCAGCAAACGGAGACATGATAGCATCTCAGCTATAAATATGACTTGAATTTCAGTCAAGATGACTTGTATTCCAGTACTCGTCGCGTTGACACATCTTTCAGAATTTTCAATAACCTGGCTTGGTCACAGCTTCCCTACTACTCTCTGCGTGACTATAAACTGGCAGGATCTTTGCAGACCAGACTTAAAACACACATAGCATTTGGTGCAGCAACTGCAATCATCAGAAAAGAGGTTACACAGGCACCGGAAGTGGACGCGCAGGTTCACAGTGGAGCTGATTTTATCGACAAATGGATCCCCCAACAAGGCACCAGGAAGGGCCGTGTTATGTTACATGTGCTCCTCAGACCAGAAGGAAGCCCTGGAACCACGGAGCACGCCTGATATTCTGATATGAAATGATCTGCATGAAACAGTGCAAAGCAGAGGCACCAGCAGCGTGCACAGACAGCCAGTCAGTGTGAAGACACGCAGGCACGGCCTGACCTCTTGCAGCCGGGAGCCACAGAGAAACTCATAACAGAGGCGGCCTCGGGAGGAGGACTGGACCAGCAGAAGACAGGAGTAGGAGGGAGACTCTTCAATGTCCAATGAAAGTGATGGTGATGATAACAGCATCGATGGCGTCCCTTTTCATGGGGCTGAACTGTTTTACCCTATGGATGTATCATCTGTTCAAATATTTTTTAAATAAATGTAAGAAGGAAGGAGGGAAAAAGAAAAACATTTGCCAGCCCAGACGCAATATCCAGCCCCTAAGGAGATTTGAAATGAATCATAACAGAGAGGAGACGGGACTCAACGAAACCAGCAGCCTTCTTTGTGTGGCATGAAGAGCAACGCCTGGGAGCAGGGATGGGCGCTTTGAACCACCTTTCCTGAAGCTCTTGGCCCTGAATCTGGGGAGTTCCATTGGGATCCCAGCCCAAGATTAAGGAAAAAACAACACACAGAAGCGTTGAGGTCTCCTGGCACCCCCCCTCGCCCAGCCCCGTGGCCTGGAAACAGACAGAGTCACCGCCAATGTGCTCCATGCTCCGGCCTCCCCTGGCCTGGCTGAGGCGGCCCCCTGTCCCTCGGGTGGTCTTGGTCAGTAACAACTCAGTGACATCCCTTTCCATTTAATACTCCAGCAATTGGCTGATGTTTGTACAGCTCAGAAATGACCTTTGGGCTTAATTTGGCGTTGGGAGTTGGGGGATGAGGAAGACCACGTGGGCAAAACCATGTTTCTGAACCAGTTGCTACATCTGGGGGCTCAGATGAGCCGGGGCGGGCGGGGTGACTTCTGGGCAGAGAGGACGTGACAGGAGGAGCCAGCACCACGGACAGCTCCAAGGACCGGCCTCGCGGGCTCCGGGGCTCATTGACACTTTCTCCAGGAGAAAAGAAAAAGTCAAACCCGACCTCGAACTCGAGCCTCCAGCCGTCCAGGCTTTCCCTGCCCCTCTAAGCTCCACCCCAAGCAAACACCTAATTAAATTTTTTTTCCTCTTATTTCTCTGAACAATACACACGCTTGACATCACAGCAGGACTATCAACCACACGCACACCGGGGCTGGGCCTGTCTCTCCAGTCCAGTCCTTGGAGTGTGAGCACACACTCACTTGCACGCATGCTTGCCCACACCCTCTCCCCTTTGACCTTGGCCCACCCGCCACCCCTCTCACGCTCACAGGGATGTGCCACGCTGCCCAGCTGGAGCCGAGGGACCAACCTGCGCTCTGTGTCTTGTGACTCGCTGTGTCATGGAAGTGCAGGCCGGGGCCTGGGCGTCCCACAGTAAGTCAGGCCCCTCTGATCTGCGTGGCCCCTCGCCGATGGCCAAGCCGGTCACTTCCAGTTGTCCTTTATCACACACAAACCCCACCCCCTGCACGTGCCTCCTGGTCCGCTTCTACTTGCCTGGAAATAGGCACAGGGTGTTCGCACATCGCCAGCTTACTTGATGCTGCCACACCGGCTCTCCAAGACGCCTGCACGCGTCCATGGCTGAAATGGATGCGAGCTGTTTCCACACCTTCGCCAGCTCTTGGTGTTGCTGCCCTTTAAAACATTTTTGTCTGGCTCCTGGACACAAAAGCCTTTTCTTTTTCTTCCTGTATTCCTTCTAACCTCCCCCCTCCTTCTTAGCCTGTGACCTCCTGGGGCACCAGGCGTGAGGCTCATGGGTCACCACCAGCAATAGCCTCTACGCGAGGCCGGGGGAGGCTGGGGGTCCTGCCACTGCAGCCCGCGGGTCCAGCCTTCCAGGAGCAGCCAGCGGCACGGGGGGCATGGAGGCTGCCCACCAGGCACGCCTGTGCCGACATTCTTCACAGACTCCAGGAAGGGGTACTGGCCTCTCGTGTGCACCTGGGGTGATAGACGCCACCTCCCGATGAGCCTCACGAGGCCCGGGTGGGACAAACGGGGACGGATTAGCATCACAGTGGCATGACCTCAGCGCCAGCCTCCTTGCAAATGGCACCTCTGCTCCACCCTGGGACTCCCTTCTGGATTACTGCGGGGGGCTGTCAGCCGGAGCCCTGCGCAGGAGCGTAACACGGTCAGTGTCCCAGAACGGAACCAGGAAAGTAAGAAGGAGGCAACGGGAAGAAGTCGATGATTGCCCTTTGAGGTGCCCCAGAGGTAGACACGGTGTCCCGAGGGGCTGTTCTGAGGCCCATCAACCCCAAGTGGCCAAAGGTTGGCCAGGCCCCCCTTCCGCGGGCCCTGTGGGCATCCCCCATGGCAGCCGCCCAGGACACCAGCAGAGCGAGCCGGCCATGGGGACGGGGCAGGGGCCACCCCTTGGTGTTCACCGCGGTCCTGGGCCATCTCGGCAAGGCCCCAGCTCTGAAGGCCAAACTCCGCTGAGGTCTGCAGAGACTCCCAATGAGGAGAGGCGGCAAGAAATAAGCTTCCCAAGAAGGACCCCCAGCCCACCCACACTCGCCCGCTCAGGAGGGATCCACAGGCCCCAGCCCCTGGATGGGTCAGCCGTGTGAAAGAGTGCCAGGACCCCACGCCCGCCTCTGCCCGTCGTTGCTGCTCTTCAGAGACTCCAGCAAAGCCGTGAAAGAGACCAGCAGCCTACTGTTTGGTGCCAGTTGGGCAGAGTTTGAATCTTTGAGGCAGCGTTGCTGGCCATTTGTGGCATCTCTCGTCAGCCACTCTGCTCCCCAGCGCTGTGGAGACTGAAGTGCGCTCCGCCTGGCCCGCGCAGCCTACTCAGTGCTGGACCAAAGCATGAGCTTTCCACACGGGACCTGGCAGACGGCGGCACTCTGCTTCCTCTCGCCCCATAAACAGAGAACCGTCGATGGTTACAGAAAGGGCTCGTACACCCCCCATCAAAGCAAAACGAGCACCTCCGAGAGGCGGAAACTAGGACCATGCCCTTTTCCAGAGAGAAATTGAGCTCAAGAGGCAACATGAAAAATGCCTGACCCCAAAGTGCCGGGGGCGAGGGGTCCGTGTGGGCAGGCCCGGGGGCGAGGGGTCCGTATGGGCACGCCCCGGGGGCGAGGGGTCCGCGTGGGCACGTGCAGGATGGGCGCGAACAGTGCGCTCCAGCCTCGTTCCAGATGCTGAGTTTACAAATGTCTGAACAGGGACAGGACAGCGAGGGCTTCAGCCAGATGGCGACTGTGCTCACCTCTGGGCGTGGGTTATGGGTGATGCTGTTTTACTGGCACGTGTCTCCACCGTCCGAGGAGCTGTGGGCAATAGGTGAGCGGGTGCAGGGGGTTCTGGCTGGCGGGGGACTGTGCCTGTGCTGCCTGGACCCCGCTGGTAAGGACTCTGCAGAGCCCCCTGGAGGCAGCATCCAGCCCCGTCCCTTTGAGGGTGCCCTGAGCCCCGCCCCACGTCCCGGTCAGTGGCCTCTTCTCCCCTCAGGCTGTTCTGGCTTCCAAGGAGGAGCCAGTGTCTCCTTCATGAGCAGCGAGCGCCAACCTCCGCGCGAGCCCTGTTCTACCCCTGGCCGTGCTATTTCCCAGCAGGCTCTGCTGCGGCGCACGTCAGGCAAGACAGAGGCTCGGGAAGGCCAAAGGCCTCACCCCCAAGTCAAACCACTTGACTGTGGAAGGAGAACTCCAATTCCCTCTCTCGCCCTCCCTTCCTGCTAACGTTGCCCTCAGCCTCTCTTCCCTGCCCCTCGCTTCTTCACACCCGGGGCCTCTAGCACCTTCTCCCTCCTTCTCCCGCCGTGTCTGCAGTGCCTGCTGGTGCTGAGCACCCCAAGCGGGTGGGCGAGGCTCCTGTTTCGCGGCCCCCTCGGTCCAGGAGGGGCGTGCCACGTGCCGCGGGGCTGAGACAAGGCAGAGGGGAGCAGAGCGAGCACCCCCGTGGCTGTGGGCCGGAGGGGCCGCTGGTCCCCGGCGCTGCCTGCCTCCTCACGGCAGGGCAGAGGTCACCCGAGCACAGAGGCCCACGGGTCTGTGTCTCTGCACCCCTAGAGACAAGATACCGCCCCCAGAAGTGACAGCGCCATCAGGATAAACCACCGCAGCCAGCCCCGTGCGGCTGGTTGGCGGGGCAGAAAGGGGCGTGTTTCTCCACCTCTGCCAGCCAGGCCTCTCCGCCCCATTCTGCTCCGCCCCAAGTCCACGCTGGCCCCGACTCCAGCTCGTCGTCCTCGGAGAGCCATTTGGAGCCCAGGGCCTACGAGGCTGTGTGCACACCGTCGCCGCTGCCTCCGTGGGCGGCACGCTTGGCACGAGGAGCCCACGGCCGCGCAGTGACCCTGGCCGAGACCCCGGGCAGCGAGAAAGACGCCCGGGCAGCCAACTCCACACTCGACTGGACGCAGGAACAAGCCCAAGCTAGGTCAGAAGAGCCGCAGGCTGAGCCCGCCCAAGCTGCCAACACAGCTGGACGCACGGCCGGGTGCAGGCCCCGTGCTGGGTTGACAGGGTGACAGCTAACGGGTGACAGCTAATGGGTGACAGCTAACGGGTGACAGGCGCCACCTGAATCTCAGGAGTGCTGAGGTCACCGGTGGGAGCTGGCACGTCCCCTGAGCATCGACGCCAGTGCTGTTTGCCACCCTGACGGGAGAGGCACGAGGACCTCGGAATCCCGGCTCACGCCGATCACGAGCAAATCAAACAGGCCGTCCCGGGGCCTCAGGAACCCAAGCGTTTGCCCGAAATGAAGCAGCAGCCCTCGAAGGAGATCACGTTGGCTCAGATCCCCTCCAAGCCGAACAAGTGATTTTTAAGATTCCCGTAAAGCGGAGGAGGTCGGGGGATGGCCCTCGTGCTGGCTCTGCCGCCCCACAAAGGGGCACCTTCCTCCCCTATAATGCGGGGAAACAGTAGCACCTCCAGACAGCGGGTTGGAGACGACAGGGTCACTCGTGGGGACAGCGAGGGCGCGGCCCAAACCCACTGGCTGCTTCGCCAGCAGCATCCACCACTGTCTGGGGGTCACAGGACCACACTCGCCGCCCGGCCTTCAGCCTCTGGCAGGGGACAGTCCACCGTGACCCTGGGCAACTGCCCAGACGCTATTTATAAGTTGATGCGAACCCAGAGCCGGCGCACAAGGGCACCTCTGGAGCGGAGCCGCGCGTGACCCCCGGGCTCTCACCCAGCTCTGAGGATTGGGATTCCGGTCAGCGGCTCTGTGGGGAAACGTTCGCTGGCCTTTGTTCCTCAGACCGGACTTCACACCACGCTGCCTCGCTGGCCGGGCCTGGGCACTTGGGGGGTCCTGCCCACAAGTTCAAAGGAGCCGCCTCTGTAAAAGAAAGTCCTTCCTGCTGAACAAAGAAGTGGTGTTGGCTACATGGCATGTCGCGCAGGACAAGAGCGCAAAGCTCACATGGAGGTCAGCGCTCGCTGCGGCCCGTCCTCTAAACCCTCACTCCAGAAGGAGCCCTTCGCCTCGCAGGACCCAATGCAGGTCCCGGGGGGCGCCAGGCAACGGGTTGGAGTGGGGTCCCTCCGAGGGAAGGAGGGGGTGAGAGCTGGAGGCTCTAGCTCGGGGTGAGAGGCAGGAATGTGGGTTTTTCACCCCCCCAGACTGAGGGGAGCACTTTGATCAAGGCGCTGCCGGCTCCCGAAGGGACACTCTCCAAGCACCCGTCCAGGTTTAACCCCACGAGCCCCGTGTGGCCTCCATCCTACTCGGGTTACGGGAGATTTACCAGACACGGCGGATCAGCTGACGGTAAGCGATACACAAGAAGAACCAGGAAAAGACTAAACAGGATCGGGATGAGGAGAACAGTTGCTGTTATTGAAACACTGAGCATAGTTATAATAATGAGAACAATGTGGTTTTCTTGCAAAAATAGAAAGATTTCAGTGGGACAAAATGAAAAGGCCAAGCCCAGGCCCTGGGCATCTGGTGCATCCATGAAGAAGGCGGCGGCAGCCAGGGGAACTTGCAGGCACAGCCGCAGGGGCCGTGGCCAGGAGGAGCCTCCCTCCCGTTTCCCGTGAGCCTACGTCCAGGTTCATCAAAGCTTTGAATATAAAAAGTGAAAGCATAAAAAGAGTGAAAGTGGCCCTGGCCTTTCTGACCAAGCCGTGGGATCCAGAAGCCATAAGAGGAAGACGATCTTGATAGTCACCTGCGTAGAAGTGATTTTCTGTGTGACAAAAAGTGGAAAGACGGGCTTCGCGCCGGAGGAGCAGGCCGGGCCCCAGGGCAGCGCATGTGTGGGCTGCAGAAGCAGGACAGAAAAGCCAGCGCAAAACAAGCAGAGTGACCCCCACCCCTCCCCAGGGACCAGCAGGGGATTATTAAGCAAATTTGGGTGGGGGTGGAGGCTGGGGTACCGTCCTAATGAGACTGGAGGCCTAGAAAGATGAATCCTATTACCCAGGAGAAACTCTGCATGGGCCAGCAGAGGGGAGCACGTGGGGGGCTGGGGCTGCAACCTCCCAGAGGAGGCGTGGGAGGGGGTGAGAAGCAGCTGGCTGTTGGGGTGCTCAGGGGTTGGGGGATGCAGGACACAAGCACTGCAGTGACTCAAGGGGGCGGGAACGGTGGGGGGTGGCTGACGCCCGGATTTCTGACCTTAGCAGTCAAGTAGAAAGCAGTGTCGCCCACTGAGAACTCTACAAGAGGATGAGGGACTGCAGCTTTGGGGTCCCATTCTGAGCCTCCATTTCCCCTAGTGTCAAGGGAGGGGTTCAACATATTTTACCCACCAAGCCTGGTCCAGGCAACACACAGCCTCCTAGTATCCAAACAGCAGCTAAGAGGGCACAGAGCCGGGGGACTCAGCCAGACAGCAAGGTGTGCCCCCCAATTCTGAGCAGGTCACAGGGGCACCCCAGAGAAGTCTAAAACTGCTCAGAGAAGTGGGGAAACCACAGGACTCAACGAGCCTGGGCCCTGCTGTCTCTGCCCCAGTCTGCCGGGTGACAAACCACCTTTCCCTCACCAGAGGCGGCCCCTCCCCTGGCCACCCACCCCATGCAGGCCCTTGGGCCCCGCTACTGTGGCAGCCATAAGGCACTGCCAGGGCCCGAGCTCCAGCCTGCTCGGGGGGCCACCCTCAGGCGCCAAGGGCTGCAGGGGAGGGTCCCCCCATGGTCCATGCCCTGGCCCTCCACCCTTGCAATCCCATAAGGCATTTCTCCTGGCACTGACATGAGCTCGCATCCTGCAGAAAAGCTGGCTCTTAAGACGTACATTTAAAAATACCCACCGGGTGGGGTGGGTATATATGGAGAGGATGAAGCAGGCACCTCAGCCCACACAGGATGCAAATATGTGCCTTGAGCAGATCTGCGTTGTCTCCTTTTGGGGGCCTGAGGTATGAGCACCAGATAATAGAAATGAGCGCTCAGACCACGCACGGCGTCACCAGCAGAGCTTCGAGAACAGGACTCGGCCCCACGGGCTCTGCGGCCCCCCAGTTCGCCCCACTTCCCAGTCTTTCCACCACGGAGCTGCCCCCAACTTCACAGTTTGAGGAGAGAATTTCATCATTATTTATTCTCTCAGCGTTCATTCATCCCCGCCCCCACCGTGTTCCCGAACGGAGGGGAGAGGCTTAGGAAAAGGCCTGTGGAGGTTCCAAAAAGACAAAATTAAACAAAAGCCAGAGAGAAAACAAGTGGTGCAGAGGAAATGCGGAGTCTGCAGCTTAAATACACAAGACACAACCCCCGGGGGTGCTGGGCAGAGACTGGGGTCTGACTGCCATGGGGTGCCAGCTGCTGGGGCACCCCAGGGAAGGACAGACACTTTCTGACATTCCCAGAACCCCGAAGGGACACTGTCGGGGTCTCCTGGCCTTCTCTTGTCTGTGGGCTCCTTGGGATCCAAGGCTTGGGGTGAAGAGGAGCAGATCCCGGATGCTGTTCCTCCAGGGATGGGGGAGCCGGTGGCCTGAGTGACCCCAAATTTCCCTCCCATTTCCCCCCGCCCCGACTCTGCCTCCCACGAAGCCCGCGGCTCTTCCACGCGCACACACACCAGCGCAGGGCGGCGGCCGTTCTCGGCGGGCTCGCTTGGGGATCCATCAATCGATGAAAGAAACTTTACACCTCCGCGCTAGGAAGATACCGGAATCACTTTCCAGAAATGTTAAGTGGCCACAAAAGAAACGCAGTGGAAACAAGGCGTCGTGCGTCCACCCGGCAGCCCCCCGCAGACTGCCGGGGCTCCCTGCTGCTCAGGAGGCCTCCGTGGGCGGGGGCGGCACAGCCGGGCCCCCGAGAGCCGCACAGGAAGAGCGCAGGGCAGCGCAGTCAGCTGCCCCAGGACTTGGGGACAGTCAAGCCCTGGTGAGTGACGGGGAGACAGGGGTGCGCGAGGGGCGCCCGGGCACTGGGTGTGGCCCGGCCGGCCGGGAAGGGCAGGTCGCCGGCGCCGGTCACGCCCCACTCCTACCTTAAGGGTGACGGGCGACATGGCTCCTCGGCAGCCAGAGGAGGGGTCCGTTTGCACCAGGCTGGCAGCTCCGTGGCGGGTGCCAAGCCCACGGAGCGGGACGCGCTGGGATAGCACCTGACACCCGGGCCGGGCCGGCTCTGGGGAACGGGACCCGCCGCCTGCTCTGCGAAATGTCAGCTTCAGTGAAGTTCTCGGCGGATACCGAGCACGAGACTGGCCTTCTCCCCAGCGCCACCGCTGTCCTGGCTGTCCTCGCCCTGGCCCAGCGTCTTTATCTAAGTCTCCCCTCTTCCAAGTTTAAAAATCCTTTCCCATCACTGTCGCCACCGGGAGCGAGGCAGGAGCTGGGACAGTCCAGAGCCCGGGGTGGGGTGGCAGGGGTGGAGCTGGGTGCCACGCCGGCTCCGTGGCCTGGACTGCAGGGGCTTGCCCTCAGGGGGATTCTTCCACCTCCCACCCACTCATTCTCCGTGTTCAGGGTCCCCCAGAGCCCGAAAGGACTGTAGGCCGACACAGTGACAGGGGCCCTACTCTCGTGGCGCCAAGCACAGGGGGTGTCGGGGTGCTGCAGGAGGGGGGGCAGCTGCGCAGGAGTGTGGCAGGAAGGCCTCAGCCCCCACCCTTCCTGCACCAAGGGAGCCTGGTCCTCTGGCAAGTTCCCCCAGTAGCCGGCTCCTGCCGTCGGCCCGCAGCAAAAGCAGAGCACACGCAGCGCTCCCGTCCCACAGAGTCGGGGCCGCCGCGCCTGTCCCCAGGCCCTCCACGGGAGCACACCATGCGGGGCCCCGGACCTGCACACCCAAGCAAAGTCTGCAGGAAGCGCATGGCACCCAACTCCCAGCTGCTTCTCTCGGGAGCCAAAACGCTCGCCCGCGTCTCACCCCGCCTCTGAGGGACGCCTGGGACACCCCGGAGAAACCGCAACCAATGAGCAGCCTCAGTAACACCTAGAGGAGGGCGCGTCAGGAAGCAGCTCATTTAGTTTCAGCACGCAGAGCCCGGGGAGGCGCCTCAGGGAGGAGGGAGCTTCTTGGGGGCCCGAAGGCTGTGCCCGCAGGCACCCAGTGACCTCGTGGGACAAAGTCCACCCTCCTCCCCAAGGTCATCCCCCACGTCTGTTCTGGGATAAACAGCCACAGACCCCCTCAGTGTCCTTGCCAAGCCCAGTTTGCTGAAGTCCTTCAGAAAGCACCGCCTCGGGAAGTGAGCCCGGCTTCCAGCCAGCGCCAGGCTGGACCCCAGGCCCCTCCTCTGCACACTCAGCCCAACACCTCCCCAGGGCGCCCACAGGTGAGAGAGTGACCAGGTGACTGCAGGTGGGTCAGCCCCAGCACAGAGTGACAGGAGGTCGGCGCCCCGCCCCCCGACCTTCCAGGGAGCACTGAGGGGCAGCGTGGCCTGGCGCGGCGGCGAGGTCACCCCCTCCCCGCCTGTGGGTTCGGTGTTTCAACAAGGGGCCTGCTGGCTCAGGACCTTGGCGAGAGACCGTGATGCCTCTGAACGAAAGGTTTTCTCCTCATGGTTTGCCTTCTATGACCACCTGATTTCAAAGGCGAGTCGCACTGGTTTTCTACTCAAAGTCACAACAAAATATTTCTTTTTAAAATGAGTTTCGGCAAAACAACAAAACAAACACAACACGTGGATGAAAAGAAAACATGCAGCAAAACGCAGCAAAGGTGGCAGACGAGCAACTGGTCTGCAAGGGCCCAGAAGCAGTTCAGGCTCCGCCTTGGCCGCCTCCTCTCTCCCTCCAGGCTCCCCCAGCAGCTGCCAATCTCCCCCACACATGATGAACACCCCAAACTCAATGTGGCCAAACCCCACTTCTCCCTGCCCCCCACCTGCTCCGCCTGGGGCTCCTGACCACCAGTTCTCAGACAAAACCTGAGAGTCACTGAACCCCCACCCCTGCCCCTGTCCCCCCGCGCTCGCTGTCCACGGGGCCCAGAAGCATGGCCAGCCAGAGGCCGCTCATTGGGGCTGCCGCTTCCCGGGGTGCCTGCACCCCCACAGCCCTGGGCTTCCCCGGGTCCCACGTGGAAACCAGAGTCTCTGAATTTCAAAACTGACCGGCTCCCCACATGCGCAAAGCCCACGTCCTGGCGCCGCCGTCCAGCCTGCCTGGCTGGCTCCCGCTGCCCTGGCCCCTTGCTGCTCTTGGACCCTGGAGCTGGCACCCCCGCCTCGGCAGGGCAGCCCCTCCCTCCCGAAGCACTTCCCCGGCAGCCACAGGTTCCCGTGCTCACCACCCGCGAGTCCTCGCCCAAATGTCACCTTCGCAGCCGCCCACCACACCATTCAGTCCCGCGCCTGCCGCCCACCACACCGCGCCGCGCCCCTCACCTGCCTCCCTGCGCTCCCCAAGGCCAGGGCCCCCCCACACCCTCCCTGGCCATGGCCCAGGGCGGGGCCGTCTGTCCCCACCTCATTCCCACCCTGGCGCCTGGCAGGGCCTGGGCTGCGAGCTGGGAGCGGGACTCGGCACTTGGGGCTGATCAACACTAACCTCGGGCCGGCGTCTCCCCAGGACGCGGCTACACGGCCGCCACCGCCCGCGCCCCTGCCCCCACCCAGCCCACTCGCAACGGCCACCCCTCCGGGCCACCGCTGCCACACGTGCCCTGCACGACCAACCCGCCCCAGGGTCGCGGCTGCAGGCGCCTCGCTGCGCCCCTTCTGTGAGTGTCCCGTCTCCAACTGGAAACCACCGCTTGGAGAAGTCGGGGGTCAGCGGCTTTCCCGCGACAGGCGGACACTGGGGCTCCGCTGGACGCTGTCCTGAGAGGGGGGCCCGGGTGCAGGCGAGTGCCAGGGGGACTGGGTTCACCGTGACGGCCCCTTCTTGGGGCGGATTCAGGCCCGTGCTTGCACTCCGGCCGGAGGCCTGCGGGGTGGCGGGGGGGGGGGGAGCGCACCCCCCGGGCGAAAGGCAAATGGCACAGGGGGGAGGTTGGAGCTCACCGGAGCCCTGGGCTGAGGACAGAACCCTGGGCCCCCTGCTGCTGGGGGTTGGGGGGGGCGGCAGTGCAGGAAGGGTCCCGCCAGGACTTGGGGGGCTGGGGTGAAGGCAGGCTCCGGCCAGGGTCCGGGGCAAGCTACCTAAAGCCCGAGCCTCACTTCCTGCTCTGTGACGTAGGAGCCACCTCCCCACCGGGAGACACCTTCCCCTTTGGGCCCCCAGTCCTCATCCCCCGAAATTATCACCAGGCCCACACCCACCGGGGGAGCAGTACCCGCCTCCCCCACCTAACCCCCAGCGCTGTTGCTACAGAGCCGCCCAACTTTCGCTCCTTTCCAGACCAAGCGGGTCCCTGGCCGTGAGCACGGGCCGCACCAACAGAAATCCTGCCTCTTCCCTGAGCATCCCCGGCACCGGCTCTCTGCCTCGAGCACCTCCCACCCCCAAACCTTCACTGCGCTTCCACCTGCAGCTCCGAAGGGGCAGGCGCCCGGGCACGGGGAGCACCAAGTTCTCGCCCCGCGGAGTGGACCTGCAGGTGGGACCTGCGGTTTCTGGCTGACAAACCCTCTGGGGCCCCGAGGTGGCCCGTCGACCCTGCAAGCCAGCGGGCGGCCGGGCGGCAGCCTGAGGCCTGCGCCCTGCTCCTGGCCGGGGACGCGGGGGCGAGCGGGGGGACGGCTTCTGCACGCGCCTTTTGAAGTTAATTTTGTGACTCTCTTAACTTCCTGCCTGAGTAATGCCAAGGCCATCTGCTCAGGCGAGGACTATTTCTGCCCCACAACACAGATCGCAGAGCACAGTAACCTCTGCAAGGAGAGGGATTCAGCTGCGACATGTCAAGTTATGTCAAGACGCAAGGCAGAAAGGGACCTAAAAATAGCTCAGGAGGCTGCGCAGAGGGGCTCCGGGGCCAGAGAGCAACCGCCTCCTGCAGCCCCCGGGCGGTCCCGGGAGCCCAGACAGGGCCAGCTCTGCCCTTGCCTTGCGCCCGCACACAGACTCCATGGGTGCAAAGCCGGCTCCAGGGCAGGCGGGAGCCAGCAGGTGGCTCCTGAGGATGGCACTTGATAGTTTAAATATAGACTGCGCCGAGTGTACGCGTCACGGCAGCCACCCCAGAGCCCCAGCTACCACATTACATAACAACGTGTGTGTCAAAACCTGGTAAGTCACACGCTGCGGGTTGGTGCTCTCGACAAGGGATTCAGCTACTTGCGATCAAAGCATGAATACCCAGAAAATACCGAAAAAAGTCAGCTGTAGGACCCGCCTGGTGGCGCAGGGGTTAAAGTCTCAGCACTGTGAAGCATCCTCAGCCTCTGCAGCACAAGTTCTATCCCTGGCCGGGCAGGGAGCCACCCACAGGGCGCAGCAGACCTCTCCTGTCTCCCCGCTGCTCCCCTCAGCAGTGGATTTCAGTCAGTCTGCCTGTTCTGCTCCCCGCTCTGTCTCTGGGGAGTCCTCTCAATCCCTGCACCTCTGGCACGAACCCCAGCTCTTGTATGCATAAATAAATAAAAATATTTAAATAAAAAAAAAGGAAATCCACAGAAGGGCTGCTGAGTGCCACGTTTCCTCCCCCAGGAAGAAGGTGAGCACTTCGGGGAGGGCTTAGCACTTGGACAACGGCCCCTCCTGTTCCCTGGGATCCAGACTCGCCACGTCCCTCTGGGCCCCCGAGCTGGCCACTAAGGCCCCACTGGGGAACCAATTAGGCGTCTAAGGACGTCCCAGGATGAAAACCCAGATGAGCACTCGGAATCGGTTTCCCATCGTCCTCTGACTCACCGCAGAAGCCCACCCACGCTGGCAAACCTTTTTCTGGAGCCAAAGCTTCCACAAAGGACACTAAACACAAAATCACATAAAAGTAAACCGAGGCCGCCCTACCCCCACCCACTCGCAGGCCAGGATCCTGCAGGAGAGAGTTCTCGGGGGTAATGACTCCCAAGAGAGCCACATTTATTCCAGACACTAAATGAAGGCTTAAACCTCCACTGTCTGAAACCTTCCCGTCCTTTGAATTTTTACAAAAGCTGGCTCTCGGATAGGGTGCCAGGCCGCCAGCGTGCACATGGATGGCAGCGATCATTTCCTGGAAATTGTCTTGCAAGCTGGAGACGAGGCATCCAGGTGGGATTTGTATTTTTAGCCCAAAAGTAAAAGGTCCAAGTAAGGTCCATCTGGAAACAGAAGGCCTCAGTCTGGGCTGCAGCCAGGCTGCCGGCTAGCTGGGGCCTGCCCTACCAGGCTGGAAAAGGACCCTCGCGCGGGAGAGGGGCAGCACCCAGCCCTCACCCGACCCCAAATATGGACAATTGTTTCAGGTTTGTAGGAAGCGCCAAGCGCCACCTCCCTCCCCCTGGCCAGCCTGCTCCTGAGACCCCAGGGCTCAGTACCCCACCCCAGGAGCCTGGGGGCGTTCACTCACCTTGGGGTCCAAGAATGACTCAGAATCACGGTCTGTCTCCCCAGGAAACTCTGCCTTCCCTACAGGAGCCCCCACAGCCTGCCTGGGATGGGCTTAGCTCCCCGAGGAAGCCTCCACCGACCCAGCAGCACTGCAATTGCCAGCGCGCTCCTGTCTGCCGCCGCCGGGCCGAGCCCCGTCATTATCCACAGTCTTAAACACAGACGTCGCAGGAGTGCGGTGGGGGCAGGGGTGGGGGCAGGGGTGGGGGCACCGCCCAGGGCCCGAGGAAGCAGCTCGGCGGCCGAGCGCCCTATGGAAGCCCTGCCAAGCCCTGTTCTGCTCTGTGCCAGGTGCCGGCTTCTCTGTGCCACCATTTGTCTCTCCGCTCAGCCAGGACACGGCCCAGGCTGAGCCTGGCAGGTATCCAGACCCGCACCTATGCCTATGCAGCCACCCACCAGCAGCCTCGCCGCTGCCGGCCCCCAGACTGCCGGGCCCTCCCTCCTCTCCCTGCCCCTGCTGCCCGCTGGCGTTGGCAAGGGGAACTTGGACATGCACGGGGTCAGGCCACTGCTGTGGCCAGATGGGGGGGGCTGCCCAGAGCTAGGCCCCGTGGGAACGTAGCAGGAGAAGGGGTTCTGACCCCCATCTCAGGGTAAAAATACTGAAGACAGGGACTCTCCCCTCGCCCCTCGCTCCGGGGCACAGCTGCAGCAGACCACCCCCCAGGACAGGCAGCAGTGGCCAGGACTCCCGCTGAAATGCTGAAATGCAGCCTCAGGAAAGGGCAAGTGCTGGCATGAGAGTGGCAACCCGGCATCCAGCCCCTCGTCCCTCCCCGCCCATCAGGATTCTCAAAAACCAAGGCCATAGGAGCGAAGCGGAAGGCGCTTCCCGGAGCCAGAGCCCCACGGCCCTCCCGGACACACAGAGGCGACTCGCCGGGGATGCTCGCGACTCCCTCTGGCCCCTTTCCCGGGACTCGCTCAAGAGCTACCTGACACGTGCCCGTGGAAAGACACAGGTGGCCCCAGCCAGCGCCACGCACACCGGCCCCGCCGGGACCAGTGCGAACGTCCAGCCTCAGGAAAATGACGGACACGCGGGCGGCGAGCGCCACCCAACCAACAGCAGCCGCCGAACCATACGTGGACTCGCACACGCAGAGCAGGGACTTCAGGCGTGTTTGGGGAGCAGCCGCAGAGACGCCTCCTCTGGGCCCACCCGTGGGAGCCCCCAGGGCGAGGCCGAGGAGCAGACGCCCCCGCGTGTGACTTGGGGTGGCCTGGAGGAAGAACGCGGGAGTCCAGAGCCGCGGGACCCTCGCTCGCCGGGTTTAGGAAGCCGCCGGCCGGCCGGCCCGCAAACGGCGGAGAACTCGAGCAGCTTGGCGTGCTCTGGTGCAACGTTTTAGGCAAGAAAACGTCCCAGGATATGTGGATTCCGGGTTTAAGTCAAGAGACGCATCAGGTCCCCGTCCCCACGGGTGGATGAAAATCACCCCCTCGCTCGGTTGCCTGAAAGTCATCCTGGAATTCCCTCTTCCCTCATCAGAATTTTTCTATAAAGAGAAGCCTCCCATCATCAGTTCTTCATTACCTTGAATACAAGTTAAACAGGAAGGCAGAGATGCTTGACTTTTTCACCTTATTTAGGAACTTTCTGGATAATGAGCTGGTGCCTAGCAACAGAGCAGGGCGGCCGCTCCTGCTGCCGCGTCACTCTGAAAACAAGGCTCTCATAATGACATGCTCGCATCCATTCGAGTCCTAATTCTGTTTGCAAGTATCTGGCCTTAGCCAGCACGAACCAGCCGCGGAATCCCCATATTCTCTGGTCAGGATGCCGCTCACGCATGTCAGAGCGCGCCTCAGCCCCCCGCAAGCGAAGCACCCCCGGCCGCGCATCAGCCTCTCCCCAAGGAACGCCGCTCCCTTTTGATGGAAATGTATGAAGCAAATTCTACGAGCAGGAGCAGGAGGCCACAGCCACGGGCCAGCCTGGCTTCTAGGTCTTAGTGGACAGAACACAAATATTTTTAAAGCAAAAAAAAAAAAAAAAAAAAAAAAAGAATTTGTATTGATATTTTCAATTCAACTCTGTGATCTCAGGATTTTAGCTAACTTTGAAAAGTATTATCCTAGCAACGCGACGCTCTTACTAAACCGCGTTCTCCAAAAATATTCCTCTGAGATTTCAAAGTGACCACATCCGTGTTTCTGTGGATAACGAAACCAGCGAATGCCAGTTCCAGCTTCTCTGCAGTCACACATGCCCGTGGGGCCGTGGGGCACCCGCCGGAGCCCAGGGGAGGGAGGAAGCGGGTCTTTAAGCCTCTTGAAGGAATTACTTTCCCTGAGGATAAGCCACCAACTTGATGTACACTTAGACTTGATGATTACGTCTGTTTCCATTTTGATTGAATTATTGATTAGGTAAAATATTTACATGTTTCAAAACAGAATAGGTAACAAAATCGGCTCCTCCATTCGCTGCTGTGTCTGCGCCCCACCCCCTGCCCCTCGCCGACAGGCTGCCATTTAGATTTGCCGTCATGCCTCTGACATTTGTTTTGGACAAGCTAAACACACGCACACACACACACGCACACACACACACGCACACACGTGCCTCCTCCCCTAGTAGCACAAAAGCTAGTGTGCCATGAAATCTGCTTGCGTCTCATGTCTCCTGTGCCTTGGGGTGTCCTGGGGACCGGAGGGGCCTCGTCCCCTTTATGCCACTAGAGCGACTGTGCAGGCAGAGCCGGGCCACCGCGCCCACCGCCGTCCTGACTGCGCAGTCGCCCCGACCTCACCATCACGCGCGAGGGCCACGGGAAGAGCCCAGGACATGCGCGCTCCAGTGTTTGCCAAGACACCTTGGGATCAATTCCCAGGAGTGAGGTTATGGGCCCAGAGGGTAGCTGCGCAGTAATTTAGGACACACAGCCAGTCCCCGTGCTCGCGGCTAAATGGTCGCCTTGTGGAGACAACAAAGCTTGGTGTCTTCGCTTCTTACATGCCTATTTTCACGCTTTTCATCAATTAGGACACTGTAGTGGGCAGGAGGACATGGAGCAGGTTCTCTGTGACCTGAGCAGACGGGTAAAGGAGAGAGTCCTGGAGCCCTCAGTGGCTTTTGCAGGTTTTTGAGTTTACCAGGCACACGGCAGGCAGGGGTGCTGGGGGGCCGGGAGACTGGCAGGCCTCCCAGCCCCCAGCAAGTCTTCACTCTGTCTGGTCTCTTGGGGTTCTCTGGTGATCTCTGCCTCTCTCGCTCTCATTCTCTCTGCTTCTCTGCTCTTGTGGTTCTGCTGGCGTCCCCGTGAAGCCGCCCTCATAAGGCCAGTCTCTCAGCCCAGGTGCACCCACTTACGCAGCCCACGCCCCACTCCAGGTGCCGCCACCAGGCGTGATTCAGGACCGCAGGGATCCATCATCACTCCTAATGGCGGGAGGACAGAAAAGCCTGACACTTTTTCACTTACCCTACAGACATACTGGCAGGACATTTTGACAACCGGCCGTGGAGGGGATAGTTCACGATTTACTACACATCAGTGGCTTCGCGTATTCTGATTCCTGATCCAAAGCCCCCGCTACTGCAGAGGTGCAGCCTGACGGGGGTTCACGGGAACAACCCAGGGTACCCCACGCAGGGGTAGGAATCTTCACAAAGGCGCTTTTCTTTTTATTGGAAGAAAGACTCTTCCGGATGGAGTGAAGCACCTGCAGTCACCCAGGAGCCCAAGCGCACCCCTGACCCTGCCCCCAGCAGAGGTAGCCCCAGGTGGAGGTGCAGAGCTTCCTGCTGAGGATCTCTCTAGATCCGGGGGGCCGGGCCGGAGGGGCAGGGAGACCAGGCCGGGAGGCGGCAGCAGCTGAGCCCCCAGCCCCAGCGACCTTGGCGCTCACTCGGGCTCCCTCGCCTTGTCTCATGGCCTCGTCCTTCCTCAGCCGCCCTCTCTGACACTGCCCACCCGCGTGGCCCAGCCTCTGGGCTCAGGAGTGCACACTCATGCACGCCCACGCCATGCTCCAGCGTGCCCCGCGCCCAGCTCCCAGCGCCTTCAGCATGAACACCAGCAAGAGCGCAGGTGAGGACCACAGAGGCCCACGGCGGAAAGAGCCTGATGAATTCACTTACCCGCTGTCCCCCTCCTGTGTGACTGCCCGTTGCAGGCAGCACCGCCCCATCCTGCACAGCCCCGGGGGCCCAGGCATGGCTCCAGGACCAGCTGGGAGGGGCACTGCCGGCCCCGGTGCTCGAGAGAGACACCACGTCGCTCTCGGAACTGGCTGCACCTGCTCGTGCCCCCGCCGGCCTGCACGGGGCCCTGCGTCTCCAAACTCGGCCCACACGTGCCCTGGTCTGTTTTGACCCTTGCCAGCCAGCGGGTGAAACCAGCATCTGGTTCTGATGGGTAGCGAATGGGAGAACGTTCTCTTAATGGGAAAGTTAACTTTCAGTGGGCTTTTTAAGATGAATTTTTACTCCCCAGCAACAGCCAACACCACCCAACGTCAGCAGCGGCCTCCCGAGCGCCCCTCCCGGGAGCACTGCGTCTTTCTGGCCTCGATGCTTTATGTGTTTCTTGAATCGCTGGTTCTGCTGAAGCTCAACTATTTTTCTGTGTGCCACAGCAGAAAGCCAGATTTGGAAGAATTCTCTTAGAAAATATGATTTAAAAACACTCCACATTTCGTGTTATGAGTGTTATTCTGTGACCAGCGCCTACTATTTCACCCTTTATAGGCTGATTTTTCATGTTCATTTGCCAAAGGAAACCATTCCCAGGTCCTTCGTGTCTATTTTTATTCCCATAAAAATAAAATATGTGCACACGTATGACTGATCTACCATCATTGTGATAGAGGTGCCAAATTTACCTCTGACCTCTGGGCAGGGGCGGGGGAGGGGGCAGAGACCTTTGTGCGAAAACACTCCTTGCCTTTCCAGAAGGAGCTGAGACCTCTGGGTTAGCGGGAGTGTGAGGCGGCCGCTAAATTACCCCAAGTGTGCACAATTACAGCTAATTTGCAAAAACAAATTCTCACTGCAGACGGGGCTGGGACGCCACGCACCAGGCCGGGGTGGCTGTTCTCACCCGGGCAGGAACGTGCCGATAGGGCTGTGGGGCAGCGTGTCTTGGGGGCAGGCACTGCGGGGTGCTCGGCCAGAGGACGCTTCTCGACTCGGGGAAGGACCTCGCCGGAGGTGGCCAAGCGCTGAGCTGACAAAAAGACCTCAGATAAGTTCCTTGTGGAAATAACCATTTTTAAGTGTGACCTGACGGGGGGAGGCTTTTTAAAGGTTGAGCTACAGAGAAGTTCTTTAAACCCAATAAAAATAAATAAAAGCTCAATAAAACCCCAAACGCCCTCCCGGAGGACACAGCCCCAGGTTGCAGCGTGGCATGCTGCCCACCGTCCCCGCCAAGCCCTGCGTGCCCCGGGCGAGCGTGCCTGTGACAGAGGCCGTATTCACGTGCGGGCTTCGAGGACTCTTCAGACAGGACGTTTCTCTGTTCTGGCTGGAGGCTCCAGAACCATCAGGTGTTAAATGGATTTGTGTCGCTCTAACCATTACCATGATTTTTCTTACACTTTCATAGATGGATTATTTGCTTTTCGATATACTTATCACACAGTTTCACTCCTGGGAGTGTCTTCTTGTATAAATGTGAGGCCACGTCACAGAAAGAACCTCAGAAACTGAGCAATTACCCGGCCTGGGCTCCGGGGAGGGGGTTCCATCTGGTCCTTTGGCATATTCCTGTCGGCAGGGCCGAGCGGGAGGGCCAAGGGAAACAGGCTGAAGCCCCCACCTCACGGCTCATCACCCCCGGCAGGTGTTTCCAGAGGATGTGGCGGCCCCTCACTCCGCAAGTCTAATGGAGGGGGCGCCGGCCAGCACCCCCCATGCTCGCCCACACCCCTAGTGCATCATTTTTCTAATCCAGGTGCAGCCTTTTCAGCTACGGCCAAGAGGCCCTGACAGGGATGCAGGCTGGCGAGTGGGGCAAGGACAGGCCCACGTTGGACAAGGTCAGGCCCAGCCTGTGACCGGGAAGGAAAACAAAGGGGTCGGCATCCAGGTGGTCTTCCCAACCTCTCCCCGACCCCCTCCGGCCTGGAGCCAGCAGGCGGGGTGCTCTTGCTGGCGGAGGGTCAGCAGGAAATCTTGAAGACGCTGGGCTGGCCCCTCCTCTCCTGCCCATAGCCTTGACCCCCTTTCTGTGGCAGCCCCTGGGGGTCACCCCCCCTTGCACGCTCAGGGTATGATTTCAAAGGGGCTGGCTGACCCCCCAGGCCAACAAGACACAGGCTGTTTGCTGTTCTTAAAGGAGAAACTCCTCTGGCCCCCGAGGGCCCGCACCGGGCAGCGGCCTGAGGCCCTGCCCGAGCCCTGCCTCAGCGGACGCCACCGCACAAGGGGGGCACGCCTGCTTATTTCCGTCCGGGTCTTGGGGGCCCACGCCTGGTGACAGCTCAGGGCACAAGGCGGGGCCCGACCCTGGACGGGACGCTGCGACGGGGCCACTGGGACATGCCCAGCGGGAGGTGGGAGGAAAGCGGGGTCCCCAGAGAAAGGAGGCGCAGACGTGGAGCCGTGGCCCGGCCGGGGGTCATCGCGTCTCCCACCGGTGTCACAAATGCCGCCACGGCGCAACCAATCCAGGCGACGGGAGCACGGCCCAGCCAAACCCCACTTTCACAAACGACGTCTGCACTCCTGGCGCCAGGAGGGTGCTCCAAGTCCTTCCGGAAGCACAGCCCACCGACACCCCCTCACTCCCTCAGTGCGGCCCGGGGATGCGCCCCCTGCTCCCGCAGTGCCCCCCTCCCTGGGCACCCCACCAGGGTCTAGAGCAAGAAGGATGGAGCTGGATGGAGCTGATCTAGCTCCCAGGGCCCCCTGGAAGCCGGCCCGCCAGTCAGAGTCCTCCGTCCTCACTCCCCCTCGGGGGCTAGTCAGGCTGGACACATGGCAAGGGCAGGCTGGGTCAGTACCAGCCTCACTGGGGAGCCTCCCTGCTCCAAAAATTGCGATACTACGACTGGTTTTGAGTCTGGAAGTGCCAAGAGCTGTCATGTGGTGACAGCTGCCAGAGAAGGACTCCACACGGAAGGCAGAGGGCGGGTGCCCAGGCTCGAGTCCCCCTGGAACCCTACAGTCCCCTCCCAGGGCAGCCGGTGTGAGCTGGGGGGCTTGACGCGCTCAGCCACTCTGCTGATCTGGGGGGCCAAACTAGCTGGGACCAGACCCTGGGAAGCAGCCGGGTGTGACAGGGTAGGCAGGGTTTCACCCACCGGGGGGAGGGGGCTCCCCGAGCTTGTCTGCACCCAGGAAGGGGGCCTGGGGTGGCAGTGAGGGGCCCAGCATGGTTGGGGTGACGGCTGGCATTGAAGCCCAAGCCCTGGGACCTCAGAGAGTGGCCTGATTTGGAAGGAGTCCCAGAGGCGGCCAGGAGGAATGAGGTCCTTGGTGGCTGGGCGCGGAGCGGGAACTGAGGCCACCAGCTGGCGGGGGAGGCCGGGCATGTCCTCGTGGCCGGGAAGAGCCCAGCCCACGTACCCCGCCCTCTTGGCCCTCGAGCCTCCAGGGTGAGGCTCCACTTCTGCCCCTGGAGGAGGACAGAGGAAGGAAGAGCCCCTGGGGTGGCCGGTGCCCACCACAGAAGGGCAGGGGTGCCCCCGTGGGAACCAGGGTGGGTGGAGAGGCAGCTGCACAGGCCTGGGGGTGGGGGGCTTTAGGAACACCGGGGGGCTCTAGGAACGCGGGTGGGCCCTGCCTCTGGCTGCCGAGGGCCGAGCTGCACCTCAGGAGCCTAAAGCCAGGTCTCAGGACTGTGGTCACAACAGGTGTCTCAGCGAGTCCCGGGCCACGCGCCAACGCCGGGTGTGCGAAAGCTGGCGGGGCCGCCGCCCTCTGGAACCACAAGTGCCGGCCTATGGGGGTCCGCGAGAGGCCAGGCCACTGCTGGGGGGCGCAACTTCCATGGGAATTTCAAATTATTTCAGAATTCACAGTTCAAAAGGGGCAGAACAGTCTTACTAAGCAAAACCCCATGGCCACCTCCTCCCTGCCGGGCCCCCCGCCCTGCCGTGGACACCTAAGTCTTCCCCTGGAGCCACCGGGCCCTTCTGAATGTAAGTTGGGGGGAACCTTCCAGAACACCCACCTCA
This sequence comes from Talpa occidentalis, assembly GCF_014898055.3. Taxonomy (NCBI): domain Eukaryota; kingdom Metazoa; phylum Chordata; class Mammalia; order Eulipotyphla; family Talpidae; genus Talpa; species Talpa occidentalis. Next base: position 105,403,729 of record NW_023600993.1, on the reverse strand, counting down.
GCAGGTTTGGGGGCCCGCCAGGGGCCAGGAGAGAGTGGGCCCCTCTGCCCGCCCGCCTCTCCCGTGGGTTATTCATTCTGTGACGCGCCTGGGCGGGAGCAGGGAGCTCTCTGGGCGGAGGCCGGCGGGGGCCAGGGACACAGGCTCCATTCACCGCAGCGGCTGCGCCTCTGCCCGGCCGGGTGCAGGGCTTGCTTCTGTGAAATGCCTCATTTTCGTTCCCAGCCATCGTCCACTCTTCCCCAGCGTCCCCTGGCCGGCCTCAATGGTGGCCTTGTCCCCCCAAAGCACAAAGCCGCCTTTGCCGGGGAGCCAAGGGAGGGAGGTCACAGCTGAGCCGGGGCCTTTCTTCCCAGGCGCGGAGGGTGGCCCTGCCGGAGACCAGGCTCCCGCGCCAAGCGCCTGGCCTGCGAGCGCGCCTGTGAGTAAACGGGGCGGGTGGGGGCGGATGCGCAGTGCCCAGGCGACAGGCTGCCCGGGGTCGTGTGAGCTGGAAGCTTCTGAGCAGAGGCCGTGGGATGGGGGCCTCCCCGTCATTGGGGCGGCCAGCAGGGCCCAGCTGCCACTGGACAGGGGTGCGAGAGAAGGGACAGAGGGACGCGAGCGGGGCGGGGCGATGACACACGACGGGGACGTGGACGGGGCAGGTGACAGCGACTGCCCATCGGTGGGAACGCGCAGGTGGCAAATTAACAGAGACACAGACACAGATAGAAGCACCTGATGAAAGGGACAGACAGAGACGGATGATAAATGATAGATTGATTATAAATAAATGGGACAGATGATTGACGGGGCGAGGGGGCGGGAACGCGTGCCTTCTAAACAGGAAGGGGCCCCGGCCGCCTCCGCACGCCCGGATCCGCTCTCCTGACCCCGGCCCCATTTCCACTCAGGATCTGCTGGGCCGCGGGTCAGAACCCCCGCGAGAAGAGGGTTGATGTGCCGGCCGCCAGCCTGTCCTCTGCCGCCCAGGCGCCCTCCAGGACAAGCGCCTCTCCCAGGCTCGGGCCACCTCCGCGCTGCCCCCAGCCGGGCTCCCTCCGTGACCCCAGGGCCTCTCCCTCCCAGGAACACCCGGCAGCACCGAAGCCGCCGCTCACCACCTCTGGCCCTCCCAGGGTCTGGGTTTGATTCCCCTGAAAGCAGAGCTGGAGGTAGACTTGGGAGCCTTGAATTTATTTGGAAGAAGATCCCAGAAAGCAGGAGTGGGGAGCAGGGAGGGAAGAGAGGTGTGAGGTCTGAGGGATCCTGCCCCCCAGTTGGGAGGATCCTGCCTGGCATTCGCTCCCCACGTGTTCTGGCCCCACGTTCCCTGACCAGGTCGTCCACCGCCGACACTGTGGCCGCTCCTGCCTGACACATGAGGAAGCTGAGGCCACAGAGGAGAAGTGGGCAGCGGGGCGGGCAGCGGGCGGGCAGCGGGCGGGCAGCGGGCGGGCAGCGGGGCAGACACGGCCGGGCTGGCCAGCCCGAGCCCCCCCCCGCCCCCATCTCAGCCTGTGCTCCCACGACTTTCCCAGTTTTTAAAGCCCTGTTTATTTTTAAGCTGAACGCGGTCCCCTCCTACGGGAAGCGTTTATTCTCCCTTCCTGGGGGGGTGGGGGAGGGCAGCGCTTCTGCAGGCTTCACCTCGCGCCGAACCAAGTTTCTGAGCATTTGCTGGAAAGTTTTTTTGGTTGAAGCTGCTGTAAAATTAGACCCCAGGCAGAAGTCCCCCCTCCGGCGGAGAAATGGAGCAGGGGTTACGTGTCACGAAGCGTCCCCCTCCCGGAGCAGGAGTCCAGCCTCCTCCGCACGGACACTCAGGCTTTCAGGAGGCCGGCGTGAGCCAGGGCCAGGGAGACCCTGCCCGGCCGGAGACGCTCTGGCGGCCCGGCCACCCCTCCTGCGGGCCAGCACCTGGCCTGGCTCCTGTCACCTCTGCCCCTGCCCACGGCAGGCCCAAAGCACAGCTAGAGGCCAAGAAACACGGGGCCTCTCTGCGTAGCAAGATGGCATTGCGAGGTCCCCCACAAACACCCCGACCCCCAGCAGGCCCCAGGAAGGGGTTCCCACGGCACTCACTGCCCAGTGCCAGTCAGGGGCGGAGGTATTCTAGGGGGCCCTTCCTGTCCACTCCGTCGGCTGACACCCGGGGCACGGGCCAGGGCAGTGACCAGTGAAGTCATATTCGGCTCACCTGCTCCTCGTGACCAGAGGTGGGGACTGGCCCCTAATGAAAGAGGGACCGTAGGGTAAGGTAAAAAGTATCAGGCTTTTCTGTCCTTCCGCCATTAGGATGGATGACAGAACCCTGTGGTCCCGAGTGCATGCCTGATGGCGGCACCTGGAGTGGGGTGTGGGCATATGTAGACGGGATTCACCTGGGCTGAGACTGGGCTTTTAAGGGCGGCGTCACGGGGACGCCAGCAGAAGCCGAGAAGCGGAAGCAGAACTGAGAGAGCAGAGAAGCAGAGAGAAGGCCGGAGAGCCCAGAGAGAGTGAAGACTCGCTGGGGGCTGGGAGACCTGCCAGCCTCCTGGCCCCCCGGTACCCCTGCCTGCCGCGTGCCTGGTAAATCCCAATAAAAGCCTGAAAAGCCACCGAGGGCTCCAGGACTCCTCCTTGACCCCGTCTGCTGGATCAGAAAACCAGCTCAGTGGCATTCCTGCCCTTACAGGGAGAAACTGAGGTACACTGATGGGGGGACTTGCCGGGGTCAGCCAGGCCTGACCAGCAGGTCCAGGGCTGGAGCCCAGCACCAGGCTGGCTCCGGGTGCCCAGGAGTGCGGGCTCCAACTGGCCCCGGGGACATGCCCTGCCCTGGCCCGAGCCCCTTCCTGCCTGCGGTTTTCACAAAGGATGTGGAGCGCTTGCAGCATGCACACATGTGCACGTGCACACACATGCATGGACATGTGTGCACACTCATGTGCACTTAGTCCCCAGTGACTTTTGATAAAAATAAGCTCAAAAGCTAAGAGGAGGTGATAGCCTGAGAGGCAGATGGTCAAGCTGACCTTAAATGAGCCACTGTTGAGTCTCAGAGTCCTGCCTGCCCCCTGGGCGGGTCTCTCTCCTCTGGAGGGAGGGGAGGGAGAGGGAGGAAGGAAGAGCCACACTCCTTGGGCTGCAGGCATCTCACCCCTTTGCTCGACCCTCTTTTTTCTGCTCCTTTTTCGACTCCTTGCTGGCAAAAGCTGTTTCACGCCCATCCCCGACCAGCCCGGCTCCCGCGTGTCACCCCCACACACTGCCCACCTGGAGGAGGGACCTGGCCGCAGAGCCCCCGGGTGAGCTGGAGCCCAGCCCCACCCAGGTGGGGAGTGGGGCACAGAGAGCAGGCAAGTGCCTGGAGCGGGTCTCCGCGGAGGCCGTCTGCCACTGTCCCCCTGGAATAACTGTTATGAGCTCACTTAAAAACCACACCGAGACCAATTATTAACAAGTCTGAGCGCCGACCTTCAGCAAGCAGCGGCCTCTTGCCTGCCCTGGGCCATGGGGACCGCCTGAGGCCGCAGCCCTGGCTGGTAGCGGTGGCCGTTGTTAGAGGGACTGGCTCGCTGCCCTGCACCGCGGCCTCCCCGGCGGGACTGCTGTCTGGGGAGACTGGCTGCACCGCCCTCCCCTGGACCTCAGGCTGCCAGTGCCCGCTCCAACAGGACCTGGCGGGAGTGCAGGCCGGGCCCCACGAGGCTCCACCTGCTTGCCTGCAGCCGCGACTCAAAACCGCTCATCCAAGGAACATGAGAAGTAGGTGAAGAGCCTCCGGCTGAGCCCAGCCGAGACGTGGGTCCTGCGGCCCAGGACACTGCTCTGGGGCAGCCCCAGACGCCGGCGGAGCAGGACGGGGATGGCCAAGAGGGTCGAGGGAGGGTCCCGCATGTATCACACCTGCCTCCCGTCGTGTTCCCTGGTCCCTGGCCAGACCGCCAAGGGCAACGCCTCTCCCTGGCCCCCACACCACCTCCACACAGCAGCGTTCCCCATGCCCACGGGCAAACGGAGGGTGGCCGGGAGCCACACAGCCAAGAAGACGCCGACCCGTCTCTTCCCTCCCCCGGACCCGGACACCTCACGCAGCGGCCCCCCACCCCGGCCGTGCCTGGGTATCAGCACCGCCACTTCACCCACAACGTGAGCCTGCTGGCAGGAAAGAGGCCATGTACCGCCCTCCCTGGAGAGCCGGAGGCCCCCACGGCAGAGCTGCGCTGGGAGCGGCCAGCCCAGACCGGAGCGCGCCGTTGCTTGGACGGCAGTACCCAGGCGGCAGCCCGGAGACAATGTCCTCCCGCCACAGGGAAGCGGGAAGGTCATCTCTGGCACAGCTTCCTGACTTTCTTTAAATCCCCTGCGCTAGTGATCACAACCAGGCAGACAGCTCGTCTGCACGCGGACACGCCTCTGCGAGGTACTGGAGCCAAAAAAGTATGAAGCGTGCAACTCATTAGGAAGAGGCCTGGGATCAACAGTGACTCTAATAAAGTGCTGTATTTAGGGCTACCACATAATGGCTAATAAATATATTAAGTCCCGCGGCCACAGCTCCCACCCTCTTCTCGGGTCTTGGCAGATTTATTTCGTGGCCACCGACTAATCAATGTCAAACCCGCGCTGCCCTGTCCACTGAGATAAGGCTCACCGCCAGCCCCGCCCTCAGGACTGGCTTCCAAACCCCACCCCCGCCAGCAGAGAGGGGACTTGCAGCCACTCTGCAGGGGCTGATTCTTGCCATCACCTTGCCTGACTTTCAATAAATAAATCCTGTCCTGGTGGCCGTTCTGATTAAATGAGCTGGGGATGAAATCGTGAGCCTGTGTCTGTGTTTATGGGGCCACGGGTAGGTCTAAAGCTGGGGGGCAGCTGGATTGAACCAGAAGTAGGGGGAAGACTCTTGTGTCTGTTCCATCTGAAGGACAGATGCTTCCCCAGGGAGATGCAGGATGAAGATGAGGCAGAGGATGCCCAAGGGTGGGCGGGGCAGGCGGGGGAGGGCGGGGCAGGCAGCTGTGGGCGGGGCAGGCAGAGCAAGTGGGCGGGGCAGGCGGGGTGGGCGGGGCAGGCAGAGCAAGTGCTTGGGGCCGGCGGTGTGGGCGGGGCCGGCGGTGTGGGCGGGGCCGGCGGTGTGGGCGGGGCGGGCAAAGCCATCTACTTCTGCTGAACCGAACCCATCTCGTTTCAGGCGGTGCTAGTTAGGTTTTCTTGCTCAAGGAGGAAAACCAATCCCCAATTGCTAAACTTGCCAATATTTAAAATCACATTTCATTTAAAAATCTGGATTTGCAGTGTCTTAAAATAGGGTGACGGGCTGCCTTAAGCCATCTTCCTGCCAGAAGACAACGGGCTGTCTGCAGCGATGGCTTCCAGACTCATCCATCTGTGAGACCCCGGCCCTGTGGACACCGAAGTGCCCGCCCTGTGTTCCCCAACAGGACAGGCTCCAGCCCTCACGTCCAACAGATGAATCTCGGATTCTCTGACTCACACCGATTATATGCAGACCTTTCTCTGTTGCCTCGATCCCCCTGACACATCCCATCCACCCCAAAGATGAAGCTGTGGTCCAAGCACTGGTGAGGGGACACTGGGGACACCGCCCACACAGCTGCTGCACGCTGTCCAGACACCCACAGGACCCCCCCCCCCACCAAACAAACCCACAGAAGTGAAACAACAGCTCACACATTCAAATCTGACTCCAAGGCCGCCAATGTGCTATCCCATAATTACAGGATCAGTCTCGGGGTGTCCCGGCGACCTGGCGGTCTGTTGTCAATGTCTCTACCCATCGGGGTACGGAGGGGGTAAGAAACAGACATTTCCAAAGCAGCCTCTCACTTTCTATAACAAACTTGCAGCTCGCCAATAATCAGAAAATTCTCTTAAGTTTTTAAAAGCTGTGTTTTTTTTTTAATGCATCCAGCTTTATTTTTAATAACCCCAAAGCTGACAAGGTAATTACCGCATAGTTCTGTGGCTAATTAAGCCTGCCAGGGGCCGGAGGGAGATCCCTGGAACCCTGGATCCGAGTAAGAGAACATTCGAGGAATGAAACTAGGACGAACCACACATCCAAGAGGAGGCTCGCCCCTCTCCCCACACTCACCCGCAGGGTGTCATTGGACTGAGGAACCAGGGGGTACCAGACCCGCCCTACCTTCTGGAGCACTTGTGAGCTGCAGTGGGGAGTGGCCAGGGGAAGAGGAGAGAAGGGATGGGGGCGGGAAGCCACTGAGGGGCTCAGCTGTGGTTACCTGACCAGGCCATGGGCAGCCCCGTGAAGGGCGCAGCGCCGACCCACCCACCCACCTGCTGCAGCAGGGACCCCGGGGTCGGGGGGGGGGCTTCACACACCTTCCAGGTGATTCCGCATGCACTTGGCAGCCACGTCAAGCGAATACCAGGGAGAGGTCCACACTCCGCAGCTGCTGGGCACTGTCCCTGCTGGGGAGGGGTGCAGGCGTGCTCAGGGACAGTGGCGGGGGTGCTGCTGAACACCCCACAGGGCAGAGACGGACCCCCCACAACAGACAATGTGCCTTTTTTTGTGAGTTTCTTTATTTTCTACTCTCCTATCTTCTTTCGGATTATTGTTTCAATCCCACTTTTTTGCTACCATTTGGAAAATGACCTGATCCGTGTTAGCACGCGTTATTGAAAATAGAAAGACATTATCGTTATCGTCATCCTGGTCAACGCAGTTACCTCGGAACGTCCTGTCCGCCACTCCTCCCTGCTGCCAGATCGGCCTCGGGTGTCGACGGAGCCGTCAGAGAACCCTGCCTGGACAGGAGGGCCAGCCCCCACCCGGGTGTGACAGGCCCACCTAGCAGAACCTTTAAACAGCTGTGCCAGGGACACGAGGCCCAGCCCCAGCCTGGCGCCTGGGAACCAGGGAGAGGCCACAGCAGCCCTGAGGCCAGAAGGAGGAGGCAGTCACGATCATTGACGCTGCGGGAACCCCAAATGGGACGGGCCAGGCGGTGGAGGGGAAGCAAGGGAGCAGGGGTCCCGGCAGGAGCCGAGGCCGCAGCGCTGGTGTGGAGCGGCGGTGACAGGCACAGGCGGGCGGGAGAGGAGGCGATGGGCTGGGCAGCAAAGGGGTTGCGATGGGCTTGGGCGCACGGGGACCAGTGCCGGGGGTCCCCCATGTGTAGGCACAGAGCGCCCCCCCCCCCAGCCTGGGAGCGAATGGGGGAAAGCGACGCCCATGGGGAGTGGGGCCTCCTGGCGGAGGGCAGTCCAGGGGCTGCACCTTCACTCCGAAAGGTATTTTACTTCGGAGAAGACGGGCCTGCCTGGGCGCAGGGCGAGGGGGGAGGCTCAGGGATGAGGAGGGAAGGGCAGGCTTCGGGGAAGCACCGCAGCCAGCCGTGGAGCCCGCGGCCTGGACGCAGCCACCAGGAGACCTGCTGCCCCGGCAGCCACAGACAGACGCCCCGGCTGCGAGGGGGCGCCGAGCAACCCCATGGGACACGCTTCGTCCCCGCGCTGCTGGAGGGGACACACTGCAGGCCTCGGGGCCGGCGAGGCTGTGGGACAGGGCTCAGCGATTCCAGGGCACCCAGGGTGCATTGTCCAGGGGAGCCAATACCAGAAAGCTAAAAATCGCAGGGTCCCCAGGGCCCAAAGCTTGCCGTGGGGGACGCGCCCACAGGAGTTCTCACCAGCCCAGGAGGTTTTGCCCGGTCGCCGCCACACTGATGGGTAAACACTGGCGATCACACAAGCAGCTGAACTAAGAAGAACACACGTTCCTCGGAGTCCTCTGCCGAGAGGGGCAGGACCAGGCCTGGAGCCCCAGCCGCGCAGGCCAGCCTGAGGGCGCTGCCCAGGGCCGTGGGTCTTAGTGCCATTGCCAAGAACGCGGAGCTTTGAACATGGAGGAGAGGTCCAGGGGGCCCCCCTAGAAGACAACTTCTGGGGAGCAAGGAGACAACTGGGGAGCAAGACCAGGGGGTGTCAGCAGAGTCTGCCTTGCTGATGAGATTCTGGGTTTTTACCGAGACTGTGGGTGGATGCATGGAAATGCATTCAAGGGGAGCAGGAAGCATCACTCAGGCCATCTCTAAGAATGCAGAACTGGTGGGTCTGTGTGGACATGCCGTGGCCGGGGTGCTGGCCGTGACATGCAGGAGCAAGCGCTGGAGCAGAGCAGCGGGCCACACAAGGAAGAAGCCCCGAGGGATGCTGACTGCAGGGCTGGGCCCCCACTCCAGGAGGCGACCAGGCTGGTGCCTCAAATCCCAGGTTAACACACGGCGCGAGAAGAACCCGCCAGTCTGAGGGCTAGCTGGCCTTTTAGAGTCATTTGCCAAAGGATGTTTAAATAAATCTGCCCAACGACAGTGCTCATGTCATCAGGAAGAAGTGAGTCCCCCGTCCAAAGAGGCATGCAAGCATGGCTGCCGTGAGAATGAGCCCCCGCCCCCTGCTGCACACTCCCCAGGGCTTCCAACTTGAAGGCTGCAATTTTGCTTCTGCCAGACCCCGTCACTTAACCCGCAGCTACAGGTGACAGGGTGCAGTCCAGCCGCGCGGGGTCATACACACCACAGGCGTCCCACACCCTCCACTGCTCTGGGGTCCCACATTAACCCTCTGAACCCGAGAGGAAGAGGGGTGTGCATCCCCCAGTGGCTTCTCCTAACGGAGGAGTCAGCGCCTTCAGCCCTCCCTGCGGCCAGCATCTGTGCCTGCCGAGCCCGAGCTCACACCCAGTAGGGCAGCAACTCCCAGGAGCCCCACAGCCCAGTTGCCATATTTCCATTTCCAGTTTGCTTCCCTTTCCTGCCAGGGAGACAAAAGGCGCTGGGAAGATTCTCTCGTGACAGTCACTCAACTTCCCTAATTGGAGCAATCACGGGGGGCATCTCAGCACAGAGAAGGCAACGCACCGTGCAGGTCTGAAGGCTGAAGCCTCAGTTTCCAATAAAAGGATTAACGAGAACAGAAGGGTCTGCCGGTGGCAGCCTCTGCTGGGAACTGCCAAGAAACCAGCTCCAGCTCCAGGTATGGAAAAGCCAGGGGTTTCCTCGGCTGGTACCTGCGTTTGAGCAAATGACACGGTGTCAACAGCCCTAACAAAGCCTGGCAAGGGCTTATTGTTTAACATCTCCAACTGGGCCGTGGTGCCCCCAGAGCAGAGCCGCCTTTTGTAGGTCTTTGGAGAGGAAAGCGCCAAGCATTCCAACGAAGGGGAGGATCCCTCTCCACACGGCGCGTTTGCCCCAGCCCCCGGGATTATCTCCACTTGATGCCCACCCATCACCGTCACCGTGACCACAGCCCCGTTGGGCTCCGTGCATTTAGAGACCAGGTCTCCAGGGCAAGGAAGGGCAACTTATATTGTCAGAGCAGGAGCCCGAGGGGCAGCGCCCGTCTCCGACGTGAAATTGACTCCGTGGCTTGATACCAAAGCACGAGCTTTGATTCTTTTTTGGAGCCTGCATTTCAGAAGCTCAGACTTCTCCCTGTGAAGTGAAAATTGCCTTCTGGTGGAGAAAGGTTTTAATGATCACTTTGCTTCCTGCGTCTCCATGGTGACAAGGCGCACACAGCCCACCCCCTCCTGCTTTATTAGGCCTTTCTTCCTCTGGAAAGTAATCAATCAAGCCATATAGACGCCTTTGTGACTGGATTTATCACCTAAACAATTGACGCGGGGGTGGGGGGAAGGGGCCGTGCACATAATTTGATGAAATCTGGCTTTCCTGGCCAGCCCTGGCGGCCCCGCCGGCAGCTCCGCCGAGCACACCTGTCAGGGGAGGCCGGCGGGCCCAGGTGCGCCAGGCCCGCCCCAGCCGGCGCCCGCGGAGGCCCCTCTGCGCAGCGCCTGGCCCCAGGCGCGCTGCCCCGCCGGCCGGTCGGGGCGGGGTGCACGGGCCTCGCCGCCAGGGGTCCCCGGAGCTGGGCCGGGGGAGGAAGGGCAGAGCTCAGAGCCAGCGCTGGGCGGAGGCGGCCATGGTCCACACTTCCCCCGCTGGACAGCACCCTAGAAAGGGCAGCCCCTCGGCAGGCGCCGCGCCGCCCACCAGCCCGCCGAGAGGGCGGATGCTGGGCGCGAGCTCCGCCGGGGAGATCGGCTCCTCTCGGGACAAAGGGCCCCGTGCGCCCCAGCCCTGACATTGGGGCTGCGAACCGCGGCGCCTGATCGCCCGGGTCCTGCCCAGGCGCCCAGAGGCCGGCAGGGGCCGCGGAGGCGCGCGGATCCCTGCGCCAGGCGCCCGGCACGGCGCGCCGGCCCCGGCCTCCCCCGCCCGCCCGCCCGCCCGCGCCCCACCCGCCCGTTACCTGGGCTCTCCCCGGCGTCCGCGGAGGAGGCGGCCGAGGAGTCGGTGAGGACGCTGGGGTCACTCTGCGAGCGGCCCCGCGACACGAGGCAGCCGCTCCCGTCCTCGGACGCGGCCATGGGCCCGGCGGCGCGGGGGCCAGTTGGACGGAGCCCCGCGGGATCAGAGCATCGGAGGCGGCCAAGGTCACTGGCGAGAGGGCCGGAGGGGGCGTCTTTTTAAAAAAGCAAATCCGAAAGGACAGGGCAGGCCGGGCGCGAGGACGCCGGGCGGGCTTCAGGGCGCGGAGACAATAGCCTCGCGGGCTGCAGCCGGGCGCATCCCGGCGCGCGGCCTCGCTCTGCTATTTATTCGTGTTTACCCCCATTCTTCAGTCTATATTCCGGGAAAAAAAAAGTTGAACCAGGAAATAAAAACTTTTTCTTGTCACTGTTTATTGCGTGCTTGGGGCAGGGGGTGATGTCCAGGAATTTCTGGGGCGCTCCCTCCCCCCACCCCACCCCCCACCCCCCCGGGGAAAAAAGGAAAAAAGAAGAATCTTTGCTCTCGCAATTGCTTTAATCTGAAGCTGTTCTTGGAGCATCTGTTGGAAAACATTAGGATTCTCCCATCATGCCCCGCGAGCCATGACGTCACGCGGGGCCGCGCCGCGGGCGGGCGGGGCGCGGGGCGCGCGGCGCGGCGGGGCGGGTCCCCACGCCGGCACCCCCAGCCCGGGCGCCCCGGGACGAGCCCGGCCCCCAGCCCGGCCGCTGCCCGCGGGGGGCCCGAACCCGCGGCCCAGGAAGCCCCTCCCGGCCCTGCCCCGGGGGTGTGGCCGCCGGGGTTCCGAGCCGCCTCCGCCCGGCAGCGGGAGGCTCGTCCCGCCCCCCACACTCCCCGGCGCCCCGACCTCCTCCCCGGCCTCGCGGGCCCCCTCCCCTTCGCCGGCGCCTTCCAGGGAGGCTTCCCCGACACCCCGAAGTCCGGGCCGCTCGGGAGGTGACACCCCCGGGGCTGCCACTTCCAGAGGTGTCCTCCCTGGTGCTAATGAGCAATTCTCACCATGCCAAAAGGGGGGGCTCTGCATGGGGGGTGCGGACGGCTCCAGTCTCCAGCTACAGCGCAGGCCGGGAGGGGGGGTGAGAGCCAAGGGGGGTGGGGGGGGCTGTGCCAGAGCCCGGTCTGGTCCGGGAAGCTGCCCAGCAGAGGGGGCCTTTCACCAGGGCCCTGGTCCCCTCTGCAGGGGGAACCGAGGCTCTGAGGAGCACCCCAGGGGCGCTCAGCCTAGCTGGCAGCAGCAGGGCAGGCTGGGGCCCCTTGGGGCTGCTCCTTCGTGTCCAGCCAGCACCTACGCAGGCCTGGGGCGCCCGCAGTGGGCAGGACAGCGGATGCAGGAGGAGACAGCCAGGAGACGGGAGGGGGCGGGCTCCAGAGAGGGCAGCACTCCTTGCCTCGCCCACTCACTCACTCATTCAACTAACCCCGGAGCTAGGGGTCCCCCAGGGAGCAAAGGCAGAGCCAGGCGAGCAGCCGTGGTCACTGGTGGCCCCGAGGCCGCCCCTCCCAAGTCCAGCTGGCAGTTACTACCACAGACCGGGAAGTCACTGGCCGCAGGTCACTAATTCTTTTTGATCCACATAACAATGTGCAGCCTGGAGTCTGCTTGCTGCGCTGGGCTGGGTGCCTGGTCACCTTAGAGGTGAGGGCAGCTCTGGTGAGCGTGCTGGCCCAGGGCAGGCCAGGAGGTGGCAGGTGGTACAGCCAGCACTCCTGGCCTAGACTCTCTCTGAGCAGGTCCCCAGCCCCCCAAGTCCTGGCCCCACAGACAAATTTCTGTGTCACCCCCTTCCAGCCACGGCCTTGGCCCGCCCCCATCCAGAGGAGACGCTCCACCGGCTTCAGACACCGGCCTTCAGGGCACAGGGTGGGGCAGCCCCGGGCATGTCTGCGTTACCCCTGGGAGGCCCACAGCCTGGAGGGCCCAACGTTGAGCAACTCTGGGCCCAATTTGTCCAAAAGGGAGATGGCCCAGGTGGGGGGTTCCAGACGTCCAGGCTCCAGGCAGAGTGCTCCCCTAGTGATTCCAGGACACAGCCGGACCGGATTTCTGCGCAAGCCAGAGTCCCCCGCTGCCCTACCACCACCCCGTGGTCCCTTCTGGGCCTACACCACAGTGCCCACCCACTGCAATGGCAGGACCCCGTCCAGCAGTGGGGGCATCACGCAGAGTGGCCCTGAGCCGGCGGCCCCAGCCCCACGGGACGTGTCTGCTCTCACGGGGAGCAGGGGGAGGCCTTCCCACCCACCTGCATCTCTGGGGCACCTCCATCTCCAGGGTACCTCCATCTCTGGGGCAGTCCCATCTCAGGGGCACCCACATCTCCAGGGCACCCCCATATCCGGGCACCCACATCATCTCACACCGAGTGCAGGTGTCTCCCTGTCTTTCCCCAGCACCTGCCTCGGGCCGGAACGCGAGGCTGCTGGGGTCCCGCGGAAGAGGCGTGGCTGGGCCGGGGTCACTGGCTTGGGAGAGCTAGAGGAGGACACCAGCATGGCCGGAGCCGGGTGGGCGCTCGCGTGGGGCGGAGACTCAGTGAGAATTAGGCAGACAGGTGCGGGGGTGGGGGTGCCTGGGCAGAGGGAACCCTCTGAGCAAAGGCCGAGCAGCAAGCAACCCCGAAGCCCCCCAGAAAGAGACAGAGGGGCCAGGAGGCGAGCGGGCGGGGGAGGGTCTCACCATGCAGCCCGCCTGGGTTTGATGCCCGAGGGCCATGAGCCAGGAGGGCGGTTGGGCGGGACGGCGGGCAGGGAAGGGGCTGGCTGGGCCGGGAGGCTGGGGGCGCCCAGGCGCGGTGGGCCCCTGAGCAGGTGGGAGGGAGGGGCCTGGGGGAGGCGAGGGGGCAGGAGCCCAGAATCTGCTTTGTCGAGATGAGCTGGATCTGGGGGTTCACTGGCCAAGTCTGGCCTTAGTGAGGGCGGGCGGGCGCGACGCCATTTCTGTGCAGGGAGGAGCAGAGAAGGAGGGAGCAGCGCCCTTGGGCTCTGCCTGAGGTGAGAAGAGCCTGGACCCCAGGCCCCTGCTGGACAGGCGTCACCCTGAGGCTGCCCAGGCGCCCTCAACGCCGTCTGCCCCGCCGGGGAGGGGAGGGCGCACCCTGGGGCCCTCTTCGGGCTCCGGTTCCCCCTCAGCACAGCAAGCAGGGCCGCCGCGGGGGTCCGGTGGCCATCAGAGCCCACCCTGGGCTCGTGAGACCCCGCTGGGCCCCAGCCTGCTGCTGCGAGGGCTGAAGCCCCGTCCCCTTGACCGACAGGCTCTAGTGCGGGCGGGGGGCTCGGGGTCCCTCCGGCAGCAGCCGCGCCCCCTTCCCCACGCGCGGCCGGTCCCTGAGATGGGGCAGCCTCCCTCCCGGCTGCGCTTGAGCCGCGGCTCCCCTCCCGGACCGCGCCGCCGCACCCAGGACGGCGGCTGCACAGAGGACCGTCCCACGACGCCAGCTCCACGCGCCCTCTGCTGGCTGCCGGCGGAACTGCGCCCACGCGGCCCGCGCTTGGCCTTGAACGGGCACTTGGCCTTTCACCCTTGGGCCCGCCTGGCGGCGTCTGCAGCAGCTGGGCCCTAAGGCTGCCCCGGGGGCCGCCCAGCGCAGTGCCCACCGCGGCTCTCCCCTGGACACACCCGGCTCCTCCAAGGCCAGATCCTGCGGCCCAGTCCACCCCCACGCGTGCAGGCGCCTCCTGCAGCCCCTTCCAAGCCGGACACCAGGCGGCCCTGAGTGGCCTTGGGCTCCCTCCCCCGGGGAGAGAGGGGGCAGCCCTCACCGAGAGGCAGCCCTCGGAGCCCCTGGTCTCTGCAGGAAGCCGGCACCTCGGCTGGCCTTCCTCCCAAGCCCGCGCTCCTGCTTCCCCTGGGGAGGGCCCCACCTCGGGGAGGGCCCCAGGGCAGCCGCCGCCTGCTCCCTCCCTTCACTGTCCACTGTGGTCGGAGTGGCCGCCGCCGCCCTGGGACCCGGGCGACAGTGCTGAGGACAGAAGGCCAGCGACGGTGGCTGGAGACCCAGACCCACCCATCCAGGCCTCCCCTGAGGAGCCAGGGAGCCCAGGCCGCTCCCCCGCCGTCAGGAGCCGTCCCACCGCGCCGTGTGCCATCGTCGGAAGCGCTCACAGGGGCTGTCCAGCGCGCCTGCCCTCCCCGTGGGCAGCTGGTTTTGTGCTGCCTGCCTGCTGTCTCCTCACCTGCCGGGGGCTGGGTCGGGGCCCTCGGGCACAGCTACCGGAGGGACAGAGGGGGCGCTCGGTCAGCTTCGTCCTCAGCTGACCAAGTGTCACCCCTGGGAGTGGGGAGAGGCCTGAGATGGGAAGCGGTGGCCGTCCCAGCTCCCCCCCAGGAATGCTCTGTCTTTGCCAGACGATGGGGAGGCGCCGATCGCGAAGCATGAGCCAGGGCCGGCGAGGGGCCCTGCTGCCCGGGCCAGCGGCCCATCCACGCTTTTATTTGTGACAGAAGAGCCACGTTGGAGTCCCGTCTTTGTCACCCAAACTCTCTCCCTTTTCCAACCGCTTGCTGGGTTCATCTTTTAAAGCGACATCTCTAGCCCCGGGAAGTGCAGAGCCGAGTTCTGGCCACGCCCATCACAGACATGCCGGGCCTCAGCGCAGCCCTTACCATGGCCAGGGACCTGCCGGGCACACTGCAGGAGGCCCCGGCGCTGGGCTTACAGGTGGCTTTAAACACATCGTGGGTGCCGGTGCTGCAGCCGCATCCCAGACGTTGTGCAAACCCACAGCCGGCGGCGCTGTGCTTTCCTGCCCGCCGAGGGCGCATGCCGGGGGCCCAGAGCCGGGGCCAGCCAAGTCCCCCCGTCTCCGGCCCACCCACCAGCGTGTGAGAACAGCAGGCGCTGCTCCAAGCGGAAAACAGACCCCCAGAGCCTCCCAAGCAGCAAGGACACTGTTCCGTGTCATCCACCCGGCAGGGCGGGGAGAGGAGGCTGCGTGGGGGTCACAGTGCCGTGCAGAGGTCACGCGGCGAGCTGGCGACGGGGCGGGGAGCGCACACCCCCTCCGGGCTGCTTCTCCCACCAGCGCACCCCTTCGCCCTCACAGACCGTCCTCGAAAGCCAGGTGTGCTCCTGTCCAAGGTCAAACCAAGACTCGAAGAAGGAATACCCCAGAGGGGGTGACAGGCAGGGGAAACCCCGCACTCCCCCAGGGCACATGGCACGATGCCACCTGCCACCACCTCCGGCTTCGAAAGCAGGCACCTCCGGGGCAGCGAGAGCTGGGGCATCCATTAAAGACCCTGAATTAGGCACTAAGAACGAGACTTGCCTGCTGTCGGCACTTTCCAGAATGAAAGGCAGAGAACATGACGTTTATGAGAGCGAAGCAGAAGAACAGACTGGCGGAGCCTGCAGTGCCAGCAGGTGCCAAGTTCAAACTCAGCCTGGCCTGCTGCGTGACCCTGGCCAGGTCGCTCCATCTCTCTGAGCCCCCGTCCTCCTCACCTGCGCAGGGGCCTCAGCTTTACACAGACGTGCGGATGGCGGGGGCTGCCCCCACAGCGGGGGGCACAGGCTGCTGCTCTCTGGCTCCACCCTGGGGCTCCACGGCAAACCCTTGGCAGGTGACCTTGTGAGAGGTCAACCTCTCCAGGTTGTCCACCTTCAGTGTACAGGCCAGAGGGAGGGATCTTGCCTCGCATCTTTTTATTATTCCAACTTTTAACCAAGAAGTAAAAAACTGGAGCTCGTTAGCCACAATTTTTTGTGGATTCTAGGGAACAGCACAGAGAGCAAAGCCATTAAAATAAAAATAGACACAGAAATGTGCAGCAAGCCTCGTGGCCTGCATCCGCACCGCCAGCGGCAGCTCGCACTGGGCTTGCTGGCGAGCGCTGGGCAGAGGCCGCAGACCTGTACAGAAACCGCCTCCGGCGAGCGCCCCTCCGTGGCAGTGGCTGTGGACCTTCCATCCCCAGGCGGGGTCCGAGGCAAAGGCCCGGGACTCCTGCCCCAGACCTGCCCGCCCCGGCCCAGCCTCCAGCACTAGCCCCAGCCCCAGCCCCGTCCCGGCTGGTAGTGGCAGGGGCTCCGTCCGAGGGCGGGCTGGACACGGGGCAGGGGGCACGCTGTGAAGGTGGGGGTCACGGCCGGGAACCCTGGGGAGGCCTGAGAAGAGCCTTGGGCGCAGGTAGGCTGGGGTCTCTTCAAGTTCCTGCACACGGCTGGTGCGGAAGGAGCTACAGACATTTTGAAAAGCGCCCTGGACCTTTCTTTAAAAACTAACACTAGGGCCTCCCTGGTGACGCAAGGGGTTAAGCACCGCACTATGAAGCTACCCGCAGCCTCTGCAGCACAAGGTCCATCCCCAGCCGGCCAGGGAGCTACCCACAGGGCGCAGCAGACCTCTCCTGACTCCACGCCGCTCCCCTCAGCAGTGTATGTCAGTCAGTCTGCCTGTTCTGCTCCCCGCTCTGTCTCTGGTGCATCCTCTCACCCCCTGCGCCTCTGGCCTGTACCCCAGCTCTTGGATGCATAAATAAATAAATCTTAAAAAAACAAACAAAAACCTAAAACTAGAAACCCGCCCAACCCCACCCCCTGGACGTCTGTGCCGAGAACACGCAGGGTGGGGTCGAAGGTCAGTTCCAGATGCTCCCTGGGGGGACCTCAGTCCCGGGACAGGACCCCCTGGGGCCAGGTGGGGGTTGGGGGGACACCGGGGCCATCACCCAGTTCCGGGAAGAGGAAATCCCGCCACTTACGGCAGAGTGGAAGGAACGTGGGGGGCGCGGGAGGCGAGCGCGGTAGATGGTCTCCGTCCACCCGGCTCCCGGCGCGGCAGGGCGGGCGAGGCGACAAAGCGGACTCAAAAACGGGGCGGGTGCGGGCGGAGGAGGTGGGGCTGGTTTTTGCTTCGTTCCCATTTTTGCTTTGTTTCTTCGAAAGTTAAAAAATAAATCGTGAGTTTCAAGGGGGGTCGTTTTCAAAAATGAAAACGCGACAGACGCTCGAGACACGGCAGTACTAAGCCGACAAAAATTTATTCCGAGAAACAAGCCTCCCAGGCCAAAGCACCGTCTCACGTCTGGCAGCGGCCGGCGGGGCTGGAGGTGCCGGCAGAGGGGCGCCCCGGGCGGAGGCGCAGTGACCCTCAGGAGAGGAAACAGCGAGGGAACAGCCCAGGCCTGGAGGGAGCCTGTTCCTGCTCCAGGGAGGCCGGGCGCGGGCAGAGGCCAGCGGCTTTTCCAGCAAGAGCCAGAGGCGGAGGGCGGCGCGGCCCGCGGCGTCGGGTTCTCTCTCTTCAAGCGAGCGTGAAGCAGGCGCAGGCTGTACCAGGCTGCGAGCAGCCGTGCCAGGTCCTCCACACCCCCTGCCCCGGCTCTGCCACGTTCCTCCCCTCCCCACAGGTTTGTTCTCTCTGCTCGAGAACCAGAACCGAGGCTGGCTCTGCGGGCTCGGGGGCCAGGGAAGCCCGCCCTGCCTGTGTTCTCTCGGCCGGCCCGGCAGGAGACACCGCGGCGACGCCTGCTGGGGAGCGAGAGAACACCCCTTGGCCTGCACCCCAGCTCTTGCCTGCACAAATAAATAGATCTTTAAAAAAAAATAGAAGTGGTGGATGAGTGACTTGTAGACGGAAACCAGTCAGGGCTCACAGGAGGGGCGGGGGGCTGGGGTGGGGCTGCCGACGGGGCGCGCGTCGGGGGTCTCACCCACACCAGCACACGCCCGCTCAGGCGCACCTCCGCACTCCCACTCGGACCCCCACACTGACACCCACTTGGCGGCGGTGAACACGCAAGGCCGGACTCCAGCGTCCTCTGCGGCGGCCTCCCCCGCCCTCCAGCGCTCCCCAGGCCCAAGCGGGCGCCTCCACCTCGATGCACAGACCAGAGAGGGAGGTGCCCCCCACGGCTGGGTCGGCCAGCACCCCGGGAGCACGGTCCCTGTCGGGGTGTGAGGACCAGCTGGTGGGCCCCTGTCCAGGAAACGCGCCTTCACTGCACCTAGAGGGTCGCGGGTCGCCACCGCCCTACAAACGCCGCAGGTGCGTGAACTCAGCTCCCGGGTCATGTGGCTCCTGCCCCAACCGCAGGCACCTGGCAGGGCCAGCCGCTCCGCCACACCCCGGGCACCGCACCCCAGCCTGCCGGCCGCGGGAGAAGCGAGGCCCGGAGCCGAGCGCCTGTTTCCCAGAGCAAACTGCAGCGGGTTTCAGCGGCGACAGACGCAGGGGTGTCCTCAGGGGGCTCACACAGGGTGGGGGCTTTACACAGCCAAGTTTGAGGATGCTGGGCTGGGTGAGGGGGCCCAGCAGGAGGGTCCTTGCGGGGGGCCCCCTTCCAGGGCAGCAGAGGGGGAGTGTGCCGGGGTCTTGCCGCGGGGGCCTGCAGGTCTCTGCTCCTCAGGAAATCGGCTCTGCGGGCTGCAGGACCAAGAGTGCCCCAAGCGACCCCGTTCCCACCGAGACAGAAACGTGCTCTCCCAGAGCCCCCCGGTCCCCAGACCCGGTTGTGTGCAGAGGAAGTTGCCAGAGCCTGGCGGGCCGGCGGCCCAGCCCACACGCCCTCTGCTCGGGACCCAGCCGCACGATCCCGCAGAACCCGCAGCTCCCGGGCTGGACATTTGGACATTTGGACTCCTGGAGTCGCTACTGAAAATCTGTGGCGCCGCACGCTGCTCATGGCAGAGCCTCAGACCCATGAGAAAAACAGCGCGGGGCAGACACTCATCTGAGGAAACCAGGAGCGCCTGGGCCTGGGGCTGCACCTGGGCTTCCAGCTAGACCAGGAACAGCCCGGAAAAGCTGAGGCAAGACGGGCCGGGGAACCTGCAGCAGAAAAGGGTTTCTTCAGGGAGACACAGAAAGTGGAGACCGGAAGAAGCAGCTTGATACATCTGAGGACGCCAGACCGAAAACGTGGGGACGTGAGGTCCAGCCAGAGCCGCTGAGCTTCCCGACAGGTGGAGCCCAAAGCTTCTCCCGCAGGGAACCGTCCATCTGGGGTGGCAGCACTTCCCTGGGTGTGTCACACGCTCATCTGAAGCAAATGCAATGCCCTCTGTCAATTATACCTTTAAAAATACTCCACGAGGGCCTCTCTGGTGGCGCAGGGGTTCAAGTCTCAGCTATCAAGCCATCGGCCGCCCTGCGGTGCGTGTTCGGTGCCCCACCAGGGAGCTCCCCACAGGGCGCAGCAGACCTCTCCCGCCTCCCCGCTGCTCCCCTCAGCAGTGGATTTCAGTGGATCCACCTGTTCTGCTCCCCACTCTGTCTCTGGGGAGTCCTCTCACCTCCCCCACCCCCCCAACACCTCTGGCCTGCACCCCAGCTCTTGTGTGCATAAATAAATGAAAATAAATCTTTAAAAAAAAATACTCAACCAAAGAAACGGTACATGAAGTTAAAAGACAAGCAACAGAGAGAGCCAACTGCACGGAAACCCAGCTCGGAGAAGCGGCTCCCCCAAACCAACTAGGGAGAGATTGACCCAGACAGAGGCCGGAGCCACGAGGCGCAGAGCGTGAGGTGCGAACACCCTCGCCAGCCGTCAACGCAAACCAAGGCAACAAACGCCCTCTCGCCTAGGGTGGGATTAACAGCATTTAAACATCTGCACATTTCAAGGTCCGGAGAAGCCGGCACCTCAGACACGGCTGCTGAGTGGCCGGCGCCTCGGGGATGCCAGTCCCGGGTCCCCACCCCGCAGGGCCCCTGGCCTGCCCTGCCCCACCCCGTGTCCCTGCAAGCCCCTCCTGAAGCACCAGGAGAGCAGCCAGGGGAGGCCGAGACAATGGGGAGCCTGAGAGCCTGCCATGGCCTCCTCCCAGCAGCCCAGAGCAGTCTGCAGCAGGGAGGCCTCCGAGACGCGCTGCTGGGCACACGGGGCAGTTTCAGGACAGAGGCTGGTGTCGGCCCCGCCGTGCGTTCTGTCTCCACCCGGGAAGGAACACGGGAACCAGGGGAGGCGATCGGGAGACCTCTGGTGACGGGGAGACCTCTGGTGACGGGGAGACCTCTGGTGAAGGGGAGACCTCTGGTGACAGGGAGACCTCTGGTGACGGGGAGACCTCTGGTGAAGGGGAGACCTCTGGTGACGGGGAGACCTCTGGTGACGGGGAGACCTCTGGTGACGGGGAGGCCTCTGGTGACGGGGAGACCTCTGAGGAGTGTCCTGGGCTCAGAGGCCGTGCGTGGAGTCCCACTGTCCTCCCTCTTTCCCCAGGACGCGGCTGCCCGGGCCCACAGCTGGCAACCCCCACCCCACACCCACACAGTCACGGGGCACAGAGCAAGATCGCCCCTTTCCCTCGAGACCAAACCGCAGCCATCAGCCGCCTGCCTCCCCGGGCAGGGCCCCAGTGCCGCGGCCCCTGGGAGTGCGCCTCACGCCGGAGCAGGGAAGAGGGGGGCCTTGGGGAACTGCGAACCCTCCCGGGCTTTCGGCCTGGCGGGGAGTGGCCCCAGGGCCCGGGGGCGCACAGGTCTGAGGCACCCGCACTGCAGGGGCAGGTGGTGTCTGCCACGCCCAGCGCCCATCCTCCCTTCTCCGCTGGCGCCCCCCATGTGCTTCTGGGGATCTCAGGCCCAGTTGCTGAGGGGGTCTGGCTCCTGGCCTGGGGGGCCTGTGAGTGGGGCCTCCGCCTGCCCATTTCCTGCCAGGTTGGTGGGTCAGAGGCGAGCAGCCGGCCCCCGCCCAGGAAGGGCGAGGAAAGGGGCTGAGCGCCGGCGGCCCTGGCCCGCGCCCGTGCCTGGAGCTCCCAGGCCTGCCTTCGGCCTCCACCGGCGCCCTCACCCGCTGCCAGGAAAGCCTGCTAGCCCAGCGGGTCGTCCTGTGGGCCCGCCGGGGGGCACGTGAGAAGGCCCGGGCACGGTGGCACGCCCGCCGCCATCAAAGGCGGACTCTGGCCTTTTTTGCCCACCTGGAAGGCCCCTGGGGGATGACGCCGCGTGAAAGGAGTCGGGAGGGACAGACGGGAAGGACAGACGCCGTGAGGTTTCCCTCAGCCGCGGCCCAGAAGGAAGCCAGGCACGAAGAGAACCAGAACAGAACAGCGCCGACCCGTGGGGCAGGGCCGGCGGGCGACTGGACTCTGGACGGCCGCGCGGTGAGCCGGGAGGGGCCGCTGGACGCTGGAACCACGCGCCCTGTGACGAGCGCCACGTCCGCACGCGGGGAAGGAGACTCACGGGCTCACGGGCGCCTCGGCCCGCTCGGGCTGCTGCGCTCTGGCCTCGGGGCGCCCGGCGCAGCCCAGAAGCTGAGCCCACGGGGCCAGGGCCAGGGCTCCCGCCACCGCCTGCCACCCCAAACCACACCTTCACCTTCTCGCGCTGCTGGCGGGACAGGTGGCGCTGACCATCCCGCCTCCCGGCCTCAAGCGCAACCTCACCCGGCGCAGAAAGACCCCACAGACCCCGCCCGAGTCAGCGCTTCCAGGGGAGACTCACGGTCCGCGAGGAGAGTAGCTCGTTCCTCTGCAACGAGGGCCGCTCTGGCCACAGCGCGGTCTCCCTGCCGGGGGGGCTCAGACCCCCCCTCACCTCAGGGGAGGTGCCCAGTCCTCTGGGCCGAGCTTCAGGTGGCCTCGGGACAAACCCTCCTGGTCCCAAACCAGCTGCGCCCCCCACTTCCCCGGCCCTCGGCGGCCGGCCCCCCTCCTGGGGTTCAGCCAAGAAGCCTGGACTCAGGCCCCGGGCGTGGGCTCCCACGTGCCCACTGTCTTTGCTCTCTGTCCCCCGAGGTGCCCGCTGGCCCAGGGCAGCCAGAGAGAGCCTCCTCCGGGCCAGCAGGGCAGACAGCAGCCCCGAGGCCCGAGTGCCCGGGGGGCAGCTCCCCAAGGGCGGCTGACTCCTCGGCTCTGGGGCCCTCAGCCCTACAGCCCCAGGCCCTGTCCTGACCCCCACCAGCTAATTCCCACCCACAGGTGCCCTCCCAGCTGCATGGGGCGCTCTCCTCTCCCCACTCAGTCTGCAGCCAAACGCCCCCCGCCAGGCCCCCCTGGCGCCCTCCCAAGCCCCCGCCGCCCGTCTCTGCCTCTCCCTCCTCGTCTTCCCGGCGTCTTCTAAAAACATCCCCAATGACAGGGTCTTCCGCCCCCACATAGAACCCCCAGCATCCCCAGCAGCTGGGGGTGCCCGACCCGCCTCGGGGTGAACCACGCGCGCCGGCCCGTGGCGAGAGGCCGTGTCCTGCTCTGCGAAAGTGGGTCAGCGGGGCTGAGCCCGGCGCCCTCCGGGTCCAGGCAGGAGCCGCAGAACTATTTTAAAATCGCCGTGAACCAGCCGAGCGGGGCCGGAGGAGCGTGACGCCGGCAGGTCCCGTCCTGGCGGCTCAGAATAGCGGGCGGCAGGCTCTGAGGTGCCCTTGTCAGAGCCCAGCCCCAGGTGCGCCTGCCAGGAACCCACACTGGGGGGGGGGGGTGCCCCTGCCCTGTGCAGCGAGGGGGCTTGTCCCCATCGGAGGTGCGGGGCATCTCCCTCCTGCTCTCCCGGGGCTCAGTGTCTCCCTCCTGGCAGACCTCGCTGCCCACTGGGCCCAGCAACAGGAGGGGCGGCACCTGCGGGGCTGCAGCCGGCGGCTCCGCTCACAGGGGGGGCTCCTCTCCAGCAGGGCAGAGCCGGGCGCCCCCCAGACCCTCTGGGCCCGAGGAGCCGGTGCCCCCCTCCCAAGAAGCCCTCCCCACCTCAGAGGTCCCACTTCGCTCCGGTGTGTGAGTGTGAGTGTGTGAGTGTGTGAGTGTGAGTGTGTGTGAGTGTGTGTGTGTGAGAGTGTGTGTGTCTGGGCACTGTAGGCTGCTCAGCAGCACCCCTGGCTTCTGCCCCTTAGATGACCTCCCAACCCTCCTGTTTTGTAACAAATGAAAATGGAGGTCAGCACCCCCCTTTCAGATCCCCGGTAATGGCTTGCGACGCCCCTAAACCAGAGTCCAGGCAGCTGGGACCCCAGAATCACGGGTCGAAAGTGCAGACAGGGGCTCCCCTGAGCGTGGGGCCCGGAGGGTTCTCCCTGAGCGGCCACCAGCCAAGCGTCCTGGGCACCGCCGTCCTGGGCACCGGCACCCTGGGCACCACCGGCACCGAGGCCACGAGTCCAGGGGCGCCCTCAGGCCCCCGCCCCTCGGGGAGACCCCGGCCCCCCCTCCCCAGCTCTCCTGGCCAGGTGGGGCGGCACCTCCCCGCCTCCTCGTCCCGCGCGTCCCAGGGCTGGCCGGGCGGGTGTGCGCGCAGGCGGGGGCGCGGGTCCTCCCGGCGGGCGGGCTGCGGGGGCCGGAGGCGCCAGGACGCTCGCCCGCCGCGCGATGCCGAAACCCGGGCACGGGAAGTCGAGGGTCCCGCCGCTCCGGGGCCCGCACGCGCGCAGAGGGGCCCCCAGGGGCCGGCCCGGCTGGGGGGAGCCCGGGCGCCCATCTCCGCGGCGGGGGCGCAGCGGGCAGCCCCCCTCGGGGCGCGAGCTCCCGGGGCCGCCCCCGCGCCGCGCCCGCGCGCCCTCCCGCGGGGTCCCCGGCCGCGCGCTTACCTTGCGCCGGGCCTCGGGCGGCGTGGGCGGCGTCCCGGGCCCCGAGGGCGCGCAGCAGCGAGCGCACCGGCGCCGGCCAGCGGGCGCGCCCCCCGCCCCGGCCGCGCATGCCGCGGGCGCCGGCTCGGGCTGCGCCGGGGCGGCCGGGGGCGCGCGGGGCCCGGGGCTGCGGAGGCGCCGGCCGGGCGCGCGGGGCGGGCGGGGCGCGGGGCGGGGGCGGGGCTGCCGCGCGGGGCCGGCCCCTCGGGCGGGCGGGGCGCCGGGGGCCGCGGTGACCTTGGTCTCCCGCCCCCGCGCGAGCGGCCGCGGGGACCCGGGCGCAGGGCGATCGCGGCGCGCGGAGGCTGCGGAGTTGGAGCCGCGCGGGACCCGGGCGGTCGCCGGACCCTCCCGAGTCCGGGGTTCCCCGCGCCAGAGCGGCCGGGAGAGCGCGGGCCAGCGCCGCGGGGCCGACCCTCCAGGTGTGGGGGCGCCGCGGCCGCCCGCGGGTGAGGTCGCTGCGTGGCTTCGACCCTCTTTTTAGTAAACACAGCAGGGGGGTTCAGCTTGATGAGGGTGGGACACCCTCGGAGCCGCCAAGCAGAGCAGGAACTGGAACGGGGCCAGCCCCCCAAGTCCTTGGCAGCCCCAGCCCCTCCTCCACCCGCGCGTCCTGGGGTGGGTCAGTCTTGAGAGGGCGGCGGCCTCTGCTGATTTTGGGGGGTTGCCTTTGACGCAGGGTGTCTGGTCTGACATGCACCCAGGACCCCTCAGCACTAAGGGCTTCCAAGGGGTCCAGGTAAGCACCAGACCAAGGGGTTCAGGTGCAAGGGGCACAGGTCCTCAGAACCCCAAAGGGGCAGCGCCCTGGCCCTGAGCGCTTCCCAGGAGCAGCGTGCGCGATCCCATCAAGGCCCCAGCAGGCGCCCCCATAGTGCCCATGGCCCAGATGGAGAGGCGCAGGTGGTGGCGGGGCGGGACAGGTGCTGTGCTGGCCACCCGGCTGCGGAGGGCTGTGTGGGGTGCAGGTGAGGGGCTCCCTCCAGCAGCCTGACCCTGCCGCCTGCTTCTCTCCCTCTCCCAAACCACCCTCCACCCCCAGAACCCTGGGGCTGCCGTGCCCACGCCTGACAGCCCGTCAGGTGGCGCCGCGCTGAGCGTCCACCCATGCAGTCTCCTGGGGGGGCTCCAGTGACCCCCTCACTTCACAGACGTGCCCACCGCTTGGTCCCCAGCATCCCCCTGCCTCCTCCTCCGTGGACTCGTGGGGAGGCTCTGCAACTGGCCTCCACCTTCCAGAGGAGGACGCAGGCTGGGGAGAGGCAGCACCTGCTCTGCGAGGAAGTCAGGAGGGAGGAGGGCCAGGACCCACTATCTCAGTGCCCGCCCCCCGCCTACCCCCCCCCCAGAACGCCCGCTCACCCTTCCAGACCCTGCGCAGCACAGCGCTGCCTCCGCTGGAAGCTTTTTCCTCAGCCTCGCTGCCCCCTGCCCCCTCCTGCATCCCGTGCACCCTCTGAGGGGCGCCCTCCACATGCCACTGCCCCGTCTCCACCGGGCTGGGATTTTAGGGGGCGGGCATTGGCCCTGGCTGCTGCCCTCCAGGCCTGCTCACGTCCAGAGAACATCCGTGGGCAGCCCGTGGCCCCTGCTCACAGCACCATGTCCATTTTCCCCTCCTGCCCCTCCCAGCCCTAGCGGAGCCAAGGCCCCGCCTGACCATCCGCCGTCCTGGCCGTGGCCTGGAGGCTGCTGAGGGAGAGCTGGTCTGCCCCGCCACACCCAGCTCCTGGGACTCCTGCTGCGCCGCTTGAGAAAAGCCTTTTTACCCCCTGGCCCCGAGGGGGTGGTGGGATCCCGGAGCCATCGGCTGCCTCCATGTGAAGCAACACAGAAGAGGGAGGACCTGGACACAGGTGTGCTGGGGCCTCGGCACTGTCGGGGCACCTGGGTCCGGCCGCGCCTGCAGGCAGCTCCACGGAGGGTGGAATTTTCGGTCTCACCCTCGCGGCTGCTTCCTGTGCCCTCGGCTGGATGGTGACAAGGTCCCGGGAACAGAGGAGAAGAGCCGGGCCTGCTGCAGCACCGGGCAGGGCCGGGCCGCGGCGGCCGGAGGGAAGGTTTGCAGTCGCAGGTGCCGGAGTCGGTGGAGACCCAGGGGCCAGTGACTTTCCCGTTCCTGACGCCTGTGCTGTCCCGAGGTCCACCAGCCCCTCCACCTTGGCCGAGCCGGTCAGTCCTCCAGGTCCTGCCCTGCAGGCTGGGGAGCTGCTCTGCGGAGTCTGGGGGCCCGCGCCAGGTTGGGGAGGTCACGGGGTTTTGCTTGGTCTCCAGGATGCGCCCGGCCTCGGCCTCGCCCAGGTGCTGTCGCTGCCCCGGCCAGGGCTGCTGCCCGGCGTCGTGGGCGCCGCCCGCCTGGCGTGGGGGGGGGTCGGGGGCGGGGACCCCGAGGCCGGGCGGCGAGGGGAGCCCCAGCGCCGGGCCGCGCTGGCCACAGCCTGAAGTCCAGCCGGTTCCCGGCGGCGCGGCGCGCGGGCTGCCCCGACTTTGGGGCGCGCGTGTCCGGGCGGGGCGGGCCTGGGCCGGGCCGCTGCGGGGACGCGAACAAAACTGGGCTCGTGGGCGGGAAGCTCGGGACAAAACCGGGCCAGTGACGGGCGGCGCCGCGCTCGGGCAGGGTCGGTGGGGGCCCGTCGTCCTGTTCCGTCTGCGCGGGGCTGACCCCTGCGCTCACCCCTCCGGAACCGAACCCGCGGCTTCGCGGCCCGAGGCCGGTCCCGGCGCGCGCGCGTCTCCCTCTAGCGGCCGCCGCGGGGACTGCAGCCGAGAGGCCGCGCCGGAGCCGCCACGCGCCCGGCGGCCGGCAGGGGGCGAGCGCGGCCGGCCTCGCTGCTCGCGGACCCAGACGGGCTCGCGACCCGGTCACGCCCCGGAGGCGCGTGTGAGCCTGAGAGTCGCGTCTAGAAGCTTTCTGAGTGTGCAAAATAAATGACACACAAGCTTGCACCCGATCTCACATAACCCCGCCAGGCGGACCAGCACTGTTGGGGTGCCCCCACCCCCCGCGTGGCGGGCCAGCACTGTTGGGGTGCCCCCACCCCTCCCCCGCGTGGCGGGCCAGGACTGACGAGGTGCCCCCACCCTCTCCAGGTCCATCTCATGACCCCGGCCCCGCGGAAAAGAAAGGCCTCGACAACCCCAGCAAGCTGGCGGGGTTGGCCGCGCCCCCCGCTCCCCGCGGCGCGTGAGCCCAGGCTCCAGGCTCCCCACCTGCCAGAGGCGCGGGGCCACCGGGAGCCTCCCGCCCGCAGCTGGGGAGCCGCCCCCGCGGGTGCCGCGCCCCGGGCCACCCCTGTGCGCGCCGGGACCGGCCTCTGCTCACGGGGCCCCTCCCGTGCGCCCGCCCGCGGCCGCAGGACCCCATGGGGTGACGCTGCGATCCCCTCGTTTTGCAAGGACCAAGGAGTTAGAGGCGAGGGCACCCCACACCACCGTCCCGGAACGGGGAGCAATCAGGCAGCTCGTCCTCTGAGTGGCCCCGAGCAGGCTCTGTACCCAACTCTCGTGTACAGAACCTTGGGGGGCTGTGGGGGTGTTTGGGACCCGAAGGGCTGGGGAACCCCCTGAAAGACCTTTCATCTTTGCAGGAATTGGTGCGTGAAGAAGGTCAAGCAGGCGAAAGCGCAACCACCAACAAAAACAGCCCAAGGACAGAGCCAGGCCCCGCACCGAGGCCCGAGACAGACATTTCATGACCCAGAACTTGGTGTTCTGAAACCCGCCCGGCCTCGTCCTCAGAGGCTTGCAGAAAATTTATTTCCCTTTTAATGACCCTGGCGCAGGTCGGGAGCCGCGCGTGGTTGGGGCGCCACCCCCCCCCACCGTGGCCCCCGTGGCCGTCCAGGCTCCTGCTGACTTTGCTGCACAGGCGGCTCCCAGGCCAGAGCCGGGCTGACGCGGCGTGGACAGAGGGACTCCCTGCATTTCATACAAACTCACAACTGAAACGTGCTTGTGTGCTCATTAGGAAAATAACAGCCCGGTCACGGGGCTGCCAAGGATGCAAATATTGCAGCCACTTTGAAAAGCAGGCGGCGGCGGCACTTCCAGAGGGAGCAAACCCCGGGCCTGCACCCCCACTCCTGCGTGTCTACCCCAGGGAAGCGAGGACAGCCGTACACGCCAGATCAGACGGTGTTTCGTTCACATTCAGCATTATCCAAAATAGCCCGATTGGAAAGAAACCCAAATTTCCAGCGATCGGTGACGGACAAACACATGGGGGGCACGTCCAAGCCTACTGAGCCACAGCAGACCCCAAACACTCACACCCCGGCGTGATGAACCCCAAAGACAGGTCTCGCCAGCCAGTCCTGAGATCAGTGTTCAAGCAAAACCAGGAGTGGAGGAAGAAGCTAAAGCTATAAACAGAATTCCCCGGGGAAGAATTGCTGGTGGGCCTGAGCTGCTTGACCAGACATTCGGCTTCTTCTAGAATCTGAAAAATGCAAAAGAAATTACATGAAGACGCTGTCGCTTGGGTGGGAGACGCTGGTGGGTCGTCCTGGGCCAATGCCGTGGGCGCGCAGACGCTCTCCCCACGCGGGGCGGTGCGGGGACAGACGCCCATGCCAGGGGCCTTCGCCCGGGCCCCGGGATCTCACCTCCAGGAGCTCCCCTCCCTCCCCGCATCGAAGACACGCAAAGGTATCAAAGAGGCAACATGCAAAAGGGGACATCACGGCGATGTCAGGAGCCCGGAGTTCCAGCCTAAGAGGAAAACCTCAGTTCACAGACGCGACTCCCCAGGTCCTTAACGCTGAGTGAAAATATCAGTATAAACTTGTGTTTTCTTTAAAAAAACAGTATGTTCTCTGATGGCCTACTCAGATTTGGGAGAAAACAAGCCAGGGGAGCCCCTCTAGCGTGCAGGTGGTGTTCCTCAACCCTCGCTGCCTTCTCTTCCTTGACGTCGACAGGCAGCAGGAGAAGTGACGCCTTTTCCTCCACGGCCTGTGGGTTCCGACTCCAGAGGAGCCTCCCTGGGCATGAGGGCGTCGTCTGCACAAAATGCCGGCTCGCAGGTTCAAGGGGTGGGGAACGGCAGAACATTTTCAATGGTCCTTGGAGTCCCTCGGAGCGGTGGGTCTGGCAGGATATTGGGGTGACTGGCCCAGCAGGGTCGGGCTGGCGGTGCGGGCCATGCGCTCAGGCCCCCAGGGAGAGAGGGGAGCCCCTGCTGCAGGTGTCAGCTCCCGGGAAAGATCCTGGGCGGAGTGGACGGAGGGCCCCGCAGCGGGAGCCTGTTAGAGAGGCGCTGCAGAGCGAGAGGTGCAGGGGGAGGTAGACTTGCTCCCCTGAGCTGGGACCCTGGAACCCTGGAACCACACGGCATTACCCAGTGCCCATGAAATGACATTAAAATCGCATGGTTATGTATCCATTATTACATTAAAAACTCACGCCCTCAGCCTCCCTGGCGGGCAGTTGGTGGAATTTCTCCACAGAGGAGCTCTCGGCGGTGATCGGGAAGAGCTAGTTGTGTATCTCTGGGAAGTTACACCAAAAAGAAGGGGAAAATGAGGGCCTACCCCTGACGTGGGTGGCGGAAGGTGAGCGCGGAGGGCGTCTGCTGCCCGCCGCAGGGGAAGGACGAGCCGCCGCGGCACCAGGAGCCGGGATTCCCGGCCCAGGAGAAGGGGCCACCGTGACGCCGATGGTGCAGGACGGATCCTAGGGGCCCAAACTTGATTTAAAAGCGTCAGTGCGGCTCGAGTGCTTCTCCCCCTCAGCCGGGTGAGCCTGGTGCGCCGCCACGGCCGGAGCGGCTGGCACGGGGCCGGGGGTGGGCCTCACGGCCCTCACAATGAAGCAGGGCCCCTCGGAGGAATGACCGAGCCCGGGTCTGCAGCAAGCAACGGCCCGTGTCCCGCCCGCCCCGGGGAGATGAGCAGGACTCGGGTGCCAGCCTCGGGACACCCCGCCCCGACGGGCTAGTGCAGGCGGCTGCTGGAACGATGGCTGCAGGAGCGGGAGCACCCGCTGAAACACCCGGTGTCCCCCAGCGAGACCAGCCTGCGGGTCTTCAGGGCCCCGGGGGCAGCTCAAGAGCTTGTTTGATTGGAGAATTTAATGTTTTTCATTCATCGTAAAACTGAGGATGATTTTATACCTTATTTTGGAGGCAGGGCGGTCTGTCTCTGAGTAGGGGTAAGTTGCTCCGAAAGAAATGACTCCGCAGCACCTTCCCCTTCACGTCAACTGTCTTGTTTACATAAACTTCTTGTTACACGAATAAAGAAACTCACTTGGCCGGGGGGCCCGAGGCATGGAGCGGGGTGAAAAAGACAGACCACGGAAACACGCATCGGACGCGGCGTGAGAGGCCTCCTCGGGCAGCGACCTCGGGCAGGACTGTCACTGGCCAGGGACGACCGTCGCGTGGCCAGTGTGGGGGACACTCGCTGCGGCTCTGCCCGGTCCCAGCAGGAGCCTCGGCGCCGGCGGGTCAGGCTGTCCCGCCACCTGCGCTGGCCGGCCAGGGCAGGGGGTGCTGCGTCCCCCGCGGGTGAGTGGACAGAGAGGATGTCCGCTCCCAGGACAGGGCCGGCAGGAGAGGGAGGGGCGTTTGGGCTTGAGGCAGCCGGAGCGCCCCCTGGCGGACTCCTCGGAGACTGCGGCCCGCGAGGCCCTGACAGCAGGAGTCACTGAGGAGACAGACGTGGTGTCACCCCAGCACTAACCACAGGCCCGGACGGCGTGAGCTAGAGTGGAGGGGAGCGGGGTCTGCGTGTCTGTGGGGAGAGCCGGGGCAGCGGAGACGGTGGGATGGGCGGGCAGGGGGTGGTCACAGGTCTCCAGTCTTCCTGCTGGGCTCCAGGAGGGGGTGCGGCTTGCCCGGCCTGGGTGGGTGACAGCAGGGTGCGGAGACCTCTCCAGGGAGCACCCAGCCCCCCATCATTGTCAGGATAATGCCCCATTGAGGGAATATGGGGCCTTTGGGGTTCAAGGTCTCGATGGAGGCTGGGGAGGACGGACAGGGCGCCAGACGGAGGACAGGGGCCTGCACACGTAGCACAGGCTGCATGTGCACACGTGACTCAGCATCTGTTTTCTTGAAACTGAAACTCTGGCTTTGAACTGAGATCCTTGCCCCCATGGTGCCCACAGGAGTGCTGGGCAGTGACGCCATCAGACATGAGCCAAGTGGGCCAGGAAGCACCCAGGTCAGGGCACCCGGGAGGCTGATAACAAGCCAGGGTTCGAAGGTGACAAGGCCCTGCGGGGCACCAACTATGACGGGCTGTTCTGGGGGCTGCCTGCTTATGTGACTGTGCCAACCTCGCTGGAAGTCAGCCCGCTCGAGATGAGATGGCAGGACGCCCGCCCCACTTGAGGACCAGCTACTGATATAAATGCCTGCTCCTTGCACCCTCTGTGGCTACCCACTCGGGACCCCTCTCCGCCCAGAGAGCTTTCCTATCCTTTCTGTCTATCAGTCAATCGCTTCTTTTCTGTAACTTTCTGAACATTGGATTCTTTCCTCGCGGAAGGTAAGAACCGAGAAAGAGCCCTCCTGGGGTCCTCAGATTCCAAGGCTGCTCCCCTAAACCCCGATCCTCATCAGTATGCCCTAAGTGTTGGTTTGACTCCCCCTCAACTGTACAACTATTGAGGAAAGGAGAAAGCTGAGCATAAAATCTGCGTGTACACACACACACACACACACACACACACACACACACACACACACGCGTGACACAGACTGGAGGGGAGACAAAGACAGCACAAAACATCCAACACCAGGAACAGAAACGGGGCATTTCCATCATCTACACATTTGGAAGAACAGAGGAGATCATGAAAACTCTGCCAAGAGGCTTGGAAATTTTGATAATGAGCTAAATTTTAAAAATAGCTGTGCATTATTAAAACTGAATTTCCTCTCTAGAAAGGAAATTCCAGACCCAGATGACTTTACCCATGAGACTTATCAAATAGTGCAAAGTGTGCCAACATTGCATTTTGGAGAGAATTAATGAAGAAGAAATACTTTGCCCCTCGCTTTATGTAGGCTGGCAGGACATTTAAAGACCCTGGCATGGGCTTGAGGATGGGACAAAGTAGCCAAGAACCAGAAGTAAAACCACAACTAAAATACCAGCGACCCGGCAGCTCATGCAACTCCAACCACAGCAACGTGTCATCTTACGCCCTTGAGAATTGTCCATATCGAAAAGACTAGAAGCAGCAAGTGCTGGTGAGGGTGTGGAGAAGGAGCTCTCCCAGGTGTCGGGTGGGTCGGTGAGTCAGTGCAGCCGTTTTGGAAAACAATATGGAGGCTCCTCAACATTTAACATAGAACTAACGCATGATTCAGCAATTCCATTTCTAGGTATCGATTCAAAGGACATGAAAACAGCAATTCGAAAGGATATACGCACCCCTATGTTTACTGCAGCACTACTCATATTTCCAGGTTGTGGAAACAGCCTGGGGATGGGTGCCCTAGAGAGATGATTGTGTGGTACACACACAATGGAATACTACTCAGCCACGAAAAAGATGAAATCTTGCTATTTGCAGCAACAGAGAAGGCACCTGAGGGAATTATGCTCCGTGAAATATGTAGAAGAGAGAGACAAACAGCACACGGTTGCGTCCATTTTTGGAATATAAGGAAACAAAACATAGACAAAATGAAACAAAACATTTAAACTCTGAGTACAGCTTTCTAGGGCGGGCAGGAGTGGGGGGCGCGGAGGGGTGAGTGCTCAGTAGATTGTAGTGAGGGGTTGTTGCTTGTAAAACATACACAGTGATGTAAACCAATGTTCCCTCAAAAATATATGAATAATGACTGACTCCATCGGTCAGTCAATAATTGACAGCTGTCAATAAAACTATGGGCTAAGTCCTGGCACCCCTCCTAGGGAATCACCAGCACTCGGTCCCCCAGAATCACACCTAAGTAGGTTTTTTTCTAGAAAAGTGAGGCTGGTTGACCACTGAAGAATCAAATCAATGTTTACCTCCTCATTTTAGGGAAAAAAATCATGATTCTTTCAGTGAAGCAGAAAAGTTTTGATGAAAGTCAAAATCAAGTCATCATTAAAAAACCTTAGAAAATCAAGGCTAGGAGTTATTTGTGTAATAAAAGCACGACTTAAAATAAAAGCAATAGCACAAAGCAGCAGGCAATTACGCTGTTTTAAATAAACTTAGATCTCCAAATTCAAAGCAAAACAGGAGCCCCCCCCCTGTATTTCAGAGCATACACGAAGATCAATGGCAACAAAACTACAAAAACAAATGTACCAAAACGTGCTACGATCAAAGTTTCTAAAAGACAAAATCAGAGACTTTCTCCTGAAGTCAGAAAACTTTCTTTGGGGTCAGGACACAAAAAGGACTCACCAAAGTAGAAAAGATTGATCTACTTTTCTACGCAAGTCAGAAATATTTGGTCATTAGAAGGCACCATTATAAAATTAAGATGTCAGGCCTCCCTGGTAACACAGCGGTTGAGCGCTGGGTTGCGAAGCTGCCCGCGGCCTCTGCAGCGCCGGTTCGATCCCCGGCTGCTCCCCGGCCACCGGAGGAGGGTCCCACATGGCGCGCAGACCTCTCCTGCCGCCCGCTGCTCCCCTCAGCAGTGTCCTTCGGTCCTTCTGCCTGCTCTGCTCCCCGCTCTGGCTCTGGTGAATTCTCTCACCCTCCCGCGCTTCTGACTGTACCCAGTGCTTGTATAAATAAATAAATAAATAAATCTAAAAAAAAAAATAAATAAAATAAATAAATAAAATTCCAAGTGAGCTTTAAAAAAAAAATTAAGATGTCAAGTCTTAGAGGGAGGAGATATTTGTAACATAGGCAAGTGATAAAAGGCTTGCATGTAAAATATACAGCCACTATAAAATGCAGGCTTTGCAGGAGGCTTGAACAGGAAATTTAAAAAAAAGATA
This sequence comes from Talpa occidentalis, assembly GCF_014898055.3. Classification (NCBI taxonomy): domain Eukaryota; kingdom Metazoa; phylum Chordata; class Mammalia; order Eulipotyphla; family Talpidae; genus Talpa; species Talpa occidentalis. The sequence continues at coordinate 105,370,007 of NW_023600993.1, read as the reverse complement.
CCCAACAAAATATGTCAATGTGCTTCACCAGGATTTCTTTTTTTCCCCAAAGATTTATTTTATTTATTTACACATACGAGAACTGGGGTGCAGGCCAGAGGTACAGGGGTGAGAGGATTCACCAGACAGAGTGGGGAGCAGAACAGGTGGAGCCACTGAAATCCACTGCTAAGGGGAGCAGCGGGGAGACAGGAGGGGTCTGCTGTGCCCTGTCCATGGCTTCTTGGCCGGGGATGAATCTCGTGCTGCACTGCCTTGATGGTGCTGAAACTTAAACCCCCGCACCACCAGGGAGGCTCTTCATCAGAATTTCAATCAGGGAAATACAAATGAATCCAGAGGGAGATAAACCTCACGAGGAAGGCTGCAAGTGGAAACACCGACAAGGCCCCGAGCTGGCCAGGCTGTGGGGCAACTGGAAAGTCCGCAGCCGGATTCTGGGAGTACGAGCTGGTGGTTGCAACTTGACCGTCCTGACTAAAGACAAGGAAGGCACCGTAGGGCGTTGTTTTCGTCCGTCCTGATGAGACACAGGGCAGGCTAGGGTTATTAGGCAGTTTCAGGGACAGTGCAGGAGGGGACCTCTGAAGAATTTAGGGAGGCTTCGGAGATAAGGACAACCAAGGGAAAGTAACCAATTCCACCGGGAAAAACAAACATCCCAGGACCATGGACAATATTGTTACCGATGGTCCTGGTTTTCTTCAGGTGATAAAGTGTAGAGATGCTCACCTGGAAGACTGGGCCATAAAGATAAAGATGTAACAAATGGGGAAAGACAGACCTGCTAGATAAGGAATGTGAAGATCCCCCGCTCAGGAGCAAGTTAAGTGAGACAGCCGAGAACCGACCCATCACAGAGAGACGGGTGGAGCTGTAGAATAATGAGGGAAGAAGGTCTATGTTCCCTGAGACACGACTCCACTTTGGCTTCCTTGCCCCTCCCTGGCCTGGTTCCCTGGCCTGGGAGTCCCACTTTATTTCTGTTCTTTTTCTCCTCAATAAACTTTTTCTTTCTCTAAACAAACCTGCCTCTTCTCGCTTGCTGGCCTGAGCTTCTGCGAAGTTCCTGCTGCGGCTTCGTGAGACACCAGCCCGTGGGGGTCTAGCGGCTGGGGCTCAGCGCTGCCCTGCAGCCTGGGGTCCGTTCCTGGCTGGGAGACGAGGCCTGACAATTCCGGTATCACTGAGGAGCGGCCTGCAGAGGGGCAGAGGGTGGGTGTCCACTGCTAACGTGACTTTGTTTGCTGCTTGGTCATCTTGGGGAGGGGTGGGGAGGGGGCCACCCATAGCCCACAGCGTGGAGCCTGTGCAGACTTTCCGTCTAAGAAGATGGCTTCCTCTCGGCCTGCGGGACGTCACAGTGTATGCCCAGAGGACTGGTCATGGCAGGATCCGTGCGGGAGCCAGGCCGCCCTCCCAGAGGAGGAGGAGCTCTGTCCTTACGCCGGTGGCCCGGAGGGGGTCTCCCTCCACAGCCTGAGCCCCGAGCACTCGGGTAACAGTGTTGATTGCCTTGGCAAAGCACCCTTGCTCTTTAAACAAGCAGCGGGGACAGGAGCAGGAGACTCCTCGGCGGTTATGTGGGGTGCACTGGCCAGGTGTGTGGCCTCCAGAACGTTTCCCAGTCAATGCTGAGGCTGCGTCTGAACATCACCACAGTTAACTAACAGGCCAGCCTGACGATCCCACTCGAGGTCACAGGATGGGCTGATCTCCTCTCGCACCCTGGGGCCGGGAGGGACCATGTGGCCTCTGGGTGGGGCCTGCCGGCCCTGCTCTGTGTCTGAGTCCCAGGAAGGGAAGGAGGGCATCAAGCCCAGCCCCCGGGGCCCAGCCGACACTCAGCTGTGTCTAGGGTTCCCGGCTCTTCAGCCCATAGTATGAGGGTCATTCTCTGTCCGGAGGCCGGATCCCGACTCCAGCTGCCGGCTGGGCTGTGCTGCCTCCGGGCTGCAGCTCGTCCTCCGCTGGAGGCTCCCGTTGCTGCCTGTTGTCTTGTGGCTCCCCCCCCACCACCGAGTTCTGGGGCCACCTCCCGCGGCGTGACTTTATCTTAACTGGATCCCCACGGCAAAGGCCTGCTCCAGAGTGGCGCAGCACAGGCCACCTCGTCTCTGGAGGGCACAGTGCAGCCCAAAGGTGCTCCAAGAGCCTCCGGAGTCCCAGGGCCCCCAGGTGAGGTCAGGCCGCGTGCCCTGCCGGTCCCCACAGAGCTCCCGACAGTGGGCAGGGCCAGAGGCGCGGGGTCCCCGGCTGCAGGGTCAGAGGCGCCGTCTCTCCTTTGGATGCCTTTGTTTCCCTTAAAACACTCGTGGCCCTGCGCGCTGTGGATGAGGCACATTCTAAGGCGCAGCAGGCGCAGCCCGCACAGCTGACCATCTTGACCGCCTGGAGCGAGCCTCGGAGGGGAGCCTGCGTAGGGCCCTAGGGGTGTCCTTTTGTGACTTGTTCAAGGTCGCAGCTGTGAGGAATCGTTTTCTCATCCAAATGAATGAAAAGACCCCTGGCGTGCCCTTGCGGCTTTACACCTCCAGCCCAGGGAGGTGCACCCGGGCCAGGGCCAGTGAGGCCCGCGCTTCAGTGGCTCCCGGGCAGGACTGAGTGTCCCCCACACCTGCTGCTCCTGCCTGGGCTCAGCCGCCGCTCCAAGCCGTGGGGCCCTGTGGGGTTTATGAGCCCCAGAGCCCGGAAGACCCTGCAGGGAGCAGCGAATGTGAACAGACCTTAGCGGTGGGGACTTGATTAAATTTGAGCTCCCTCCCTCTGGAGGGCCCTCCACGTAGCTCAGGCGGGAGTCCTGCTCCCCACTAATCCACACCCCCGCCCGAGGGTGAAGGTTTATTACTCCCATTTGATAGGGGCCATTATGGCCCCCAAAGGTTAATTAATTTTCCCGAGGTCACCCGCGGGTTGAGCTGAATTATTGGGGTGGAAAGTCTTGGCGCCCTCGGTGTGAATGGTAAATCACCCCTGTCACTGCTCCTGGCTCCCGGGGCGAGTGGGTGCCCCACATCCACACCAGGGGGCGGGGCTGGGCTGGCTCATGCTGGGCAGGGGTGGGGGGTCCCTGAAACACAAGCAGCCAGGCTGACTCGCCCAAGACAGGAATGGGGTGTGTCCTGGTGCGGTTGGTTGCGTAAGGACCCCCCCAAGATGTTCCCACCCCTGTCAGCGGATCTGTGGCCGTTGTCACATGGTGAGAGGGGCCGCCGTGGCTGAGTCTGTCACAGAAACCACCAAGCCCATCACCTTCAGCTACAACTTCAGTCAAATTTACTATTTCTGGCCAGATCCATGGTTAGCTTTTAAAAAAAAAAAAAGAAGAAGATTTATTTATTTATTTATACAAGAACTGGGGTACAGGGCAGATGCGCAGGAGGGTGAGAGGATCCACCAGAGACAGAGCGGGGACAGAACAGGCAGACTGACGAAGCACCCTGCTGAGGGGAGCAGCGGGCGGGACAGGAGAGGTCTGCGCGCCATGTGGGACGCTTGCCAGCCGGCCAGGATCAAACCGGCGCTGCAGAGGCTGCACACAGCTCCACAGCGCGGCGCTCAACCGCCTGCGCCCCCAGGGGAGGCCCTCCACGGTCAGCTCGAGTCCAGCCGCCAGCGACGGCCACACAGCAGGCTGCAGCGAGCACCAGGGTGACGTCTGGCTCGGCACACGGCGCTCGGCGCTGACAGCCGGCCCAGCACGAGTGTCGGTTGCCGTTTTCATTTAACCGTAGCGGGGAAGATGGGAAGCGGCAAGACGCAGCGACACTTCGCTCTCTCCCCGAGGATGGCAGCAGCGTCCCCGCCGGGCTAGACAGCAGCTTTCAAACACGGAGAGAACATGTCCTCGGTGCTGGGCTCCTCGCGCCGAAGCACGTCGCGTACTGTGACCCACTCGCGTGGTTCCATCTCCCGGCACCGTCAGGACCCCAGTCCACAAACACCCCCGCGGGGCAGATCTCCAGGGCGGAGCGGCTTCCACCAGAGCAGCCCCAGCGGCTCATGCGACGTCGCTGAGAACTGAGTTGGAAGAGAGAGAAACCGTCACACTGTGCTTCGGCCACACGGGAGACAGAGAGAGAGAGAGATACAGAGAGAGAGATACAGAGACAAAGAGATACAGAGAGAGATACAGAGAGAGATACAGAGAGAGAGATACAGAGAGAGAGATACAGAGAGAGAGATACAGAGAGAGAGAGTGCCAGACAGAGACTGACAGAAAAGACAGAAGTTACCCCAAGAACATATATAACAGTGAAAAATACAATAAATGCTCAGGACGTGATGCTCCCAAGGGCTCACTCATCTTGTCTTTTACATCATTTATCATAAGACTGAACATGTCATTGTTAACACTACCGCCAAGCCGGGCACGGGGTTCCAGGCGCCAGACCGTTGGCCCCTGAGCCCGTCCTGGCGGCTCCTCTCCAGCCCCCGAGGAAGCCGTGGACGGCGTTGGTGTCCGACCGGCTCTTTGGGAGAGGCCTCGTATTCCACAAAAACACATTATTTAAGGGCTGCGAGATGTTGATCACAGCGTCACTTGAACATAAAGGTTGTTCTCCCCAAGCCGTCCGTGAGAAGCGCCGCCGTCAGTGGAAGGCCCCCGGGCTCGGGCTGCACCCAGGCCTCCAGCTGAGCCAACTACCCGACACCTTTAAACTCAATCACCCCAACGCTGAGCTCTCCTCGCCCCTTCAGACGCAGAGACCAGAGCCCCTGCAGCGGCATGGAGAGGGGTGTGGGGGCGCCTCAGCATAGTGTGAACTGGGGTCTCAGCAAGTCACCCCCAGAAGGGGGCCAGGCCAGGGTGGGGCCCCGAAGCCTCCCCAGCCGGGACCCTGGGGCTGTCCAGTGAACACGTTTGCGTATAGTTAATAAACGAGGGGCAGCGAGTCGGTGTCATTAAGAGTGAGATTGGTCTGGACTGGACGGGAGGGGCTTCCGGGCTGGGTGGTCCTGCCCCGAGCTGTGCTGAGGCTGGGGCGGGGCTCCTCTCCCTGGGGGGTGTCCTGAGAGCTGCCCGACTGGGCACCCACGGTTAACTCTCCTCCATCTGGCCCCTGGTCGCCAGTGGGTGTGAAAAGATGGACTGGGCCATTCAGCAGCAGCTCCAGGAGGCCCGGAAAAGGCTCTCCTGCCTCCCAGGCCAGGGGCGGGGGCCAGGAACTCCCCCAAATTTTACTGTATGTTCACAATATTGAACAAAGAATTAGGACATGTTCCAACAATTCTGCCCCGGGGGAAAGATTCCAAGGAAGTGACAGCAGGGCCGCGGGGCGGGTGAGCGTGGCACACACCGGGCAGAGCAGCCGTGGCCGCGTGGCTGAGGAAGGCGGGTCTGTGTTCTGTGTGCTCACGGCAGGTGGCCTGGGTCCGTCCCAGGCTCCGTGTGGGGATCCTGCAGATGTCCTGTGGGGGACGGGAGCCGGGACTCGCAAACAAATAACAAGGACAGTCAGATTCAGCGAGAGCGGGTGGTCCCCAGGGCTGCGGGGGAGGGCGGGGGCTGCGTCCAGGGGGTAAGTCTCACCTGGCATGGTGAGAAAGTTCTGGGTAAATGGCCGGATGGCAGCACAGCAACACGGGCATACTTGCTGCCACGGAACTCACGCTTCACCGGGTTAAAATGGCCTGTTTTATATTGTCTATATTTTATAATGAAGGAGAAAATTAAACCCAAAGCAAGTAGAGAGAAGGAAATAGCAGCAATCGGAATGGGAATTAGGAGAAGTAAAGAAAAGCTAAAACGAATACAGAAAAATCAGTTAAATCCAAGCCTAGTTCTTTGAAAAAATCAAGAAAGTCAGCAGACCTTGAGCTGGCCTGACTGGGCAAGAGAGCAGACTCGAGCGGTCGCCAGGACGGAAGAGACATAACACAGCACCGTGCACATCGCATCTGCATGAGGGCTGACCTCACGCTCACGCTCACGCTCACGCTCACGCTCACTGTTCTTATACAATAACCAAAACCAAAGGGCCCTCCCTGGTGGCGCAAAGGGTTAAGTCTCAGTGCTACCAAGTTATCACCAGCCACTGTGGCCTGAGTTCAATCCCCGGCCAGGGAGCTGACCCATACAGCACGGCAGACCTCTCCTGCCTCCCCACTGCTCCCCTCAGCAGTGTATTTCAGTGGATCTGCCTGTTCTGCTCCCCACTCTGTCTCTGGGGAGTCCTCTCCCCCCTGCACCTCAGTTCTTGGATGCATAAATAAATAAATCTTTAAACAAACAAAAACCAAAGCCCAAGGACACAGGAGCCTTTGGGAGACGGTGGAAACCCAGACCCAAACTCATCACAGGCGTCTGCGAGTCTGTGCAGGCCGCTGGGTGTCAGCCGCAGCTCAAGAAGACGGTTGAAAGGAAGCTAATGCTGTGGAGGCTGCAGTCAAAGCATGTGAATCCCACATGCCTCCCCCGCTGGAAGACAAAGACCTCCCCCTTCTTCAAGACTTTCTGCAACGTGGCAGCCACGTGTGCTGCACTCCGCGGGACAAACGGACACGGAAACACACACGCAGAGTCAGATGCTGGAGCCTCAGCGTGTCGGCGATTTTAATACGACGCAGAGGGACGCCACGGCCAAGGGTCGAATAGGACAAGTTCAGGCCAGTGTTTGAAAAATTAGATGAAACGAATGAATTCCTGGGACGACTATTAGTGTCAAAGCGGACTTAAAAGGAAGAGAAATAAAATAGCTCTGTCTCAATCCAGAGGTCAGGTTCATCATCGAACAGCGTTTCACAGAATAACACGGGGCGTATGTCAGAACATTCCAAGGAATAAAAAAAACCCTCATTTTTAAAAGCTCTCTCTTAGCTGTAGCAACTAATCGGTAACTTCATGACAGTTGTTAATTTTTGCAAAAAAAGCTTGCTGCACTTTTGATTGGGATGTCTTTGGATTAATATACCAAGTCGGTTGTTTTCTATATACTAATAATTAATGGATAAAGAAATTTTAGAACATTTGTAATAGCATCAAAAGCTGTGGAGCTTAGTGGTAGATTTAACAGCAGGGATTCAGGATCAGTATCCAGAGAACCGCGGAACCTTGCTGGGTGTGTGTCAAGGAATCTCAGCAAACAGGGGTGCCGCGCTCACGAGTCGGGGGACTGGCTATTTAACTATAGCTTCCAGGCGGCCCCCATCAAAATCTCAGCAGGCTGTTCTCCATAAATGTATAAGCTGATTCCAAAATTTAGAGGAAATTCAAAGGACCTCGAATGTCAAAATGATGCTGAAACAGAAAACCAATTTGGTGGGCGGCCGGCACGGCCCGGAGTCGGTGGCGGACAGACAGCTGGTCAGCGGGACAGACAGACACTGCAGTCGGAGTCAGATACATGCACGTCGGGTCCTCACACACGTGTCCGTGGTCTCACTACGGTGCAGAGGACATTCCAAGGCAAAGGGCGGGCTTTGCAAAAATTGGAGCTGGAACAACAGAACATCCATGTGGGGGGAAAGCCCTCGGCGCTTACCCGGAGACGTACACAAAATGCGCTCGAACTGGCTCAGAGACCGAGATACGAAAGCCATCACCAGGGAGCGTTTAAAGGAAGCAAAGAGCTGGCTACGCCGGGCAGGCCCGGCACCCGGGGCTCCTCAGCTGTGTCCCTCACGAAGGGGCACTGAAGTTCACGAGAATTTCACCTTTTACTTTCTGGGGCCGCGCAATTAAAAAATATCTGTACGTAAAATCCTCGTTCTAGTTTTGATCTTCAAGGTCTCATGTTGAAAGAAGCCTGTCTTTCCTCACGGGCCCATGCACAGGGCCACGGCACCCCAAGGCTGACAGGGGGAGCCCAGTGAGGGCCCGGACCCAGCCCGGGGGGACACCGGAACCCCCACCGCGTTCACCTTGACCCTCTGCCAGTGGCTCTGACTCGGGCGCCCTAGCCGGCCGTGGGGGTGGGTTCGCGTCTCCCCTTGACAGGGCCCATCTGGTTAAAACCATCTAGGGCACCCCCCAACACACACTCCCTGAGGGGGTGCCTGCGGCTCTGCCCTGACGGGGCACGGTGGCCCTCACAGACTGAGGGGTACACAGGGCCAGCTACCCTTGCCCTGAACCAGCCCAGCCCCTACAGAATTCCAGCCTCCCACCCAGATGTGGCTGCCTGCACAGCGGGGAGCCCCCAAGTAACCCCCTGAGCCCCCAGCCAACCTCCCCCAACACAGCTGCAGTTCCGGCAGCTCCTCTCTCCGGGACACCCCTGGGCCCCCTTGAGCCTCAGGTCTAGTTACTCCGCAGACGCCACCCCTCTCGCTGCCTCCCCTGCACCGCCCTGAGCCAAACCATGGCCACCCTCCTGGCCTGGCTCCTGCCCGGCTCCAGCTTGCCTAGTCACCCTCCCAGGCGGCCACCTTCTCCTGCAGCCCGTCCCCTCCGCGGCCAGAGGACGGAGACGCGCTAGTTTTGCCTGGGCAGGGGGATAATTTAACACCCATCACTTAAAGGCTCTGAACATTGCCCTGAAGACAGAGCAGATGGGGAGATTCCTTCGGGCACCTGCCCCGCCAGCAGGGGGTGCTGAGGCTCCACTATCCCCAGCCCAGCAGCACAGCCCCCGCCTGGCCCTCTTCTCTGGCAGGCGAGACCAGGGGACAGGCTGTCCCTGGCAGCTCCCAGCCTGGGTCCACGGCTTCACCCCAGAGGAGCAGCGTGCATAGCTCCCCACCCTGCCCCCATGTTGCTGAAGTTCAAGTCCAGGCGGATCCACAGAGGACTCTGCCCCACTCTCTGTGGGAGGGTCTAGTCCTGGCACAGTGGGCCCAGGGGCCATGCCCCACCCAGAGCCAGGCAGAGGGGCTCCCTAGCGCCCAGCCCCCAGTCACCTGCGCTTGCTCCTGCCAGGGAGTGGGGGGGTCAGTGGGAACAGGAGACTGGGGACACAGTGACCCAGAGGGGGACCGGGTGGAGGGGACGGCCAGGGAAGTGCAGGGGCGTGGGCACACTCACACCGCAGCAGGTGGGGAGCCTGAAGCTGGCCTGAGGCAGCCAGTGTGGCAGCTCTGCCCAGGACCCGGGATCCAGGCCTCTGCTGACGCCCTGGGGCGGTCCCTGAGCGGGCACAGTGGCTTCTCCCAAAAGTGCCCAGGGGCAGCTCTTTGCGTGGGGCCCGTGGAGTTGCCACATTTAGCAAAGAAAAATACAGACCACCCAGCTCAAATTGCATTTCAGAGAAGCAACCCCAGACCGCTTCCTTGTGTCGGTAAACCCCACGGAACATCCGGGACACGGTGGAGACATCGGTGTCGCTCACTTGATTTCAAACCCACCAGCACACCCTGTATTTTATCTGCCGACCCCTGTTTGGGGCTTTGCCATGGGGGCCTGTTCCCCCCAGGAGCCCCTCCAGAGCACAGCTGACCAGAAAGGAGCCCGCCTGCAGGGGTGGCCAGCTGCCTGTACCCGCTCCTGCCTGAGTTTGCGCCTAAGTGACTCCGGGCCCCCTAAAGCCCACTGTGGTTGCACATTGAGGGCACCTGGGAACTTAAGCACTTGCTGGGCCCTGGCGGCTTCCCAGGAATCTCGATTTAATTGGTCTGAGGCCGCCCTGGCATCTGAAACATTCAGAACTTCCCAGGGGTTCACAGCCTGCCTGTGCTCCTGCCCCCCAGGGGCTGCCCTGCTGGGAACGTGAGGACGCGCCTGGAGGCGGAAGTGGGTACCTGGTGTGGTCACTGAGTCCAGCTGAGCGGGTGGGTCCTCCTGCCTCCAGGTTTCTAGCTGTGCAGCCTCGGGCCGGAGTCTCTGCTCTTCTGCTCCCTGTATAACAGCGATTAAAGCAGCTTTTCTCCAAGTGTGCGTGCTGGGCCCGCAGCACCCGCCTCACCTGCGAGGAGTTAGAGGTGCAAGCCCTGCCCCTCCCATCTCATCAGGCCGCGCGTGGGGCACATGTGTGCCTTCTGAGGTGACTGAGGTCAAGGGCGACTTAGATCACAAAGTGGCCACAGAAAGTTGGTTCGAGCTCCAGGACTGACTCCGGGGTTCCCCTCTCGTCTCCAGGAGCCCCAAACTGTCCCTCCCTTCCTGCCCGCAGAAGATCCAGCAGACAGGGTAAAGGAAGAGAGAGTTCTTGGAGACCTCAGTGGCTTTTTCAGGCTTTTATTGGGATTTACCCAGTACACAGCAGGCAGGGGTGCTGGGGGGCCGGGAGGCGGGCAGCCCTCCCAGCCCCCAGCAAGTCTTCACTCTTTCTGGGCTCTCCGGCCTTCTCTCTGCTTCTCTACTATCATGGTTCTTCTCGTGGTTCTTCTCTCTGCTGGCGTCCCCATGACGCTGCCCTTATAAGCCCAGTCTCTCAGCCCAGGTGCACCCACTTCCACATGCCCACACCCTACTCCAGGTGCCCGCCCCCAGGCGTGCATTCAGGACCACAGGGACCCATCAGCCATCCTAACAGCAGGGGGCGCAGAAAAGCCTGATACTTTTTTACCTTACCCTACAATCCACCCCTGCAGGTTTTCTGCCAGACAGTCTATATCAGTCTATATTCAAGACATATACGTTTCTCTTGGCAATACGAACACTGCAGCCATGGCCCACACAAGTGAACAATATACATCACAATATACCTGAATACATGAAATACAGCAGAACACAGTTAGTCCAGGCAGGGCCCCAACCTAGTGGCAAAGGACGAGATTATTGGCACCAGCAGATGAGCCACCACTTCTGCTGCCGAAGGCGCTGCTCATGGGAGGGGGGAACCATGCAGGCACCGGCCGTCACACGCCAGGAGCCGTCAGGCTTCCCGGCCTTCTCTGGCTGTGGTCTCGGCCACAAGCCACACACCGCATCCACCCCCAGTATGCTCTCACTCTTGGATTGGCAATTCTGGACTCTGGGGGGGTAATCGCCCAGCCCTCAGGGTTTTCTGTCTGTGGTTGCTCCAACCCCTGCTTTCATAGGCACCAATGCCACACGCAGACCCCTGTGCTCAGGCCAACCCAGTGCACAGGCACATGGGTCAGGGATCCGTGGATACAAGCTCCACATGCGGCCTCTCTTGGGTCCCCTGTTTGGCTGTGGGCTCCACCACAAGCCATGTTCCCTACCCACCCTCCAAGGACGGGCTCCTCAGCTGCTCACTGTCACTCAACAGTGAGCAGGGCATCCACCACAGGTGATTTTAAGAAACTCACTGGCCTCCAGCAAACTCAGGCTGCTTCACAGCCACTCAGGGCTTCCCAGTCTCAGCACCAGCTTTTGCTTTCTCAGTTGGCTTTTCTCCTCTGCCTGGCTGCTGGGCAGTATACAGGCTGCTTTTGGCCACTGAGGCCCAGTGGCCACACCCAGATTCCCATCTCTTGGGGTGTACAGACAATACCATCCTTCCCCAGGGTCCCCAAAATGTAGCAACCTGCCAAGGTTCCTCCACCTTCTGGCGGGATTGTCAGTCCAAGTCCATTAGTCCCAAGTCCATAGGCTTCTCCCTTTGTCCACACTGGGGAGCTCCGAATCATGGTCCTTTCTTTCCTGACGATTCTGCTGCCTCAGGGGTCGTGGGCTGATCCTCTCGGGCGTCTCCTCCAGGCGAGGTCTCGCAGCTCCTGGACCTTGTGCACCTCCTGTGCCGCCATGACGCCTCCAGCGCTGTCACAGACTCTCGGTCTGCTACTCCTCAGTCCTCCAGAGGTCTTCGGAGGGCTCCATACACGTCTGCATGGATCATCTTGCTGACTTATGCCAATTGTAGGGGCAGGAGGACATGGAGCAGGATCTCTATGACCTGAGCAGACGGGGTAAAGAAGGAGGAGTCCTGGAGCCCTCGGTGGCTTTTTCAGGCTTTTATTGGGATTTACCAGGCATACGGCAGTCAGGGGGGCCGGGGGGCTGGCAGGCTTCCCAGGCCCCAGCAAGTCTTCACTCTTTCTGGGTTCTCTGGCCTTCTCTGGTTGTCTCTAATTCTCTTTCGCTCTCTGCTCTTCTCGTGGTTCTCCTGCTGGCATCCCCATGACACCGCCCTTATAAGCCCAGCCTTAGCCCAGGTGCACCCACTTATGCATGCCCACACCCTAGTCCAGGTGCCGCCATCAGGCATGCGTGCAGGACCGCAGGGATCCATCATCCATCCTAATAGCAGCAGGGCAGAAAAGCCTGATACTTTTTTACCTTACCCTACAGACCAGCAGGACAGCCGAAGGCAACCCCGTGTGTCTGTGCTCCCCCAAACCGCCTAGCGACTCCACAGTGCCAAGTCGGAGAGTCCTGGCCGGGTGGAGAGTGGAGGAGGCCCTGTTCTCGGGGACGGCACCTCCATCTTCCTTTGGGGGCGCTCCTCCTGCACACAGACACCCCAGGGGCGGACCCAGGCACACGGGGTCTCGGCCCTCACACTCGGGTTACGTGAACACTGCAGAGGCCCTGCCCCGGGCGACATGTGTTGTCTTAAAAGCTATTAACTTCTTGTAAGGAAAAAGGCGACTTTTGTTGAGATTTAAAAGCCAGAACAATGGAGCTCGGCTGTGCCGTTAATGGGAAGCAGATGGGCGGCCTCTCTGGGCCCGCGCCCGCCTGCCTGTCTTCCTCTCCCTCCGCCCGCACCGGACCTCGGGCGCAGCCTGGTCGCCTGGATTTCTTCCTAGTCACGGAGCATCTGGCCCGCGTCCCCAGGGCCCGGCCAGGCCATCAGTCACCCTCTCATCTGGCGATGTCACCAAACCCTCCTTGCTCTCCCACTGCAGCTGGTCCTGGGGCCCGGGGGCTGAAGGTGGGGCCAACTCCAAGACCCTCCCGCCTGGTCCCGGCACCCTGGTCCCTGTGCCCTGAGTTCCGTGAGGCCCCACGGGCTGCGGCTCTGGGGCTGACCCAGGTGTCCTTGCCCTGGCAGACCCGGGGGAGCCCACAATGCTTGGGCCCCAAGCTCTCTTTCCCTGTGGTGTCACCACCCCCTTGCCGCACCCCCAACAGGGGATTGGGCCTCCAGACCTCCCGGGGGCTGCCGAGGGGTCCCAGCTTTGCTTAATGCTCTGCGGCTCCTGTCTTCAATATCTTAATCCTTCTCAACCAAGAAGGCCCAAATTTTCATGTCGCACTGCCCCCCAAAATTCTGTGGCTGCCTGATGTCAAGGGGGAGGCACACACACAAGGCCTGATGAGCTGTGTCCAGATAACCCAGACCGCAGGGAGGTGGCTCCAGCCTCTGGCCATGGGCCTGCCCAAGCACAGGCCGGGCCCCCCAACATCATCCACCCAACCATCTGAGAACTGACCAGGCAGGTTCTCGGGGGCTCTCACTGCTGAGGCCGCCCCCTTGGTCACCACTTTTCAAACCGAGTTTCCTTGAGTCCTGTGGTGGCGACGGCCTGGTCTTCGTGAGCTCAGACTTCGTTGCTTAAACGCCATGAGATGTGGCTTTGCCAGAGCAGAGCGTGAGGTGGGCGTGAGTCTGCGTCCGCCGAGTCCCGCCGGGTCTGAAGGACGCACATGTGCCTCTGCACCAACGGCCTCCTTGTCTGTGTGGCGTCTCTAACTACACCCCTATTGACACGTTACATGAAAACCTGGGCCCCGCCTGGATATTTGTGACCTCAGAGGACGGCTAATGTCTTAACTGAGCTGACAGTAGCCCTGGGAGTACCTGCATTTGTAAGAATTCTCCTGATTTTTATTGCCCACTGATGCGCTATTTGTGGGTTAAATGAAAACAAGAAACAAAAACACAGCCGCCCTCCTCCAACCTGGACTGACCCTCCGGTGTGGGTTCTGGCCCGAGGCTGCCGCCTCTGAGAGACTCCCAGGCCCCTCCTGTGACTGTGCGGACTTGAAGGCACGTGGCTTCTGAGCAGGGACCCCCCCCCCACAGGACCAGGCGATGCTGACGTTCATGGAAGGGGGGACAGGGCGATGCCGGAACAGAGCAGGAGGGTCGTGGGCCGCGGGTGTGGGTTCAGCGCTGAAGCCGAGCTGGGGCTCCAGAGAGGCTGAGCAGCCAGCCCAAGGGGCTGTGCCTCCTCTGTTCCTCTGCCGGCGCAGTAGTCGGGGGACACCAAGAAGGGCCTGGGCCGGGAGGGGCAGGATGCTCACCCTGGGAAGACCCTCTGCTCTCTCAGCGAGCCGGTGTCCTGCGCCAGCCGGCCCCGCGAGGGGTCCCTGGGGCTGGAGGGGTCTTCCTCATAGCCAGGCCCCTGGCAGTCCTGCGGCCTCAGACAAGTCACCGCCTCCATAGACAGGGGTCTTATTTTAGTCCCTGGTGTAGCCCCAATGACAGGTGCCTAATAATACATAATAAAAATTTGTTGAGCCAGTGACAGTCTCCAAACCGTGTGGCTTCTCAGGGGTGAAGTATCCGCAGGTTCTGCCCCTGCAGCGGCCGGCGGGGGCCGCAGGAGAGCAGGTCATCGCCAGCCCTGGCCCCCAGGGGGCGCAGTCACCACGCGGCGGTTCCGGGCCGCATCCTGCTCCACCTGAAGTCTCAGGGTGAGGCTCCTGCGGCATCAGTTTCTACAAGAACCTGGAGCAGGTGAAGACGACTCCCTGGGCATCGCTCTCGTTATCAGTAATGATATGTCTGGCTGTTATAAATTAGAACAATGTGACAATGTAAATACATAATTAACCTACGAGTCTATTACAGATGACAGATGTATCCGTATGCAGGTCTCTCTGCACCCACATCGGCAATACCTGGGCTGTGGCTGTGAGCTTGGGCATGCCTGGAGGAGGTGAGCGCCATCTTAGCGGTGACAGGCCCTGACCTCTGGGATGACCTCGGAAGAAGCCCGCGATTCCTGGGGGAAGCTGGAGCCACTTGTCTGAGCACGCAGGGGGCGACAAGGCATCTAGGGCGCGGCCCCGGGAGGATGAACGGAGCCACCCAGGTTCCTCTGACCCCCACCCAGCAACAGAAGCAAGGGTGGGGGCCAGCTGCAGCCGGAGCACAGGCCAGGCGAGGACTAGAAGACCAGGGTCCGGGCGGCCAAGGGCAGAGCGGCCCTGGGGAGGGTAGGAAGAAAGGAGCCCCGTGCCCTCTGGGCGGCGCCGGGGCCTGGAGGTAGCGTATCGTCCTCTGACCCCTAGGAGAAGCCGGGGTGTTGAGGAGGAAAGCACAAGGTCACTTGGGGTGCTGGGGGTCACATGGGGGAGAACTCACTTTGGAGCCCGACGGCGTGACCGTGCGCCAGTTCTGCTAATCCCAAACCACCCCGGATGCAGTGGCTGAGGCCACAGTATGAGGAGGAGGGGCTCTGGGGTCTGGAGAGGGGACTCGGCCTGTGGGGTCCCCGTGCTGGACTCTGACCCTCCCCTGAGACCATCTCAGAGATGCCCGTGGCTGGAGGGGGCGGGGGGTGAGGTGGGTGCTTCAGGAGGGAAGAGCCCAACTCACTGATGGTGACATTGCCCAGGGCGCCCCCAGCAAATAAACAGACCCCAGAGAGCTGCCGGGGTGTCCAAGCCTAGCAGGACCCAGAAGGCCGTGAGTGTGCGCGTGAGGTGGGGGGTTGGGGGCAGAGGGCGCGGGGGCGCCTCAGGGCCAGCAGGGTCCTCACAGCCCCCGGGGCCACCGAGGCCAGAGTCAACAGAGCCCGCTCTGTGTGAGGACGGGCCCCAGGCCGGGCGGAGGGGCTGGGGCTGACAGAGGCGAGGTGGACTCCCTCCCACAGATGCTGGCCCTTCTGCGCCCCGACACCCCATCGGGGTTCAGGAGGGGAACCAGCGTGAAAGGAATGGATGTGAGCAGGGAAACAGGCTGGCGTCTCGGCCCTGTCTGGGCGGCACAGGAACTTGGCTGTCCCAGACTCCCCAGGTGCCGGCTCTGAAACCCAGAGAAAGTTCTAGAGGAAACGCCACTCTCTGACCACAGGGGGCGCTGTTGCCTCACAAATGAGATGCCTGAAACCCAGAAACTTCTCTGCAGTCCCCAGAGAAGTTTGCATCTGCCCACAGCTCCAGGATGGACTCCCAGCCCATCTGGCCCTTCTCCGGGGAGCCCCGCTTTCCCAGGGAAGGTGCCCCACCGTCCCACAGTGAAGGAGAGGGGAGGGGTGGCCGTGATGGTGAGGATGGCACAAAGGGAGAGGACGCGCCAAGGGGCTGTGCTCCCCGGCCCTCCCGAGGCCTCAGTGGGTGGGTGGCTGCGATCACCCCCGCATCTCAGAGGCCTCCTCCTCCCCAGGGTCACAGGCAGAGGCCGGCGCTGGGGCCTGGGTCTGCGGGCCTCGGACCAGGCTTCCCGGCCCCTCTGCTTGGGGGCTTGCGACGGTGGGGCTGTGGGCTTCCGCCTGGTGTTTCCACTCAGCCCTGTGGACCCGGTTCTGTTAGGGGGTGTCTGGCTGCCGGAGGGGGCCTGGTGACCAGGCACGGGCTGGCTCTGGCTTGTCCGTCTGTCCCACCGGGCTGTGTGTCTCCGTTGCCTGGAGGGGGCCGCCAGGCAGGGGCCCCTTGGAGAGGCTCCCATCAGACCCTCAGTTCTGACCAGATGTTCTTAGTTTTTGAGGCACATTTTTCATGAACTAAGAGAGACCCTTTCCCCATTTTTTTTGGGACAGGAAGCTCCCGGGTGAGGAATTCGGCTCTGCTGCCTGTTTCCCTCGCCATGTTCCAAGGAGGCCAAGGGCCCCCGCTGCTGAGCCAGCAGTCAGCCGGGCTCAAGCCCCCGAGCCAGGGGGAGGGGGCAGGCCGCTGCGGTCCACGTTTGCACATTGAGAGAGATGGAAATGGACGAGGGGGCCCTTAGCACGCTCCTCCCACGCTTGGCCATGGAAAAGCCCACATCAGCGCGGCCCCGGAGGCGCCTGTTTGCCGTGAGGGCCCTGCCAGCTGACCGGGCCGCCGGGCTGAGGGCCGCGAGTCAGGCCGATGAGGACCACCGGCAAAAATGAGCCCCCGAGACAGGACCAGCCAGTTTGACGCCAACTGGAATTAGCTGGGAGGCTCGAGAGGACTCTCACGATGGGGTTTTTCTAAGTGACTTGACATCTGTCCAGGGTGCTCTCTCGACCCCAAAGGGCGGGTCGTCAGGGAGGTCTGGCCCAGCTCCGGGTCACGAGAGGGGATGGGGAGGCGGGAAGTGCTCACACCTCGGCCCCCGGGCTCCCGCGGGGCCTCCCGGGCTGGCTCAGCACACGTGACCTGTGTGCAGAGAGCACATCTGCTCTGGATCCCTTTCCTGCCCCTCATCAGCTTTTCTTGACGCTTCTTCTTGCAGCTGCAGAGCCAACAGGCGGGGGGACCTGGCTCGGGGGCCTCCCTCTGCTCTCTGCGGCCCCACCCTCCACTGCCCCCCGCCCAACTGCAGGCCTGCAGGGCAGGCTGCTTCTCTGGACCGGCTTGGACTCCACTTCTGTAGGGGTTTCTCCCCTCTTTGGGGGGCTGCACAGGGTGCCATGGGAGCCTCAACCAGGGCCATCCCCGGGAGTTCTGCTCTCCGGGGGTCATTTGGCGACATCTGGAGACAATTCTGGTTGTCACCACCAGGGGATGGGGCTCTGCCGTCATGTGGGTAGAGACCGGGACCTGCTTCAGGCACGGGGTCCCACTCAGAAAGGGGCCCGTCCCCAGAGCCAGGGGCGCTAGGGCTGGCCCCGTCAGCCTGTTCCTGTGACGGACAGGCAAATATTCTGCTGCTATAAAGGATGCTGCAGAATCAAACTGCATCCCGAGTCACCCTGGCGTGGCCTATAACTGAGCGAGCACAGCTTTGGACCACCTGGGCCAAGAGTTGGAGACGCAGCACACTCTGCGGCCAGGCGATGCCGCTGGAAGGGGCACAGGGAGCCACCTGCGGGCAGCCCCCTCCACCCTGGGCTCCCAACCAAGGAGACCCCAGTCCCGAGCGGGTGAGATGGGCAAGGGGAGCGCGAGGGAGGCAGAGAGCCAGGCCACCGGCCTCCGCCCTGGAGGACTCCCTGGCCCAGACCGGCTGCCCAGCTCTGCTCTGCTCCTCCTGCCTGGAGCCTGGCCTGTCCCTGATGCCCACCACGACCGGCCTGCTCCACAGGTGGATTACCCCACACTGAGGCCTGCCCTGTGCCCTCCCCCCTTCTTCCTTTGGGACCCGATTGGCCATCTGTGCCCAGCCACGCCAGGGCTGACCTGGGCCTTCTGTTCACCCACTTGGCCTCCAGGACAACATTGTCAGACAGCATCAGGGCCACCTGCGTGGGCCCCACACTGTCCACCCCACACCCTCTCCAGCCTTGCCACTTGATACTGGTATGAGTCTTGGGCTGATGGACACCCCCGCCCCCCACCATTACCTGCCCCATGGCGTTAGCCCAGGTGCTGCCCCAGAGCGTCTGGCCTCGTGCCCCCTCCTGCACCCCCCACCCCACCGGGCATCCGTCTACCCTTTCTCTTCCTAGCCCCGAAGACGTGTGAAGACGTGTGAGCGCTTTTCCGCTTCTCTGAAGCCTCGAGCTGCCCACGGGTGGGACTGTGCCCTCTCTGGCTGGCTCTGCGCCCCGTGCCACCTGGCGCCTGGCGTGACGGGCTTATTGGGAGGAGTGGATGAGGGCGTGAGCAGTGAGTGCATGAATAGAGAAGGAAGAACTGGGGAGAAAGAGGCTGGACACCCTGCAGGGACCCTGCCCCCTCCCCCAGTTCCACGTATCCCCCACTTTAAAAGGGGGCAGCTGAGGCAGAGGGCTGGCTTCGCTCGCCTCCGAACAGCGCCAGGGACAGGCGCATGGTCCCCGTGTTGGCTCCATGCTCAGCTGCCTCTGGGCCTCCTGGCAGCCCGAGGGTGGGCCCCAACGCCCACCTCTGGCCTCTGTGCACATGCGTCCCATCGAGTATGAGGTAAAGTCGTAAATTCATCCCTTCCCTTCCCGCCGAGTGTTCGTTCCAGCTCGGCCTCAGCAGAACTGTGTCCTCGGGAGACCGAGGAAATCAAAGCATCTCCGGCCAAGAGAATCATCATCTCCGATGCGATGAGAGAGGCTGCACTCGGAGCCGGGCCTGGAGCTCAGGCCCAGGGCTGCCCGCCTGCTTCCCAGCCGCCCGGGCTGCCACCAGGGGGACGCCGGGGTCCAGCAGGGGCCGGTGGGCCACCCGGTGACCCGGCAGTGGTGGTAGTTATGGTAGACGCAGTCGAATCGTTTTATGTTCGGCTGCTGTTGGCATTTTATGTCTTAGCTCTTTCAGACAAGCGAGAGGTCTGTGCTTGGCTCCACTCGTTCCAAAGAGGACGAGAGGGAAGCTGGATCAGCTGCTAAGCGGGGCAGGCGTCGGAGGCGATGTTTGAGGAGTGTAAAACCCCGAGCGCACGCGTGCCCCCCGCTTCCTGGCGGGAGGAACCTTTACTTAGCGCTTAGTTTAAAGAACCTCCATAATAAAACACTTGTGCCTGACAACTGTGTTATCTACAGCCAGCTTTTTAATTTCACTTTGCCAGGTTACTCATTCTTGAAATGTGTGTTCTTTACACCCAGGGGAATATTTTCTATTTTCCAAACTTCAAGAAAGCTGTTTGAATAGAAAAACAGGGATCTCTGAGCCAGGCCATCAATAGCTTTTTAAATTAAAGCAGCAGAAGCAGCAAGAGGAGCGGGGATCAGGGACATTCCCCAAGGCGACCTGTGGCCTGGCGTGCGGGACTCTCTTCCCTACAGCTCCTTATTTTCAATAACGCGTATCATCGAGGGGTTTATGCAGCCCTCCATATGCTCCTCTGCCAATTAATTTCTTCGGCGTGACGTGAATAGCAGAGCGTTCATTACGCAGCCTTGCGACGGGGCTCGGGATGACTCCCGAGACGCCTCTGCGCCATCGGGCGGGCCCTGCCAGGGATGCTGCTTTGTCCCACGTCTCATCCCGGGGAGTCAGGCCCGGCTTCCGCGCCCCGCTCTTCATTTCCAGATAATCAAGCCCGGAGGAGGGGCGGAAAGGGCCTCGGGCCTTCTCCCGCTCGTCTCCCCCCACGCTGGGGAGTTTGCCTCCCTCGCCGCCACGTCTGGCCCTGCGCGGGCTCCTCTGGCTGGCACCGACTCCGGCCTGCGGATGCCGGGAGAAGCCTGTTCCGTAGGCGGACACAGGAGCTGGCAGGCACGGCGGTCAGAGCTCGGGAGCCCCGTCCGGGTCCAGGGCAGCTAGTCCTTGGTCTCTGGCCCAAACAGGGATGCCTGCTCTGCCCCCAGGTCCACCCTCACCCCATGTGGAACGAGGACCCAGCAGCGACGTCGCCTCCCAGACTGTGCAGCTCAGGCCTCCAGGGACAAAATCCAAAGGCTTCCGGGGTCCGCGTGAACGGCCCTGAGTCTTCTCTGGCCCGGCCACCGCGCCCTGCTCTCCTTCCCCACAGCGGACGGGCCTCCTCCGGCCGCTCAAATCCCTCTCCCAGCTCTGGTCTTTCCTGCACCCAGGCAGCCCAGCGTCCTCCCCTGGGCGTCCCCACACACGCGCCCCCAGACCCCACCCCGCTAAGCGGGGAGCTCTGGGAAGGTCAAGGGTCTCTTGCAGATGACCCCACAGATGCCGATGCCGTGCACCCCACACAGCAGCAGCTCGAGGAAGGAGCGAGAGTTTCCCGCTTATTTCTTTATTGCGTGAACCTGCTGAGACAAACGCGGACGCCACCCGTCCGTTTGCGGGGAACATTTTATTTGTTCCAATTTTTGTGGGAATTACATGTTGCTTTAAAAATGACATCACTGACATAATTGGGAAGGCAGCTGTGCTCCCCAGCTTCCCGCCACCGCCTCTGTCGGTCGGAATGGCCCAGTGCCGGACAGGATTTGTTTCAGCCCCCCACCCTCGCCTCCTCCCCCCGCCCCAGCTCTGTAAAGGTCCCGAGAGTTGGACCTAAGTTGGGTCCCGCTCAGAGAGAAAGGACACTCGTTTCGACTTTCCATTTCAACAAAGCCGTGACAGTAACAATGAGAAACGCCTCGTGCGAATTCACTGCACACTCTCTACAGTCCTAGGTGCTGAGCTCACGCTCATGTCCACCTTACAAATAAGAAACTCGGGGCACAAAGAGGTCCCCCAGCAGGTGCAGGAACTGCTGTCCATATTACCCACTATGCTTGGTCTTCAAGCTCCCGTGTCTGCTGAATTCCTCGGTGACCCGGAGGCAGGCAGAGCGGGACAATCACCCCTATGTTTTAGAACAAGCAGTGAGTGGGCCTTGGCCAAGATCACACCATTGGTGGAGGCAGAGTTGGCCCAACCTGGATGTGTCTGCGCATTTCCCCCTCGCTCTGCCGGGCTCGCCCTGTGGGACCCAGTGCTGCAGGGGCGCGGGGGGCGGGGTGCCGTCCACGCCAGCCTGGCCGAGAAACATCCCTCACCCAAAGGGAGCCCTCTGTCTGCTTGATGCTTCAGCAATTTCATCTGGGAAATGTTGCTGGCCTTGGATTATTTTAAGCCATTTTTAAGAGCCTCCAGTCCACCATTCAACATTCATCAGCCTCCCATTCAATAAAATGTCTTTGCCCAATTGGCTGGAAGACATTAGAGGGGAAAGCGCAGTAAATCACCAGCAGAAGAGCCTCCAGAGTGGGGAGACCTGCATGTGGGCCCTGCACCCCGGGCCCCGTGTGCCGGCAGCACCCACACCCTGCGTCTCTGCCCGTCCTCTCCAAGGCACCTCTTAACTGGACTTTTAAAATACGATGCGTGGACACTGCTTGGCGGCTGTTTACGTCTCTGAGGAGAGACTTTAATTGAGTCTATTCCTTTTGTTAAGAGTCTCGCTGTTTTCATTACTATAGCTTCTAAAAATAACAGCGTCTGCTGTGGAATGAGGGTTGGGCGGCTGTTTCCTCCAGGGTCGGGGGTCAGGGTTCAGACGATGGGCCTTCAGGGGTGTTTCCGTGCGGGCAGAACAGCGTTTTGATGACAAGCAGGCAAGAATGGAGCCGTCGCGTTTGGAGGGCCATTGCCCTTCCCAAGTCTCTGCTCTCAGCCCACGCCGGTGAGTCTGCACCCCATGAAAAGACTCAGGCAGGCCATGAACGCCCAGTAGGGCAGGTTTTGAATTTGTCCTCCTCCGAGGCATTTTCTCGTTAAATGTGGACATGGATGGTCTTTGAAGCAGAACGTGGAAATGCGGCGAGCGGCCGCATCTCCTCTCCCGCCGAGGAGACCCGCTACCTCTGGGGGCTGCTCTTCCTTGCAGGGCCATGTGCTGAGACCCGCCGGCGGACGCACTGCCCACAGCTCGCGTCTGCCTTGGAGCGAAGAGGGAAGGGACTTTGGAACAGGCCTGCGTCACGCCTCTGTTGCCGGGATCTCTGTGGCGAGCGCTGCTGGCCTCGGCCACGCGGGGTTCTGTCATTCTCGACATTTGGCAGAGACACAAAAAGCAAATAAATCAATATTGCCATGGAGACTATCATTTCTGAGCCAGACTTAATTATGAATTATTAAGAATGGTTCAGTTGAATTAAAAGAATTAGGAGGGCTTCTCTGTTTAATGCAGGCTTCAGTGGTGCGTGTTAAGTAGCAGCTAGGTTCATTACCAAAAGTTAGATTCATTAGGTTATATAATTTGCAAGTATCTATTCTTAATTTCTTCTCGCCAATTCCAATTATTTTCTTGAAATAGCATAATTAGTGGCAGGGAAAAAAGCACATTAACATGACATGAAAATAACACACTTTTCCTTCCATTTGGTTACAGAACTCTTTGGCATCGACTTCGGCATGTTTATGGGCCACACTTTGATGCCCCCCTCGGCAAGGTCATCGGCAGTAGGTGTTCTGGGCCAGCGATTTCATCTCCGCTTAAAAAAAAAAAATCGGAGGCTTGGATTTGCCTTCTGGTACCTAATTATGATTTCCATAGAAAGCCTCGGTGCCTTTTCCACGCTTCTTCCGACACGAGGAAGGAACTGAGGCCTCCAGCGAGCGTCGGGCCCCAGCCTTGGAAACATTCCTGGGAACCTGGAGATCCAGGGCGGGGCGGGGTGGGGGTGCGGGGGCTGGGGACAGCGGGGTGTGCAGAAAGAGACACTGAGCGTTTCAGAAAGGGTTTTAAATTAGAGTTCCTAATAGGCAATTTCATAACCTGTTTGTCTTCTAAATGCTTCTGTGGCTTTCTGTATTTCTTATTACCTCGCGTGAGTAAGCATCCAGCTCAGGTGAGACGCTGCTTATTACAAAGCAGGGAGAAAAACCGACAATTAGCCAGTTGATTTCCGCTATATAAACAGCTGAGCCGAAATGGCTGGGCCAGACGCAGGAAGGAGGAGCAGGGAGGCAGGGAGAGGTAGGCGGGGAGGAAGCGGGAGGAAGACAAGGAGGGTGGGAGAGAGGCGGGAAGAGGGGACGGGAGAGGCAGCAGAGCCCTGGGGACCGAGGCTGTCGCGAGTCAGGGGACAGTTGCAACCGCACCTCGAGCTCGGGTCAGCCCTTCTCCGCCCCGGGATCAGGTGCTCGAGGCGCCCACCCCCCGCGGCTCCAGGCGTGAGGGCCGTGGCGTCCGGGAGGCTGGACGCCGGCACGCCGCGGCTTCTCTGGGACCCTGTTTTATGGGGCGGCATCTCCCGGCTCAACAGCTCTGGTCCTGCTTCTCCTGAGCCATCTGCCCTGGGGGTGGGGGGTGCGGCGGTGAAACGCTCCTGGAATCCCAAGCCTGGACCCCCTGAGCTTCACCAGCGGGGTGGGGAGCACATTCACCCCAAGGAAGTGAGGAACGCGCGGTGAGCGGCTCCCAGCCGGCCCTTCCCCCAAACTCAGAGGGAAAACGAGGGCCTTTGCTGTACAGTGGACCGACTGTGCTGGCGTCCTGAAGCCAGGAGTGACTTCAGAATCCTCCAAAAACTTTCCAACTCCAAGGGAAGGGAAGGGCCTCCGTCCCCTGGGTTACCACGCTCCCCATCCGACCGCTAGCGTCGTGCACAGTGTCACGTCAGCACAGAAGCCTGCTTTCCGGGCCGGCCTTCTGCGCCCCGACAGGGCGAGCCTCTCCTCGGCCTCCACGCGGGCCCGGGACCCTCTCCCTGCCCGTAACCTGCTGAGCCTCTTCTGAGTGGGTCCCACGGCCACGCACACCCCCGCCTGGGGACTCGGAGAGCTCCCCAGCAGCAGCCGTGTTCCCCAAATGACGGCGGCCTTAACGAGACTCCGCGTATAACAAGATACACAGGCGCATCCGGCCACCTTTCGGCAAGAGACCCCGGGTGGGGTCTGGCTTCTTGCTCCAGGGTGACAGGGCAGCGAATGGGTGGGCGGGCAAGGTGAGGGGGCTTCTGTGGGGAGAGCTGGGGCTTTTTATTTTGTTCTCTTAGTTTACTGAGATGTGATGGAGACACGTGGTATACACCGAGGTGTCTGTGGGACGACGGCCCCAGCCAGCTCTCTGTGCGTTACCTCTCGTGTTTATCTTTAAATCACTTGTTATGGTGAGAGCAGCGGAGATCCGCTCTCAGCAAGTCCCAAGTAACCTCTGCGGGTCCCCAGGCAGGGCCCGCAGAGGTTACTCCCCAAAGGTCACCCCCTGGGCCTCCCCCCAGCTGCTCCCTCCACGGGTCTGAAGGCTGGGGGAGCCCCAGGTGATCAGGACCACATGCAAGTGTGGTTCCCCATTTCCTCGACTTCTCTCCTCATTTTCTCATCTGTCAAAGCGCGTGGTGAATCACGGACATTCCGCCCTAATTAAACCCATGCGAACATGTGTGAGCTGAGAAGCGAGAGAGAAACGGGTCCAAAGAGGGAAGGGTCGCACCCGAGGGGACGAAGGCGCGGCCTCTTTGGCTCCGAGCCTCACGGCTGCGCCATTTGGGAGCACGGGGTCGGCGTGGGAACCCTCCTGGGCCCCCGCCTCGAGGAAATTTTTTTATATCTTATCAGCAGGAGCATCAGAGTCCAAGAATTCTGAGCTCTGGGGTCACCGACTGCCTCTTGCATTCTTGGCCTCCCTGCCTTCCGGACCGGCCGTGAAGGCGCGCTTGGAGCCTGTGCTGCTCTCGGCTGCCCAGATCCAGCGAAGGGCCCTGTTTCCATGAGGAGAGCTGCATCGGCCCCCCGCTCACCACAGAACTCTCCCAAATAGGAGACACATTAAGTCCAATTCCCCGCGGGTCTTCCCACCCACCGCCTTGCGGAGGGTTCTGCCCTGAGGTTAAGAGCGCTAGCCGAGATGTCAACACCCTCTGATGAGAAAGTTCCAGAAAAAACAGGAGAACAAAACTGCTCTCCAGGAAGAAGGGCCCTCCTCAGGCTTTGCCTTCGCGCCCCACAGGAGCCCTCGCCGGCAGCACGGCCGCCACCAGCAGTGGCGTGTGGGGCTTGGTCACGCATCCACGGCTCCCGCTCCGCCGCCTTCACCGCAAGCTGGAGGCTGTTGTTCCCACATGCGGTGCGGCCCAGAGCCGTGCCCGCCGTCCTGCGGCCAGTGAGTGGCGGAGCTGGGAGTGAGAACTCAGGCCCAGCTGCACTCCCAGCTCCTGCTTGCTGCACCCCTGGGTGCTTCCCTGCCGCCAGGAGGGCGCCCAGGCCCAGGTGCAGCTTCACCCAGAAGAGCCGTCGCAGCGTCCTTTGTGCCGAACCGTCCTCACGGCGAATGTGGCTGCTGCGAGGACGCCGGCGACACTGGGGTCTCGAGGTGGAGGAGGCGAGGCCGAGGCTCCTCTCAGGTGTTGAAAAAGACACACGTCAACTTGCAGTGAAAAGCAAGAGCCGCTCGCTCAGTGTCTAGTCTGACACTAAGATTCTAGTCTGGCACGAAGATTCTTTCCAACCTCCCAGGCTGTCTTGCCTTGTGAGGGGACAGCTGACTAATAGAAAGGGCTCGAGTGCCGGGGGACCCACCCTGGAGCCTGGCAGAGCCGGCCCCAGCAGCACACTTCTGACCATCGCCGTCCTCGAGGGCCATGCTCGGACACCCGGCCTCCCAAAGCGCTGGCGCAGGAGCAGGTGCATCTCTCCGGCTCCACATGGCCCAGTGTCCGCCTCAGCCTCGGGCGGATGGAGACGTCCCAAGGACGCAGCCCCTGAGAGCAGGCGAGGGGCCTCGTTCACCCGGCACCTCCTGCCCCGTCGCGGGTTATCAAGGCGCAGCCAGCTGGGGAGCCGGGCCTCGCTGCTTCCCGGGAGACTCATTGGTGGCCATTTACAGGGCCTTGATGTACTAGAAAGGCCCCAGACGCACCCTCACTTGGAAGAAGTTCAATGACTGTAAACGGGAGGCGGGGGGTGCTAGGCCTGTGCAGGGCAGGCCCCGGCGCCCCTCCAGGCCTGTTCCCTGACCCATGCATCCCCCCAGGGCTGGGAGCACCCCGAATCCTCCCGTGGGAGATGGCTTTACCCGAAGGTGGCACCGAGAAGGCCGTGGGGGCTGAAGCGTCGCTCAGACAAGGGAATCACGAGCTGCTGGTGGGGGCCGAGAGCCTGGGGATTCTCCCCTACCCCCTCCTAACTCCCGGGGACTCCCAATCTGTGCCCAGACCACATCGCTCTTCCACCGGTGACTGAGCATTCCTGGGGCCCGGCTGCAGCGGTGGCACAGCTGAGCACGTGCCGGCCTTTCCCAGGCAGACGAGAGGGCGGCGGACAGAGCAGCAGCCCAGCCACGGCGAGGCACAGACCCCGAGTCCCGCGTGGTGGGGTGCCTGCACCGGGGACGCCGCCCAGCGCAAACCTCTCCCCGATCCGGCCCCAGGCCCAGGCTGCTAGGTCTCCCGGGTCTGGCTTCTTCCAAATTCCATCTAATTGTCTGCATCGTATATTTGAGTTTCCACTTTGGAAGGTCTGAAGAAAACATGTCTCTGCACACGGTCTCCAGGATGACATTTTTGTGGTTCACAAAATGTGGATTCAATTTATTGGGTAGACCGTGGCTCTGAGCTTCTCCGTCTCTTTTTTTTCTTATTTGCAGCTTGAAACTCATTCTGAAGGCCCTACGTCTGCAGGGTCGTCACCACACTGCCCTTCGCTCTGAACTTACTTTCCTAGCATTTACTTGTTTGCTGGTAGACCCTGAAAAGCACGGCTTGACGTGGAAAAGATTTGATGCAAATTTCTCTGAGATTGTCTTTAAAATGGTGTCTTGCAGCATGTAAAATCTCAAGTCAGCTGCTTGAAAAGGGTGGCGTGAGGGTTTTCCTTTTTCACCCCCACAGTCGTCTCCTGAAGTCTAGGTACCCCAAGTCAGGCCAGTTTATGAGGAGCTTGGCAACGAAACATTAGTTTTTGTTTGTTTGTTTGTTTATTTTATTTATTTATTTATTAAAAGATAGATTTTATTTATTTATTTATTTATACCAGCACTGGGTACAGTCAGAAGCGCGGGAGGGTGAGAGAATTCACCAGAGCCAGAGCAGGGAGCAGAGCAGGCAGAAGGACCGAAGGACACTGCTGAGGGGGGCAGCGGGCGGCAGGAGAGGTCTGCACGCCATGTGGGACCCTCCTCCGGTGGCCGGGGATTGAACCGGCCCTGCAGAGGCTGCGGGCAGCTTCGCAACCCAGAGCTCACCCGCTGCGCCACCGGGGAGGCCCTGTTTTTTTTTTTTTTAATTTCCCTGGGAAGTTTCCAGAGAAGGTTCTGATGGAGCTGGTGAAGTCCCAGCTGGACCAAACGAGAGGAAACAG
Organism: Talpa occidentalis; assembly: GCF_014898055.3. Taxonomy (NCBI): domain Eukaryota; kingdom Metazoa; phylum Chordata; class Mammalia; order Eulipotyphla; family Talpidae; genus Talpa; species Talpa occidentalis. Next base: position 105,342,523 of record NW_023600993.1, on the reverse strand, counting down.
AGAGACAAAATACACAGCCACTGTCACGGGGCGTGTGACTCTCACCTCCTCAGCACGAAGCCTAACAGCAAAAAGTCACATCTGCATCAAGTAGGCAACGCCAAGCCCGCCGCAGAACACAACGACAGGCCTTCCCCGCACCCCCTTGAAAATGACAAAGAAGCACATGTCTCTGGCACGGGGCTGGGGTGTGTCTCTGTGGGGAGAGGAGGTGCCGGGAGGGCGTCTCAGAAGAAATATGTCAATGAGCTGGTGCATCTGGCTTTGCAGGGCGCTGGCGCCACGCTGGAAGGAGAGTAATTGAGGAGCAGGTCTCCGGTAACCTTTCCTGCGCGGGAATAAGAATCTCGCGCTTTCCTTTAATGTGCTCTTGTGTCCTGCTTGTGTTTAGTGAGGTAATTAATTCGTTTCTAACACTCCTTGACTTGTAAATCTGGTTGAAGGTTAGGCAAGAGAAAGAGTCCCCGGGGCCTTCACAAAACTATTATTAAAGTTGGAGGAAAGATAGATCGGCTGAGCTTGCATTCAGGAAGCAGAAGGTCTCCTGAAAGGCAAGAGCATCGCCGCTTCAGTTCCCCAGTGATGAGCAGGGCTCCCGGGACCAAAGAGCCACACGCGCGCGCGCACACACACATACACACACGTACACACCAACAGACGCGTGTCGTTCCAGGTGTGCGCGCGTCCCTGGATAAACTAGAAACAAAAATCGTTAGAAATGCCTTGTTTAAAAATAAAATGCTAGTTTTAAAAACGGCGGACGGTTATCACTGTCTTCTCAGTTCTTCGAGATCTGCCTCTTCCCCCAGGCCGGCTCTTCCGTCATTTCACACCAAATGGGGGCATTTGAGAAAGTGGGACTGAGGGGCTTTCACTGCCCATTTCAGGGGGTTAGCACAGGACCTGGGTCACAGCGCATGAGAGACGGGGAGACGGGGAGCTGGGGGGAGGGGGAGGTTGAGGCAGGAAGGAGGGAGAGAGGGCGCGAGGGCAGGCTGGGGAAGGGGCGCACCCTCCTTTCGGAAACAGGCCTACGTTTCCTGGACGGCTTTGCAGAACCATGTTAAGAGCGTCAGCTGTCCCCCCACACCACGCGTGAGGCCGGCGTGTTTCCTCTCGACCCTCACCACCACTGCCATGGGCTGCTCACGCGGAGCGGCGGCGGCTCCCTCCTCGCAGAGGATGCTGGAGTGCGAGCAACGACACCCCTGGAATCAGCCCGCAGCCAACCGCGGGCAGAGATGCGGAGGGCAGACACCGGGCGCCCTCCCTCCCTGGAGTGACAACGGGCGGTGGCCCTGCTGGCCTCCCAGTCACTGAGGGATAAACTCGGCTTCACCAGGTGGGAACGTGCTACCGCGCCGGTCACTGGCCTCCTGTCCTCTCTGTCTCATTCCCCACGCTCTCCTCATGCTTCCTGGGGTCACCTTCCCAATAAACCACTCCCATTAAATACCCACATCCTGGCTGGCTTCCAGCAGAACCCAACATAGACCCACCGTTAGAAGCAACATGACACCCACATGGCTCAATGTGAGAGTCAACACAGACCCAACATAGAACCAACATGAGACCCAACATAGATCCAACATGAGACCCAACATAGATCCAACATGAGACCCGACATAGATGTAACATGAGACCCAACATAGAACCAACATGAGACCCAACATAGATCCAACATGAGACCCAACATGAGACCCAACACAAGACCCAAGATGGCACCCCCCCATGGCCGCCCACCATACCATGTAACAAGAGTCCCCTTAACATTGCAACATCGAGAAGCAGGTGTTTCCTCTTCATGTCTCTGCCTGTGCCCTGGGGAGCTGGGAGGGAGGTGAGCACACTGACCTTAGAGCCCAAGCGCTGTAGATGGCAGCGCCACCGCCATGCTGGGGATGAAGTAGTCCCGTCTGACAACCGCCCGCACAGACCTGTGATCTGAGAGTGCAGATTCTCATCTCTGATCTATCACAGGTTGACTTCTTTAGAAGCAGATGCTGAAATAGAATTTGAAGTGTGAGAATATTGTGAAAGGATGAGACAGCCTTGAGAAAAGGAAAAAGTTAAGGTGCAATCCAGATGTGGGCCCCCCAAGTTCGGGCTCGTCCAGGAGGGAGCATGAGAAGAATCGGCCCACCAGGCATCCCACAGTTGTCTGAAATGGCCAGACTTTTCTGGCCTTGCTTAGCCCTGGAAGCTGAAACAGGCCCATTAGTCTTTATCCCCCCTGCAAATGCATGTCCTCTCAGGCCTCCAGCACGCTACCTGCCTCTTGTTCTTTGGACCTGATGGCATAATGTCAGCCATGCAGTGGACCAATGTGATATTCTATAATGTCCAGCCTGTCCAGCTGGTGTTATGACACAGGGTGGGAGGGTTAACTCAGCCCAGGACAAAGCTACAGACTTAAATTGCTGACATTCCAGATCAATGCAAACATTTTGGAGGTTCTTTTCTGGCTGGAACTTAAAGGAACTCATTGGCCAACCAGTGGCTGCACACCTTGTGCCTGGGGTGGAGGTAGAAACTCTAAGGAAGACAACTCTGGGTACAGCAGGGCAAACGGGCTTAATTTTTCACTTCTCTTTCCATTTCCCTGTGGGTCTCACACCAAACTCACTGGGAGCTTCAGCGGAGACCCCTCCCTCCCCTTCGGAAGCTGATTTCTTTTGCCCGACCTCAGGAAGCACCCACTTGCATTATTAAAAGAAAGAGAAATACAGCCGTTTCATTTTTGTTTGTCTTACAGGATGGTTCAATAAAATTGCCGGCAGGAATTCTGAGCAGGCCCGCACCCACACTGCAGAGACCCGCCTCGGCGCCAGGGTGCAGCCCCGCTCCCGGCACCCCGGCCCTGCTCGTCTGTGTCAGCAGAGACTACAGCTCTCGACAGCCAACCAGTCCTTCAGTTTAATTACCGAGCTCAAGGACTGACCCCTTGTCTGTTCTAAGACGTTGTTGCAGATAATGAATAATTAGAGAAGGGAGAAATTCCAGTTTCCCTTTTAGCTGCCTTCTTCAGGATGCTGGGGGTCGTCTACCTGATCTGACAATGGACGACCCTGCCGCTGCGCCCCACCTCCTGCTTCAGGGACCAAGAGGAAGAACTGCCCAGAAGCACATCGATGATTTCTGTAAAAACATCAAGGAGACCCTGGAACCAAGATGCCCGCGGGGTCACACCCCATCCGGCTGGGGCCCTCCCGGCTGCGGGGCTCGGGGGGCAGAGTGGCTGGTTCTGTCGCACGGAGAGGAGAGGGTCCCTCTGCAGGCTCTTGGGGGCCTCTGCCTCAGGATGCCCGCTCAGGTGGGGCCTGCGCTTCCATTGCCGGCGTGATTTTATGACATCAACCTTCTTCCTGGCTCCGACATCAGAGGAAGGCATTTTGGGCACAGTAAATATTACTAACGTTATTATGCACCGCTCGCCAGGCACGTGGGCGCCATTTTCACACTAATAAAGTTAGTGCATGAAAATCTGATTACGAGAGGGAGCGAATGAGATGTGTTTCGTGCGGGAGGCCTGTGACGGCCCTTTCAGCTGGGGATAATTGCATCTTCCGGTGCGTCTTCAGATAAGTTTGCCAGAATGTATTCATTTACACGGAGGCGGGAGGCACGCAGCATTGCTTTTTTCCCTCCAATTAAGAAACTGGAAGACCTGATCGGGGCTCTGGGGAACACAAGCCTTGTCGGTTTTTGTTTTTCAGGGGAGCGGGGTCTGGGAAGCAGGTGGAAGGAAGGTGCAAATGATTAGGCCGACTCTGGGCCTGGAGTTCCCACCCACATGACCCAGAGAATTTCCTCTAGGGCTTCGGAGTAGCTGTGGTTGGGGAGCAAACGAGTGCCCTTGGCGGGGTTCTGGCCCCAACAGAGCCCCTGGAGCCACCTGTTTCCCACACCTCCCTCATCAGCTCGTCTCACTCGGCCCCCCACGACCCCCCCTGAGGCCGCGCCTCTCCCTCCCGGCCCCTCCACCAAGGCCGGCGGGCCCCGAGAAAGGGGGTTCTCAGGCCCGGGGCGCTGCGCGGGGCCCGCGGCCACTCACCACCCACCCGCGGTTCAGCAGACTGGCCCGAGGTCGGGGCTCAGGCTTCCCTTACGCAAATAAATCGCTCGTTTGCTCCCCTGGAGTAGCGGGAGGACACTGCAGGGGCTACCCCCCCCCCGGGGGCCACCCGCCCCAGCCGAGAGCGAACAGCGCGGGGGACCCCAGCTCACCTGTCAGCGGCTCCGCCCTCCGGGGCCTGGGACGCCCCTTCCCCCTCCACTCCTCAAGTGCGTTACGGGGCATCAGGGTTCACGAGGCGCGGCTGGGGACATGCGGGCTTAAAGTCGTAGGGCGGCGTTTCTCCACCAGGGGTGGGTCGCCCCAGCTGCAGGCCCCGCCCACCCAGCTGCAGGCCCCGTTACCCTACCTACAGGTCCCGCCCAGGCTGCAGGGCTGTAGACCCCTCCCACCCCAGCTGTAGGCCCCCCTCTAGCTGCAGGCCCCGCCCACCCAGCTGCAGGCCCCGCCCACCCAGCTGCAGGCCCCGCCCACCCTACCTACAGGTCCCGCCCACCCTAGCTGCAGGCTCTGCCCACCCTGGCTGTAGACCCCTCCCTCCCCAGCTGTAGGCCCCCCTCTAGCTGCAGGCCCCGCCCACCCAGCTGCAGGCCCCGCCCACCCAGCTGCAGGCCCCGCCCACCCAGCTACAGGCCCCGCCCACCCAGCTACAGGCCCCCCCGCCCAACCTAGCTTCAGGCCCCGCCCACCCCAGTTGCAGGCCCCGCCCACCACCGCTCTGGCTCCCAGGAGCCATCCGCGCCGGGTGGGGTGACAGCAAATGTCTCCAGACCTGTCAGACGTCCCTGGGGTTGACGCTGAGGGCCAAGTCACCCCGGTCGAGACGCGTAATAGAGACAGTTACACATGCCAAGGAATTAACCTTCAAATTAATGTGGGCTATTCCCTTCCAGCTGACAAATGTCCACAAACAGCAAAGCCCATTTATCTGCTTCCGTTTGCATTTCTATTTTCAGGACCAATTATCTATTTAATTAAATCCTTCTGTCTTCATCAGACTCGTCGGCGACACCGAAGTATTGATGAAGCCCTGACAACCGGGGGTGAGCCGCGAGGCCGACCCTCCGCGCAAGGCGGAGAGGTGGGCTGAGCCGAGATCCTGCATCGGAGCAAGCCCTCCAAGTTCTGGTTCTGGTCCAAGGGAGGGAGGGCGCCGGGGAGGGCAGGCTTGGATCCCAGAGTCGCCAGCGGCTCACACCAGCAAGCCCCTCTGTCACCTTCTCTTCCCGGCCCACCTCGGGTCCTCGCGGCCACTCTCCTTCGCTCCCACACCTGCCGGGCCTCCCAGGCTGGTTACGTGAAGGCACCTGAGGATGGAAGACTTTGAGCAAATGAAAGCCCTTTTATTCTTCTCTGCCTGGGCCCCATCCCTTGAAGACCCTGGATGGATACCAGACTCTGCAGATGGTATTTCCTGTGTGATCAAGGAGCGCTCTGTCTCGGACAGCTTAACGGTCTATTAGTGAGGGAGGTGGCACCTGGCAGAGGAGTCACCTGCCACGACTGACGTCTCCCACAGGGTGACGGGCGCAGCCCCGCGGAGCACTTGTCTCCCGGGGTGGGTGGGAGAGCGACCTGCGTGCGCTGGACTTGGTGGCAACAGTGGGGTAAAGAAATAGACAGTTGACGCTCTGTGTGTATTTAACTAATTCACTGCTTGGAAGCGAGTTCATTCCGAGCCCTTCGAAAGAATGAAGACCAAACCAAGTCAGCCTCCACTCGGCTGCACACGAAGACAAGATTTCTTCCTCGCTGTTTATTGGCTGGTTTGCCTTAAAATGAGAGAGGGCAGCAGGTTTCAAACCTGAGTGTGCTCAGAACCCTCTGGAAGGCTCGCCAGAATCCAGTGACTGATATCTGCCCCCGCCACCAAGGAGTTTTAGATTCAGTGAGTCTGGGTGGGGCCCGAGAATGTGCATTTCTAGCAAATTCCTGGGTGAGCTGGGAACACACGTGGGGAGCCACATACCTTCAGCTCTCACACCTGACACCGGCTATGGCTTCTGCCGGACATGCCCAGGGGACAGTTAACCTGGGAAGCCACCCTGGAGGCTAGTTCCCTTGCTAATTATCAACTTAGTTGCAGGTTATTTTCTCAAGTTAGATAAGTATTTCCCTTTATCCTCACCTCCATCAGAACCGGGAACAGATCAATCAAGACTGTGTTCCAAGGAAAAAGACTGGAGAAAGCACATTTCTCCCAGGACTGTTCCTGCGCAACTCACACGAGAACAGAGTCTTCCCACAGCCCTGGCCTCCCGTGGAGTTGAGTTTGCAAATGCGTGGCCGAGACCCAAGATTTAATTTTCTACCCCCAGGGGATAATCAGGTCAAATGAGCAGCAGGTATTTTGAGGGATGCCATTGGGATCGAGCACAATCAATTTGGGGTGACATCGGGAAGACTGTAGGGTGTGTGGGCAAGAGATCCTGTTGCCTAAAGGACAAAACAGACGGGGCCTTCTTGGGTCCTGTGTTCTCTGATGAGGTATCCAACTGGGAGACAGGATCCTGCCTCTCGCCCCTCTTGTTCCATGGCCTTTCAGGCCAGAGTCATCCCTGCCCTACAAAGCTGGGGCATCACCCCAGGGGCTTGTATTAAGCAAGGAGTTGTTTCACACAAATATTTTTCTGTGAAGCTTCCAAAGTGGGTTGTTATTGTCAGTAAGTAAAGCAAACATAAGCTTCCAACCCCCCACAGTCCCTTCAGCTCCCTTAGCTTCAAGGTATGGCCACCCTTGGAGATGCTACCATGGCCCGTTACAGCCGTGGCCGCACCCTCGGGTTTTTATCTGCTTCTTCATTCTCGGTATTGCTATTTGACATCAAAGGAGGCTTGAGCCCCAACAAGGGACTCGGAGTCCTGTTCGGAGGACCCCACAACCCAACACGACAGCTGTCTGCTTTCCCTGACTGTCCAGGGCAGCTCCCCCAGCCCACCCCCACTTTATCTTCAAGTGTTTGTGTCTCTCTGTGGGGTCTGGGCTCCGCCTGCCTGGGGGGCCAGGCCCCAGGAGCTCCTGCACCGGGTCAGAGCGTTCAGGCTGTTTCCAGCGTGATTGCTGTGTTGTTATCCAGCCACCGCCATCTGCGCAAGCATTTCCACCCCCAGGGTCTCTCCCTCTGAGATTTTCTATCCTGCGGATGAAGGACCAGGAGAAGGACCCTCAGGATCAAGGCCTTTGTGGCCACATGAAGAACTCAGCTGCTGGACTCTGGGATGCAAGCCACTGTCCACCACTGACCTTGGCTAATATCTGCTCCCTTATCACGACCTTGTCTCTGCTCCCATGCCTTGTTTCAAAAACTCCAGCCTCCTCAAAAAGATTCTTAGAACTGTGCCAAGGCTCTGCACTCAAAAGGAGAGGTGCTTTCTGGGGACGGGACGGAGGGGGCTCGGACCCTGAGACTTGGGTGGGGTGTCTCTTGGGAGTCCACCAGAGCTCCCCATGGCCACACCCACTGTCCTCCCAAGCCTGAACCCCAGCTGCCAGACTCAGCCACCATCCCCAAGGACGGTGGGCTCCGAGATCGAAATATGATAAGTGGAAACCTCTCCCCTCTCACTGTTCCCCATTTGTAGTGGCACCGGTGGACACCCCCTAACCAACATTAAAACGACAGAAGACTCCAGAAACCCAGCTCTTTCTGCAGTAAAAGCTTGGAAATTACATTTGATACAATTAAGAAGATAGCATTTTAAATATAATTCTATCAATTCAGCTAAATGCTCTCAAACTATAAGATCCTCTCCTGAAACAAAGGAAGACGTCGTTCTAATCAATATAATTACATTTTTAAATGAAATTTTTAGAGTACCCTTTCCATGAGGCATGTCAATTGTTTCTAAATGCTTGATTAGGTTGTTAATCTCCTGTCCCTCCTTGCAGTGCACTTGGAGAGGCTACTTCATATCAAGTTCACATTAATGAGACAATTAAGATAATTTAAGAGAATGTATCATTTCAAAAATATATGATTCCTGATCTCAGGAAGCATCTTATAAAAGACCCAAGGATCTCACTGAAGAAATGGACCATCAGAATAGAATTATGTCTTACATTATTTGAAGGACTCGTCTATTCTTTCAACTTTGGACACATTTTTCTTCTTTGTGGCCTTTGTGGGAGTTTTTTAAATGGTTCCAACTTTTCTTTCTCCCCAGAGATTTTCTGGATTCCCAGGAATCTAAAGAACCTGCAAGAGAAGTTGGGGGGCTAAATAAGAAAATCTCTCTGAGATCCAAGACTAACCCCAAACTACCTATGACACCAGAGACTCGGGACAGTGGGGGTTGCGGGGGGGTCTAGCTGGGCCATCCTGGAGAATCTTCTGGGGAATGACAACACCTTGATCTTCCTTAGAGTAAGTCATTGATCCTAATTGTTGAGCTTCGCTATTTGCATCTTATACCTGCATTGAAAAGGCCAGATAAAGAATAACTGAGGGAATAACAGGAAAGGCCACAAAATCATCTGCTTAAGAAACAGGGCGGCATCTGGTGTGTGTGGAGGGGCCGGATAGCTAACAAGTGTGCGGCGGGGTTGAGGGGGCAGGTGCACAGCTGGACTCTATAGCCAGGTGCAGTCACACAATTTGGGGGCCCAGTGTCAGGAGGAAGCAACGGACTGCACAGCTGGTGAGAGCTCCGAGGTGACAATGGCCCAGAATTGAAACCCGTGCTGCTGCTTCTGAGCTGCCCCCACCCCACCCCAAGAAGGGGCTGCTGGGCATCTTAGGTGTTCCTTTTGTGCCCCAATTTTTAATGCAGCCTGGCCAGGTGCTCATGGCCCCAGTGAGCTGTGGCCGCAGTCTGCACCCCCGTAACTTGCACGGGAACCTCTTTGGGCATCACCCTGGGCTCCAGGCCCTGCTGAGGCCGGGGAGGGCTGGGGCTGGGCGTCCCCGGCCTTGCTTCCCTCAAGGTCTCCAGAATCTTCCTGAGTGCTTTCACAAAGGGGCAGGTCCCCAGGGCAGTGTCTCTGGCAGGATACGATGGGAATGCTCCGGGGGCCTGAAATCCATGGGGAACCCAAAGTGGGGTGAAGTCCTGGGAGATCCACCGATGACATGTTCCCTGTGCTTCCAGGTCCTGGAACTCTCTGGAAAGATCTGACCAGCAGTCACATGTCCAGGCAGGAGGGAAGTCCTTGGAGATGCTCTGGCTGTCCCAACCCTGCCCCACCCAGCGCCGACCCTCAGTGCCTCCCCTCGCCCTCCCTCCACTTCCTCAGCCTCCTGGCTGTGTCCACACGGCCCCTACTGCCCCCACTCCTTCTGCGGGGGCCTTGTCCTGGTGTTCCTGAGGGCCGGGGCCCTCCTGTCCAGGACCGCTGGCCTGTGTGGTCGCTCGGGAAATGTCCGAGCGCGTGAGGAGCAGACCGGCCCTGGGGTCTCTGCTTGGTGTGGACTAACTGTTGAAAGGGCTCCGTGTACGTAGCAGGGGCAGCGGCTGTGTCGGTGCCGGCGGGCAGCAGGCAGCATTCCTTTGGGGTTGGAGCCCTCTGGATTCCCAAGGATTCCTGAAAAATGGAACCCCTTGGAGCTTCAGAAACAGGAGGACCTTTCCTGTTGCAGAGAAGACAGCGAGTTTGTTGGAGGACAGAGATGTGGCCTGTGTGGGAAGACGTGGCCTGGGGCCCCAGCCAGACCAGACCCGCGGTCACCAGCCAGGAGGCACTAACTGGGCATGTGCTGTGCTTCCTGAGGTAGGACCCTGATTGGCCAGCAGAGGGTCAACATTCTCTCCCGCCCTGAGGCCACCTCCAGGTCTCAGCCTGCAGAGGGCATCATGCCGAGTGGCCTGTTCCCCGCCATTCCTGCAGAGGTGGCGACCAGGGCGTCCCTCTCAGCTTCGCTGGGCTCAGAGTAAGTCCTGCCTCTTTGGGAAGAGGCCCAGACGCAGCTGAGGGATCCTGCCGTCAGGGCTGGCGCTCCTCGTTCCCAGGGCTGCTCGGCCTCCCAGCAACACCTGCGCGTGCCTACTATGTGCCACTGCCCCTATTATGCGCTGGTGACTCCCCGCCCCCCACCCCAGTACAACACTTCCCAAGAGATGATTTTTGCCTCAAACACTTTGGAAGAGACTTTGATAATCTTGCATTTGCAATTATTTGGAATTTTCCTCAAAAAAGTCACCATCGCCCCCACCTGCCCTCACGCTTTGCTTACAACATCCTGTGGGATCCCACCAGGCCTGCTCAGGCTGCTCGGCCCCTTAGACTTTGTGAAGCATGGGAGGCTAGCGCCGGCTGACCCAGGGGACAGCCTTGCAGTGGACAGCCCAACACCTACTGTCTGTGGAGGACTGACCGGGCCAGGGAGCACCCTGGAGTCGGAGTAGAGAAGCCCGCAGCGAGGGACTGACCAGAAACGGCACCGACATGGCCCTAGAGTCCCTCTTGCTGGTTTTCCAGGGAGAGGGGGGTGCATGTGGAGGGGCCCAGTGGCCAGCTCCCACTGTCAACCCCAGCATGCCTGTCAGTCCCCCGGAAACCTGGCGGCCCCCACACCCCCCAACACTGCCACCTGGCCCCGCTCTGTCATTCCCACCAGTTCTGAATCGCACTGATGGAAACTAAAATGTCAAAGGCAAAAAGAAAAAAACCACACTTCTGTCTCTTTTCACCGGACCCGTTGGCCAAAGCAGCTAATAGGAATTATAAAACAATATAACGATTTAATAATCAGATCCAGGACACATGCGGTCTTCGTTATTACAGTGATTGCTTTTCAGTAATAGGAGGAAAAACATGAATCTTAAACTAATTCTCAATAATTAAATTAAGGTCAGCCTTCCCCTAAAGAGCTGTGGCTTTGTTTGGAAGGGATTTATGAGAAATCCTGATAATACAGTGATAGGTGTCCAGAACGTTCTGGGAGACTGTGTGCTTTTCGATAGGAACCAGGGTGTACATTTCCAGTTTTTTGCTTTGTTTTGTTTTAAGAAAGAGAAATATAGCAGGGCTCCCAAAAGTGTAAATTCTAGGCGAACCCAGCCGTGGCTGAATAGGTCGCACCCCAGGAGCCGGAGCCCTCCGTGGCCTGCTCCGTAGGGGGTGGGGCTCTGAGCCTTCCCAGTTCGGCTGCACTGGGGCCACCGGATGCCCGTTCATTCTAAGGCTCCACGAAGCCTAATTCGTCTCATTTACCTGGAGCTTAAATTAGAAAGCGCGCCCCTTCTCCCCGCAAAGGAGAGGGATGGTGCCGAGACCATCCTGCTCGCCCTGCCCCCTCCGGTCCCGTCCTCCGGCCACAGCAGCAACAGCTCTTCCCACATGGGCATCATCCAGGCCGCAGACAGCAGCCCCGCTCGCCAGGGAGGGCCCTTCCTGCCTGGGCCCCCGGCCCCTGCTTGGCCTCCGGCTCCTCCTTCACTCTCTCCAGGCCGTGAGCCGCTGGCAGCCCACCCCGCCATCTGCCGGTGTGCGCCATCACGCACCCCATCCAGGTCATCTGACTTGGGGGAAATCTAAGGACAAGGGCTGGCCCCCACCTCCCACCTCCCAGCCCAGCAGGCAGAGGCCCGAGGCCCCCGATCTCCTCCGGGTCGTCAAGTTCAGGGCTGTGCTTGCGGCCAAGAGCAGAGGTCTCCCTGGCCAGGCACGCCCGCCATGTCACAAAGGCTTTACTGTATATATTCCAGACAGGGGAGGAAGAGATTCAGGTTTTTCCACCCTGACAAAATCCTGTGGATTATTTGCAAGAAGTCTGGGAAATTCCAGAAGTCTGTTTTTAAAAGACGCCCACTTGGCTGCCGGGCGTTTTGTGAATAATCCCTCATTTCAGGTATGGAAAAGGCTGCGTTCTGCTGACGCTTCCAGAACCCCTGCTCAACTCCTCGGGCGGAAAAAACCACAGATGCAGCGACTGCAGACCCCAAAGTGTGCCGCCCACTGGTTGCCCCTCAAGTGACCCTCAGGCCCCCTCAGGCGTGGGACCTCTGTGCCCCAAGTCACCTGCCCAGACCCAGCACCTGGCGCGCTGGCAGCCTCGGCGTGCAGGCGTCTGTTTTACATTACGCTAATTCCAATTCCTTCAACCCGCTCAGCCTCCTCCCCCTCTCCCCTGTGATGTGCCTTGGCCCCTGCATGTAAAGGCTGAGATCAAATCGAAATTCCAATTCCCGAACGTAAATTGTCCGTGTGATTTGAGTCAGTGGGCCCGGGCCCCTGGCTGGTTATTTTTCCTGGATTCCAAGACGGGGCTGAGTCACCGGTGGAAAGCACTGGTGCGTAATTGGGCTGTTCCTCTTGGGTGAGTCTATACATTGCTTCTGTGTCGAGGGAAAATAAAACAGGACCTGGAGGAGAAAATTGGTGCCTGGATTAAGTGAATTTGTTGGCTGTACCTAGAAACGATTTATGAAGATACAGCTGGGAACTTGCAAAATATACAAGCATAAGAGAACCTGAAACTGAAATCCTTTCTTCCCAAATAATTTAGACTAAAACTTAGGATAATACGTTGGATATTTAAGAAGAGAGCCTGGGCAGACCATTTTAAACATGTAATTAGAGTGTCACTCTTCAGAGTTTTGTGATGTCCTTGCGATGATTCCATTCCTAAAACATTTTTTCTTTTATGAAATAATTCTTACTTAAAACATTTCAAGTACAGAAAAGTTCAAACACTAAGAAAACAAATACCCGTGAACCCCCAACAGCAACGTGACAGCTGTTACCCGGCCTTCCTATTGCTCTGAACAGTAAATGAATTTGGGGGATCAAGGGAATTTTACGCTCCTTTTTTCGCCTGAACTCCCAGGCAGAGGCAACCTACCTCCTGAACTCAAATATCTTTCCAACCAAGTATCCGTACATGGAGTCGTGCTCTGCAACACGCCGCGGAGCAAGCGAGGCAAACTTGTCCTCTACACAGCCCGCGAGGAAGCGGCTCCGTCTGGGAGAGCCATATGGTCCCCGCGGCGGCTCGCTGCTCGGCTGCTGCGGCGTGAACGCGGGCAACGTACACAAGTGGGCATGGATGTGTGCCAATAAAACTTTATTTACAAAGGCAGTTGGTGGGTGGTGCTTTGCCAACTCCTGTTGTCGACTGTTTCATTATGTGTGTATTTAAATACACACAGCGGCAGAGCTGTCAGCTGTCCGTTTTAGCTGCGACTCGGAGCTCTGTCACCTGCCAGAGCTCATGGTGTACCATCCGTTCATGTATTTTTGAAGATCCTCGACTTATTCAGACGGGCTACCTGGGTGGACGCGGGCTAGTGGGAGCAGGGCCGCACCTGGGCTCTTGAATTTTCGGTGTGAATTTGAGCTTTGGAGGACATGGTGGTGGTGTGATTAGCCGGTCGTCAAATGTGGGCATCCTGGCATGGTACCCGCCAAATTCTGGCGAGAACAGGCCCTCTCCCCTCCCTGTAATTATCCAGACAATTTTCTCATCTCCTTTTTTTCATTTGTCTTGAAAACTCGGGCTTGTGACTCTTCGAGGGAAGCCGAGCATCTGGATTGTAACGTGAACCCTCTCTGTTCTCAAATGCAGCTCCTTCAAGGGAGAGAGGGAGGGAGGCAGGAAGGGGGTGGCTCGCTTTGACATGCCGTGAAATAGATCTGACCTGGGTTTCCACCCTCCAGAGGAGAGCAGGGTAGGGCCTTGCTTCAAGGGAAGAACAGAGGTGCCTTCTTCCCGGGCACTGAGCGGCGCGTGGCGCTGCCCCTCCTCCAGCCGTCAGCACACCTTGCAGCCTGGCTGAGCCGGAGGCCCCGTCTGAGAAGTGGGGGCTGAGGAGCCTCGTGCTATTGACCTATTTACAAAGATGGGGCGCTCTGGGAAAAGCAAAAGGAAGATGTTAGAGCCATTACCCTACAAAGCCCCTGAAACGCAGCGCGAGGCGCCCCTGGCCCCAGCCCGCCCCTCTGCTGCGCTGGGGTGCGGCTCCCTGCTCCTGCCAGGCCAGATGGCGGTGCAGGCCAGTTCCTCCGCCGGCTGCGCTGGGCCGGATCCCTGGAGCCTGCTGCGTGCAGGGTCTGTTCTGGCTCCGGGAAAGACACTCCTCACTTCGCGTTCTTGCAGTTGTTTATGAGGGCAAGTCCTGCCCTTTCCCCAACCTCCAATAAATCATTTTTCCTCTTCTCCCAACCCCTCTCCTCAATTTGGAGAAGCTGTTTTTGCAAGCGTTCCCATGACTGCTCCGTCCTGGTCTTTCACCGCACTCGGGCCGCAGCCAGCCGCGCGGCACAAGCGTCCGCCCGCTCTTTCCGAGCCTCCCTCCACATGTTCCCCCAACAGCCAACACACCAGCTCAGAAAGTCCTCTGTGGGCGCCAGGCTCCCCCGCGGCCCGGGGTGCTGTGCTGCGGGCTTTCAGGCTGTGCCGAGGCTTCCTGGAGAAGCTGGGCTGTTGGGGTGACCCAGGCAGAGCGTCGGGGCTGGTCTCTCCCGGAACACGGCAGAAGAGCTTCTTCAAGGGCGCTGGACGCTCGGTCCAAGCTGCAGGGCCCGCTGCTTCTCAGGAAGCCCCCCGAGGTCGCCCTCAAGAGACCGCACGCTCGTGGCAGGTCACAGCCGCGCGGGCAGACTAGCGCCCCCTCTTTCTCTCCATGGCCGTGCCTCGTCCCCCCCCCACCCCCGACCCTGCCTCCCCTCCCCTGGGCCCCTCTGCCGCTGCCCTCCTTGATGTCCACATGGGCCAAGATGAAAAGCAAACAGAGAGCAGAAGTAAGCGTGCCTTTCATGCCGGTGACCAAAACTAATCCGGCAAAGACCCCAGCAGGGTCTACAGAGCCCGCCCAGGGCCGGGGAACCTTGCAGCGGAGGTGGAGGGGGGAACCCTTGTACTCTCTGGTCAACCTTCAAGACCCCCTTCATCTGCCCAAGCCACAAGTCTCAGGCCCCCTCTGGGCTCTCGCCTGCTCTCCACACCGGCCCAGCCACTGCCTGCTCCTCTCTCCACCCAAGTCTGCAGGCCACGTGGGGGTGACTGCACTGCCTGTGGGGGTGACACGCCTTGGGCACACGGAACTCCCCCAGATGGAGACCCCCCCAACAGCTGTGCTGTCTGGGGTCACCAGTGCGCCCTGGATCTCTTTCTCTGGGTGCCTCTCTGAGTCTTCCCTCTTGGGGCATCGTTACTGAGGGCTCTGTAAATGGGACTCTAGTCCACTCGACATCTTTGTCCCCATTTTTCTTACGTTCCTTCTAGGTCTATGCATGTGATTTCTCCTCTTCCCCCAGCAGTTTTCCGATTCCCTGCAGGTCAAGGTCAGACCCTTCGGAGCCCTGGGGGCTCTCCAGGATAAGCCTGATGCTCACCCCAGCTGTAAGAGCCAAGGAAGATCTTGGAAACAATGAGAGAAGTTGGTCTGCAGATGACTTCATGGGTGACCTTGGACTTAGCTCTGCCATTTCTCAGCCTCCGAAACCATCTGTAGAGCATTTGATGGAACAAGAATAGACAGTCTTTGAAACCTTCAGACAAGAGGCGCCATCTAAATCCTGGGTGACTTTTATTCTTAAATGTTTAATTGTACCTCCTTCTGGGATAATTTCTGAAATACAACCATAGCAATAAATTTCCTGTAAGAATTTACTGCCAGATTAATAGTTTTTTAGTGCAGCCATTATTGTTTTAATAAGGGGAAGAAAGCATTTGCAAAGGCTGTGCGCACATGTGTGTACATGCCAGGGTGAGCTCACGGAGGCGGCCGGCCAGCGGGACGTGTCAGCGAGGACCGCAGCCAGGGCTGGGGATGGCTGGACACACGGCCCGTGGGAGGGGGAGCTAGGACCTCGGCTGGGCCCACTCTCCGACCCCAAGCCCAGCAGCACGGCACGCCGCGGAGGTCTCGCGAGCTGATCAACAGACTCTCCTGAGCATGGACCGTGGTCCTCTGGGAAATTCTAGCTGCCATGGGCTCGCCACAGGGTGAGGACATCAGCACAGGCCGCAGTCACCATCTTGCCCCTCTAGGACCAGGGGAGGGTTTCTGGGCGAAGGACGGGGTTGGAGGTGGGGTCCTAACCCCTGCTGGGCCGACACTCTGCTCACTTGATGACACGTTGGTGCCTGGGCGCTTCCAACGCCTTTTCCTCCAAGCCCAGCTGACCTTTAACCCTCAGATGCAGGAGCCACGAAGAGACTTGGGAGAAACCCTGAAAGCAACCTCACGAGAGAAGTCAGTCGGAAGCGTCACGGGTTGTAAATCCCAACCACGTGGCATTCTGGACGAGGAGAAACTGTGGAGAGAGTCAGAAGATGTGTGGGGTCAGGGTTAGGGTGGAGGCAGAGAGGACTGAGCGGGTGGGGCACAGGGATTTGGCGAAAGTGTCCTCAGGATGCTGGGACGGCAGATACATCACACAGCCGCAAACCCCCTGGAATGTACAGGATCGAGAAAACTCCTGTGAACTATGGACTTTAGCTAAGAATCGTGCGCCAGTGTTGGCTTGTCAATTGTTGCCAATCAGCCACACGAGTGCAAGACGCGAGCGGCAGGAAATGCCGCGGGAAGATGGACATGGGGACGCTGCACCTGCCCGTCAATTTTCCCCTAAAACTGCTCGAAAAAGTAAAGTCTATTAACAAACAAAAACAAAGGCCAGAGCTAGGGGCTCCTCTCTCCGGGTGCGCCCTGCTTCCTCCCAGGTTCCCCGACTGGACTCCATCACCGTCACCCACAACAAACCGTCACCCACAACAAACCGTCTTAAGTCTGTGGCTCTAGACCGCAAAGCCTCCAAGCCCCCAAGCCCGCCCAGGAGGACTCTCTGTGCTTAATGCCAGGGGCTTCAAAATGCCTGCAGTGAGCATCTTAAAAATTCCACCATGATCTGCTTCTCTTTGAACGTATTTCATTACTGGAACGTGTACCCCGGCCCTCTGCGCCTCTCCCTTTGCCCCCACTTCCACGATCGGTGTGAGTCCCCGGCTGTAAGATGCTGCTCCTCACACTAAGTTCTAGTCCTTTCCACCCTGGGTTGGACGTTCCCTGAACACTTCCCTGCAGCTCTATGGGGGTCTGAGCTGGAGCCTCCTCCGAATCACACTAGCATTCACGCGCAGCCTTTAGAGGAGACAGGGGTCTCTCTAAACCATTAAACCTTAGAACGAATAAAATGGTCATGTCCATGGAAGTCAGGCTAGCGCCGGGGGCGTTCAGTGGGGGCCGCGCGGAAGTGGCCTTCATTTTGCTCCATAACTTTTTTTTTAAAGATTTATTTATTTTTCTACAAGAGCTGGGGTACAAGCCAGAGGGTGAAAATATTCACCAGAGACAGAGTGGGGAACAGAACAGGCAGATGACGGAAACACACTGCTGAGGGGAGCAGCGGGCGAGACAGGAGAGGTCTGCCGCACCATGTGGGTAGCTCCCTGGCCGGCCGGGAATCAATCCTGCGCTGCGGAGGCTGTAGACAGCTTCACAGAGCTGCACTCAACCTGCTGCACCACCGGGGAGGCCCGATTGCTCCATAATTTACGCCGAAGTCACCCCTGCCCTCATCACCCGGCCTGATGTGGCAAAGGGCAGTGGCACATCAGAGGGAGGGAGGGGTCTCGAGGAGGGAGCCCCCCTGGCTCCTCTGGGTGGGGCTCACAGAGAGGGGCCCAATGGCAGGAAAGAGGGGAGTTTAGAAGATGGGGGTAGGGCCTCAGCCCAGGGGCGCAGGCACCCCTGAGGCCCAAGAAGACCAGGGAGTCTCCAGGAGGAACCCGCCCTGCTACACCTCGACCGTGGGCCCTGGCCTGGGAGCGGAGGGCTCTGAGTAGCACCATTCAGCCGTGACCGCCCGTCCTGTGTGCAAACTCGGCCACAACGTGGAAATCTGCAGTTTCCTGGGGCCGGTCAGGTCTCCCCTGGCCCCAGAGACGTGGGGGCCACGAGCTTCTTTGTCGGGGTCTGTCCTGTGCATTGCAGTGCTTGTGGCCCCCTGGGCCTCTCTCACGACGCCATTAGCATCCTCCCCAGAGGTGACAACATGTTCCCAGACATCGCCAGGGTCCCTGCGAGAGAAAGCTGCCCCCAGAGAACACTGCCACGTGGACGCCACGCCTCAGTGCTCGAGAAATGAAGACATCCACACTGCGTGGCAATTCGACGGGCCCTTCCTCAAGTCAACCAGAGCAGCGAGGGCCACGGCTCATCCCGGCTCAGGAGCTCTTCCTTCCCAAAGCAGCTTGGAGAGGGTCACTCACAGGCACCTCCTGCGGCCACCCTGGTCTCTATGCAGGACTCGGTGGCTGCGGAGGCCCCGCAGGGCCGGGAGCAGGAGGGGGGCAGGCAGCAGAGCCCCCTCCGTCCTGGTGCCTCCTCCCTGCCCTCCTGTAGGACGGGGCCCGGGGGGTTGCACAGGACTGCACGGGGAGGCTGAACCCAAGCCCACAGGGGCGCCGAGGAGGTCTGTGCAATGTGAGGAGAGCGTGCAGGGCTTTGGAACCCCCCGGTTGGCACTTTAGGGGGGTGAGTGCTGGGTGGCTGATGAGCTGGAAGGAAAGCAGAGGTGAGAAGCGACAGCTTCCCAAACAAGAGGTTTCTGCCCGGAGGTTTCCCGTCCACCCCCGACCCTGGACTAATTCTCAGGAAATTACCTAATTGCTGCCCCCTGACACTGAACAGCTCCCAGAGCTGGGGCGCGGGCCGGCCGCCGGGACCCCCTCTCCTGGAGGCTCAGCCCTGGGGCCTGGGGGAGTGGCGGGGGCTTGGACATGCCGACTTGGAGCAGATGCCACCCCCGCAGCCCTGGGAGCCCGGGGCCAGGGGGTCGCCCGCAGCTGCCAGGGGCCGGAAGCCGGGACGCAGGGCAGCTGGAGCTTGGGGGTCCGCTCTGTAAACAGGGCGGCTCTGGGCGCCAGGGGGTGGCCTTCCGGAAAGCAGCTCAAGGGGGCACCAGCACGCTTTCTGAAGACTCCGGGGTGGTGCCGGCTGCAGGGGCACCAGCCTTGGGTTCTCAGGGCCAGACAACAGGTTTTCAGGGTTCAGGGCGTGAGCAAAGCACCCAAAGAGGGCTCCAGCCTTTGCCGAGTGAGGGGCCCCCACGCGGGCCACTCCCCTGGAGGGGACTGTCCTCACACGCCCCGTCGGCAGGATGGAGCGGCGCCCCATCTTTGTTCCCAGGCCCCTCCTCCCACGGGCGCGGGCGGCGGGGCGGGCGCGGGCAGCGGGCAGGGGCGGGCGGGCAGCTGGCGGCGGCTGGGCGTTTGCCCGAGAGCCCATCTCTCCCCTTCCGGACGGAGATGAAGCACGCGGAGGGCCCAGCTGCTGGGGAGGCTGTTAGCCGGGCACTGACCGGCGCGGCCCGCCAGCTTAGCAGGGCGGGGGGAGAATGGACCCTTGAGCCTGGACAGCTGGCAGCGCCCCTGGGAACCCGCCGGCTCCAGCGCCGCGCCGGCCCCCGCGCCTGGCCCCTCCGCCCCGGCCGGGGCTGGCGGGAGGAGAGAGCGCGCCCTGCGATGTTTATTGTTCAGATTCTTGGATTATGAAACGCGAGGATATATGAAAATGCAGATGTGGGCCTTTTCAGGGTCCAAGTCTGTGAGGTTTGGGCAAAAAGCCTCCCCGGAGCTTGGCTGGCGCCCGTGCAGGAGGGCGGGGTGCTCTGACCGCGGCTTTTGATCATTTCCCCAAATCACTGGATTCGGGGAACGCGAGGTCATAACTCCAGGCTCTGCGCTCCCACGTCGCGCGCCCGGGGGGTCTTGGCCGGGGGCAAAGCGGGGGGTCCCTGCTGGCCAAGCTGCACACGCCTTGGGCAGGGGGGCTGCGTGTCCTGGGACCAGCCCCTCGCCGCTCTGCACGGCTGTAGGTGGGCGCCCACCTCGGGGGTCCCCAGCTTTGGCCCAGCAGCCTCCAGGGCAGGCTTAGTCTTCACGGCGGGCATCCGGGCACTGGAGCGTGTGAGGCGGGCTCCTGGCCTCTGCCCCCTAGAGGCCACGACCCCGGTGGGGACACCCCCACGTCTCCCGACCTTCTCAGGCCTGTCCCCCCTAAGGCCAGGGGAGGATCCACGGCTCAGACACAGAAAGCCCTGGGGATGCTACAAGAAATAGGGGCCTGGCCGGGCCCAGCCTGGAGCTCTCCTGGCTCTGTGGGCCAGCACCCCACTTTCCCAGGGGTGGGGGAGCCACCTTGCCCCCACCACCCTTTGGGCGTGTTTTGTGCCAAGCTCCTTGGGGGCGAGGTGGTCCCCATGCAGGTCCCTGCTCCTTTCCCCTGCCCCCTCCCCGGACACTCAGCTTCCCAGGGCGACTGACGCGGGCTTCCCTTGGGTCACTGTCTCTCCTTTTGCTCCTCTATTTCCGCAGGGAGCAAGGCCCTTCCCGGGCAGTCCTGGGCTCCTCTGGGGAACAGAGGGAGCCCCCCCCACAGGGCTGTGACAGAACCACAGCAACTCCGGTCTCCGGGGGGGCGCAGGGTGGCTCCCACCCCCAAGGGGCCCCTGCAGGGCGCCATCGTAAAGATAGCAGGCCCTTCCGCCGCAGTGAGTTACTCAGGAAGCCAGCTCCCCCAACTGGGAGCCGTCACGTCACCTCTTCCAGGTCCTCCAAAGGGACAAAGCTGGCGGCAACAGACCCAGAAACCATCTCAATAAGAAGGGCGCAAAATGGCGGCTGGAGACAGCGCCTGGCATCGGGGCAGCAGAGGGGACAGGACAGCCCAGGACAAAGGGGCGAAGCCTCTGGGCTGGGCCCCGGGGTCCTCACGGCCATACGGGAGGCTCCACCAGCGTCTGGTCCTGGCGAAGGCTTCGGCGGGCCAGCCCCTGGGCGGGAACGGCCTCCGCTTCCCTTGGTAAAGCAACGCAGAAGCCCCAGAGCCGCAGTCCGTGATCCAAAGTCGAGAAACCTGGCAACCCTGGCCACGGCCCAGGTGCTGGGAGGTGAGGTGAGGTGAGACGCAGCTGCGGCTCTGGCCGGGCTGGGCCCTCCTGGGGCCCCATGGGGAGAAGAGGACACCCACAAACAGAAGAAGTCAGTCGTGACGGGGCACCCCTGGGCATCAGCACCCGCTGTAATGCCCAAGTGGACAGTGAACCAGGGGCTGCGAGGTGTGGCTGGGCCAGTGGTGGGTCCTCAGCGGGTCCCCCCGCCTGCTTATCTCAGTGGTCTGCGCCCCGAGCCTGCGGGGGCGGGTGTAGATAAACATGAATCGGCTTCTGAGGGGCGCTTTCTTTGCGAGGCAACCCCAAATCTCCAGGCTCTGTTTCTCTAGATCCCTCTTGACTGGGAGGCTCAGGGCCTCTTAAACAGAGGCCCGTTGAACTTGCTTTCAGGAGCATCTCTATCTGCCTCGTTTTTTCTGCAACAACGTCACTGGCAGGCTTTGGCAGTAGACCCCGAGTTGTTGGCTTTTACGCAGTGGCTCTGTCTCCATGGCAAGAGGCAACTTTATGAAAAAAGAGGAGACCCTTAGTCACACGTCAGGGAGACGCCTGGGGCTTACAGCCCCCAAGTCCTTCCTTCCTTGCTCACGCGGGGTCCCGTCCTCAGCCGGAAACGTCCTTCCCTGACTCGTCACGCGGCCGGTCTCTCGCCAGTCACGGGGGCGCGGAGCCGCCGCCGCCCGGCCAGGCCTGCCGTGTCCGGGCCTCACCAGTGTCTGGGCCGCAAAGTTCCTGCTCGCTGCCCACAACCTTTCTAGGCTGGGAAGGCCAAAAAGCTTCAGGCCATCCCTGCGCCCTCTGAGGGAGGAGGCCGTCCCCATCCACGCACCCCACCTGCTCCCGCACCCCCTCGTTCTCCTGCTCACTCACCTGAGCTGTACCCCAGACCCCTGACAAAGGTTCTGCTTTTCTCGGGGGCCTTGGGGGTTCCATGTTTAAGATGAAAATTGTTCCTCCAAAATGGTAGCCGATGGAACGTTCAGGCTCATTCTGGGGGGCAAACAGGCCTGCCCCGCACCTGCAGCTGAGAGCTCCATCAGGACCCCCACATGCACAGACAGGGGGTGCCACGTGTGGACAGACGTTCACCACACCCCGGCAGGCGCGTCTGTGCTCACGGCGGCATGAGGGAAACTGCGCTGCGCAGCCCCTGAAAGCACACACCGGCATCCCGGCCGGACAGACAGGGCCAGGGGGAGAGAAAGCGGGGTGCCCCGACGAGGGGCTGGGGGCGGAGGGCTACCGTGGAGAGGGGGCGAAAGCCAGGAAGAAGGGAGCCAGGGGACCGCCTGGCTGTGGGGAGCCTGGTGTCCCCAGGACACGCCAAGGCTGCTCCTGCGGCCGTGGGGCGACGCTCGGAGCTCGAGCCGCTGGGCAAGCCGCGCGCGCACGGAAAATCCTCCTTTATTTAAAGGAACTCGCCTTGACTTAGCTCAGCTCGGCCCCCCAGTTGTCCCCTTTCCGCCCCCCTCCTCGTGCTCATCCCCAAGAAAACTGTGTTCCCCGGGCCTGGGCCGCAGCCGCCAGGGGGCGCCATGCTCCAGGGAAAGCCTGGCCAGGCCACGTCCTGCCGCAGCCCTGCCTCGGCCACGTCCTCCTCCCTGCGCTGCCAGGCCGGTCCCGCCGCCCGGGGCCCCCTCTCTCGGGTGACGGAGGCGCGCGATGGAGAGCCGGCCCTGGGACCAGCCCAGCTTCCTCCCTGGGAAGCCGGAGACTCACAATGTGCGTCTTGGGCCCGGAAGGTGTCTGGGTCACACCGGCAGCGAGAGGGCAGCAAGACGGCGTTGAGGAACCTGCTGTCCAGCAGCGACCCCTCTCCACGCGGGGCGTCTCACACGTGGGGAGCCCCCTGCACCACACCGCGGCCCTTCCAGGCCTCCAGCCAGGTCTCGCGAAGACCTTGGCCTCCCCTCAGAGTCCAGATCAGGTGCTGCCTCAGAGGCCACCTTTGGTCTTAAGCAGCCAGGAGTGGCCTCCTCTGCACTAGTGAAATCGGGGTGAAAAAGGAGATCGCCATTCTTGGGGTCCACAGGGGTTCACAGTGCAGAGCTGGGACGTGGGCCTCGTGTTCGAACTGAAGTGCGAAGGGCTAATAGAATTCCATGGCCACCAAGGGGACTTTGCCCACGAGGGCCCACGACCAGGGCACATACTGTGGGGGGCTTTATGAATAGGAGGCTGGTGCTCCCCCAAATTCTACACTGTTTCTCTCTCACCAAGTGCAATCAGGTCTCCTCCGGAGAGTTCCAGCAAAGTGTGACTTGGGTTCAAAGCACTTCTCATTTGCAAATTATTATGGAACTGGAACTTCTAAAAATAAACACTGTAGGATTTATGGCAAATGGAAAAAGTCTCCTCCTTGAAAGTGATTCTCAAGTGAAACCAAGTGAGAACAAGTGTTCGGGGCCATCCAGGAAATGTGGGGCTGGCAGCGGCTCCTCCACCCTGTCCCTCCTGGTGGACTCTCGAGAGCGGTCGTCTGGGCAGGAGGCCTCGTCTCGACGACCCGCACAGGACACGCTTTAGACGGTTGTGTTAAGTACCATGAGACAGGCTGTTTAAATATTTCATTTCACAGTTGGCTCCGGGAGCCACACCGTGGGCCCAGCCCCCCTCCCTCAGACACTTCATAAAGGAGCCCAAGGCCTCTATGTCAGCGTGGAAGAATGTGTGGAAACAGCAGGAACACCCACAGGGAAATGCTGTCTCGGGGTGAACCCAGCCCTCGGAGAAGCAGCGGGGATCCAGGAGGGAGCCCCAAAGCACGAGGAGGCCTTGAAGAGAACGCCCCTGGGTGGGAGCTGGTGGGAGGGGCCAGCTGGTGAGCTGTCCACGGACGGGCCTAACTAAGCGTGCATTCATTCAACAAATGCGTGGTCAGTGCCGGCTTCACGGTCTGCGCGCTCTCAGCGCCATGAGCCAGCCGTGCACAGAGCAGCCTCGGGAGCCACCGGGGACGTGAGTGCCGGAGAGGAAGGGCCAGCCTCGTCCCCGGGGGAGAGCATGACACAGGCCAGGCCACACGTTCTTGGAGACGCTGAGCTAGGAGGCAGGCAGATGAGAGCGCCGGCCTCTGCCTCCCACCCCCAACACCCCCAGCTCTTATTTCCCACCGGGACTCGGGGAATTCAGCAAATGTGTCCAGATGCCCCCGCGGTGTCCACCCTCGCGCCTGGCCCTCAGCTCTGCACGCCGCCCTGCGGCTCTCGCCCCTGACCCACTCTGCCACCCGCACTCATAGTCCACTGGCTTCTCCCAAATCCCCAAATCCCAGCCCCTGCTTCTCCTCCTCCCCCTCCCGTGCTGCTGCGTGCCCTCCCCGGGCAGTGCTGCCCCAGGGCCTTTGCACGTGCCTTGTCGCCACCTGGATGCGTTTTGGCCACTGCCCAGCACACGGCCTGGCCCCTTCTCACTCAGAGCCCTGTCGCTGGAAGGAGCACCTCCTCATCACTCGGTCCTATTTTGCTCCACTCACAGGTTTCATCAGCTGCAATTATCTTGTTTATTGATTACTCTGTCTTCTCCCCCCAGAATGTAAGCTCCTGAGGGATGGTGGGGTGGAGGGTGTGGCTCCTCGTGTCCCCAGCGTGGCCAAGAAGCCCAGTGACCCCATGGGCATCTGCCCATCTGTCTGCATGACCACGTGTGGTGATGAGACCCCCCCAGGCCTGGGCAGTTTGTCCACTTGGATGGTGCCGACACCCCACAACCAGCCCTGGGAGGCTGATGCCCTTGGGACCTGCTTCCCTTGACCTGAGGCTGAGAAGTGCACTGGCTCAGTGACCACAGGGATACCGCCCGGGGCGCCGCCGAGGGCCGGCCAGGCCGACCTTCCTGCGCCATTACACCCCGGGAGGCCGAGGCTCGGGCAGGCAGCACGACCCGCCCGCTGCCCAGGCGGCAGGGGAAACAGCAAGGGCTGAAGCTCCATCTAGAATCTTCTTCTGTCCCGCCTGTAGTGAATGGCGCAGGCGGCTGGCCACAGAGGGCTCCGTGCGCGAGGGGATGGGGCGCTGGAGGGGACACGGGTTAAATGCAGGAGAGCAGCCCCCGAGTCCACACACTGGACAGCGGGTGACCAGAGAAAGGCCCTCCCTGGGCCCCAGGTCGGGGCTGTGACTCCCAAGCGCGGGGCGCACCGGGCAGGAGGCGGGGGCCGGGGTGCCCTGGGCAGGAGGCGCGGGTGGGCGCCGGGCAGGAGGCGCGGGTGGGCGCCGGGCAGGAGGCGAGGGCCGGGGTGCCCTGGGCAGGAGGCGTGGGCGCCGGGCAGGAGGCGAGGGCCGGGGTGCCCTGGGCAGGAGGCGCGGGCGCCGGGCAGGAGGCGAGGGCCGGGGTGCCCTGGGCAGGAGGCGAGGCCGGGCGCGGGGCAGGAGGCGCGGGCGGGCGCGGGGCAGGAGGCGAGGCCGGGCGCGGGGCAGGAGGCGCGGGCGGGCGCGGGGCAGGAGGCGAGGCCGGGCGCGGGGCAGGAGGCGCGGGTGGGCGCCGGGCAGGAGGCGAGGCCGGGTGCCCTGGGCAGGAGGCGAGGCCGGGCCCCGGGCAGGGAGGCGCCGGCCTGCAGTCCCGCCCGCGGCCGCGTGGCCGCGCTGTTGCGCAGCGAGTGAGGCGGCTCGGGGCCCGCCCGCCGCCCGCAGACCCGGCGCGGGTGGGGGTCGCCGGCGTCGCCCGCCTGGGTCCGCGCCCCGCTCAGGTCCCGCAGGCGCGGGCGGTGGGGTCGCCCCGCGCCGAGCCGGTCCCGGGGCGCAGAGGGCGCCCGCGGGGGGGAAGCCCGGGGGGCTGCAGAGGGACCCGCGGCGCCCTGATGTGCCCGGTGGCCGCGGGCACCGGCGGGGCAGCTCGGCGAGGTCGACGGGGGCGCGGGTCCCACCTCCCCCCCCACCCCGCCCCCCGGCCCCGCGTTGCATTGACGGGACGGGCGGGGGGGGGGGGGGGGGGCCGGGGGGTGGGTGCGCAGGAGGACGGGCAGAGGGCGCCCCCTCGTGCAGGCCCCCCTTTCCCCCCCCACTTCCCCCCCCCTACCCCGGCCTCCCCTGGGCCAAGGTCCCCCTCAGGGCTGGCCGGGGTGCCCGCAGGCCGGCTGCATGTGACAGCGCACTTTTAAACATGTGTGTGACAGACAGACAGACAGACAGACAGGCAGGCAGGAGACTGCCGGGCCGGGGCGGCTGGCGAGGCCCTGGGCCCGGGGACTCTGGGGACGGCCTGGAAGGGGTGAAGGCGGCCTGGGTGGTGGAGGCCGGAGCAGCAAACCGAGGCTTTTCCACCCCTGGAGGAGGGAGGTTGATCCTCTTCCTCCGCGAGAAATGGCGCCGCACACGCGTCCTCCCGGGGGTGCAGGGGTCTCGGCTCACCCTGGGGACCCCCGGGCTCCCCTGCGGCGGCCGGTGCGGGCACTAGCGGGTGTCTCCTCCGGGGAGCCCTGCAAGCCGGAGGGGCGAAGCCAGAGGGAGGACGTTTTCTGCACCCCCCCCCAACACACCCCACTCCCTGCAAACAGACCCTGTGAGGTTCCTCAGGGTCCCGCTTGGGGAGCCGGGGAGGCCTCCTGGGGGTCGCCCCAGCGCGGGGCTGGGCACCGGGGCCTCCGGGGAGGGAGCGGGTGGGATTTTCTTCCATTTGGAAAAACAGCGCTTGCATATCCGCCCCCGGGGAGGCCGCCGCACAGATGTGCTCTGCCCGTGACCCCACGTGTGCACACACACGCACACACACATGCACACATACACACGCACAGACACGGCTCCCCGGCGTTTGCAGCCGCCGTGTGCTTTCCTGGAAACGGGGACTTCTTTTGTCCAGTGCTGAGACGCTCCAGGGGAGACTTTCCTGAGAGGGAAGAGAACGTGTTCGCCGCGAGCCAGCGCTTCTGGGGGCCGAGCCTCGGGGGGTCCGGCTGCGAGTGGGGGTGCAGCCCGACAGCACCTGGGCTGCTTGGAGCAAGGGTGATTTTTTCCTGCAGGAAGAGACAGTTTAATCAATTGACCGCCCCCCCCACACACACACAGTCTTCCCGAGAACCACGGGGGAGGGTGTCCGTTTCCATCTGCCGCGCCTCGATGCAGGGCCGGGGCTTCAGGGGGCCTCTCTGGAGGGGTGGGGGTCCGCGGGGCCGGCCGGGCAGTGCGTCCATCCCCCAGGGGCTGCGGGCGCCAGGCAGGCACGTTCCTCTGCGTGTGTGTGTGCTGGGGGGGGGGCTTTTTCTCCCTGGGAAAACACAGTCTCCTGCTTGGAAGCAAACCACAGCCTCAGCCCTGCCGCCCAAGCCCGGGAGAGCCGGGAGGTCCCCCCGCGTGGCAGGACGTCCGGGACGCTTTCCTGAGGGACGACGAGAATGTGTCCTGTGCAGCAGCACGGCGGGTGCGCGCGCCAGGGCGAGGGGCCGGTGCCGCGCAGCCGGGGTGCGAGAGGCAGGGGGCACGGCCAGGCCGGGCCAGAGCCAGGCCTCCACCCGGAAACATCGAAGATGCAATTTTTTTTTGCTTCAAGAAGACAGAGCAGAACCAGTGGTTTTGCACACGTGCGGGCACGCACACACACACACACACACACAGTTTTCGGCTGTGGATAGGAGCGAGGTGCGGGCAGGGGAGCGAGTCTTCTCCAGCGCCCTGATGGGGTCACGCCCCCACGGAGATGAAGATGGTGATTTTTTCGGTGGTGCCAACGCATGGGGAGAAAGGGAGGCTGTTCCACGAGCCTGTGTGTGAGAGAGAGAGATTGATTTTTTGCCTGGGCAAAGGCACATGCATTTTCTGTTTGCAGGAGAGAGGGCCGGGAGGGCACGCGTGTCTTCTGTACACACGCGCGTGGCCCACACGAATGAGCAGGCTTTCTCTGGTGTGGCAGAGAGCAGAGGGCAGCGGGTCAGTCATCCGGAGCGAGAGGCCATTTCAGACTCTCAGCGCATGGAATCTTCACGGGTGGAGCCGCACCGTGGTCCTGGCTGAGGGGCAGGACCCCCTTGGGCTGAGGGGCGGGGCCCAAGGGCCTGCAGGGAAACAGCGGCCCCTGCCCAGACATGCAGGCCCCATGGGGGCGCCCTGTGCGCCCTCCACAGCTGTGTGAGAACGAGTGCCCCAGGGGTCAAGACACCGGCAATTTCCCGAGAGAGCGGGACACGGGCCAGAGCAGAGGCCCCTCCCGATGGGCGCCGGGCGCGGGGCCTGTCCGTGCACACACGTGATTGTGTGCATGTGCATGTGTGTGTTGGAAAGATTGTTTTTTTCCTGTCTGCAAAAAAAAACTCTTTGAGCCGGACCCAAACCAGACACTTGTTTTTTATTTACACACGAAGCATGTTGACGCATGCACTGTTGTTGGTGTGGAGAAAGGGTGGGTGTGTCTCCCCCGTGTGTCTTATTGCGGGCAGCTTTCTGCTGCATTCAGGGGAGATTTCTCCCTGGAGACATGCACCCTGTTCTGGGGTCCAGGAAGCAAGGGAAAGCACAGGCTTTTCTGGGGGTGCAAAGTGAGGGCTTTCTGCGCCTGTGTGAGTGTGTGCATGAGTGTGTGTCGAGATTTTTCCTGCCTGGAAGACGGCTCCCTCCGTCCCTGACTGCAGGAGGCCCCAGCCCACAGGCATGTGCACGGGACTTGTGTGGTTTGCTTTTTCCTGTGCACGCTCTGCACACACGCCTTTCCGAGTGTGGAAAGTGTGAGCTTTCTGTGCTTCTCTTCATGCGTTTTGCTCTCCCAGAGAGCCGTGCAGAGAGACTTCTCGAGGGAGAGTGAGCAGAGTGTGGTTCCAGGAGAGGCCAGACCTCCCCGCACAGCCTGCCCGGGGAGGGGGGTTGAGTGTGAGCGTGTGAGTGTGTGTTTCTGGCCAGATTGCTTTTCTGCCTGGAGAAAAGACAAACAGGATGGATTTTCCTGCTGGGGGGAAACGCCACGTCCTCCCTGCTGCCGGGTGCGCTCTGGGGTGGGGCCACACCCCGTAGCAGTCGGACAGCGCGGGGCGCAGCATGGGGGGATGTGTTCCGGGGGGGGGGGGCTGCATGTCTGTTTAGTGATGGAAACCTCTAGAGAGACCGCTCTGTCTCACTCAGCCTGGTCCCACATTTGGTAATAAGGGTATTAAGGATTTGCTTTCCCGGGGTACACGCTGACTGAGAGAAAGAAAGGGGAAGAGTGTGTGTGTGTGTGTGTGCGTGTGTGTGTGCGTGTGACATTCTCCATGTGTGGCTGGAGCTCATCTAGTTTTTGTCTTTGCAGAGCGACAAATCAACAGGGAAAGACATTTGTCTGCGCGCACACACAATTCTCTTCTTGCCGAGACAGAATTGATGTGTGTGTTTCTCCCCGGTTCGTGTTCTCTCAGGGGAGCCAGCACTTCTGCCTGGTGACGAAGGGCTTTAGAATGAGACACTGAGAGAATAAGTTTTGCCTCACACACACACACACACACACACACACACACACACCCTCCACACGCACATGTGCACACACACACACGTGTGCGCGCACACACCACACACACATGCACATGCACACGCGCGCACACCTCCTCTGGGTCAGAACAGACGTGCATGCGCTTCCCGGGGGCGCTTCTCTGAGGTGCTCGGGGCTGGGGGAGACGCCCGGGGCAGAATCCTTCTTGCAGCCGCACATCGGCCGCGTGCGGAGACATGGAACGTTTCTCCTCACATTCTGCCCTAAATGGAGCCTGTGATCTCTGCCTGACATTGCCGGGTGCTCTCGGCAGCGTGCGAGAGACAAGCCAGAGACACGGGAGACAGAGATGGTTGTTTCTTCTGGAAAAAGTCACGTGCATATTTTTTGGCTGAGGGAGGCCCGGGGCAGGGGCGTTCTCTGAGGGTGTCTGGGGCTGCATGGGGGGCACCGCCAAGGCGGGGCAGGACAAGCTCGTCCGTCCAGGGAGATGCACGCGCGCACATGCACAGGCACTCACGGGTGCACACACTTGCACGCACGTGCGCACAGCAGCTGCGTAAGCTGGGAAATGGAAAGCGTGTCGTGGGAGACGGGGAGACAGAGGCACCCGGGGAGACAGGCAGAGGGAGTGACAGACAGAGACGACGTCAGAGGGAGACAGAGACAGAGACGGGGAAATGAAGGCGCGAGGTGTGCGCAGCGGCAGAGATGAAGAGACAGAGACAGAGATGATGAGAGACAGACACAGAACGACAGGGAGAGGCAGAGGGACAGAGACGAGAGAGGCAGAGAGACAGAGAGGGCAGCAGAGGGCTCCAGCCTCCCCGAGACAGCCCCTCCCCAGCAGCGCCTGGGGTGCATCCCCCAGGACTTAGGGGAGCCCCTCATTGTGGAGAGCGCCAGGTACCAGCAAGAGCTGCCGCCCCACCCCTCTGTCTCTCCCTCAGACCCAATGGGCCCTGCCTCCCAGATGTCCCCGGCCTTGGGGGTCGTTCCCACGCCGCCAAAGGTCCCGACCTCCTGAGGCCAGTCGCGGGGGCTGGTGGCTGTGGCCTCGCCGCGGCCTGAGTGTGCCTAATGGGCAGAGGCAGACCCTCTTCAGGCCCCGCCCCGGGAGCCGGGAGCCGGGCACAGGCATGGGGTGGGCGGTGGAGTAGGGCCCCCAGGGGCTTCGTGGGGTGAGGTCCGTGATTCAGGGGGACCCAGCAGGGCCTCCACGTGCTGACGCCAACGCGGCCGCGGGAAACGCCCTCGGTGCCTGGCTGGCGGTAAACTGCTTTCCTCTGCCTCCCCAGCTAAGCTGCAGAAACGCTGACCCGCAGCCGTCCAGCCAGCCCTTCTTTTGCCCCCCACAGAAGGAGTGCCGGCTCCCCCAAACCATGTCACTCTTACTCCTCAGTCTTGGTGGACGTGGGAGGGGCAGGGAGCCTGCCCTTGGACAGCAAGATGTGAACGGGAGTGCAGGTGGGAGCTTCCCGGAGACACGATCTCCCGGAGCCCAGAGGTGCTCATAAAGGGGAGCGCGTCTTGTCCCCACGCAGCCCTTTCCATGGTTGGAATCCTCTTCTTTCCCATTCGGGATGTCACTGAGCCAGGGCCTGACGCTTGGGGCTCTGGCAGCCTTCCCGTGACCATGAGGACGGCAGAGCAGAAAGCCGGGAGGTTTTGTGTTATACTGCCGAGTTTCTCGGCACCTGCTCCTCCAGGCAGCTAATGACACATGATTAGTCGCCTCCCGATGTCTGAGTAACGACTCCGTTACCTGCAAATGTAAGGATTTTGACCAGCACTTTTAGAGTGGATTAAGTCACCATCCTGTAAGTGTTTTGATACAAACCAGCTGCCAGGGGAGAACCCATCCTGGTGAAAAGTCTTCCTTTCTGTGGGAGTGAGCAGTCACCTTGTTCCAACTCCTCTTTCCTCAGAGACATAAAGATGAGGACAAGCTGCAGGGCGGGGTTGGTGTTGGAAGCACCGAGACATGGGTCCATGCTGCAGAGAGCCTCACGGAGAGATCAGAGACCCACAGTTGTGAGCAGGCTTGCCAGGGAGGGGAGCAGGGCCTGCTTGGCACAGGAGGTGCTCGACTAATATGATTGGTTTACTCCAGAAGCCGGTGTGGGCCTGTGCCCTAAAGTAGTTATTGCTGTTCTACTGTCAATAAATAGCTGTGGGGTGATGGATGGATGGATGGGTGGATGGATGGGTGGATGGATGGTGACGGGGGAGCGAGAGGGGACATAACACGTTGGTCCCAGCAAGTCAAGGCTGTAAGAGTTGGCAACAAACAGAAGCTGCCTCTTCCAGGCTGTCCAAAGCAAGGCCAAGGTGCTCCTTCCCATGTCTGGGTCCGGGCGGGGGAGCGGGGGCAGCCATGGTTATAATCTTCTCCCCAGCATAACCAAGTCAGAGGACTCTGGTTGCTGCCTCGCTGAGGGTTTGGGGCGACCTCCAGCCTCAGCCAGCTCTCCAGAACCCTGACTCTGAGTGGCCCTTTGCAGACTCTGTGGGGTGCAGGACAGCTGGCGGCTGACAGGGTTTCAAGGAGCCTCAGCAAAACAGAGAAGCATTAATGGGCTTTATCGCTTTGTCAAGAACTTAAAATTGCAGTCATTTACACGACTTCATTTTAATTGCTGCAATAAATAATTTTTGGTTAATTAGGATGCATAAACTTATATATCATTTATTAACAAAAATAATTTGCAGTAAAAATTGATGTGTTTTGCCATTGGGCACACGAGGTAGTCTTTGGAAGCTCAGACAAATAAACTGCCGCACAAACACCAGAAGGAAACATCCTCAGACACGGCGGGGCGGTTTTTGTGGGTCTGCTGTGTGTCTGGAACTGCGCTGGTGTTGGGGGGACACAACCAGGAGAGAAAGAACCTACAACAGTCCCTCTCTTTTTTGAGTCGTTACAAAGATCCATTTAGTTGAGACGGAGTTTCTTGTGACGTCTCCACTTTCTGCCTTTGGTGCGTGTCTCTGTGCTTCACTCTGTTATCTGCAAAACACGTCCTGGTATAATCTGCCTCCCGACGCTGTTAGGGCTTGCATGGCAAGGACCACAGAGGACACTTGAGCCTTTTGGGGACTCCCCATGTCCCAGAGGACCTGATCCCCCTTCTCTGACCACGGGCTTGAGTCAGCAGATCTCGGGACAGGGTTCCGCCACTTAGGCCTGACTCGGTCAGCAGAATCTCCACACAGTGACCGAGGGCTGGGCCTGTGACCTGGATTGTCCAATCATAAAAACACATAGCAAGATGCCAGACTCGTGTGGAATTTTGTAATCGCCAGCCAACCATACAAAGGTGGCGGGAGTGGGGTGAGCCTACCTCCAGAGATGGGCGCAACAGATGGCAGCCCAAGGCCCAGGAGCTCAGATGCGGAGCCTAATAAAGCCCTTGAGGTTGAGGAAGCGAGAAGCTGTCTCCCCAGAGGCGATAATTCATACTGAAAATCTGACCCAGCACAGGAGAGGTTAGAACTGGCTGTGGTGAGGGAAGGACCCGGAGGGGAGACGAGGTCTCTCTCCCTCAGTCAGGAACCACGGGATCATCTCGGCCGACCAGCACGTCCTCACGTCAACGCTGTGTGCAGGGCAAGCTCATAAAATGGCCGCTCTCATGCCTGTCCCTAGATTCAGAAACTGAGAGGGGGGCTGACTTAGTCAGAACCTGCAGCGTCGGTCAGCTGAGGGGAGCAGCCTGCTGACCTGAGTGACTGGGAAGCCCAGAGGAGAGGCCCCCGCCCCCGAGGCTGCAGGGCGCGTCTCTCCACCGCTCAGCCACACTGTCTCCTCTGAGGCCTCATCCTCAGGCCGGCTCTTCTCAGAAGGCCTTGGAGCCACCAGAGCTGCGGGCCCCACTGGCGGGGGACAGAGAAGTTCTGCTCACTGGCCCTTCAGAGTCCGGCGGGGCCCTCAGTGGCCTGGCCTCAGCCATGGATCCAGGCGCCCAGTGAGGGGGAAGCCGCTGTGCTTGCCCACCTCCCCTCAGCTCTCATTCCAGAACATTCCAACAGTGGCCTTCTGTGACCACCCAGCGGGGCTCCGTCCTGCCGGAAGGGCTGGGAGCTCTCAAGCTGGAAGCAGGCCTCGGCCGAGGACGGCGGGAGGCGGTGGATGGACGCCCGGCAGCTCTGAGCCTCTCTGCACCGGCTCCTGCGGCCGGGTGGGAAGGGTTTGGAGCTTAGGCCTGTCTGCTGCTCCCACCACAGCATGTCCGGCTACTTCGCTGTCCTCAGGGCCCTCCGGGACCAGCCCTCACCAACCACTGGGCCCAGAGCCTTGTCTCGGGGTCTGCTGTGGGGGGTCCCATTCTTAAACCCGCCGTAGTTACACCCTGTGAATGGCGGCCCCCCAAAAGGTGTGTCTACATTCTAGTCCCCAGAATCTGTGACAGGACCTCAGGCAGGAAAACCACCTCCGCGGATGTGATTCGGCGAAGGCCCTTGAGCTGAGAGCGTCCTGGGTTACCCGAGTGAACCCAGAGCCCGTGTCCTCTTCTCGGGGAGCCGAGGGGACTGGACACTCTGGCGGGGACGGCAACATGAGGACGGAGGCAGGGGTGGGAGCAAGGGAAGCCCAGGGGCCTGGGGCTCTGGACGCAGGAAGGCCGGGCCCCTGCAGCCTTGAGGGAACACTCCACTGGGACCCGAAGCCTCTGCCGCTGTGGACAGGGCGCGGCGGGTTGCAGCTCACCAGGAGACCGGGCTTCATGCCAAGGAAAAGGGGCCACAGGGCCAGTCTCTGCCCATCAAGGTCCTGGCCACTGTGTCGGCAAAGGCAGGGCTGGCCTCTCACCCATGACCCTGAAAAACAGAGGACACCCAAGTTGCTCCAGGGACCCTGGAAGCGGCTCTGCTGGCCCCCTGGAGGGTTGGGGTGGGGAGCTGGGCGCCCCGGTGCCGAGCAGGGCCTGACCCCAGCTCCCAACATGGCGGCGGCCTCCCACGCCCACTTGGTCCGAAGGGCCTGCGTCTTCCAGGCAACCTGGAGCCAACGCGTAATTTCCTTCCCTCCCGGAAAGGTCACTTGCCTCCTGCCAATCTCATTTCAGAAGTGAGGCTCCCCCACACCCCCCGTCCCCCACTCTTGACCGACTTGCCAAACCCCGGTGATGGATCTCCTCTGGTGGCTCTCGGCTCTCCCCGGGGAGAGACAGCTCATTCTTTTCGACGCTGGCGGACGTCCCCGCGCGTGATGGACGGCCTTCCCTTGGCCACCAAGGTGGTCCGCCCGACCTGAATTTATTCCCCTTTTCACGTGTCAGCCAAGGGGCGGCTCCTCCGTGTCCCTGTGCCCCGGCGCAGCTCCGAGGCTTAGCTGCGCTGCCAGGCCCCAGCTCCGGCCTCTGGCGAGAGAGGGGCCTCCGAGGGCGTTAATAACTTCGGGGTCATTCACCTTCCCTCCCTGACCTTCCCTTCGCCCGCCCCTGCCCGCTGCCAGGGACCATCAAGGCAGGCCGGGAGCCGGAGGAATCGAGACGCGTCTCTCAGGAGACCTCAGGGCAGGACAGGCGGGCGGCTCTTCCTGGGGCTGAGGTCCCTGCGCAGGCACGGGCTGGGGGCAGGTCTCTGCTGACACTGGGGGTCTGGCCTGAGCCCACGCTCCCCGGAGGCCCCCCCGCCCCCAAGGTAGAGAAACCCACAGTGGCCCCGGAGGCTGAGTGGGAGGCCAGGGGGATCCACCGCAGGGCAAGGGGTGTTCCTCCAGCGTGTCCCCCCCACGGACCCAGAGCCCCAGCCCCCAGCTCTGCCGGGTCAGCGCCCCCACGTGATGGACAGCCAGGCGTCCCTTTGGCGGGCGCTCACCACCGCGAGGGAAAACCAAGCTGTCGGGCGAAGCAGGCAGGGTCATCTCTCAGGCCCATGTGATTTACATTCCTGGCGGCGACCACGCCCTCTGCGCGGCGGCTCCAGCTTCAACCTTCCCTGTGGCCTTCAGGGCAGCGGTGGAATCTGCGTGTTCGTTCCCGGCATCACCGAGGGCCCGAGGGGCTGCTGCGGCTTCCTCTGGCAGAGCGTCGGCAGGCAGAGGCCAAGGCCAGAGCGGTCATGGGGAGCTGGCAGGCTCTTCTCTGATACCTGACCCCACCAAGGCGAGAGCAGGGAGTGTAGGGAAACTGAGGCACAAAGGGGGGGGTGAAGGAAGCAGAGAGGTGACTTTCCCTTCCCGCTTGTGGCCTCAGTTTCCCCCTCCAGGACTTGAAGGGCTGCGCTGTGAGTTGGCAAAAGTACACTGTTGGGATGATAAATCACATAAGGAAAATGTTTAATTTCCTGGCCAATATTTGGTCATTTTCTGATGCTGTCAAGAAAAATCTCTGTCCAGTGTATCTGTGACCCCAAACACGCACAGCCCCACGTGAGCCCAGCGGCTCGGGCGCAGGGTCTCCAGCCGGATTTAATAACCGTTTGTTTCATTGCATTTCTTTTCCTGGTTACCGTCTATTTAGTATGGCGAGGAATCGTGATTTTCCACTTCTGAACCTTTGTGAAGAAAGCTATTGAATTTTATGAAAAGGTGAATTGATTTAGAAACAAATATTGAGCATGGCACCAGCAGGCACCCGGGCTTCAGGGCACCAGCAGGTCTCAGGAGCACCGGTCTTGGGCAGCGCTAGGCTGGCGAGGCCGACATGGCACACCTGGCCGGGCGCCGGGCCTGGTCTGGGAGCCTCCGGGAGATGGTCACAGTTTGGACCAGCCCGTGAGGGAGGGAGTTGAAGAGCGAGAGAATTTAAAAGCAGACGCTACATGTCTGAGGTGGGATGGGCTCAGCTGGGGGGGCCCTTGGGTTGGAGCCCGGCTTCCCGCCTCCCAGAACCCACTGGACCCTTCTGATCCGCCAGGCGTCCAGCTCAAGAGCCCCGCTGGGCTGGGTCTGCTTCCTCAGCCCCTGGGTGGCCGGCGGCTCACGCTGGAGGGTGGACGGGAAGCGGGCTGTGCAGATGGAGCACAGCCACACGCAGACCCCAGGCCTGGGGCTGCACAGCTCCGCGGAGAGCCCAGGACAGAGACACCCGCAGAGCCGCCAGGCCAGTCGGGTCCTAGAGCTCCTTCTAAAAATGTCCGCGGCCCGCATTTCTGACTCACCCCAGCGTCGCACTGGGCGCTCTGCCCTGGGAAGGGCCACGTCACCAAGCCCCTGGCCGCCTGCGCCAGCCTGCAGGCCCGGCGGCCCGTTACTCGAAAGAACATTTAGCAATTAATTTGGGTCCCACACGCTGGTCAATAAATCACGGAGCGATGTTTCCCAGAACAGCCTGTTTCTTGCCCATAAGAAGCAGCAGCGCTGCTCCGGGCCCCCAGCCCTGCGGCAGCACCCCCCCCACACACACATGCATGCACCTTGCCAAGGACAAATGACTTGCCGCAGACAAGGCCGCTGGCCCGATGCTCTAATTACAGGCCGCGCCTGGCCCCGGGGCCCCGGCAGGAGAGGCCGGCGCGTGCCCCATCGCCACCCAACTCCAGAACCGACTCTTCCACTGAACCAGCTGAAAGTGGGCTGCCTCCCGGGGCGGTGCGCTTGGGCTGTCGGCGGAGCAGGGGGCCTGGACAAGATGGCGACGACCTGGCCCAACCCTCTGACCCAGTCCGGTCTGCCTTCCCGGGGAGGCCGGTGGCGTGGGGCCCACGCTGGAGCAGCAAGCTTGGGCGGAGGGGTGTCTGCCGCCAGGGCCCTCGTTCTGGGGTCTGTTCTGCCCCCGGCCTGGTCCTTGGTGACTGTGCCCCAGCTCTCGCCCAGTCGCAGGCCCTCCTCAGAGCCCCTCCTCACCTACAGCCCAGGAACGTCTTCCAAGCTCCCAGTGGCCAAACCCAGTGGACCGCCTAAACTCTGGCCATGTCCTCTTTCCAGGTCCCCAGCCAAGAGGCAGAGGGTCCTGTGCCAGGGGCCAGGAGCCCCGGACAGTGACCCCCGCCCTCTGAGGAGGCAGGTGTCTCCCCAACTCAGGTGGACGCTGCCCCAGGCGCAGGATGCAGGCACACCCACTCCACTCTGCTGGACCCCAGGCTGTCCAGGAAGGGGGCAGCTGCCCCCATGACAGGAGGTGACAGAGGGCTCAGGAATGTGGCAGGACTGGCCAGGACCTTCTGGTCAGGGCTAAGCAAGCCTGGAATTTAACCCCGGGCCTGACCCCGGCGCTGTGTCCAACCTCAGGCACCCTGCTGCCCCCGGGTCCCTCCGTTTGTGCAGTGGTGATGGCAGGTCCCACGGGAGCCCTGGCTGGGCAGCCCGAGAGCAGAGACGGGCGAGGCAGAGGGAAGGGCTGGCCAGGTCACCTCAGCAGAGCGCTGGTGCAACGCCTGAGGAGAAAGGAAGTTGGGACCTGGGCTCTCCATGGGCTCAGCCGAAGAGCTGGGCCTCTGGCTCCCACGTGATGCCCTGCGGGTGCCAGCCGCTGCCACCGCCTCGTGCCCACGGCCGCGCCAGCCCACCCACACTGCCGCTCCAGCCCTTCTCCTGTAAATCAACTCTGGATGAACTGACTTTTAAACATTAACTTTCTCCTAAGCAATGCCAGCCGTGAAATAAATCCCAGGTTAGATGAGCCATAAACATTCTCTAATATTTGCTAAGATCAATAACTCACCGCCAGGAAAACAACCCCTGTTCCATTCTACATCTCCACCGGGCGGTGACCTAACCCGGCCGGCCAGGCAGCCGCCGGGCGCAGCGCGCAGTAGGCGCTCACGGGCGGGGCTTCTGCCTGAGGTCAGAGGTCAGAACATACACGCCGAGAAGGCCTTGGGCGCCGGTCTCGCCTGGGCAGCCTCTCCTCTGGAACTTTCTCCAATGCCCCCAGCGGGACCCCTCCCCCTCCTGGTGTGGGGGTCCTTCCCCGCATCGCAGCTGGCTGCCTGCCTCCCTCTGCACCTGAGTGTCGGGAGGGTGAGGGGCGTTGGGGACTCTGGGTTCTTGGAGACCAGCTTCTGGTCTCCCTCCCACCCCATGGCCCAGGTTGCTCTGGCGCCCAGGAACCAGGCCAGGGCAGAGAGACCCCCCTGTGCTGCCCCTTCCAGCCAGCGGAGATGAGGTCCGTTACCCCAGAAGGTGAAGAGCAGAGGCCTGGACTCTGGGCCCAACTGCCAGGGAAACTCACACCTGGGAGACGTCCGTGGGGCCAGCCCCTGTGGCCCTTTCCTGAGACCTGGGCATTTCCCGGTGGCACATGTGACAGCCCGTCCTGTGACAGCTGCTGAGAGACTCCCTAAGAGCGGGGGCCCTAAGAGCCTCCCCAGCAGCCCTCCCCAAGCCTGAGGAACCATGCCTGGGCATCGGGCTGGAGGCCAGGAAGGGAGAGAGGAGGGAGCCCTCTGGACACCCGACAGTGAGGGGTGCTGAAAGGGGTCCCCGCATTGAGAAACAAGTCAGACTAGTCGGTCAAGTCCCGCCTCGGAGTGAGAGTCCTCTTCTAGAGCCCTGCAGAGCACGCAGCAGCGGTCAGCGTGCGTCCCAGACGCCGTCACCGGGCACTGGGCCCTCCCGCCGCTGAGAAGTAAGATGGTGCCGGCGGGGCCATGCACTGAGGCAGGACCCCCATGCACAGCGTCCAAGAGTGGCCGTCAGGGAGGAAGCTGGGGGCTCAGCAGTGCTCCGCCTCCCTCCGGGACGCTCATGCCTGAGCACCTTGGCCCCGAGGGCCAGCTGCGGGCCCCGCGGCAGAGCCGGCTGTTGTGGCTGGCCTTTCACCTGCTTCTGGAACTATCGATGAAATCAGCAGCCTCCCTCCCGGGTCTTCTCTCAGTAATGCTGCTTTCAGCCATCCGCTCGGCTCCACCCGACAGCCCGTCTGCTTCTGAGCTGTGCAATGAGCCAAATCATGAAGTTGGGTACCGCGGAGGCTCCGGGGGCGCAGGCCCTCGGCGCCCGGGACACGAAGCTCACCCCCAGCTGCCCCGTCTCGGCCAGAATGAAACTCCCCGTCGGCACGAGTGAGTCATCCTGTTTGGAAGCACTTCGTGTTAGACCGACACACCACCCCGGCCGCCATCACTCACGCGGAGTTTAATATCCTGGACACCAGGAAGTTTGCCATGTTGCTAAATTAAATTCTTTCTTCCAAAGCGCACATCCATTTCCTCCTGAGCAGAGAGCAAACCACCGGCCGCAGCTGCCTGCGTGACAGCCAAAGACGCATCGCGTTTTCGGGTTATCTGATGCAAAGCCCTCCCTCTGAAGGAAGCCCTAGCCGTGGGGGCAGGTGTCCTGCAGGAGACCCCCCGGGAGGCTGGTCTGCGAGTCCCCCCACGATCCACTCCCCGCCACCCCCACGAGGAGAAGGCCTGGAAGGGCGTGCGTACCCCAAGGTGTGTCTTTGCAAGGCCCCAACACTCCGTGGCCGGGAGGGAAGTCACTGTCCCTCACTCAGAATCAGAAGGATGCAGATGAGGCTTCCAGCGCCTGGTGACGCCCTGCGTTCACTCTCAGCAGGCACCTGACCCCCCTGAACCTCACAGCTTCTTTAGCACCATTGGCAACGCCAGCCAGGTGAAGGGGGCGCACTGGGACACAGCGACCCCGCAGGGAGCGTCCTGTGGACACCCTCGCAGCTGCCCGCAGTGCCAAGTGTGGGCCCACCAGCTGTGCAGCAGAGGGTGATGGCCCTGGAAGCCAGGGCCCCCCCAACAGAGCCCCGCGCCTCCCTGAGAACGAGGCCCGTCCATCTGCGCGGCTGTGGGCCTGGCTCCCAGACAGCCTGCTAATGGCGGAAGGCGAGGCTCCAAGGGCGCCCGGGGGAGGCGGCTATTTGCATAAAGAGCCGCCCGAGGGCCCTTGGGCCTGTGCCTGCAGGACACCGAGGTCCCTGCGAGGGCCAGCCCGGCCGCCGTGGCTGCAGCATGGCAGAGCAGAGCCCGTTTCCTCCCTGTGTTCTGTCCCGTCCCGCGCCCGCGCCTCGCCAGGTTCCGCTGGCCCACGCGGCATCGGGAAGGTGATCACCGCTTTCAGGTCAGACGGCCAGGCGCGAGGACCAGCCCCGCCGCGTCTCCCTGGCTGGCGTCCAAGACTTGCTTTTCTGGTCTGTAAAATGGGGAGAGCGGGGCTCCCGGGACTGCGGGGAAGGGGCAGGCCCTCAGAAAGCCCTCGGGGAGGCCAAGGCTGCCTTGGCAGCTGCCCCCAGGGCAGACTGGGCTGGCCTGCAGGAGAGATGCCAGCTGGCTGAGGGGTGCAGGTAGGGACCCAGCTGCTCTCGGGAGCCCCCTCCTCTCCGCAGGCGGCCTCACGGCTCTTCCGGTGACTCCCAGCAGGCCCCGCGCTGCCCTGCGCAGCCTTCTCCCTGCCGTGTCCAGGCCGTCCACACTGGCGTGCCAGGCCATGTCCTCCTGGCCCCTCACCGGCCCAGACAGGACCTGGGCCTCACTCTCAGGGATCACAGCTGCCCTCCAACCCACTAAATGTTCCAGAATCAGCCCCCAAGACACAGGCACGCCGGATTTGGGGACTTTGCGGCTCCTGAGGGAGGGGCCCAGCTCAGAGTCCCTCCCTCCACAGAGGCTTTGCCTGGGCCACGACACACCACCTCTCGGCTCTCCCTGAGCCGAGACCCCTCACATCCCCGTGCCCCCCCAGTATCGCATCCTGCACAGACGCCCCGAGCCCTCACGGACCTCTTCACGGCCTTGTCTCCACACCGCTCCTTCCCTGCTTGCTCCCCCATCCCCGCTTCCTTCCCCTCGCGCCCCCTGTGTAAGGGGGTGTGTATCTGTCGGTCTCTCTGTCTGATGGAGCCAGCACACGCGCTGGCCACACCCCCGCGTCCTGTGGCCACACACACACTCCACCCACGATGCTTGCACACTCACGTGTATGCACGCACACTCACGAGTGCTGTCCCCAGACACGACTCTGCTCCCCGAGCCCCTCCGGCCACCCAGGCCGCCACCGCTCTCTGGGGCTCCTGGCCTAGCCAGGCCACGGCCCCACTTCCAGAGCCTCACGACGCTGGGTCTTTCTGCCACCTCCTAGCATGTGGGTCTGGGGGTGCCTCTGCACCCCGCGGAGCAGGAGGGCCAGCGGACGGAGCTGCCAGCTGTCCTCCCCGGCCGGGACCCTTCCCCTGCGGGTGTGACAAGCAGAGGATGGAGCAGGTCTAGGCCCCCTTCACCCTGCAGAGAGTCACCATCTCCAGCCCCTCCCTGAGCTGACTGGACTTATCCTCTGTGCGTGCCGCAGAGAGCGAGAGGCAGGGAGGCGCTTGAGTGTGGGGGCACCGCGCCACCAGGGGCTGCGCTGACCTTCCCCCAGGTGGTGGGGTTTTTAAAGCTTGAGATTGTGCCACGGAGCTGGGGTGTGGGGGGCTGCGTCCCGGGAGTTGGGGGAGGCATCCATCTCCTGACATTTCTCCACCCCCCCAGCCTCCTCCCTCAGATGCTAGCAAGCCCTCAACCCCCTGGACGCTAGCGTGTCCATCCTCCGAGACCCGAGAGGTGGTCCAGCCTTCAGACACGCAGGAGCTGCCGTGGGGACCAGGCTCTGCACCCTGGGGAGGAGGCCGGGGCTCCCCAGCAGTCACCGAGGGTGCTGGACACGGCGCAGCTGCTGGGGCACTTGGGGATGTTCTGGCAGAGCGTCACACGCTTGTTCCCCACCAGGACACACGACGCAGCAATCCCACCGTTGGGAGCTGAGCCCAGAGACATGAACACGCTCAGAGACAAGAACACGAGGTCCTTGGCTCCTTTATTCCCTAACCCTGAGCTGGAAAAGATGCAACTCGCTATTGACATTAGAGTGGTAAAGGGACCGGGGGTATGTGTGTCCACACAACAAAATAGATCCAGAGGGAAAGAACAATAGCCGTGACGCACAACAAGGATGGACGACCTTGAACGACCTTCAGAACTTGACGTTGAGTGAGAGGCCGCACGGGGGTGCACGATGCCGAGCCCCGCTGACCCGAGGCGCAGGTGGGCAACGAGCCTCTGCTGCCAGAATGGAGCACCTGGGCAGCCGGGGCTGGGGCGGCCGGTGACGGGGAGGACGGGACGACCCCCTGCGTCCGTGGGGACGGGGCCCCTGGCGTGCAGCCGGG
Organism: Talpa occidentalis; assembly: GCF_014898055.3. Lineage (NCBI taxonomy): Eukaryota > Metazoa > Chordata > Mammalia > Eulipotyphla > Talpidae > Talpa > Talpa occidentalis. The sequence continues at coordinate 105,300,177 of NW_023600993.1, read as the reverse complement.
GGACAGAGCTGGAGGCTTGAGATCTGAGCGTTTCACCGACTGAGACCGTGGCTCACGCAGACAGAGGCAGCGGGGCTGGTTCCCGAGGTCCGTTCCTCAGCCAGCTCCTCCCGGCGTCTCCGGACCTGCCATCCTGCCCGCAGGCCCTCGGCGGGGTCTCCCGTCCTCCCGGGCCAGTTTGCAGCACCAAAAAAGGCGCCTTTCACTCCGCGCTCCCCGCCGCGGCGGCCCCGCGTGGCTGGTTGCGCGTGTCGGGCTCCGGGTGCGGCCGCCTCACGAGCGGGAGGCTGTGTGCGCCGCTTCTCGGCGCCGCGTTCCTGCTGGGCCCTCCGTGGAGGCTGAGGGAGGTCTGTGTTATCAGGGGTGGAATTCTGTTTACGGGGAGAGCGGTGCCCTGGCGGGCTGCGGGGCCGGGGTCAGGGAAACTCTCAGGTGATGGATGAGAGGGTTTAACTGCTCAAGACGCGGGTGCCTGGCTGAGCCCCGCGGGGCGGCCCTGCGGCCGCTGTGGCTCCTCTGGCCCTGGCCACGGCTCCTCCATTTCTGAATGTTTGTTAAGGCCGCGCCGTCACCTTTACCCAGCCCTTGCCGATAGCTCCTCCTTCCCAGCGATCCCCAAAAGTCTCACCCCTCTTGCCTCAGCAGAGCCTCACAATGGCCCAGGGAGACGGGGTCGTGAGCGCCCTTACACTGATGGGGCTGGGAACATGGAGGGGGGCCGCAGCTCCTGCAAGAACCTGCCAAGTTGGAGAGGAGAGGGGGGCAGAGCCCCAGCACCCCCGTGCCACGCCAGTCTCCATCCACCGCCCCCAGAGCTCCAGGCTCCCTCATCTGCCAGCCCCCCAGCTGTATCCCCTCATACCTGGGCGCCTCCGCGCCCGGGTATGAGTCCCCACTGGGGCTGTTTAGTGCTGAGCTGATTTAGGGGAGGGAGCTGGGGAGAGTGGAGGCTCAATAATATGGATTGATGGATTGATTGGCTCGCACCCCATTGGCAATCTGCTTTATGAGTCTCCCGGGGCATACACTCCTCCTGATTAGATTTTTGCTCCATCAATTAAGGATGCTGCGTGTGAGCCCGCTGTGTCAGCTAAAGATCAAACTCTAAATAATGTTTAGCGTCTGCTTCGGAAGCGTGCTCGCAGGCGAGAGCGCGAGGCTGGGAAATGTCAACCCCCGGACAAGGCAAACACACCGGGAGGGCGGGTGGAAATCAATTAACAGGACGGTCATTAGCATCCGGTGGACGCAGCACCGCTGAGGGTGATGAGATGAGCAGGTTTAGCTCAACGGCAAGGTCATTTTGCCTTCATCAATCTATTGACTGTTTTCAACCCTGGAATTAAACAATAAAATGTGTTACCTGAATAAAAATGCAGCGGTAAAGCATCTTTATCATTCAAGTCGGGTTGCCCAGCTGTCGACCAGCAAAGTGCCGGGGGAGGGTGCAGGCAGATGGTTCTGGAATTGCCTGGCTCCTCCTGATCCCTCAGAAGAAAGTTTCCTGCAGGTGCACGGGGTGGTGGGGTCTGGGGCCAACACCTCCCCAGGGACCTCCCTGGAGGACGTGGTCTGACGCTGATGGCGACAGCAGGTGTGTCCTGGGAGGGCAGCCCCTGCGAGTGGGTGCACCCCCAGACTCCAGGGAGCCTTTCCTAGACGCCCCAGATGGAACTGCAAATGTCTGCAGGCTTGCTGCTACCGCGACACCTTCTTCCCTCTTCTCAGCCCTGCAGATGTTTGGGGTGTTTTTCTTTCCTAACACTTCAAAAAAATCCAGCAGAGCTGGGTGGAACTGCCCTTCAAAAGGGCAATGACCCTGCTGCTGAGACCAAGCCCAGCTGCACAGCAGCCCAGCCCCAGCGAGACGGGTCTGGCCTTGGGGGGTGGGGGGCCTCCAAGGCTGGTGGGGGGAGGTAGGAGCAAGGGGAAGAGAAGCAGGAGCAGGAGGGCACCCGGGCAGCCTGGCCCACGGCTCGTCCACAGCCCGGCCAGCCACTGCCCGCCGTCTCGAGCACGGAAACACCGGCTCAGAATCTGCTGCCCAGGGACCCTGAGCTAAGACACCGCGACACCGCCCGTCTGCCATTGCCTGCCCAGGCGGCGGCGTTCATCCTCCCGGCCCTTTCTGCGTGGGCTGCCATCAACACGCCCGGTCCCCCACCCTGCTGACCCCCCACCGGCACGTCCACCAGCCCCCCTGACACTCAGATGTCTCCCTAACCGCCGACCAGCCAGCCCTCTGCAACTCGAGCATTTTCTTCATGCCTGGCTTCAGCTAGCCAGACACTCATCCCTCCGTCCCTTTAATCATCTGTCTGTCTGTCCTTCTAGCCATCCTCTGCCCTTCTAACCATCTATTCACGGGCTCCCGGGGGAGAAGGAGAGGCAGACATAAAAGTAGCGGCAGCCCTGGGCTTCCCAGCACTGCGGCGGAGGGACACAGAAGCTGAGAGAGCATCGGAGAGACGCTGACCCTAGCTGGAAAGCTCCAGAAAGGCCTCTCGGGAGAAACGCTATGTGGGTTTCGAAGGGGGAGTGAAAGGGACCAAGGAGAAACCTGGTGTGAGCCCAGGCCCTCGCCTTCCCTGTGTCTGGAGCGGTAAGAAGCACAAGGTGGGAGTCAGTGCTTGTTGAATGACTGCTGGGCGGAGGTGAGCTGGCGGTGGTGCCCTCAGGGAATTCGGCAGTCCCGCCCGCCAGGGTCCTGGCCACCTCCGGAGCGGGGTGAAGGCTGTTAGGGGCGAGACGGTTCCCATCTACGTGGTGGGACAGACACAGAGCCCGCCCTGGGGCTGCGGCCAGAACGACAGCTCTAAGCCCAGGTGCAGGCGCTCGGCCTCTGCGCCACGCGGTAATTGACCATTAACGATATAATTTAATGAACAACAGTAACAACAACAGGGGATACATTATCAGTCCACATTCTGGTTCTCTGCACCCCGCTCCGCAGGGGGCACAGGCTGGGGGGGGCGCAGGCACAGCCTCTCACGCCGTCCCTACAGATCAGGGTATCCGGGAAGTGGAGGGGCCCCGGACAGGAGGGCGCTGAGGCTCGTGGGGGCCCTGCGGGGCCGCTGCAGGGCGTGCGGGCTAGCGGCCCCCACCGGATGCAGGCTGGCCTGGGCCCCGCTTCAGGAGGGCCGGTTCTGCTGCCTACGTGCCCTTAACATGGCCATTATGGCGGTCACCCATGAATTTTGCTAAAACCTCTTGGGAAATTGTTTATATTTTCAGCTGAATAGCCTCTCGGGGTAATGAGTTTCCATAACAACTAATGGGTGCAGCGTCCCTCCGGGCCCTTGGCTCCTGTTTGCCCTCTCCTGCAGGCGGGCGGGCGGGTGGGGCCAGGTCTTCGCCCCCACCACCCTCTGCCACTCGGGCAGCAGGCAGGAAGCTCGCAGAAGCACTTCTGGACCCCAAGTGAGGGCAGCTGGCTCCGTAGCGGCCCCGACGACAGCAGACCAAGGGACACTGGCTGCATGAGTGCTCCTGGGGCTGGGCATGAGGAGGGAGGGAGAGATTACAGAGAGCCTGGCAGAGGCCTGGCGGGGGCCCCAGCTTGCAGCCAGCAGTCGGGCTGCGGGGGACCCTGCAGGGCCTGGAGAAGGGAGAGGAAAGGTGGGGGCCCTGTGTAGCCCAGAACCTCCAAAGCTGGACTCCCACCAGTGGGAAGAGCAGTTCTGCAGTGGCCCATGTGCAGAGAGAGTCCTCTTAGCCCAGCTGAGCGGCAGGAGGGCCAGGCCTGCTTCACAGCCTCAAGGGCACTGCTGTTGACCTTGGGAAGGCGATTGTAGCACAGGAACCCTACTCCTGACACCCGCCTCACCCCCTGCTTCCCGGGCTGGGTCACCGGCAAGGCCAGGGGGACCTACCTGCCAAAGGCCCTTCTCTGGACTCAGGCCAGGTGGCACCAGCCACCTTCTTTTCAAACCAAGAGCCACCTCCAGGTGCAGGGGGACAGGAGGAGCCCACTGATGACTATGGGAGGAGCCTGGCATCACCCCTCCTCCCACTGGGACCTCTGCTCCCTCCTGTGCAACATAAGGAGCCTGAGAAAGGTGAGCCCAGACTCTCAGAGCTCACAGCTGGACAAGGGCCTTCCAGAGAGCCAGCTCTGCCCCTGCTCCCACCCTGACACACACACCCTCTCTCTTCTCATGGCAGGTGCTCAGTTGTCCACTCAGCTGGTGTTTCTGGATACCTACTATGTGCCTCGAGGGGGGCTGGCGACCCAGGATGCAGCATGTTGTGGGGGGTGAGGCAGGTAAACAAGCAAAAAAAATAAAACAGGCAGGAACAGGCAGGGAGAGCAGGGCCGAGGACTGAAAAACAGGGTGGGGTGGGTGTGGACAGACAGGAGCACCCCAGGTGGAGGACACAGTGCGAGCCAAGGCCCTGGGGTAGGACCCGCGCGGACAGGACCACCAACTGAAAGGAGATAAGAGGGTGCAGAGCGTGAGGACGGCCCCGTGGCGCTGGTGCAGCAGAGAGGGCGGCCCTGTGACCGCTGTCCTAGGCCGGGTCTCACTCCGAGCACAGCGGGGACTGGGGAGCCCCCAACAAAGCCCAACGCCCTTGAGTCCACTTTTGGCAAAGGGCAGATGCCAGACCAGGGGGGCCTTGGGCCCTGAGGCTCTGAACAGGGGCCCGGGGCAGACCAGGCTGTCCCTTCTCCGGAGCTCACGCTCTGCAAAGGTGAGCCCCCTGCAGGCCCTCCCCCTCCGGGCTGGCGGCGGCGTCCAGCGAGGCTGTCCGACCCCGACTTCTCCATCCTCCCCCGGCACAGAGGCAGAGCTGTGCCAACAAAGGCAAGAAACTTTCGGAGCCTGTTAATGGTGCCCCAAGCAGAATGGAAGAAGAAAGGAGAGCTCAGAAATGACGGAGGGGGTGGATGAGCAGCATAAAATCGGGCTTATAAAAGAAAAATCAATTTGTGCGCCTCCTCAGGAAGAGGCCGCATGTGGCCTGAATTACTCTTCTGGGTTATTTGGTTTTGCCTTCAAATCAGAAAATTGTAGTTATTACAGCCGGGATGGAGTGGCGCGGGGCGGCGGCCGCACCTTCTCTGTCTGCTGGAAACCTGAACCCAGGGCGCTGGTCCCCCGGCGTCGCGGCCACGGGGCCTGGAGTCCAGAAGGCCTGGCACCCCCCACGCATTCGCACGTGACTGCGCACGTGAGCCCAAACAGCCCAGGAGGGGATGTGGGGGCCCAGCCCCCCCGCCCCTGCCCTGCAGAGCCTCCCTCTCCCCTCCACCGCTCAGCGGTAATTGGCCATCGATCATCTTCAGGCTTTAACCTTAATCCCCTTAAGCCTCAGCAAATAGCCCCTAATTCACCATCACCTGAAACGCTATTGATTTTTTTTTAATTTAACTTGCAGTAAGTTTCCACCCCCACTGCCTCCCGAGGGAAGGGGGATGATTTCAAACCCCTTCCCCAGAGCCGTCCGACACCCCTCCCACGCCCCACCAGGATCCTGTCTCCAAGATCAAAGCAGGGCCTAGGCCCCTTGATTTGCTGTAGCCGGTGACCTTTCCGATGCCCACAGCACAGAACAAAGGCAGGTGCTCGCAGCTCACCCTGCAGGCCGTGGGAGTTGGGGGTCAGCAGCCCCTCCCCTTTGGGTGTGGGGACCCTCACCTGGCCCCGCTGCGGGGTGTGGGCTTCTATTTGCCAGCAGGCCTCCCTGGACCCCGCTGGTCCCAAACTCGGCAGCCACATGCCACATGTCCACACCACCGGTGAGAAACATGCGGAAGGGTGGTGACCCTCGCCTGGCCGTCATGCCGAGGGCCAGCAGACAGGAGGACTCACACCCCACTTTCTTTCCAGCCTGGCCTGGGGCACGTTGCTTGAAGGGATAAATTAGCCAGAGGACGTTGCCACCCCGCCAGCCACTCGCTGAGCCCGTCCTCAGGGCTGACTCATCCATGCGCTGAGTGCCTGCGGCCCGGAGCCCACCCTGACCCACTCGGCCACATCTCCTCGCATGGCCTCACCTCACAGCTCGACTTCCGTATCTACAGTGGGGCGTGGGGGCAACAGAGGTGTGTGCAGCCGCACACACCCCACACATGCCACGTATACACACCACACACAAATACACACAGACCACGAAGCACACAAACAGGCTCCACATGTGCATGCACACTGCACACACCACACACACCACACACACCGCACAGCGCACATGCACAAACACCACAAGCGGAAGTGGAGGAGCCTGGGGCTGGGCTGGCGTCGGGTGCCTTCCCTCCCCTGCTCCCGACCACAGCCGCGTGGAATGTCTCCCGGGGAGGCTGGACCTCTCTGTGCTGCTTTTCTAATTTCCTATGGATCCATCATTATTTCAAATTTTAAAATGTTTTACTTTTTCTGTAAGAAACCACAGCGCCTGCCCCCAGACACGGGAGGCCTTCAGAGAGCTCCGTCGATGTTGAGCGCACCATGCAGGCCTGGCTGTGCCCGCTTGACAAATGGGTGATACTTCTGACCCATCGGTCTAGTCATTAACCCTCCAGCGGCTCATTAGGAGCCGTGCGGTGCGGTGTTTGCCGAAAGGGGGCCTGTCGAGCTTGGCAAAAGCGAAACCTTTCTCCTGTGATGGGTAGTTTATCCTCAAGGTTAATTGTCGCTAATTGCAGCAGCACCGGCGAGGCTGGGTGGCCGTGGCTGACAGGCTCCCCAGGCTGGACGTGCCCCTTGGCCGTGTGGGGCCGAGAGAAGGGCGCCCACTCTCACTGCCCACGGGGAGGGGCAGGGCTGTGGGTGGCGCTGGCTCAGAGAGGTCCGCTTTGCCCTCTGCCCCGGAAGTCAGGCCTCCTGTGAGCCTCTGCAAAGCAAAGTCCACCTTGGACATGAGTGAGGCTCCAGTTCATGGGCCTCCGGGCATCGGAGGCTCCCATGGCAGAGGCCGAAGCTCCGCCCTGAAGTCGGGCATGACCAACCCCTGCTCCTCCTCTGAAGCCCCTTTGTAGGACAAGGGTCAGCCTTGCAGGAAACCGGGGTGTGGGAATGCTGAACACAGGCCCAGGTCCAGATCCCCCCAGGCGCCCGCCCTCGCGGCCTCAGCTTCCCCTACCAGTGAAACCCTCACTTCACGTCCACCCCGGCGCCGGGCTGCACACCTGCATGGAGGCCGGAGGACGTCTGCAGCCGAGTCTCGGCTCACCTATGGAGTGAAAGTAAGAAAGTAGCCCAGACCCCCTACCTAGGCAGTCTGAGGCCAGGAGACGAGAAATGTGACCGCTGGCCTGGGCCTGGCGTCAGTAGCTTTCATGTCGCAGAGGACACAGCCGGACCCCTTCCTCTTGCTCCCCTTTCTCCTGCTGTGCTCTGGCCTCAGGCCAGGAAAATGGGTCCATCGGACCCTGACAGGGTAAGGGAGGTGGAGGGAGGGTGTCTGTGAAATCCTCTTGATTCTACAGAGAAGGGAAGAGTTTCTCTCCTTGGAAATTATAACCACCCTGAAAAAGAAGTTTCTGGGACCACTGGCCAAGCCGGCTTTTGCTCCCTCTCTCGGGAGGAACAGAGGCCATCTTTCCCAGGCCAGCAGGAGATGGCGGGGCTGGCACGGACCCTCCCCGAGCCAGCAAAAATGAAAGACGGTTCAGCCCCCTCCTGAGCTGCTCCCCAGGCGCCCCCTGGCAAGCTCAAGGCTGTGTGTCATCTGGAGCAGGGGAAGGTAAAAACACTGTGTGTCCATTCAAGCTATTAAGCCCAGGAGTCCTGATTGCGTTTACACGGGAGGTTGGCACCAGAAAGGCAATTCAATTAAACAAAAGGCAGGACACGGGAAGTTTGGAACAGGGACAGCAGCTGAAAAGCTTCCTCCAAACACAATTCCGTCCCCCACCTGGAGGCTGCAGAGAAGCCACGTCTGGCGCAAGATTTACGGCCGAGCTCTGCCACCAGTAATAAACGGTGTCCTCTAATCAATACCGGGCTGGGCCGCCTGTCCGCAGCACGGCCACCCATTTAGCAAAGTCACCGAGTAATGGGAAACGCAATCAAGTTGCATAACGAGTCTGGGTAATTGGATGGACCAGGCAGAGCGGGCCAGCTAAATGTATTCAGTGCGGCCTATTAATTAAAAGCCTGCACTCCAAAGTGCCCCATGAATTATTCTGTGACTCCAAAGGTCAGATGTGTGCTAAGTTACAAGACGATGATGACGCGCGCGGCTGGACTCTGGGGCCTGGGGGATGAGCGCACTGGCCTCGCCGGGCCGGATGACCTCTGCTGCAGCAGGGGCCCCATCTCGGTGCTCCCTGGGGCCAGCTCCGTGCTCCCTGGGGCCAGGTTGGTTTGGGATCCAGAGGCAGGGCCTGGGGCTGCAGGACTCCGGAGCAGCTCAGCCTGGAGCCAGCCCCGGCAGCTCTGCGCTAAGAGCAGGGCCTCGAGTGAGTCCCTCACCTGTGCACCCTGCAGGTGCACCCAGGCAGAGCCTGGCCACCTGGTGGTGAGGACTCAGAGCCAGGCTGTCTGGCTCAGTAGCCGCCCATCCGAAGGGTCTTCCTTTCACGTAAGAAGAAACACAGTTTTGTGCCTAAGCCTGGACCAGCTCTGAAGTCGGTGGGTGAGGTGGAATTCCTCTTGCCCCTGGGGCAGCCCTCACTCCCGGGCTCTGGGTGAACTCCATGCACGCCCCAGTGCAGAAGCCACCAGGCACCCCGAGCAGCAAGGGCGTCCTAAGCCCGCTGGCCCTTGAGCCTCCGCGACATGCCCACTCACTTAGCTGATGGCTGCTGTTGTTCAAAGGCCGCTGCAGCTGGTGGTGACGGGAGGCGCTGCCGGCCCAGTCAAGACGGTTCCTCCCTCTTTAACACTGTTTAAAAAGTTGGGCTTTTGAGAGTGAATAAAGGGGACCATCCTCTCCCAGGGCTGTGGCCTCCCCACCTGCTCTCTGGGGACTTGGCTGGGAGCAGGGCAGAGCTGGGGTGTGCCCGAGAGCTCGAGGAGGACCCCTTCTGCGAAGTTCTGTAATAACAGCCTGCCACCTCCTGGGCGTGAGGTGCGACCCACGCAGGTTACTCCAGTGATGCAGCCCTGAACTCCCGCAAGGACTCGGCCCTGATGTCAGGGTTCAGGAGGGGAAGAGCCCCCCGAGCCCCGCGTGAAGACAGAGCCAGCGAGGCTCCTGCCTCCCGCTGCCACGCTCCAGGGGCCACAGCAAGCCGAGCCTGTTCCAGGCCCGAGTCAGAGGGAGACTGTGCGGTTTTCCTTCGGTCGTTCCTTTCTGCTCCCACGGCTCCGTTGCACCTGCCATGCCCGCACTCGTCTCTGCTGCCAGTCGGCGCCACGCTCAGCTAGGCCCGAAGCTAAGCTGGCCGCCCTCTGCCCCACGCCCCAGGCCCGCGGCCTAGCCACTGCTCATTAGGGTGTTTGTTTGCGCCGTGATCAGCTAAGATGCCCTCCTAGAAGGACCGCTGTCGAATTCCGGGGCTCATGCAGCATCTCATGTCACGGGGGGCTCAGTGACTGTTGGGGGATGGGCCAGAGGACGGACGGGAGAGGGCAGGAGGGGCCGCGTTGCTCAGTCCAGGTGGGGCTGGCCCTGCAGACCCGACGTGAGGGGCGCTGGCGGCGAGGGGCTCGGTGCTCAGCTCCGTGCTCGGTGCTCGGTGCTCGCTGCTCGGGGCCAAGAGCAGGAGGATTTCGGACTCTAGCCAAGCCAGCAGATGATTTCTGTAACAGGCCACACTGTAAATATTTTAGACTTTGTGACCAGGGCCGGGCCGGGCCCCGCCCTGGCGCGGAGACAGCGGCGCTGACAGCCCAAGAGGGATGGGCGTGACCGGCTCCGGGAAAACTTCATTTGTGGATGCTGAAATGTGAGTTTCATGTAATTTTTCACGCCACAAAATATTCTTCTTCTTTTGATTTTTCTTTTTGCTCAACCAGTTGAAAGTGTAAAACAAAAACCATACTCCGTGGGGGTCGGCGGGGGAGGGCTTCCACAAACTGGGGCTGGCCTGATTTGGCCCCGGGGTGGCAATTTGCCGACCCAGTTGTCACTGCGGAGATGGTCAGGCTGGGCGCCCCGAGAGGGCCCCATCTCGGTGCTCCCTGGGGCCAGCCCAGTGCTGGCAGCGATGGGGCAGGCCTGGGGCTGGGGGTGAGTTGAGGGGGGCGTAGGCCTCCCTGCCACCCTGGGCCTCATGGTGCGGGATGCTGGCCTGTCTTCACCCCGGGTGACCAGCAGGCTTCCCAGAAGCCCCCTGAGCAGCAGGACAGGGCCGCCCCCTGGGCCCACCACTTCGGCCTTTGCTCAGCTGGGAGGGGCATCTAGGGGCCGTTCACTGCCAGCTGTGGCTTTGCCATTGAGCTCAAACCGAATTAGAATCTGTCGCCCTACAGTCCCCCTGCCCCCATCTGAGCCCATCAGTCCCGCAGGAGTGGGAGAGGGGGGTGACCCCTCCGAGTTCACTCTTCCTGGGCGAGAGTCCTTGGGCACGGCCGGCGCTTTCGGGGCTCGTGCGGGCCTGCGCGGCACACCGCAGGGGTCCCGTGACAGGATCCTCTACCCTCCCACTAACTTAGACCCCTGGTTTCAAGAGTCCCTCACATAACAGTCCGGGTTGGGTGGGGGGAGGGATGGGGTGGGTTTAAATGACTCGACATGGCCTGTCCAGTCTGTTCTCTGGCCAAGTGCCACCACACCCCTCTACAAGGAGGAAATTAGGCTGCGGAAAGCCAGGTGACAGCTGTCCAGAGGCAGGATGAACCTGACCTGAGTCCAGGGCACCTCTCCCTAGCACCCCTGGTGCTGCCTCTGCCCCTCTGGGGAAGGCTGTCGCCCGGGGGAGCCCTGCAGGAGCGGGGCAGGCGGGCCTGAGCTGCCAGCCTCGGGGCCTGGCTCCAGCCCAGCAGGAGGGAGCGTTCCCGGGGCCAGGTCCACACCCCGAGCCTCCCATGGCAGTGCCACGGGGCCAGTGGAGTCCCCGCTCAGCCTCGGCCTGGACCCTGTGCCTCAGGCAGCTTTTGTCGCGTAGCAAACATACCCACACTCAAAGCTGGGGATCAGCATTCCAGGGTCAGCCACGGCAGGGGGCGGGGTGCTGGGCTCAGCAGGACCCCATCCTGCTGAATGGTCAGGGCCGTTCACACAGACTGCTGGGGTTCTCCCTATGCTTGGGGTGATGGACTGTCGGCTGCTCCGGGAAGGCCTTGGCTCCCCAGCTGGGGTTCTCTCCCCACAGCTGGTCCAGACACATTCCCAGGGTGCTGGGGTCACGGGTACAGGCCTGCTGGGCTCAGGGAGGGACAGGGAACCCCTCTTCAGACGACCTGCCAGCCCAGGGCCACCCGCACCAGAGGATGTGGGACCAGTCTTGTGGGAGAAGCCACAAACCACCTGGCCTCGGCGGCCGCGGGGGCACCAAAAGCAGCAGCCCTCCTGCCACCCTGAGCCCCTTGCCTAGGCTGGCCGTCGCCGCGTCTCCCTTTCTGTGGTTCCCATCCCTTTCCTCATTTTCACAGCGTCCTCTTGGGGAAACGTCTTATGTCCCCATGTGGCTATCATCAGGCGAGATGCTAATGAAGAGTCCCCTGACCCCTGGCCAAGAAGCAAACCCACCAGCAGGCCGGGCAGCCTCTGGGCTCCCAGGACGGGAGCCACGTTCCCTCACCTGCCTGCGGCCTGACTCTGCCGACAAGGTCTGACCCCGTTCCAGAAGCGAAGTGTGCCGGGTGGCCAGCGGGTGGGCGGAGGCCTTTGGTCCTCCTGTCAACCTGGGCCAGCTGTGCCCCTGGGCAGGCACATCTGGAACTGTCTGGACACATCTGGGTGTCACCCCTGGACAGGGAGATGCCTCTGGGCGGCAGAGGCCGTGGGTACCCACAAGCACAGAGTCAGCCCCACAGTGGAGGATCAGCGCAGAGCACAGTAGGGCCACGGCTGGGAAGCCCTGTCCGGAGAAAGAGGGTGAGGGGAAGGCGGCCAGTCAGCCCTGCCCCTTCCTCCTGAGCTCTCTGTCCAGTTTCCTCCTCTGTCAGGGCAGGGACAAGGATGTGGGCCACCCACAACACCGCAAGGGCGGGGCTGGCTCCAGGTCCGAGGCTCCAGGACGCCCAGGGTCTGTCCCACGAGACCCGCAGCTCCCGCCAGCACCCAGTGGAGCCCCGCCCTGGCCCCGCGTGTGGCCTCCATTTGCCGCGTGTGACCAGCCCGGAGACAGGGCGCCCCACCACGGGCTTCCACTCTGCAGAGACACCAGCTCCTCCCTAAACCACAGCGGCCCTCAGACTTCGGCTCTGTTGCTACGGCCAATGCCGGTGGCCCTGTCTGGGACAGCGGGGCTGGCCCGGATCTCAGCTTGCAGAGGCCCGGAGCTCTCCCAGGGGGAGTCTGTCCTCCACGTGCTCCCACGCTCAGCAGCAGCCAGGCTCCCCGACAAAGGGCGGGCAGGCCGGCGGGCCGGCGCGGGAGATGATGCCGACCATAAATCTCTCTGCAGAAGATTTTCCTTGGGGCTTGCTGGCGGCGCCTGGAGGCCCGAGGGGGCTGGCAGCTCCAGGCGTTACCACTTCCCGCCAGGCTGGGCTGTGATTCCAGGGCTCCAGGGTGCTGTCTGACCCCCACCTGCACCCCCGGTGGGCAGACCAAGTGCCCTTGTCGATGTGAATCGAATTGTCTGTTCCAGGGCTTCCAAACCAGCAGGGTTCCCCGAGGCCTGCAGAGAAAACCCCAAGCCGGACCGTGGCTCTGTGTGACATGGCCCCACTCCCCTCTTACTTGCCGGTGTTCTCTAGGGCTCAGCGTGCACCCACTCAGCACACACACGTGCACCCGCGTTCACCCACACGCACCCGACAGGCACCTGAGTCCATCCCGCGGGGCCTGAGCCTCCCCCAGCACCCGGCTCTCGCTGCCCAGCCTTCCCTGGTCTGAAGCGCCCCCCAGGCCAGGCACACCCTCCATCCTTCTCGGCCCCGCACAGGGTCTACGCTCCGCAGGCGGCCTCCCCTGCCAGGGCCCAGGCGGGAGGAACCGCCCCCAGGGGCTGCTGCCAGCTTGGGGCGCTCGCACGGCCATCACATTTCTCCCCCTCCAAGGCCACAGAAGCCGAGATGGGGCCCAGAGACCCTGAGCAACTGGCCCGGGGTCCACAGCTGGCGCGGGGGCCGGTGGATGCCCGGCCGTTGGCTCTGGGCCTGAGGACTCGACATCCCCCCCACAGAGGCCTCCAGACAAGCGGCTGAGCGCCCGGGACGTCGCCTATCCTGCTTCTTAGAGCAGGAGAGCCCCGCAGACGGCTCCCCGGACACCTCCACCACCAGCACCAGACTCCAGAAGACAAGGAGCCGCCCCGAGCCTCGGAGCCTGGCCCGGCAGGTCCTGAGTAATTGTTTCCACCAGGCCCCTGGGCCTGTGTGCCTTCCAAGCTGCTCGAGGCCTGGCTGGAGGACTGTCTCTCGTCAGCTCTGTCTCCCAGCTGCTCCTGGCACATGCCCGCGGCTCACCATGCTGGGTGCTCAGTTTGACAGGAACTGACACACCCCACAGGCACCCCACAGGGCACCCACTCGCCCTGCGGGTGAACACCCAACCCTGCATCTCTGCACATGGCCCAGAACCTGCCCACCCCCCCAGGCCAGTCCAGCAGGCGCTCGCGAGCTCAGAGCGACCGGCCTCTCACGCTGCGGGAGGTGGGGCCGTGGGGGGTTTGGCCTTGCTCCCTGGCAGCCACCGTTCCCCTTCCACCTCCCGGCGGCGCTGACAGCCTCCGACAGCCTCTCAAGTCTTGCTGGAAAACTTGGGGGGATTTCAGATCATTAGTACTATTTAGCCATGCGGTGTTCCCCAGATATTTTGCTATTTTAAGTAACACCGTGATGAATACCTTTGTCATCAGTTCGGGGGCACGAACACTTTCAAGTTCTTCAATCATTTTGACAGAGTGTGCACACACGGGCGCCGCGGCGGAGGCTCCCAGCGGCTGGCGGGAGCGGCGTCTGCACGGCTGCCAGGCTTGGCGGGCGCCGAAAGGAGGCTCGGGGCTCAGGGTCTGCCGTTCCCTTCAGTTAGAGAGGCAGACGTCCGTCCCCACCCTCTGGGGTGCCACGTAACACGGGCACACAGTGGGTTCAGTTTCAGAGCAACAGTAACTTCGAGCAGGGAGCGTCTCAGCTGCTGCGCAGGACACGCTTACACTAAAGTTTTATTTGCGGGTTATCTGAAATCGCATTGAACTGGTTGCTGTATTCTTAGCTGCTGCCTCTGGCCAGGCCTCCTCACCCCCTCAGTCCCGACCCCGTTAACTCGGATCTCGCCCCGTGGCCCCCACTGCCCTCCCTCGGGTCGTTCAAGGCCTTTCCCTCCCACTTGGGTGCGTCTCATGCTTCCAACAACCTCGAGTAGGGCTATCAGTGGCATCACTTGCCACAGCAGGAGCCGTGGTCTTCCACGCCTGCGAGTCGGGGAGCCAGGAGCGCTCAGGGTCCTGCCTGGGGCCTCTCACCAGCCTGCAGTGAGGTGCAGCCACATCTGAAGGTCAGAGCAGGGTGGAGGGTCCGCCCCGAGTGCACTCCGAAGGCTGGCAAGGATGCTGGGGGAGATGCGGGGCCATGCTCGTCCCATTAACAGGCGGGAGAATGGGGTGCAGGGAGGTTAGGGGGCGGAGCAGGGCAGTGGTGGGCGAGAGGGCGGCGTGAGGCCCCAGCCCTCCAGGTCTCCCTGCTGGGAGTTGTGTGAGCAGAGCGGGAGGGCCTTCCGCTGGAGGAAGGACGGGAAGCCTTTCCAGAGCCCATCGTGCCATGTCCCATGAGCTGCTCAGGCACCTTCTTGCAAGGCTGGGGGTCCAGTTACACCGCTGCTTCGGGGCTCCCCTGGGAGGTGATGGGGCTTATCCTCAGGGGCCTCCCTGAAGAGAATTCCAGAATCCCGGCACCCCCGATCCCTCCTCAGCTTTACTGCATGCAAATGAATATGCCATGGGTCACAGAGGAGCGGTGGCACCAGCACCTGTAGGTGCCATGTGCGGCCTCCCAGGGTGCTGCCAGCACAGCAGAGCCAGGAGCAGGTCCCGCCCAAGGCCGTTGTCGTCATCCCCAATTTGTGAAGTCGCAGCAGACGTCCCAGATGGCTCGGAGCCGCTTGTGTAAGTGGGTCAGGCGGGTCCCGCGGATCCCGTCACGCTCTTCATTTGCTTTCCCATAGATAATTTGAAAAGAAGACCCAATCCATGCCCGACAGCACAATTATCGACCCTAAATTTATGGGCCCACGTCACCCAGTGTTGGCCGCACGGCACGGCAGGTGCAGGCCGCGTGACGTCAGAGGATGAGTTAATTGAGGCATCAGTGAAACAGCCCAAACGCTGGGTTCTGGGCCTCGCTGGTGATTAGCCTTGACCCTCTTGGCGGCTGCCTGCCCGGCTCCCTAATCCTCTCAGATGCGCTTTTCCGACCCCGCCCAGCCCGGGGCTCCTGAGGGAGCAGCGGCCGGGCCTCCCTGACGAGCTGGAAATGGACCGAAGCAGGTGGCACCACCTGTGGCCGCTGCCATCCCAGCCCCACAGCTGCCGCGGCCCAAAGCCCAACGTTTTCTGAGGATTTTCCCACCATCTGGGCTCCGGAATTCCCACGCCCAGAACTTCCTCAGGAGCCAGAGTGTCCCATTTCAAGTGTAACCAGCGCCTGCGGAAGCGCCGGTCACGGCCCCCAGACGCTGTTACCCCCCACGATGCCCCGCAGCAACGCATCCCCCCGGCGGCCATGGCTGGCCATCAGGCCCGCTGCCCAGCCCTCGCCCTGCCTGCGTCGGGAGGAGCTTGGACCCTTTCCTGTCACAGCCGGTCAGCCCTGGCTGTCTCCTAAGAGAGGAAGAAGCAGTGCAAAGTTTGGAGAGAAGCCCCGTTCCCACCCTGCAGCAGCCCGGGGGTTGTCCTGTTAGTGCACAACACGGGGCGTTTGGCCCTCCAGAGGGTGGCTCTGTGCTCCTGGAGGGACCCCGGGAGCCTGGCCGGATGGCCGGGCCTTCTCTGCCTCAGAGGCTGTTTCTCTGCTCTCGGCAACGCTGGTCTCCTCCACTCATTCACTCATCCCGCCGACCTCCCTCAGCAGGCCTGGCGCCCGGCTCGGGAAACCAGCTCCCCTCTGTCCTCGGCTGTGCGAGTGCTGTCAGAGCGTGGCTGCCGGGCTCCCCCTGCACCCCAAGAGCACCCTCTTCAGCGCTCCGTGGAGAGCAGCATGCCCTGCCTGAGCCCCCACGTCGCCCCGATGTCTGCCCGGCCCTCACTCGGGCTCCTGCCGCGGCCGGCTTCTGTATCCTGCCCTGGGGCGACCAGACACTGGCAAAGCGGGGACTGGCCTGGGGTGATGTTTTTAGAGAACAGGCTTCACAGACACCCCAAGATGTGTACCGTGTGGGTAGGCGTCTTGTCCTCGCCTTCTCAGGGTGAGCCGCAGGGTGGGGCCCGCGCTTCTGTGCGCTCCGGGAGCGGTGCCAGGCCCGCCGGGGAGGACGCGGGGTCGGCTTGCCATGACTTTCGTTGCCCTCTGCGGAGCTGCCAGGGAGCTCGGCGGGACGGGGAGGCTCTCGACAAGCTCTTCCCGGTGTCACTGAAGCTCCGAAAGGAACCAGCCCTCCAGGAGACGAGGGAGAGCCCCCGACGCGCCTCTGGGACCCGGGCCCTCCGCAGCCGCCTCCGTGGCCGTGGTTCACGTCACCTCGGAAATGCCTTCGTCTCACCTCGCCCAAACGCAAGTCACACCCAGCCCACGCGCCTCCTGCAGCCTGGCCCGCTGTGGGCACGTTGCCTTCCTGAGTCCCGAGCGGGTCACTTTTCTGGAGACGGGAAAACAGCAACAGAGTTCTCCAACCTGACGGTATCTC
Source organism: Talpa occidentalis (assembly GCF_014898055.3). NCBI lineage: Eukaryota > Metazoa > Chordata > Mammalia > Eulipotyphla > Talpidae > Talpa > Talpa occidentalis. The sequence goes on along the minus strand of NW_023600993.1, from coordinate 105,283,335 downwards.
CCCAAAACACCAAGCACCTCTCCTGTAACACCGCAGCGTCCAGCCTGCACACGCGGGGCGCGGGCCGCTCCTTGTGGCGGCCCTTCCCGGCGAAGCACCGCGGGCGAGCCCCCAGCGCCAGGGGCCGACGACGGCGCACCGAGCCAAGTATGTGCAGCAAAAACATAAAATACAAACAGGCACAGGAAAGGTCGTGTTTGTGGGAGTACAAAAACGTACCTATTTGGCCTTTGCCTCCCCAGCCCCGGCCCCGAGCTCCTGGACCGCTGAGACGTATTGTCTTTGCGGGCTGATGAGGAGGCTGTGGGCGGCTGGAGGGTGTCAGCGCGGGGTGCGCCTCCGGAAGGCCAAACCAGGGTCCAGGGTTCCAGCCCGTGCTGTGACCTTGGGGGAAGAGGACAGAGTCCCCTGCCCAGCGACCAGGGGTGTGACCTACCGTGCCGACGTGATGGGATTTGGGGGACCCTAAGTAATGGAGCTTAGGAGCCTCATGGACGTGCCCGAGGAAAGTAGCCTGGAGAGGAGGGAGCCCCGTGCGCCCCACTAGCCTCCCCAACGGCCAGCCAGTGCCTCTTCCGCCTGACTGTCCTGAGTGGTAGCCTTTACTTTCAAAAACTGTAATTGTAAGTCGAGCATTTTCCTGAGTTCTCTGAGTCATTCTAAAGAATTATCAAGCCCGGTGGGGGGCAGAAATTGTCAGAACCCCCAGATCTGCAGTTGGCACAGCACCCTGCTTGTTCCGCCACTCGAAGTGGGGGTGTCTTAGCCCTTCGCCGTGGGACGAGGCCCCCTCCAGGCAGCTGTGTCACAATTGAATTGGATTTCTGGACGCTCGCGGGCGCCACAGAGTTGGAGAATTGGTGTGGGAAAATGACGCATGTTTGGTGTCAGAAAAAACTACTCGTATGGGGTCAAAAGTGGTGACAGAAAAAAGCTGTGTGGTGTTGAGAGCTAACTTCTGCCAGAGAAAGGAGGGAGGCGAGGCCATGCTTGCACTTGCCCATATGCACCACGGACCCGGGACAGGCCAGGGTGATAAAAACGGCCCCTCGGCCAGGCACAGGCGCGAGGCAAGGCCCCCTGGGTATAATTTTTGGCCTTTTATTTGGATTGTGCAAGAGTATCACTTGTTAAAGGCTTTAATTAACTTCTTCCTAAGATCATTTTGACCGGTGAACCCCACTTTGAACTGCCCCCAGGCTTGTGGGGACCCTGCACACAGGCCAGGCTGCGTCCGGCTATGGGACGAGAGCTGCTAGTCCCTGGTCATCAGCGAGGTGAGGACGGCTGGCTCCTCGGTGAATTCTACCAAAGGCCAGAAAGGCGGGTGCACGCTGCACACGGGCCGCCCTCTGCACACGGGCCGCCCTCTGCACACGGGCCGCTCTCTGCACACGGGCCGCCCTCTGCACACGGGCCGCCCTCTGCACACGGGCCGCTCTGTACACGGGCCGCTCTCTGCACACGGGCCGCCCTCTGCACACGGGCCGCTCTCTGCACACGGGCCGCCCTCTGCACACGGGCTGCCCTCTGCACACGGGCCGCCCTCTGCACACGGGTGGGCTTCCGGACTCTGCACGTGGAACCTTGCACACGAAGAGCCTCCGCGGGCACCTGTGGGGCTGGACTGGAGGTCGGGTCTGAGCTTCCTGGGAAAACCACTCCCTGGACAACCCCGGACATTCTGTAGATGACAGATCTGGACTTTCAGTGCTAACTTCGGACTCAATTTAGGACAGGGACATAAACATGCAGGTAGGGGAGAAGGGCGGAAAATACGCACTTTAAGCAAATTTCCAGAGAGACCAGAGAACGGCATTGGGGTAAAAGGAACGCGAGGAAAAATAAGGGGGATTGAAAAGTCTCACCCAGCACTAGTAACTGGAGGGAAAGCAACCCCCCTGCAATCACCACTGGACCCGAAGAACATTTAGGGTGAAGAAGATCCTCAGTCCACCGGCGACAGACACGCCACCCCACAACTGGACGGCTGGGCTCGAGGGGATTTCTGGTCGGCCAGCAGCGGTGCCGGGAGAGACCAGAGCGACATCCCCAGCATCGGCAGCCGAGACTGCCCACCAGCCACGCTGTCACGTACACATTAAAAAAAAAAAGACACTTTCAGATGGACAAGGACACAGGAAATTCACCACCCAGGGCGATATCTGCAGCTGGGCCGATCTTGCCCACCGGCTCTCAGCAAGTGAAGCTTTCTGGGAACATGGCCACGCTGCCTGCTCAGAGGATCCACAGCCACCGCGGTGTGAGCCACAGGCTCAGAAATATTTACTGTCAGGCCCTTCACCGAAAAGTACGGGACCCACGTGTTTGCCCCAGCACGGGTTCCCAAGCACCGCGCCCTCCAAGTCCTAGATAGGCTTCTGCCCAGCGCATGGCCTCCTCCGGGGCCCTGTCCCGGGCATCTGGCCTGGCTCACTCCGACTCATCTCTTTCGAGGAGCCACCCGCCCACCCCAGACCCAGGCCGGGCCAGGGCCCTCGGGCCGGCCCCCCGCGTCTGCTTGCCAGACCTGCTGGGTCTTCGCCACATCCAGATGGGTATTTTCTCCAGCCCTGCCCCCTTTCTGGGACTGGCATCCACCCAGCCCAGGGGGGCCCAAGGGGCACTTGCCTCAGGACCCACAGTGGGGGACAAGCCGGAGATGCTGGCACCTGGAGGCCCCTCTGAGATGACTGGAGGACATTCCCACAGATGATGCCAGCCCGCATAGGGGTGCCAGGCCAGCCAGACTGGGCCCTAGTGGTGATAGAGCTGGAGAGAGGGAGGGGCAGGAGTGCGGGCTCGCTGGACACCCTCCCCTGCCCCCAGGCGCCCACCCCCACGGGAATTCCTGGTGCCTCCATCCCCCACTCAGCACAACCCGTCCCCAGTCATGCCTGCAGAAGGGGGGCGTCCATTCATTCTGGCCCGACAGTTACTGACTCTGATAACTTCCCTGCACGAACCCCCACCCGGAGCTCGACGACTGAGCACTCCTGACAGCAGCGAAAGAAGAAATCACATATGTGAGAGGATGGGACCCAGGTGGGTTGATAATGGCCTGAGTAACAGGTAACTTGATTTGCTTAAGCTGTGAGATACTTAAGCATTCATATAAAAGAATTTGGGGGGTTAGAGAATACATGTCTTCCGGGGGAACATCTGACTATCCTGACAATTTCTATAAATCAAATTCTATTACTTCGAAGAACATTCTGAATTCAAAGATCTGCTTCCACGAGAAACTTTAGTGAAAACAGAAGCTGGTGACCAGTTTGGGGCAAACTGGGAAGACTTGGGGGGCTGCGCCTTGTGCTTTGTGTCAGCCTGGGATGGAAGACTTTCCTACGGACCCCATTTCGGCCTCTCGGGGAAGCCGTGAGGGAGACAGGCACCAGCATGACCACACCCTTTAGGTAAATGAGGACACAGGCTGAAAATCTAGCCAGGTTCCCCTCGGGGCCGCTGGCACGGCACAGACTCAGCAGCCCCTCCTGCTGGGCTGCAGGGCAGGTGACCGGCCAGGCTGCGTTTTGAGATCTACCGTCGCCATCTTGAAATTTTTAACATTCTGGAGCCAGGAGCCCCGTGCTTGCCTTTTGCACTGGCAAATCCTGTAGCCAGTCCTGCTCACCGCTCCCGGGTCTCCCCGCCACCCCTCACCCAAGCCCCAGAAATGCCCGCCACGCCCGGGACCCTCTGTGGGGCTGCAGCATCTCATAGGACTGTGGAGACCAGTCCTGGCAGAACGGACGTGACCCCCCACCCCGCCCGGGACTCGTGGCCTCAGAATGAATCGGCACCGGCTGGACCAGCTCATCAGCGTCAACAGGCCCTAGAACGACCTCAATTAAACAAGAGGCTCTTGGGTTTCCCTCCCTTGGGTGGGCTCGAGCCCGCTCGGGAGAGTGGTTTTCTCCGCTCTTTGGCTGGGTCTCTCTGTCCAGCGCCCGGCCTCTGCGGGTCTCCAGTTCTTGATTGCAAAAAAGGAGGGGGCGCGGAAGACAGGAGGGAAAGTGAGAGGCAAGGGAGGAAATGGAAGAGACTGAACCCCGCTGGGCACAGCACCCCGCAGGTGTCTCTTCAATCTTCAGGACTTGGGGACATTGCAATCGACAGGGAAGGTCAGACGGGGGTCGCTTCTGGCAGCTCCTCTCAGCAAGGGAGAGCAGCAGAGAGAAATAAACACCCACCCCACAGGCCAAGCCAACTGCAGGGGGCGGCGGGCGTGGGGAGCCCGGCCTGCTGCTCCCTGGCACCGGCTTGCCCTCCGCTCCTGGAGCCGCTTGGTGATGGTGAATGGGGAGCCGCGGGGGCGCCACCAACTCTCTCCCCAAATTTATCTCTTCCCCACTGCCTCAAATGTTTTACTTTCCTCAGATGGTCCCCAAACCCCGCTCCTTCCTTAATATTGAAGCAGCCCCTCGCTCGCGTGCTCTGTGATTAACTTTAGATGGTTCCACTTCCCGGACGATAACCCCGTCCCCTCCAGGGGCCCATGAAGGGGACGCGCGAGCAGGACGCCACGAGAGACCCACAGATCCGAGCAGGCTCCGCATGTGTTTATTCCGCGCTCCCGCCGGCGTCTCCGCAAGAGGCTGCGCCAGCCCCGGCGGCCGAGCTCCACGGAAGGCCATTTGGGTTCGGAACACGAGGGAGAGTGGACATAGCGCCATCTGTGCAGTGCTTCCCTTCCACAGAGCCACGGGGGCACGAGAGAGTCTCACAATAAATACTTGCTTCTTCAGACTGCGCGCAGCCGCCGCCGGCCAGCCCTGGCGCTCCCGCCATCACCGCGCGGTGACCCGTCCGGACGCCGAAGGGCCCGCCGAGAAGGTGGCACCTGCCCGGCGCCGCCACCGCCACTTGCCGCAGCGCCTCACATGTCTCCTCACTGCGGCCCGGCACCCGCCGGGGCCACCTCTCGGTTCTGCAGTAAGAAGAGGCGGCTGTGTCCCCCACCCTTGCACGCTGCACCCCCTTTCCTGACACTCACCGTCATCTCAGCAGGGCGCGAGGGCGCAGCTGGGACGCTGAGAACTGTTGGGCCTTACGATTCCCAGTTGTTGTCAATTATATAGATAAATAGGAATTTACATAATTTACAAAGCGTTTGTGTTTGTGGCTTGTGTTGAAGCCGCTCCCCAAAGATCCGCATTTATTTATGAAAGCAAATATCCGCCCTAACGGCCGTGAGCTTCCTGGGAACGGGCCACGCGGGCCTGCCTGCCCACAGGACTCGGGAGGCGGCCCCGGAGGGCCAGGCGCCAGCGCATGCGCTCCTCTCCCGGCCGCGGGCAGCACGGGGTCTGTTTTCTTGCTTCTCTTTTTTGACATACATTCTTTTGGTGGGGACCGAGCCCAGCTGAACATTCGAGACCCTAGAGACTTCAAACTCAACTCCCGTCCAGCTACGGTCCGGGCCTGCCGGCTCACTGCGGCCTACTCTGCTAGGGCCTGCGTGTGGGCACACTGTGCGCATGCCGCACCTGCTGCCAGTGCACGGAGCTCACGTCTGCAAAGAGGGGGCAGGAGGAGGCGAGCTGCAGCTGGCCAGGACTTCCCCACCCGCCTACCTGCTGGCGTTTCTGAGGGTGACAGCCCCAGGGCAGCCCTGGGAGGTTCTTGACCAGTAGGGACACTGGGGGCATTGGGATTGGGGCATTTTCAGGGGAGAGGTGTCTTGTTCAGTGAAGACCCTTTGGGCGGGTTTTCTCCCCCAGGCAAAACTCATTCCTTGTCCTCAAGGAGGTGACTGTGCATGGAGCTGAGACCTCCCTAGCAGGACACTGCAGGCTGTTCTCGGGGGTGGGGGGGGGGTCCAGAAGGAGGGATCAGAGAGGCGGGGGGAGGGGTCGTGGCCGGCAGGCGTGTGATGGTGGAGGGCTGACGCCTACTTGCTGTGTCTGTCTTTGACTTCAACCTGTTACGGGGGAAATAGGCAAAGGAAAAACCAAGAATGTTATGAACGAGTCACGCTTTACCAGCTGGACAAGATGACCACCCACCCCCAGCTCCAGCCTCTTCCCCACTTTGAATTAAACCTCCTCGCAGGTGCTTCTTCAACAATTTCTGAACCTGCCGCGGCTAGGAAGGTGCGAATGCAATCTCGCCAGCAGACACCGGGCCGCTGGGAGTGCTCGCACCACCCCCGTGTCTGATTATCACAAGCGCAGGGGATGGCAGCTCCGTCCCGAGCCTGTGAATCCGGAATCACTAACTCGAGTCTTGCAAGTGAGCAGGAAGTGGCTTGTAACAAAACTTTCTCTGCAAGTAAAGTTTCTTCCAGGAGTTTTGTCTGAATGGCAAGACCTGGAAGAACAGCCTTTCCAGGGCCTGCGGGGCGCCCGGGAGGCCTGTCTGCTGGTTGCAGAGCTGCAGTGACAGGCGGAGGCGATGGCCTGCCTCTTCTGTGAGGGTCTCCCTGCCTTCCTGAACACGCCCAGCACGTCCCTGCCTCAGGACCTTTGCACCTGCCCTTCCCCTGCCTGAAATCCCCTTCCCTCCCTCATCCTCTGACTCACCCCCTCATTTCCTTCAGGACTTCATGCAACGTCATCTGGCCAGTGAGACCATCCCGTCCCTCCAGCACGTCCCATCACTGGGGGCTGCTCAGCCACCCCCACCACCGTCACCCCGTATCTCAGGGATGTCTGCAGTCTGCTCCCCCACTCCACGCCCCATGGAGGCAGGCCCTTTGCCTGTTCCCTGCTGGGTCCCCAACTTCTAGAACAGTGTGGTTCAGCACAGGCACCCAGAGAATCTTTGCAGAGTGAACGAATGAATAAATGATGTAGCGGATGGATGGTTTTAATCACATCCCATCCTCGATGAGAGTTTGGGTTTGGGGTAGGGAAGAAAGAGAAAAAGAAAGGAAGAGGCAAAGCGGGGACCAGCTGGGCTTGATTCATGCTCTTGGGGCGTCTCTCCTGCCGCTGTTTTTATCGTGGATGCTGGCACGGCCCTCTCTGACGGCGACACGCCATCTGGCCCAGTTCGGAAAGGCCCTGCATGCCGAGCACCGTCTCCCCTTCCCGCCCAGGGATCCAGCCTCCTCCGGGCTGGAGGTAAGTCGCCGCCGTGCTGCAGGCGTGGGGACAAGCCCGCCCGAGTCCTCCCCCAATCAGCGGGGCGAGGAAGCCTGGCCCGGCTGCAGGAAGCCCAGGGTCTCTCATGGAAAATGACAAGCGGGTGTTAAGAAGGAATAAAGCCGTCTGGGTACTTGGGGGCCTGCTGCCATGCAGCGGAACTCACCCCTGTCCGGAGACAACTGCCAAAAAGCAGCAAGGACTTTGGGGGAAGGCCGAGGAGCAGAGGAGCCCGGGGTGGGGGACGCAGGCCTGCAGGGGTGGGGCGGCCGCGGGGGCTAGCCCCTGGGCCCAGTGAAATCAGGGCTGCCTGCTGCTGCCCCGGAGCACAGGGGACACTGGGGGTCTACCCCCAGCCGCGGGAACTGCCTGACCTCTGTGGGCTCTGTTTCCAGGGCCCGCTGTGCAGTGGCCTTCCCCCACCCCCCACCCGTACACCCTGCCCCTGCAGGGGCGACGCCTCAGCAGACCAGCCTCACCCCTTGGACACAGGTCTCCGCAGACGCGGGCAGCCGGCTCCGCCTCTTCCTCGTGGGGCTGTTCTGCCATCTCTGCGTTCCTGTGGCAAGAGAGATGGCTTTGAAGAATCAACCTGCATTTCCGTGGGGCTGGCTGGCCTCCTCTTCCCCACAGGGGCGCAGCGGTGCACCCCAGGCCTGGCTGCAAGGGGGTGGGTTCAGACTACAGCAGCCTCAGCTCATAGCCCATCCCCGGGCCCTGGCTCCAGGCACACGTGTGAGGGCGGCCCTGGAGTGTGGCTTCTGGGGCAGGGCCGTTGCCAGCCCGGCCACCGGCTGGATGTCTGCGTGGCGGGCTGCCTGGTGGGGCTAGGGGCCACGGCCCGTGGGCGGGGGGTGGTGATTGCAGGGCCCTGTCGCAGGGAGGCTGCTTGACACACTGCCCGGTCCTCGCAGCTCCCGTCCACAGAGCCCCAGCTCCTCTGATGCTTGGGCCACTTCCTTGGGGTATCCGGGCCACATGCTGAGACAGCGAGGAAGGCAGGTGAGGGGCTCCTGCGGGGCCCATAGGTGTGTCGCTGCAGCCTCCAGGGGCCAGAAGGGAAGGTGACGCTGTGGCGACCAGAAGGTCCCATTTGCTGTTTTTGATGAAACTAAAAATATGCATCTGGCGGGTGGGGAAGGGGCGGGGGAAGTCTTCAATTTTCACATGTTGGCAGCCTATTCAGATTCTGGCAAGTGCTGTGCAGTCCAGATGAGATCTGTCTGGAGAGCAGGCCCAGCCGTGGCTCCGCTGTGGCTGTTCCAGGACCCGCCCGCCTGCCCTCCGGGCCGGGGCCACCTCTCTCCTGCATGCAACCCCCTTTTTGGGCCTGCACGGCCACAGCAGGCAGGACACCCCTGCAGCCACCCTCTGGGGTCCAGCCTCTCCGGGGCAGGCAGCATCTAGAAGGAGCACAGCAAGGAGTCGTACCTGCCGATGGCCAGGGCTCGGGCGCAGAAGTGACCACAGGCCCTGTCCCCGCCGTCCACACAGGTGCAGCGCCGGGCCCACTTGGAGGGCTGAGAGCTCTGGGGAGGCCGCCCCACAGACCTCCGGCCCCGGAAGCTTCCCCTGTAGTTCGACAGTCCATACGGGACGGTCCGTCTGCAGAGGACACAGAGGCCACGGTCACTCCCAGCTGGGCGCCAGGCCCGCCCCTGTGGACATGGGTGATGTGGGTGCAGGAACGTGGGGAGCTGGGACCCACTCGCTCCCTGAGGGCTCCGGTCCCAGCAAACTTTCACAGTGGCTCCTTCACCCTGAGTATCCCCCACCCCAAGAAAGTACGCAAGGGGGGCCCTCGGGGGCCAGCGACAAAGCTCTGCGTTCTCCCAGCAGCCAGCCCGCTGCGGTGGGAGCCTCGCAGCGATTGCCCCTTCCTCGCCCAAGGGCCCCAGCAGGAGGTCCCCACCCCCACCCAGGCAGGCGCACCCCCATCTGCGGCTGCCACCACCCCGGGCCCGCCTCCAGGAGTGTCCCTTTCTAGAACTCAGGCCCCTGGCACCCGCGCCCCGGCAGGCCTGCAGGCTGGTCCCAGTGTGTGCCCATGGGCCGCGCCTGGGCCTGAGGGCGCCTGGAGCCGTTTCCTCGAAGATCCCAGATCGGGGAGAACACGCTGTGCCCGGGGCCAGCCCGGCCTCCTTACGTCTTATTCTGAGGGAAAAGTCTGCAGCTGTTCACCCTCTCATTTGGGTCGGAGCCGAGAGGCGCGATGGTGTCGTCCGGGCAATAAACGTCTAAATCTGCTTCTTGCGCTTGTGGGCGCCCACCAGGCTCCCCCGGGAGGGAGGGGCTGCCAGGAAGCGCCACGGGGAGAGGCAGAAAGCCTGTGCCGATTCCTTAGCCGCTGAACAAGATTTGGAGACAAATTACTAATAACTAGAGGAGACTGATGCGGCGGAAAGTTACTTTTCCAATGAGTTTTGGTTTTCCTGCCAGCGCCCAAGATTAATCACCTGGTTCCCGCCAGCCCCGAGGAGCACCACCAGCCACGGCCTCAGAGGGGCTCTGACAGCCTCGCTGCGATTTCAAAATAAAATCAAATTGAATTTACTTTAATTTGAAACACACGCCACGGAGCCTTTTCGGGGGTGGTGAGGACCAAGCGGGGGGTGCCCTGGTGTGACCTGATGCTTGGAACAAACGCTGGCCCTGCTGGTTGGATACAGCCAAGGAATGTCAGCCCTCCTCCGGCCCTCCCTCCCCCACGGGGTCCAGGCAGGTGCCCCCAGACCCAGGCGGCCGGGAGCAGCCTGTGCTCTCCAAATGGAGAAATCAGTCAGGCCGCGTCCTATTTGGAGCTGAACTTTGCTGAAACCCCATCTTTTCCCCAGGACTAAGGAATAGGGTGGAGGTGGGGGCAGCGAAACAATATGTCCCTTGTGAGGACGCGGGGTTTGGCTACAGGGATATTCTCCCGGTCACAGGCCCACATTAAATCCCTAAGTGCTGACATTAAACCCGCCCGTTTCTCAGGAAAATCACACACGGGGAGTAACGACACGCCCATGTTCCCGTCACCGGCAAGGCCTGTAACTTTGAAATCGCCTTCAGCTGGTTGTGCGTTTGCTCCCGCGAGCCCCGCAACGCCAGAGAAAGTCCTCCGAGCGTCCAGGGCGGGTGACGGGGCAACACAGCCCCTCCCCTCGCGCCCTCCACCCGGAGAAGCGCTGCCTGGGCCCGTGCAGGGTCAGACGGCACCACGGAGCCGTAGGAAGCGGCTGAGGAGCCGAAGCCACGGAAGCTCCACCGCCTCCGGGCCACGGAGCACACGTGGGGGGGAGCATGACAGGCGCCGCGAGGAGACAGGCCCCTCCGGGACCAGAGGCAGGACCCTCCCGCGCCCGAGCCCACGCTGGCCGTGTGGCTGGGCCCGCCAAGAGCCCCGTCTCCAGCCTCGCGCTCCCTCCTGTGTGAAGTCTGGGGGAGACGGTCTCCCCTTATCCACTGCACACCGGCGACTCCCACCAGGCCACCGGCCATCTCTCTCCAGGACGAGCACAGCAAGCAAGGCCAGAGGAGACCCGGGCGGGCGTTTTCCCGGTGACCGCACCCTGTTCCGTCCACTCTGCGGCGGCCCCGGAGCCCCTCCTGCCCGGTGCCCGCCCTCCCGGGCCTTCCCCCTCCCACCGGTGTCCCTCCACACGCCCCTCGTGTCGAGTTGCCTGGCCTGGGACCGCTAGCTGGCTCCCGAGCCGCTTCCTGGGGCCTGGAGCAGCAAGCGCTCTTAGTGGCAGGAAGACTCGCGTCTCTCCAGCTGCGGCGACCCTGGAAACTTTCTTCATTGCAACAGAACACAAAGTGCGCTCAGCATCAGGACAGACCCACAAAGGAAGCCCCTGAAGTCTGCTCTTCCCAGGGTGCCCGCTGCCGTGTTTGGCTTGGACGGCGCCTCGGGCAGGTGGGACCTCACACACACCCCCTCCCCTCGGGGCGCGGAGCCCAGCCCCAGGGGCGGAGGGACACTCGGAACCCTGCCCCCCTGGAACTCCCTCCTTGGCCCTGAGCTTCTGCTACGGGCCCAGCCGCGCCAGACAGCAGAGGGGCCCTGCGCCTTCAGGAAAGACAACAGGCCAGGATGTGGGCGCCCCGGCGCCCACGGTGCACAAAACACACTCTCTGGCTGGGGAAGACACGCCGCCTCGCGCCCGCCAGCAGCGCCGTGGGGGCGACCGGTGTCCACCGCGGAAACCCCGCTGTCCTGAGGCAGGGCCCCAGGAGGCTCACCCGCCCTCCAGGATGGAAAGTTCTCCTCCCAACACCTGAAAACACCCAGTGATGCCAGAGTATTCGGAACCACGAAGAGCGGGCGCGTGCAGAGGGCTGGTGGGAGACCACAGGGGAAACACACGCACCGCCCTGTGCATTTGGGAATTTGGCCAGAATCAGACATTTCTGAAGAGACTGGTGAGCACGACCCTCCCCATCAGGCCCGAGGAGCCTGGGTGTGGCGTCCCCCTGGTCCTGGGGGTCCGCTGACGGCTGGACTTTGTCCAGTGGGGTCGCCGGTCACCTCCACCTCGTTCACCTCTGGTCCTGGGCGGCCGACGCAGTGTGTGGCACAGAGCGGACGCCAGGGACACGGACACGGCGTTCCTCCTGGCGGTGGGGGCGGGGTTGGGTCAGCCACCACCTCCAGGCCACCCCCGTCTCCCAAAGGGACAGAATTCCTGCCTCTTTTAATGGATTTCTGCTGTTGTCACCCTGTGGCTAGAGAGAGACCGTCCCTCCATTTCCTGAATGGAAGACCAGGGTTGCCCTGAGGCCAAACCGGGCGGCTCAGGGAGGACCCCGCGGAGGTGGAGGAGAGGCCCCCTGCTCCTGCAGGCCCCTGGGTCCCGGCCCAAACAGAAGCCAGCTCGCGCCTGTCGACATCCTCTTGGGCCCCGGAGAGGAAGGGCTGCCTGGCGCTCTGGAAAGAGCCATCCAACGCCAGACTCCTACACCTGGCCACCCCCACGGCCTCCAGACAGCACTGACTGGAGAAGTCCCCAGATCTTCTTCCCAGCAGCAACACCCCAGTTACATGAGGGGCCCCATCCCAGCCAAGCCCAGGGTGCCCCAGGATCTCACCAACTGTTTTTACAAAGCTTTGGCCTAAACCACTTACATCCATCCACCCGAGGGCACAGACTGGCTCTTCCCACCAGCCCTGGCCAGGACGGGCCACCCCCCCAGCCCCGCACACAGGCTGAGGCTGCTTGTAGGAAGCCCAGGGTCAAGGGCGACGAGGACACTGGAGGATGCTTCTGCTTCTGTTGTGTGGGGTGGGATTTTCAAGAGGCATGACTCAAAAAAAAAGTTAGAGAAACAAGTACCCCCATGCAGGGAGTGAAGCCCCCGCAGGACCCTGCAGCTGGCGGCCCCTCCATCCGGGCCCTGCCCCACAGGCGCAGGCTAGAGTCCCCCACGACCCCGGTAATTCCAGGTCGAATGCAGGCACGAGAAGTCCACGTCCGGCTGGCAAGGCCTTATTATAACTTTATGCAAAGCTGCAGACAGACGTGTCTGACACAGCTCCCGCGGGGAGACGGAAGGGCCACGGAAGGGGCAGGTGTTCTTTCTTAAGGCTGGGGGTTTTCGTAGAGGGATTTAAAAGGGGAAAACACAGACCCCACCACACAGCCCTTTAAATCATCTGCCAAAAGCAAGAGACGACGGGCTGGCTGGCTTTCAGATTGCACGTCCAGACGGGGAAACCCAGGTGTAAAGAACTCGCTGTCACGCTGCAAGAAAGCTGTCCTGGCCGTCCTGCCCGCCGGCTGTCTGCACCCTGGGTGTGCTCCTGGTGCTGGCATCAGGCTGAGGCCAGGGGCCCCGCCAGCACCGAGCGGAGCCTGCCCTTCTTAGAACGCTGACCTTGTCGGTCATGACTTTTGGCACCAATTTTGATTTAAAAAATTGCACTCCCTTGAATGTCCCTTTACGGCTCACTTTTCAGCACCCCCCTTCAAGGCGCTGTGCCTTCTCCTCGTCTCGGCCCTGCACGGAGAACAGCTTCACGAAGATCCAGAAAGTCACCAGCCCCTCTGCCTTCTCACTGGCAAAGGGGCGCCGAGCTCCCCGGGCAGTGGCAACACCATCCACGCAGGGGCAGGAAGCACCCCCATGGCAAGGTCATGGCGACCTCATGCCTCCCTGTCCCGTAAACTGAACCTGTTTCTGTTTTGCCTACCGCTGACTGGGCGCGGGGCTGGCCGGCTGCCGGCCGAGCCGCTGCTGGTGAAGGCCTCTGCTGGGTCGCCCTGGGAAGGCCAGGAAAGAGGAGCCTAAGGCTCTGGCCTGTGTCCGTGGCCAAATCCCCCGAAAGCTCTTGGCTCTCCTGAGACTCGGTCTGGGCCAGGGCTGCCCCCTCCTGTCGCCTGTCCCGGGACGTCGTGAGGAGAAGCATCCCAAACTCAGCCTGGACAGGAGGCTCGCACTGAGCACAGCCGGCGCCGAAATTTCTAAGTAAAATCGATTCTGTCCCCGATGGGGAAACGTGTGGAGGCCAATTTTCAGGTGCGCTCCGTTTCCCCGAAGCATGAGCAAAGGCGAGCTGGGCGCTCCCTCAAGCTCACAGCCCATGTGCTCCCTCTGCGCCCAGGCCCCCGGCGGGGACCCAGGGGGCTCCGGGAGGTGGGAGGGGCCCTCGGACCCTGAGACCGGAGGACCTGGCCAGCTGGAGCCAGAGAACTGGGCCGTGGGGCCTCCTCGGGGAAGCTCTGTTTGCTACCCAGCTTCCTTTGTTTTAAATTCTTGTAGGAATAAACCACAGCACAGATGTCAGAGCCTTTCATCTGCCTTCAGATTTAAGGCCAAGTTTCTAGCTGCCATGTCCCTTTCATCTAGCAGAGTCCAAATTCTCCCTCTGGGGTCATGCAGGGTCCTGACCTCTTTGTACCAAGTTTTCGTGCTGCACACCCAGCGGCCTCCCGGCCCGGCACAATCTCTCTCTCATCCAGTCGGAAGCCGGCTCCTGGGCATCTGCCCCCACCCCTGAATTCTGGGGCCCGGGGAGGGAGGCACTCCTAGCAAGGCCGCCCTGTGTGGGCAGACCTTCCCATCAAGCTGGACCTCCGCCGGAGGCCGTCTGGCTGAGACACCACAGGGGAGTGTTTCTAAGGGCTGTGCTACTCGAACTCAAAGCTGGGATGGAAACATGTATTAGGTGTCGGAGGAGGAGAGAGAAATGGTGACATGGGAGGAAAAAGTCTCAAGTAGCTCACACCACGACCAGGAGCCCTGAGCTCAAGGGCATGTCTGTCTGGCCAGCGCCGTTTCTCTCACACCATTTTCCTGAGCTGACACCCAGGGAGCCACACCCCGGGCACTCGCCCCTGGGTCTCGCGGCCCCCCGGGCCCTCAGTCCACAACTCACAAGGCCTTTTAGATGTTCTCTGCTGGACCCGCCCGAGAGGACACAACAACCCACCAGACCCGGCCACGATTCCAGCACCAACGAGGTCCTGATGGTCGGGAAACGCCGGCCCGGTGGCGGCTCCCCTCTCCCTGTCACACAGGGCACATGGGCTGGCGCCTCGGAGAACACCGTGGCCCCCACAAACTCTGGAGCCATTCCCAGGCCCAGCCACAAGCAGCTGGGAACCAGCGAGGAGAGGCCAAGGCGGGTGAGGCTCCCGCAGCCCACAGCGACCTTTGGCCATGGCATCCTTATCAGCAGCAGGGGCAGCGGGCACACCTTGCCCGGGTATGTACACCTTCTGGCGCCAACGCTAGCAGACCAAGCTCCACGGCTGCGGAAGGACTGGGGTCCCCAGCGAGGTGCGGGCTGGCTAGGGGAGCCTGGGCAGGCCTGTGGGGGTTGTCCCGGGAGCTCGGCAGCGCTTGGGAAGGACTTTCTCCTGGCTGGGTCCTCTAGCCACAGTGCGGGCGCAGCAGGCACGGCCGGCCCCGGGAGCGCCCTCAGGCCCAGCGTGGGGGCGCCATCCTCGCAGCCATCCACATGGCCACGGCAGGACGTGAGTGTGGCCCTCGCACAGCTCACGTGGCCCTCGCACAGCTCACGTGGCCCTCGCACAGCTCGACTTCTGGAGTCAGGGCCAGCACTGCCGTGGCCGTCACGACGCCCGGTCTCCCCTGCTCCGACGCGGCTGGCCGGGCCAGGTGGGGCTGGCACGTCGGGGTCTCTGCGACAACCAGTGGAGCTGTCCCACCCGTACCCCGGCGCTGCGGGTCCGTCCCCTCCACGCGCTACAGCCCGAGGCGTCTCCTCTTGGAACATCCGGTCTTGAGCAGCACGGAGGGGCCGAGAGGGAGCTGCCGGGACACGCTCGCAGACACCCCGAACACTGCTGGTTGTCTTTATTTCTCCGGGGAGGAAGAGACCCCCGAACGAACGGTTGTTCCTGCCGGGCTGGGTGGCCGTGGCCCCTTTGGTGCTGCCTGGGGCACCCCTTGGTGCCCTGAAGCCACCCTCCCGTGGGGGCGCAGGAGGGCCGGCCCAGCAGCCCCAACCACACGGCAAGTCAGACTGGACACGCGGGCCCGAGGCCGCCCCACGAGGCGGGACGGCACTTCAGATGCCCAGCAGGTGTGACCGCCGCCTCCTGCCTCGCCCTGCCTGTGAATACATCCCAGGCCCGTGGCTCAGATTTGGAAAACACGCCCAGCGCCCCTCGCCTGTCCTGGGAGGCCAGCAGGCGGCAGACCCACGGCACCCACTGCCTACACCCCGCTTTGTCCCCTCAGTGGCCGCCTCGCTGCTGTCCCCTGCACCCCTGTCCACCTGGTGCACGCCCCCCCGGGGCACAGTTAGAGCGACGACAGCGCCGTGAATTCCATGGAGCACCTGCCAGCAGGAACCCAGGCGCTCGGTCACCCGCGAGGCGCGAGGGCAGAGAAGCAGCGCAGGCGGGGCGGGAAGGGGCACAGCTAACGGCGCAAGAGGAGCGTCAAGGAGGTGGGCCGCGTCTACGCCCGGGACGGCCCTGACAGGAGACCGGGGGCCCTGGAGAGGAAGGAATTCTGTCTCCGGAGCCTTCGGAGTCACGGCCGCTGTGTGTGCGCGTTTCCACAGACACTTGTTACACACACATGCACATGCACATGCACATGGCCCACCTGTCCTCTCTCTGACACGGCCCAGCCACGCCCAGACACTGCTGTGTTTTCAGTATATTCTGGATGTTTCGGTCAATGACAGACCCATGGGGCTGGGGGCACAGCTCCGACACCCCATAGCCGGGTGTGATCCCTCTGTGACGTCCACGCCACGAGGGAGCCAGCCAGAGGCCGGAGCACAGACCCAGGAGCACGGTCCCGGGAGCACCAGCTACTCTTTGGGCCACGAGCTTCCTGGGGGACATGATGGAAGTGCTGGGGCCTGTCCCTGGACAAGCCCCCACCCCCGAGGCCTGCGGGACCGTGTCCCTCGAGGAGAGTTGGGAAGCCTGGGGCGGGCAGCCCTGCTTGTGGGACAGCCCGGCAGGCCGGATCCCAGGGCGAGACGGGGCAGACTACGGGGACAGGAGCAGCCACGGGGCAGCCCGCGGGATGGGGCGTCTCCTTGCGCTTTGCGGGCTGTGAGAGGCCCACAGCACAGGTCTGGGAGACCCAGGGCGCAGGGGAGGGCGGGAGAACCAGAGCCTCAGGTCTCAGACTCAGAGGAGACTTCGGGGGTCACCGGTTTCTGGAGCTTCCACTAGACGTTAGCTGACCCCACGGCAATGCAGAGGAGCTGGTACCCCGTCCCTCCTGCAGATCCTGGAACACCCGCGCCATAAACGCCATCCTCGGGGGGACACTGGGGCCATAGCCTGCGACTACAGGGGCAGAGAGGCCACCAGAGCTGAAGATCACCCCAAGCTCAAGACCTGATCTAGGCATGAGGTTCTGGAATCCTCCACAGGGGCCCAGAGAGGTGTGGAGAGACCGGGACGTCACTCAGGGAGAGGCCGGCCTCCCCGCTGGAGAGGTGACGCTAAGGCGGGGGTGTGCCGGGAGGCAGGGGGCCCTGAAGGGCCCCCCTTCCGCTCTATTATCCTCCCGTTGGTCAATTCTGTCACCTTTCGATTCCGCCGCTTCCCCAAGGCCTGTGTCCCTGTTCCCAGAGCCCACCTTGCCGGGCTGGACTGCATCCTGTCCAAGACATTCTGAAGACGGCAAGAGGCCTGTCTGCGTGGCGGCGGCGGGCACGGTCCGGGAGGAGAGGGTGGGGAGGGAGGAGCAGGGGGCGAGACAGACCGTCGGGAAAGTCTTGCAAAAACCGCTGCTCTTGACTCACTTCAGAACTCCCAAGTCGGGCCATGGTCACACCGCTCCCCAGGAGCTCTGGGGACGCCCAAACCCTGCATGGACCCTCCCCCTGCTGTTCCCGGGACTCTGGGTCGGAGACCAGGGAAGCGGTAAATCAAACTCCGAGGCGCAGCTGCCGGGCCCACTGTCCTGGAGAGAGCCAGAGACGGGGCTCTCCGGCCGCGCAGGGCCCCTCGAGATTGCGGGGCAGGACGGGGCTCACCCCGGGCGTCTGTTTAGCCCCTAGAGAAGTTTGAGCAACCGCCTGCCCCAGCCAGAGCTCGGGCTCGGCAACAGGCAAGAGCAGAGGTAGAGACACCCCCCACCCCGTGCTCCCCGGCCCCCCAGCCGGGCTTCCTCCCTCCTCTTCTGGAGCCACAGCGGGGTTCTAGCCAAGGGGACCTCTGTCTCGCTGCCCCTGCCTGGCTGGGCTCTGGGGCACTGTCCCCTGACCCCGGCGCCACAGGGTGGGCACCAGAAAGGACCCGTCAGGTGACCCCTCGCCACGCAGGAGCAGGTGGCATCGGGCAGCTGGACAGAGCTGCCCCCCATGTCCCCGCTACCCTCCCTTTAAAGGGCCCGGCGGCTCTCCAGCCCAGCACCGTCTCCTCACCAGGCTTGAAAGACACCGGACCCGGAGGCTGACCCCCACCACACATCGTCCTCAAGGTGGCCGTGAACCAGGGTGTGGGCGACCCCATCACCGCTGCACCCAGAGTGCTCAACCAGAGGCCTCAGGGCTAAAGGACACCGTGAGGGACAGACCTGGGGATGGCCGAGGGGCTCCAACACGGCCCTGACCGGCCTTCCAGACCCGTTCCCACTCTGGGGGACGCAGGCAGGAGCCCCAGGGAGCCCTAGAACCTAAGGACAGCAGACCTCGGGCCCCGCCCCCACCAGCAGGTCAGGAAAGGGAGCCCGAGGGCAGCAGCCTGGGCCAGGCATCTGGTGCGGTGACTTCTCTGCCAGGGGGCTCCGACGCTGAGCAAGGCAGGGGGTGCTGTATGCCCCCCCCAGAGCGCCACAGCCCTGGCCTCAGGCAAGGGCTGACCTCGGGCAAGGCAGACCCCAGGGCCCCTACGGGCAGTGTCCACCTGTAGTCGGGTGCCCCGCGGGCTGAACAGGACGTGGCAGTGGGTGGCAGTGGGTGGCACCCAGGGGTGCTCTGCCCCAAGAGGAAGGGGACCTGGGGCCTGTGGCATTTCCCTTGACCAGGCAGACGCCCCCAGGCCTGCCCAGCCCACCCTGCGCTCCTTGGGGAACAGCCTGCTTTCAAGGAATTTGAAACTCCTCGGAATCTGGCGGGTCAGGTGGGGGCAAGAGATGACTTTCGGGGCTCCCACCCGCTCAGAGGGAGTCTCGGGTAACTAATCCCTCTGGCGGCTCAGTTCACTTGGAGGGGGGCTCCCTCTCCCACGGATCAGGGCTCTGGGGTTGGGTTTCTCCTGGGCCAGGCCCTCCAAGGCGTGGGGGCCACACCCCCTGTCTTGCAGACCAGACCTGGGTGGGCAGGAGACCCCAGCGAGAGAGCAGGTTGTGCCAGGGCAGGCTCCAGGCTGGCGGGACCAGGACCTCCCAGAATGCGAGCATGTGGGCCCGCCGGGAGCCCGGTGCCCGCCCTGCTCTCAGGCCCGCGCCCGGCCCCACGACTCACTCAGGCGTGTTGATCCAGATGATGTCCAGGTGGCAGTAGTAGACGCACTCCTTGTCCTTGTAGGTGAAACACGTGCAGCGCCTGGCCCGGTGGTGCCCAGGGTCCCCCCCGGCCGCCTGCTCCCCAGACCGGCCGGGTCCCTGCTCCCGGCCAGAGCTCCTGGGACTCGCAGTCACGGTGTCCTTGGCGTCCCCCTTGGATGCGGCCGCATGGGGGACGCCGGCTGCGCCGCTTCTGCCCGCGTCCCCAGGTTGGGGGTGAGGCTCCAGTCCTGGAGGTGGCAGATTGAGGGGCTCCTGAGGGCCAGGACACTCCCGGAGCCCAAGCTCCTGAGGGAGGGGCCCCGAATGCTCTGCCAAGTTTGCGAGCTAGCTGCGCTTTCTGTAAAGTCTGCTGAAAAGCGTGCAAGGCTCTGAGCACAGGCTCTGAAGAGTGTGCAGGGAGTGCATTCTTGCTGAAAAGCATGCAAATTGTTTTCACTTTCTGCAAAGTCTGCAAGCTCTTTGCATCGCGCTGAAAACTTGCACGCACTCTGGACACCCTGCAAACCGTGCAAGCAGTTTACCGTTTCTGAAAATGATTTGCAAACTTTTTGAAAAGTTCACAACTTCAGGAAAAATGAGCCAAGTTGCTCCCGGGCTGCAGCCTACCCAGCCCACCGCGCAGCCCTCCCCGGCCGGGGCCGGGGGCCCAGGCCGCTCCCCTCAGCGCACCTTCCTCGCGCCCCGTCCCGCCGCCCTTTGTGCAGCCGCGCGCCCCGCCCGCCTACCTGCGGCGGAGGCCACGGTGAGTCCCAGCAGGAGCCACAGCCCCAGCTCCATGAACCCCGGTCAGGCGCGGGGCCGGGCCCGGAGGAGGGAAGCCTGTGGCCGCCAAGAGCGCCGGGCCGGGCACTGGCCGCGCCTCCCGCTGCCGCGTCGCCGCGCCGGCTCCGGCCCGTCCGGCCAGAAGTTGCTGCAGAGTCACTCACTTCGCAGCGCGCTGCCCATCCCTGCGCGCGCTGCTGGGCTCCGGCTTTTCTGGCTCCCGCGCCACCCCCTCGCCTCCCCGCCCCCCGAGGGGCTGGAGCTGCGCGCCCGGGCCTTTGAACCCGGGGCGCGCGGGGGTCGCTTCCCAGGCGCGGGGGGTGGGGGCGCAGCCCAAACGCAGCGGCCCCGCGGGGGGCGGGGGGAGCAGCCAGGCGGGTGCCGGGTGCGGTGGGCGCGGTGGGCGCGGTGGGCGGGGGCAGGGACAGCGCTGAAGGCCGGGCGCGAGCACAATACACATATGCACACGCGCACACACGTGCGCTCTCGCAGGCACACCCCACCCCCGCCCTTTTGCTGCCCCAGGACTGCAGCCCCCAGGACTGCAGCCCCCAGCCCGAGCGCAGGAGAGGTGCGCTCCACGGCACAAAGGCTGTTCTCCTCCACGCGCGTGTGAGGGACAGAATCCTTCTCAGGGCCCGGGGTGACAGCTCAGCCTGGCACAGGACAGCCTGCCAAGGCCCGGGTGCACTTTACACTCGTGACTCATGGCACTGGGCCTCCCCCACCTGCCGCCGAGCTCACCCCCAGCGGGGCGGGCGCTGGTCTGGGAGCAAAGTCTACAAAGAACAGGAGTGAGGATCCGGGGCGCCCCCACTTCACAGGCCCCCACAGAGCGGGTGGCTGCATGAGGCGGTCCCTACCCCAGGCGAGACACCCCCCCTCTATTGCTTTTTAATCATCTTTCAAGTTCAAGACGTGGGAGGCGCTCGGCCCCGACACCGGTCTCCTCAGCGGTGAGCGGAGCAGAAGGGAGGGAGCCACTGACAGCGAAGTCACACGCGCGGCCGCGGTGCCGCAGGTCACTGTCCTCGCTGCCCCAGGCCACGGCGGCCATGCTGTGAGGAAGCCCAAGGCCCAGGGGCGAGGCCTCGGATCCAGCGCCCGCCACCCGCGGGTGAAGGGGCCTTCGGACCCCCACCTGCAAGCCTCCAGCTGACAGCTGGCCGCCCGCCGCGCCCGCCCCTGCCCACAGGGGTGCTTCTGCACCACTGCTTTCTGGGTACTGGATTCCCGAGCTGCAGTCGCCGGGACTGTGCTCAACCCCAGAGCTGAGGCGATGCCCCCTCCCGCCTGCCCAGCCCTTGGGTCTGAGTCCACAGAGTGGGGCAGGAGGAGGCTCCTCCTTGAGGGTCACCTGCCCCCCAGCAGGCACGGGCTCTGGAGGGAGTCTCCGCGTCCCCTTCCGTGCGCGGCAGGAGACACCCAGGACGGGCGCCATCTTTTGTTCCTCCAAGGCTTGAATTCCTCCTCACTCCATTATCTCTTTTTTGGGAATGAACAAATCCATCACCTGCAAAGGGAAATTCATGCACTGGGGGGAACGGCTAGAGGGAAAAATAAATAGTAGTCAGCTAGAAAGAGAAGGCTGCGCACACACGCACACAAGCACGCGCACGCACGTGCACACCCGGACCCGCTCTCCCGGGTCAGCGCCCACAGCCTGCACGACACCAGCACGGGCCAGCCTGGGACTCTGTGACGGGGTCGCCAGGGCCTTCTAGCCTGGGGCGGAGAAGGAACTTGGGCGCAGAGCACAGGGCAGGTGAGGCCAGGAGAGTGAGGAGAGCGTGGTCGGAGGAGGCAGAGCTTGCTCCAGTCCCTGCAGCACCCTGAGCCCCCAGCCTTGAGCACACACTCAGGGGGCACCTTCCCGCTCCTGCTCCTCTGGCTGTGCGGACACCTCGGTTGGGTGTGAACCCCACGCTCTCCAGTGCTTTTCCTTTTGAGCTAAGGGCGAGCAGGCCTCGGGTTTGGAGCCTTGGGCCAGCCACACTGCTCACTGGGACTTCTCTCCCCTATTTATTGTGGTAAAATACGCATAACATCAAATTTATCATCGTGGCCATTTTGAAGTGGACAGTCCAGTGGCGCTACTTGCGGTCACATCGTTGTGCAACCACCACCATCCATCTCCAGGACTCTTTCATCTTGTCAGACTGAAACTCTGCGCCCATTATGCAACAGCGCCCATCTCTCCCCACGCCCCCCTCGTCCCTGCACACCCCCCCACTCTGTCTCTGTGTGACGGCTCTAGGGACCCCCACACGTGGAACATCTGTCCTTCCGTGACAGGTCCTTCCGCTTGGCCCAGTGTCCCGAGTCCCCGTTACAGCGCGTGTCCGCGCAGCCCTCCTTGCGAGGCCGGATCCTGCTCCGCGGTGTGGACGGTGTGGAGGGACCGCTCTGGCCTGTGCACGCACCCACCACGGGCACTGGGTGGCCCCGCTGGGTGCCCTGCACCCACGCTCCTGGGTGCACCATCCCCACCGGTCTGCGAGGGACGTCGCTGCATCACAGGCTGGTCCTGTTGGTGATATTTTTATAGCTTGTTTTTTTAATTAAGGTCACAGTGGATTCCGACACGGTATGTGATTCAGGAATACGGGTTCCCCCTGCAGACATGCTACCCCAGCCCCTCCGGGTCCAAGGCACCCAAGTCCTCCCCCCATCATGGGGACCCGTCCCCCATCCTTCCTGCACCCCAGCCCTCTGGCAGCACAGAGGCTGTCATTCTCTAGGGTTCGTGTTTGGCCTGTGCCGTCTGACTCGCAGTGTTGCTCTCCACACCCCGCACTCAGGCCAGTGTCCCAAGTGTCTTTCTCCTCATGAGGCTCACGCAGCACCACCCCCTCCGTCACACAGGGCAGGCTGCCCCTTCTTTTCAGAGCTTCTTTCCAGCCAGGGCCGCGCGGTCTTCCCCGAGCCGGGCCTCCCGACAGTCTGGCTGCTCCGCTTTCTCCCCATCCTCACCAACCCTGATTTTTCTGGTTGTATGGCCAGTGGCCATCCGGCGGCGCGAGGCGGCACCTTGCGGGGTCGATCTGCATTTCCCGGATGACCCGTACATGAGCCCGAGCCATCGGCTGAGCGTCCTCGGAGAAAGCCCCCCGGTGCCCAGATGCCCACTTCGGGGCCGGTGGTCGACTCAGGACTTGGTGGCGTTGTTTGCTTTAACTGAATTGAATTCTGTATTTGTCTTGTACTTAAGGCAAGTGATGCTGGTTTTCCATGAGTTGGTGACATAAAATTCCTTTCTCAATTCATTTATTTAAATCAAAAAGAAGTAACAGGAATAGGAAACAGTTCGTTGCAAAGGCGGTTGGGCGAGGGGGCCACGTCACAGCGCTCCTCTGCCTGTAAGTGAAGTGTGCAAAGTCGAGCTTTAAAGGGTGGATGGCATTACATTAGGCAGGGGGCGGGGGGAGGCTGTTGCACCCCACAGCCCCGAGGCAGAAGCCAGCACTCGGGGCCCAGAACCCCTCCTGCGCTGGGAGGGGCAGCTCCTGGTGCGTGGAGGTAGCTCCAGAAGGGAGCCGTGCACGCGAATAAAACAACCCCCCTTTGACAACTCGAAGCTACAAAGCAGCTTTCGCAATTCCAATCAGGGATGCTTTCTGGTGACTTCACTGTGGCGGAGGAAGGGCCAGAGGAGACGAGGGTTGTCTTTCCTGGTCCTTGGTGCTGCCTTGGGAAACCCCAGGCCTCGGTCCTGGTCCTCCTGGGCTTGCGACCGCGTCTGGGCCGCAAGGAGGGACTTGGAGAAGCCGAAATGGGACGGTCCCTACCGGCCCCTTGTCTCGTCTTCACCGGCCCATGCTGAGGCCACCGCAGGTCCCAGTCCTCAGCTCCACAGCCCCCGGGATCTAGAGTGCTAGGACTGCCAGGGGCTCTGAGAGGCACAGCCCACCCGCTCGACTCTCCCTACAGAGGTGGCTCTCGTTGGTTCTACTTGGTTATTAGTCGCTGCGACAGTCTCTGCTGGGCCCGCCTCACTGAACTTTGTCACAGGCCTCGTGTCTAGGAAAACAGCATGGATGCGCTCGGCACCATCCTGGCTTCAGCGTCATGGGACACATCCCCGGGACGAGGGCCGGCATTTATGCTTCAGGGATTGACTCGTTCACCGTAATCCTGACAGACTCTGTGGGAGATGTTGGCTGCTCTTATCCCCCCAGGCCCACGCCCCACCCCTGGTCGCAGTGCTTGTGTTCTTCTGTGTGGACCCACCCAGCCTTTGTCTGTGTGGTCAGCTGGCCCTGGAGCTCCCAGGTGGACATGTGGATCCGGCCGATTGCTAGAGCCCATCCTTGGTCACATTGATCGGCTCAGGGCTGGCGGCCAGGTGGGATGACACAGAGTCCATGCTCGCTAGAACACCTGGGGAAGACGTGCTCCGTTCCCTGGGATTGTTGAGGAGAAAATGGGCCTGAGCCGCTTCCGCCGTGACGGACGCCCCTGCAGTGAACCCGACACAGAGGAGATGGAGTGAGGACCAGCGCGAGGTTAGGGAGGAGTCGTGATGCGCCGTTTTGAGCCCCTGGATCGGGCCACGCCTGCAGCCTAAGCCAGCCTCTGCTTTCCACTTGCAGTAGCTCATAATTTACTGTTTGTTTACACTTACCTGGGAGTCTGTTACTTTCAACTGAAAACTATCCTGCTGGCTGGAACACTCCCAGGGCTGGCCCCAGGCCAGGTGAGGGAAACACAGCTCACGTGACCAGCTGCCGGCTGGGGGCAGGTTTTAATCATTGTTTTGCCCCGTGACAGCTCGGAACGCCTGTGGTAGCCTTACTCCCGTTTTATGGATGAAAAATCTGAGGTTCAAAAGGCGAAGTGCCAGATCTACAGTCGCAGAGACGCTGTGGCAGAGCCAGGATTCGAATTCAGCTCTCCCACCCCAGGGCCGGAGTCCACAACCAGCAGGACTCTGCCGCGTCCCGTCACGCTCACCTTCGTCTGCGTGTCCTGGAGTCGCCGCTGCGCTTCCTCTGCAGAGGGCACTGCCAGGCCCTGGCCTCTGTGCGCGCCAGCCCTCCCTGGCCCTCCGCCCCGGCCCCTGCTCCCTCCGTCCTCAGATGTGCCCCTAAGAGAAGTGACAGGTCAGGGCCATCAACTTGCCCCACCGGCCGCTGCAGCTCTGCCTTGGAGGATGCAGCGCTCGCGTCAATTTTGATTCAAAATCAGCTGTTAAGAATATTGTGATTTATCTGGATAAACATCCCCTGAGCTGCCTCTTCATGTGTCTTATGACTCTTTTGAAGATTGTTTTTCGTTAAATTTAGGGGATTCAAGTGACAATAACATAATAATTATGTAGTTTTCCATTATCCTGGAGTTTCTTCCTCCACCCACCCAAATCAGCGGAAACCCTGGACTTGCTCAAACAGAGAACTGGGTGCTGTTCCATGTGGCCCACCGAGGAGGTCCTAGGCTCTGAATTCCTTGCTGTAAAACCGACATCAATTGTGCACAGTGTTCCTGATGAAATAGAATGATGGCAATAAACACACCTGCCAGCCCTGCCAGGCACAGGCGCTGTGGGACAGGAAGAAATTGGCCAACCCCCCGCAAAGAGCTGAGCGAGCTCAACAAAAGTTGTCGAAGACAACCCCACAGTCCACCCCTGGGGTCCGCCATGGACTTTGCTCTTTCTGCCCACTCGGTGCCCTGCCCCCCGGGTACCCTGCCCTGGCGCTGCTCCCCATCCTCTGGGGCTCAGTGGGGCACCCCACCGGGCTTGGTTCTCCGCACTAGCCCAGCCTTTGAGCCACCGGAACTCCAGAATTCTAAGATAATACACTCGTGCTGGTTAAGCTGCTGAGTTTGGGGGGTCATCGCAGCGGCCGGAGGACGTGAACATACCCTTCTGCGCACGTCTGGTCCAGGGAGAGGCCCGGGAACCCTGGCAGAGGGCCCGAGACTCAGTTCTGGACTTTGAACACGCGGCTCTTCTGTTTCTCCGTGGAGTTGTGGAGGGATCGGAGAGCTGGGGGTGCTGGTGGCACCCTTGTCTCCGCGAGGGGAAAAGCCTGCCCAAGAGTGGACCACGTCCGAGAGCAGAAGCAGAGCGTGGGGCGGGCGGCGAGCACCTGCTGGCAGGGGGTGTGCCAGGTAATGGCTGTTTCAACAGCAGCTGGATGGTCGAGCTGGTTCACCTGGCCAGGGGATGACGGTGTGATCCCGTAGAATGGGGAGCGCCAGGTTGCCTGCCCCACCCGAGGGAGCAGGGAGCTGAGCAATGAGGGGACACCAGAGAGGACTAGGAAGAGACGGCCGGAGGGGGATGTCAGGAGTGTGTGGCCCTTGTGATGGAGCCAGGCTGGCGCCTCAGCCTGGGACCTGGACCGGGAACTCGGGACGGAGATGCCTGAAGGAGACAGCGACGCGGGTAAGCGGCCCGGGGGGAGGCTGGCCGTGGCCGCCTTTATCTTGACTTGTATTTTGGCTTTGCTCTTCTGCTTCCAGAAGAGTCTGCCCCTTTCCTGTGGGTCCCCACCAAGAGGTTCCTTAGCTCTGTGGCAAGATCTCAGGCCACGGTGGCCCTGCTTTGGGCCAACCCTGGCTGGCTGGGCCTTCCCCCCGAGGGCCCAGGCGACTTTGGGTGCTTCCTTTGAAGACTAGATTCTCCCTCTTCTCTCTGTTACACACTAATTCTAGTAACGTTGTTTTCCTTTGAGGGTCTTACACACTGAGAGTACGTCTGTCTTTATGCGCTGGGTGACAGAACACACTTAGAGTGCAAGGTTTGGGGGCCCGGGGTGACCCTTAGCCTGCCACTAACATATTCAGGCGCCAGGTCCCATTGTAACACCCCCTGCCGCCTGCCCACTCCCTCCCACACAGCCTGGCACCTGATCTCCAGCAGCAGCAGGTGTTTGAGCTGCTCCTCCTGCCATACCTCACCTGAAGACGGGGGCTCCAGACGCCCGCGGGCCTGCGGGAGACACTCGAGAGCAAGCTAAGTAAACAAGCCGCGGGCACACCTGCAGGTCTCCCCGCCCTGAAGTGGCCTTGACTTTTACCCGAGGAATTTTTCGCAAACTGTGTCCTTCTAAGGCTCATGTAGCAGTGAATTCCTGTCGACCAACTGCAGCCAATCACTGAATTTGGGAAACTTGACTCCTGCAGCTGTTGAATGCCTTCATCTGTTTGCAGAAGGAAAATATTCACAAAATCACTTTTCCATTCCCTTCACCTCATAGCAGGACTCCTGCCGGAGCCCTAGACACTGTCCTTTCTAGAAAGTTCTACCAATTTGCTTATTTAAAAGGGATTCTTTGTGCTCCCCTTAGCACCACTAGAACACGCAGCCTTGGAGTACGGAAGCACCATGCAGCATCGCCAGGGGCTCTGGTTTGCACAGACCTGGATTAAAATCCTAACTCCCCCCGCCCAGTCCCCACTGTGTGACCTTGGAGGGGTCAAGTCACCTGAACCTCACTTCTTCATCTTTGAAACGGGGATAACGGTGTGACTGTCCAGTCGGTTGTTCTAGGGTTAAATGCGAGGGTGCAGGGTGCAGATAAACAAGCATTTAAGAGAATCTCCCAGCAACAGTCGGCGTTTTGATGATCACAGCTGTGAGTGAACAGTCTCCCCTGGAAGACCGAAAGTCCTCGAAGGGTGCTGCATTCATGGTGTGTTGCCACAACAAAGTGCCTAAAAGAAGGCGATGAAAATGAACGGGGTGAAGGAGAAGAGGTTGGGGGTGGGGGGCGCAAGGGCAAAGAAAGGCAGGACGGGGCTCCGAGGCACCACCTGATCCTGGCATTTTCCGGCGTAAGGATGAGGAAGGGACTCGGCAGAACTTCTCAAGTCATGGCACAGACGTGTTTTCTTCTGAAAGAAATTTCACAATCTTTTAATGAGCTCCACATTTTGTCGGGTAGAAACGATTTCCTTCTCAAAGACACGAGAAGCTGCCTCAGCAGGCCACCAGTTAAACAAAAGAGCAATGCAATGCAACTGAGTCTGGAAGTCATAACTCAAGCTCAGAAATCCAGAGAGGGCAGGGTTTGACCTGGTACCTTCTCTGAAACATGCAGCTGACACGTAGCAGAAGCTCCTGCTGGACCGCGGCGCTGGATGGATGGGGAGGAAGTAGGAAAAGTTTGGCCCTTTTTCTAACCTTAGGATTAAGCTCTTAACTTCCAGAGATGTCAGCTGGTAACGCGGTGAAAATATATTTAACAAAGGTTCTCGGTGTGTTGCTTCCCTCACCCAGCAATGATCTGTGACGTGCCTTTCCTGACACCCCCCCCCCCCCGCCCCGTGCTAGTCTCTGCTTTTAGACGCGAGCAAGATGGCGCCTCCGCCGCTGGCAAGAAGACAGTGACCAGCAAAGACACAGGAACAAATCCACGTGACTGGGGTTGGGCTACGTGCTATGAATGAAGCTACATGGATGGAAGGAGCAGGAAGGGACAAAGAGAGGCCCCGGTGTGCAGGGGTGGGGAGGGGAACTGCTGAGGCGGCTGAAGAGCTGGGGGAGAAAACCAGCTGCGCAGCGGGGAAGAGCGTTGCAGACCCCGGGCTGGGGTGGGAATGAAGGTGGCACATTCTGGAAAGAGCAACATGTCCCCTGGCAACTGAAAGGCCTGCCGTCCCCAGCCCCAGGCTCCCGGGCCTTAGAGACACCCAGGCAGGGCCGGGCCAAACCAGCCTCCTCCACGAGGTCAACGCAGCAATGTGTGCAAAAGGGCACGTGCGCAAAAAAGTGCCTAGTGCAAAAAAGAAGTCCTCTGCATGTGACCACTGGCCCCCCCAGACCCGTGAGGGCATGGAGGACCCCACAGCCCTTGCTTTGAGCCTGAGCTCACCTCTCTCCAGTCCTGACCGACGAGTAGAGCTCCCGCCTGCTGTGCTGCCCTCGGCTTTGCTGCACTGGCGTGAAGGGTTCCGAGCAGAGGCCCAGCCAGGGCTGCTTCACCCCAAGGTCGGGAACAATAAGATCGGGTTGTTAGTGGTTAGTAACTCCTCACTGCGCCCCCTGACTGTGTAGTCAGATCCCATGAAGGGCTGTTGGTTTGGGGAGACCCCTCCCCACCTCTCAGGCACCCCTTCTTGATGCTCCTGGGTACACCAGGGACTTCTCGATGGTGTACTTAGAGCTGCGACAAAGGCCTGTTTCTGCTGGGAGGGTCCGGTAAGGGCCGCGCCCCCCAGCACCTGCGTCAGGTTTCCCTGGCAGGGAGGGCGGGGGGCTCTCCATGGGCACATGCAGTGTCCTCTGTCCTTGCTCCCGCTTCACCTCACCCACGCCTGCCACGTGGGCACCCCGGGGCCCGTAATTCACCACAGATGAGAAAACATTTTAGTCCGGGTGTCCACCTGTCCCCTCTCTCCAAGGCCCGCCCTGAGATTAGGGCCGCACGCAGGGCTCACGGTCAGCAGGTGGATGCCGCCCAGGCCGCAGGCGCCGTCCGGGGTCATGGTTGCCTAGCTGGGCTCAGAGCAGCCCCAGGGCCTGGACGCGGTCCAGGACCCCCTCCCGCTCCACTTCAGTCCGGATAGCCCTGGGGCACCCTCTCCCTGCCCGCAGCTCGTCTGGAGCACCTACCGCCGCTCACCGCCTCCCGTGTGTAGAGGCCAGCCCGCGGACCGCCTCGGCACCCCGTCCTGTCGGTGCTTCGAGTGTTCGTTCTGGGTGAGCGTCCAGGTACTTCTTGATGGCAACGCGGCTGGTTTCCACTCATGCGCCTGAACTTGTCTCTCCTAGAGCAAACATTTTGAGGGAAAAATTTAGGGAGCAAGAGAAAGTGACGAGGGGAGCGCCCACTGGGGCAGGAGCCGCCCCGTAGAGGGTGTGGGCAGCTCTGCACAGGGCTGACCCCTGCCGAGGATGCGCGGACGCCGGACGCCAGCGAGGCCGAGCCCCATCGCGTCTGTCTTGCATGATGAGCTAACGATCCCTGCTTCCCTGTATCTCCCTGGCAAGTCACAGGCGTGTGAACCGCGAGTCTGCCCCCCCCTTCTTGCACGGCTGTGGCACCAACCAAAGTGCTCTGAGTGGCTGGAGGCTGATGGGTTCGCCTCTGAGGGACTCGCACCTGATGGCACCTGAGCAGCGTTTGGCACAAGTTCATCATTTATCCGTGGTATTGAGGGGAAGGCTGACGGGCTCGGAACTTTCTCATCGCACCGTCTCTCGGCACTGCCCTCCTTCCCGGCAGCTTGGCCCCAGCGCCCCCGCGGGCGGAGGTGCAGCCGGTCGACCCGAAGAAGTTAGAGGCTAGAGACAGGGGGGCCCTGGGAACACACACACTGTTTTGTCTTAGCTTCTTCTGTGCAACAACCTCCTGGCAGCGCGGAGCCCTGCGCAGGCGTCAGAGGGGAGCGTGTGCGGCAGTGACCGCACGGACAGCGCCACAGCACGTGAGGCCCGAGAGGCCCCGTCCGCCCAGGCCGGCCATGGCACTCTGGGCTCTCCCGGCATCGCCTGCGGCCTCACGCTCCATGAAGGGAAGACCCCCCAGTGGGCTTGGCTTTGAAAGATTCGTGCTTCGATGGCATTTTGGAAAATATTTTCGAGGAAGGGGTTCTTTTGATGTTAAGGCAATTTAGAGGGTAAGTTGCACCGGGTTGTCAGTGACCGGAAGCAAGATTATCTGCTATTTGCACGGTTTTCTGTTTCCCATAAATATTTACCCTGTACCAGTCCCTTGGAAGGCCTTGAAAAGTCAGTTTCTAGGTTTGTGCTCACCTGGCTTCTCGCATCAATCGGTTGCAAACTGCAGAGTTGGGGGCGAGGCTGGCTGGGCTTGAGGTTCCAACACTGGCTGGACCACCCACCGCTGTCTGCTCTTCCTGCCCGACACGCGCTGGCCCACTGCACCCCGCCCCAGAGTCTGTGCGTTTGGGATTGGCAGGAGGTGGGGAAATCCCTGGAAACTTGTGGCAGGGAATTAAAGGACAATTCCGGACATTCTGGACACAGTAGGGTGATGAAATTAAAGGCTGGATTAAAGGCTGTCATTGCTCGAGCAAGGTTTGCAGATTTGGTGTCTGCCACGGGTGCATTTCCACACAGAGTAAGAACAATGGCGCTTTTTCTGACAGAGCGAGGCCTGTGGGGACGTCTGTGCAGGGAAGCCTTGCTCTGCACCTCTGACGAGGTCCCGCAGACTCAGCGCCCCGTCCTGGCCCACCCTGGAGTTAGGAATACGATTTCACAGTCAGACGTAGCCCTGGACTCCGGGGAAGCAAGGCCCGGGTCTCCTGGGAAAGTCCTTACATAAACCCAACAGGAGGCCAGAGGTTGTTAAAATAAGCTTTGAGAAGTAACAAGCAGAGGCCAGGGCTGCGGGCAGTGGATCTTCAAAGCCGCGCAGCTTCCGCAGGGGAGATGCCGTGTGCGGAAGGACGGAGGCCGCCCTCAAAAGCCAATTAAAACACAGGAAGGCGCTGAAGGGCTGCCGCCAGGTCCGGTCCCTTCAGGGCAAGCGCCTGGAAACTTCCGCCTGAGATTTTTCACACCTGCACGCCAAAGGCGAGGAAAGCGAGCTTTCTGGTGACAGAATCCAATTAATTACAGGGTCCACCGTCAGCATTCCCTGCATAACTTCCGCAGAAAGCAAGTCTGTCATCTGGAGAGGAATTCCACTTCCACGTACGTGTGATGAGGATGATCGGCAAACCTCCACCTCCACTGCAAGACAGGAAAAGAGACAAGATGCAGGTTAGAGCAAGGTGGGAAGTGTTTGGGCAAATTAAATGGCTCCAGCTGAGCGCAGGTGAGCGGCGCCGCGGACGCCCGAGCCCATTCATCTCCCAGAAGCTCCTGGAGGGCGGGCGGCGACTGGGTCAGCTTTGGCAACCTCCAGCCCAGGACGCCCAAGAGTGAGGTCTCCACTTCACTTCCTCCTAGCTCGCTTTGTGTTTTGGGGTTCCCCTCCCACCCACTTGTTATCTCTCTATTGGGCATGTGAACGCCTTCTTCAGAGTGAGCTGAAGTCAAGGCTTGGTATGCCTTGACACTGTCCTCCGGGCCGCCACCCCTCGGGAGACTGGCCCTGCTGGAGCTGGCTCTGACGGTCCCCAGGAGGGGTGCTGCCTGCTGGTGCCACCCGCCAGGGCCAGGAGGCTGCTCAGCGCCCCATGAGCACAGAGGAGGCCGAGGCAGAGAGGCCGTCTGATGGGCGGAGCCTGGACTGGACTGGGCCTCTGAGAGCCTTCAGCCAGGCCACCCCCCCACCCCCCGATGGTGACCTCCACACCCACCAGGCCCTGGTGCAGATGTCAGGGCTCAGCGCCACAGTGTGGACAGAGGAGCAACCCGAGCTCAGGGGGGCTCATGCCATTTCCCCGTCCCTTCCTCACTGGCCTGGCCGCGCCGTCACCAGCGCCATCTTTAACACAGACGCTGCCCTGGCCGCCTCGGAGGGGCCAGACACACAGAACAGGGCAACAGGCCAGGAGCTGCACCGGGGCGGAGCTGTGTGCTCGTAAAATGTCTGGGTCATGCTGCTGCGGGACAGACGTCTAGAAGCTGACACGTGACCTGGAGAGGAACACCCGGGACACGGCAAGGGTGACCTCGCGCCCCGTGTGCTCGCAAGACCCGGATTCTCCGCTGGCCCCTGGGCCCCTGACAGGCCTCTTAGGTTCACAGTGTCATGTGCCCCGACCCAGGGAAGCAGGGACGCTCGCTCCTCCCGCTTTACCGATGAGACGCTGCAGCTCAGGAAGTCAGGAATTTGCCCCAAATCACTGAACAGCTATCGGTGTGAACAGGTGTGGCTCCTGTCCCACCTGCCTGGGGCACAGCCCACCCACCTGAGCCCCTCCAGGGGATCCAGAGCCCACAGTCTGTGCCCCTCAGCTCTGTCACCCACAGCCGTCGGGCCCAAGACAGAGCACGGGAGTAGGGCTGGTGGGGCTGGTGGGGCTGGTGGGTTGGTGGGGCTGGTGGGTTGGTGGGGCTGGTGGGCTGGTGGGGCTGGTGGGGCTGGTGGGCTGGTGGGGCTGGGGGGCTAGTGGGGCTGGTGGGCTGGTGGGGCTGGTGAATTGGTGGGGCTGGTAGGCTGGTGGGGCTGATGGGGCTGGTGGGCTGGTGGGGCTGGGGAGGGCTGGTGGGCTGGTGGGGCTGGGGGGCTGGTGGGGCTGGGGGGCTGGTGGGGCTGGGGGGCTGGTGGGGCTGGGGGGCTGGTGGGGCTGGGGGGCTGGTGGGGCTGGTGGGTTGGTGGGGCTGGTAGGCTGGTGGGGCTGATGGGGCTGGTGGGCTGGTGGGGCTGGGGGGCTGGTGGGGCTGGGGGGCTGGTGGGGCTGGTGGGCTGGTGGGGCTGGTGGGGCTGGTGGGCTGGGGGGCTGGGGGGCTGGTGGGGCTGGTGGGGGTGGGGCTGGGGGGCTGGTGGGGCTGGGGGGCTGGTGGGGCTGGTGGTCTTGCGGGGCTGGTGGGGCTGGGGGCTGGTGGGGCTGGGGGGCTGGTGGGGCTGGTGGGCTTGCGGGGCTGGTGGGGCTGGTGGGCTGGTGGAGCTGGTAGGGTGTTGGGCTGGTGGGGCTAGAGCCATCTGGTCTGGATTAGAGGTCAGGATTATGCTGCTTTTTCTCATGCCACATCCCAGCAGATGATTATTTTCCTTTATTCATTTATTTTCTTTCTCTATCAGCCTCGACTACTAAATCCTCCCAGGATAACCTCTGGGTCTTCTCGGAATTGCACAGGACGAGCAGGCTTTCCAGCCTCCACGAGCCGCCTCCGCGGACAGAAAGGCGCTTCCAAGGGCTTTGCTTCGCAGCTATTTTGTCCATAAACTTTGGGGTCTGCGGGCAAATCACATTTCTTCAGCACCCCCATCCACACAACTAAATGAACTTTCTCACAAACAGAACGGGGTGGGGCCCCTGGGACTGTGTTCCCGAGCTGTGACCTCCGTGTCCCTTGACCGGGCTGTGACAATGACACAGGTGGGGAGCAGCAGGACGATGGGCCAAGTTGGCTGAACTCCCCTTGCCTCTCGCCTCTCCCTGGGTGTCCTTGAAAGACCTTCTTAGGGTGTCTGGACTGGCAAGCTAGATGGTGGGGTGGGGGGGGCACACAGGAGTGACGCCAAGCTCACCCCAATCGTCAGCGCCACGGAGGGTAGTTAGGCGGAGGTGGGCAGCTGGGGGAGTCATCAAGGGGCAGCCAGGACGGCTCTGTCCAGCAAGGATCGCCACGTCTCCTAACAAATCCCTCATCGAGAGGGGCTGCTGACAAGCTCAGCTGAAGTGTCAGGACCTAACACATAAAACCTTCTGGTCAACCATCCTCCCACCACCGGGGTGTCACCTTGACCTTCTAAAACATGAGCAAATGCACTGGGGACACATATAGTGTCATTCATGCCAGCTGTGGCAACCTGAAGGGTGGGCAGGTAGGGCCACCCCAGCAGTTTGATATGTGAGCAAAAAACGATGGTGATGCGGATCCTGGCAACATCTGGGTGTGAACAACACAGGACTTCATGAAAAAGTTAAGAAACTGGACAAGATCACTGTGTAAACTGAAAACACATGCACGAAACTTACCTCTGGTAATAGAATTTAGAATAGTGGTTCCCTTGGGGTTGGGAGTGCAGCTGACTGAGAGGGGCGTGACGACTTCTGGACCTGGGAGTCTTCGGCATCTTGATCTAGCTGGTGGGTCTGAGCAGGGCATGTGTGAAGCCCACTGGGGATGCACTTGAGATTTGCATGTATGTGTATGTTGTGTATGTGCGTATGAGGCAATCATACACGTTTTGCAAAAATATAAACAACACGATTAATATGTTTGTATGGTGAGCCATGAGCCACAAGGAAAGGAAGTGGAGTAGGATGGTAAAGAGTGGGTGATTGGGTGGACGGATGGATGAAGAGAGGGAACAGCTGGCTGGCTGGCTGGAAGGATGATGAATGGATGATGGGTATATATGGATGGGTGGGTGGGGAGGTTTACTGAGAGTGAGATAAAGGAATGGATGATGGGTGGGCAGATAAATTGGTGGGTACATCTAGCTGATGAGGAGGTATAATGTTACCATGCTTGACCCATCACAGTGGGCAGGTTCTCAGTGGCAGACATCAGCACCTGACACCAGAAAGCTTCAGTGTTGAAGGCGTTGATCCGAAAGACATTTGTCAGCTCAGAGAACAGCCACAATGTCGATGGGGTGAGCTCGGGAAGCTGTTCCTAAGGGGCCGGAGGAGCTGCTGAGGTCACACCCCAGAGACCATGACCTGGAAGCAGTAGCTGGCCCTCCCTGCCCCCACAGCAGAACTCTGCTGCTAGGTCTCCAACAGTCTCCTGATGGTCTTTACGTGACCCCTCAAGATTCAAAGTTGAGGTGAGAGCATGTGTTTGGCCAAGTGAGGATGCAGGTCTGAGTCCCAGGGGTGCAAAGAGCACCCACCGCCCTTGGCTCCTGGAGAGAGAGGCCCCCTGTGGGGATCTCCCCCAAAGAGCACGGGTGGTGTGATGCCGAGCACCCAACTCTGCTAACAGCTCACAGCCTGGGGGTGAGGAGAGGGGAGGGGAGCAGGCCTCTGGGTTCAGACCCCACAGCTCCATCACAAAGCTCCCAGACCAGGTCCAAGAACTCAGAGTGCGACGTAGGGGGAACCAGTCCACATGGGAGGCGCGCCAGCCTGGGCCCCGGGCTCTCGGTGCTAACCCCAGAGAAGTCCCAGGTGCTGGGGCACGACCCAGCAAATGGGTCCATCCCTTTGGGAGGGAAGAAGGGGCTCAGGGAAGATGAGAGTCTCTCCCCAAAGCTGTGCCGGCGTGGCCTGGTTCTCAGAGGCAAGTTCTGAAAGCGTCATGGAGGTCGGGACTGCAGCAGGCAAGTGTTACGTGGGAATGACACTTTCCCCTGGTGCTTCTGGCTGAACCTAGAGTGTTTGTCCACAGTCGGGGGGCACGACAGCGCCCAGTGAAATGCCCGCTCTCCTGCCAGCCCCATGGGCGGGGCTCGTCCCCACAGCCTGCAGAGCCGGCCCCCGGGGGCTTGGGGGCTGCGCAGGGCGCGGCTTTATGCAGATGGCGGTGAGATGTTATTACCGCGCGGGTGTGTGCAGGTCCCTGCGGTATTGATGATTTTTATATGACAAAGATCTGTGCTTTTCCTGCGCTGAATTAATAATTCACTATGCTAATAAAACCAAGAACCTGGTTGCCAGTGTCTCAAAAGCAATCTAATTTCTCCCCGTGAATTCTAATGCAGCTGTTTTTTTCTTTTTCTTCTCGGTCTTGTTTTTCCTTTGAACTGGCAACTGGGAACAGGTGAATGGCAAGGTTGGGGGTGGGATTTTGAGAAAAAAAAAAAAAAAAAGGTAAATAGCCCATGGGTAAAAATTAATAAAATTTAAGGAAAAAAATTGAAAGTCAATTCACACCACGCTGGACTCTATTAAGCGGCATCGGGCAGCCACATCCAGCCTTAATTAAAGACTTTGTAGCTAGAGGGTGCAGCCACCGCCGCGCCGCCGGCAAGTCATCTTGTTGCTGGTGGAGGGTCTTATTAAAAATGCAGCATCTGTGAAGCGCAATAAATCAAGGCACAATAAAACAGCGAGGAAGAACGTGAGAAATAGTCCTTCTTCTGTGGGGAACTCAGCGCACCCCCAGCTGCAGGTCATCTGCACCCACCACCCAGGTTTGGATCAAAGACCAGACAGGGGCTCCAGATGGGCCGGCTCCCGCCAGGCCCCCCGCGCTCTACGTTGCTGTCGGCAAACCCCCACCCCAGACCAATCCAGGGAGAGAGATGAGCCGGCCCCAGGGGGATGTGGGGTCCCCACACTGGTGCTCCCCCATCAGCTGGGCCCCGGGGCGAGGAAGGACGCAGGCCAGACGTGGCGCGTCTGCAGCTCCTTGCTGTGCGTCCAGGCCAAGGCCCCCCCACCCGCGTCTCAGCACCCCATTTCCTCACCTGAAAAAGGGGGGATGAACGGCACTGACCCCGAGGGCTGTTGTGAGGTCCAGGGACTGGCCACAGGGAGCTCAGGGTGAGCTGGGTCCCTCAGGCGCTTGGAGGGGCTTCACTCCGCCCTCAGCCCACACCGAGAGGAAGGCGCACTGCGCAGGCTGGAGACGCCCCTTTCACCCAAGCCGGCCTTGAAAAACACCGTTTCCATAAAAACTATGTAAAGGGCTTATCGTTATTTTCATTTTGTTATTTATCTTTAAATGAATTAGTTTTAATATTTCTGGTGTTCCCTTATGATCCCAGGAGTGCGAGTCGCTGTTTGGGAGTGATGCAGGTTTCCTGACCAAGGCTCCTTAGCCAGGATCGCCAGCCCATGCCACCCCTGAGCTTTGCTTGAACTTGGGAGGGAAGGCCCCAAAGCTTGACAAGAGGGTATCCCCCAACGTGGGGACCGAGACTCCCCTCCTGTGTCACCAGAGCCCTGCAGGGACAGTCAGGGCAGGGCAGGCGCCGCGTCCCTCTGACTCCAGGTCCAGAGCGCGGAAGGTGTCCAGAGGCACCCACGTCCCGGGTCCATCTGGACTCTGGTTCAGAGACGGCTTCTGGGAAAACCAGGCTGCGACACTCACAAACCCAGCGATGGAAGGTCCTCTGTCAGGAAATGGAGGTCCCCCCCACACCTAGGCCAAGCCAAGCCCCAAAATTCAGGCTCCTGGGGGAAGTAACGAGCTATCTTCCCAGCGCCCGTCTGAGAAGGGCGGTCACAGAATTGGCAAAAACCTGGAAGAAATGGCCTTTCTGAAGCCACCACTGGAATCAGCAATGAGACATCTAGAAGTTTCTTTCACATGATTGAAAGTAATTTTAAAAGAAGAAAAAGTCACAGAAAGTGTAGCCTGGCGCCTGGCAAATACTAAACACCCAATAAATGTTTGTTGAAACAATGAGAGCTGCTTTTTTTCTCTTGTTCTGTTTCTCCCTGAAGAATTTAAAACCAGAAAAAGATAATAAGACTAACACATTCAGCCCCATGCAGTTATTTTCTCCAAATCACTTGTTTTTAGCACAAAGGGGATAACTACTTGTGATGTATTTTTCCCTTATTTTCTTTGTGCAGGAGGTTTTTAAATTAATTTATTCTCTCTCTGCATCGGTTGCCGTCTAATTGAGGATGTGAAGTGTTTGTCTTCCAGAGCTTTTGGCGATGTCTTTTTTACTCTTAACATCTTTGTCTTCACCTGTGACCCCTGCCAAATTGCCCAGCAAACAGCAACTCGAGCGCATAAATTATGATACCACAGGGCCCTGCTCACATCTCTTTGGGTCTAAATGTCTGGGGAGAGAAGTTTTCTTTTTGAGAAACAAACACAATCAAACCTTGATTAACTGGAACATTTGAGGAATGGGGTAGTCCAAATAATTAAATTTTCTGGGTAATTTCCAGCCAACCAGACATTCATTGATATTTTCAAAACCTGATACAGAAAATCTTTACAAAATACACTGTTCTTCTGCACACTCTTAGTGAGGACAGGCAGGACATAACGGGAACTTCAGAAACAGAGGTTGGACTTGAGTTGAAGCCACCGCGCCTGTCCCAGCTCGGCCGGGTCAGAGCAAAATCCTCTGGTCCTCAAGTGTCCTGAAGAAGAAAGCCCAGACCAACCACCTGGGCCCTGTGTCTGTGAATGTTTTCTGAATGTCCACTCAACGTTCGAGATGGACAAGCAGCCCTGTTCTCAGCCTGCCCTCCCATGCCCTGGTTCTGTCTCCTCAAGAGAGAATGAAGAGTAAAGAAAGGAAGGTTAGTTGAAGCACGAGCCATGGCTGGTCCACTGTGCAGAGACCTCAGAAGCATGCTAGAAGGAGACTCCAGAACGGAACTCGTGCGAGCCCC
Source organism: Talpa occidentalis (assembly GCF_014898055.3). Classification (NCBI taxonomy): domain Eukaryota; kingdom Metazoa; phylum Chordata; class Mammalia; order Eulipotyphla; family Talpidae; genus Talpa; species Talpa occidentalis. The sequence continues at coordinate 105,244,765 of NW_023600993.1, read as the reverse complement.
CAGAGGTGCAGCAGGAGCACGACCAGCCCGGAACACGGACCTGCACTCAGCTCCCCTCGCCTGGACAGCTCACTCCCCCGCCCCAGCCTTGAGTAAGAAGAGGGTTGTGGAGTAGGGCCTTGGGCGTGGGGTGTGTTGTGTGTTTTACGGAGGTTGTGTGTGTGTTGGGTGTTTTGTGGGAATTGTGGGTGGAAGGGTGTGTGCATGTGCGTGTGCGTGTGCGTGTGTGTGTGTGTGTGTGTGTGTGTGTAGGGGTTAGAGCAAGCATGTCTCGTTTGAACACCAGCATTTAGTAGGAAGCCTGGCCAGCTGGTCTTTCCCTTTGATGAGTCAAGAGGCCTTGCTCCCTCTGAATTGTGCTCCCTGCACAAGAGACGCCCAGATCCCCACTGTGGCCGGAGACGGGCTGGACCACTCTGACCCAGAAGCTGTGCACACAGAGCCCCCAATTCCCTGCAGGGGTCTGTTCACTCACGCATTTACGCAAAAAAGCAATTCCCTGACTTCTGGGCTGAACTCATGGTTAATCCCAGATGCTTGATCTGAAGGGTGTTAAATTTGCCTCCAGCAGAAACACTGAGGGAAACTGAAAACAAACATCTGTCACAGCTGGAGACAAAAGTCCTGGACACCACAGAGCGAGTCCCTCGCGCCCACAGCTCCAAGATCAGCAGGCGGTCGCCGCGTGGGATGTCTGTGCTCGTGGCTGCAGTCTACTCAAGGCCCCTTGCTTTCGATTCAGTAGAAAGCAGACGGGGCTCCCAGCAGAAGCGACGGCAGCGTTTGTGGCTCATTGTGAGCCCCCAGCTGTGCTCCCTGCATGTCCTTCTGTGTCCACCACAAGACAGCAAAACAAAAAATGACACATTCCTGCAGCAAGACAATCTATGTTTATTCCATTGAGACTAAAAGATGCAATAATCCCTTGACTGGGAAGATTAATAACTCAACTGTAAAGTCTGACTGAAGAAACCTACCTGACAAACCTGTAATTCCACCACTTCTATTAGCTTGGAGGGAAAATGGGACTAGAATAACTCGAGAAACTAACAAGTCAGATGCCTTTCAGACGAGCATGACGTGTCCCCCAGCGTCGTGGTATGAAGATGATATTTGGTGCGTGAATGATTCTGGTAGATGATAAGCAATTTTCAAGTTTCATATTACTTTGATCCATGTCAGAAAATAGACATATCTGCCAAATTTTAGACTGAAATTTTACAGATATTTAGGGCAATCATTGGTTCTTTAAAATAGATGATTTAAACAAAAGTATTACATAAATAACATACCAACATGTGGATATATATGGCAAAAAAAGAGAATACATTAAGATGGTTTTCCAGTGACAGTTTTGGAAATAGCAGATTCATTTACTACTATTAGAGTTTGACGAGTTAACAAAAATAGCTGCTCAGATCCGTCAATTACTTTATCTATTCCTTCCCATTCCCAAGCCCATGTTCTCTCCCAATGCATGGTGTCTCCACTGACTTCAAGTGGCTGTAAGAGATATAGACAGAAAGTAGTAATATGGTGGTGATATATAAAAATAAATCTATTCTTGCAAGGAGTACATGAATTGTTTCACAGGAAGGTATTTTTTTTAATTAAGGACCTATTCTCTGTTAATGAGTAATATTAAATATCCCAGAAACACTAATTTGAAGGGGAAAATTTTGGGTTATTGCACTGTGGATAGTGCCCTCATGTGGCTTCAACGTTTAGCTACATTTAAGAATTTAAAAGCACATCTAAGTTATGGACTATAAAATATGGCAGCCAATGACAAATGAGACACGTGGGAAAGGGAAAAAGCACAAGAAAATGTCATCATTTGCTGTTACCTAATCCTTCCATTGAGTGGAAAGGGAAACCAATATGGCGTGTCTGGTCGATGCCTCGTCAATAATCATAGGTCAATTGATAGGGTGTTCGCTTGCAATAGTTTTGGTGAAAATGTTAACAAATCACATAAGACATTGTCATTTTCAGTTTTATTTTTATGAAAACAAAATATTTTCATCATATAAAGAGGGAAATAGTTACAACCAAGAAGCCTAGTGTTTCCCTGATTACAAACAGCACATAGAGTAGTAAGTTCTGAGCAGCTGGCCGCCTGAGACATCACGTCACCCCCCCGAGTTCCAAGTGACAGAGGCTGACTGCTCTCCTGTTTCTAGTGGAGCCGTGCCCCATTCTTCCTCAGCTCGAATGACATACACGCCCGCATGAAGCACGAAACACGGGAGAAAAGAAACGCGCAGAGTACCTACCCCCACCTACGATTTTCTGGGCCCTGACATCTATATTTAATGAGCTCTGAAAGATACGGACAAGAAGTTGGGCTTCAGTGTCAAGGAATGTAGTGTTTCAAAAGCCAGTGTCCCCGGCACAAGAACCTGGGAATCGCGGTTGAAGTGAGGAAAAACGCACAAGCCGTGTTTGCTGCGGTAGAAATATGATCGCCATGGAGCCGGGCGGGCTGCTGTCTCCTCCCCACAGTGAATTACGTCTAGGGGGCTGAGCAGCAGCATCTCCCGATAATGATGACAGTTTCCATAACTATAAAAATCTGCTGCACCAGGCAAATTTTGTGCAAAATGCAAATTTCTATGCTGGGGAAAAAATGAATAATGTGAACATTCTAAGTAATGAAGTAAATGCAAGGAAAGATTTTTTGGCACGAGGCTACAAATCGTTCATCTTTTGTGCCAAGAGCTGTGGTCACGATGCGATTTTGCAAGGCTGCCCTCCCCAGCTGAGCCATTTCAGGAAGGACAGTGACTTCCGCCCATTACCCAGAGTGCCACTGACAGGGTTTTGAGGAGAACTCAGGGGCACCCCCTCCCCCATCATTTTTATCTTTTAGCAAATGAAATCTGGGTTCTGTGAGGGAAGCGGCCTCGTCCAGCATCTCAACGGCTGTCGCAGGAGGGTGAGTCGTTCTCACCATCCCTTACAACGAGGATTTAGTTTGTGCATCAAAAACCTTGTGACTGTAAGAATCACTTAACGGAGCAGGCTGCCCAGGGAGAAGGTGACACCTCTGTCCCCTATGCATCTTTAGCATGTGTGACCTGCCAGGTGCAGGCACACACCTGCAAGGAAGCTGAGGGTGAGTCTTGACCATCACAGGCACTTGCATACCTTCCCTGAGAATCTAGCCGAGACTCACAGGTGCCCTTAGCTCGCCCACGTCAACACCCCGGGGCCTTTCTCTGGGGAAGGCGCTGAGGCACCGGTTGGCTAAGACCCTTACCTGAAAAGGACAGTAGAGGAAACAGCACTGGGGAAAGACAGGGGATCCCTGATCATTAAAATCTGGGTTGCCTTATTCTAAAGTCATTGTGTGTCTCCTTCGCCGTCACATAGCACACACGTGTGTAGAATTATCACACTGCACACACTTGTGCAGCAATTATCAATTGACAATTTTATTTTCAATAACCCATACTGGGCTGGCTATTGGTCACGAAATGCTATCCCTAAAATGTGGCCCTGTGGTTGCATTCTATCTAAGAAAACTCAGAAGAAAACTAGGATTTATGAAATCAGAGCGTGGCTGTTGCTTGTTCAAGGAGTCCTCACCATAAAAGAAAAACCTTGAGGATGATTCCAGTAGCCATTCCCCCTAGGTCATTCAGAATACATTTTAAAAACTTTAATTCACCGAAACGCAGCTTTCCGCAAGTGCACGTTCACAGAGAGGAAGGCGCACTTGTAAACGCCGCCACCGGGAGCCGAGAGCCAGGCTGTGAGAGACTCGGTCAGCGGGTGTGGTCAGCGGCTGCCAGCCTTGGTCTGGGCCTGACTGTGGCAGCAGGGACGTCGGCTCCTGGGCCGGGGCTCCCACCTCTGCCCCAAGCTCAGCGCCGTCTGAGCCGCGACCCTTCATGGCTCCAGCGAGCACTGGCCCGCTCAGCAGCCGCGCAGCGGAGAAGGCTCCGGAAGGAAGTTTTCTCCCCCGACGAGAGCCTGGCAGGACTGAGTCACTGCACGGAGAGGTTCCTTCCACTCGCACGGCAGCTTTGGGCTTCACTTTAAATTTTGATGAGCCAACATTTACAAACTAGATGGTGGCACCTGCAAATCTGGAACTTGGGGGAGAAGCAGAGGGAGCTCCCCTGAGCGCCCCTTCTTCACGGCAACAGTTCACTGCTGGTGATTTTGCGTCAACCCCCCCAACCCCCTCTATGGGGCCATCTTCCCCTCCAGCCCTGCATGGGGCAGGGGGTGGGGTGCAGCCATCTGCGCCAGAGGGCAGGCTGGAGGTGCCTCCCGTCCCACCCACCTCCTCCTCCTCTCCGCTGTCCTCAGGGAAACTGAGGCACAGAGAGACCCTGTGTCTGAAGCAGGATTTCCCAGCCAGGCAAGGGCAGAGTCAGGCCTCCCTCTCTCCCTCAGCCCCACACCCCGCTCCTAGACACCTCGTGAGAGCCTCCGCCAGGATCATTCCGAGGGGCAGGTAACCTCCCGTGGGCTTGACCAAGGGGGGACACGAGGAGCCCCCCACATCCTCTCCGCCTCCCTCCTGTTTTTGCTCAACCTGGCCTGAATCCCTCGGATACTTATGCAGTGACCGCAGGCACAGGCTGAGTCACAGGGGAAGCCGCTCTCGCATTGAAGTTGTCTATGAATAACCCTAAAACTGGAAAATTCACCAGCAGACGCTTGGAAGGGGACCATCGCCGAGCGGGCGAGGACGCGGGGAAGTGTATTCAGATGTGAGCGACGCTGGGCCTCGCCTTTGAAGACAAGTCATGTGAACATCATCACAGCAGAGGGAAGCCAAAAGAGCTGGGCTGTAAATTCCAAATTGTACAAAATCATACCAAAAGCAAGTATAAAATTTTATTGAAATGCAGCAGCATAAATCTCTAAGTTTTTCCCCTCCCGTGTGAGGAGTTCCGCGTGGCTCCGAGGAGTCCCTCCCGGGCTGGCTGCGGATCAGCCGCTCCCCGCGGGCACACGGGCTGGGGTGCGGGGAATTTTCTCTCGCTGTTCCGACTTGCACAATACAGAGGCTGATTTAATTTGACAGCAAAGTAACACCAAGCCCCCAAAATAAAATTACTGAGATGTGAAACAGCGTCAAAACTCCAATTAGTTTTGTGCCGTGCAGCTCCTGGAGGAAGCCTGAAAGGTTGCCGTCACGATGCGCAGGCATCCGTTGAAGCTGCAGAGATTACTAAAATGTAACCCTCTAATTGAAATTGCTCAGAGCACGAGATGACAGAAAGAATCAGAGGAAAATAAGTGAATTTTCCCCCTCAAAAAATGACTCATTACAGAGACGGTTCTGTTCGCTTGTGACAGGGCGTTCCTTCGAAGGAGCTGGGAAACCAGACGTGTGCGAGCCTGGACGGAGAAGGCACCGGGCTCGAGAGACAACGTGCTGGCGTCGGGCCCCACGGAGGCTCCGGCCGGGCGCAGCAGGCAAAGGGGATCCGCATTTTACCCGGCAGGGGCAGTTCCAAGTGTATTTACAGCTTCCACTAAGGAGGCGAATCGCTCCGTCCAAACTCCGGGGCTTGAATGAATCTGCACTTGTCCCAGGTCACACCCATCCCTCAGCAAACCCCCCTAAGCATCCCAAACTCGCTCACCGCCTGCGCAGCCGCCCTCGGTTTACTGGCAGAGGCGGGGGGCGTCTGACCGCGTGGCTCGGTTGTCCTCCCGGTGGACGCCGTTTGGCTGGAGGAGGCAGTGGGGAGCCGAGGCAGGCGCAGGGCGGGTGGTCGGGCCACGGTCCCGTGCCGAGATTCCTGGACGCGACCAGGAAAACACCCACAGGTGAGCCCCAAGAGCACGCGGGGACAGGTGAGGCTGAGTTGGGGTTGCCTGGAACCCAACGGTGGGCGCTGGCCCCCAGCAGGGTCTGGCTCTCCGCCAGCCTGGCCTTTGCTCCGGGGCACCCGCCCTCCCCAGGCTCAGATTTCTATGACCAGCCGGTCCTCATCGTCACTGCTGGTGTCACTGAATTCCACGCGCGTCTGCTTCCTCATTCCTTCCAGACTCCTCTTCTTGATGGTTCTCGCGAGGGCTGCGGGGAACCCTGTGGGCTGCCCGGGGTCAGCAGGAGCCGCGCCATCCCTGGGTGCCGTCGGGTCTGGCCCCCGACGCCCCCCGCGGTCGTTTCCTGAGGGAGGGCAGGGGGCAGCCACCTGCCCACACCCCCGCTGCCCCCTGGAAGGAAAGAGCGTCTCGTGCCTCCCTTCCGCTTGCTGAGAGCCGGCTGAGCCTGGGCCCGGAGCTGGCGTTTCGCGAGGAAGTTTTCCTGTGGGCCCCCATGGGACCGAGCTCGAAGCGCCCGGCCCTGGCGACAGCTTTCCAGGCAAAGGCGACGGCGCCCTGCCCTCTGCTGCGGCTTGCCCGCCTGTGGAGCCGCGTGCAAGCGTCCCCCCCGCCGCCCAGCCATGGCGCCGGGGCTCCGGGCCCTGAGCCCCCAGGGCTGTGAGGGGAGCCGCCGTGGAGCCTGCAGCATGGCCACAGGGAGGGGACTCGGGGGGAGGCTCCTGAGCGCCGTGGCCCAGCGAGACTTGCCCCCGGGAGGGCGGCAGGTGGGACTCAAGCAATCCAATGCCAAGATCCCTGCCCAGGGGCAGGAGGCTGGCACGGGCCCCGGCCCAGCCAGGGGTGGAAGGCAGCAGTGACCCCGACGCCTCAGCTGTGTCCTGAGGACCACGATCTCCAGCAGGTGGGGACGTGTCCTGCAACGAAGCACAAAGGGAAATAAATGGGGGGACGGTGAATCAAAAGGAAAAACGTGGGGTGAGACATGCTCTTCGATGAAAACAAGGCCTGGAGGGGCTAGACTCTGGGGCTGGGCTTTGGGGCACCCTCAGCAGCTCTTCCATAGTTTCCTGCTGACTCAGAAGAGGTCACGAGATTGCTGAGGCTTTTCTGACTTCGTGAGACACGAGCCACGTGGCTGTCCACCAGCCCTGAGGGTCAAGCTGAAGTGGCCGCTGCTCATGAGTGGGTGCTACTGCACAGGACCCCGCACGTAAGCGCCGTCCAGATTCATGCTTTTCAAAGTGCCTGGATTCGCCATTCTCAGCTGGCACCCCCTGGCACCCTCCCGGCACCCCTGGCAGGGTGTCACGTCGAGGAGGCAGTGTCACTGTTCTACCCCGGTCTGAATCAAGGACATGCTCCGGGGGTCGCATCAACCACCGCGTCTTCCCCGCCTGTTCACGCCAGAGCCGCCCCCTCTTTCAGACACCAAGTTTGGAGCTGTCGGCCTCGCAGGCTTTCTGGAAGTGTCAGCATGTGTCCCCACAAGTTCTGCACCCCGGACAACTGGACAGACACAGGAGAGCCACACAGAACGGGGACAGCAGAGAGGAGAGGAACTCACGCGCCTCAGCCCCGCCGCGGTGGCGTCCACTCCCGCGGCCCCGGCAGTGCTCCCGAGCCCGGCTCCGCTGCCGTCCTCCCGCGCTCCATGCCCACCACGAAGGGGCGGCTCTGAGGTGGCACAAGCCAACTCCCCCTGCAGCTGGGGACCTGCAAGAGGGGCGAGAAGACACATCGGAAATGACATCAGCCAAAGGGGCTCCCGTGTCTTCAAGGCCAGAGTGCCCCCCCTCCCCAGTCTACTCGATTCACCTCCAGTGACGTCTCCACCTCTGCCAGGAAAGAAAAGACAAAGCCAGTCCCCAAACTAGAAACATCCCTGACACCGGTAAATAAACGCCGCGTGGGGCCTCCCACAGAGGCCTCTTCTGCAGGCCAAGCCGAGGCTGATGCTCCTCCTCCGGCCATGCCACCCTGGGTGGCAGGCGGAGGGGCTGGCTTTGCAAGGCTGCGGTTACGGGAGCAGGGGGGCACACAGCTGAGCCCCGGGGTGCCCTCACAGCATCTCCCTTCTGAGAGTGGCTGCCTCCCCTCGCCCCACTCTCTCTTCCACTCAGAGAGACCCGGATTCCAGCCAAAGGGGCCGCGGAGGACTCACACTTCACGACCCTCAGGCCAAGCTTTGCGTGTCTCTCCGGAAGCCCCGAGGCTCTTCATTGTCCCCAGAATCCCAGCCTTGATACCCCTCCCGCCTCTCCCACCTGAGCCACGTCCTTGCCTTTGAGTTAATAAGCACGAGTTCAATCCTGGCCAAGGAGCTCCCCGCAGGGCGCAGCAGACCCCTCCCGTCTCCCCGCCGCTCCCCTGGGCAGTGGATCTGCCTGTTCTGCTCCCCACTCTGTCTCTGGGGGATCCTCTCACCCACCCCCACCTCTGGCCTGCACCCCAGTTCTTGCAGGCATAAATAAATACATCTTTTTAAAAAATTGTAAAAAACCTTATTTCTTTGCTTGTCTTCCTGGTGCTTTCTCCTCTTGTCCCTAGAACGTTCAGGTCTGACTATTCGCCCTCCCCAGCAACCATCTATTTTTTCTGATATTCTCTCCTTTATTTTCTGCTCCGTCATTGTATACAATCTGGGGAAGCGTGCGAGTGTCTGCTTCTGCCATCCAGTCCGTACTGCCGAGCACCCCTCACCCACCCCCTGGCCACATGGCCTCACCCCGTCCTCCTCCGTCGGGGCGGCCGGCATCTCTCGGTCCATGTCTCTTTCCTCTTCCCTCTCCCCCGACGTGAACGATCGGTTGTTAGCGCCAACGCCAGCCTCTCCCTGCCAAGTCTCTGTCCTCCGCTACTTTGTCTTGGTCTTTCTTTCTCTTTCCATCCTGCTCCCGAAGCCCGAATATGAGTCTCTGCTCGTGCTTGGGAGTGGGAGGCACGAGGCAGCTGGCCCTGGGTGCCCCGAAGTGTCCGCCCTGGCTGCCGTGGGCTCCCTGAGTGTCCTGCTCACGCGGCAACCCTCGTGGCAGTTCTCCTTAGGGGTCCTGCACAGGCAGCTTCTCCAAGCAGAGACCCCAATCTCCTGCCTGGAAAGTAGGGGCCCGGCTGCCAGCAATCTGGGGTCAAACTCGGGAAGAGGGAGCAGGCGCCACACTTAGGGGCAACGATCGCGCCAAATGAGCCTGTTTTCAATGCAGCCCTCACTCCCTGCTCGAGAGGCCAGTGTCCAGCACTGTGTGCACCCCAGAAACAGCCCACATATTCCACCACGGAGGGAGGGCGCAAGTGCAGAGAGAGGGGAGTGCCAGGGAGTAGGGCTTTGGCTCAGTGGCTCTGCCCATCTCCATTTCAGCCCCACCTGGTGTCAGGGCTTCCCCACTGTGCACATGGGATGACGCCTCTCCTGCGCGGTCTGCCCCCTGGGCCGGCTGCTGCCCTGCCCTGCCCTAACTGCTCCTGCGTTTTTAGAGGACAGTACAGGTGGGTTCCGCCTCCACCTGGAGCTGACTCCACCTGGAGCTGACTGCACAGGCCTCCACCTGGAGCTGAGTCCCAAAGGCAGGGACCAGATGACCCAGTGCAGTCTCCCCAGCAAATCAACTCTGCAAAGCTACAGAGAAGCCCCTGGTCCAGGCAGGAAGCCCAAGTTTTCATTACTCAGTCTTGCCCCAGCACCGAGGCGCGGGGACCCGTGCGGGGACTGACCACAGCAGCAGGCTTTGTCGCCGCGTCCCGGGCCCTCAGCAAACTAGACACTGTGCTCCCCCACGAGGATGCTCCCCACGAGGATGCTCCCCACAGGGTGCTCCCCCATGAGGAACGGGAGAGCAAACAGAGGTGCTCCGGCCCTGGGATCCTCTGCCCCAAGGGGGCAAGGGAAGAAGAGACAAGCAGGCCGGCAGCTGGCTCCAGGCTGTGAAGAAGTGAACACAGACTGGGGTGTTCCTGAGGAATGACAGAGAGGGGCACCACAGGGGTGGGGTACAGAGGCCACGGGGGCTCAGGGCGCTACAGGGAGCGGGGGCAACCCCGAGAGTAACTGGGGGGCTGACTCACCCCCCAGGAAGCTCTCTCTGGAACAGTGACACCTGAAATGAGACCTCCGGGGAGAGAGAGCCGGGCCGGTCCCCACGGGGAGCAGAACCCGACGCTGAGGGGGAGGGTCTGAAAGTTCGGGCATCGCTGGAGGAGGCGGTGGGCGAGGGGTCTGGGGGACCGAAGGCAGGAGCTGGGAAGGGGCAGCTGTTACTCTGCGTTCGCTGCAAGCCCAGCGTCTTGCCGGGAGCTACATCCTCAGAGACGCGAGGGGTCAAGGCTCTGAGAGTGACCTGGGGGTGGACGCAGCCCTGGGTAAATCAGATGGACTCAGGATGTGTTTTCATTTCCACCTCGCCCACGCGCAATCGCCGAGAGCTGAGAAACGATGACGCACGTCTCCAATCCCGCCCCACTCCGAGGGCCCCGGCCTGCGCCCGCAGCGCCCGCAGCGCCCGGCTATTCATTCCGTTCAATGAAGAAGTCAAACCAATTAGTATAGAGAAAATAATCAGATTGGCCAAATGTCTTCTCAACAGGTTGTTTGGGATTTGAAGCTTCAGGGAAAGGCCACGAACGCATTTGCCCAATAACTTCTGACTCATCGGAGAAAGCAAGGGGAGAAAATCCATAGATCTCATTTGCTCTTGACCTACAGTCTACAGAGGAAAGTGAGTTAGCTTTCGTAATTGTGAAAAATGCCCAAATAATGTCACTGAAGTGTGTTAAACTAATTTAGATTATGGAAGAAGGATGCTAACTCGCTTTTAAATGAATGGCCTTTTCTAGCAGGCGGAGCGGCCCCGTCCGGCGTGAAGGCCCCGAGCGTGTCTGCCTGGGCTTGGGCCTCGCATCCGTGAGTCATTTCCTGTGTGTCCAGAAGCAACGGGCCCGGCCGTCTCCAAGGCACCTTCGGAAATTCGACCGTCCTTCCCAGGGACGTGACTCTTGTCCGAGAAGTCATCTCTCATCCCAGCTCCGGGCACTGTTCTGTTCTCCCCTGATTTAAAGGCTGCGTTTTTAATAATTCTCCTCAGAAATAATTGCCAAGCTGTGTTTAGAGGAAGAGACTGCTTTAAAGTGTTGTCGGGAATTTAAATTTAGCCACCTTGAAAAGGCCATAGGAAACTGTAAAATAATTAGAAAGAAAATGGAATGAGGAAGCCTGGTAAGAAAAGTACAACGCAACGGAGAAGTCTTGAACGTTAGCCCTTGTCTGGGCTCTCTAATTCCTGAGCCTTATTACGACGCTAATAGATGTACTGCCCTAATATCATTACCTGAAAATGTAAGTAATTTGTTTCGTTTCTCTCAGTTGCCCCAATACACCGCAAACTCTGCGTGTGGAGTTGGAACACCTGGCATTGCAAGCACTAAAAATCAATCTGCACATGGGCCTTCGAAGCCAGGTCCAGGCGAATGGGGAGGCAGGCAGGGTCAGCCCTGGATGCAGAACTGATCTGAGACTCAGCTGCTGGGAAGCACCCCCTGCCCAGGGCTGCGTGACATGCAGCAACCAAAGGGTGCAGTTATTGCACCAAAGGTTGCGGGCCGAGCGCTGAAGAGAATCACTCTGTGGGCAGCTACTAACTCACTTATTTTGAGCCCATTTTTCCAAAGCCCTATTTTTCCAGCCCCCCTTTGCTGAGTACCAGGTGCCAGAAACTTCAGTGAGTGACAAGCAAAACAGACATCATCATGGAAGTGACAGCCGGATGGGGGAGAAACTCAGTCAGCCAATGCAGGACTTTAAAAAATCACTGAGAGGCCTCCCTGGTGGTGCAAGGGGTTAAGACACAGCACTATGAAGCTCTCTGCAGCCTCTGCAGCACGAGTTCGATCCCCGGCCAGGGAGCTACCCACATGGCGCAGCAGACCTCTCCTGTCTCCCTACTGTTCCCCATCAGCAGTGTATTTCAGTAGATCCCCCTGCTCTGCTCCCCACTCTGTCTCTGGTGACTCCTCTCACCCCCCCATCTCTGGCCTACACCCCAGCCCTTGTACGCATAGATAAATAAATCTTTTTAAAATAAATACATAAATCACTGAGCAAATGCAGTAAAATACTATGAAGGACAAAGCGGGGGATGCTGGGAGGTGGTGAAATGGGACTCTCGTGCCCCTGTCAACAATGGAAAAACCTACAGGTTGGAGAGTGGAGCCCAGCAGGCTATCAACTCACCCCCATGTACACCAACATCACCTCCATAAAAAGAAAAAGAAGAAAAGCATTCCCACTCCGGGCTGGTTTTCTCTCTAATAGTCTGATCACTCGTACGTGTAATTATTCAATCCGTATCTTCAAAGTCTCTATTGCACATCAGATGTTGTACTAAAATTTTTTTTTTGCAAGCAAATTAATTTCCTTCCACGATCCTACCACAATTCTTGTTTATAAAGCTCTGCAGCAGCAAAAAAAAAAAAAAAAAAATAGTGGCTGAAAATGATGGACGGAAGAGGCTCCGTTCCCCTCGGCAGAAGCCGGGGAACATCGATTCCAATCAGAAAATGGGGGGGGGCGCAGGTGGGTGGTGAGTGGCAAGCTGCAGCCCCCAGGTTAGTTCCACTGCAGAAGGCAGCTCGAGAGAGGACCAGAAAATGTATTTATCAAGAACAGCCCAGGGTGTTTCTGTGCTATCCTAATACAATCTTTTGAAAGTTTGCCTCTAAGTAATCACCAACGAATCTTTTATTTCAGAAACCACTTTTCTTAGTGGTTTTCATCTCTTTTCTATTTCTCTGATGAAAGACAATCAGGACGAGGACTCTTCCCACACAGACATTCTTCACCTAAACTATGTTTAGTGCAAAGTGGTGTTTAAAAGCTGCTTTTATCATGTCCAGACAACAGGCGTGACTTTACAATACAGAGCAAAAATAGGATTATGAAATCACGGGAGGGAAAAAGCAGGTGACAGAAGAACTGCCATTTGGAACATGAAATGTCAAGACTGGCTCCAGCAAATGGACTTGATGTGTCATTACTTTAAAAGTTTCTCGTTGCTAAATGAAAATTGCCTACACGGGGCTCTTCCTTGGGACATAATTGATACACTCGCAACAGTGCCTCATCTTTCCTCAAGATTTACACCCTAGAAGGAAGGAGAAATTATTCTGTTTCAGCAATTTCAGAGCACTATGACTTAACTAATAGCTTCAGGGAAAGAATTAATACCTCTCTATTAATTCTAATGAGGAAAGATGTAGGGAAGTCGTTAGCTCCTGTCAGAGAAGGGGAGTGAAGGCCAGGCGACGCGTCCCCGACCTTCCTGCTTCTTCGGGACCCAGGACCCGGTTCTGAGGAGAATCCCTGTGGGGACAGGAGGGAGGGCTCCGGAGAGAGGCAGCCCTCAGAGGAGGCCGGACGCCCTAGCAAAAGCAGCCCCTGAGGAAGACCCGGTGAACAAAGGCGACCCCCCCTTTATTCCTGGGGTGCAGATCAGTTCTGCACCCCTTCACACCGTGTTCAGAAACCCTATCTGTTGCGTGTCTGTAACGAGGTGAAGCTTTTACTTCAGAAACCACCTGTGATCACAGCCGGTTCTCCATCTCTGCTCCCAAGAGGCGAGGAGGCTGCTTTGACCACTGGCCTGCAGCGGCGGGAGGGGCACAGCGCAGGTTTCCTCGGGTCCGGCAGACCCGGGTAAAGGGGCGTCCTGGAGTCCTCGGGGGCTCTCGCAGACTTCTATTGCGCTTTCACATGTGGTGCGGCAACCAGGGACAGGGCAGGCTGGGGCGCGGGGGGCCAGGCCCCCAGCAAGTCTTCACTCTGCGCTTCTCTGCCTTCTTCCTGCCCTTCTCTCCTGCCGCTCTCCTGCTCCTGCTTCTCCCGGTGAATATTTCTGCACTCCAGCCGCGGCCCACAGACGTAGACAACACAACCTCAACAACATAGCAAATGCAGGCGCCCCATCAGGCAGGGCCGTCCTAATGGCGGGGGCCCCAAAAGCCTGAACCCCATTTACCCTACATTGCCCCTCGGAAATTTTCCCCAATCTGGATGAACCGGGCTGTTGGAAACATTCGGAGACTTTAAGTCTCGGTGGTGGACACCATCCCACAACACTCCTCCATGAAAGCGAAAATGGAAGCCTATGGGATGCAGAGCAGTCGTGGGAGCCCCTCCGGACCCCGGGAAAGTTGGCCTGAAAACACCTTTAAACCTCGGATCTGGTTATCAAAAGGGGGCGCTGGTGTCTGGAGACTTAAGGGGGGTTGTCCTGACTTGCGGGTGGGGTTAGCGGTGCTGCTAATTGCCCTGCAGTGAGGATGGGCCCACCACAGAGAAAGATCCAGAAGAAGGTCAGCAGGGCTGAGGCTGAGGGCCCTGGTTTAATGCCAGAATCATAAACCCAGAGCTTCAGGACAGACACCACGGTGGGGGGGGGGGCTGGCCCCGGCGCGGCCCCTCGGCTCCCCCCGGCTGAGCTCCCCAGTCACCGAGAGAGCAGTTAGCCAGATCTGCCCATTTGCCAAGAAAACGCAGAGATGTGGATTCCCCGCCTCCAACACTGGCAATGAATTGATTTTCAAACAACCCCCTCATAACCTGCAGCCTGTGTCTGGGCGGGCGCTTGCTGCGGAGAGGAGAGGCAAGGTGGTGGGAACTCAGGGGAGCCCTGGGGAGCCTTCTCTCAGGCTTTGCTCTTTCACTAAAATAAAACAAACTTTCTTTTAAAAAATAAACTGTTAAGAAACTATTGATGGGCGAGTGAGCCCTTTTTTGAAAAGTGATGGGGTGCTCTCCCATGGCCCAGCATCGATACTGACAGAACATGCCTGGACCCAGCGCTAGCTGGGAAACTGAGCATGTGCGTTTCTTTCCCGAAGCGATAGTTGCAGCAGGAAAACCAATCGGCATCAACAAGAAAGCCCACCAGCGGGGGAAGGGTCAACAAGTAAGTGCTGGGCAGCCGTCCTGGGGGAGTTTATGTTGTTATTGAAACGATCTGTCTGTCTATACAATATAGACCTGGAGTTATTTACAAGAAGCACTAAAAAGAGGTGCAGGTTTCTATGTGCAGTATGATCTATTTGTGCAAAACAAAAACAAAATAAAGTGCCTGGCCCTGTTTGAATGGACATGGAGACAGACGCATCCGCCGGACCCTGGCAGCCTCAGGGGGCCAGGAGGCTGGCTCAGCAGCCATTCCTTGGGAGCACAGAAGCTGCGTTCTTTGTCACAACACCACGATGTTGCTGTAGAGGCTGACAGAAGAATAAGAGACAAATAAAAACATTGGCTCAAAGATTCAGAGTGAGAATAATGAGCATGTGGGGTGCGCCTAGCCAAGCAAGGGCCAGTCAGGGCAGACAGAAGACGCTGCCGGCAGGAGATCAGCCCTCACGCCCTAGGGAGGAAGTCTCATTTCTCAGGCAGAGGAAAGTTGAGACTGACCAAAACAAGAGAAAAGAGACATTTCCATCTCTAGCCAAGTCTAGAGTCTGCCTCTACTGTCCTAAGTTTTTGGAAATTTTGCCTCTTCTGAGTAATTGTTTCTCAATCTCTTTTTTTCAGAAAACCACTTTTCTCCTCGTTCGAATTTCTCGCCTGTGTCTCTGATGAAAGGCAATCGGCTTAGAACACTTCACTTACCATGTTCTCCAAAAAAAACATACTGAGTGGGCAAGTGTGCTTAAAATCTTTTGGTAAATTGAAACTTTAATCATGCCCAGACAATAAGAAAATGCCCTAAAATAAAGAGAGGACAAATTGTGAGGAAGAAGGAAAGCTAAACGAAGGGGGGCTGGGGGACAAAACAACAATAAAAAAACCCTGCTAATATTATTTGAATTATTTAATGCCAAACGGAATCAAAAGAACCTACTTTATGGATCATTACTTTCAAACTTTCTTAACTCAAATGAAAATTGTAGGGAAAAAAAGTTCAGCCATTGGAATATAATTGATGTGTTTAAGCAATTGCCTCATCATTTCTTAAGATTTACACCCTGGAGAAGGAGAAGTTATCCTGTTTCAGCAATTCTGTAAGCAATATTACTTAACTAATGGCTTTAGGAAAAGAATATCTCCCCATTAATTCTGACAGGAAAAATAATGGTTCAGAGCCATTAGCTCTACGTGGAGACGAGGGAGGGAGTAGATGCGCCAACCCTGGAGTTCAGGCGCCATTTTGTTTCTCCTCAGAAAACATTTTGAGGTGATTTGTGAGGGAGAGAGAGACAGAACAGAGCAGGAGCAACTCATAACTGACTAACACAAGTTTAAAGGCTAAAAGGAAAACAAAAATCTAATCTCCTTAATTTCAGAGCATTACACCAGCAGCCTCGCTTAATGTTTGACTATTTTACCTCTTCAACACGATTAGGTAAACCTTTTATCTCAGAGAGTACCTGTCAGAGAGGTTCTTTCTCTCTCTCTCTCTCTTTTTTTTTTTTTTTTTCCTCAAGGAAAGCTAGCTGCTTTGGTGATGTTAGCCTCAGAGGAATTTTCCCTAAACTATGTTAATGGGGAGAAAATCCAGCTAAAATAGTTCAGTCACTTAAAAGCTGAGTTACGTACAGAATCCTAAAGAAGTGTCCGGTAAGAGATGAGATGAGGAGGAAGAACAGGACGGCCTCCTCCGGCCTGGAACTGAAGCCCAGCTCCACCGGGTGGTGCTGTGTATGCTGAGGGGAGCTGACGAGACTGGCACATGGGACAGGAGATGCACAGAGGAGACGTTCTGAGTCTACCTGCAGGACACCGGCCTGTGACTGGGGTGAGGACCAGCCCAGTCACCTCAAAGAGCCGCCGGGAACTAAATGGCTCTTCAGACGGGACCCTCCAAGGCCCCCATTGGAAAGACAGAAAAGCACATTTTCAAAACCAGCATAGGGGCCTCCCTGGTGGTACAAGGGGTTAAGATGCAACCTATGAAGCTGTCCGCAGCCTCTGCAGCACAAGTTCGATCCCCGGGCAGGGAGCTACCCACATGGAGCAGCAGACCTCTCCTGTCTCACCCGCTGCTCCCTCAGCAGTGGATTTCAGTCAATCTGCCTGTTCTGCTCCCCACTCTGTCTCTGGTGAATCCTCTCACCCCCCACACCTCTGGCCTGGCCTGTACCCCAGCTCTTGTATGCATAAATAAATCTTGAAAGGAAAAAAAAAACGAGCATATTCCTCTCTCCTCGTGCCAGTCTCTGCCTTTGTCATTGCCCAGAAATCATGTTTTATTTTAGAAACAGCTTTTCTTTGCGGCCCTCATTTCTTTTCTATTTCTTTAATGAGAGGCCACCGATAGAACGTTTCCCTCTGAGATTAAGTTTTTTCTCTGAAAGCTATTTAGTGGGAAGTCATGTTTAACAGCAGCCCTTCAGTTAAAAGTCTGCACCCGGACCAGAAGCTGGACCTAAAATGTAGACAGTGGACACAGGGGGAGGGAAGGCAGCCGCTGTGCAAAGTGCCAGCTGGGCCTGAAATCCAGGAGGCCGAGATTGAAATCAAGACTGTCTACTCTTTGAATTATTATTTTCAATGTATCTCGTTACTAAATGAGTCTGTAAAAGACAGTCCATTTCTCGAAATATAATTGAAGTACTTGAGAGAGCTCATTTTTCCTCAAGATTTGCATCCTTAAAAAGAAGAAATTGATCCATTTCAATGATAATAGCTGGGAAGAAAGATCTTCCCTTTTCTCCTTCATTAATCCTGATAAGAGGGAAAAATGAACTAATTTCAAAGGAGAAACAAAGACGAGAAAGAAAATATTGGAGTTGGCTTCATCAATTCTGGCTTCCCAGCCACCTTAGGAGGAAGTCAGTCTCTGAGGAAAGACATGTTCAGGAAGAAACCGGTTCTCGCCTCAAACCAAGCCTGCAGATGGCAGGACCTGATTTCACAGGACCACAGGCACAGGGGTCGAGGGACACGGCTCTGCTCACACGACTTGTTTAGATTTTCTCTCTGGGGCAATTTTCATTCTTCGTAACTCCTGCCTTTCCTTTTACTTTATCGTGTCCTACAGGAAAGGCAAATGCTTGGGAAACGGAAAACTCTCCCGCACAGATATTTCTTGCCAACAACATGGACAGAAGAGTCTGTTGAACCATTCAGTAGTGTAAAACCTTGTCCGTGCACAGAGCTCAACATCATTCCTTAAATGCTATTTAGGAGAAAGCAACCCGAGAGAAAAGGAAAAGCATAAAAGCTGGCCCCAGACACTCTCTGAGAACTTTCGTACCAAAATTGAGTCAAGGATGTCTGTTTTCTGGCCTGTGTGTGTGAGTGTGTGGTGTGTGTGCGAGTGTGTGGTGTGTGGGTACGTGCAAGAGTGAGTGTGAGTGTGGATGTGGTTTGCTTAAGAGTCAACAAAGCTCAGCTGTGCTGTTGTTGTTCCCTTGGCTTCATCTTCATCTTTTCTAGAGATTCCCACCTCAAAAGAAAGCCCACTTCTGGAGTTGCAATTCTGTAGTGATGTGACTCAAGTAGTGGGTTTTTTTGTTGTTGGGTTTTTTTTTTTTTTTTAGCAAAAGCCTCTATGTGGTTTCTGTGGATCCTGACCAAAAAAATAAATTAATGAATAAAAGAAGTCGTGAGTTCTTTCAGACCAAAGTTGGGGGGGGGGGAATCACAAGAGGGCCTCCCTGGTGACACAAGCAGTTAGGACACAACCTATGAAGTTATCTGCAGCCACTGCAGCACGAGTTTGTCCCCCGCCAGGGAGCTATCCACATGGCGCAGCAGACCTCTCCTGTCTCGCCCGCTGCTCCCCTCAGCAGTGTACTTCGGTCAGTCTGCCTGTTCTGCTCCCCACTCTGTCTCTGGTGAATCCTCTTACCCCCCATACCTCTGGCCTGTACCGCAGCTCTCGTATGCATAAATAAATAAAATCTTTTAAAAAAACAATCGCAAGAGTTTGCTCTGCCATGCTAGGGCACCTCAGAGACTGGAACTTTACTCACATAACCAGGAAGCTGAGACACAGGTAAAGGGGACGATTGTAACAAAAGGAAGAAATGGCCAAATGCCTGCAGAATTCTATTCAGTTGACTCCTGTCCTCACACCAGCTTTAGGAAGTCTTTTAAGTGGTGAAACTTGTATCTCAAGTTTTGTTTTGTTTTGTTTTTCACTTAAGAAACTATCTCCTGGACTGTCCTCTTTCTTCCTCTCAATGTAATCAGCCTGGTTAAGATGTACTGGAAATTCAAAAGCTCAGTTTACACACACACCCAGAGTTCACCTGAAGTACAGCCAGGATGACCAACGTGACATTAAAGGGAGCTAGAGAATTGCAAGGAAAGAATTCTGCCCCAGAAAGCATCTGTAATCCAAATTAATCAAGATGTTTCGTTCCTAGATTTCCTTTCGGAGCAGTGGTGGATGGAAAAAGAACCATCTAGAAAAGCGAGGCATTGAGGCATTGAAAACATCCTTGCAACTTCCCTGGAGGCATCAACTCCACCACCCTCAACAGGAGCCCACTTTGCAATTCTAATGCAACATGGGAAAGGGGGTGTCCCTATTGTCTGGAAAAGGCTGTAAACAATCTTCTACACCCAGAAAATTCCACCTGGAGCAACGGTGGAGATGAAGTTGGGGGGTGGGAGGCAGGTGCAGGCTGATGCCCGGACACAGGGGCAGGCAGACACTCAGGCAGATGGGGGAGGAGGGGACTTGAAACATGGAAGCCTTCCCAGAGGGGAGAAGACCACCTTGAGAAGCATGTCAGCCTTGGCTCCTCCTGGTGGGGGCCTGGGGCTGGACAGGGTGGGGCTTGCCAGGCCTTCCCACACAGCTGTCCATAGCTGGGCCACAAGGTGACCTCTGAGATGTATGCCCCATAGGGGTCACAGGGTCTTCTTCAAGTGTGTGCAGAAGGGAATGACAACTGAAGCCAGTAGGCGCCACGGAGGCCCAACAGCAAGCGGTTGTGGGGTGGGGGGAGGGGAGATGGTCTTCAGCAGTGGGGATGGAAAATTTATTCAAGAAATCTTCTAAGGGGCCTCCCCGGTGGCGCAGCGGGTGAGCGCTGGGTTGCGAAGCTGCCCGCAGCCTCTGCAGCGCCGGTTCAATCCCCGGCTGCTCCCCGGCCACCGGAGGAGGGTCCCACATGGCGCGCAGACCTCTCCTGCCGCCCGCTGCTCCCCTCAGCAGTGTACTTCGGTCCTTCTGCTGCTCTGCTCCCCGCTCTGGCTCTGGTGAATCCTCTCACCCTCCCGCGCTTCTGACTGTACCCAGTGCTTGTATAAATAAATAAATAAATCTAAGGAAAAAAAAAAAAAAGGAATCTTCTAGGCTTATCTCTTAAAATACATTATTACTAAATTCAAATCAGAAAAAGAATACACAGCTTAAATTATCATGGAGTAAACTAACATAATGGTTTTGAAATAAAGTAGTTTGTGCTATTTCTGTGAATGCTGACAGAAAAATAATGAGAAAATTGCAGGAACATCCATCAAAGAAGGAGGGCTGCTTGGCTTTCTCCTCAGACCCTCCTGAAAAATAAAAAACCAAAAACGCAAAAGCAAGGCAGCGTGGAGAAGGCAGAAGGAAAAATGTGAAGAGTTCGAACCCCAGAGGTCCCCGGGAGGCAGAACAGAGGGCCTGCCTGGGGGGGGGGAGTAATAACGATCATTATAACACCCCACATGCTTTCTATCACTTCAAGGAGTTTTCAACATCTCTATGCAAAAGCAACCTTCAACACTACTATTTTGAGAAATTATTAGTCTATTTTACCTCGAATATTTCTCTCCTGCAGAGGAAAACAAGGCTATCCGTTTTCCCTGCCCAATAGCCTCCAATCCCACGTTCACCAAGAGCCACTGCCAAGGATACTTCATTATTATGAAAGTTCTCTCAGGGAAAGAAATCCATACCCAGCCTCTAATAAATACAAGGGGGAGAGGACGAGAGGAGATGAAATCGCACGAGGTAGATAATAAAATTTAAAATAGGCTTTAGTGTAGCCGTGCACCCTGCGCATAAAACCGCAGCTTGCCGCCGCCGCGATGCTTCGATGCTTAGGAGTGTGGACTCTGAGCTGGAGCGGGGTGCCTTGGATGCGGCTCCCTCACAAATATCAAAGAGGAGGGAAAATGAACCCCTTTCCTCCTGTGGCGCAGCTTTAAAGAGAAAGCACTGCAGGTGGGCTTCCCATCTGGGGGAAGGGGCTGGAGCCCACCCCCAAGCACCTCCCCTGGGGAGCGCAAGGCCTGAGAGGCCTCAGGTTCTGAGAAGGAACCCTTGATGGGAGTCAACGAGTCAGGAGAAAGACGGAGACGGGAAAAGAAGGGGGATGAGAAACAGGGGAGGAGGGGCAGGCGGAGAGACAAGGAAGGGATGAGTAAAGGAAGGTATCAAAGGAAAACCAGACCCTGATGTTTCCCCTCCATCACACGTTGCCGTTTCTGCAAGTTTTAGCTAGGCCGTCCCCAAAAACACATTCTAGTCTCTTAAATCCCAAGAAATAAGGTTAATTCAGAAAAAAGAGCCGCATCTCTGCACTGACATCAGATCCTCTGCCCACACCGGGCAGAAGCGCGTGCCCGCCAGGCACCCCCAGGACGGTGCGAAACATGCGGGTTTTGCCAGAACTCGTGGGAACGCGAAGATTCCAATTCAACACGTTCAGGCCAGGATGGGCCGGGCAGGCCAGCGGGAGGGTGCCCGAGGGCGGGCGGGCTGAGCGAGTGCTGGCTGGAGCCAACAAGAAGAGCCTTAGTGGTGAGGATCAACTACGCTAATATGCCGCGAGCCGAGCCGTGTGCGGAATCCAAAGATTTTTTGTAGGATGAGCGCGAGCAAGAGCGAGAGAGTGAGACGCCAAGTAGATGGGCCGGAGGATTCGGGGGCTTTGGCCCAGGTGACCCAAACCAGCCCCGCCGGTCTCAGCGGGCCTCAGCCAGAAGTCTGCCTACCAGGCAGCGCACAGGGGAGGGCGGGCCAGGCTGACTGGCAAGAGTAAGGAGGAACCCCCACATGCTCATGATCCCAGCAAAATCTGGAAGTTGGGGGTAAGTTTTCAAGCTCACGGAGTCCCCCGGAGAGGTCCAGGCCAGAACCGGAGCTCCGAGCCTCAGCGAGGTGCAGGCCAAACGCGGAGCCTCTACACTTGGATTTCGAGGGACAGTGAACACTTTTAGCCTAAGTGTGTTGTGCGCAATGTTTGGGGCACACGGAAGCTAAAAATACATGCTCGCTGTTTATCTGAAACTCAGCACTGATTTGGAGGTCCGTAGTCCTTTTTGCTAAGTCTGGCCCCCCACCTTAGGCTGTCCAGACAGGAGAAGCTGGCCGGACCGTCTGTACCCAGAGAGCCTAGTGGGGCTCCAGGTGGGGGTCCGCTCTCCCCAAGCAGCCCCGGGCTGGGAATGCTGGTGATTTAGAAACAGCTGCTGGGTGAGCAACTACTAGCCATAAAGCTGTCTTCAGACGGTGGAGAAATAACATCCCATAGGGCGCCCCCAAAACGCCAGAACCAAGCCCCGGGAAAAGACAAGGCAGGTAGCAGTACAGGCAGCCAGAGCGCTCGTCTATGGTTTTGAAGAACTTTTCGACCCCGCTGTGAAAAAACTATGGAAAAAAGTCTCTCTTGAAAAATTATGTCTCTCTGGGCTCAAAATTATTTCCCCCTCTCCCCGTGTCGCGCGGACCCAGCCTTTCCAGTTTTCCTCCCCAAAAGGCTCCCTCGCCCAGACCCCCGGGAGGCCCTGTGAAGTGTGGCCCCCGATGCTGAAGGTCTGTTTCCGGGGCGAGACCTGAGGCTGAGGGCAGCGGGCAGATGGGGGCCACGGGTGAGCACGCGTGCGGGGGCGGAAATACAGCCGCCGCCAGGAATCGCGGGTTTGGCACATTTTCTCCATGAAAGTCTCCCTCAAGAACTTTCGAGCCGGAGGGGAGGGGAACAGCCCCGGGGTAGGGGGGGCACTTGGGAGCTTAGCTGCTGTTGTTAAAACGTGGCTGGCGAGGACACTGCAGGGGCTGGGGTGGACTTCCCGCGCCAGGAGCAGACACCCCGTGGC
Source organism: Talpa occidentalis (assembly GCF_014898055.3). Lineage (NCBI taxonomy): Eukaryota > Metazoa > Chordata > Mammalia > Eulipotyphla > Talpidae > Talpa > Talpa occidentalis. Next base: position 105,221,958 of record NW_023600993.1, on the reverse strand, counting down.
CCTCACCCGGCCGCCCGCAGCAGCCGGAGAGCCGGGCCCCGCCATGCTGACCTTGCGGCCCGCGGGGGAAATGAGTTGGCACAAGGACTTCCGAGGGACCCAGGAGGCCGCGCGGGTGGAAGGTGAGGGATTGATGGATGGCCAGGCTGAAAACTCAGTATCCTATTTCCTTCCTGTCAGTACAAGACATTTGTAACCTCACTATGCAAAAACAGCCTTCAAAAATTCTATTTTAAAAAATTATTAGTCTATTTAGCTCAGAAATATTTCTCCCCGTCCAGGAGGACCCAAGGCTATCCATTTTTCTCGGTGAGCAACAGCCGCCCGCCACCTCCTCTGGCCGGGGAGACAGACTGCTCCATTATCAGGAAGGTTCTCCGAGGGAGCCCAGCTGAGCCCACCCGCTCGTAAATCCAGGCGGAGGAGGTGGGAGCCCATGAAATAGGACGGGGTGAATAATAAAATCTAAAATAGGTTTCGGAGTGGAAATGAACCCTGTGGCTCTTTATTTCTCGGCAGGTAACACCTCTCCTCAGATTGCAGGGCCGGGGTGCGTTTTCTCCGCGAGGACGCTCGTGCAGTTCCCAGCACTTATTTTCAAGGAAACGAAAAGCAACTGACCTTCCCATAACATTGGGGTTCAGTGGAAGGCTGTGGTGAGCCCGGGGCCTCACGTAGCCTCGCAGCGGCCTGGGCCGTCTCCCCTCCGGAAGCAGGGCCCCGGGCCTCCCAGAGCGGGCACCGGTGAGTGGTGGCCGGGGCGGAGTAGGCCCCGGAGGGAGCGGTGGCCGGGCAGGGCGGGGGGCGGCAGCGGACGCTGTCTGGGAGGAGAATCGAATCCTGCGGGTGGGAGTCTTCACGTCGGGAGCAGGGGTGGGGCCTGGCAGGGGAGCCTCGAGGACCTGCTGGGCCAGGGTAGACCCAACAGAGGTGTCACTTAGGAGCGCACTGACCATTTGACAGGATGTGGTCAGGCCCTCGGCTCGGGGTCTTGCCCAACCCGGCTCCCTCCTCCAGCCACAAGAACACACCTGCTCCTGGAGAAGGCACTTACCACATGCCCACCAGGGCGCCCCCAACTGTCCCAAGAACCAGGTAGGTCCTTGCACCACGGCCTCTCTGTCTTTGTCTCTCTGTCTCCTCTGTCTGTGTCTGTCTCTGTCTCTCTCTGCCTCTGTCTCTCTGTCTGTGTCTGCCTCTCCTGTCTCTCTGTCTCTCTCTGTGTCTCTTGTGTCTCTGCCTCCCCCCCCCCCCCCGCCAAGAGGGCTTGAGAGAACTCTCCAAGGCCGCACCCCATTCCCTGCCACGCATTTGGGACAAGGCACAGACGCTTCTGTCCAGCAGACGAGACTCCGTCCAGCAGCCACTCCCAAAGGGCACCCTGGGCAGGAGGCACCACGGGGGGCTGCTCGTGACCTGAAAGCCTGGCTTTGAAGAACTTAAATTGCTGGCTCTTTCCTCTCTGATTTGGGGTTTGTCATGGTTTGGTGTCTGTTTTCTCCGCTCTCCCCCTGCCCAGCACCCCTTCGCCCTGCTGCCCAGGCCCGCCCCACCCGGGGGGGCACAAAGTCGGGAGGAGACTGGCCACCAGGCCGCCAGCTGGACAGCTCACCGCGCCGTCCCGGTTTGGCAGGCAGGAAGCCACAGTCCTGAGAGACCGTGTGCTCTCGCCCCACGGAGAGGGGGCCTCCTGGGCCCCATGTCCCCATCTACACAACGGGGGCAACCCTAGAGGTCTGCAAGGCCAGCGGGGAGAAGCAGGTGACCCGGGGCCGTGGGGTTCTGGAAGAGCGAGGTTCTCCCAGTCCCAGGGGTGACGCTTGTCATCCCTCGCTTGCTCACCCTGGCTTGTGGGCCACAGGCAGGACCCTCCCTGCATGACGCACGCGATCCGCCTGGACTGTCAGCTTTTCCTGCACCCACATCACCATGAGCAGCTCACACCACTAGCTCACACTATTGGCTCACACAACTAGCTCACAATGCTACCTCACACTACTAATACTACTAGCTCACACCACTAGCTCACACCACTAGCTCTCACTACTGGCTCACACTACTGGCTCACACTACTGGCTCACACAACCAGCTCACACAACTAGCTCACAATGCTACCTCACACTACTAGCTAATACTACTAGCTCACACAACTGGCTCACACAACTAGCTCAGTAAACATCTCTCCATGAACAATGAAAATCAGTCTGATTCCCAAGCTCACACTTCATTCCTCGGAATAGCGAGCAGACCCCCCGCAGAGCCCACCCTCCCTTTAACGGGGGCAGATCCAGGGGGGCCTCGTTCAGGGTTCACTTAGTGTCCAGCCTCTCCGGGGGGCCCAGGGCAGAGCTGGACGGGTTTCACATTTGGAGAGTTTTGCAGAAAATCTCCTTTTCTGATTAATTCACAGCGGGTCTTCCTCCCACCCCACCAGTGAGGCCAGTAGCGGACTCTGCTCCCTCTTCTCGCTGATTGTAATCATATTTAAAACCCTGATCTTTTTCTTTTTTTTTTAGCTCCATTTAATGTCAATTTGCATTCATCAGGAATTGGGGTTGTTTTTTTTTTTTCTTTAACGGTCTCTGTACAGGCTGAGTAGGCATCTCGAAGGTCACAGGCCTGCGTCTGAGGGCAGCTTGGAGCAGAAGATGAGGGGTGTCCCTCATGTCAGGGGGCCTGGCCGTGGGGGGGGCCATGCATTCCAGGTGAAAAGCCGGCTCACTCGTGTGTGCCCCGGGGTCCTGCTCCCTTGTGGTACCCACAATATTAATCTTCTTTGGGGGTGTCCCAGTATATGGGCAGCCGCTCCGAGTGATCGTGGGGCACCCAGAAGAAAGCACAGTCTGGCTTCCCCGCAGCCGCCTTCTCCTGCTGCCTCGGGGTGCTCCACGTGGACCTGGGGTTTCCTGCACCGCGTGGACAGCACGGGCAGCCCCGAGAGGAGGTGGGAAAGGCCTGGCTCATAGATGCGGACTCGGGAGAAGGCCCCGGGCCTGAGGGGCATCGCCTGCTCTCTGAGGTCCCGCGGCAACTCCATCTGGGGACGGGGTGAGCCCGCCGCGGGGTGTAAGCAGAGTCCCAGCTGCTGCGCTCCAAGACCCGGCCCGGGTGGCGGGGTGGCGTGGCGATGGCTCCTCTGAGAGCATTCACTGGGGTTTTCTTCATAAGGAAAAAATGTTGGATTTTCACCTTCTTACTAGCGCCGGCCCATGCAGCAGGGCATGCGTGTTCCTCGCCACCCGGTCTTTTTTCTTAGTAATAAGAACCTGCCTTCTAGTTGGGGTGCATTTCTGCTCTGCCGAAAACCGTATTTTCCAGTCTTGTTTGCAGCCAAGTGTGAAGAGTTAACTGAGTTCTGGCCAAAGAAATTTGATCTATGCCAATTCCAAGGCACGTGTATGGTGAGATGGCGTCAGACGGTGGGTGGGAGCAGGATGGAGGATGGAGGATGGACGTGTGGATGGAGGATGGATGGATGGAGGATGGATGGATGGAGATGGATGGAGGATGGACTTGTGGATGGATGGATGGAGGATGGATGGAGGATGGATGGAGGATGGATGGAGGATGGATGGAGGATGGATGGATGGAGAGGCCGTCCCAGCAGAACCGGCCCCATGATCACTGTAAGATGAACGCGCCCTTCATCTTCCCCTCTGTGTATTTCCTGGTGGCTGGGAAACGCCTCTTGATCTTTGCGTTGAGAAACAAAGGGAAACCTTCTCTCCAGCCATAAAGGACAAATAGCTCCCCTTCCTGATGGAGAGGTGACCGGCCCTGAAGTCATTTATGGAGGTGGTGCTCTTGGGAGAAACTTGGGGGTGTGAGAGAAGTGGAAAGAAGTTAAGAATGTGATATCTGGGGAATTCCACAGGGGCTCTGGAGTGTGAATTGCATGATAAAATTTGTCCCACTCAGAGACTGAAGGGTTCGGCAGTCATTGCCCCCCAACAATCTGTCTATAACTACGGGGACCCCCTCGACTTCTGTGTGTGGAGAGGGTGAAGTGGTTCCCATCAGCCAAGCCCAGTCCTTGGGGGAAGAGCAGAAAGGACAGATGTCAGCTGTTGGCACCCCGAAGAGCTAGGATGAGGGGGTGGGTGGGTGCCCAGCCTGACAGGGTGCCGGCGCACCTACTCCCAGCCTAGAGCCGCCGACGGCAACCCACGGCACGGGGAGTGTGACTGACCGTCGGACACTGCTTGATGCCTCGCCGCGCACCCAAGAGTAGGGAGAAGGGCGTCTGCTGTTCTGGAATCCAGCAGCCTCCTTCCTTGATACTCCCCCGGGGCACAGCCCTTCTCCATATAAACTGGCTGACTTAGAACCACCAGCTCCCACCCCGGCGTGGACAGAGGCTACTAGTCTCGCCACACAGAAGGTTCAGGACGAGGCACACGACCCAAACCGCACCCCACCATGCTCAGCATCGAGACTTGGAGTAGAAGGCTCTCCAAAGCGCCCTTGTAAGGGTGCAGCATTGACCCGGGGCCCCCAAGGGCCACCATGTGCCTGGGGGTGAGGACAACACAAAAGAAAGCCAATTCGGAGCGGAAGGGCCCGACACAGGTCCCTGGAGTGCGGCCAGAGCCCCAGGATGCACCCCAGAGCGTCTATCAACACAGACATAAACCCCATAAACCACATAAACCCCAAGTCGGGCGTCCGTCCTGGCCACCGAGACATTTCTCAAGTCCTTGTGCCGCCGAGGATGAAGTGGTGGGCGCCATGGAAACCTGATGACTCTCCCTCGTCCTTCTAACTATTAAGATTTACCCCCAGGAGCCCCCTGACGACAGCCACAATTCAGACCCTGATGGCCACTTCCAGCCCCGGGAAAACCAACTAATGTGTTTGCGGACGAGACACAGTCATGACTTCGGTGAAGGAAGCTTGTCTTTTCCACACAGAGGCATTTCTGACAGACATTGATGAATCTAGTTCCCCTTTCTTCCAAGCAGAATAATAGAGAAATCATCATTTTCTTCCTTATCTAACTACACAGATGACGGCTTCGTGACGCCTCAGATTTATTGAGTGGCAAACTGGAAGCAAAGAAGAAGGAGGCCCTGTGTCCTCGGGAGCGCGGGGAGCCTCGGCCGCCAGGGCCCGAGCCGGTCCTGCCCACGCGGCGGTGTAGACCCGAGGAGGAGGCGTGGGGCACGGGGCCGGCACCAGAGACTCCTCTTCGCAGAGGCGTCCAGAGCACCCCAGACTAAGTGGGTTTTCTTATCTTCGATGTGGAATTACTTAAAAACCACTAAAATGTTCTCCGTTCCTTAATTAAGAAAAACAATCTTTAGGCATTGAATCTGTAATGAAATGTTACTTAAATGAATCCAAATGACTGGAACGCCGGAACACTACGCAGGACTTAAAAGGCAGGGCCGGGCGGTGTCGGCGGAGCTGGAGCCCCGGCGTCCCCGCAGCGGCACCACGTTCCCCACTGGAGAGCGAAAGGGGAACCAGGCCCCGCCGGGGAGGCGGTGTTCACAGCAAACTAATTGCTTTCCTATTAAAACATCCAAAACCAATTTCTTTTGAACCACTAATGGGAGGACTTTTTAAAATCAATACCATGTTATATTAAGTCCATCTGAACGGCGGAGGACGAGATGCACCTGCAGGGATCCGGACCCGTGGGAGCTGGGGCGAGCCACGCACGTGCCGACCCGGGGGGACCAGGACAGAAGCACCGTCCCCTTCGCGAGGGGGCCCAGGGGCCACCCCCGTCCAGCGTGGTTTCCAAGGGACCCCTGGGGTGCCTGTCCTCCGAGGTGTCCCCCTCCCGTGCTTCCTCCCCCTCCTGGCCGCCTGTTGGAGACGGGAGTGTGCGTGTGCGTGTCCTAGTGTGAACACAGTGGCACCGCATGACACCGGGAGATGGAGTGAGCGTCCCGGCAAGAGTGGCCACCCCCCCCCTGGAACCCCCCGCCCCCCGCACTGACACCATCTTATGTCACACACGTCAGACAGTGGCCACGCCACGGTGCTGTTGTCATCACCTCCGTGTTACAGATGAGGACACTGAGGCACGGAGGAGCTACGACCGGCCCTGAGTACAAAGGCCCAGCGGCCGAAGCTGAACGTGAACCCGGGGCGTGCCCGTGCCGGCCTCTCCCCTCCAGCGTGGACACCGCGGGCGGCGGGGGCTGCACAGGCGTTTTGGTGCTAAGGATTTTTTATATTAAATATTTTTATTTTTATATTAAAATACCAAAGAAAACCAGTGCCTCTCCAAGCTGGAGAGGGTAGCAACACCTCCCGTACTGGGCACAGAAAGATCTGGAAGCCCTGGGCTGCCCGCAGGCCCGGGCTGCAGTTTGCTGCAGAGGCGGGTCCTGTCCCCCTGCCTGCCCAGCTGGTCCCTGCTGCTTCGGCCCCACCTTGTCTTCGCTTCTCTCTCCCTCCCCTTCCCACTGGTCCTCAGCCCGGGTTTCTGCAGCCCCCGTCTCACCAGCCATGACCACTGTCCTCCTCACACAGATGGTCGCATTTCCGTGAGAGCAAGGACGCCACCCGGGGCAGGTGGCCAAGGGCTGAGCGGTGGCCGTGGTCGCTTCCCAGCCTGGCCCCAGCCCCCTCCCCGCGCCCAAAGCCCCTCCCTCCCTTTGCCAGTGCGGGCAGCCCCCTGGATTCCCGCAGTTACAACAAATCATGCCGAGGGGCCCCAATTCATGCCGAGGGGGCCCCTGGGGCTGAGGGGGGTCTCAGAAGAGCCCCCCAGTGCACAGGTGCCTCTCTTCCCTGGGAGCCCCCGGGGAGCCTGGGCGGTGGCAGGAAGGATCCCTGGCCGCCCGCTGCTCCCCGCTGGCGCTAGGGGGCCCCCTTGAAGCTTGCAAGAGGGTTTCACATCAAATAAAAAGTCGTGCTTCACTTTTTCCGGGTAATAAATTCACAGAGCTTGTTTTTTAACCCCCACCAGAGGTTAAAATAGTTTCATAAAAAGTTTTGGTAAATTCATGGGTAACTTTTGAGGTTATATAAGGTTGTTGTCAGAAGAAAATAAAGAAAACCACAGAGCTTTCTCCTCTGCTCACGCAAGACCCAGAATCACGGGGTGCTGGGGCTGGGTGGGAGGGGGCGCTGGGGCTCTGATGTTCTCTCCGGCAGGGTCCACAGAGAGACGTGGTTCTGGAGACCCCCTGACACCCGTCAGGGGGCTGTGGGGGGCCGGGAGAGCAGCCGCCAGCTCTGCACCAGCGTGGCCAGGCAGCCCCGGCGCCCAGGGGGACCCAGCAGCCACCCCCGTGTCTTCCCCCCATCCCGCAGCACCGGGTGCAGGCTGGCAGGGCTCAGCTCCCCTCTTGCTGGCAGAGTCCAGAATCAAGCGAAAGTTGAAGTCCCCGAGAAAGGGTTAAAAGAAGAACTTTCTGGGATTGATAAGGAGGGAAACCAGAGGAGGCAGGAGGAAGCAGAGCGGGGAAAGGCTGGGGGCGTCCGCATTAACTATGATTCAGAGACTCAAATGCACTGAGTTCATTTTTCAATCTGCCTTTAGCGAGGGGGAAAAATAAGGAAATTATAGAAAATTGAGAAACAAACATCTCCGAGAGTGCTCTGCACCCGGGGGTGCTTAATGAACACTTAATAATTTCAAATGCTAGTACTTAGAAAAATGGCTTTTGTCCATTCCCGGCATGCCAGGTGCCTCGCAGCAAAAAAGGGAGAGCAGAAAATGACTGAAAATGATCACTGATGTCTATGTGGAGGGGGGACAAAAATTACTTTTTCGTGTCTCTGGAAGTTAAGGAAATAAGCCAGCCCAAATTCTCAGAGTTTCAGCAAAGGAAAAGCCTTGGAATGGGACTTGCTTTTCTCTTCCTCAGTGCATGAACTTGGGCACGACTCCTAATTAGCATGGAGAACAGCCACAACAGCCCCCGGCTGACCCCACGGGGCCATATTGAAAATTAGATGAAGAAAAACATTTGGCGGAAACTCTCCAAACGCGGGGCAGGAAGCAGTGCCGGGTGTCGAGCCTTCTCCACGCTGCCTGCCAGCGCCACGCTGGGGCGGAGGCCGGTGGAGGCGCGGAGGCCGGTGGAGGCAGCGCCCAGCAGAGGCTGCGGCCGGCCCGAGGCGGGGTGGGTAGGGCCGAGCACACGGCTGGCCTCTGGGCCTTCCTCGCGGCCTCTCCGGCCAGGCTCACCTCCAGGCGAGCGCCCGTCCACCGTGTGGTGTGACTCCAGCAACCCCTGAACACCCTCCCAAGACCAACTCGCTTCTGGCAGAAATTCACCGTTTACTGACTCGCCCTTCGGCTGGCAGGTGTCTCCTGCAGACCCCGGGCGGGGGCTCAGCCCGGCCCTGCGCCCGCCCACCACCCCTGCCCAGCCCTTGAAACTCTGTCCAGTCTCCCACCCACCGTCCCCTGCGGCTCACCCTCCCCACTGTCTCTTGGGTAAACTCCCACTTGGGCCTGTGGGGCTTTCAAGGGCCAGGTTAACTGACCAGGGCCAGTAGACACCCCTGGCGTCTGTGGACCCAGAAACTGTCTTACAGGTGAGGGTCTGAGGCCAATAGAAGGAACAGCCCTTGAGCAGAGAAGCGGTGAGAGAACATTTAGGATTCCAGTGAGTTCTTCAAAATCCGAAACTGAAAAGCCTCCCTGCACCACTCTCAGGTGCAGTGGGGGGCTGGGGGGCACTTGGCTTTCCTAGGACTATGGTAGGAGGACGCACATGGCTCGGAGGGGTCTGGCAGGAGACGGTAGCTATGGAAATAAACAGGCCCAGAACAGAAGTACGTGCTCAAATTCTAGGTGGCCGTGGAGACCTAAGCTCTGTCAGAAGGGAGATTAGTGCAGGTTAGCTGGGCAGGTGTTCGGGCATATTAGCATCAAAGCAAGACTTGCTCTGTGACGCAATTGAGGGGCTTAAAAGGAACTTGAGAAGAATCAGCTCCTGGTCCCTATGTCACTTCTGCCCCAGCCTGGCCCCGGTACCCTGGCTAGAATTCACGGCGAAGGCTCACCTGTCTCCAAAGCAAAAACACTGTGTCCCTCCTGAGCCCAGACAGCAGCTGGGGTGGGAGGGGGGACACTACCAAGGGAGCCCTGAACCCTGCTCAGTCGGGTCCTGCCCCCAGGTCCAGAGCACAATGCCTGAGGTCATCCTCGGATCCCACTGGGCTGCCAGCTCTAGCGGGTCACCTGGGAAGGTTCTAGAACAAGCCTTGGTCTCTGCTGAGAAAGGGCTCTCTCAGCTCTGAAGTGAGAAGGGTTTTCAGAAAGCCCTCAGGAACAGAGCAGGCTCCATCACAGACTCGGGGGGTGGGGGTGGGGGGGAGGCAGCTGCCCCCCTTTTAAACGTTTAACGTAAAATCATATTTGTCTTTCCAAATACCCACATTTCAACCTTTCTTTCAGCGATCCTCTCTTCCTGCCGCCACGGTCCCCACCACTGAGCCAACTGTGGGTGCCCTGACCACCTGTGCCCTCCCCCTAGGTCGCTGCCAACATCAGAATTCTGAGCGTATCACCCCATCTTTGCCGGGATCTGTGTCTGTTCGTGATCACCGAGGAGGACACTCGGCATTTTAGACACACGAGCCAGCCGCAGTGCTGAGCCCTGGGCCTCCATTTCCAGCAGTTCGGGATTTATGGCAAAAACTCTGTGATCCGAACAGGGATGGGGTTGAGAGGCGACACCGCTCGCGCGTCAGCCTGCTCCCCTGCAGGATGAGGGGCCTCTGGGGCCGCACAGCAGCCCCCCTGGTTCTGTTCCTGTTTATGCGCGCCCAGCCGCTCCAGCCGGCCTTGTCAGGATCCCTCATCTGGAAGCTTAATCATATCAGCAAGCTCACCGCACTGCATTTGTAATGACTTGTTTACCAGTCTGTGCCGGCTCCTCTGCCAGGCTGGGCCCTCCCCAAGGACTGGGGCCGTGTCGTGTTCTTATTTGCCTCTCTTCCTGCTCCCACACACTGCCTGGCACGGCGCGGGCCCCGGTAATTGCCTGCGCTCCTCAGGCTGTGTGACTCTCATCTATTTCCAAAGGGTCTCGGTCTACCAAGCCGTTCCCCAGCTCTCAGAGAGGAGGACTCATCCCACCTCCCGCTCCCCCCTCTTCAGGGCACACGGGGCTGGAGTCGTGAGTCAGACACGCTTTGGCCATCTGTGCCGTGTACCTGCCTGGCCCCGCTCTTTCCGATTTCAGAAACCATCTCTTCCTCCTCTTGGCAACTGCCGCAGAGCCCCCAAACCACCCCTCCGTACACACCCCAGCCCTGACCACTCACATCCCCAATGTGGCCCCAACCAGGACCGTGAGGCTCAGTTTGGGGGGGGGGTCAGGGTGGGGAGCACAGCCTCCAGTAGCACCGCCATCTGCGCAGGCACCAGAGAAGCTGGTGGTGATGACCCAGGAGAAAGAGGAGCCAGAGATGGAGAAGCTGAGTGCTGGGGGCGCCTTTGCCACCCCTGGATCCAGCCGAGCCTGAAGCCGCCCTTTCTGTTACATGAGATATTTAAAATAATGCTTTGAGCTAGGCCAGTTTGAATTGTGTCTTTTTCTTCGCAGCCCAGAGTCCTCCCTGACGCAGTAGCCACCGCCAGTAGCAACGTTTTGGAATACGGTGGCCACAGTGTGGGTGGGGATAACAAAAGTCTGCAAAGAGAAACAGAGCTGTCACAGGCGCGGGCCCGGAGCCTTTTTATTTCATCCTGGGAGTCGGGACCACGGCCCCCAATCCCACACTAAACCAGAAAGGCTGAGACCTTCAGCTCCGGATTCTGTTCTTAACGTGGAAGGAAGAGGCGTCCAGGCTTTGAGCAAAAGCTCACACATCGCCGTTTGCTCCGTGGAGCCCCCAGGCGGCCTGAGCTTCTGGGAGTGGCTGAGGAACACTCCGGGCTCAGCAGGCTGCAAATCAATTCATCTCTTCTGCAAGTCGCTAACCCAACCTAATGAACTGGCGAGGCCTGGAGGAACCCGCTCGCCTCCGTGCCCTCAGCAGTGACGGACGCTCTCGGAGCGACTGCGGCACGTGCCCCGGCCGAGGGACAGTCTATTAATATTGGGAAGGAACATCAAATTCTGCGCACTGGCCTTTAAGTTTGGTCATGAGAAGCTAAGTCCCCTGTGACTTAAAAAACCCTCTGTAGTGTCCCTTGTTTCCCCTCCACTGGATAATGCCAGCCTGCCGGTGGTCTGTCTGGACATCAGACACCCCCAGGAGGATGCGAAGTGGGGCCCCCACTGGCCACGGGCATTAGAGGTTGCACAGTTTGCCCATGGTGCAGATTAAAAGGAAAGTCTGACAAGATGGAGGAGGGCACAGGCGGTCCAGGTGCTACTGGGGGCAGAGAACTGGAAGCAAGTCGGAATACCCCGTAGAGGCGAGCAGCGAGAATACCCAACACCAGCTCTTGGTCCTCCGCTCGACGGGGGCCACAGAGTCCCGGACAGTGGCCCACCAAGCATCACCTGGTGGACACACCCCAGACGGCCACATGGCCCCTTATCAAGAGTCTGTCCCCCAGAGCCCCTGACCTGTGTGAGGCTAACATGGGCCTATGGGCACTGCCCCAGCTCGAGCGACGGCCGTGCAGAGAGGAAGGCGCACAGAGGTGCAGGTGGTGCCAGCACGTCACACTCACACTCATGCACACACACGCACGCGCACCGATGGCAGCTGCAGCACTAGCTCAGGAGGGCTTCAGGACCAGCCTGGCTGCCGTCTTGGAGTGTGGTGAGCAAAGTATCGTTCACGATTACACACGTCACTGCAATTACATAATTAATGTCATTACATGTAATTAAAAACTATTAATTAACTTTTTTTTGTTCCTCTAGGTGGAGCAACACTTTTCCTGAGTTCTTTCTAAGCTGGAGTGTGCCCGCCCTGTTCCGACCTCCTTCTCCTCGGCCTCAGCGGCCTCCCTCTACTCTACGCCCCAGGCTCTCTCTAAACCTCCTTCAGAGGGTCCCCCCTCCCCTGCACCCACATCCCTCATGGTTCCTCACTCTCAGGAGAAAGGTCAGCCCCCCAGGTCTGCTCTGCCCTCAGATGGGCAGCCTCCCTGGAATCCCAGCCTCCTGCTGCGCCCCAGACACACGCCAGCACAGTTCCCCACCAGCCCCCGCAGACGCCACCCCCCTGCGGGCTCCGGGCCATGTCACAGCCAACCCCACTGAACGCAGGGGAGGAGTCTGCTGGCCAAGGCCTTCGCACACCAAGGAAACAGGAGGTTAGACAGCATGGGGGGGCTATAAAAAGAGGGGTGAAGGCAACCCAGTAGGGTCCCAAGGAGGGGCTCAGGCCCCAGCGTGGAGGAGCGAGAGTCACAAGCCTCAAGTGAAAGCGAGCTAGGCCGGGAGGAAGCTCCCCTCCTTGCTGGCGGGTAAGGAAGGAAGGAGGCGCCTCTGGGTTCGGCCGCTCCCTTCCCGCCTGACCCTTCAGGTTTCTGGCCGCGGGGGCAGCGTCCCCAGAGCCCAGGCTCCCCCACGGCAGATGCTGCCTGGAGCTCCGGCACCAGAAGGTATTGTCACAGCCTGTCCTTTCGGCCGTGATGAGAGCTTCCGGCTGCGTGGCGGGGAACCACTTCTCGCTAAAATAAATGTATTTACGCTTTTAAAAATGTAGTTCACTTTCAGCGAGCCGAAAGGAAGACAGAGGCAGACAGTCAGAGAGCCGGCATTCTGGAACCTTCCCAAGGGTGACGTGGGGGCTGCTGGAAGTGGAGGCACAGCACCCCCCCCCCTACCCAATGCGTCCTGGGGTCACACAGACAAGTCCATGAAAGCCGGGTCTCTCCAACTGCAAAATCAAATAAAGGCACTCACCCCACGTTTGTGGGGGGTTCTGCGTGGGGACCGAGCTTCCTTGCCAAAGGCCTTGTGAGTTGCGTTTCTGGCTGGCGGGACCCTCGCCCTGCACCCCCGGGCCTGGCGGGTCTCGCTGGGCACCCGCCCCAGCGGCGGGAGGGCACAGACTCCAGGAGGCTCAAGACAACGCCCGCTCCACCGACAGGCCCTCGGCTGCGTCGCCCGCACAGGGTCGCGTGCTGCCCCCCACCCCGCGGTCCGAGTTTAGTCTGTGCCCCGGGCAGAGGCGCCCGACGCCAGCGTGCCCAGCAAAAGCCCGAATAATTAACCTCCAGCACGTCAGCGTTCTGCACGCAGCCCCGCCAGTGCGTTTCTAAGGAGATGCACGCGCGCCTGCACTCCGGGAACGTGTCATGTGCCCCACGCCGGAGTAAACAGCACCGGCCTCGGCTAATGGAGTAGGTCCCGGCACACAAAGGAGTTCAGGAATAAAAAAATAAAAGCCGCTATTGTCGTCGGCTGGAGAGAAAGACGTGTACATCCAAACACAGAAACAGGGCGAACCTAATTATGAGATTCTTTTTCGCAGCCCAGGGTCAATGGCAGAGCCGCTAGGGGCGGCGCGACAGGGTGGCGGCTGATGGGTTTCAAGCTCCCGGGGACTAGAAAGTCCCACTTGAAATGCAAACAGAATTCAGCGACGCGCATTCACCCCACTGCGCCCCGCATTCTGAAGAGAGAGTCTTCATTTCAGAGCAGTGACCCCATCAGCAAGCGCAGCGGGCTGCGCCGCAGAGGAGAGCGAGCAGCTCGCGCTTTGGGGTCATCGCCTGCTTCATCTGGACGTGTGGGCTTTGCAGTTGCTTTTTCTAGTGGAAAAGTAGAAAACACCCAGACTCGAGCGCGCGCACCTGCAAAGCTGACCGGGGCCCGGCCCGCACGTCAACAGCGGAGAGGCCATCTGCAGGACGTGGGGGCGTGAGACCCTCAAGCGAGAGAAGAGGGTCCCTTGAGGACCTACACCGGCTGGCGCAAGGTGGCACAAAGGGACTGCAGAGAACTGCCCCCATCCCTGAGCCGGCTCCGGGGAGACAGGTGCGCAGGGCAGATGAGAGCCCCACAGCAGGGCTGTCTCTGCGCTCGTAACCCGAGCCCTGGCTCTGGGCCTCTGCTCGCCACACCTCCCAGGAGACCCCACGCCAGTGTCCTGGTTGATCGCCCGCCAGCAGCAACCCACCCACAGGGATGTCACGGGTTTTAGAGGCTGGGCGCTAGGCCCAAAGGGAGAACATGGAGCAGCAAAACAGGGACTCAGGACAGCGCCTCGCCCCCTCCTCTGGGGAGGGCCCCCATCACCTTCAGGGCCCCCGCTCCCTTCCCTTTGCTCACCCCAGAGGCCCTCACGTATATTGTGGGTGCAAATTCCTACTCAGAGCTGGAGACGCCAACCCCACTCTCGGGACTGACTTGCAGTTTTCAAAGCTGATCTGACGCCCTGGCCGGTGCTGGCAGCAGACCCCTGCCACGCAGGTACCTGCCCTGACGTCCATTCTGGCCAAGAAACCCGGGCCCTTCCCTTCCAGACCTGGGGGAGGGGCTCGGAGCGCACCTGCCCTCAGGGGGCGCTGGAGGGACACAGGTGGGGGAGGAACTGCAGAGCCCTGTCCCCAGGGACAGCCCTTATCCCCAGGGACAGCCCTTGTCACCAGGGTCAGCCCTTGTCCCCAGGGTCAGCCCTTGTCCCCAGGGTCGTCCCTTGCACCAAACAGACAACAATCAGCCCCAAGGGAGGGAGATGCGGGCACCCCCTGCCAGATGGGCCGCCGCCTCCTCGCAGATGGTCTCCACCTTCCCGGCCAAGCCCCGCACACACGGCCCGTTACTGGCCAGGGGAGGCGGGGGAGTGGACGGTCAGAGAAGGCCAGCGGCTGCCCGTTTGCCCAGTGACTGCTGCCCCAAAGAGCCCTCCTTCCGGACACCCCCACAGGTCACGCGGTGCTTATTCCAGCGGGGCCAGGAGCGCCCCTTTCTGCTCCCACCATGAGCGCGGTGCCTGCGCCCCCGCCTGCGCTCTGCCCGCGCACCCACGTGACTCAGAGGACCTCGGGGCGTGGACCTCCCGTAGGGGTGGTGGGGGAGGCATTGCCGCCGTGACACCAAGACCGGGAGTAAGTTTCTAGGCCCAGGGGATCTGCTGCTCAGGACTGGCCAGGCCAGCACCCAAGGGCGCCTCTGCCATCTCGATGCCTCTCACCATGTCTCCCACAACCTCCCGGCTTTAGGGTCAGCCGCTGCCCCCCGCTTTCATCCCTCCCGCTGCTTTCCCCCGGTTGACGGTGGCCCCTGAGGGTGCGGCCGGTTGGCGGCCCTCATCCTGCACCCCCGAGCCGGGCGCCTGCCCTCCAAGGGGAGCATTACCTGCCGTTCCGGACGGAGCCTGCCCAAGGGTCCTGCGCGGGCGCAGCCCCTGGAGCGGGCCAGGGTAGCCGTCTCTTCGCAGCACCCAGAGGGGCGGGCGCAGCCTGCTGGCTCTCAGCTGAGGACGGCTCTGAAAGAAATTCCCTCTGTACCTGCGGGACAGAGAAGCAGGTGCACGGTCAGCGCCCAGCCGGGAGAGCGTGTCTCAGAACAGGAGGTGCTCAGAAAAGAAAACCCCAGGTCCTGCGGGTGCCTGGCGAAACGGGACAGGGCCTTGGCCACCAAGGAGCTGATGGACAGAACAGGGGGCCTCGTTCAGGAGGCTGTCACAGGGATGAGTGAGGCGGCCAGCCCCTGCGGAAAACAGTGTGGGGGGGTCTCAAAATATTAAAATTAGGGCCTCCCCGGTGGCGCAGCGGTTGAGCGCTGGGTTGCGAAGCTCCCCGCGGCCTCTGCGGCACCGGTTCGATCCCCGGCTGCTCCCCAGCATCCGGAGGAGGGTCCCACATGGCGCACAGACCTCTCCTGCCGCCCGCTGCTCCCCTCAGCAGTGTGCTTCGGTCCTTCTGCCTGCTCTGCTCCCCGCTCTGGCTCTGGTGAATTCTCTCACCCTCCCGCGCTTCTGACTGTACCCAGTGCATGTGTAAACAAATAAATAAATAAACAAACAAATAAATAAATAAATAAAAATATATGCTTCTAAAAAAAAAAAATATTAAAATTAGATGCTCCACATCACCCAGCAATTCTGCTCCTAAAGGCTAATTCGAAGGGCTCTCTGCACTCTCGTGTTCACTGCAGCACGATTTACAATAGCAAGGGATGGAAACAGCCTACGAGCCCAAGGACAGAGGAGTGGGTGAGGAAGAGGTGGTCTTCCTCCACGGTGGAATACTATGCAGCAGTTAACAAGAAAGCTGCCGCCTTGCCAGTGGGGACAACATGGATGGAACTGCAGGGGTGATGCTGAGTGAAGTAAGTCAGAAGGGGAAAGATAAACGCCAGATAATGTCACTTCTCCATAGAATATAAAGAGAGGAAATAAAGGAACAGACAAAACTAAACGCAGCAAGTCTGGGAACCTGGCGGCACGTGGAGGCCCCCAGGGGAGGGAGGGCGCGAAGGGGCCGTGGACTGTGGTGGGTCATTGCGGCTGCTTGGCCGGTGACATACATCTGAAGGGGTGTGAACCTGGATCCCTAAATCGTGTTGTAAACCAATGTTACCTCAGTTTAAAAAACACAAAAAACCCACAATTTTAATAAATATGTAAAATGCTTCCCAGGCCGCTTAGCACCAGGCAAATACTTGGTGCGGGTTAGTCGTGGCGACCAGATCCTGAGCGATAGGGGCTTCCCAGCTTCACAAACAGCCGTCGGAGAGAGTCTCTGCAGCGAAGGAAACGTTCCACAATCCACCCGATGGACGTGGCGGCCCCTGACCTGTGGCTGCGGCCATTGAAGTGTAGATGTGGCCTGAGGTGCTGAGAGGTCTTTATATTTCACTGTAATGAACGTAGGTGCCACGCGTGGCCAGCGGCTGCCATACCTGCCAGCACGTCCACAGTCTCCTCCACAGCAGCGATCGAGGAGCCCGTCACGGTCATCAGGTCCACCCTCCAAAACAGAGGGCCCGCCGCCCGCGGGAAGGCCAAGCACGCAAGGACGGGGCTCGGGCCTCTGTCTGCGTGTCTTTCCGTCTGGGCCTGTGTGTGCGTCTGTCAGTCGGCAACGCCATGAACATGGAGTAGGCTCTGGCCTCACATCCTAGGCACCCCGCCGTCGGTGCGTCTGGACGTCCCCGTGCAGAGCCGCAGAACCACAGAGGGTTGGTTCTGTGGTTGTGATTGAACAACGATGCAGGTGGGAGGCTGAGGCCGGAGGACAGCGCGTGGCGGGGCAGCAGGAGCTCCCCAGCCTGGTTACAGCCGCCAAGTACGCAGCAACCTGGAGGCCGGGCCGGGTCCACTTTGGACCTGGAGTTCAGGGCGAGGCTCACAGGAGGCAGGTGAGTGTGGGCAGTGGACCCTGAGGCTGGCTGAAGCCTCCTGACCACCCAGCCCACCCGACCCTGCCCTGCCCACTGCCTGTTTCATCGAGTGCCTCTGAGGAAAAGCAGGCGGATCCCGAGAGCCTCTCCCAGACCCGCCCTGCGGTCCTCACCTCATCCCTCTCCCCCCTTCCTTCTCTCACGGCTCGAGGAACCACAAAGCGGAGAGGAGCTGGTGGGGCGCAGCGGCCCCTCCTCCTCCCCGCGCAGGACCTGCCGTTCAGGCCCCAGGGCCAGGGAGGACTTGATGAAGGGCCCCGGCCTCACCTCCACGCCTCCAGGCCACGTCTCATCTCACTGCCGGGATGCTCTCGTCCCTGAGAGCGCAACTTCTGTGGACGTGAACCATGTGCTGGCTGAGGGGAGCAGACATGTCCACGTCAAGCGGGAAATGCCATCAAGGAGCAGACACATTCCGGGTGCCCGGGTCCTTCTCCTCCGCTCTCCCCTCGATGACAAATGTGTATTTTAAGGCTTACAGAGCACACTGCCCCCCACAACTTCCAATCTCCTCCTCGCTCATTCCAATTCACTCGGGGCTGCACCATCCATGGTTCCATTTGTCAGAAGTTTCCGAGAACAAGCCTCCGAGTGCTTCATGCTTCATCCGGCACTGTACACAGTTACAAATTAATCAATAAAATCCAATTCCATGGTCCAGTGGCTGCTTCGGGCCTGGCGGAGACGTGTGCTGTGAGCGCGCTCAGTCTCCATGCCTCTACTTAATGTCAGGGCAATTAGGCACCCAAGTATGAATTTTCTATATTTTTCCATTTCCACTTTGAAAATGGATCCTGCATTTTCTAATCCCTCTCCTTTAACTCGTGTAGTTTCATTAATGAAAACAGCCATTTTATTACAGTGTGGTATTTGGAATCGGCGACAAACAGACAAATGAAACAGAACGGAAGGCCGTGAGACGGACTCCACATACGCGTGGAAGGCAAAACACAGCAAGTCGGGGAGGAGAAAGTGAATCGATCCAGGGCTCTGCAAGCGTTTTGTATAAAGGCCCAGATAAGAAAAGTTGACGCTTTCCAGACCACATCTCCACCATGTGTTCTCCTTAGATCCCTCCCATCTCACAAACGTGAAACAAAACCACGACAGCCTCCTCCGGACGTACGAGATCAGGCCTACAGCGAACCTGACACAAAGGCCATGGTTTTCCACATGGACAAAAATAAAATCACTGTTAGGTATTTGACTACAGCAAAATATACAACTTGACAAAAGATCATAAACAAGATTAAAAAATACACACTGGAGTGTGCCGGAACCCTCAGCCTTCCACTCTCCCCCTCCTGAAATCACTAATAATGTGTTTTAAAAGATTAAAATGTATAAAACGTATCTTCAAATGCATTGGTGCCTGATTAGAAAGTAAAAAATTTAAAGTCAAAAACCGGGTGCAACGTGCAAAGACAAGCACTTTTGCTCTGAGGGCACCTGCCAAGCGTGGTGAACTCGATCTTCCAACAGAGCAGAGATGAGGTAAGACCTGAAGCTGTAAAACTCTTCGAAGAGAACAGGAGAAATGTTGATATCGGCCTCCACAACGTTTCTTTGGAGGCCACATGTGCATGTGGCCCCCAAAACAAAAATAAAGAGGTGGGACAGCATCACGCTGAAGAGCTGTACCATGGATGAATTGGGAAGAGAAAGATGCTACGTGAAAGTCAGCTAGAGAACAAATTCCACATGATCCACAGCTCAGGAATGCAGTAAGTCCGATTCATAAAGCCAGAGGAGGGGTGGTTATCAGGGGTTGGAGGGAGAGAGAACCCAGGAGGTATGGATCCAGGTTATAAAGTGTGACTTCCACAGCTTGACTAGGCCCAGACGGCTGTCCTCGGCCCTGGAGCAGGCGTCAACAATGCTGTGTGTGTGTGTTCCAGGGTTTCAAGTAAGAAAAGAGAAAGGAACGCAACTCCCGGCGCTGATAGACAAGTTGAAGACCGTGTATGTGGTGACAGTTTCGTGGCTATATGTTTATCTCCAGAGTCATCAAGAATGCTCAGACTGTGCCCTCTTTTGTTTGCCAAACATACCTCAGTCAAGAGGAGCAAAGAACAAAAGATGATAAAAATTACCAAGCAGATTTGAAAAATAATTCAATGAAACATTTTGGAAATAAAACATACTCTACCTTGGGCCTCCCCTGGTGGCACAGCGGTTGAGTGCTGGGTGCGAGGCTGCCCACAGCCTCTGCAGCGCCAGTTCGATCCCCAGCCACCAGTGAGGGTCCCCCCCAAAAAATAAATTAATAAAAAAAAAAATAAAACATACTCCACCTTGTTCATAAAATTGAAAACTCTGCAAATTAATAAAAGCAGGGGAACCAACTCTGCACTACTGGACCTAGTCCAGGGGAGTCTTCTGCCCAAGGAGGTCTAACAGCAATAAGTTCACCCTCCAAACAAAACTTCCGGACAAATGTGTGAGACACTGGTTTTCAAGACCTGGGCCTTGAGTGAGGAAGAACTGGGATCCCTGAGAGAAGAGGAACACACAAGGGGAGCCTGTGAGGCTTCAGCTTGCTGGTGGGGAGATTCCCTGGGTCCACGTGTAGGAAAGACTATCCTTTCTGCACGGAATTTCCTGCGAAACTTTAAGCAAAACTCAATTGAGCACATACGTGCTTGGTTTATTTATATACTCTTTAGTCCATTAACTTATTTGTCTACTTTGATGCTTTATAGTAAGTTATCAAAGCAAGTAGTAAAATTAAAATGCCGCGGTGTTTCCATCAAAGTAGAAAACAGACAATGAGATAAACAAAATAGACAGTGAGGTGAATGATTGTATATACACGTGTACGTAACATGAGAACTTTGATGTACACATTACACCATATATAAAAGTTAAGCAAAAATGCATCACAGGCCTGAATGTTAAAACACTTTGGAAGAAAATTTAGGATAAAAATCTTTGAGGCAGCAAATCAGTGAAAGGTTGTTGTAGTTATTACATTGAAAGAACAATCAACAGAAAAGAATGATCGTAGGACTTCATCATTTAATGTCTACACACAGACATTAAACTGTCTGTTTTTTAAAAGACATTGTTAAGAGAATTAAAACACAGCACAGATTGGAAGAAAATATTTTCAAATCATATATCTTATAAAGAACTTATAAACTGAGTGTATAAATTACTTTCAAAACTCAGTAACAAGAAAACAAACAACCCATTTTTATAATAGGCAAAAGATATGAACAGTATTTCACCAAAGAAAACACGTGAATAGCTAATAAGCATGTGAAAGATATTTACTGTCAGCCACCATTAAGAAAAGGCAAATGCGGGTCTCCCCGGTGGCGCGGCGGTTGAGCGCTGGGTTGCGAAGCTGCCCGCAGCCTCTGCAGCGCTGGTTCAATCCCCGGCTGCTCCCCGGCCACAGGAGGAGGGTCCCGCATGGCGCGCAGACCTCTCCTGCCGCCCGCTGCTCCCCTCAGCAGTGTCCTTCGGTCCTTCTGCCTGCTCTGCTCCCCGCTCTGGCTCTGGTGAATTCTCTCACCCTCCCGCGCTTCTGACTGTACCCAGTGCTTGTATGTATGTATAAATAAATAAATAAATAAATCTTTAAAAAAAAAAAGAAAAGGCAAATGCACACTATAATGTCACCACTATACACCTATTTGAGTGACTAAGGAGAACAGCCACACTAAGTGAGGGCAAGACTGAGGGAAACTGGGTCTTCACACACTGCTGGTGAAATGATACAAGCACTTTGGAAAATAGTTTGTCAGTTTCTGTAAAAAGTTAATCATGCATCTACTTTACCATGCAGACATTTCACTTTTAGAGGTTTAGCCAAGAGACTTTAAAGGATATATTCATGCAAAGTCTTGCACATCAATACTTACAGTAGTTTTTCTTTCTAACAGCCTAAAATGGAAACAAACCAAATGTGTGCCCAGGAGTGGGGTCTAAACAGACCGCGACACAGCCACTCCATGCCGCCTACTGCACAATGAAAAGGAATGAATAGTTAATACAACAACACGGGGAAACCTGGAAATTATCATGCTGAGTGAAAAGGAAAAATGGAAAAAAGTTAAGAGCATGTGCCACATGATTCCCCCTTTTCTATCGAAGTCTAGAACATGTGAACCAATCTACAGTGACAGAAAGCCCACGGTGGCTACCTGGGCACGGGAAGGCAGCCAGGAGAACAGGAAGGAGGAACTACAGCGGGACACGAGGACACAGGCAAGCTTTGGGGGGACAGTGGCACCTTCATTATCTTGCCTGTGTTGCCCCACAGTGTGTTTATAAGTCAAAATTAAACTGTACACTTTAAAAATGCAAAATTCATCCAAATTCAATATACCTCATAGAGCTTGGCAAAAAATAAATAAATAAATAAACAACTCTGGACTAAGAAAACTAGTAACATCTTAGAGATAGTTCTGAGCAAAGTATCCAGATTTTAGCACAGAAAGACAAAGTTTTGGAAAATGAGGTTTAAGAGAGATGAAAGATAGAGAAGCTTTGATATACTTTGTTCCAAAGTTTCAAAAAGAGGAGAGAGAATGAAATACAGGCAATGTTTGAAGAATGATGGTTACAAATTTTCTAGGTAGACATCAATCCACAGATCATAATAACCAATGGATTCCTAATGGAATAAACAATAACACACGCCTTTAGCCATCAAAGAAAGACGACGGAATACCAAAGATTAAAAGAAGATCTTAAAGTAGCCAGAGATAAAAGACCTTCAAAAGACAGAGGGGAGTCTAATAGCAGACTTTGCTGCCATGAAATGGGTGTCAGAGGATCATGCAGTATGAGCTTTGATGTGCTGAGAGAAAATAACGTCAATCTGAGATTGTATACCCTGCAAAAATGTTTTCAACAACAAGGATGAGATAAATGTGTTTTCAGCCTACCAATGCCAGAATTTTCTTCTCTAAAGGAAATTCTAAAGAATATGCTTCAGACAGAAGAAAACAATCCCAGAAGGAAGATTTGATAAGCAAAAAGGAATGAGAAGAAAGATACGCCCAATTCTGTGGCTAAATACAATGGACTTAAAAAACAAGCAATGGCCTTGAACACTCCCTGCAGCATATGTGACAGAACAAATCTAGACGACATACAGAGCCTACAAGTCATGTTCATTGGGCAAGAAAATGAAGCCAGAAAGAAAAAGAAAAGTACCGGATGGTCTCACTCATGGCAGGAATCTAGAAAACTTAAATAAGGGACCAGGAAAATGAATATCTATAAGAAAGTGAAAACCATAATCAACAAACAACTATGAACCAGAGACACTCTATAAGGGGTGGGGGGTTGGGGGAGGGATTGGGGTCAAAATAAGGGGGTTGCAATTGTATGGGGAATATAAAAATAAAATTTTAAAAAAAATTTCTCTTAATTAATTTCTTCCATAAGATTCAACTTAAAAGGATGACCAAGAAGCCTCATTTGGTCAAGGAGCTAGAAGAAAATAGAAATACAGAAGATGTAAATTGGTGAATCTGAAAGCACACCAATAGAAATTATCCAAATGAAATGCAAAGAGAAAAAAAAAATCTGTTAACAACAAACCTAGGTTAGGGTGTGGGAGGAGGAGTAACACTCACCCCCCAGAGCTGGAGGATGAGAAACAACACAGCCACCCCGTACAGGGACTTGGTAAAACTTACAAGGTTGAAAATGTGCTTCTCTTAGAACCCAGCAATTTCACTCATGGGTCCATTTCTTAGAAAACCTCTTACATCACGCCTAAGAGATACGTATAAGCAAGTTCACTGCAAAGCCAGAAAAAAAAAGTTTTTGAAAACAATTTATATGTTCACAGATAAGGGATTGGAAAACAAAGTGCATTCTGCTCATAAGATGAAAAATCTACAGAACGGGGATGACTGACTATCGCCTGGGGGCACCAGTGTCCTGCACCCACGAAGACAGACAACGTCTTTGAAAGTCTCACTGAAGAGTGGCTGATGCCGGGATAGCAATAAACACTTTTAAAGCCACAAAACAATATTGTATTTATTCGTAGACATATTATTTTGCAAAGTATGCAAGCGTGGATGGAGACAACTAGTCCCAAGTACATACAGCCACGTAATTTCCTTTGTTGCAGTGTTCACCTTACAGGACCTGCACCACACACGAAGAAATATTTTGTCTTATTTTTAAGGCTCATGAGCAAATATGGCAAAATGTCAGCACTTGTTCAGTCTGGATCACTTTGTAGTATATTTTCTGACAGTCCTGCACTTACTGCTTTTGTGAGACGAGGACGGCCCTGTGGGTACGCGAATTTTCCCTTTCCCTGGGGCCCGAGGCCTGCGGGGGGTGGGGGAGGCCGCTGAAGAATCTCATTCTCTGAGGCCTGTTAGGGTAACCCGAGTGAAGGGGCGAAAGGGAATGAAGACATAGACTTCTTTCTTGGGGTGAGACCCCACGTGCCGGGGGGTGACGACAGACAAGCAGACACCACACACCGCAGACGTGGGCGTGCAAATTGGCACGAGTGTGTGTGCTCAGCCCCTCACGTGGGAGCGGAGGGCGGGCAGAATATGACCCCCACCTCCCCGGAAGACGTCCGTGCCCAGCATCGGCGCGAGGAGACGGAAGAAAGTCAGCGCTGGCCTGCGGGAGGGGCCCGCCTGGCTGGGGCCGGGGGCACAACCGATGCTGTCGCCTGCCTGAGGCAGCAGGACACCAGTGCTCACGGCGCCCCAGAGGAACGCAGGGGCACTTTGGCTTTCGTCTGCTGAGACCCCCACGAGAGACCCATCCCGGGAAGCCCAGGCGACATGGACCTGCTGCCTGCTGGGCCCGGGCGGCCACTGCCTGGCACACGGCTCTGGAGTGAGGCTGGTTCGAAGCAGAGTCCCCGGGCAGCTAGTCGTAGCCCTTGTCTCAGTCACTGTGCAGGGCCCGGCCCTCAGCAAGCCCTCAGTGGGGTGGGGGGCCCTGGGCCCAGGCAGGTAGCGCAGCACCGACTGCGGGGCTCAGCGCCCGGGAAGGACTGGGAAGCCGCAGTGCCAGAGACCAGCGAGGACGGGGGCCGGCAGGGAGCGAGTCGGGGGGTGAGTGGCCCGAGGCGTGGAGGGATCAGGCAGCTCCAGGAGCAGGGCCCAGTGCGGAGCAGACCCCAGGAGGGGCCAGGATGGCAGGAAGTCACCG
The DNA here is from genome assembly GCF_014898055.3 of Talpa occidentalis. Lineage (NCBI taxonomy): Eukaryota > Metazoa > Chordata > Mammalia > Eulipotyphla > Talpidae > Talpa > Talpa occidentalis. The sequence continues at coordinate 105,197,569 of NW_023600993.1, read as the reverse complement.
TGGGGTGGGGGTCGGGAGGAGACGGTGGGAAACGAGACCAAGAGGGAGTTGCTTTCTAGCGTGTGCGCGGGGGCGGCCAGGAGGGTTTGGAGCAGAGGAGCCAGGCAGTGGAGGAAGGACATGATGGATGGGGGCGGCGCCCACAGCCCCCTCTGTCGCCGGCAGGTGCACGTGCACCGGCCCAGGGGGCGCCCAGGGGCACCCACATTAGCAGCCTGCACGGGGACGGGAAGCTTTATCGTCTTCTCCTTCCTCATCTATATTTTCTGGTTTCTCTGCAAAGGACATGCAATGCTTGCATAATTAAAAAGCAATAAAAGCTGTAAATAATTTACACACTCTCTCTTCAGGACTTAAACTGGATGGATGTGTTTTCAACTCGGTTATTTCAAATACTTGCTGGGTTCCTGGCCCAGAAAGGCCGCCCTGACACCCGCAGCGCCCGGGGCCGACGGGGAGAGCAGAGCCCGACCCCGACCCCAAACAGCAGCTCATTCGTGGGCACAGGGCTGCTTCGGAACCCCACAGTAAATTTTTCTTGGGGGTCCAGCCAGAAGGCAGCTGACTTCCGGGTGGATGCACGTGGACACCACAGAGAGGCGGCCCTACCTTTTGGAGCTGGTGCCAAGTTTGCTCAGCTTGCTGCGCGCGCGAGACCTCTTCGCCCTCCTACGAGGCGGTCCTGTCTTCCACTCTGGCTCAGGCACCTGGTGCCGGGACATCACCCCTGGGGCTACTGGGCGGGCGAGCTGAAAATACCAGGCATGTTGACATCACATTGCTCACAGCCCTCGTGGTGGGAACGACACAGAAGGGTTCTCTCTGGGGAAATCAAGGCACGGAAAGGCTGCATTTCTGTCTGAGCGTTCCTGCGCGGAACTTTCTGGAACCCTGCCTGGGAGGGATCCACAGAGCAAAACCCAGGCCTTTGGTGTAAACAGAAGCCTGTGGGTACCACGGTCAGCTCCTATCATCTCCCCCAGGCCTCCCTCCCCAGGAGTCCCCACATCCCACGCCTAACCCAAGGGAGGGGTCTAAACCTTGGCGTCACCTGCCCTTGGGCCCAATGCGTTCACGAGTCTACCCCTCTTGGCACAGAGAAAGTGCTGCCACAGCTACCTGCCCCCCTAGGAGAGGACAGCTGCCCGGCTCTGGGGCACAGGCCTTGTCCCACCCTGTGGGGTTTAGTGAGACAGAGGCTCAGGATCAGCCTTGACCCAACCATCCCAAGGCAGGGAATCGTCTTTGAGGCAAAGCCAGGTGCGTGGCAGCCCTCCCAGGATGGCGTGCGCTCAGCCACTGGGTGATCGTGGAATCAGCGGGTGAGGACTCTAAAGCACCCACCAACTTCCCTTTTCCCCACGGCTCCCAGGAAGCTCAGACATAGGCTGGATGTCACCCCAGGATTTCTCCAGAGCGCCCAGTACAAAGGCTCTCTCCTTTAAAGAGATGGATTCTTGTCAAAGTCCGTCTCTCAATGAGAGTTTCTGGCTCGTCAGCTTAGATTGCCAGCCAGCTGTCCTGGGCAGCGTCTCGTTCAACTTTTGCCTCTGTTACCTGGAAACTCAGAGTGAAACTGTATGTCTGATCGTGAAAATATCTCACCCAGCGCTTTGAGCACAGCAATTCTTTCCTCGGAAATTTTTTTTCATAAATGTCTTTACTCGTGGCCCGCTTCTCTCCCACCCCGGGGCAGGGGACGGGCCCGCCGGTTTTGGACACGGCCACGATAACCATGCCCTCCCCCCGGCCGGCCCCCAGCGGGCTGTTACCTTGGGCGGCCGTGCCGGGCCTCCTCCGTCCTGGCTGGCGCTGGTCTGTCCTCCCCGCGCTGGCGCTGCCTTGCTCACGGGCCGGGTGTCCCGACCCTCGTCCGGGAGGCTGCGGCCAGGGGCGTGCAGGGCCAGGTACACGGAGGCGGCCCTCCCTTTCTGTTCCGCAGGCAGAGGGAGGCTGCGGCTCAGGCAGCACCACGTGAGCCGGGGCTCGGTCCGCAGGGTGGGGAAAGGACTCTGGGCCCCGCCGCCCCAGGGCGTCCCTGAGTGGGCAGACGAGGCTGGCTCGGGCCAGCTGGGCTGGCCACACTGGCGGGGCCCTGCCAGGGGCCCTGAAGTTGGGTCTTCCAGGGCGTTCCCAGGAGGCGCCCCCAGCTCCTGGTTGGGCACCCAGGAGTGGAGGGCATCCCCGGAGGGCCTGGCCCTTGACAAAGTGCTGCCCATACAGAGGTGTCGGATGTCAGAGGGGGTGGTCAGGAAGGAAACTGTCCCCCTGGGGGCCCCAGCAGCTGAGCTGAAAGGCTCCCCAGCTGCTGGGGTGCTCATGTCTGCTGTGTCCCCCCTCTCTTCTCCCTGCACCCCCATTCTCTTGTTCAAGCAGTCTGCTCCTCCTGGGGCCAGGCCTGAGGCTGGACCAGGAGACAGGAGGGTCCCCACTCCTGGTCGAGCAGAGGATGGACACTCCCCAGGCCATCTGCGCCTGCAGAGGGGTTCCTGGCTTTGTCCTGGGCTCCTGGGGACAGGCAGGGGTGGGTGGGTCTCTCCCTGAGGTAGCCGGAGGAGGTATTTAGGGGTGAAGGCAGTGTCTTCCTGGGTGGTGAGGCCACTGGGAGCCTGAGATTGGGGGGTCAGTGGGGAACGGGGCTCGGGCGTGGCTGCTGCAGCATACAGTGGGGGCTCGTTGTCCCTTGGCTCCACCCTCTTCAGGGCCACAGAAGAAGCAGCCTCCGAGGGCACATCTGGCTGCACAGCCCTGTCCCTCGTCGGGCTGCGGCCACTCCCGCGCGGCCCCCCGGGCTTCTCCCTGAGATGGCTGTCCTGGCTCTCGGCTGGCAGGGAGATGGCCTGTGTGGGCCCACCGGGGGCTTCTCCTGCTCCCAGAGGCTCCAGTTGCTCCTGGCTCCCCTGCTCCTCCACCTTCAGCTTCTTCCTCTCAGAGGGGAGCTTGTCCCCTGCAGGCCGGGGCTCCCCAGCGCCCCAGCCCTGCTCTCTCCTGGTGCTCGGGGCCTGCCGGCCCGCCTCCTCCCTCCCAGCACCCGTCTCGGCACCCGGCAGAACTGGCCCGGGACTCGCTGGGTCGAGGGGACCTGGTGCTGGCCGCAGTTGACTCCCCAGCTCCAGCGGCCCATGGGGAGAAAGATGAGGGTCCTCGTTCCTCAAACCAGGGTCTTCTTTGCAGCAGAGGGTGGGGGGTGACGCGGCCCTGTCCACTCTGGTCTGGCCACCACCTCCCGCTCTGGCCGCAGTCTCCCTCTGCTTGGGCAGCCCGGTCCCCACGAGGCCCTCTGAGGCCGGTGGGCTTCCCCGAGGCCTCAGCGTGGCTCCCGCCGGAGTGTCCCCGCAGACAGGGGTCCTGACATCCCGGGGCGGGGTGTCTGGGCGGCCCGTGGCCTCTTCCTGGAGGGGAAGAGTCGGCTCTGCCCTGCCACCTGCTCTGGCCTCCTTGGCCTTCCTGCCTCCGGGGCGGCAGGTCTTCATTTTCTGGTAGATTCTCTGGAACGTCTCGTTCCCGTACACCTGCCACTTGTCCTGGGAGAACGCCTGCAGCTTCCTCGCACCACACTTCCTGGCGGCCGCCCTGCCCTTACCAGCTGCCCGCGCGCCCTCGGAGTCCTCCGCTGGGGCTGCCGTGTCCCCGGGGGGCGTGCCCGGCCGGTCCTCCACGGCAGACTGTCTGATCAGGGCCCGGGGGTGACCGCTGGGCACACCCACCCAGGTCAGCCCCGAGCTGCCCCCCAGTGGGGTGGGGGTGGGCCTGGGGCTCAGCGGCTTCTGCCTCGGGGGACAGGCGCCCTGGGGGTCCCGCAGCTCTTGCCACGTCCTGGTGCCCTCGACAAACGGTAGCGAGTTGCTCCTGGTGACGGGGACGCACTCCACGGTGGTGGACAGCTGGGTGGGGACGGAGTGGAAGAAGAGCGGCCGGGCCTTGTCCAGCAGGGTGAGGGTGGAGCGCGCGGGGCAGAGGGGCGTGGGCCGCCGGCGGCCGGGCTCCCGCGCGCGGATGTCGAAGTGGAAGGAGCCGCGGTAGGTGTGGGGCGTGGGCAGGTCGATGCTGCCCTGCTTGGACAGGCCGGTCTTGCGGGGCCGCACGTGGTCCAGCTGCGGGTCGTCCACCACGGCCTGGTTGTGCGAGATGAGCCTGGCGATGCGCTCCTCCAGCTGCCGCTTCTCCAGCTCCAGGCCGGCGCCCCGCTCCCCGGGCCCCGGGGTGCCCTCACCCTCGGCTGGCGCGCCCTGCTCCCACAGGCCGTGCAGGGGGCTGCAGGGTGCCAGGGGCTGCTCGGCACTGTCCGAGCGGGACAGGTACCCCGAGTCGGTGCTCTCGCACTTCCGCAGCCGCCCCTCCGGGGCCTTGGCCTCCCAGGACTTCTCCGCGCAAGTGGCCTGAGACGGCGGCTGCTGCAGGGGGCACGGCTTGAAGGCCGTGGGGGACTTCTGTTCCGGCAGCTTCCACCTGGGCTGTGCACTTACAGGGGGCGCCCCGGGGCTCGGGGCCTCTCTGTCAGCACTGGGGGGCCCCGAGCAGGGGACAGTGTCCGGCTGCGTCTCCAGGCTCCTGGCCACGGGGGACGGGTGCGTGGTGGCCTGGACGCCTGGGGAAAGGGCCGTCCCCGGGGCCACCCCAGCACCCGCCCTCTGGCTCCAGGTGTCCCCATGTCTGTCTGCTGCGGAGGGCCCCCCGGCCTTGCCTGCCCCCTCCGGGAGGCCGCCCCCCGCACCGTCGGACTCTGCGGACAGGCGGGAGTTGTTGAGGTGCGTCTGGGTGCGCCGGTGCTTGTACAGGTTGCTCTGGGTCTTGAAGGCGACGCCGCAGGTGGCGCAGGGGAAGGGTCTCTCCCCCGTGTGGGAGCGGACGTGCTTCTCCAGGACGCTGGGCTTCAGGCAGTCCCGGCCGCAGTGCGGGCACAGGTACCGGCCAGCGCCGCGCACCCGCCCCGGGCTGCCCAGCGCGGGCCCCAGGCCCGGGGACAGCACCGGCAGGGCGCCCACGATGCTCACAGCCAGCGTCGGCTTCCCCGCCACCGGGGCGGGGCCGGACCCCTCAGGCTGCAGCAGGGGGCTGAGGATGAAGGGCACGCTGGCCCCGTCCAGGCCGCCGGTCACCAGGGGGGCACGTGGCTGGAGGCCCCCGGGGGGCACTGTGTGGTGCAGCGGGACGGGCAGGGCCTTCAGGAACACGGTGGGGGCCAGGCCTTGCTCTGGCGGTGGCGGCAGGATCACGGGGCCCAGGGTCAGGTGAGGTGAGGCCTGCCCACCTGGGGCCCCGGGGGGGCCAGGAGCAGGAGCCGGCTGGTCCCTGGCAGGTGAGGCAGGACAGGTGAGCTCTGGGACCTCCATCCCACATCATCGGGTGTCGGGATCACAGGCAATCTGTGGACACAAGCAGACCCTACCTTAGCTCCTCATCCAGGCATGCCCCTCCCTGCACCGGGGGCATCTCCCCGCCTGCTGAATCCTGGGTGCCCCAGGAAGACACTGCTGCCCCAGGCTGGGCCAGACCAAACGGGTCAGAGAGGGAAGCCCTGACTCCCCACGAGAGCCTCACAGGGTTTGGCCCCAGGCCCTGGCTCTATCTCCGGTTTGATACAACTGGGGCAGCTCTGATTCTGGGCCTCCTCACAGGCCCCGCAGCCTCGTTCCCCGGCCCCCACACCGGGCCCAGGCCAGGGAGGCCCTCAGGGACGGGCTGACCGGTGAGTCCCCACAGGCAGGCGAGCCTCCACCATCTCCTGGGGACTTGGTCTATAAGGTGGGCAGGGAGCCGGTGCTTCCAACGGGCCTTCCCGCCTGGGCGCTGTGCCCGCGGCTAGAGGGGTCCCTGGGGGGCAGGCTGGCCTGCGGGGCACAGCGGCCTCAGGGCCCATCCACGTTTCAATTTCAGATAAATGACACGGGACTTAGTCTAAGCAGCCCCAAGCCTCGTGGGCATCATGCGTGCTCTCAAACAGTGTGCATCGTGTATTTGAAATCCGGATGTAGCTGGGCATCCTGTATTACATCTGCCCCACGGCCCCCCAGTGGAAAGGGAGCACTTCTTGGCCTGTGTGGGTCTCTGCTCAAAGGTGGGGCCTCCAAGCCTTCCAGGTGCTGCTGAGAGACAACCAGCTCCTGCTCAGCCAGGGCCAGTGGGCTCGAGCAAGGCAGGGGCAGGGACCTGGCCATGCCCCGGGGGGCAGGGGAGCAGAGCCCGGGGAAGTCAGACAGGCCTGGGACTAGCGGACGGGGCCAGACATGCCGCTTCCTAAAGACCCACCCCTAGGAGCTGCACAGCCCTTCAGCCACCTTCCAGCTTAGCCCCTCAAAAAAAAAAAAGTTCCGCTTCAGCAGCAAGGTTGTCAGACGGCGGCGGCCGCTCGGATCTCCGCGCCCACCTGACCGCAGGACAGGCTGGCTCCCAGGCCGCCCTTCCACCGGCTGCGGAACTTGGGTGGTGCGTCCGGGGGAGCAGACGCCCGGGGCCCGTCCCTGCCCACCGCTGTGCTGGCGCGGGCCCTGGACACACTGCTGGCCGGACCCAGGCCCGGCAGAGCCGCCGCAGGCCGGGGGAGCTCGCGCAGGCGCCGCGCAGGAGCCAGCCTCGGCTTGCCTGAGTTTTCAACTTCACGCCATAATATTTTGAACTATTAACGAGCAATTCCTCCCCCACCCTCTTTTCCCTCCTACCCCTTGTCTCCTCCCCCACCAGTCAGTGCCGCAGGCTCCATTCAGCGCCTCTGGAAAGGGATGCCGCTCGGGATGGGCGCCCCAGGAAAGGCGTCGCCTCCAGCATGTCCCGGGGAGCGACTCGGGAAGGCCGTGGGGGCGGGTGACGGAGCTGCCCACCGAGGCTGTGTCATCGAGCCTGACCGCGCTGCGGGCAGCGGCGGGTCAGCCCACCACGGGGGGCCCGGCATGGGGGGCACGTTTTGTGCTGGTGGCTCGGAGCCGGGCACGAGGCCCCCACTACAGTCCCTGCCCCATCTGTGGGGTGACGCCTCACACAGCTGCCAGCCCTGCCCCCTCCAAGAAACTCCCCAAGGTGCCCACTCATGTGGGTATCTGGGCCTGCGGGACCCGAAGTGAAATTACAACTTCAATTACACACATGGTGAATTTTCCCCCAAAGCGAGAGCGTCTCTGACTGCTGTCAGAGTCCAGGGGCTCTGGAAGCCTCTCTGAGGGTGGCTGCCTGGCTCGAGGACCCCGCCCTGCAAGCAGGCCTCCCTCCCTACGGCGCCTTCAGGACCAGACACTTGCTCCCACGGGACGTCGCTGAAATTAATCCCACTTAGTGATAACATGTATTTTGTTTAAACAAATTGAGGGAAGCTCCCCCAGAGCAGCTGTGCCCATGGGCTGGGCATGCCCGAGGCTGGTCCCGAGGCCTGGCAGCGAGGCCCGCGGAATGGAGCAGGACCAAGCCCTGTGCAGGCTGTCACCAGGTAAGGCCCGTCAGAGTCCGTGTGGGTGCTGGTTACTGTTTTATTTCATTACATTAATTAGCCAGGATAATAGCAACAGACACAGCCCTGAATTCAAGGAGGAGCAGGACAATGGGCCAGGGCTGAGGGTTCAGAGGACGACAGGGCGCCACGTGGTAAATGGCCAGCTGGGCCCCCTGTGGACACACTATGTGCGCACAGCCATGCTCAGCGCACACCACAGGCCTGCCCATCGGGGCCTGCAAAGACGATCTCGGGCCACAGACAGCTGGCAAGAGCTCACGCTCCGCAGACGTCTGAGCCGTCCACACGCCTCCTGCACGGAGCCGTTTCTTGACAAGGCACAGCTGCACACAGCACAGTTCGCACACTGCTGCTCACCGCACCCCTGGGTGTGTAGTTCTAGGAATCTCGATAAGCAGCCACGGTTGCACGGCCGCCACGGCGGGAGAAGACAGGAGGAGACCCGGGGGACCAGGGCCGCGCCGCTGACCGGTGGCCGGGCGAGAAGGCGTCGGCCTCGGGAAAGACGCGGTGGTGCTGTTTACCCCAAAGTGCAGGGAGCTCGAGGGATTCCGGAGAGTGAAGCAAATCAGAGTGACAAGGACAAAGGTTGGACATTTGTGTGACATTCAACAAAGAAAGACACGGAGAAAGAGCAGTGGGCACTAGGAGAAGTGAGGTCTCTGAGGGGGCGAGGGAGGGGCGCGGGTCGGAGGGGAGGAAGGGATGGTGGGGAAGGACCTTTCCGGGCTTCTTTATTGTAAAATGCAGAGAGACAGAGAGAAGAAACGAAGTGAAATAAATAAAGAATACAACCCACGTCACCCCGACCGATTTGAACAGTCCCTAACTCCAGCCCCTCACCCCACAGAGCTCTCTCTGTCCCTACAGTTTTGCCCTTTCCAGACTGTCGCGTAAACAGAACCGTAAGTGACATGAACTTTCCCAGTCTTGCTTTTTTCTTAACTTCATCCGTCAATAGAGATGTAGGTTGTTCCACATCTGACGACTGTGAGCAGCTGCAGAGAACCTGGGTGCTAACACCCCCGAGAGCCTGACAGCAGGGTGTAGAGTAGTTTCAATTCACCCTGTAGATGCTGGAGAGCCCCACCCCCCAGCACTCCTTGCCCCTCCAGCCCCTCCTTCCTCCCCAGCCTGCGAGTAGGACGCTGCCTCCCTGCCCCCCAACCTCGCCAGCACTGCTGCGGGGCTCCAGGGGAGCTGCTGGGCTCAGCCTGTGTCTTTGGGGTCCACCAAGCTGTCACCGTGTTAGTCCCTCATTCCTTAGAAGGCTGACAGCGTTTGAATGTGAGGGTGCACCCCAGCTTGTCCCCCACCTCCCCTCCCCGCGGGGTGGTGTCCGAGGAGGCCTGGTGGAGGGTCGGGTTTTCACAGAGTAGCGACATCACTTCCGACAGCAGTGAAGTCCCCCTACCCACGGCGCCAGTGGAGGCCACGTGGGGAACACTAAGCACCCCACCTCTGCCGGGGGTCCCTCCTCCCAGAGAGATGTCAGTGAGGCCCAGGGGCCAGCACCACCACCCTCACCGAGCAGTAAGGACGAGCTCTCCTTGGTGCCAGCAGAGCCGGGCAGGCACCCAGGTCCCCGCTGGGCGGCACCAGGGGTGACCAATGAGAACAGACAGTTCGATAAATCTAGATTCTCCTAATACAGTTCCTAAAATGTCCAAGTTTCCATCAAAAATCACTTGCCACACCAAAACCAGCAAGAGCTCACACTGGATGCAGTGGACGCCCCCGTAGCGCCAACACAAGATGCAGGAGCGGGGCCGCCTCGGGCAGCGATCTGGAAGCCGCCGTGGCAAATACGTCAATAAAAATGTGCGCGTCGGCTTGGAGCACACGCAAGGAGGGCTCAGCAGAGAAAGACGGGAAAAGGGAAACGAAATAGAACTTTCAGCACTGAAAACCAGGGTCAGCATTCTGAGAACTCAGTGAGGGGCTCACGAGCAGGGGGCAGGGTCAGGAAAAGGAGCCCGTGAACTCAAAGAGGAAAAAATAAACTCGCCCAATCTGAGCACCAGAGAAAAGTGGCCGAAAAACTGAACTGCGCCTCGGGATAAAGAACAGCAGCGTTGGGCCTCGCTGGTGGCACAGGTGGTTGAACGCAGCGCTGTGAAGCTGTCCACAGCATCTGCAACGCCGGTTCGATTCCCACCGGTTCAATCCCCACCGGCCACATGGCGAGAAGACCTCTCCTGTCTCCCGGCTGCTCCCCTCGGCAGTGTATTTCATCAGTCTGTCTGTTCTGTCCGGCGCATCTGGCCTGTTCCCCGGTTCTTGTATAAATAAAATAAATCGTTAAAAAAAAAAAAAAAGAACAGCAGCGTAAACCCAGACAAGCAGGTGGAAGCAGAGAACAGGGAGAAGGGACGGTGGGCTTGTGTGAACTGAGTAGCCAAAGCCGAAATATTGGAACAGAAAAATATAAAGTCAATGGAAGAAAAGCAAGCTATCCTTTAATAAAAATCAATATTAGAATCTACAGATATTGAGAAAAGAAACGAGAATGTATAAATGAGCGCCGTCGGGAGGGAAGCGGGTTAGAATGACGACCGGCAGCTGTCAGAAGCTAACAACGGAGAGTGGACAACTAGTCATCTGAAGTCGGCCAGTTTCTCCAAAAGTACAAACTATCAGAATTCACCCAGTCTGACACAGGCCATTTGAACAGCACTAGAACAATCAACACACTGAAACTGTAATTATAAAAATACAAGAATAGGAACTTCCAGGCCCTGGGAGCCTTGCTGAATAATTTTGCCTAATATTTAAAAAATAATAATAATGCCAATCCAGCACACACTCCCACGGAAAATTAAAAGGGGGGGGCATAGCCCAGTTCATTTTATGAAGTGAGGTATTTGACTGACACCAAAACTAAAGACAATACAAAAAAAGAGAACTAAAGAGCTCTGTCTCTCGTGAGCGCAGGAGCAAAACCCTTCTCCAGAAGCTCGCCAACAGCTGCTGTACCGTAAAAGGAGCCAGAAGTCACGGCGTGCGGCCCAGGGATGCTCCGGTACCCGCCCTGCAGACAGGTGACGGCAACTGATGCTGAAAAACGTCTGGCTGAAATTGAGAAATTACAGGCTGAGCTTGAGAATACAGCCCGTGACGGACAGTGACTAGACCTTCTTATTTTGCAGAAGAGCAGAAGTCCCTCGCGTGAAAGGCTAGCTGGATCTTGTCAGGTAGAAATACAAATGCACAAAAAATCAAAATGCTGAGATGTTCATCTAAGAAAACATGTACAGGCTTTACGTGCTAAAAACTACAAAAGACTGGCGAAGGAATTTGAACAAAATCTAAATACTAGAGACAAGCTGTGTTTGTGGCTTGTAAGACTGACCCTGGGATCTCCTCACTGTTGCCAAACTGGTAGACAGGTGAGCACCGCTCCTGCGAACCCTGGTACGGGTGTTCGTGGGCATAGACAAGATTACTCAGAAGTGTCTATAGAAGGCAAAGGAATGAGAATAACTCAATTTTTTAAAGATTTCTTTTATTTATATATGCATACAAGAGCTGGGGTGCAGGCCAGAGATGCAGGGGGTGAGAGGATTCACCAGAGACAGAGTGGGGAGCAGAACAGGCAGATCTACTGAAATCCACTGCTGAGGGTTGCAGCGGGGAGACAGGAGGGGTCTGCTGCGCCATGAGGGTAGCTCCCTGGCCAGGAATTGAACTCATGCTGCAGTGGCTGCATACAGCTTCATAGTGCTGAGACTTAACCGCATGTGCCAGCAGGGAGGCCCCTGAAATAACTCAATCTGAAAACAGGTTAATCAACGGAAAGCCCCTTACGTGAAAACTGATTATCCAGCTGCAGTAGCAACACCGCGCTGGGCTGACAGGAGTGGGCAGATAAACCAACGCGACAGGATGGCGCCCGCCAGACATTCACAGCGACTTGTAAGGAAAGTTCCAGAGCCACAGTGTGTGAGGTGGCCCTTCATGCACGTGGCTGCAGGACTGGCCTCCACAGGCCCGAGCGGGAACCTCAGCGGAGCTCAGGCCTGCCTTCAATAAGAGTCCACTCAGGTGGCAAAACAGGCCCAAATGCCAACATGGTGGGTGAACTTTTGGAGAAAAAACAGGAGAAAGTCTTCAGGGCCTGGGGCACAAGAGCTCCCAGGGCGGCAGGAGAGCGGGAGCCATCAGGTGGGACACACTGGGCCTTGTCAAGGTTCAGCGTGTGCGCTGTGGACGCTCCACTGACAGAGAACCACCCACACAGGTCCCCGCGGAAGGTCATGGCGTCTGGAAGGAAGCACGTCTGGTGGCCAAAGTGAAGGTCCGCGAGGCCACTCAGCGCCAGGAGGACACCGAGGGCCCGCCACGGGTGAGCACGGTGGCCCGGCCCTTCTGGAACAGAGCGGGCCACCTCCTGGAAAACGAAACTCGCCATCACCTGCCCGCCCAGGCACTGCCCTCGGAGTGTTCACCCCACAGAAACGAAAACTTAGGTCCTCACAGCCCAGCCCACACACGCCCGCAGCAGTTTCATCGGTTACAGCCCAGGAGCGCCCATCCCCGACGGCCCAAACCGGGCAGCTCCGGGGCCCACGCTGGCAGGAGAGGCCCTCGCCCTCTCTTGAGGTCACAACTCAGCAACGAGGAGAGCAGGGTGTGCGCAGGAGGCCGGGAGTGCGGGCCAGGCCCGCGTCCTGGTTGTGATTGCAGAGCGGCGGGGCCGGGAGCTGGTGCCTGTGTCTCTGCCCTCACCTGCAGTGACCTCGGGGCCGGGAGGGCTCCGCGCACAGCTAACGCAGAGAGAACTGAAACAGGAACCCCGCCCACGCGTGAGTTCAGGTCACTGGCGGGGCCCCCGCCCACGCAGCCTGCCTGGGGACAGCCACCGGCCTGGCACGCCACCCCCTGCACACTGTCCCTTTCCCCTACCTCGCGCCTCTCTTGCAAGGACGCTCGCACCCCGGGCAGGGGCGGCCATTGCTGCCAGCACCGAGCGGGCGCGGAGAGACAGCCAAAGCCGGGAGCTGCAGAGGCCCCGCGCTCGGCTGCCCGGACGCCTGAACTCCCAGACCTCCAGGCGAGCTCCGTCTTTGAACCTCGCTCTGCTCCCCAGGAAGCGCAGCTCAGGTCCCCCAACCTCTCCACCCGCGCCTGCTCGGGGCTGGGGTGGGAGCAGCAGCACAGGGTGCAGCCTGTGCAATCAGCCCTGGCCCCCCAGCCTCCTGGTCTCTGGGAGCACCTTGCGGTTTCTGCCAGGAGGAAGCCCGGGGCTCGCCCACCTCTGCCCCGTGCGGCGAGCTCACTTCCCCCCGCCCAGCTGCCCTCCTGCCATCCTGGAGGCCTCTTGGGGGGACCCTGCTATGGAGGCTCCTCCCCCACAGCACGCCCCCTCCCTGACTGCCCAGTCCAGGCACAACGAGGAAGCAAATCTCCTTCCCGTGCCTCTTGGGGTGCCCCAAGCCCCGGGACGGCTGCCTGGACAGGCCTCCATGGACTCCTGGGGCCCTGGGGTGGGTCACGGGCGCCTATTTTAACCGGGCCCTGACGTTTATTCTGTTTTTGCCCTGATGCTATCGTTTCTCTGCGCTGCATCCTGTCCCTGGTCGCTCTGGGGCGATAACATCTCTGGTTTCGTTCGCACAGAAAGATTTGCTGCGGGAAAGCAGAAGCCGCCCCCGCGCGGGCTCCGGGCTTATCGGAGCTTAGCCCTTCGCTATTTCGGACACTGGGAAAGCAAACATGGAAATAAATACGTGGTCCGGGCCCAGGGTCCCTTGTAAATCTCCTTGAAAAACGCGCCCCTGTAGACCTGCTATAAATAGCGTCTCCGTCAAATACTTGGGCGTTCAGATTCCGCGGGCCGCCTTGTTTTCAAACTCTTGGGCTCGCACAGCCGGGGCGGTGGCCGAGTCACACCTCCGCTGGAATCGGGCCTTCCTTGGAGGGAAACTGCTTACAAAGCAACACATTTCCTTATCACTAGTTCTTCTGTCTAGTGAAACAGGGACCGTGGGCCTGGCCTCTGGCCGCCATTAGGCATCGCAGGAAATATTTTGACGAGAGCAGGGGTGGTGGGAAGCGCACGGGAGACGCGCGGGGCCCGCGGACCCCATCTGCCTAGAGTTTCCATCCCGCTGCGCTTGAGGACAAATAATAGACCATCAAGAACACGGGGCAAAAGGGCTGGCCTTCTTAGGGGTGGTATCTCGACGCTCTCGGGGACTCAGGGCACATACCTTCGTGAAGAGGGGTGCGGGCTCTGCCAGGGATGCTCCAGCTCAGGCCCAAGCACCCAGCTGGGCCTGAGCGGATGTCTGTGGTTCCAGAAGGGATGGGGGTGGCCGGCCCCAGCAAGAGGGCCTCGCCTGCCCGTCTGTGCCCTCCATGCTGAGCAGGTGGACACCTCCGTGGGGGTGGGGGGCGTCCCCACGGGGCAGGCAGCACCTCACGGGACAAAGAGCTTCTCTCTGCCTCTTAGAAATGAACTAGGAGGGAACACCCCACCCCGCACCTGGCCTCGGAGACGACGCCCCCGTTTAACGGAGAAGAGCAACACAGGAGCCTCAGGCAGATGAACCCTGGGCCGGCCCAGAAATAGGAAGTCGATTGTTTTCCGTACCTCACCGTGTCACAGCAGCACCCTCAGAAAACAGGAAGAGCCGGGCCCAGGGAGGGAGGCTGGCCCCAAGCTGAGCTGCGTGGGGACTGTCACCTGGGGGAGGGCGTGGCCAGCCCCAGCCGAGGGCCCTCCTATGCGGAGCATGGACGCGAGGCCCCCGGGGCGTGGGGCCGCCTGGGGCTCCGTGGGCCTGGCCCAGTGTCATGTGGAAGCTGCCCGGGAGCTCAGGCTGCGCCTCTGTCCAGACATCACGTCCTGCTCCACGCGGCTGGGCTCGCGTCCATCTTCCCTTCTGAGAAGATGGCAGCTGAGCGAGGGCCGCCTGGGTGCTCGTGCTCCCCGCTCCAGTCCATGCTGGCCCACACCTGCCTCTCCGAGGAACAGGCTCGGGTACCAGGAGGGCAAGAGACACAAGTCTCTGAGAGGTGGCGGCCGAGGGGCAGGGCAGCCGTCTGACCACCGGAGCAGGAGTGAGCAACGGAATCGCTGGGAAGGGTGGCAGGCAGAGCGGGGGTGTGCAGGCGCAGCGGCCGTGCCACGTGGAGGGGCCGCCGTGGTGTGTGCCTCAGGGAGGGGCTCCCACTCCGCCAGCGGTGGTGCCCAGCCTGCCGCGGCTCTCAACCGCAGGGGCCCATGTCCTCTGGCCGGTGAGCGGGACTTCGTAAGACCCCAGTTCCACAGATTCGAACGGCAGCGAGCGGGTAGCTGAGGGGCCCCAGAGCAGCCGCAGAGTCGGGTGACACACCTCGTTCACAGGCGCGGCCCCTCCCGTGCCCCGGCCAGCACCCTGGACATCCCCCGCCCAGCAGCCAAGGAGTAAGGCCTGGCCACAAGACACGGGCGTGCAGAGCAGCTGGGTGCAGCCTGCGACGCCTTCTGGGGGGCTGTGCTCCCGATTCCTCAGCCTGAACGTAATCCGCCATCTCCTGAGCAGACGGCCAAGGGCCAGACTGTGGCCATGGCCCCCGAGGAGCAAGAGGATCATTCCCGATGGTAAGCCAGCTTGCTCGGGTCCTTCCCCCCAAGGAAACAAACAGAAAGGATCCGTCACTCCCTTGCCAAGAGCCAGGCTCACGCGGCAAAGTGCCCAGCAGACCAGTGGAAGGCCGGGCTGCTGTCCGGGAGGGTACAGGTGAGAAGAGAAGCACCTGCAGCCCCACCTGGCCCCAGGGACAAACAGGGGGGAGGGGTGGCAGAACAATCCCCATCCTCGGGTTCCATGCTGGGGTTTTCCCCAACCCCTCAATGTGCAGCCACAGGGCAAAAAGGCTGGGGCGGGGACTGGATGCAGGTCACCCCTTCTTGGAAGCGGGGCCCAACGTGCACATGGATGAAGCAGGCTCCCGAGACCCCCAGTCTCACAGCAAGTGGGGCCCTTCCAGGCGCCTCGGGGTGCCTGATGAGTCAGATCAATAGTGGAAGGGGCGGGTCTCCCATCTGCTCCCAGGGGCCAGGCCTCTCCACAGCACTGAACGTGGCCTACAGTAGCGCCCAGCAGGCCACCCAGGCCCCTGAAGCACGTGGGCCCGTGGAGACGGAGGACGGTGAGCGCTTCGACATGCTTGCTCCTGCCTCGGGAGGCCAGTCCAGACCCGGCCACCCATCTCCCCAGGGAGACGCCCATAGACCCAGGTGTGGTCACGCCTGCTGCCCCCCTCACTGGGCTGAGAGAGCTGTGGTCCCAGACCCCAGCCTGGCAGGGCCAGCCCTGGAGCGGAGCCCGGGGATGACCTTCCCGTGCAACCCGGCTGCCCGAGACTCAGGCTCACAGGCCAGGAGCCCCCGGCCCCCACCCTCAGTGGTCTCTGACCCCCCAGAGCTCAGGCAGGGTGGGCTCGGGGGGACGCGGTGGGCACCCCCATCTGGGGCTCCGCCATGCCAATCTCAGAAACAAGCACGTGGATCTTTTTAGGGGGGTTTCAGAGAGCGCTCTTCATTTTCTACTTTCTGCTTTAACCGTGGGATTTTTTCAGTTGCGGGAACACTGCGCGAGGGCGTCCTCGGCGGGTCGGGGCTCTCCGGTTTTTATTGAAGCCCGTCCCCCCGCCCCATGGGCTCCGCTCCCCTTCACGCCCCCCCGCACGCCCCCCGCGCGGCCGGGAGAGGTGTGCAATCACGATCGGCGCGTGACGGAGACCGGGGGCGCCTGCCGAGTCCTCCGGGAAGCGCGCCGCGGGCGTGTGACATCCTGATGACGGCCACACTCCACTTCTGCGGGAGAAGTGCCTCCTCCGGAGCGCGCCGGCCCCAGGCCCCCACGCAATTATCTGCCTGCACGTCCTGGGGCCACTTAAACCGTGTTTTTATTTAAAGCGTGTTGCATCCAGCCAGTTTTTGATTATCCATGGTAATGGGGGGTCAGGGTTCAGCTGAATAATTGAAAAGGAATCGTTACTCCCACCAAGAGTTTGCCCCTCCCTCCCGCCCTCCACCAGGGAGGGGGTGCCGCTGCTTGTGGAGGGGCCCTGGCCCACCACCCCACCCCGGCCTGCCCAGGACATGGTCCCAGCTCGCGGAGGACGTGGATCCGGGCCTGCCCTACTGCAGCCGGAGGGCAGAGCGTGGCCACAGCAAGTCTTGGCCTACCTCGCAGGGCACGAGTCGCCATTACGGCTCGTTTCTTCCCACCGGCTTGTCTCGCCACTTCACCCGTCCCGCGCTGTGACCGTGGCTGACATGGTCCTCAGCCATCATTGTGGCCATTGACTTGCTCCTCAGTATTATGGTTTTTAAAGGGCGTCTCAAAGGGCCCCACACGGCCCTGGTCTGGCCCCACGAGCTCTGGTGGGAGACCCGAGGGCCATGGGCGTCTGGAGCCTGTTCTGGAGCCGGTGCCACCGCCCGAGGCCCAGGTGCTTGCTGACGCGGGGTGCACAAGGACCACGGGGCTCCCTGCGCGGCCTTCGGGCTTTTCTGTTAACCCCAAATGATTCCAAAATGAAACCTTTTTCAGAAAGTCCACCTGACCTTAAAGAAGTTAAAACACGGAAGTGCCCGGGGCCTTGGGGCAAGCTGGCCTCCTGGGGCTCTGGTTCTGACCCTAGAACCCACGGGACGGGACTAGGGCGGGGCCTCTGGCCCCTCTGGGAAGAGCTGCGGCGCCCGGCCACCGGCCCGTGGGCAGAGGACAGAACTTGGCCTAGCCGTGTCCTGCTGACTCACAAGGTAGTTTCTCCCAAACTGTCTGCAGGGGCAGGAAGGCACAGAGCAGGTTTTCTGACCCGAGCAGACGGGGTAAAGGAGAGAGTCCTGGAGCCCTCACTTTGGCTTTTCAGGCTTTTATTGGGATTGACCAGGCACACGGCAGGCAGGGGTGCCGGGGGGCCGGGAGGCTGGCAGGCTTCACTCTTTCTGAGCTCTCGGCCATTCTCTCTTTTGCTCTGCTGGCGTCCCCGTGACGCCGCCCTTGTAAGCCCAGTCTCTCAGCCCAGGTGCACCCACTTACGCACGCCCACGCCCCACTCCAGGAGCCGCCATCAGGCGAGCATGCAGGACGGCAGATCCGTCATCAGTCCTAATGGCGGGAGGGCAGAAAAGCCTGATACTTTTTTACCTTACCCTACACTGTCCTGCCCTCTCCCGGGGCCCTGAAGGTGTTAGGGACCCGAGGCTGGTGTCGGGGACAGCTCCCAGGGCGGCGACAGCAAGAGCAGGGTCTCCATCAGACAGCGGGGAGGAGGGAGGCCCTGGGCCTCCGCAGGACGTCCTCCCGCTCAGCACCCCGGCCGCTCCACCCAGGGCCACACGGGACCAGCACTCCAGAGCCACTGGCGCGGGAGGCTGGGGCGGGACGTGTGCTCCCCGCAATCACATCCTGGTTTAGGATGATGGGGCGCGGCTGTGCACCCTGGCTTCCGACGCACGGTCAAGAGTGACCATGAGATCATTTTCAGCAGCTGAGGCGATTTGGTCGGCGTCTGCCTCTGGCTTGTAGATTCATTTTTCAGACTAGAGAGAAAACACCTTCCAGCCTCGCTATCGCCAGGAAGACCAGCCCCTTCCTCCCGCTGCCAGAGTTCCTTGTGTGAGGCCCTTGTTTGCTGGAGTCTTTGGAGGGGAAGAGGTCAGCGAGCCCCACTCCCCGCCTGAGCACCCGGGCGCCGCTGACATGACTCCACGGCTCACCAACTCTTCCTTGAGTTCCAGCCGAGGACACCTGAGCTCTGTTCTCGGCCAAAGGATCAAGGCGGAGTAAGACAGATGAGGACCTGCCCTCGGGGGCCGACACTGTGGTGAGGGAGGACCATAAACAGGGAAACACATAAGTGAGTGAGATGATTTCAGAGACAGGCGAGTTCTGAGAAGAAAGGTGTGGCCCGAAGAGTGGAGAGGAGAGGAAAGGCGGCGCCTCCCTGAGCAGTGCCCTGAGAGAGCAGGAAGATGCAGCCACGGGGCCGCCTGAGGGAGTGGTTGGTGCAAAGGCCCTGGGGTGAGCACAGGAAGACCAGCCCGGGGGGCTGCAGGTGGAAAGTGATATGGAGCTTTTTAGGCCAAGGAGGAACTTCACTCTATGCAATGTCAGACCCAGCGCAAGGATGAGGAAGGCAGCTCAGAGCAGCGTCAGGGGCTTGATGGAGGAAGGAATGTTCAGAGTCTGAAGAAGTGCGGTGCTGGCGCTGCGGTGGGCTGAGAGAAGGGGATGGAAAATAAGAAAAATGGGGGCAGGACTTCTGTGGCTTGTGCTTCTGCTCCCAGGGCTAAAGAAATCCCAGGCGAGACAAGAGTTCTCTGCTGTTTGACACCCGGCCTGGGGCTCCAGAGCTGCTCCGAGACTGGCCCACAGGGGCCGCCCAGCCAGGGGTGCCCTGGAGCTCGCAACGTGCAGACACACACGTGGACCCCTGGAGCAGCCCGGCCAGGTGATGTCTCCTTGCGGTGGAAGAAGCTGATTCAAACTGTTAAATGAGATTGTCTGAGAAAATTTTTTATTTATTTTTTAAAGATTTATTTGTATTTATTTTTGCATCCAAGAGCTGGGGTACAGGCCAGAGGTGTGAGGGAGGGTGAGAGGATTCACCAGAGACAGAGTGGGGAACAGAACAGGCAGACTGACTGAAATCCACTGCTGAGGGGAGCAGCGGGGAGACAGGAGAGGTCTGCTGCGCCATGTGGGTTGCTCCCTGGCCGGGGATCGAACTCGAGCTGCAGAGGCTGCAGATCGCTTGTTAGGACTGAGACTTTAACCCCTGCACCACCAGGGAGGCCCCAAGAAAATTTCTATATAAGAAGTTGGACCAGAATTTCCCTAGTCAATTAATTTAAAAAATAAATAAGAGAATGACAAAAAGCCCCACCCAGCAGGAGACACACCCTCCTGGCCGGCAGCGGGGCCTCCCCGGGCCCAGGGCCCCTGCTCACAGAACAGTGGCTGTGCCGACGGTTTATGTGTTGTCCCTCGCACTGGACCACGTGCTCCGGGGAGGTGTGGGCCAACACGTCGCTTTCGCCCCAGGCTCCCGGGAAGAACTTGGTAGGCCACAAGGGACGGAATCCTCCCCTTGGCGTTGGGGCAGCAGACACTCGCTGTGGTTTTCTCAAAGAAAGTTCAGCGCAGCACGAAGCAGCCAGGCGGCTCCTGTGCAAGGCCAAGGTGACCAAAGCCTGCTCCTGTGTGTCCTTGTCCTCCCGAGCTCACGTGGTGGAAAGACCCACCCTTGGCTTGCCTTGCACGGGACGGGGTGGGGGGTGGGGGTAGGGGTCCCAGTCAGGCCTCAGCGACTACGAGACCCAGACTGCTGGGCAGCATCCAGTTCGCTCTCGCCCAAGCCTTCCCTCCTGCTGCCAGGTCTTCCGCCCCAGGGTGGCGCGCCCAGCCCAGCGAGACAGGCCGAGCAGAGCTCAGCCGACCTTCTCAGAAGTCAGGTGGCGGGTCCGAGCACACCTGGCATCGTGTTGCCGCCGCGCTCTCTCTGGACGCAGCGGTACAGGATCTGGCTCAGAAGAGGACTCAAAACACAGGCCAGGGTCACGCAGTGTTCACTGAAGGGCCACGGGGGGAGACCCGGGCCGGGTACAGCTCTGCTCACACCGCGGCCCAGGCGCTAAGCAGTGAGCGCCGAGAGCCCAGGGGCAGGGGGCAGCCACGTGGTTTAGACTAAATTGTCTGCTGGCTGAACCCCAGCCGCCTTGCCCCCAGAGACCAGTCCCCACTGTACCCCAGGGGTCTCGTCCACACGCCCCTCTCTAGCTACCAGCCCTCGTGACTGCGCCCCCACTGCTCTGAGAATCGGTGCCCTCAGGACCGCCCACCTCCCCAGCGCTCCCCAAACCCCATTTCTTGGGTCTATCCCTGCCATGCACTGTCCCTCAGCTCCTCAGACCCAGCCTCAGTCAGGCCCCCGGCGCCACCCAGGGCCAGGGGTCGGGTAGTCCCCGCACCCCTACCCCGTCCCTGTGAAAGCTTCCTCGCCCAGCAGCCGCCCTCAGGAAGCTGCCCCCGGTGCCTGCTCCCTGCCCGGTCAGACATCCCTGGACACCCCAATTATAATTAAAACTCAGAAGTGGCCGAGACTTGCTTAAAGACACAAAACAAGAGCCTGCGGGCAGGGCCTCTGGGCCTGGTCAGGGGCTCCGAGCCCGCCCCGCCGGGTGGACGGTGGAGGAGCATCTGCCCAGACCAAGCTGCTCCGGACCCACCCGAACTGCTGCCACTGCCGCGCCCTCAGCCACGCCCTCAGCCTGAGCCCCTTCTCCAGCCCACGCCGAAGCCACCACCTCTGGGTCCACAGACTCCCAGGCCCCCTGCTGGGAGCCCGTCCTGCCCCTCGCTCAGGCCCATTCGGGGCGCAGCTTTCCCCTCCTCACGCGGTGACGGGTTCAGCCCGGCTTGCTGGGTTTGAAGAATGTCAAAGGTGAGAGCCGCGTCTGTGCGCCGCTGTCACGGCCTGAGCAGCGCCCAGGATGGCGCCGGGCGCGTGGCAGTGCCCAGCGGGAACGCAAAGCCCTGGGGTAATAAACCAGCGGCTCCGCACGCCACTTCACAGGTGAGGGTCGGAGGCTGGGCAGGCGAGGCGGGGCTCGAGGCCAACCAGCCAGGGGTCTGCACAGACCTCTGGGCCCTGCCTGGCATGCAGCGCTCGGCCCCAGCCAGGCCGCCTCCTGCAGACGCCGCCCGCCTCTGTCCTCCGCACGCAGCCTCCTCTCTTGAGCATCTCCCGGCATGTGGGGTGCAGCTGGCAACCCAACTAGCTCTACACACAAATGGAAACCAACTCAGTTAAAACACTTGCAAATCTCCCCAAGAACTTCTCAAAACATGCTCCCTCTCGAGAAAGTCTGTGCCCGGGCCGGGGCTGGTTGTCCGTTAATCCACCGGCCGGGAGGGCGGAGCTGCCCTGTGTGGAGGCCCAGCTCCTGCCTCCCCAGTGTGGGCAGGTGACCTCGCCTCTTTCCACCTCCCTCACGGGCACAGTCAGAGCCCCGGGCACCGAGGCTCAGTGTCAGTAGCCACCGGTCACCCCTGCAGGAACGCCTGGCCAGAGGGGCCTCGTCCCCTCCAGAGAGATGCCAGAGGAGCCTGGAGAGAGGTTATCCCGGGAGACGGCTGTGGCTTCTGGGTGTGCACGCTCCGTCGACAGCTCCCCAGCCTCACGCATCCACCCCCACACCAGCCCCCTCGCAGCCCCGCAGCACAGGGCACGTGTGGGCACCCCCGCAGCCAGCCTCCTGCCTGCCCACGTACGCCCCGGGGAACTTGGACCTCGGGGGCTGGGGCCACGGGCCGGCACTCCTGCCCTGCTCAACCCACGGGGTTGGCCTTGGTGGGGTCTGCCTCCCTCTGGTGGGGGTGCTGGCGGGGGGGGGGGCGGGGGAGCCTATTTGCATATAATCTGCTTGTGTTGACTCAGCCTTTCCCATCCCCGCAGAGGCTTCCAACTAACGTGCCACTACTGCTCCCCGAACCGCCTGCTTTCCCGCCCGCTCCCTCGCTGCTGCCCGCCCGCCGCCAGCAAGCTCTCCGCCCGGCTAGTCTGACCCAGGCAAGTCGGGCGGGTCTCCCGGGCCTCAGGTTCCCCCGAGCCCCTCACCACACACTCCATTGCCAGACCCGGGAGACGCGCCCACGGAGGTGCCTGTGGCCCCGCGCACAGCGGGCAGGTCTGGTGGGTGCTGCCCACACGGGCTTCCGGATGTGCCCCCGGCGGGTCCCGGCGCCCGCGGCTGGCTGCAGCGGGTGTGTGAAAGCACGGGCACCCGCGAAATGTGAATTTCAAGGAAACAATAAATGAGAGGTGGAGGTACGCCCAACGGTCAGTTCCTGTAAGCGTGTCATGGGCAGCCTCTGGGACTGGCTAGACCCAAAACACCCACGTGTCCTGGCAACTCAGCTGGGGGCCGCGTTGCGCTTCCAGCCCGGCCTGGACCCCGGGGCCCCTTGGCTCCTATTATCGTGAATATCCTGTTTTCGCACAGCTTCTACCTCAGCCCAGAGGGACATGGACTTTATTTCCTAAATGTCCAGTTCCCGATGCAGGACAGGAAGGGGAGCCGGCATGTGGGGTAGACTGAGAATTGCTGGGGGCAGCGGCCGGGAGGGGGACATGTGTTTCCTAATTTATTTAAAAACCCAAGGCCCGGTCCCTCTGGCTCTGTGAGGAGCCAGTGGTCACTGTCCGTGGCCAGGCACGTTTCCTGCCGCTGTTTTCTGGGCACCTCAGGATATGGGGCCTGCGGCAGGTCACAAAGGAAGGGGCCAGCGGGCAGGCGGGGCGGTGCTTTGGGACGAGGGAGGCTCCTGGAGCCCCATGGCCCCAGACCCCTCCGCTCCCTCCGCTGGCCCTGCCCGGGAGGGATTGTCCCCTCTCCTCCCCAACGCTGCGGCCCAGCAGGGAAGGCACCAGTGGGGTCTCCCACTCATTGGCATCACTGTCCAGAAGGCCGGGCATCGACTACACTGGGCGGTCACTCTGACGGGCCGAGGCCAGGCCACGGCCGAGCTCCGCCTGCCGAGGCTCCAGGCACCTCCCCCACAGTCATGATTTCCTTCCAGATTTTTTCGGGGCAAGTGTTCTTCTACGAGATGAGCGGACATGCCATGGAGCACGACGCACAAGTTTCGTGTCTTTGAGGTAAAGCAGCCAAAAGTGAAAGGAAACGCAGAGGGTCAGTTGCCTCCTCCCAGCGTGACGGTGAGGACAGCGCCAGCCCCGGGCGGCCTCCCAGCTCAGCACAGGGCACACATGACCTCCACCTGCTCCGACCTGGTGGGGCCGACGATGACGCCCCTCGCCTGCTCCAGGCTCCCCCGCATACAGGAAGCACCAACTCAGCCCACCTGGCTCCGACGTGGCCTCGGGGGTCTCAGCAGAGGGACACCTGCCTAAGAGCTACCTGCTGGGCCTGACACGTCCATCTGTGTGCCCACGCCCACAGACCTCAGGCCTTGGCTCCTTGCACAGGCTGGACACCGGTGCCCCTCAGCCTGGGGCAACCCACCTGACCGGGCCAAGATGCCCGTTTCAAGGGGCAAGTGTGACCACCAGACACCCTCACCAGGGGACCGGGGTCCCTGCATCTGCCATGTGGGTGAAGGGGGGCATCGGGCCGTGTGGAACACACATGTTCGGCGGCATGCTTCCCACGCCCACTGGGGTCCTGGCCCTTTTTAGACACTTCCAAAGCATGGGCAATACTACCCAAAGTCCTGGGAGCTGGCCAGCCAGGGGCCATGGAGCTCATTCATGCTCTTGGTATGTCTCTGCTCACAGAGGGCCGGGCACGTGGTGTGGGGACCCCCTACCCACTTGGGGGGATAGTCCATAGGCCCCTGTCTTGGATGGACCAAGCGTAAGTGACTTCTGAGCCAAATGAAGATGACACGTGGGCCTTGGCAAGTGGGCGGGATAGCTAGAATCACCCACCTGGCCAGACTCTAGGAAAGGTAGGAGAATGTTCTGGATAAGCCCAGTGAGCATAGGGGAGGCCTCTTCTAATCAGGGGCCCCGGTGCAGCTGATATCCGTACAGGTCTGGCAGTAGGCGCACATGCTCACAACAGTGGTCCCGAGAGCGGACCTCGAACTCAGCCTTCCAGTCTTCGTGCTCACCTGTCGCTCACCTGCAAAGCTAAGGGCGGGCTTGCCACCCTGCCTGCGTCTCGGTTCAGATGCACAGCCCCAGCTCCGGAATGTGAGCCCGCTCTTCCAGGGTAATTAGCCCCACGCACACCTTCAGCCCGGCGCCATCAACGCCAGCCTCTGCTCACTACTACACACCGCCCAAACCACACGGAGGATGCTCCCGCGTGTGAAATGGGCTTTGTCAGATCAGCCTCGCTGGAGATTAAGAGCCTCCTTCTTCTTTGTGGAGGTAGAGTTGCCCCCAGGCCACTTTCTTATTCCACGCCAGGACCCAACGCCTTCCCCCACCCCCAGTTTCAGCCCGTACAGCCTTTCCTTTTTGAAAAACAAAACATCACAATCACAATTCTCCTTGGCCAGGGGCCAGACATCCCAGGGCTGGAGCCGGGAGATCAACGGATGCACCCGGAGAGGGCAAGGTCGAAGAGTGGAACATTCTGCACACATGTTTGTGTCCGAGCCCAGACCCCAGAAGACTGGGGGGCGCCCACATGGGAGGGCCGACACCTCCCCCCACCCCGGCGGGATGGCACACAAAGGCCCTTCAGAACCTGGGGGGAACACGCCTGTGACATTAATTAATGCCAGGCAAATGTAGCAGCAGATCTTGGAAACTAAAAATAGACCTATGCCAACTGATTCATCCCCCGGCTGCGCAGAGCGGGGAGTGTCTCTGCTGCTTCTCCCCGACATGAGCGCTACAGCATGGCCTTCCCCTTGCGCTCCATCTTTGCTCTCCTCGCATTTCTCTCCTCCTGGTCGAGAGGCTCAGACCTTCCAGAGATGCCCCCACTCGGTGCCCTCCGACCCGCACGCCTGCTTACTAAGCAAGGAAGCCCTTGCTTTTCCTGGCTCACATGGCTGTGACCTATGTGATTTGCACTTAATATTTTCCATGCGGATGTTTCTGCCTGTTGCATCACACACAGGCTCTATAGCTTCGTTTCCGATTACAGTCCCTTCTATTTTAAACTTTGTTGATTTCTGCTGGGAAGGAAGCCTATTTCATACAGATTAGCTGGACAGCTGGGTCTGATTGCTTCTGATTACCGGGCGTGGGGCCACGGGGGAAACAGGTTTCCCAAAGCCCCTTGCATGGAGAACCCTTCCATATGGCCCTAGAGGACCAGGTCAGTGCTCCGTCCAGGGAGGGGCCGGCAGCCGCGGCCGGAAACCAGCAGGCCCAGCCCGAGGCAGGTCACCCCTGACTCCACATCCCTGGCGTAGGAGGCTGTGCTGCAGGGTGGAGGGGGGCTGGGAGCCCCTGGTTCCAGAGCTCTCATGGGGGCCGCTGGGCCAGGCTCATGTCGGAGAGGACTGTGTGTGCTTGGGAGGGAGTGTCCATCATGCTGGCCCGAGAGGACCACTCGGGAGGCAACAGAAAGGCTCAGTGATTAGGGTCCCTTCCTCTGGCCTGGCCGCCCGGACCGGCAGGTGCACACAGACATCACACAGACCCTCTCACCTTGATGTGCTCCGTCCGCAGGCAGGTGGGGCCGCCGTGCTCTCCCGGGACCCGGTGGCTCCGATGAGGCAGGAGCGCTCTCCCTGCTCGTCCCATGTCTGCCTTCGCGTCTCTCTGCCTTCTCTAGAGAAACCGAGTGCTGGGAATTAAAAAAAGCCCAAGTGTGTGTGTGGAGGGTGGTGGGTGTCTGGCGCCGGGCGCCGGGGCGGAGGGCGGCGAGGGCCCCGGGGCAGGAGAGCCGCCTGCCCTGGCGTGGGCTCGGTGTAATGGCCGACTCTGGTGAGAGGCTTGCCTGCTGGAGCTCGGAGCCGCTGCAGCTCCGCGTGTGGGCGGCGGCAGCACAGGCTGGGTTTCAAACCATTACACTGAACATTTGCAAACAGATCAAAAAACAAAACCGTCCGCTGCAAATGGAAACTTCTGTTTTGCTGCCTCTTGCTGCACGCTCTCCCCTGCCCCTCCCCTCTTAGGGTTCGCAGGAGCAAAGGGGGGTGGGCGTCTGCCCCTCTGGGTGCCCCGGCCCTGGATCCTCCAGCCACACCACCCACCCCTGCGGCCGGCGGCAGAGACCGGTCAGCACAGGCAGACGCGCCCCAGCGTCGGGAAGGACAGACCCTGGAGGGGGCGGCCTCCGCGGGGGTCCTGCCCAGAAGCCGCCTCCGACAGCCTCTCACCCAGGAGAGCTTGGGTTCCCCTGTGTGGCCTCGTCCCTCCTTCCTTGTGTCGAAGTCACCTTAGAACAGGCTGCCGGAGGGGCTGTGGGGTGCCCCTTCACACCTGGGTGATGCTTTTCCCAAGGAAAAGGCAGTAAACAGTGGCGTGAGGTTCTCCATGGAAAGAAAAAGGATCCTAGGGTGAAATTTCTTTGGGAATCGTCACGTCCCAGAATGTTCCAGAACAGCCACAGAGCACATTGGTGGGTAAAGGCTCTGAGAAGTCCTGCAATGAGGATCCACTTCACTGTGAAGCCAGCATGGCCAAAATGCGCGAGGAGCCTGCTCCCTGGGCCGCCACCCACGAGCACACGCTCACACTCTCCTGCCCGAGGTGCCTGACCCTACCGGACTCTCAGCCAGAGGAGAGAGGGCAGCCAGAGATGGACACTGGGAACCAGGCGGGTCAGAGTTCACCTCCCCAGGCCGTCTCCCCTTGGCGGGTCATGGCAGCCCCAAGCAGTAGCCAGTGGACTTGGGGCTGCCTCACGGTCTGACGCGTGAGGGAGGCAGGTGATGCCTCAGGGCGGTGGGGGCTGTCATCCTCATTTCTACAGCACACAGAGGGGCGCAGCCTACAGCCAGGAGTTGGCCCGGGGTCCCTGCGGTGAGCCCCACCGCAGGGTCTGAGAGCGTCCTGTGCAGACTCCACCATCCCCACGTAAACCGGTCCGTGTCGGAACCTGTCCCTCAGCGGTGAGGCCTGGCTGCAGAGCGGGCGTGAAACCCAAGCTTCCAGGGGAGATGTGCTGGGAATGGTTCCCCGTGTGGGGGTGAGCAGGGCAGGAGGGCAGGCAGGGCCTGAGTGGGGGCACAGAGGAAGAGCGGGTGCACCACTGGATCCGGGGCACCTGCAGCCACCCACGCCAAGTGGCCGGGCTCACAGCTTGCCGCCGTGGGGCTGTGGGCAAGCCCTTGGGCTCCTGGCCTCCTTGTCTGAAAACAGGGTTCAAGTCAACTTCTCAAGGCTGATTTTGCCCCTGGGGGCCAGCGTCTGGAATATTTGGGGTTGTCATACCAGGGGATGATGCTGCCAGCACCCAGGGTAGAGCCCCTGCTGGCCCCCCTCCTGAGCCCTGGTGCAGGCAGGAGCCTGGTACCCATGGTCCTCACCCCGGGTCGGGGCTGCAGCGAGACAACATGCACGAGGATTCTGAGTGAACCCAGGAGGTTCTCCGCGGGCCAGGGACTCCGAGTCACTTAGATGGCATTTGATTTCCCGTCGGGTGTCGAGATGGAAAGCAGAGTGAGAACTCGCTGCCTCGGACCAAAAAGAGAGCGAGCCGGCCTGCCGTGCTCACACTCCAAACCACGCGATTAAAACCAGAAAGAACAAAGGGCAACACCCCCCGATGAAGTGCATCAGAGAACGGAGCCCTGTGTGAACCCGGGGAAATGGGTGCAGAACAGCTTTAAAAAGCTCGCGTGTGCCCCGACGGACAATCACTGGTGATTAGAGCATCTTATAGAGTCCATTAAAGAGGCTTTAAACGAAGCTCAAATGATTTGTCGACCTTCTTCCGAGGGAGGGAAGGGGTCACGCTGAGAGCACGATGCGTGTGGCCCGCGGGGCTGTCTAGGGGGGCCTCTCCAGCCGGCCTCACACACAGCACATCGGCAGGACGGACAAAAAGAGGACGTGAAATCTCAGCTCAGACTCAGGCTCCAGCCGACCGTCCAGCCTCAAGGCAGACACTGGCCGTGTCCCATTCTGCCCCGCGCTCTGGCAGGACCCCCCAGGCAGGACGCAGGGTTGGGCCCAGGAAAGTTTTCTCCCAGATGGTGGATTCCCCGTGGGCTTGAGCGTGGACAGGCACGTGGAGCAGGTGACTGAGTGGAGGGAAGGGCCCCGGAGGGGAGGGAGGGGGGACATGTGCAGGGGGCTATGCGAGGGGCCAGCCCAGGCCCAAAAAGGCTTTTAGGGAAGGAAAAGCCCAGCCACGGCCTGGACACGGACACTGAAGTGGACCCACGCTCAACAGTCACATGAGCTCCCTCGCGAGCCGAAGGAGCAAGGCCAGCAGGACGAGTTTCCTGGGCCTTCCTGTCTTTCCCATCTCTCTCCCCAGGACAGGCCACGCCTGCTCCTGACTAAGTGCATCAGGAAATGTGAGCCCCGTGTGGACAAAGCAAAATGGACGAACACCCCAAGACTGGCCCCGACTGTAACTGGGGACTCACAGTGGCCTGGACACTCCGAGCCGGTGCTCCGTTGGCCCTGGGAACGGAAGGGCGGAATGCAGCCGCCCTGCCTCCGTGGGGCTCGTGGCAGATGGGCTAAAAGGACCAAAAACATCAGAGCAAGTTTAGAAAGTCCAATCCATTCAACAGTTCGTTGGCTGAGAATTTGAACCTTTACTATGGCTAGGCATTATTGGAGAGAAACAAATACGTGGTCCAATGACTATCAAAAACACAAAGAAAGCAGAACAATGTTCCGAAGCGCTAGCTGGAGAGTGCTGCTCATCAAAAGCTCCAAAGCTGGGGCCACCTTTCTTTGTTCAAAAAGGGGCTAGGAAGGGGAGGGTCATGGTCCAGACCTACTGAGCGAGGCTGAGATGGTTGGAAAGGACTAGCTTTTCTACTCAGTGCCAGGAGTGTGCCACCCTTGCACAAGTGCTATGAACTCCAGGCTCCTGGAACATTCCTTAACATGGAGGGCTGTCGAAGGAGACCCAGACACCCCAGCCCCGGACTTGAGGTCTTCCAGAGGGAAGAAGGCTGTACAGAACCTAGGACAGCTCCCGCCCTCTTGGTAGTCTAGGGCAGTCCCACTTCCAGACACTGCCACGCCGGGGGAGGGGCAGAGCTCCGTGCTTCCCACCCCAGGGGCTCAGTCACTCTTCACAACTGCATCTCGCCTTCTGCAAGCCTCACCCCCTGTGTCTGCTGCCTCCTGCCTTTCCCCCATCCCCACTGCTGACCCCCGCCCTGCCCCCGACACTCAAATGTGGCCAGGGAGGGTCTAGTTGGCTCACTTTGACCCCAGAGGGCTTCCCAGTTGCGCAGAGCGTGGGCCAACCTATAGCAGCAAACCACAAGGGACTGCCGTGGAGTCAGACAGACGCCACTGGGCCATACCGAGTGGGGAGCAGAGCCAAGTGAGTATCACCAGAGGGGCACAGTCAGCACCCCCATGAGCTCCCTTTCCAATCCTTGGGTGCTAGGAGATGACCCTTGCTTGCTGTCTGGGGCTCATAGATTAATTTCATGTAGCTTACAGATGACTCTTTTTTGGTCGTAGTAGTTATATTTTTATTTAATGTGACTTCAACTGCCCTAGCTAACAGATCAAAGTATGTTTCCCCTTTATTTAGATTTAAGAACCAAGTTAAACAAAAATCTAAATGGGCTAAAATGACTTGGAGAAAGAAAAAAGCTGGAGGAACAACAGGCCTGATTTTAAGGCTTACCATATAGCTGCAGCCATCGAGAGGGGGGTGTTGCTGGAGATAAACACGCAGATCGATAGAACAGAATGAAGAACTGAGAAACAAGCCCACACAAATATGCTTGACTGATTTTGACAAAGGTGCAAAAGCAATTTAATGGAGGAAAGCTAATCTTTTCAACAAATGGTGCTGGAGCCACGGGGGTTTGCCTCTGGCATAAAGAGGAGAAAAATCCACGCTGAACCTCACCATTTATACAAAAAGTAACTCAAGATGGATTGTGGGTTGCACATGAAATGTAAAGCTATAGAACTTTTAGAAGAAAATACAGCAGAAAAATTGGGGGTCTGAAGTTAAGGCGAAGAGTTCTTACTATGACACCAAGAATAGAATCCCTATAAACAAAAGCAAAACAGTACCTTAGACTTTATTAAAATCAAATATTTGGCTCCGCCAAGACCCTGTTAAAAGAATAGAAAACAAGAGTTATTGAAAACTGGTGTTGGAACAACCGGACATCCGCCTGCCAAAAAAATTAGCCTCGACACAAGCCTTACACTGTTCACGAAAATTACCTCAAAATGGGCCAAGGACCTAAATGCAAAACGAGGAACGTGGATGCGCTATTTACAATAACCAAAAACTGGGAACAACCCAAATGCCCTTCAACAGCAAGTGGGTAAATTGTGGTCCGTGCGTGCCATGGGTAGAATATTCCGTCCAGGCTATGGACGACTCACTAGAAAAATAAGCGGCCGGCAGCACTCAGAACGTGGGTGAGCCTGAAGGGCGTTAGGCTGAGTGGGGGAGGACCCGTTGCCCCTTCCATATGATTCGCCTTACGTGACCTTCTCCAAATGACGCAGTTACAAGGACGGAAACCAGATTAGTGCTTCCCGGAGGTGAGGGATGGAGAGAGGGCCGCAGCACCCTGAAGGGAAGCTCAGGAGGGGGGTTCTGCATCTCGCAAGTGTCCACACGTGACAACACTGCACACACGTGCACACGTCTGGTGAAATCTGAGTCAGGGAGGGGTGCAGCGCGGCGAGTGCTGTGCCCGGCCAGCTGCCCACGCCGCTGTTCCCCGATGGTGATGAGGCTGTCACCGTTGGAAGGCGTGAGGCATCAACTGGCCGCCCCGCAACTATTTTTGACTCCACGATTATTGGAAACTAAAAGTTTTCAAGAGAAAAGTAACAAATCCTGCAGGTGATTCACGAATTCAGCAAAGTTGGTGATGGGGCCACACAGGTGCCTGGGCCTGAGGGCGGCTGTGGTCTCCAGAGCCCGGAGCTTCGTCCTGCCCAGGCCCAGCTCGGGAGCCTCGCGATGCAGACCCTTTGGCTGCGGGAAGCAAAGCCCTGTCCGTCTCCTGCTCGGAACAGGTCAAATTGAACATCTCAGAGGCTCTGAGACGAAATGAGGCAACTGCCTAAGTGGTCAGAGGCCTTGGTTAAACGCCGCTGGAGTTGAATTGAATGACACAGCTGATGTCTTTGTGATAAGAGCAACCTGAGACAGAAACACCCCATTTCATGGGCTCTAAGACACACCCTGGCGAGCAGCACCTTCCACTGGGAAAGAAAACTGCGCCGCCATTTTGGGCTTGACACGGCGCCTTCCTGCCGCTCCGGGCCCTTCCTTTTACGTATTGAAAGAGATCTTTGAGCCTCAATGAGACAGATTTTATCCCCTGGACTACTGTGCATGCATGAAAATGAAAATACAAGTGAAATGAGCTGGTGGCTATTCCTCAAGCTTCTTCACGCTGAGTCCAGGTCTTCCGAATCCCTGGCCCCCGGGCACCGGGAGAGCCGAGAACACGGCCTGGGCAGGGAGGTTGCCCAAGGGCTGGGGCGCCCGACAGAAGAAGTTACTCTCAGGGGAAGGGTGGAGGAGAACAGGCGTCCAGGTGAAAACCGAGGACCTCTGGATGACGCATGGCCTCTGCATGGCAAGGACGCCATTGATACTGGCGCAATAATAACCACACCCACGAGCGGAGGATGTTAAAACTGGACGTGGGTGTGGGGAACTCTGCTGACTATCTTAGCGACTTGCATTCCTAAAACTGTTCCAAAATAAAGTTTACATTTCAAAAGTTGGTTCTAAACAAAAACAAACAAATAAAAAGACCCAAATCAGCATCTGGAAAACCTCTGGCTGTGTGGTGACGGGAAAGGATGGGGCAAATTCCACACTGTCCCATAATGCCCAGAGGGGACACTTTCCTGTGCCCACAATTAACTCACTGCCAGCCAGTTAACGGGGTCCCCTGACTCGGGGAGAGGGGTAACCCACCATGCACGTGTGCAAAGAGCCAAAAAGATTTGGTGACGAGCAGTCGCAACGAGCTTCCAGGAGAGAGAACAGCAAGCGCTGCCCGGTGAGAGCAAGGAGGCTGGGCCAGGGCACGGGTGAGTGATGGGCAAGGTGCAGGCGGGTCAGGTGGCGGGAGAAGCTGCACCCCAGGAGCGGAGAGACCGGTCCGAAAGTCCGCCGAGCTCTAGAAACCCCAGCCTCCCCTAACTCTGACCTCAGACGCTGGGACAGAGGGAGGCAGCTCGCTGTGTAATGAGGTGGCTGGATTACACCTAATTTCCACAAATGCTTTTGTTGAGCAAACACTGCAATGCCAGAATGTGGTTTTCAATCATTTAATTAGTCTTCCAAAATGCTCCAAAATCGGTGTTAATCACGGTTTCAGAATAATACCTTTGATGTGTCCTTAAATACTTTACTGTGTCTCGGCATTAATCCTGCAATTAAATACATCGAGTAACTGACACACACGTAGCACCTGCAGCTTGGGATTTTCGGAACGCGCTTCTGACGGCAGTAGCCAGGGCGAGGTGCGACAGGCCAGGGATATTCTCTGCGGTGGTCAGGCGGACCCGGCTGTGGCCCTGGGGGAACAGGCAGGAACTCAACAGGAGAGCTGGGGCTCGCTGGGGGGCCTGGAATGGGCTGATCCCAAGATAGCTCAGGTGCCACGGAAACCTGCAAGGCACTGCCAGCCTCCCCGCCCAGGGCTGGGCTCTTCAAATGCTCAGCTGGCACCACTCCACCCCTAGAGACCGCCGGGGGGGCCATGTTTGTCGGTGCTGAGAACCAAAGGTGAGCATCTTCAGGTGCCCCAGGCCCATGTGGCCCCCCCTCAACGGAGAGCCCCGTCCCACACCAGCTTAGCTGCGAGCACGTGGACAAACGCTTCAAGGGAATGGGGCGCTGATCGGGAGCCCAGCTTAAGTGTCCCCATAAAGTTCGAGGCACCAAGAGAACCTCAAAAGGCTGAATCTGAGGCGGACCACCTCCTCGGACCCTGGGGTGTCAGCCAGCACCCTGCCCCCCAGGCCTTCATCTTGACTCCATTGGTGACCAGAATTAAGAGGACTGATTACACATAATAGAAAAAATAGTAAAATAAATAAATAAATAAATAAATAAATAAAATTCTTTTTATGCATCATTGAGTCACCCTCCCCCCAAAAGGGAGTGTTGGGGGCGTTTAAAGGCATGTTAGCATCCGTGACTTGTCAGCAATCTGGGGGCTGCTGGTTTGGGATAAAATCTCGCCCTCTGGTGAGTAACCGTGGCGTGAGCGCGCCCGGCATCCGGGGTGTCCTGTAACAGTCTCAACTCAGGCAGGCACCAGGCGACCCCAGGGCCAGCCCAGGCTTCCTCTCAGCGGACCGCTGCCTCCCTCCCACGCCCACGTGCTCCAAGACCGCGAGGACCGAGGGCGAGGAGCGGGCACTGCCCCGTCAGGCCCGGCACAGCGGCGTCTGACTTGCTCCTGTCTGCTGTTGGTGCTGGGCTACAGCTTAGCGCGGGGGCCACAGACTAGCCCTGCCAGGAGATTAGGACAAGAAAGGAGAGACTCACCAAAGAGTAAGACCCTCGTGGACAGAAGGAAGCCCTCACCCCGGGTCCTGCTGCCCCTAGAGGGGCTGGGGGCAGGAGGGCTGCTGGCGGCACCACCGCTGTCCACTGTTCCGTAAGAATGTGGCATCGCTGTCCATATTAGAGGGGTGTAGGGTGGTCCTCAGTGGCACTGGAGGGTTCTGCATCCCCCCCAGATGGGCGCTGGGTGCTGGCATTCCCCTCCCCCACCACCTGCAAGAGAGCATGTGAGACCCCGGCCCTCCCTGAGCACCTGCGGTCACCACACTTCAGGCTCATTCTCTGGCCTCACGGCCGCCTTTCATGGGGCCTCTGCACCCTCCTTCCCGCCAGGAGGCCTCAGCTGGGGGAGCTGAGTGAACCCAGGTCACACAGCCAGTGGGCACAGAGGCAGGGACTCGGCCGGGCCCTGGGTCCCAAGTCCAAATAAGAGACTGTAACTGGGTCCTCCCTGGTGGCGCAGTGGTTGAGCGCTGGGCTGCAAAGCTGCCTGCAGCCTCTGCAGCGCCGGTTCGATCCCCGGCCACAGGTGAGGGTCCCACATGGCGCGCAGACCTCTCCTGCCGCCCGCTGCTCCCCTCAGCAGTGTCCTTCGGTCCTTCTGCCTGCTCTGCTCCCCGCTCTGGCTCTGGTGAATTCTCTCACCCTCCTGCGCTTCTGACTGTACCCAGTGCTTGTATAAATAAATAAATAAATCTTTAAAAAAAAAAGAGAGAGAAAGAGAGAGAGACTAACCCACCCCCAAACTCCAGCTAGGAAGCACCGGGGATACCCACGCAGCACCCATCCTGGATGTGTGAGTGGGAAGCACTTTATCTGTGCCGGAGACCTGGGTCTGTCCCTCCCAGCAGCTCCAACATTGCTGCCAGGCTCAGCCGAGGGGCACCTGGCATCTCAAAAGCGTTCTTGTGAACTCAGGAGGGAGGCCCACGGCAGCGGGCACGTCTATAAAGCCTGTCTTGTTCGTCAGGAGGGAAGCGGCCCGACCCCCAGATGAGTGTTGCTGGCGCTCGCCGGGCCGGTGTAGGATGAAAGGCGGCATCAGGTGACCATTTGCTCCAAGCCCGGGGCCAGGCGCGGCGCGGCGCCAGCTCGCTCTGGGACTGAGGGGGCCTTTCACACTTGGAAAACCCACATGTTTCCCACCGGCTGCGAGGGCTCCCATCCTGTTGGAAAAACACAGGAAGGGAAGGAGGCGATTCGGACGCCAGGAATGTGCTGCCAGGCCCAGCCCCAAGGCCACGTCCCTCACGAGCCCTGCCCGGGAGAGGCGGCCCTGGCGCTGCGCTTCAGCGGCCTCTCCCGCAGCAGCACGTGTGGGTGTGCTCTTGCCCGACACCCGCCCTTCCCGGGCCACACCCCTCCCCGCACCGCGTGGAAAGTGCTGGAATTGCTCCCACTTGACAAGTGAAGCAGCTGAGCTCTGGCCAGGTCCGCGTTTCTCTGTCGCCACACTCCCACCGCACGTGCCGCGGGCGCGCCCCCGGCGCACCCACTGAATCGCTGACTCTGCTCAGGCACGTCCCGGACACTATTCACAGGACAAATAGCCGCGTGCCCTTCAGCGGGTGGGTGGCTGCCTGTGGCGTGGCCACGCTGGGATGGGCTGGAGTCTGGGGGCACCGAGCCCGTCAGAGCAGCCCTACCCCTGGGTGGTGGTTTTAGGAGGCGGGAGGTGATCCGGTGCCTTCACAGAGGTGGACCCTGATGAGTGGGATTCATGTCCTTGTAAGACGAGACCCCGGAGAGCTTGCTTCCCCTCTCTGCTCCGCACACGTGAGGCTACAAGCCCATCTGAAAACCAGGGAGTGGGCACCCCCAGACAGGAGAGCCGCCAGCACCTTGATCTCAGACTTCCCTGCCTCCAGATCTGTGAGAAATGCTTGTGGTTTAAGCCACTCATCCGTGGTAAGTGGTTGCAGCAGCGCCGCAGAGAACTATGTGGCACTGGGAAAGAATGAACTGTTGACACGTCCAACCTCTTGGGTGGATCTTGGGTGACCAAAAAAAGCCAGTTACACTTACTGCCTGTGTCAACTCACACAACCTTCTCAAAAGGACAAAATTACAGCGACGGGGACAGATTCATGGTTTCCAGGGGCTAGGGATGGGACATGGGGTGAACCCATGAGGGACAGTACAGCAGGGTGGACAGTTCTGTATCTGGACAGTGTTGCGGGTCACGCGAATCCATATGTGATAGCCCCGCAGAGACCGGCACACGCGTGTGCCACACGACAGAATCTCAGGAAGGTCCTTTTCCTGACTCAGCAATGCACTGTGGTCACTTAGGGTGTGACCGTTGGTGGCGGCTGGGTGAAGGCCTGGAGGAATTCTCTGTATTTCCTCTGGAGGTAACTTCTTGTAAGTGTAAAGTTATTTCAGAATAAAAAGTTTTCAAAAACATCAAGAATCAGCTCCTCACCAGCCCCAGTCTGACCCAGCTTCCTCTCTCCTCAGGTCATGCTGCCTCTGACTTTGCAGCTCTCGCCAGAGGTTCCCCCTCAGGTAGACCGAGGCCAGCTGCACCGGGCGGGATGGACCTCGGATCAGGGAGATCCAGGAGACGCCACGGAGGCGGTGACAAGTGTGGGTTCCAGCTGTGCCTCCAGCCGCAGATCCGGGGATGTCGACGGAGCCGGTGGAAGCAGAGGAAGGAGCGTGGACAGCTCCGTGGGCTCTGCCAGAGCAAGTGAGAAGAGGCCGTTAGTCCAGACCCCGTTGGGGAGGACGAGGAGGAAGCCGGGGCGACAGAAGCAGCCGGGGCCCGCAGGACGCCCGCCAAGGCCAAAGCTCCAAGCAGTGCTAAAGCTGGACCCCAGGGCGTGGCACCCATTAACCCCTCCCCCAGGAGAGACTCAGGGACCGCAGGGAGGCACCCCAACACTCAGAGGCTCAGGCCCCGAGGAGAATCCAGCAAAGAAGACACCCGGCGGCGCACCAGTGAGGTCGGCAGAGCCTCAACATGGAGCTGGACCCCGGAGACAGAGCATTTCCAGGCACATGCCGAGCTGGCCCGTGCGCCCCCGAGGGCTCGGGACAGAGCGGGGTGGACAGTGACACTCAGCAGCCGCGGGCCATGCGGGAGCGTGGAAAGGCCAGCGCCCCGGGGTCTGGAGAGGGAAGCCACGTCGGTGGGCTGCAGCAGACACGGAGGGCAGGCAGGAAGGGGAAAGAGTCAGCGCTTCGAAGACATTTTAGGCAAAGGGAGCAGAGAAATAGGACGGCGGCTGGGAAGGTCGCCAGCGAGGCTGGCCCGTTGTGTTAAGGGGACAGCGATATCCCCGAGCTGCCCGCGGCTTGGGAAGGGACGGGCGCGCTGCGGGCCAGGGCCGTGTGGGAGCGGGAGCGGGAGCGGGAGCGGGAGTGTGCCCGCCCGCCGGCCGGCGAGGAAGCCGCTTCCTGGAGAAATCCGCCCCCCGCCCGCGTGGGTGATGCTGAACGGAGCGAAGCGTGTTCCGCCCGCTGGGGCCTGAGCGCGGGACACGCGGGAAATAGGTGCCGACGGCCGGGGCTCCAGCAGCTCCAGCAGCTCCCGCGGAACTTGAACCCAGGCGAGGCTCATTTATAATTGGAAGTGCCTCTTTGCATCCACTTTGGAGCCAAAGTCCTTAAAAACAGTTTGCTCTCCGTCTCGCGCTCGCTCAGCCAGCCTCGGCCTGGCCCGATTTAAATTATCACTTCAAAATTGGTGAGGCCGGAATTAATGAGATTTTACTGCACTCACGGCTTTCGATCGAAATCCATGCTGTACCCAAATGCGAGTCGATGAAACCCAGTCGGGAGAAGCAGAAACTAATAAACAGCCTCTCATCTTTTCCTCTGAGGTGCTGGCCGAGGCCTCCCCACGCCGCCACCTGAGGCCGCCAACGCCTCGTGCTCCCACTTGGGGGGACATTGAGCCCCTCCCTGTCAGAACCGAGTCCTTCATCCTGGGGCTCGTGGGAAAAAAGCTCATTGGGGGCAAATCTGGGGTGCGGGCTGGGGGCCGGGCTGGACTCCGAGGTCACTCCTGGAGGGGCGAGGCTTTTGGGGGATGCAGCCTGCACTTCTAAGCGGCTGAAGCGCAGGAGTTCTTGTTCTCTCACATGTCAGGGCCTGGAGAACTCCAGGGGTGCACACCCTGCCCCTCATCCCTGGCCTCCGGGCGTGGCCACAGTCCTCGGAAGGGCCCCATCACAGGTGGCCAAGGCGACACATCCTCTCGTCCGATCCAACAATGGCCAGCCAAAGAAAGAGCTGTCTCGTCCTCCACCCTCCTTTTCAGAAGCCCCCGGGGTATGGCGGAAGCACGTTCACCCCAAAGCAGCCCGGCCGAGGAATGGGCTGGCCAGAGCCGAGGCTCTAATCAGAACTTAGCTCTTTGGTGAGGATGGAAAGGTCACCTCTGGCCTGCGTCCCAGCTTGGAGGCGTCCCAGCTTGGAGCCACAGGCACTGGCCCCTGCACCTCCCCACCGCGAGGAGAGGTCTCACCCTGGGGTCACCCCTCACCGGGGTGGAGCTGGGGTTCACAGGGCAAGTCCTGACTCTGGCGCAGGGTCACCAAGCTGACCTCCTGGTGGTAAGAGGAGCCCAGCGCAGGAAGGGCACCCCAACCCCCCTGTACCCAGCAGGCCCCCGAGCACTCGGAGGAGCTGGCTGGGGTGAAGCTGTGACCCCAGCGGGCAGTCCCGATGCTCGTGGAGCCTAAAGTGTCACCAGGTATGGACAGGTCACACTGACAGGTGGTACATCAGGGACACAGCTAGAAGCCTACATGGCATCAGGGGTGCCGCTGAGAGACAAAGGGGGTGACTACTGTGTTTCTCTTCAGAGCCCACACCCAGCTGTGCCTCCAGCCTGGGCACACGGGCCAGGTGGGGCTGCCCACCCGGCGGGCATGCCCGGCGGAGCCGAGGAGCCACGCTGGTGACGGTCGGCGCACACAGGGCCCTGTGTCTGCCCGGAGCCTCGTGAAAGGCAGCAGCCGTGGGAGGAAAGTTTATTTTTCCTGAGCTGTTGGATGGTCACCTGACGCTGCCACCACCGTGATTATTTTGCTCCAACGCCCTCCTCCCGCCTTCCGCACCTGAACCAACACCGCGGGCCTTCGTGGGGGCGGCGGGCGCTGCGGGCGGCACAGCGGGAGGGCTGTGTGGCCGCTCTGTGTGCCGCGCTGGGCCTGGCCAGGGGTCGAGACTCCAGTCTCCTTTCAGCTGGCACCCACTTCAAAGGCGCTCTGCAGAGCCTCTTCCTCGGAGCATGTCCAGAGGAGAGTGCCCATCAGAACCCAGGGGTGTGGCTGCGAAGCCAGCCTAGGCCCAGACACTCACGGAGCTCAGGCCCCTGCCACTTGCTAAGGCACCGGGCAGCAAGGCCCTGCCCTCCCAGCCATGGACAGGAGCTGGGTCCTCCCCCCACGGCCGTCTGTCCCATGTCCCCAGCCCATGCTTGTCAAACATGAGGACGCCGTGCCAGCCTCAGCCCCAGCCTCCCAGGGCGGTGCCCTACAGCACAGCCCTCCATGCACTGCAGAGTGTCCCGGCTGCCATCGCTCAGGCGGGAGGGGCCGGCCAGGTCCGAGACGTGGCTCTGAATGCCAGCACCGCTGGCCTGGCACTTACTAGCCACGGATGAGGTGTCCAGCATGGCCGGTGATAATGCCCGGCTGGTGGGACTCCAGCCACGCCAGTGTGCGGGGCAGCACCTGGGGCTGGACATGCCAGCGGGCTCAGGCTCAGCGCTGGGGGTGACAGACGCTCCCTGGGAACTTGGGGCGATCTTCCTTGACAGAGTGAGCGAAGTGATGCTGAGCCGCCCTTCTGCCGCCTGCCTGCTGAGACCGCCATGAAGGGGAAACG
This sequence comes from Talpa occidentalis, assembly GCF_014898055.3. Taxonomy (NCBI): domain Eukaryota; kingdom Metazoa; phylum Chordata; class Mammalia; order Eulipotyphla; family Talpidae; genus Talpa; species Talpa occidentalis. Next base: position 105,158,141 of record NW_023600993.1, on the reverse strand, counting down.
AAAGGGACCGCGGCTTTGCACGTCATCAGCCGTGGCCTGCGGCTGCAGGACACAGACCCGACAGCGGGCATCTTCCGAGGCGCGGTCAGCCCTTGAGAGGCTCTGGACCCAGCTAGGCCTCCTGTGCCACCTCGATGGCTCCGCAGAGCAGCGGCTGGGATGGGATGAGGGCACAGGAAGGCCCCGCAGTCACTGGGCCCGGCTCCAAACTCTCCAGCACCTGCTCATTGGGGCTCCCCAGTTTAGGGGCCAGTGCTGTCACCACCCCCATCCAGAAGGAGGTCGGCTGATGTGCAGAGTGGCCCGGGCCCCTGGCGCTAGCGACACCCAGGGCTGACTCCAGGGCCGAGGCACTTACACTAGACCCAAACCCTGGCGTCCTGGCTCACCTGGAGTGGCCTGCCCTCTCTGGCCTCAGTTTCCCCGCTACAGGGGAGAATGATGGGGGTTCACTGCTGGAAGAGAGGAACCCTCCAGGGGGGCACCCTCTCGTGCTTGGAAAGAAATTTAGTTGAGAGCAAATTGCAAAGCCTCGGGGCAACACTGAGGTGCTGGCTGCGTGGCGTCCTGCTGCTGGGGCCGGGGGCCAGGAAAAGAGAGGACAGTCCAGGTGCCCTGACGGCCCCACCCAGCAATGCCAGCCCTGCCAGCCTGCCCGCTGCATGGAGCCAGTTGTGTCTTGGGGGAGAATTTGAGGCTAATTGTCCCCTCCTCCTGAGCCTCCTCGGTTTTGTAGTCTCTTGTCTCATCAGACTCGGATTTTCAAACCTGTTGTCAAGGCAACGCGAGGCTCCACTCTGCACAGAGATGTCTCGGTGGGGTGCCCGTGTGCCCGCAGCAACAGGAGCACCTGGCGTTTTCAGGGGCAGTGACCACCCAGAGCCTTGCAGGCCCCATAGAGTTAAGTTCTGTTTAGACACTTTGGCCGCAGTGACCGATCTTGTGCGGCTCGAGCGTGACTGGTGGGTCCTGGGATGCCGGCTCTGCTGTGTAACAAGCAGCCCTGGAGCCTGGGGGCTGCCACCGAGGCTATTTTCGTTGCTTAGGTGATTCTTGTGGCCCCAGCGGGGCTCACTCCTACCCCGTAACTTTAGGTGATTCTCGAGAACGTGGGGGGCACCTGGCCAAAGGCTTTGGAGGGGGTGGCCACGACTGGACAGGCAGCCCCCCCACCCCTCAGCCAGCTCAGGCCTTTCCATGTGGAGACATCAGTCTGCCGAGAGAAGAGGGGAGCTCAGAGGGGACATCTGGTAACCTCCACTGCGTCCATCGACCTCAGCAGGTCGCAGACCCCACCTTTGGATGGGGATAGGTGGAAAGACACATTGTGTGCAACATGTGGAGCGGCGGGATGGGTAGGGGGTGGCAGCCAAGGCAGTTGCTCCATCTGGCACCCCACTGCTTTGCCTGTGGAAAGGTCCAGGCCCACTTACATGCAGACCGTGTTTCAGGGGCCAAGAAGCAGCACTAGAGAGGACGAAGCCGCAGCATTCTCCAGCCTGCAGACTCCCTTCTAGAAAGAACTCTTGGTTCCCCTTTCCGGTGACCCCGCAGATGTTGCTGTCCCCTCACTGAGCATGTTGGTCTGCGTGTGGATCCACTTAGGCCACATGGGCTGAGAACACAGCGGGGCCCGCAGAAGGGGACACAGCATGCTGGGCGGCCAGGGCCGACAGATGAGCAGGGCAGATGTCAGCCGCCGCGGCCAGCAGCAGCCGGCTCAGCGCGAGATGGGGCGGTTTCCTACTGGGGAAAACGTCGCTGAGCCTCCAGCTGCTCTCAGAGTCCATCACACTCCTTTTAGAAACCAGCTCGGGCCGCTTTGGCTGAGCTAACCCTGGCGCCCCGATGCTCCTACCTGGGGACCCCAAGGACTCTGCTTCTCCCCTGAGGCCAGGGGGACGAGCTCCGAACACCACGCCCTGCAGTCCCTAACCCCAGCTCAAAACCTGTTTTCTCAAAGGTGTTGGTTTTAAACAGAAGCCAACAGGACGCAGCAGGGGCCCTGCTGGTGCGGGCCAGAGTCCCAGGCGGGGCGCCCTGATGGGGCTCTGGAGACCTTCTTGTCCTTGTTTTCGGTTTTGATTCTTGTTTTTAAGAGAACTTGCCAAATGCATTCAGGGGCCACGCAGATTAATTCATGTCTCTGGCTCACGTGGGCGAGTGGCCCTAGGCCGTCACCCGGCGTGACCCCGCACCGGGCGCTGCTTCTGGACAACGCAGCAGCGGAGGCCCCGGCTGAGCGTCACCACAGAGCGGCTCTGGGCGAGGGGCGCAGCTAGGCCAGCTCAGCCCCCACAGGGCCACGGAGACGCGGGACGTGGAAACTGGCCCCGTGTTCCCTCCTCGCCTCATCTGCGGGCGCGGGTGATGCGTGACGAGGCCACGTCTGCGGACTCTAATGCGAAGAAACTATGAGCTTGGGGGCCTCAAGGGTCAGGGACGGCGACACTGGCCTTTCGGCAGATGGTGGCTGCTCTCCTGGTGTGAAGCTGCCCGTCGGCCGGACGGGGCTTCTGCTGGCAGCTTGGTGCGGTGACAGGCATCCTACGGGTTTTAGAATCCGCTGGGGACACCCGCACCCTTGGGAACTGAACTGGCAGGCGGCACCACCAGGGTGTTCTTCTCCCCCCGAGAAGAAACTGTCACGTCACCTCATTGCACCCACGGTGCCTCCCTCGGGACCTCTTGGGCTACTTTGGAGTCAGAGAAGTTTCAACGTGTCCCTGACACAGCCACGCTGAGCTAGCAAGAAAGCCGAGGCTGGCTTGAGCTAAAGGCAAACCTGGGCCCGTTAGGAAAGTGCCCTGTGGGCCCTGGCACTTTAAGTCACCGCCAGTGGCTCCCAGGTGGAGGCGGGGCTGGCACAGGGGCTGAGGGTGGGGGTTGGGGGGGTGGCGTGGAGGCCGAGGGGGCACGGTGTCCGAGACCAGCAGGGTCAGCGCCCTCCAGCACTGCATCCCCTCAGTCAGCTCAGAGGCAGGACACAGGGCGGAGAGAGGTCATCCCTGTCACCACCCGGTGTCCAGAAATGAGGGCCTCCTGGGCCCAGGACAACAACCTTCAATAGACCTGCAGGACCTTCCCAGCCATGTGGGAGGCAGGACACTCCGCCACTGAGCAGGGTGAACCCCCAGCAATGTCGCCCTCCCAAGCCAGGCTTTCACGAACCCTCTCTGGAAGGCACTCAAACCCCCTTCAGCTTCTCCTTCCCACAAGTAAAAGAATTTAAAAGACTGTGGGTCTATTATCTCTGCTCCTCACAACAAAGACAGGGTTTTGTCTGTTGTCAAGGCAACCCTACCGGTTTCTCCCTGGCTTCCTGCTGCCAAGATGTATGTTTCCATGGCTATAAGAATCCCTAGGTGGGGCCTCCCTGGGGGCGCAAGGGGTTAAGACACAACCTATGAAGCTGTCCGCAGCCTCTGCAGCACAAGTTCGATCCCCAGCCAGGGAGCTACCCACATGGTGCAGCAGACCTCTCCTGTCTCCCCGCTGCTCCCCTCAGCAGTGGATTTCAGTCAGTCTGCCTGTTCTGCTCCCCGCTCTGTCTCTGGTGAATCCTCTCACCCCCCACACCTCTGGCCTAGACCCCAACTCTTGTGTGCATAAATAAATACATGTTTAAAAAAAAAAAAGAAGTTCTAAGTCCTCTAGGTAACATTCACGGGTCCACCCAAACTTCCAGGGTGGACCCTGGCCCTTGGCCAGCACGGGCCCGGGCTCTGACGACAGCTCGCCCTGCCACAGACGGGCCCCGGGGGCTCTCCTGCTCCAGAAACCTCATCACACCCGTAGGTGCCTCGCGCAGGGACCTCACAGGCCACTCCAGGAGTCGGAGAAGCTTCAAAGTTTGGGTGGCCCCAGGAAACGAGGCCTGCCACAACCAGGCTGACCTGTGAGGCCCCTGGGCTGCCGCAGCCAAGAGGAGAACTCAGGGAAATGTCCGCCTTTGGGGTCCGACCACAGTGGGCGGAGGACGCTGGCGAGGCTCCAGGTGGCGCTGGGGCCGCAGCGGCTGCCGGGCCGGGATAGGCAATTCTCAGAAACGCCCAGGGACGCTTGCCCCAGACGTCCACCGCACAGGGCCACCGTGTTTTGCTTAAGCCAGTGGGTCAATAAATCACGTCCGTGCCTTCTGGACTTTGTTGGCCTTTCCCAGGGTTTTATTACGGCAGGAATATTCTGGTAAAGGTGGGTGCCGCTGCTCAGAGCACGGGGACAAAATCGTGCATGCACATGTATAAGTGCATGTGTGTGTGAGGGCATGTGTGTGCATGCATGTGAGTGCCTGTGTGCACCTGTGTGTGAGTGTGTGCGTGTGTGAGTGTGAGTGCATGTGTGCGCAAACATGTGAGTACCTTGAACAGGTGTGTGTGCATGTGAGTGCATGTGCACACATGTGAGTGCGTGTGGGGCATGGGCACATGAGCCTGTGGGGGGTGAGGGCTGCCTGATGAGGGAGGTAATGACCTTGTCAGACAGGAGGAGGCTGCCATGAGGGGTCCAAAAGGGGCCCGGATGGGGACGGAGCCCAAAGCTGAGCTCTTCCTTGGCCTCAGAATCACCAGCAGTGACAGCACCGCTGGCTCCCGGCTTTGAATCTGAGGAGGGTGCAGAGCAGTGATGTGGGGGGACACCCACATCTGACTACTGGGCGTGTCCCTGACCAAACACCACCCGTGGGCTGCAGTGCTGGAGGCCGAGCCCAAAGCAAGGGCCATGGCCCCAGTGCCCTCTGAAGGCTTGGGGAGGGGCACCTCCTGCTTCCCCCGACCCCTAGGCCCCCGGAGGGCTCCAGCCACCTCCCAGCTCCTGCCCCCGGCCCCCTCCCCCGCCCGGGCCTCTGTCCCCACAAGCTCCCCTGGCTCCTGTACCTGGGCCTCTCCTCCTCACGGGTGTGCCTGAGTAAGTTCTTTTCTTTCCTCCCTCGGGCCGAGTCTATGCTCATCGCTCTGTCCATTACCTGGACCAAGCCCTGACCTGACCCCGGCCCATCCCACCGAGTGTCCACGGCTCACAGGCACCGGCTCAGGCCGGCCCTGTGGTGGCGGCCTGAGTCCATCGGTGTCATCTGATGGATCACCCCTCACAGTCCTTGCGTCTTGTGTGACCAGCACCATTTCCTCTTCCCTCGTGGCTGACGAGTGCCCACGCGGGAGCAGTGCTGCCGGGACACTGGACGGGACGAGCTTTCACTTGTTGGCTTCAGCCCTTCGGCAGGATTCCGGTGGCATCTCTGCCCCGACAGGCCCTTCGGTTCCCCGCGGGCAGTACGGGTCACTCTGCACATGGCCGCCCCAGTGTCCATGCCCACCACGCTCACCTCTTCCCATGAGGACCAGCCGTCGTGGGGCAGGGCCCTACCCTGTCCTACCCTAGCATGGCCCAACTGACCCATCACTCCTGCTGTGACCCCCAGATGAGGTCACGCTCTGGGTTCAGGGCAGGACGAGCAGTAGGGAGGCCGTGTCCAGCAGGGCAGGGCATCGAGCCGGCGTTGGGTAAGGGCTGTCTGGCCACCGGGCTTCGGCTCAGCCGCCCGCCCTCCGGGAAGCCGCTCCTGACCTCCCGCGCCAGGCCAGCTGCCCCCAGGAACCCTGCAGGCGGCTGGTCTGCCCAGGGCGAGGGCGGCCCTGCAGCGCCCACCCCCCAAGCCCGTGTACAGGCTGGGCAGCTCTGGCCGGTGCCACCCTTGCCCCTGCTCCCGAGGGCAGACCTCGGGGACGCTGCTGGCCTCTGGCTTTGGGTCACGGAACAGTGGGACCCCCTAGACCAGCTGCCATGGCAGGGGATGTTTCTTGTCCCCCAGGAAGCCGCGAGGCAGGTGGATGCCAGGCTTCGTGAGCCGGGCCCCGGCCTTGCCCACACCCTCTTTCATGTCAGCATGGCGGCCGCAGGCCTTCTCCAGAGGGGCTGTGTCCAGACTCCCCCGCGTCCAGCTGGCTCCCTGCCCTGTGGTCACCAGTCAGGGCCGAGGCCTGCCCTGCTTCCCTCGAGGCCCGTCATCTGCCCGGGCCCGCTCCTCGGCTCGCAGATGGCCCCTCACGTTCACGCGGCCTCTCCCTCTGCACCTGCCTCACCCGGGGACTCCTCGCTCGCAGACACCAGCCACGGGGCCGGCACCGGCTCCCTGGCCGCCTCGCCCCCTGACTCCCGTGCCGTCACCCCGCTCCAGACACCCTCACGCGCACGGCCCTGCGGGAAGACTCCAGCCTCGGTGTTTGGGGGACACCACTCAGCGGGACCCGGCCTCAGGCTCGGAGGTGACGCCGCTGCAGTCACGGAGCTCTGACCCCCGCATGCCTGACTGGAGTCGCTGGGCCACTCGCTGCAGCCAGAAGCAAGGGCAGCAGGGCCAGGTGAGGTGGTTCATCCCTCTGAGAGCAGGATGGCAGCTGTGCTTGCCAGGGGACTGTCCCCAGACTCCCTGCAGCAGGGGTCCCAGTTGTGGTTTCCAGGTGCACCCTGGCGAGACCTGGCAGGTACCAGCCATCGGGGCGGCCGGGTCTTGGGAATCCAACCCAAACTCCACCTCAGCGAGTGAAGGTCTGTGCCCTTCGTGTTTTTCACAGTGGCCTGAGAGCCCCAGGGGTCCAGCCCGGAGCCTAGAGACCTTTCACAGAATCACGAGAAGCCGCGGAGACAGTGTCCTGGGGCTTGGGCCAGCGTCTCCTGCTGCTGCTCCCCCTGCCAGCGCCTGGAGGTCGGCTGAGGGGACAGCTTGATGAGCTCTCTTGGCATAAACCAACTTCTTTCTTGGAAAGTTACGTGTCCCTCAGCCAGAGCCTCCCAGGCTGCCTGAGGTCAGGGCCCGAGGTAGGCTCCACGGAGGCCCGGGTGAGTGCGGCCTGGGGACAGGCGCTGCCTTGTTGGCACGGAGCTTGGCTCTCTCTTGTCAACACAAGGAGGGGGTCGGGGCTGGAGCTGACCATTGACCTGAAAGCTCAGAAACCACAGGGTAAGGTCAATCTTTATTTAGACACGTTCCTGCTGCAATAAAGACGCCCTTGGTGGTGTTTCAATGAACCCTGCGGGGACACGCCCCTCGGTCCTCTCTTGCCCCTACCTGAGCCCCTTGGCCCAAGCAGGGGAGACATTAATGCTGATGACCAGAGGGCGCTGCCCTCCCCCTTCCTTCCTCACCTGGGGTCCCACCCTTTGTGACGATATATGCAAAAATTAGAAACAAAGGTGGTGGTGATAACAGGGAGTCTGCCAGTCACCTGCTATAGCCAAGGGGCGGGGCGGGGGGCTGGAGATCACCCCTTGTCTTGGCAGAGCCTGCTCTGTGTCGTGGGGGGACAATGCTAACTCCATTTCGTACTGGTTAGACTCGAGGCTCAGAAAGTGAAGGCCGCCTGCACAGGCCTGCACGGCCGGGTCATGGGTCAGACCGGCCTGCTCCCTCCTGCTGTCCCCCAGAAGCCAAGGAGCGTCTCTCTGACCACCTCTCAGATTGGCCACAAAATAGCACTATTCAGTGGCAAAAGCTGGAGAGTTCTTCGGTTTGGACCACAAGCTAAGTGCTACCAATGGGCGTTTTCCTCATGAGACACAGCAACAGATTTTCTTGTGTGATTTATAAGCATGAAAGGCTCACGGCACCATGTCCACACCGGCACCCGGGAACCAGGGCCCACCCGGGGCCGAGAACGCGACGAACGTCTAGGGGCAGGAACGGGCTCCTGGGTTCCACTTTTTGCGTAGGAAAGTGGAGGACATATGTAGATTTTATATTTTAAAAAACTGGAAAACGACTTCCTAGGGGTAAGGGAGGGAGCAGGGGAGGGCGGGAGGTGTGGAAATGAGTCCTGAAAAGTCCTTGCATTTATGGAACGGATTTTCGAACCAACACACACAAACTGCTAGAAATTAAAAATTTTAAAAGTCACCCCGAAACGGAACCCAAACTGGAATCAATGCAAACGTGACACTTGAGAGTGGGGCACAGGAGCGCCACCAGATAACAAAGCCCCGTGACTCCCGCCAGCACCTGCCCTCGGCCCGGGACAGCCCCGAGGATGAGAGGAGGCGTCAGGAAGTCTTGACGCAGCTTATTTTTGTTCATGATGCTGGTCTTGCTCTTTTGGAGTTATTGTACAGACAACGTAGGTTAAGGCAAAGGGCAGTTATGTTAATATCTCCCAGCCCGAAAGTTTCAGTATGAAAGTAAAGAGCTACACACCTAAAACCCAGAGCTCAACTCCATAAATTCAAGTCTGAACAGAAACGCCCGTAGGAGCTCGTGAGTTCATTAGGAAAAGCTTGTGTCGTCCTCACTTGTGCTGCTGGAAAGTCCTGGAAAGAATGATGCCGCGAGGGCTGAGCGCTTGCAGCTGTGGAAGGAGGTCGCCGTGTCACTTCCCGCCCGCAGAGCCAGCGGTCCCTGCAGAAACGGCTGATGCCAGGGCGGGGGCAGGAAATGTACAAGCTGAACATGATTGATGGATTCTGTTCTACTAGAAACTAGAAAACTATCAAAAACCACGAGTCAAGTCAGGAGGGAGCTGGAGCCGACCTAGGGGTCCCCACGGGCTCCCACTGGCCAGAGACAGGTCCCCGGGGCAGCAAGAGGAGCCACGACCCCAACCGACGGGAGCACAGCAATGGGGCCAGGGGCAGCAGCAGCCATGCAGGCCGGTCACCCAGCAGGCGGCAGGACCGGCTTATTCAGCAAGTGATAAAGGAAGGAAAAAGCACTTAAACTGGTACCCACTATTCCATGGCAGCCAAATGCTGAGGTGTGAGAGTTCTCTGTAAGGGATTTTTAGTGAGTCCATGAGTAGGAATCATCAAATCAGAGTAACACTATTTTCTCACTCTGGTGAAACGTGCATCTAGGCAACAATCCTCGAAGCTCTTTAGCTAGAGGGGTCACAGGGAGCTCTTGGGGTGAACCAGGCTAGCTGCACAGAAACCCAGGGGTCAGCCGCAGTGAGATGTCTCAACATCAGTTCTGCCGAGGTGACCCCAGGGGACACGGAGAGTTGAAATTGAGTCTAATCGAGTTAAAACTTCCTACCAAGCCTTAGGAAAATGAGGGCGGGGGTGACAGGGCAAATGACCCTGCAAGGAAGCCCCCAGAAAATCCAGACCATGGGTCTTTCTAGAGGACAAATGACCCAGTTTCTTCAAGAAAGCTAGCAACGAAGGCAGCGGGGAGTGAGGGGCTGGGCTCCCCAGATGACGGAAAGAGCCTTGTCAATCAAACGTGGGCTGTGGACGAAGTCTGGACCGCATCCCAGTAAGTGAAATGTGAAAAGAAAGTCTTCTCATGACCAGGGAAAGTGGCTGCCAGGGTCCTGGATGAGATTCCTGGTGAGGTTTCTTAGATGTGAGAACAGCACGGGGGTGATTATGCAAAAAGCATCTTCTATTGATAGAAATGTCACCTCGCAGGTCTGAGAGATAAAATAATATACTGTTATTTGCCTCAAAACAGTCCAGGAAAGAAAGAAGCAGATTAGATAGGATGACAAAGTATTAAAGACCATGAAATTTGTGGGTGGCAGGAGAGGGGGTGCGTCACGTCACCTCTCAACACCCACAGATGCGTGATTGTTTCCTTAATACAAAGGTTGAAGGAAAGAAAATGTGTGTTTTAACATTAAAAATGTATGGCTCGTTTTATATTTCCTTGATTTATTTCGGGGCCACAGAAATAAATTGCTTTGAGCCCGAGGTGAGCCTGGACCCCACCTCCTCTTAGGAGTCTCTTGACCACCTTCACCTCTGCTTAGTGCAGTTCCGGGAACATTCTAGCCCTTACATTCCGGCGGCTTTTGCCCCCATCACTGGGGACCATCCCCGGCTTTCATGCCCTGGGCCAGGATTTCCAGTGTGATGAGCTTGGGCCTCACCTGGCCCTGCTGCCCTTGCTTCTGGCTGCAGCGAGTAGCCCAGCAACTCCAGTCAGGCCCGCGGGGGTCAGAGCTCCGTGACTGCAGCGGCGTCACCTCCGAGCCTGAGGCCGGGTCCCGCTGAGTGGTGTCCCCCAAAAGCGGAGGCTGGAGTCTTCCCACAGGGCCGTGCGCGTGAGGGTGTCTGGAAGGGGTGACAACACGGGAGTCAGGGGGCGAGGCGGCCAGGGAGCCGGCGCCGGCCCCGTGGCTGGTGTCTGCGAGCGAGGAGTCCCCGGGTGAGGCAGGTGCAGAGGGAGAGGCCGTGTGAACGTGAAGGGCCGTCTGCGAGCCGAGGAGCGGGCCCGGGCAGATGACGGGCCTCAAGGGAAGCAGGGCAGGCCTCGGCCCTGACTGGTAACCACAGGGCAGGGAGCCAGCTGGACGCGGGGGAGTCTGGACACAGCCCCTCTGGAGAAGGCCTGCGGCCGCCATGCTGACATGAAAGAGGGTGTGGGCAAGGCCGGGGCCCGGCTCGCGAAGCCTGGCATTCACCCGCCTAGCGGCTTCCTGGGGGACAAGAAACATCCCCTGCCATGGCAGCTGGTCTAGGGGGTCCCACTGTTCCATGACCCAAGGCCAGAGGCCAGCAGCGTCCCCAAGGTCTGCCCCCGGGAGCAGGAGTGAGGGTGGCACCGGCCAGAGCTGCCCGGCCTGTACACGGGCTTGGGGGGTGGGCGCTGCAGGGCTGCCCTCGCCCTAGGCAGACCAGCCACCTGCAGGGTCCCCGGGGGCAGCTGGCCTGGCGCGGGAGGTCAGGAGCGGCTTCCCGGAGGGCGGGCGGCTGAGCCGAAGCCCGGTGGCCAGACAGCCCTTACCCAACGCAGGCCCGATGCCCTGCCCGGCAGGACGCGGCCTCCCCACTGCTCGTCCTGCCCTGAACCCAGAGCGTGACCTCATCTGGGGGTCACAGCAGGAGTGATGGGTCAGTTGGGCCACGCTGGGTAGGGCAGCCCTGCCCCACGACGGCTGGTCCCCATGGGAAGAGGCAAATGTGGTGGGCACGGACACTGGGGGGGGGCACATGCAGAGTGACCCAGACGGCCCACCTCTGGTAGTGACAGGGGAGCCCTGAGAGTAAGCTGGAGCCACTACCCCACCGCGGGTCCCTCGGCGGCTCCGGGGGCAGGGTCTGGCCTCGTCCAGCTCCTGGCTGCGGCCGCCTCTGCCCTTCTGCCACCGAGAACACCTGCCTCCTCCTGTGTCTGCTTGCCACGTGTCTTTCAGGCTCTCATAAAGTCATCCGGCTGGGGATTGCAGGCTCCCCCAAATCTAGGGTGAGCTCATTGCAAGATTCTTAGCATAATTACACCTGCCATCAGGCCAATTAATTTGCAAATAAGATCACATTGATAGGAGCTGGATGTTAGGAGGGGGCATCTCATGCTGCAAGCCACAGCTCAGCCCACCACCCCTCACTTGTCTAGAAAAAGTCCCTCACCCCCTCAGCCAGCTGCTTGCTAGTCCTGGTCTCAGACTTGACTTCCTGGGGAACAGAAACCGGGACAAGAGGCTGGTGAGTGGTGGGGAGAGCGGAGAAGTCTGGTGTCTCCTTGGAGGATGCACACGTGTGGGAGAGAGCAGGGCCTGAGGCCCACCAGCGGAGAAACCAGCACATTCCGCGCACGAGACTCGCCAGGCCTGCCCACTGCCATGCTCCTGGCGCCCCTGGGGCTTCGTGGTTGGGAAGACGGGGCTGAGGGTGAGGAGCGCGCCGAGGGGTTTGTGGCCATTGACTGGGGTGGGACATCCTCACGCACAAAGCTCGTTACTCCTTAGAGTGACTGGGAAACGTGACTCCACACACGCCCCTCGCTCCCCAGAGGCCGGAGCTGACTTGTGATCAGACACACAGATACCGTCGGCCCAGAAGACTGTGTTGTTTTGCTTTGTTTTATCAAACAAGATGTGGAGCCCCCATGGGGTCGTTTCAGCTCAAGAACAAACTCGCTGGGGCAGGCTGGCTCCCCCGGTCCTGGGACGATAAACTGCCGTGTCTCCGCCTGTCCCTCAAAGACTCGCCAGCAGACTTGAACGAGTTGAAGATAAGTCCTAAAAATACGTGTCCTTTTTTCCCAGCGGTGAGGCAGCCAGCGTGACACAGGCTCTCAGGATAAATGAGTGAGGCTTTTTCAAGTTGATGAGGTTCGTTTCCTTTTTCCCACCACCAGCCCTTACGCCCTTCAGCCCTTTCTCCTTCTCCCCCTTAACCTCAGGCCCCTCGCTTCACTTATAATGTCCACGAGCCTTAGCAGTACCTGCCGCTGTCTAAGCCCCGCTGTACAGCCGTCGGATGCCGGTCGTTCCGACTTGCTTTACTGCACAGATTTCCCCCAAAGTTCCCCCATCTTGCTGTGGTGCTCGTGTGGGCGTCCCTGCGTGCCTGGTGCGGACAGAGCACGTCTTCTTGCTCGGCCCCCGCCAGGCATCGGCCGCTTCCCGCCTGGCCCGCGCGGCAGAGCCACGGCAGACCCGCAGGGCCCGGCGTTCTCCGGATGGATGGTTCCACGTTCTTTGGGCAGAACGTGTGAGGCTTTGAAGAAAGGCCTAGGAGGGCCAGGAGAGGGAAAGCACTTGGCAGGCGCAGGAGGTCAAGGTACCCTCGGCCGTGGAAAACTACCCCAGCTGAGCACAGAGGCTGCCTCCGCCTTCCGAGAGAGCCGGCCACCCGCCCCCGCTGCCCCGCTGCCCCCGCTGCCCCGCTGCCCCGCTGCCCCGGCGCCGGCCGCCCAGGGGAGGAATGTGTGCGAGCTGGCCGAGAACAGCCGGCTTCTTCCAAGCCCTCACTTCACATCCCCTGGGCTCGGAATAAGGGGCAAAGAACAACCTGATGGATGGTGTTTTTCAGAGCAGTTTCTCAGAAAACAGCCTGTCTCCCCTGGTGCATGGGGGAAAGTTCGAGCGCGAGGCTGACCGGCCGCCCTGTGGGGCCGCGCCAGGCAGCTCCAAGGCGGCAGCCTCTTTGCTGACCCGGTGGAGGCTGTAGCATCCAAACTGAAGCCAGACGGGCGGCCCATCTGTCCCCGGGGGCCGACGCCTTGCAAACAACAGCCGGCCCGGCCAGGCCTGGGCAGAGGCGACAGCCGCCATGTCTGCCGTTTGCCCGAAGCAGGGCTGAGCCCCCGCCAGGTATCCTCAGACTGGCCTACTTCACAGGCCGGGTCGCTCTTACTCTTTACTTGGGGGAATGACACAGAGTTTCCCTGCCAAAAGGAGATTGCCCCCCAGCAAAAGTGCCCCACACCCCCTATTGTCACCCTCATCTCCTTTGAGGGTTCCGTCGCAAGCCAGAACATCAGATCTCTTTCAAGTGAATAAATCTGGCTCCGTGGAAAAACCCACCACCTCCTGCTTTTTCCCCTGTTTCACCAGATGCGAGAGCTTGGTCTGCGGCCAGCCTTCACACAGTCCTGCCCTGCATGGGGCTGGCATGCGGCTGGACCCACGAGCCAGCCCTGCATCCCCAGGAGGGCGGCCCCGTGACCCTCCCACCAGCCCCGCTTCCCGTAACCCTCTCCCTCTGTGACCTGTGCTTGCTTCTGGCCCACAGAACATGGCCCAGGCGGTGGGAGGTCACCCCGGGTGGGGTATGCTCTGTAAGACGCCATCCTGGCAGAGGGCGGAGGTGCACCCCGCGCCCCTGCATGGGGAGGGTAACCACGTGCCAGTGGACACCTTTCCTGGCGTTGTCTCAACAGGACACCCCAAAGCAGGACTCAGACAGCAGAGATTTAGCTGTGTCTGTCTCTGGATGCCAACTTCCCCTTTTTGTAAGGACATTCCGTTGATTGAGAGGTCACTCTGTGGGCCCAGCTGAGCTGGTGGTCTGTGGGAACCTGCCAGGTAAAGTCATGTTCAAGAGGGGTTGAGATGCCAACATCTTGGGGGCACAGGTCAGCCCCTACAGCAGAGAGAGCTGGCGCCCTCCAGCACCTGACAGGTCATAGCCAACAGCTAGGGAAAAGCTGGGACATTCAAGCCCCCCAAAACACACACACACACACACACACACAGCCTTTCAGGGATGGGTGGTGTCACTCATTTGTGGAATATAAAGGACCCCAGAAGAGAACCTGGGCACGCGCACAGCACACTTAGGCTCTGTGAAAACTCGGGAGGTTGCGGGAGGGGGTTGAAGGGGACGGGCGGGAGGGGGCAGGACACTGACCGCAGCTCTGGGGGAGGGGGGTGTTGCGTGGGCACATGTTGAGGTGTGAGGTGGCACCGAAAACTATACAGTTTCGCAAATGAATGAGAAGTTGGTAAAATTGGATTAAAAAAATAAAGCAGGAAATGGGTGCTGGTGCTGCCGCCAGACGCGTGACTGTTTGCCCCGCGCAGAGACCTCACCCGGGCTACCTCCAGCATCTCGGGGAGAAGGGCCGCCCCAATCCCATGTGTGTCCACCACCCGGAGGCCAAGTGAGAAGATGTTGCAGGGACGCAGGTGGTCCTGCTCCTCAGGGTAGCCGGCCACAGGCCTTCTCACTCCCCTGCTCCCCAGCCCCCAGGAGGGGGAGAATTTAAAGCCCCAATTCCACAGTTAGCCACCGTGGTTCAGACTGTCGTGACGAGGGCGGCTGCCCGCAGGCTGGAGTTGGACCAGGATTTGGTGAGCTGAGTTGAATCATGGTGGGGAAGGGGTCGGGCCAACCCAGAGCCCGCGTGTGGACGGCGGGAGTGAGGGACGGAGCACCTCGCCCCCCCGGAAGGCGAGTGAGTTGCTGGCACGTCTGCTCGCCCCGTAGGCGAGAGACTCTGCCTCTCATCAGGGAAACCGAGGCCGGCGCGGGTGGACGCAGAGTGTCCATGTCGGGTCGCAGCAAATTTGTCCCAACAGGAGATTGAATTTCACCGTCGCTGAGGTTTCCAAGCTGTTGCTTAGTGCCCTGATCCCCTCACTCGAAGCCTTGACACTCCAGGGAAATAACAATAACCAAAAAGCAAAGGAAAAAATGAAGCCAACAAATAAATCAAATGAAACTATAGCAGAAGGTTTCTGATAAGACCCAGGGAGAAGCTGAGGTCAGGATGAAGCCGAGAACCCTTGACTAATCACAAAATGCCACCTGCTCCCCGTGAGCTCCTGCCCGGGAGCCCGTGTCCACGCTGCGGTGTAGAATTCTCAGCGCTCCAAAAATTAAAGCTCTGTATCAAGCATACGGCCTGGCAGCCAAGGGTGTGGGCCAGATGACAGTCCCCTTTACCCTGCTGGGATCACAAGGCTCGGCCCAGAGGCCAGCCAAGGACTGGGCCCGCATGCCGCCATGCTCTTGGGAGGAACACGGAGAGCGCTTTCCACATCAACAAGCCGGAGAGTGGCGCCGGGAGCCGCTTCCTCTAAGACCTCTGGGAGGCGCTGGCAGCCCAGCTCGCTGCTTTACCCAGCGCCTTGTTGTTTTGTTATAATCGGCTCCTAAAGGAAAAACATGCCAACAGGACGCTCCGTGTCGGGCCTGAGTTAGACGTTACCTGGCAGAACATGAGCCTAAGGTCAGAGACTATTTAGACACTAAAGAAAACGTCACACATGCTACCCTCACAGGAATAGGTACTCTCGGTAGGAAGCAACTGCGAGGTTTTCACTTTCAATCAGACAGAATGGAAGTGCAAGAAAAGCGGTGGGTGACCAGCGCCGGAAGACTCTAGAAGCAGTTTCTCACTTGGCAACATAGACGTGTTCCTGGGGCCTTCCTGCACGCTGCAGAGTATTGAGTCGCATCCCTGGCCTCTACCCACTGGATTCCAGTGGCACCTCCCCCAAACCGTCACAGCCAAAAATGTCCCCCGCCTTGTCCAGATGTCTGCTGGAGGGCAGAGTCAGCCCTGGCTGAGCAGCAGCCAGTTGTTATTTACAAGCAGCCTGACCTCAGGCAAATCCCTTCACCTTTTAGTATCACTTTCCTTATTTGTGCAAGAGCCTCCTAGCCGTCCCACTGGCTCTGAACTTTAGAGAAGGTCAGTAGATCATGGTGGGAAATCGCTTTTAAACCTCTGAGGCTCTCTATCTTTAGCGCTATTGGGAGTTCTAGCACCTGCTCCCTGAAAAGTTTTTAATAACTAAATTTTTCCCATCCCCCGGTTGTATTCATTTCATCCTGGAAGTAAACATGAGTTTCTGGACCACAGAGCAGAAACAGCACACTAATTACAAACAATTGCAACAGTCACAGCCCAGCGTCCTGTTCCCAATGTTTCGCAGGGCCCCAGTGAAGCCAGAGGTCACTCTCTGTGTTCAAGGATGTGGACAGCAGGAGGGGAGCCCCAAAATTATGAATCTGGGAGCTCATGTGAAGAGGTAACACACTGACCCCTCCCCTCTGAAAGACAACGTTTGTTTCCTAGTGTCTTGATCCAATTCTTTAGGAAAAGGAAGAGGGAAAATTTTCCCCCAGAACGCTCAGGGGGGGACAAGGTTTTCTCACCAGCTTCACTGAGACACAATTGACGTATAACACTCACTGTGTAAGCGTCAGGTCACAGGTGATGATTCCGTAGACATATGTATTTGGACATGACGGCCACAGTGTCAGTTAACACACGCATCACTCACGTGGTTACCTCGCTGTGCTTGTGTGGTTAGGATGCTTAAGATCTACTTTGAAAATTTTTAATACTGTAAACTGTAGAGATCATGTCGCCACGAGACCCCAGATCATATTCATGTTATAACTGGGATGTTCCCCAGCCCCACCCCTGACAGCCACCAGTGTACCCCTGGTTCCTACGAGTTTCAATTTTTTAGATTCCACATGTACGTGAGATCATACAGTGTTTGTCTCTCTCTGGCTGGTTTATTTCAGATGGACCCTTAAGGTCCATATTGTTGCATCTCCTTATGCCTGAGAGATGGATGGATAGACGGACGGACAGACAGGGCACTGTTTTATCCATTTGTCCATCGGTAGACATTTAAGTTATTTCCAGGACTGGTGATTGTGAACAACCCTGTAATAAATTATGAGATTCACAAATACATTTATCCCATCCTAGAGAAATCCCACTTGGTCACAGTATAGTATCCTTTTAATGTGTTATTGAATTCAGTTTGATCATAGCTTGATGAGAAATGTTTGCATCTATATTCAATAGAGATTAACTTTTTTTGTAGTGTTGCTGTCTGGCTTTGTTATCAAAGCCTTATGAAATAAAAAATTAAGAGTGTTCTCTCCTCTTTAATTTTAGGAAGACTTTGAGAAAACTGGCATTAACTCTTTAAATGTTTGATAGAATTCAGCAGTGAACACATCTGGTGTTGGAAGTTTTTGTTGTTGTTGATGGAAGGTTTTTTAATTACTGATTCAATCTTCTTGCTCATTGTTGGCCTGGCCAGATTTTCTATTTCTTTGTGAGTCACTCTTGGTAGGTGATATGTTTCCAGGGATTTATCCATCTCTTCCAGGTTATCCCATTTCTTGCCATGCAATTGTTCATACTAGTCTCATGATCATTTCCACTCCTGTGACATCAGTTGTAATGTCTCCACTTTCATTTAAAATTGTATTTATTTGCGTCTTCTATCTTTTTCTCTTATTAGTCAAGTTAAATGTTTGTCAACTGTGATTATATTTTCAAAAAGCTGACTCATCATTTCATTGATTTTTTTTTTCCCCCCCTATTTTCTATTTCTGTTTTAATCTTTACTCCTCCTTCTTTGTGCTAACTTTGAGCTTAATATGTTCTTTTTGTAGCTCACTGAGGTTTAAAGTTGGGTTTTTTATTTGAGATCTTCATGTAGGCATTTGTCACTAAAAATGTCCCTCTTGTATTTCTTTTGCAGTAGTACACGGGTTTTGTTATGTTGTGTTTCCATTTGCACCTATTTTCTTTTGAAAATAAATGTTTTTGTTGTCTAGATTCTGAAAGATGAAGTTATTTAAATAAATTATAAATAAATAATTGCATGAA
Organism: Talpa occidentalis; assembly: GCF_014898055.3. Lineage (NCBI taxonomy): Eukaryota > Metazoa > Chordata > Mammalia > Eulipotyphla > Talpidae > Talpa > Talpa occidentalis. The sequence goes on along the minus strand of NW_023600993.1, from coordinate 105,140,332 downwards.
TGTGATTTCTGCAAATACAGCAAAATGTGTGAAAACCAAAGTTTGGGGATTGTGAATTTATAGTCAAGGGCAAAAACTTACTAAACCACCAAGATTTCATGACTAGTGGAGATGCCCTGGTCACCAGGCTAAGTGTTCTGCATGTGGCCACTCATTTAATCCTCACACTGAAAATGAAACTGTGAATCTCCATTTTACAGATGAGGAAATTGAGACTCAGAGTCTGCCTAAGACCACAATGATAGTGACACCAGTGAGGGGGGGGTTGACCTTATAGTTGAGGCTCCTACACTCACAGAGGCAGCTGGTTTTCCACACCAGCCTGGGTGGCGGCCGGCTTACTTCCCTGGGTTCCCTCTGCGCCTGGAAGCTTCCCACAGAGGGACCTTGGGTTACTCCCCGCTGAGAACGTGTTGCCAGCCGGGGCCTGGTACACTTGGGGTGTGCAACCCATGTTCTTGGAGTTGTTGATTCTTTCTTGTCGCTGCCATCTTCCTGGGATTTCTTTTTTCGTTTCCAGCGCCAGTATCGGCTTACAGTGGAAGCAAAGCCAACAGCCTCCAACGAGCAAACACTTAGAACCACAGGAGCACAAAGTTCCCCAAGTCACTTGCCATTTCTGATCACATGCAAGGAGATCAAATCGTGGGGGTGCAGATTAACTCTGAGTTGAAGTTCGAGAGGAGAATTCACTGGACTGAGAATGACAAACAAGCATAAACAACAAGAAGAATATAATCCGTCCCCCAGCACAGCAGCCAAAATCAGACAGGGAAGGATTAAGTTTCACAGTTGAGTTACCTGCCTAGAAATGCAGCCTGTAGCTCAACAGAAAGAAGGAGCCGAGGTAGTTACTCCTAAATAATTTTTTAAAGACCAGATTTTCATCCTATAAAGTATGGTGAGAAAAGATAACAAGTTGATTTTCCACTCTGGTAACTGAATTTGGAAGGAGAGAAACATTTATTTTTATCGGTTTCTCATTTGCTCATAACGGTGCTTTGGAAGCTGATGGCAGGAGCTCGGATACCCAATCGCGGGCCTCACGCGTCCCTGGCCGCCATCCGGCGCCATGTGATAATCACGATTATTCTCTTCTGCAGAATTGATATCACCTTGCCTCTGGAGAGCTCCGGGAAGTATTCAAATTCCATCTAAACACCAAATTAAAAATTTAACCATAAAAAATAACGGGATAAACAAGCGAGAATCACATTATAATGTTATATTAGTAAAACTATGGCCGGGAGAAGGAAGTGGACTTTCCATATTGCCATTATGCTACATGCAACGTTGTTCCCATTACAGCCACAGGAAGCATATGGCCCATCGAGCATCCATCCTCATCAGCGTGCTGGGCTCTTGCTAACGTTTGCTCGGGACCCGCGGATGGGGGCCACCCTCCCAGCAGCGACACCAGAGAGTAAATTCCTGTACAAGTTTTCCTGGCGGTGACTCATGCAGACCTACAATTTCCTATTTTCCAAAAGACACTTTAAATGAGAATAGAAAAAGGCATCTGGCCAAGCTGAGAATAGACTCTCCATGGAGCGGACTCCTTGCTTTCCATCCAGATGTTCTAACTCGTGGAGCGCAGCACGGGCGGTGTGCTGGAGGGGGCTCCCTCTGGGGGCTCTGCTTCCTCCCGTCCTGGGACCCTCCCCCAGGGCAGAAGCCAGGGAGCAGTTTCAAGCAATGGAGGCCATACAAGCAGTGCTGGAGAGGCCCGAAGAACACGGTTCAAGGACAAGTTGGTCTCAGGACTGATTTATGTAAAATAATAAACGGTGCCACTTGGCTGTTTGCAGAGTTAGAGGCAAAATTACATCCTCGCCAGCCCTCCCGTCCACACGGTGACCAGCCACGGCCGCCGACGCGGGACTCGGGATCACTGTCTCTCAGTGAAATTTACCAGGGGTTCCTTGAGGACGTATGTTACGGCCACATCCAATAATTCAGAAGGATATTTCAGGTCCCGAAAATGACTCAAATTAAATTTGGGAACAACACCTGAAAACAGTAAGCTGAGTAAAAGTCTCTAGGAGCTCACAATTTTGAAAAGTTACTTCACTCTCCCCAGTGAAGCAGAAACCATTTCTCCCAACCCTCTCCCAGCTCCCCCTGACTGGCGCGCTCTTTACCTGGCCACTCTTGAAAACCATAAGCAACAGGAGAGCGTGGAGTCACCCTAATGGGAGACGCGGCCTTATCATCAGCTGGCCAAGCAGGAAGGAGCTTAGATTTTAGAAAGCTAATGCCCTTGGCCTTGAAAGCTTTACTCTCTTATAAGAGGTTGGAAATGAGGCAGATCCGAGTGTCCACATCTACCAAGCTTTCAACTCCTCTTGACCTGGAGGTCTGCTAACAGCTGGCTGTGATGGATCCATTTGCTTACGTAACAAGTTATTATCTCTACTGCTATTGTAACTACCGCAATCTCCTCAGCACTTGCTAGTCTAGAGACAAAAATGGAGAGTAAAAGCAGCCCAATGCTGCTTTTGAAATAAGCAGTAAAAGCAGCCCAGTGCTACTGAGAGCAGTAAGTCAGGAGAGAGACAAATAACACCCAGTGGTTACACTTTATGTGGAATATAGAGAAACAAAATGAAGGATCAGTCCCCACGAAACCAGTAATAAACTCTTAGCATTTGAAGGCAAAACTGAGGCAGCCAGTTTTGGTTTGGGGAGGGCGCTGGGTGGGATTGGGGGCAGGCAGGGGCCCCCAGGAATGGGTGGAGGCTCGTTGGGCACGGCTGGTGAGCAGGGTGTGGAAGCAGACATCTGTAAGCTTTTGACCCCACAACCCCCAGAGCGGGTAGAAAGTCGTAAACCTACTTTTACCTCCATAAACATAACTTGGGGGGGAAAGCAGCCCACGCTCAATGCAGTGTTCTTTGGGAGAGAGGAGACAGGATAAGGGCAGCCAAACTGAGACCTGAGGAGAGTGAGAGCTCGTCTGGCAAAATTCTTGGGGGGTTAAGGGGATTGCAGTGGTGGCTCTGGATACAGGGGTAGAACTGAGGGAGAGTAAATTTCAGGTAGCAAAGCAAGACCTGGGTAACACCCTGAAAGCAGGGAGAGGAGAAGCCTGGGAAGGCAGACTGCAGAATCAAGGCGGGGCAGCTCGAGAAGAGGCCTGTCCCCTAGCAGGGCCGAGCCTGGTCAGATGCAGCTTTAGGGGCACGTGCCAGGAGAGCGCGGGGCTGCATGGGGCCCCACGGGGCTGACCGGACACAGGAAGACACTTCCGGCCCCTCCCAGTCGTCCAGGTGACCTGGAGGGGAGCACAGAAAACTGGAGAGGCCCCAGATATATTTAGGACCAGTGGTTAAAGGAGGTGGAGAGCCCGAGGTCAGGGCGCCACCATCCTGCCTGGGCCTTGGTTTGGCCCCGGGGAGCGCTCGGGGGATGGGTGGAGGTGCAGACAAGAGAGGCAGGTTCTGGGGGCTGCACCTGAGCTCCACGTGGAAAGACACGTTCACGGGCAGAGGCAGCCGGAGAGGCTTGGGCGGGGGAGAGGGGTCCGCCAGGAATGGAGCCCCGCCCCGAGCCGTGGAGACTGATGACTAGACAGGTACGGGAGTCACAGGGCGGCCCGGCTTCCAGAAACTTTGCAAATATTCTGGAGAGAACAGGGCTTTCAGAAAACTGCTCGTGGGGCAGCGACTGCGCGGAGCAATGTGTGAAGGAATGGGCGGTTATGCAAGGCCCTAGATCCTCTACCCCAAAGCTGCCCCACTTTTCTCCTCGCCCCCAAGCGGATCTGTCCCAAAAGACCAACTGCTGCTTGCCACGAAAGCCCCAGGCTTCATGCCTTCTTTCCAGTCTGCAGGCCGGCCCTGAACAGGAGGAATGCCAGGGAGCCACATACGCAATTGTAGATCACTTGGTAAGTATGTCTTAATTATTTAAATGCTAAATATTAATAATAGATATTATTTTCGCCACTACAGCCAACATGTTATTTTCATTATCAAGATATTTTATACTCTTTTTGGGTGTCTTCAATCTTCAAAATCCAAACTGCAGTTTGCATGTACAACACTCTCAGTTTGCAGTAACCACACGTCAGGGGCTGGCAGCTGCCGGTAGCTACAGGATACAGGGCTGGACAGCCCAGGGCCAGACCTCAACCTGGGACCTCCAGCCAAGATCAGAGAGCTCACGCCGCAGCTACATGTTGGGCACCTCCCAGGGAGAAGCCAGGCACTTCAGATGCCCTTCAGTATGGCGGGCATCTGCACCCAGGCCCGCCGCAGATCTGGCTCGGGCTCACTAAAGTCAGTCAGTTACGGAACCTGTGTCTCAGCATCTCGCTGGAAAATGGCTTTCACGTCTGGGAATACTGCAGTCGGGAAGTGTGTGTCCTCCCCTGCAAAATTCATAGGTTGGCACCTGACCCTTAAAGTGACCTAGGGAGTGAGTCTTTGCGGGGTGAAATCAGGAGGGTGGAATCCCATGAAGGGAATGAGAAAAGGTCCAGACAGGGCCTCCCCGGTGGCTCAGCAGTTGACGCTGGGTTGCGAAGCTGCCCGCAGCCTCTGCAGCGCCGGGTTGATCCCCGGCTGCTCCCCGGCCACTGGAGGAGGGTCCCGCATGGTGCACAGACCACTCCTGCCGCCTGCTACTCCCCTCAGCAGTGTACCTCGTCAGTCTGCCTGTTCTGTTTCCCGCTCTGGCTCTGGTGAATTCTCTCACCCTCCCATGCTTCTGACTGTACCCAGTGCTTGTATAAATAAATAAATCTTAAAATAAATAAATAAATAAATAAATAAATAAATAAATAAATAAATCTTAAAAAAGAAAGAAAGAAAGAAAAGAAAAGGTCCAGACAGCTTGTCCCTTCGGCCCCAGAGCACACAGGGAAGCGGACGGTTTGCCACTTGAAGAGGGCACCAGACCAGCTGCCATCTTGATCTGGAACTTTCCAGTCACTAGAACTATGGGAAATGAATTTCTGCGGCGTGTCAGCCACCCAACCTGGTATATGTTGCTACAGCTACCAACATAGACTAGCACAGACAACAACCCCCACGTCTAGGGTTAGAGAAAGAAATCAGTAGCCGTGATGCTCACGGTGCCGCCGCCGTGTGTGTCGTCGGCTCTCACCCTCCCGCTCACACAGCCCCGAAGCGGTCAGCGTGGCAAAGGTTGAAACTGCTCATCGGATTTCCAGTGAGCAGCTCTTGGCGCCTGCCAGGGACAGTTGACTTGAGTGGAATGGACGCCAAAGCCCAGTCTGCTCGGGGGAGGGAGGGCGGAAGCAGGTGCCCCCGATTTCATTTAATGCCCACGGTTCCTTCTAAGCCAGCTCAGAAGCACCCTCTGGGCACCGCCTCACGGCACGACCGTGAACTGAGCACCTGCCGCGGCGCCACCCTCGTGTTCACGGCCGGCGGGGGAGTGCCGTGGAGCCTCTGGGGCGGCGAGGGCAGCAGCGGGGTGGGGGGGGGACAGCGGGCACAGGGGCCTCGGAGGCCTGTGGGCTCTGAGACACGGAGGGCGTGAGGCGGACAAGGAAGTGGCGCGAGCAGCGAGCTGTGGCCCCAAGGCCGTGTTGACCAACCGTGGTCTGTGCCCTTGGTCACGCTGCGGGGGAAGCCGTCATGGCCTTCGAGATGACTCCGTTTCATTGACTTTTTCTGTGGAAGTGAGTTTGGACTTACAGAAGGGCCGGGGCACTGGTCCAGAGTTCCCTTTACCCAGATGTGCCGATGGCTCCGCTTGGCTGCGCGCGCGCCTCCTCCCTGCCCCGCCAGCCGAGGGGAGCGGCACCGTGGTGCTCCTGCAGCCCTGGGCACCTCCCTGGGCATTTCCTAAGAGGCCATTCCCTGACGTAATGGCAACACAGCTATGGCACTCAGGGAATTGACATTGATATAACGCCCTCGCTGGTCTTCAGGGAGAAAGGAGGGGGTGGATCAAGGGCAGGTGGGTGACGTTGTCCCCCAGAGCCGGCTGCCAGTGTCTCCACTGTGGCCCAGAACAGGTTTTTTCTGGCTCAAAATCCCATCCAGATCACGCCTTACACCTCGTGGTCCAGAAACAACTTTCTCTTTATCAACCTGAACACTTGGGACTTCAGCACCAGGACGCCACTGCCCTCCTCAGAGATGCTGGCCTGGAAGTTAAAATGGCCCCTGAAAGGGCAGCCAGGATGCTAAGGAGAAGCCGCAGGGCCATCGTGAGCACAGCTGCGTCATTGGCAACGAGTGCTGGGGACCCCTGTTTAGAGACCACAGAGATGTGGGAAAACAAGGTCGAATCCAGGTGCTCCCGCCCTGGAGGAGAGGACGACGGGACAGGGCATCAGACACGCCGGCAGAGCTCAGTCCTCCCTGGTGAATGAGGCAGCGCAGCCCCAGGCAGCCGGGCAGCCCTCATGCTGGACCCCAGTGCTACACCCCTCCAGGAAGCTCCAGCTCCTGCTCTGCCCCATCTATCGCTAACTTCCCCGCAGCAGGTGGGGCTTTCCCTGCTGTGTCTCCCTCTGCATGTCCTGGCCACCTCACAGAACCCAAGCACCCCAAATCTCATCTTTCTTCCTTAGAGCTGAGCTCCGATGGACCCCTCTTTGTATCAATCCTATTTGGAGCAAGCTCTTTGAGTTTAAAAGACCTAGAGGTAGTCAACCAAACTCAAATAAAGGGTGCAAATAATAGCTGGAGGCCTTCAGCAGGGTGAGCAGGCACAGGGCCCCTCCAGAACTGTGACTGCAGAATTGGATAACTCAAGGCAGATGCTGGGACTTCCCAGTTGTGGGGCGGTGTCCAGAAGCACTGGTCGGTGGTCCAGGCAAGGTCAGCTTGTGTGCAAATTCCAGTTTCACTTTTAAAAAATTATCCGTTGTCTTTTGAGAAATCAGAATACCACTAGTCCTGTCTTTAGAAAAGAGCATCGCTAAAGAAACAGTTCAGCCTAGATCCTGTGTCTTTCTAAAATGCGTGTGGGGTTTCGGCATGGAATTGTTGTGGTGAATTAACCTGTGTGTTCCTGCCAGAGTGAGCCTTGGGGGTGATGCATTGGGGGGGGTGGCAGTGGGAGAGGAGCAGAGCCCCAAGCTTCCTGCTGGCGCTCCGAGGCCACTCGACTGAAACAAGTGTTTTTCTGGCAGCAGGAAAGAGCAAATTAAAAATATAAAATGTCAATAGCCTACCTCTTGAGAAACTAGAAAATCATTAGTCCTGCTTTGCTTTTAGGGAAGAACAGCACTTAAGAAGTATTTCAGCATGTACCCCAGATCCTCTTAGCGTGCACAGGCGTCATCTGGACAGAATGCACCCGTGGCGGCCCCAGCGACAGGCCCGCTCCCCCAGCTTGTTTGCTGCCTGCCCTGGGTGACCGGCTTTCCAGAAAGCTATGGTTTGCAGGATAAGGACAAAATCTGCTTCTAGTGGAGGGTCAAGAAATGCATTACGAGACAAGGTTGGGGTCTCTATGGGACCCCCCGGAAGCTGCCAGAGCAAGTCACCAGCAGTGATGCTAATCTGAGCCGTGAGGCCTCTTTGGAGGAATAACAAAGGGAGACTTGAGGACACACAAGTCCAGGAGATAGTATCTCCCCAAGAGAGGAGACAGGTGCCCACTCCTTACTGTGTCTGAAACTCACAAGGAAAACTCTCTTCCTGAGCTTGGAAGACCCCACCATCCTCTGCGCTGGCCTGGCAGCCAGGTCATGACTTAGTCTGCAGTCACCATGGCCCTGAGCAGCACCCCTCAGTGCCTTCTGAGCTGACCCCTGGGGATATGTTGCAAGTAACATGGCAAAGGGAGCTAAAGAAGCTTAAAAGCTCTCTGAGCACCCCGAAACCCATTTTCCAGGTGGGTGGGCCTACTGCTGGGGACGAGCTGATCCCAGTGCAGGATGTAGCATCAAAAGTGGTCGACCAGGAGCAGGTGACAGGGGAGAGCAGTGCTGACACCCACACTCCACTCTGCAGCATGAGGACAGTGCAGGGACCTACCAGAACTAAACCACCAAAGGCCTGGCATCGTGGGGAGACACCAGGAGCCACCAAAAGGCTCATGGCCCAATGACCTCCAACAGGAAAGCAAGAAGACCTAGGGAACATGGACCCCAGGAGCGAGGCCTAGTTGTGGTCATTTCAGCTGCTGCCCATGACCTTGAATTAGGACATTAGCAAGGCTCCAGGGGACTCGGGCATTTTTAATCACTCGAGACAGGTTGCCCCCAGGAAGAGCCGGTTAACAGTTTGCCATCAGTGTGGTAGGAGGGTCCCTCAGTACCCCTCTGGGCCCCGCCTGCACATGTGGGCTCCACCCGGATGAGGACATGGAAAAGGGGCGTGTATCAAAGCTGGGTGTAGCCGGGGTGGGAGGGAAAGCTCGTCCTTCTGCTGACAGGACAGATCAAGCTTAGGAAAGGTCTTCGCGGGTGAAAGATGAGCCAGAATTGAGGAGAAATTGAACAGTAGTGAATGTAAAGATCTGAATTTCATTCTTTTTATTTTTTAAATATAATTCAAGGATAACAGCGGCTGGTAGATGGCACAACGTGCCCCCTCTGCGTTGGGCATTTGACAGGCATCGCCCCTTATCCTCGTGATGGTCCTGCAAGGTGGCAAATGGGAAGAGTGAAGCCCAAGGGGGTCAAGTAATTTGCCCAAGGTTACCCGTACTCAAGAATGAGGCAAAGCCCGAGCGAGCCTCCAAAATTCCAAAATACATTCCCCCATTCCCCACAGACAGCTCCTGATGGAGTAATGTGAACCTTAACACAATTCATGTGAAGAAGAACCAGGGCTCCTCTTGGCAGTAGGTCTTTACATCCATGCAAATGCCAGACCCCAGGTTGAGGGGACACAGCCACCCCACTCACTCCCAGGATCCACTGGAAGACGGGAGGCCCCGGGCTTGGGAAGGAACCGAGGTCTTCAGAGTTCTCTTATTGGTTTCAGGCTCTAATCAAAGATTCTTGTTTGGATCCCAAATTCAGGAATCTCAACCAACTGGGACAACCCTTGGGGAAAGCTCAGAAAGGAGGCGCCCCCTGGTGTCCTCCTGTTGGGGATGGCCGGTGTCCCATTCCAGAGCATCCCACCCCCCTACTGAAGTGCTCCCAGCAACTCACTTCACCTCTTATTCTTTTTTAATTATGTTTTGATCATTGAAATTATTTTCATCTTAACCTTTATGACTAATCTCTCATATTTCAGAGAATATTTATAATATTCTTGTCTACGGCTGCAGCCCAAGTGCTGACACCAGTAGCGAGCACGTACAGAATTCAATGTTCAGCTTTTTACCATAAATTTCTTACAAGAAAACAAGGCAAGAGAATACAAGCCCATCTCCCACAAGGTCTAGGGCTTCCCGAACTTTATTGAAATCAGCACTGCCATGATGCTTTTGACTGAGCATCTGCTTCGCGGGGAAGAGATAACCACATTCTGGGGAGGACCATCATCCCCTGTTAGGAACCAGCAGCATCCGAGAGGCTGGAGGGTAGTCTCCACCACCGAGCTAGTGTCTTGTTTGTAGTATCCATTGTATGTGCTACTTACTCTCTGCCTCATTTATTTTTATGAAAATAACTTATAGGCAACTTGGTTCTGATGAATGTTTTTTGCTTATTTGCTTTTGAGCATTGATCAACCACAAGTTCTAAAATAAACACATAAATTATTTTGAGTGCAGAAAAACAGAGAAGCAAATTTATTAATTTGCCAATTCTCTATCATTGGTGAATCTTAAAATGAATATAAATCATCACTATTCTGAATGATTCTATAAGCCAGGAATCAACAAACTTTTCTTTGAAGACCCAGAGAGGAAATATTTTTTACTTTGCCAGTCATGGGGTTGCTGTTGCAAATATTCCACCTTTGCAGAAAGACAGCTTCCACAAATGATAGCAAAGAGACAGACGTGGCTATGTTCCAATAAAACTTCATTTACAAAACCAAGCAGTGGGCCAGATTTGGCTTCCAGGTGATAATTTGCTAACCCCTGCCTACTATAATGAACAGTTTTTCTACCTTAGTGCTTTCCATTCTGGAAAACACTTCTGGGATATACACACTAAGAGTGGTTAGTGAGAATATGAAGTTCACGATTTCATCCCTGATAATTTAGTACTTACTTGGGGTTTTCTTATTTATTAAAAGGGGTTTTAAAGGAATTTATTAAATCTTAAAATTGTGATTGCATCTGAACCGGTCACGTGGTACGTTAAGTCACCCTTATAAAGTAGTAACAAAAATTTACCAGTCAGTTGTTATTATCTGGCTAGTTTAATGGATATTAAAATGAATGAAAACATCATTTGCTTCTACCCAAAAGAATTCTTGCTCTCCTAAGCATGTAGCCTGGTTATTATTTCCAAGTTTTAGACAAGTAGATTCTTTTTTTTATATTTTCATTCTAATGTCTGTCTTGTTCTATATAAAACCTCCTAAAAAAACGTATGAATTTTATTAGAAGGCTTATCAGCTTTCTGACTGTAACATGCTCATATTATTTGCATTTAATTTAATTAGAGTTTTGAGGGAAGTGCTATAAAATCAGATTTAGTGTTTTGATGACATTTAAAATTTCTTTCCTATCCATTTCACGGCACCAGTAATCAAGGATCTTGTTTTTGAAAGCAGTTTATGTAGCTATATTTTTGCTGTTTTAAAAATTGTCTGGAGGATGCAGACCAAAAAATCAAGATTTGTGTCTTTTGATTTTCCTGTTTTAATGTTTAGGCTAATGGATTTTTAGCTGAATTTTCCTTAATATAGAAGATTTTCATTTTGAACAAACACTTCCCTGATGATCGATCAGAATGTCTTTATCTTGAACTTAGATGCTATTGAGTGGCCCCAACCTTTTTATGGATCTTACAGATGGAGCAGAGAATTCATCTTATGTATTAAGCAGATTCATTTTTAATGCAATGATTGTTCCATCAGCTCCAGAGCGGATCCGCCCTCAGTGCTGTGACCAGACAGCCATCCGGAGCAGCAGGCAGCAGCCACTGGGGTCTGGAAGCCCCCGATGTAAGACCTGCTAATTGCAGGTTATCTTTTCCAATGACATTTTGCTGGAGGAACTTTAGAAATGAATAGCAGAAAAAAGGTAATTTGCCCTACCTGTGACTAAGACCTTATGTCTTCTCCCTTTATGTTAGAATTTTATTTTCAGCAGATGCCCATAACTTGCAAAGCTGATCATGCGGCCCTGGGGTGTGCCAGAAGAAGGAAAGGGGTCTGGGATTGACCATCTTTTACCTCCCCCTGGCAAGTACCTCTTGGTGCCTGGAGTTAAATAGGAATATTCACGAGTCAACGCAGTGTTCCAAGGGGAACCTCAAGCAGAAGTGGCATTTGTCTTCACCGGCTTCTCCTCATGCCCCAGTATCTGCAGTTCCCTAACCAGCAGAAGCCGTAGATGCCACACACAGAGGCGGTGCCCACCTGGAAGCCATGGGCAAATCCAGCTCTGCCCTTGATTTATTCTGCTTCTTGGCATCAGAGAAGAGATTTTTCCACTTGGTCTTGAAATACAGAGTGAAGAAATAATATATTGCCCAAAAAGGAGTATTAGGATTTTTGTTCGTGGAAATATTGTTTTTAATGTCGTTGTTTCATTAAAAAATAGCATGGAGCCTGTCAGTGCCCGCTGCCACCCTCCAGCCCCCGACGGTGGCTACTTGAGGCCACAGCCTCCGCCAAGGCCAGTCTAGAGCCCTGGCCAGGGACACGCCCTCTTCTCTCGAGTGGGCGGGGATTGGTTTTGGCCAAGAAGTGGCACTGCCCAGCCAGTTTCCAGCATGGCAGGGGAAGCGGTTCACAGCACACTTTTGAAAACATTAAGTTTCAGATGATTTGAGCGGGGAAATGTCCTCCCCGTGGCGGCGTTCCCGCCTGCCCTGGTCCCCGCGCACCGTCGAGGTGGCGGCCACCATCTGCACCGGTGTTTACACTTTCCCCTTGGTAGACTTATTTATTTTACCCAACTAGATTCATTTTAACGGGGAACTTTATGAAATGAGCATAAATGGAAAAAAATCAGTATTGCCCGCCCGGAGCAGGAAGTGCCCACATGAGACACCTACACCGCCCCGGTGCCCGCCCGCGCGCCCTGCCCAGCCCTGCCCTCGCCTTCCCTGCCCTGTCCTGGACTAAGGGGAAGCAGCAGCGACAAGAACCCACATGCAGCCCCCAGCTCCTCAGCAGTAATGCAGTTACCCCGGCAGGGGGGAGGGGGTGCTTCATGCCCCCTGTGCCCTCCAGCCTCGCTCCTGGCCTGGTCCCGGCAGAAATCTTCTCCCTTGGAGTCTCCGCCAGGCTGGGGACAACCTCCCAAGCTCCCGTGCCTCCCACCACACACGCCGCCGTTCTGCTTTTTGTTGTTTTCCCGTCACCACACCCTACACTCCCTTCCCTGCCCCCTCTCACTGCCGGCTAGGCTTGAGGGTCCTGCTTTCTCCACGCAGCCGCCGCTTCCTCCTGTGTGGGCAGTGTCCAGTGTCTGGTCACTCTGACCTGCTCCCCTCACAGGGCCCCCCCAGCCCTCTCCCTTTGGCTGCGCATGGCGATGTCCAGCCTCCGCGCCAGCGCTTGACCCTCGCCTCTCCCGGTGAGGCCCCCACGGCCTGGCTGCTGTGACGGCGTCATGGAGCTGGTGGTTCGGTGAGTGGACAGTCCCCTGTTCCGGCAGATGCCCAGGAGGGGAGTTGCTGTGCCGGTTGCCATTTCCATCTTACATTGTCGAAGTTGGGTCCAGGAAGTTTTCCAAGATGTGTCCAAGCTCCGCAGAAAGCCGGCACATCCCTCCCCACAGCCTGGCTGCCACCCCCGCCGGGCCCTGCACCGGCACCGACACTGCCCCAGGAAGGCCCAGTTCCTAGACTCCGACTGCCCTGGGGCCTCGCCACGTGCCGCCCCATCCCCCTAGTAGAGCCCCAAGAGCCAGGCCTCCTGAAGACCTGCTGCCGCTGCTGGACACCTGGCCCACTGCTCCCATCCCCTCCACAGCGGCAGAGCTGCCGTCCTCCTTGCGGTGGCCCCAGCACTGGTGGCCTCGGGCAGGTGGTGTAACCCTCGGACGCTGGCCTCTCTCATCAGCACCGTGCCGAGGAGCAAGCCCCGGGTGGAGGTGAAGGGTCAGAACAGTGCCCAGAATCTGGCAGATGTCCAGGAGATATCAGCTCATCCCCACCCGCCATTAGGGAACGTCCACACCCGCTCAGCCACCGCCTGCCCCCGGCCGGGCTCCACCCGGCGTTTCAGGCCAGTGTCTATCACGATTGTATCAAGTGCGCCCGACTCTTCCAGGCAATGGGGGCCCTGAGGGACCATGCAGGGGGACAGGCAGGCACCTGCCACAGACACAGACGGCGCTGGAAGGCGGGGGGCTCCCTCAGGAAAGCTGACGTTCTCAGGTTGCATTGAAAGTCATTCTTTCAGGGAATAATTCAGCCCTTCTTTACAATGCAATGGGTAGTCATGTGATTCTCCTGGCTTTTCTTTTTTTAATTTTCCTTTTTATCCAGTTTCTGAAAGCATGGAAATACAGATATTGTCCCAGTGGCTTGCTTTCCCCGGCAACCTGAAATAGCAGGAAAATGGTAAGTAAAATACACGTCTGCTTTCATCCTGGTTAAATTGATCACATCTTGATATACTTTGTGACTGAAAGAGTGAGGGCTTATTAGTGATTTTTAGTAAATTGTGCTTTTAGAAAGGGAGCATTTAAATGCAGTACATGGATATATTTTCTTGAATAGTATTTCCGGTAAGTGTATTTCTTTTGGCTGCATTCGGAAGTCAGGTGGCGGGATGGTGTGGCTATAATTACCTCCATGTTATCTCAGCTAAGAGGTTTAAGTCCTTGGGCAGAAGCACAGCCATGTCCAGGAGCCTCGCCACCTGGGCCGCCCAGTCTGTCCACTGTGTGCCAAAGGGCTGGCTTTGCAAGGCCCTGGGCCTTGTCCTGACAGCCCCCGTTTCTGTTGTATCACCTACACATTACTTTGTTGATATAAGGTATTAATAATAATTATGAGATATTTGGAAATGCAGATAAGAAAATAACTAAATCAACACTCATTCCACCGCATAATCCCTGAACCCCTGAGCCCCCACCCATGTTGACGTGAGGATGCATGAACATATAATTAATTATCTGTATGTCACTATTTTTAGGAGGTGCAGCAGCACACTTACATATCTACTGTTTTTCTGCCTGCTTTTACACGTCTCCCCACTAACTCCACGCCGGCCAGTTTCCCTTACCACAGGACCAGCTTCTCCAGCATCATTTTCTTTTTATACTGAGTGAAAACTCAAATGGCACCAAGTTAACCGCTGACCACCTTTAAAGGGGACCCCACGGAGGCATCGGCGCAGTCACCCCATGCTGCAGCCACTGCCTGTCTGGCCCCAGGTACTTCCATCGTCTCAAAAGGAAGCCCTGAGCCTGCTAAGCCATCACCCTACTTGACCCCGCGCCCCACCCCTGCACACACCGAGCTGCCACCCAGCCTCTGGCTGGGCCCCTCCTGGCCACGGCCAGCCCGGCTCGGTCCTCCGGGTCTGGCTGCTCTCGCTCAGCATCACGTTTTGAGGCTCATGCGCATGCAGCTCAAATCAGCTCCCGCCCGCTGAGGAGCAGGGCAGTGGCTAGACCACGGCCACGCCAGCACCTTCCCGCCCAGGGTGCCGGGACAGTGAACCGCAGAGCCCCGGTGTTGGAGCCCTGCTGTCCCGTTCTTGGGGTGCACCCCCAGGTGGGGCGTGGGGCCATCTGGTAGTTCTCAATGGAGCTTTCTGAAGGACAGCTCGGCTGTTTCCACAACAACCAAACCACTTTGCGCTCCCGACACGTGATAGCTCGAGGGTCTCTCTCCAGTCCTCCCCCAAAACTCGTTCTTTTCTGATTTTTTTAGACATACACCCTGCAAGGGTGAAGCGGTGTCTCGTGGTGGGGGTGGCCACGCTCCCCCCCAGCCCACGCTCCTGCCACTGTATGCGAGGCCTGAACCTCGGCTGCGAGGCGGCTGGTGGTGCACACCTCTCCGTCCTGGTGAACGAGGCTGTGATGAGCGTCCTCCTGGCGCAGTATTTATGCACGTCCAGGCCTCAGTCTTTAATGGAGGGCCGTAGAAGCGGACTTGCTCCAGCAAGAATAAAGCTAAGTAGCTGCATCAGCTATAATTAATAGTGAACAAAATATTGACACATCACCTTGAAGGAATCCTGATCCAGCTGATTCTTCCCATCCCGTCTAATGTCTTTTTCGTCAGTTACTCATCCCTTCTAAAATGTGGAACCAGATCTTCAGCAAGATCACCACCTACATTAAAACCTGCAGATACTAAGCCTAGATCCATCTTGGTCATTGCTTGCCAGAGATGACTTGTGCCTGTCTCTTCCCTATTGGTTTCGCCCTTGTGCTCTCAAGGTATGAGGCAAGACACTAAGTTTCCACAGAAATCCCTCTTCCATCAGGACAGTTTAGTTTATAAACAGCCAAATCTAACTCTCCGGTTTTCAGGTTCAGTCACTTGGGTTCAGCCATCGCTTCAGTTGGTATCGAACCTAGAACAAGTTGGTTTGCTGAGCCCCTAGCGTGATGCCCTCCCCTCCTGCTGCTCTTCTTCGGAGACAAGGTCTCTCGGGTCTCCTGGCCTCCCCACGTGGGGCTGGATTCCCTTCAGCTTAGGGGAAGGTGGTCGACGGGCTGGTCCTCGCCTGGCCACTGTCCTCTGCGTCTCAGCTCATCTCCCTCCCTCCAACCAACGTAGCATCAAATGTTGGGTGACTTGAGTCACCTTGAAAGTCCTACCTGCATTCAGTAAATAAAAAATATGGACAAAATGAATAGCAATTTTAATTTTCTAAGTATTTGGGTTTTTCTAGGATGTTATGAAAGAATGACCCAGCAGGAGGCTGAGTGTACGCCTGTCCAGGAAAGCTTCACAAGCAAGAACTGCTGGTCTTTACAGCGTGTTTGATTGTCATAGATTTCCGGTTTGGGGGAGCTCAACTTGTTGACAAAGATAACACAGCATAATGGCAGGCCCTATTTTTAAAGAAAATGGTGGTTGTATTGTAAGGAGCAGAAAAGGGGTCAGCAGAGCTATTTTGGAGTGTTGGGATGTCTTGTTGGTGAAGCCGGGGATGGCTGCTGGCAGGTATTAGAGAAGGGTGTGTGTAGCCTGCGCCAGTGGTCGTCGGGAACAAGGAACACCTGTCCCGGGAAGCGCTCTCTGCTTTAACCTGAGATAACAAAATGGTTCCTGATTCATACTCCAATAAGCCATGTACCTCGGAGGGCACCGACTGCCAGAGTCACAGCTGGTCTTTCCCTGAGACCAAAGCAGAGAAGGACACCCCGATAAAGTGAAAAGGTGTGGGGCCTCCCCGGTGCCGCAGCGGTTGAGCGCTGGGTTGCGAAGCTGCCCGCAGCCTCTGCAGCGCCGGTTCGACCCCTGGCTGCTCCCCGGCCCCCGGAGGAGGGTCCCACATGGCGCGCAGACCTCTGCTGCCGCCCGCTGCTCCCCTCAGCAGTGTCCTTCGGTCCTTCTGCCTGCTCTGCTCCCCGCTCTGGCTCTGGTGGATTCTCTCACCCTCCCGCGCTTCTGACTGTACCCAGTGCTTGTATAAATAATAAATAAATAAATAAATAAATAAATAAATAAATAAATAAATAAATAAATAAACAACTTAATGTCTTTAAAAAAAAAAAAATGAACAGGTGTGAATATTTACTATAGTTGGTCAGTTTCAGCTACTGGCACCTGCTAATAACTCTCTAGTTAATAACTTATTTTCTGGCTTCTCACCTAGAGTATCTCTTTTGGTATTGAAATAAAGGGCAACTTTCATCCTTTACATTTGATTTTATTAAATGTGGGAAGTTTCCAGAGTTTGGCGGTGTCGGTGTGGAGCGTCTCCCTCATTGCTCGGTCACTTGCCAGCTCCTACTCACAGGAACCATTTTGATTTTTCAGACAAATGTACCCCAGAATGGCTTATTTGTTTTGGAACAGAGTTTTTAAAAATCATGGTTGACAAAATAAAATTTCTTCCCTAACCCAATGGGCACTTGCTTTCCCTCCCTTCCCCCGTCTCTCCTCCTATTACTTTTCCCACCACCGTCCAGGATCCTTCACCCCGCACCCCCAGGGACCCCGTTCACTCCCACTGTGTGCTGGTTGGTGTCACCTCCGCTGGCACCAGCTCACCCCTCCACTCTGCACACTGCTCCTCTCCATGGAACCTCCCTGAATCGGCCTGTTTCTTTCCAGCCCACTTGCATCATCCCCTCGAGTCCCTTTCATTGTGCTGCAAATGGTGATGGCTCACCTTGCCTGGCGCCCAGCAGGGCGCCCCTGCACACAGAGACCCACCCACCTGCTAAGTCCAGCCTCACCCCAGACCTGGCAGCTTCACCCTTCTGGCCCCCCAGCGGCGCTGGCACACTTCCATCTCAGCCTCCTCTGAGCCAGAGATCAGGGGTGAAGGGTGAAGGGTGAAGACACCGGCCGCATGAACGGGGAATAGCCACGGGATAGGGGCAAAGGAGAGGACCCTTCTTCTTGCCCTCAGTCGTGTCCCCCTGTCCCACCCACCCCCCCAGCCCACGTCAACCCCAACCTGCACTTTCCCCAGGGGAACACTCAGGGCTGCTGTGAGATCCTGCACCCCCGGCCGCCTTGGCTCCCTAGGGCAGCGGAGGTGCCCCTCCTTCCTCCCTTCCTGTCCTCAGCCCGGGTGCTGGGGCCTCGGCTGGCCTCTCACCCCGCCTCGTCCTCCCCAGCAAGGCGGTCCTGGGGGGCGTCTTCCCGTCCAGCTCTCGGGTAACGTGGCCCTTTCTCGGGGAGCCAGGCCAGATGTCTCTGAGCACCCCCGCGTGTCCTCAGTTTCCCCACTGCTCAGGAGCTGCATGCTGTGTTACCCCTGAAGTGTGTGGGGGTCCAGAATCCATCTCTCCTGCCGCGGGGCAAACCCCACCCGACAGGCCTCTGCGGCCTTGTCCACTCCTGGCCCAGACCAGGGCCGGGCGGGTGGGAGACGGAGCTGGAGGTCGCTAGAGGAGCCCTCTCCCGGGGGAGGCTTCCGCCTTCCCCAGAACTTTTTACTTTCTCTGTAGAAACTTTCCTTTGGGGAAAAAAAAAATTAATGGATGCCATCCTCACACAGAAAAGGTGTTTATAATGACAGCAAAGCTGAATAGTGCGAGGCTGGGGCTTGAATAAAAGCGAGCCCACTAACCTCCCGCGCGTAAATCCATTAGGCTCTCTCGTCTTTTCTAAATGGAGACAGATTGCGGAGAGCGCTCGGCCTGGTTCTGAAGTTCTCCCCTTTGAGGTTTCGCTACTCGAGTAAAAGCCTCATCTTCCATGTTGGAGCAGGAGACTAAATGGAGGAAGGTGACTCTTCACAAAGGTGTTACAAATCTGAAAGGAGGACCCGGGCACAAGCTGGCAAGTGCGAATCCGTCTTAATTATTCCGGGCCCTATTCTTCTGCCCTAATACCCTCCCACTGAAAACACCCCAGCGTGGGAAATCCATTGTCCGCGAGCTCATCAGGCCCGGTGGGTGCAAAAGGAGAGGCAGCACATAATGCCACCGGGGTGTTTTTCTCTCCCAGACACCGACATTTCTCACATCGTGTTTTTAAGAATACAGTATTCTTAAATTATCCAAAATGTCTTGAATGTACTTGCAGAATAAATGAGGCCATTTTCAAAATTACAGGCGAATAAAGAGCCCTACTTTTCCATCAGAGCTTAACAATAGAGCCAGCTCTCAAGAAGATGTTAAATGTACCTCGTCGTGTTCTGTTCAAGTTAGGGAAGAAGTTCCTGCGAAACTTCCAGAAGACTTGGGAAGGCAAGAGCCTCCGCTCGGGGTCGTGCTGCTTATTTAGATGACTGACAGCCTGATCATTCGTGCCGCGGTACCGTCACGATTAATTCTCGACAATGCATCCCGGGGGTCCATTTTTGCTAATCGGGAAAGTCTGCTTGAAATCCATGTCAGTGGGATGAGTCAGCCAGGTTGATACTTGATTTCAACAAGTGCTATGAGTCATTTGAAATTATGTATCATTCATAAGCAGAAAACTTTTTAACTTCTGTTGTATCCCACCTACCTGTGACATTTTGATTCTCTATAGAGTGGGGGGAAAAAACAGTATACATTGTAATTTGGTGTCTATTTTTCAGGTAATTGACTTAATAAGTTGAAATGAAATCGTGCGCCACCCAGTTTGCATAAGAGATGTGGAATTAAGCAGAAACTTTCTGGGAGTAGCATCAAAGTTCAGTGGCAATTCCAAAAGTTGTTTTTTATTTTCCCGTGGTGTGTAGAAGCCAGGAGGATATCTGGCAAGTTTCTTGAGCTCGGAAGCCCTGCGTTGCTCAGAATAAAGTATATATATCGTAAATTTATGCCGAACTTGCGGCCTAAAAGCACGCATTTGGGGGGCTCACGTTCGCTAAGGTGCCTGCCTGTGCCAGACACGGGCGGGCGTGTGACGAGACCCTTGGTTTTAATGCGTCTCGGCCTTTCACTACCACCCGCTGAGGCAGTGCCTCTGTGACCCCAGTGGGGTTCTTATTCTTACCTCTTCAGAATTCGTAGGGTCAGAAAATGATGGCTCTGGGCAGAGTGTGTGAGGGGAAGGCCCGCTGCTGCAGGAGGGTATTTCTGGACTCAGGTCACGCGCCTTTCCTGGGACGTAGAAAGCTGCTTTCACGGCTCTCTCTTCCCCAGAGGTGTGTTTGCAGCTGGGGCCTGTGCGCTTCGTCACTGCCGTCGGCAGCTCTTCCCCCTCTTCCTGTCCGTGTCTGAAGGGGTCCACTTCGCCCAAGTCCTGCCCCAAGTGCTGGATTTCCTGCGCTCGCCTTTCTCTGCTCGCCCGCTCCCGCCCGCTGCCCCAGCAGGTGATTTCCGAACTCCTCTACCTCCGTGTGCCAGCGGCTTGCTCCGAGATGCCAGCTGTGCCCGGTTTTTCTTACGGGAAACAGTGCAAAGCCATGGAGAAGAGAAGCCGCTCTGGCCATAACAAGGAAGTCCTCGGGGCCGAAAACACCATTAGAAAGAAGCTGCTGGAGGAGATCAGAGGAGAAGACACGATTCTGCATTCGTGGGGAAACACTGACGGCTGCTGGGACCCTGCCCGGACAGTGCCGGGGGCCCGTGGGGGCCGGCGGGGGGTGGCGTGCTGTTCGGGGAGAAGAGCGAGGAACCTTCTGTGTCTGGCCATGGGACCTGGGCTGCGTGTGTTAAAGTCCCTGGACTTGAGCAGTGGCCACAGCAGTGAGGACAGTGGGGTACGGGCCTGGCTCAGGACTGGATGAGGGTGGGTGAAAGTGGGGGACAAGGAGGGGTCTCGGGGACCAAGGTTTCCCACCCCGACCACCAGTGACAAGACAGAGTTTGAAGGAGACGGCCAGAGAAGATCGGCCTGCTTGCCGGCTGCTCCTCTGCTCCGCCTAGGAGCTGGGGACAGCAGGGCGGGACCCCTTGCTGTCCCTACCCCAAAGTCAGACTTTCTTGTAATTCCCTGGATTCTCCCCAGCTTTCCTCACCTGCCTGGGTTTTCGCCTTCACTCTCCCTGCATCAACTTGATGGTGCTTCCTCCAGGGACACTGCCCCGAGGCCCCTGGGACAGCCCCTGCACGTCTAAGACACGCGCAATCTTTCTCAAGGCAACAGGATTTGGCCGCAGGGACATCGTTTCTGTGGCTTCCTTTGTAGTGGCCCACGCACAGCCCCTTCCCACTGCCCGCCCCACAAGGGCTGGATGGGCCATTGCAGGAAGCTGACCACTGTCATCACAGTCTCTGTAAGACATGAATTCTGAGTTCCAAACCCTCATAAATAAACCCTGGGTTTAGAGCCCATTTGCATTTGGGGGTTCCAGTGGTGTCGATTATTTTTTTTTTTTTTTTTTGGCCAGACTTCTCAGTTTTATTAATTCAGTCTGGTAGCACTGAGTCCTGAGTCTGCACGGAGCCAGCGCTAGCCCCTCGCAGCAGAAATGTGAGGGTGGCCCAGCGCCGACTGCCCCTCTACCCACGCAGGAGCCTCTGTGCACCCTCTGCGTGTCCGTCGGGCCACACTCCTCCCTCAAGCTGCATCGGAGCTCATGCCCACCTCCTCCCGGGATCGGCGACAGGACTGCTGTCTGCTCAAGACCTCAGCTGGGCCCCATAAATCTTTCCATGCATTCAGCCCTTAGCTGTATAAATTTCCAATCTCTGCAAGCAGGCTAAAAATGAATTCCATAAATTCACTGAGGTCAAAGTGTATGTCTCAGTATGTTTTTGTCCCCACAGCACCAGAATTAGAACTGGGCATCTAGAAGCTTCTAGCAAATCTTTTCTGGCTAGAAATTGAGTTTTATGTCTTCCAACAGATGGGCCCTCAAAGAATACACAAGTGAGCATGTATAACCCAGATCGTGGACAAAAGAACCCCAAAGCCCTGCTGGTCAGTGAATATAATCAGCTCCTGGCTGAGCTTTTATGCTTCTCTCGATCTTCATATTGCGTTAAGTGAGCAGCCCCTGCCAGTGTTGGGGTGACTTCCTCAAATGACTCGGGCTTTTTTTTTTTATTTTTTTTTTTTTATTTTTAATTTTCTAGAGGCATGTCTTATTTATTTATTTATTTATTATTTGTTTGTTTGTTTGGTTTATACATGCACTGGGTACAGTCAGAAGCGTGGGAGGGTGAGAGAATTCACCAGAGCCAGAGCGGGGAGCAGAGCAGGCAGAAGGACCGAAGGACACTGCTGAGGGGAGCAGCGGGCGGCAGGAGAGGTCTGCGCGCCATGTGGGACCCTCCTCCGGTGGCCGGGGAGCAGCCGGGGATCGAACCGGCTGCAGAGGCTGCAGGCAGCTTTGCAACCCAGCGCTCAACCGCTGCGCCACCGGGGAGGCCCGCTTTTTTTTTTTTAAAGCAGTAAATGTAAATAATCACAGAACTTAGTTCAGGGGATACTTATTGTTTATTCTCAATGGCAATTTGTTTCTGTCAAATACTTTAAATCTCGTTTAAATGCAGGTCTGTTTCCTTAAAATGTTTTCAAGAGGAGCCCCAAACATTTATTTCCTTGTTTTATTATTTGGAGTTTTAAAGTGAAAAGCTGAACGTTTCCCTTGATTCTGGGGTTCTGCTGGGCACTTCCACGGATGAATGTTTCTTGAAAATATCGGTAGAAAGAAAATCATACACAGCCATTTTTGTTTTATCTTTTCAAAGAAAGCCTCTTTATAAAAATTACAATTTTTGAATAGGATGCTATGAGAAGTTGGTTCAGGTGGGAGTTTAACTGACAGTTTTTGATTCATTTGTCATTGGGAAAATTAATGTGCCTGTCACGGGGGAAGTTTGAGGCAGCACCGAGGGGAGCGGCGACGGCTTGAGAACCATCCCCCAAAACAGAGCCCAGGCCACACTTGGTGGCCGGTGCAGGTCCCAGGCCAGGAAAGGGAAGAAATGTTGGTAGCTCTGGCTGAAATCAGACACTCCTGAGAAGCCAAGTCTGCAGAGGGCAGTAACCCTTCAGTGATTGTCTTTATCTTCGGCACTGGAGAGCAGGGAGCAAGCGTATTGGTTTGGTGGGGCTGCACCCACAGAAATGAATTGTCTCACCAGGCTGGAAGCTAGGAGCTCCAGGTGGAGATGTCAGCAGGGACGGGCTCCCCCGGCAGACACCAGGGAGCTTTTGGTCTTTGCTGCCGACCTTTGGTGCTCCCGGGGTAGAAGCATCACCCCAATCTCTGCCTCATCTTCATGTGCTGTCTCCCTGAGTGTGTGTCTGCGTCAGGATCCAAATGTACCCCTTTTATAACATAGTGGTTGCAGGCTCACCCCGGGGACCTCATCTAAACACGAGCACCCACAAACACCCTATTTCCAAGGAAGGCTGCAGTCACAGATCCTGGATATTAGGACGGCAACATCTTTGGGGGAACATAGTTTAATAACCGTGGGCAAATTGTTTTCTGCAGAGGATAAAGTAGTAAATCTGTTCAGTTTTGAAGCCACAGGCCTTCTGTTGCTACTACCTCTGGGTGTGGATGATAAGCAAATGAGCGGACACGGCTGACTCCACTTTATTTGTTATGAAGTAACACGCATCCTAATGCTATGTGAGCTTCAGGTGTGCATCGTTATAAAGCAACACCTGCCTGGACCACATCGAACACACCCCTCGTCACGTGATCCTTCACCATACTGACCCCCTTTGCTGGACTCAACCCCCTTCCCCCCACCTTTCTGGTAACTGCTAATTTGGTCTTATTGTCTGAAAGCTTATTTTTGTTTAATTTGGTTCATTTGTTTTGTTTTCTCTATGTACCTCATATGCGTGAAATCATCCTGTGTTGTCTGTCTCCATCTGACTTGTTTCACTCATCATCAGACCCTCTAAGGCCATCCATTTTGTCGCAAATGGCAAGATTTCATCATTTTTATAGCTGAGTAGTATTCCATCGGGTATATTTACACATCTCTCTTATCAGCTCATCTGTCGATGGGCATTCAGGTTGCTTCCAGTTCTTGGCAGTTGCAAACTGAGCTGCCACAAGCACAGGACACATGCGTGGCTTTGTCTATGGACAATGAAATTTGAATTTCACATAATTCTCATGTGTTACAAACTATATTCTCCTTTAATTTTTTTCCAACCGCTCTGGCTGACTGGACCCTCAGGCCTTGCTTGGTCTGTCCACTCTGCTAAGAGCATCAGTCCATTCTTAGCTCAGGATTTCTGGCCACAGAAAAATATTGACTCCACAGTATGCCTGTGGCAAACTGGGAGGCAGGGATCTAACCCACGCCTACTGGGTGCCAGCAACACCATTTGCAGAGTGGAGTCCCCGTCCCCACTGCTGAAAGATGGGGCAGTGAGTCTGCGGAGGCCCGGAGAGCTCAGGAAATTGAAATGCTGGAGACAGTGTTGAAAACCTAAGAAATAAACTCCCTGCTCAAGTTGAAAGAATGGGCCATCATGTTTCACGTCAGGTAGCTGAAAATATTGGGGGGGTCACTGGGGGGATGTGCTTGATATCTTTCAGCGTTGCTTCCAGACAGCAGTGTCTGGAATGAACAGGAAATTGAAACCAGTGATGAAATAGCGATCAGATATCTTTTATGTGACTTTTTTTTTTTTGCAAGTCTTATATCCTGTGTTGAAGGCTTTAATGAAAGCAACAAATGAAGAGTCTCATTGCTTCTTGGGTTACACAAAGGAGAGACAAGACACCGCTCTGTCTGGGCATGAAGGCCTTTGCTTCCTCGGGGTTCTAGTCTAGGCTGAGAGCAGGGAGCGCGAGTGGGATTGTCACTGATAGACCTTCAGTCCAGCCCCTGCCCCTGTTTCAAATACAACAATGACTAAACTGGCTGCTGACACATCACATGAAGGACTGTCCAGGGTAGCAGGCATTTTAACAAGACTCAATTCACCCCTGCGGAGAGGTCGCAGAATATCCACCTTTCATCAGTGCTGACACCTGCTAAGACCAGAAATTGACCACCAATAGAAATATCTTGATCAGGGCCTCCCTGGTGGCACAGGCAGTTGAGCACAGCGCTGTGAAGCTGTCCACAGCCTCTGCAGTGAGGATTCAATCCTGGCCGGCCTCGGAGCTACCCACATGGTGCAGCAGACCTCTCCTATCTCCCTGCTGCTCCCCTCGGCAGTGTATTTCAGGCCATCTGCCTGTTCTGTTCCCCACTCTGTCTCTGGTGAATCCTCTCACCCCCCCCACACACACACATCTGGCCTGTACCCCAGTTCTTCTATGCATAAATAACTAAATCTTTAAAAAAAATCTTGATCAGAAAAAAATTCTATCACTTTTGAGGCTCTGGGCAAGTCTGCAGAGGGCAGTAACCCTTCAGTGATTTTCCTGTTGTAGTTACAGCCAGTGTCAGTATTGATTTAGGGAAACCACCAAGGTCCTAAAACTGGAGTTTTCAACAAATAAAAAGAGACGAGATGAAGCATTTAAGCATTTATTTGAGTAGAAGAGGTTAGACCCTTTGGCAACAGGGGAACACAGATAACATCTCCCAAGTTATTTCTTTTTCCTTTTTATTTTTAAATGGATGCATAATTTATGGGATACAGTCCAGACCTTAAGGACATGGTGACAAAAACCCTTTTGCTGATGTCATTCTGAAGGTTAAGAATGGGCTAAGGAGGACCTTGACCACACCACTGGCCAACATTCGAGGAGGTCACAGCTCCAAGATTTTGATATAATCTACTTGGTCTACTAATCACTTTACCTTTTCATCCATTTGGTCCACATCTGTCTCTACTTTCTTTTTTTAGCATGTTAATCATAGTTGCTTTGAG
This sequence comes from Talpa occidentalis, assembly GCF_014898055.3. Taxonomy (NCBI): domain Eukaryota; kingdom Metazoa; phylum Chordata; class Mammalia; order Eulipotyphla; family Talpidae; genus Talpa; species Talpa occidentalis. The sequence continues at coordinate 105,114,993 of NW_023600993.1, read as the reverse complement.
ATACTTTTTATCACTCCCATTATCTGTATAATCTTTATGTCTATTTGTAATAAGTCTTTGTTCTACTTGCTTATCAGTTGCATTTCTTGTTTCTTATGTCAGGTAATTTTTATTATATGCCTGACACTGTGAGTAACACATTACAGACTTTCTGGATTTTGTTATCTTCTTCTAAGGCATGCCTTTTAGGATGGATGTGATTAATATTTCATAATCACAAAGGTCAAAAGCATTCCTCTTCATACAGGTAGGATATTTAACTTGTCGTTTACTCTGAGCCAATATCCTTGTTCTATCCTTTACCAATATTAGTGGTTTATCCTTATAGATTATAGTTTTTATCTAATAGAGAGACTCGGTCATCAGAAGAGCTTGAAAAGGGCGTTCTTTAAAAAACTTTATTCTTAAACTATTCTGAATCATTACCCCAATTGTTTCTATAGCTGCCTATTTATAATGAATATGTTCTATGCTTCTGAACCCTTTTAGAAGAAAAGGCCAGTGACCACCTCTTTTCCAGGGCAACACTGAAGGGAGCTTATCTCCGAGAAGTCACCTGATCTCATCAGAAGATAGAAGGATCTTTTTCATTCTCCTAGACCTTTAAAATTAAGTAGGTGTTAAGTAGAGAAGAAGCTTTATCACGTCCAGTTGTATGGTCAGATTCTTCACCTTTGTTGGTATTTACATAATTTTCTTGTAAAAATGTAATGCCCCTTGAACTCTTTTGTGTTTCACACTCTCCTCATTTTGTGAACATGTTGCAATTTATCTGTGCTCCTGTCTGTAACTGGACCCCTGCCCCAGTGATTTATTGATATAAATTTATTAGCACTGTATCAAACAGCACAAATTGGTACTTGGATCTATCCCTCATTTGCAACTCCTTGATAGTGCTGAGTGCCTTGGGAGGAAATAAAAGGCACAATAAAGCCTGTTGACTTTCTTCGTCCCTTTGCTAGTTTTTCATGCTGCATTGATGTTTTGTCCTACGGATAAGATGTTCATGAAATGAAGCAGGAAAAATCAACTATGTCTCGTTAAAGCCATTTCCACCTTCAGCTCACAATTCATTGCACCAGCTTGATAATACAGAAAGACTAATAGCAGAAACTGAAATTAACTTGTTTGTTTTTTATTACTAAGCTGCTTCAGGTTATTTAAAAAAAAATAGGCCCTCTCACCCCCTGTGCGATTTATCATTTTTAAAATTAGAGCTAATTTTATAAAATGACTAAAATTAAAAACTATAAAGTACTGGGCTGTGTAATTATTGCCTTTGCTTGGCTTTTATAAATAGATGATTTTTTAATCCCTATTTCTACAATTATTTCCACAAGCTTGTGAATCACGGGAAGAAAACAAAAAGACCTAATTCCCACAGGTGATTGATTTTATTATTAATGTTACAGGATTGATTTTGAATTTCAAACGACAGATGTGCCCTGCCTAGTCCTTTTTGGCTTTTATTAAAAGCCAGCTGTTTTTACAAATTGTCCAGCCTGGTGGTGTTTCAACATTAGGTTTGTGGTTATATGTTTGTAGAGAATCATCCACTGAAGAATTTAACCACCTCATCCTATAGAATTCACAGACTTTCCTTAGGGGGGGTGGAGGGGGGGGGAGTAATTAATATATTTCTATTTTCCATCCAAGGAAAAAAACCAGTTAAGTTCATTCAAGCTGGTGCAGCTTGGGCCAGGGTGGGCCCTCAGGTCTGCGCCCGCCCTGTGACCCAGAAACACGCTGTGTCCAGGGGCCAGGGGCAGTACCTCCCCTGCTTTGGCAGTCACTGCTGGGGGCCCATGCCCGCCCATACCGGCCCCCCAGTCATTTCTTAGGAGCAGCCCCAGAGACTTGGGTTATCAGTCCCGAAGCAGAACCCCCCGCACCCCCCGCATCTGCGCAGGTGACAGCGGTGGACACGGAGCAGCTGCGCCTGCCGGTCACTGTCCCCTCCTGGCCTCTGCCTGTGGCCGCGTGACCCCGGGAAGCTGGCTCCCCATTCTGACAAGTTTCTGAAGCCCTAGAGCCCCCCCCCCCCCCGCCCCGAGTCTGCTGTGCTGTGGAGCTTTGGCTCGCCTGGGGGTCGAGCGTGCCGCACTGGCACGAAGCTATAGAACCTTCCAGGCTCCAGTTAGTTTCTCCCATAAAATCGTTTTGATTCGCACAGAAGTTTGGCTCTTTGGAAAGGACCCGGGGGCCCGCGGCCTCCCGCCCGCCCCCCCACTTGCCCCCCCAAAGCCGCCCCCGCCCGGCCCGCCGTGACTCAGCCGCGGACACGCGCGCCCCGGCCGCGCGCCCCGAGTGTCTCCTCCTGGGGAGGCTGCTCTGCCGGCACCCGCGGAGGCCGTGGAAGGAGACAGAGCAGCAGCGGACGCTCCAGAGAAACCACCCACGGGAAAGAAAACCCTGAAATCGCAGGCGGCAGAGCGAGGGCGGCCCTGGGAACGTGGACCTGCCCCCAGGAGGGGACGGCACAGGCCTCCCGCTGCCAGACGGCCTCTGTGACCCCCCTCGCCCCGGCCCCTGTGTCCAGGCCCTGGAACGCCGCCGGGTTTCCAGCCGCCACTTCTGGGGCGCGCGGGGATGCGCCCCGGCTGGTGCGGTCAGGCCGGGCAGGTGCAGGTCGTGGGGGTCATTCCAGAGTCGTGTCCCTCCAGGGGAGCCTTTGAGTCTAAGGGGAAAAGCCTGTCCGCACTGTCTGCCCTGGAGAGTCTGTCAGCTTCCGAACCCCCTCTCCAAACGGGCCCCCGATTCTCTGCAGCAGCCACGCGCGCTGAAGTCTCCGCTCCGCGGCCCAGCGCCGCGACGGCCCCTGCAAGATGCCGCTGCCCGTCCGCCCCTGTCCACCCTCGCGGGAGGGCGCCAGCACGTCTCCCTTCCCAGCTCCCAAGTGGAGCGCTCTGGAGCTGACCTGGGTGAGGGTGAGCAGGTGCGTGCAGGGGGACGGTCCCCAGCACCCGCTCTGCAAATGACACTCCACCAAAAATAAACTCATTCATCACCCAGTTTTCTCTCCGCGAGGCGGGCGGCCATCTTCCTCCCGTGGTGATGATTTTGTTGCTAACATAATATTTTCAGATGGAAGGATGTTTTAACATTCACCCAGAAGCCCCTACTATAATGAAGCGTTTCTCTTTCAACCCCCGCCTTCACTCCGGACGCGCAGCTGTAATTGTGAAATATGTGCTGTTTTGTATTCTGCTTTGTTCCCGGCGCAATATTACATCAACTGTTCTTCTGTCTTTCATGATCCTCATAATTTTCCATCTTAATGGCTGCAAACTCTCCTGCTGGGTGATCACAACATCACTTGCTTAGCCGCTCCTCTTGTGTTGGACATTTGGGTGCCTTCAGATTCCTCATTAAACAAATCACCCTCCTGTAAACATTATACGTGCATTCGCCTCTCCATGCCGGGATGGAATATTAATCTGAGCCCCTGTGCCATGCCGAGGATGCAGGAGAGGAATACAAATGTGCAGTCTCCTCCGAGGAGCGTGGGGTCAGCTGCTCACTAACGGCCGCCTGGACCCGTCTGCTGTTGACACTGCCACAGGGTCGCCCCAGGACAAGGCCACCTGGACTCCGAGCTCCGGGTGCACAGAGGTGGCTGATCGTCCTGCCTTGTCCACCCCATTAACTACTGGACACTGGTGGTGCATGAATGAATGGATGGATGGATGGAGGCATTACCTGGTTTTACTGTCCCAACAAGCTGGTCACAGGTAAACTGAGGCTCTGGACAAAGGCACATGAAGGCTTTTCAGTTCATATGCTCGCTTGGGCGTCGAACCCTCATTCAAAGTCTCAGGAGCCTCCAACAATCCCGACTTTCCAAATGAGGAAACGGATGAGCTGAGAGAAAGTAAACACTTTCTCCCAGATCACTCAGCATGAAGGTATGAGATCAGGATTCGAGTCCAGTATTTCCAGCTAAAAATTCCACATCCTTCTCCACGCACTGTGCCTATTCTCAGAGGTTAAAAGGCGGGGGGTGGGGGGCAGCAACCTATTCATTATACGGTATTTAAGCTGCCAGTGCAATCCTTTTACTTCTGGTGTTAATCGTTTTGCCACCTGAGGCAGACACCGGTGCCGTGAGCACAGCCGCGCCAGCCTAGGCATTCGCTCTTTCGACCCAGTTGCTGGTGCCGGCTGGGAGTGCCTCCCTGGCTTGCCGAGCACTTCTTTAAGCCCCAAGGAAAACCAACACTTTTTCCTGGGTTTAAACTGTATCTTCTCTATCCTCCTGACCTTTGTCTCTGGTTACCCGCTCTCCACTTACTGGCATACACGGAAGCAGCCTCTCAAACATTAACCCTTTGCCATATTTGATTCCCACAGTTGTTTCTGTTTTGATTCTGTTCATTTTCATTTTATTAAAGTGGTATAGAGTCTCTAGTCAAAGGTTTGGGTTCTTCTATTGTCTCAGTATCACTCTTCCAGACATCTGCCAGCGTCAAGTAGCTTGCGTCTAATCTTCCAATCCAGCTGGTATTTAAGGCAGTTTAGAGTATGGATGGAAGGTACATTTCCCAACTTCCTAACTTAGCGGGGCTGGATGAAGTCCAGCAGCCCTTAGAGGGAAGGACCAACATCTCTTCTTGCCTTTGGAACAAAGCTAGTGGTTAATATTTTGAACATCTCCTGGATTGCTACCCATTTCCAGCCACTCAATGATTCAGTCTTCTACCACGTTGTTGTAACACTTTCTCACACAGTTAAATTCTACATATCAGTGGCTCTACATGTCGCTTTGTACTTCTCCTGTTGAGTTTTCCATTTTTCTAAACCACTTGGAAACCCCTTTCAGTATTATAGATTTATAACATAATATTCTACCTGGCATGGTAGAATCAAGTACTGTGGTCTCTGGAGTTGATACAATTTGGGGGCAAAGGTATACAAAGAAAATATGTTTATGTTGGGCCTCCCTGGTGGTGCAGGGGTTAAAGACAGCGCTGTCAAGCTACTGCCAGCCACTGCCCCACGAGTTCAGTCCCCGGCCAGGGAGCTGCCCACAGGACGCAGCAGATCTCTCCTGTCTCCCCGCTGCTCCCGTCAGCAGTGTGTTTCATTAGATCTGTCTGTTCTGCTCACCGCTCTGTCTCTGGTGAATCCTCTCACCCCCTGCACCTGTGGCCTGTACCCCATTTATTTATGCATAAATAAATAAGTCTTTGGGGAAAAAAAAAAAGAAAAGAAATATATTTATTTGTCGAAGCTGCAAGCACGCGACCACGAGAACACAGCACCACAGCTGCCGCCAGGCCCTGGGGAGCACACGGGGGCACAGAACCTGATGCTTCACCAGCTCTGCGGTGAAGTCACCTCTGCCCGCTGGGCGAGGCGCCACTCATTTAAACTGTTTATACAATTTCAGGGACTACACCTGAGAGGAGAAAGCATACACTGTACAAAAATGAAGAATGAGTAAAGTATATAGAAATAAAATAAATCAAAACAAATAGTTGATCCTTCCCTAGGACCATTCTCTCTTAATGAATTTTTAAATGATTGACTTAAATGGTTTTTTCACTTGTTTGTTCTGTTCAGTGTCTTCCAGTGATTTTAATTAGACTTGGGGAGAATTATCATCCCCCAAAAGAAGAGCAAGTTCATTCTCTTCTAGAACACAGCACCGCTGTGCCGTCATCCAGAGCTCTGTACTTTCCAGCACATTTTTCATGTTTATCCCTTTTAAGTTTGTTCCTAAGGATTTCACACACTTTCCTGTTAGAATTCATGAGACGCCAAGGCTGGTATATAGGAGTAATCTTGATTTCAGACATTTCTTTGATATCCGGCAGCATTTAACAGGTCTACATGTACTTTCATCTCCTGAAATTGAATATTTTATGTGCCCATGCCCGACATGTATAGTTCCTTTGTCTGAATTCTCCTTCTTCACTTGCTGAGCAGACATTCCAAAACAATATGAATCAAGGCAGCACCTTAACTGCATTTGCTTTCAAGGAAATGTCTTGGGATTGTCCATTGACAAAACCAGTATCAGAATCTATTAAGAAAATCTATCTCCAGTGCTTTTTTAAAAAATGTATAACTGGAAAATGATTAAAATTTTTCCAAGTTACTTTTCACCATCTAAAGAAATGATCACATATGTGGATTTTCATTTAATTCATTGATGTTCATGGGGTTTTGTAACTGAACCATCCTTGTATTTTGTGGATACAACACGGGGGTCTTTTTTAAGATTTCCCCTGCATGGCGCTGGGAATGTTTGCAGTGCTTATCTTTATCAGTAGTCTGTTAAATGCTTCTCTGTCAGGGATACTCTTTTTCAAATATTTTCTGAATTTACTCAGATTCAGGACCATTTTCTTAGAATTGTAAGAGTTCTGGTGTTTTCTCCCGCTTTTATCAATTTATGAAGATTTTTTTTGTTTGTGTTGCATTGACTTGAGAAATCTCTGTTTTGTAAGAAATTACCCAAAACATTGAGAATTACCGAAACAGTAGCACCCTTAGAGATATTTATTTCATATAATTTTTACCTGCATTGCATCTGTTTCCTTTCTGTTTCTATTTTTATGGGTTTTCTTTGGTTTCTCTTAATTAGACTTAGCAGAAGTTTGTCTATATTATTAAAGTGACAAGGAATCACCTGTTGCATTTTTTACCATTGATTTTTTCCCAATTTATGACTATCTTTTTATTTCTTTCATTGTATTTTCTTTCTCTGAAATATTCAGTCAAATATTTTATTACCTTCTCTTTTTAATTATAACTATAAAAACTTTAGAAGTTTTAATGGCATTTTCTACAAAACATTGATGTTGAAATATAGTCTATTTATTATTACTATTATTTCCTAAATTATCTGCTGCGTTCTTGATTTTCCCATGGTCCCAGATGTTCTTCAGGGTATGATTTTAAAATAGAGTGATTTTCAATCTGGCTTGTTTATTCTTAAAATTTTTAATTTCAAGTTTTAGTTGTATTTTGTTTCGAATGGAAACCGTGATGGGCGGAGCCACAGAGCCAGCAGTGTGGACACTCCCGCAGTCTGAGAGGCTGGCCCTCCTTAGCAGCGGCCTGGGGGATACAGACCATCTGGCCAGGTCAGTGTCTAGATAAAGGAAAGGAAGAGAGAAGGGAAGAGAATTAAAATACAAGTCTTCACTTGGAGTCTGGGGGGAGTTACCTATATTCGACCCCCCCACGGCTCCTCCCCGTCTGGCTGTCTGGTCTCCAGCATCTGTACCATTTCCTACGTCAGGTGGAGCTTTCTTTAGCGGTGAGCCATGTCTCCAACTTCAGCATCTGCCATCTGGGTCATGAGGATGCCGAGGGGACTCCAGGCAGTCTTTGTTGTCAGTGGTTCCAAATAGGAGGGGATGAGAACGTTAGAAATATGAGTTTGGAGAGTGGTAACCAGATCTTCGAAGAAACTAGAAGTCAGGACCCTGGCAGCCCATCCACTCCTCTCCTCTGAGCGAGCCTCCCAAACTCATCTGCTGGGCAAGGAATAGGAGCTTAGCTTTTAACATTACCAATGACACCAGCTTTATCACACATCAACTTTTCTGAGATTCTCTTCCACAAACCCTCTATAGCTTCTGATTTTATATTCAGATCTTACATTCCTGTGCCTTTAAATGACAAGCCTCAGGTAAAACACAATGCCTTTCTTTTTTCTTACTGCATCTAGTCGCTTTAAGTACATACATTAATTCAAATTCTTAACCACTTGAAATCCCCAGTGAAAACCAAGACACAAAAACAGCAAATTGTCCCACCAGCATTCTTTCATTTGGCAAAAGACCCATGTAACTTTACTTCCTCTGTAAACAAAAAATAAATAAACTGATGTCCAGTAATTAAAGTTTTAGTATTTTTTGGCTTGGAAATTATCTAGATGACCAATACATTTCCATTATTTAACCTGACTTAGAAAAAACTCTAGTAGCACACATTGTAAAAGTTTTTGAAAGCTATTTTCAAGGATATCAACATAATCACTCCTGAAGTGTTCACCTGAAAACTCTTGTCCCATAGACATCTCCTTAAATCTTTTTTTTAAAGATTTATTTATTTATGCATACAAGAACTGGGGTACAGCCAGAAGTGTGGGGCAGTGAGAGGATTCACCAGAGACAGAGTGGGGAATAGAAGAGGCAGATCGACGGAAATACATTGCTGAGGGGAGCAGCGGGCGAGTCATGGCACAGGTCTGCTGTGCCATGTGGGTTGCTCCCTGGCCAGGAATCAAACTCGTGCTGCAGCGGCTGTGGATTGCCTCATAGGTTGTGTCTCAACCCCTTGTGCCACCAGGGAGGCCCCAACATCTCCTTAAATCTTAAGCTACCTTTCTTGCAGACAGATTTTTGTAATAGTAGAGATAGAAAGGGCTTGTTTAATTAAGAAACCCAAGTAAAATAAAATCACCTTTATTTCAATTCCAAAAATTATACCTATTTTATCAAATCAGTAGACTTCAACTTTCACTCACCAATAACAATCCTAACTTTTAAAAGACCAAAACATTTGACTTCATTTCTATAAAAATTTCAAAGTTTTAGGAAAATTTAATTTATATCAGGCCCTGAAATCTAAGGCCAGTGAAAAAATAATTTCTACTGCCGTGCAGAGGTAAAAGTTGTCATCTGCACACAGGACACACATGGCCGACACTCACAAAGAGATGCTGCCAGAGATCTCTTAAGACTAACCATGGGCGGGAAGTCATTTAAAAATTTTCACGGCCCAATTTTCAAATATTTCCCTTTTTTCCCCTTCTAATGAAAAATAAAACTTCTCCCTAAAGTTGGCATTGCAAAAATTGACTTGGTTCCTGAGGAAGTTGGGGACATAAAATCTACACCCCCAAGGCAAGAGAAAGCGTGTGCATTTAGCTTCGGGGAGGAGGCCCGAGAAAGGCTGCTTTGGAAAACAGCCCTGCTAACTACCTTGCCTGGCCTTCGCTGGAATAATCATCCTTTCTAATGGTATTAAATGGTCCCTCGAGATCAAGAGGCATTTCCCGAAGAGCACACAAATGATGCCATCTCTCAAGAGGACCCCCTCTCTAAGGTAGCAAAAGAAACACTCCCAGCGTCCTCGGACCTGGCGGCGAGCCCTGATGGCAAACAAAGCCCTGCCCCTGTTTCTGGCCAGCCCTATTCTGAAGCCCTCACACTGCCAGTTGCCAGGTCAACCTCCCAGGACACAAAATGAGAAAAACAGGAAGGCATCAGCAGTGCTCGGGACGGCCCGAGTCTGGATTTGGAAAGGAAGGACGAGGTAAAATTTCATTTCCCTTTCTGCTGAGTGTGGCAGGAAGAGGTCTGGGAGCGCAGGCCTGGGACAGGCCTCCCAAGAGCTGCGGCTGCCAGCTTTCCCACGGCCCCTCCGGCGGGCTCGGGCGCGGCTTGGAGCCGGGAGCCTCGCTCCACTACCTGTCAGGCCCTGGCAAGGCCGTCTGTGACTTGCTGTCAGTTTCCCCTTGACCAAAGGCGCGTTACTAGAAAATCCCCGCACGCTGGTCAGTTCCTACCCAGATTGTCTTAACCTGACGGGCTCTGGTTTACTCTCAGGTCATCGCTCCAAAATGGAGACCATGTGGGGGCGGGGGGGACGGCCAGGAGGAATCACGTCCGTCCATTGGCTTTTGTTTGGGGGCCTCTCATTTCTTTAATTTTTTGCTTGCCTTCAAGGTGAATCTTGGGGTATTATGGAAGCTCCTGCCTTCCAGGGCGCTTCTCAGATAAAGTGTTGCCTAACGGAGCATCCCCGCCATGGTCATTGCCGTTATCTGCAGCCAGATCTTGCCATTTTTCTAGACATTTTCTTTAGACATAGCAGATTCAATTTCTTTCGCACAGATTTGTCTTGGAGTCAAACGAATTCCAAAACTGTACCTCAATCCTCTGGTTACCCAGTTTTCTCTTAGCAATTGCCCTCCCCTTGTGCGTGTGTCCTGGCCGTGTCCTGAGGAAGGCAGCTGCAAAACCAAAAGCTTGGGGTCCCCTGTTAGTGCTGATTAAATCAGACCCAGGCCCACCCCAGTGCTCAGCTGACCCCGGACCTGAGACTCAGACCTACCTGATCAGCGCCTGGACCTCAGGCCAGTCCCAAAGGGAGACCAGCCCACCCCCACCCCAGACCCGGCCTCCAACGGTTCCCAGCATGTTCTAGACCAGCAGACCCAGGAAGGGGACTGGCGGCCAGCAGCGGGGAAGGGATGGGGAACGGCAGCTCTTACCCACAGTTCCCATAGCCTCTGAGAACCAGAGGGCCACCCGCAGGGCCTGGTGGGCCAGGGACTGACCCATCAGCCTGGACAGACAAGGCGACTGGGCAGGGAGCACACAGAGCCGAGCTCACGCCAGGGCTCACTCAGGGCCTGGAGAAGGCGAGGCGGGCGGGCTCAGGAGGCCACGGCGCCAGCCTCTCTCACTTGTCGCCCCGGGCGCCCCTAGAAATCCATTGTGAGCCCTGTCGCTGCCATCAAACTCTCAAAAAACAAAATTCACAAGTTTGGAGATCTGGTTGGCCTCCTCCAGCGCTGCATGCAAGGCCAGCGTCCCGGCTCCGTGCTGCAGGCTCGAGCTGCATGGGGCTCTGTGTAGACGGGGGTCGGGGGACAAAGTTTGAGTAAAGAAAAGACTATTTTGGGTACAGCCACCTTCCCCTGAGGGCAGGCAGAGTCCCACGCAGGTGACTGCTCGCAGGCTAGGGCTGTCCAGTATTGTTGACCCCAGGGCCTTGGGAAAGATCCGCCGAATACTGCTATTGGAGCCACATTCAAGAAGCTTCCACCGCAGGCTACTGGGCAGCGGCACAGTGTCACTCCATCCTCCCCAGCTGGGGCCTGGAGCTCACAGGTGAACACGTGTCTTTCTCGGGGCCAGGTCCGGCCTTAGAAGAATGTTCCTGGGAAACAACTAACTTTCCTTCCACACGTTCACCCTTTTGTGCTTGTTTTTATGAGACTTTTTAAAACATGCGAAAAAAGCTGCACTTCTGCAGAACGGAACTCTGAGGGGACCAGCATCACGCAAGAGGCGGTTTCTACCCGAGTTCTGCGCACAGAGGCCGGCCAGCAGCTCCTGCCACGCTGCCGGTCTTCCAACCTCCCGCGGGCGGCCCAGGGCGCCGGGCCACATGCTGGCGTTTTGAGCCCGGCCGCGTCGCCCCTGCCTGGGCAGCCAGGATGCAGCATCGCCCAGCGGAGGGCCCCGCCCGTGCCAGGCTGCTCCCCCTCCCCTGCCCCTATCCCCGCAGGACGCCCCAGGACTAGAGACTAAAGACTGGGACACGGAAGCATCTGTGTCAGGAAGGCACTGACACCTCTTCGCCCCCATTTTCTAGCCACAAGGCAGGGATGACAGACGCCCTGCCCGCCGTCACACCATGTCACGCCGAGGCGAGGATGGCTGGGCCGCGCTGGGCCGCTGTGGAGAGAGACGAGCTATGTTTTCATGCCGAGGGCTGCCCGGCTCTCCGTGCAGTAAGCTGGACCCTAGGGGGGTTGGAAGAGGCGATGGCTTGATCCCTGGAGACTGCAGGCAGCGGAACTGCTCTCAGGAAGGAGATTGGGCCGTAACTGTCCGCTCCCTCAGCCTCACGCTGAAACGGTCTATCAGAAAGGTCATCAAGATAAAGTCAGAAGAGGCAGCACAGAAAGGAGCCCCCGACCCTGTCCCGGGCCAGCTGCAGCTTTCCGCTGCCTGCGGGGAGACCTCTCCAGCCTGCGTCGGTCTCTGGATTTGTTCCTTTGCCTCCAGCGTTGGAGGGACGTGCCAGGCTCTGTCCCTTTTGTCAATCCATCCATGCTGATCACAGAGGGGGCTCTGGCAGACTGTTGCTGCTCCCCCATCCCCAGACGACGGCCCCCTGTCCTGGCCACCATCCGGGTGACTTCCAATAAGCAATGAACTTCACCAGGGAATGGAGAAGGGAAGAGGTGCCCTGGCCCTTGTTCAGGGGTCACTGGACGACCCTCCCTGGTCTTTGGACACTGGGGGGTGGCCAGTGGGCAGCCTCCCCTCTTCCACCTCCTGGTGTGGCCATGGGAAGGAAACAAAAGAAATTAAATAAATGTAAAAGAAAGACAAGAACCTTTGGTTCAGGACATGCACACGGTGATGACGTGTTGACATCAGGGCAGGGCCTCGGGCCAGGTCTTTGTGTGTGAGAGTCTTTTCAGGGTAAGGGCTGTTATCTAGGAAGAGGAAAGCTCCTTTCTACATGGCTGCCTGGCTCTGGGCAGCTGCTGATAGACTGAACTCACTTTAAGAAATCAGCTTTGGGGCCTCCCTGGTGGCACAAGGGGTTAAGCACAGCACTATGAAGCTATCGCCAGCCAATGCAGCACAAGTTCGATCCCCAGCCAGGGAGCTGACCCACATGGCCCAGCAGACCTCTCCTGTCTCCCCACTGCTCCCCTCTGGAGTGGATCTCAGTCGATCCACCTGTTCCGCTCCTCACTCTTTCTTTGGAGAATCCTCTCACTGCTCCCCCACGAATCTGCGGCCTACACCCCAGCTCTTATAAAAACAGTGATAATAGGCCTCCCTGGTGGCGCAGCGGATTGAGCACAGTGCTGTGAAGCTGTCCGCAGCCTCTGCAGTGCAGGTTCTATTCCTGGCCAGCCAGGGAGATTCCCACATGATGCAGCAGACCTCTCCTGCCGCCCGCTGCTCCCCTCAGCAGTGTATTTTGGTCGTCTACCTGTTCTGCTCCCCACTCTGTCTCTGGTGAATTCTCTCACCCTCCCACGCCTCTGGCCTATACCCCAGATCCTGTATAAAAATAAATAATTCTTGGGCCTCCCTGGTGGTGCAGCGGTTGAGCGCCGGGTTGCGAGGCTGCCCGCAGCGTATGCAGCGCCACTTCGATCCCTGGCTGCCGGACGAGGGTCCCACATGGCGCACAGACCTCTCCTGCCGCCTGCTGCTCCCCTCAGCAGTGTACTTCGTCGCTCTGCCTGTCCTACTCTCCACTCTGGCTCTGGTGAATTCTCTCACCCTCCCGTGCTTCCGACTGTACCCAGTGCTTGTATAAATAAATAAATAAATAAATAAATAAATAAATAAATGAAAAATATAAATAAGACTTTTTTTAAATAAATAAATATTCTTTTTAAAAAATAGTAATAATAATAATAAAAGGCAAAAAGTGTGGCTTAGTCTTTGTGCTGAAAATTGACACAAAATGAGGACCGTAAGTTTATACCTTGCATTACGCAGTGCTACATGTGCACGTGCTCTGATAGTCATATAGACATAAATACGTACCCACGGCGCACACTCAGGATCAAGTGCTAACAGTATGCAAGTTCTTAGACATAGAATGAGTCAAATGCTAGTTTTTGGCATAATTTTCCCCACCCCCCTGGAAAGTGTACTATACAATATGTGTGAGTATGAACCTCTTCATCCCACTAACACAGAGGATGCTGTGCCCTGAATGTTTCTGTCTCCGGCCTCCCACTTCAGCTGCTGAAATGCTAAAGCCCAATGTGATGGTGTCAGGAGGTGGGACCTTTGGGGGATACTGAGGACCTTTGGGGGGTGCTGAGGTCATGAAGGAAGACCCTCCTGGATGGTTAATTCTCTTCTGAAGGAGGCCCCTCCCACTGTGTGAGGTTCTAAGGTGCTGAGAAGCCAGAAAAAGGCCACGGACCTTGGCCTTCCAGTCCCCAGAACTGTGAGAAATAAATTCCTATTGTTTATAAGTTGACTCGGTCAGTTGCGCTTGTGAGAGCAGCCCCAGCAGACTAAGGAGTCTCCACATGTGCTCACACTGTGCGTGGAAGCTCTTGCATGCACACAGTGGGAGGATAATGTAAACCACTGGCAGGCGTGCAGAAGAGAAGCAATTCCCGGTGCCGACCTGGGACAGGCGCTCAGGGGATGGAGCATGGTCATTCCAGAGTGTGAGTAAGGTTCCTCAGGATAGAAAAGGGGAAAGTGCATCTGGGCAGAGGACGCTGTGTACAGAGTTCAAGGGTGTGGAAATGTGTGGCCTGTTGAGCGACAGCAAGTGACTTGAGTTGGGAACTAAAGATCCAGGTGGGCTGACTGGGCCAGAATCTAAACACCTGCCAGCCACGGATGAGGCCTGCATGTGGCGACCCCATGACTTGGGGCTGGTGCTGCTTTGCCGTGTGGGCCAGCCTTTCCACACCACAGGGCCAGCCTTTCCGCACCACAGGGTCAGCCTTTCCACACCACAAGGTGTTTAGCGACGTCCCTGGTTTCCCCTCACTGGATGCCAGTAGCGCCCTCCCTCCCTCCCATGTGACAGAGCCGAATGGCCCCAGAGAAAATGGTCCCTCAGCTCCCGGAGAATAGGGAGGCTGAGAACAGCTGGTCAGCCCATTTGTTGAAGGAAAAAAATGAAAAGAACAAAGGCAAAAAGACTGGAAAGGAGAGAGACCACGTTCTCTGCATCCAGAAGACTCAGGAGAGGATTCCTGAGGATGGGAGGCATTCTAAAGACCAGGGGAGGGAAGTTGAAGCAGGTCAGGGTGACTTCAGAGGTAAAGGTCACTGCTAAGATGTTCAGAGGAAAAGGTGAGCTTGACGTCTGAAGAAAATGGACAGGAATCAAAAGAGCAGTTCAGCTTGGAAGTGGACCTTACAGCGGGAAGGGCCGCTCCTGGAGGGGACGCAGAGACATCAGGGGGCCCCGGGCTTACTCGTTCCTTTAACAGTCATGAATTTAGCAGAGATCAGGAAAAAACACGACATTGTGTTGACAGCAGGTATATGCAGTCTCATTTCAAGTGTATGTGTGAAGAAGCTCATACCAAATATGAAGTAGAGTAGCTGTGGCTCCTGAAGCCAGGGCAAATGAGGAGATGGCCGGTGAATGACGGGAGGTTGGAAATACAAGGGGCTGAGCCCCAGCTGAGCGGGTCACGTGACCTCATCCTCTTCAGTCTGTCTCTGTGCCCTCCACCTGCCTCTTCATGTGCCACCCCCTCTGGCCCTTCCACAAATCTGCCTCTGCCTCGAACTCCCCCTCCGGTGAAACCCACCCCAGGGACCCCGGCCACAAGGCTCTGCTCTGAACACCTAACCACCCTTTAAACATCTTCTAGTGCTTTCTCTACCTGAGTTTCAGTTCCTTGCCAGATGTGACGTGCCAAGCTGATAGGAATCCCGGCTGTGTCCTCCCCCACCCTCACAGGGAAGGGTGTGGGCCTCTCTGGACGGCACAGGTCATCCTCTCTGCAAGTGTCATAAGGGCAGTCACCTGCTTAATAACCTGCTGATGACTTCCTGGTGTCTGCAAGCCCCAGCAGGGATGCATGTGAGGCATCTAAGAACCATTCCTTTGTCTCCTCTGTGTGTTTCTAAGCGAATCTCCAGAAGATAATATATATCAAAGGTCTTGTTTTCCAAACCCAAGTACAGACTGGGATTCTTTCTATCAGGGGGAAACAGGCAAGACAGGTGGGTCCTAACTCTCCACCCTTCCACGGCCCCACCCCTATCACTCCAGATGCAATAATAAAATCAACACACTGATACAGGGGGTGGGGGAGGAAGACGGGTGTCATTTCATTTTCACAACTTTAAAAAACAGAAATCTTGAACTAGGAGGCAGAACACATCCTCTAGAATAAACAGGAGTCCTGGATGGTGAACAGAACCGCTTTGCAGAGCTCAAGGAGCAGCAGGGCCAGGCTGCTCTGTGCGGGTGGCCCCCGCACCAGTGTTTTATCTTCCAGCAGGTGAACTTCACGCCTTGATCAAGGCCGAGGCCCTCTCAGCAGCCCTGAGACCATCACCTCCCCAGGAACTTAACTACTGTAGGTTGTGAGTTTTTTTCAGTCTGGGTACCACAAACCGCACTTAGCGACTACCCAACTGTATTATTTTCTTCCTATTTAATGTAACTTTTCTGTTTTTCTATATAAAAAACTTTGACTATCATAAAAAATTATCCTCCCTCCTAAATTAACATAGCTTTTATTTGTTTTTAGCAAATAAATGAACTAACAAGAACAAGGCGGTGCTTCTCACTAGCTTTTAAGTAACCAGGTGTAAAACCTTTTCTTCCATAATCATGGTATAAAATGGCAAACTGTTCTGTGGAGGGTGGGGGGTGCTGGAGGCCTTTTCCTGAAAGCTGGACCAGGCGGTTTGCCCCCTGGACCAGGGCTCGACTGTGGCTGAAACCACTTGCCAGTCCTTCCTGCCCCCTTACTCCACGATCAGCTGTTCATTTGTGCAACAAATGACTACTACATGGGCACGAGAGACTCAGTGAAGCCTCGCCCTCCCTCAGGGACTGACAGTCTGGGGGAAACTAAACAGCTGAACTGGATGATTTCAGTAATCCCTTCATTCCACAGATAATTACTCCTGTTTTGAAAGAAATAATAACTGAGCCTTCACTATAGATGAGGGACTGAGGAACGTTATTGAGCAAGGCAGGAAAGATGCGTGCCTGCAAGGGCTTATATTCAAGTGGAAGTTAAGCAAATAAACAAGGAGCTCCCGGGGCGTGGGGCGTGGTGAGCGCCACCCGACGGCGGTGAAGAACCCAGGGAGGCGGGAGCTGAGGGAAGGGGCTGCCGTCTGGGGGAGGGAAGCCGACTTCTGAGGTAAGGCCCACCCTGGAGGCCCAGGCCGCGGAGCTTTTCCCTCTGCCCCCGCACCGAGCCTCCCGGGGCGCCTTCCCGCGGGCTCCCGCCCCGGGGAGGGTCATCGTTGGGGGGCCGGTGGAGGCCGGCTGGCCAGCGGACTCCGGGCCGCCACAGTGGGGTCGAGGCGGGAGGCGGGAGGAATTTTCTCGAGGGGCGTCACGAGCACTGCCCGAGAACGCCGACGGCACGTCCGCGCCGTGGGAGGACTGAGCAGGCCAACGGGCCTCGCGGCGCCAGGCGGGCACGGGCGGGCAGGGGGAGGAGGAGGAGGGCCGGAACCAACGGGACGCGGCCCAACTCTGCCCAGAGGTCAACGCTGCCGGCGACACCGCGAGGGGGCGGACCGGCGGCCGCGTGCCGCGCCTGCGCAGCGCAGCGCCCGCCCCCGCCGCCCCGGGCGCTGCCCCCGGAACTGCGCCGGCGCGCTGCGCCCGGCGCTAGGGGGCGGGGCTTCGCTGCGCCGCGCGCAGGGCTGGGGTAAAACCCGGGCCGGGATAGGGCGTGGGGCCGCGCGTCGGGACGTCCCTGGCGTCCGGCTCGACGGCGCCTGCGCGCTGCGCGGCCGGCAGGGCGCGGGGGCGGGGCGGGGCGGGGGCAAGTGTGGCTGCCTGGCCTGGTTGTCCCCTGGCGCCGCCCGGACGCCGCGCGGGCCGCCGGCACCATGAAGATCTGGACGTCGGAGCACGTCTTTGAGTGAGTCCGGGCGGTGGGGCCAGGAGGCGGGGTCGCGGGGCAGCTGCCGGCCGGAGGGCGGGCGCCCCGCAGGAAGCTTCCAGGCGTCGGGCCTGGTCGGGGAGCCGGGCCTGAGCCCCACGGGGCCCTGGGGCGGGTCCCAAGGTCACCACCCCGGAGCCCCCGACGCTCTGCCCCCCACCCCGGGGCGGGCTCCCCGGGGAGAGCACCCGGGACCCCCCGGCCCCCTTGTCGCCCCGGAGCGAAAACAGGCGGGCGGCCGGCGGCCCGGCCCGGGTCGCGGGGACGTCACCAGGCACGAGGTCCTTGGGTCCTCGAGGTGGGAGAGGCCCCCGCGGGCACGTCCAGCCTGGCAAAGCCCTGCGGGACGTGGAGGCCCAGGACCGAGGCCCGGGCGCCGGCAGGTCTCCTGCCAGGGTTTGGGTGGGGCTTCGAAACTGGGATGACCGGGATGCCAACCCTTTCCTGCAGCTCCCTGATCTGAGAAGCAGAGTCCTGGGTTTGGAGTCCACGCTCCACCTCTGACCCCAGTGAGCTGTATGTGACCTTTGAGGCCACTCCACCTAACGGCTCTGTGTAATGGAGAAGCTTTTAGCAAAGAAAATAGGTCTTCATTGAGTTAGATGGTGGCGGTTAAACTCCCTTCCGATCCCATCAGTTCATACGCCAAAGAACCACGCATATAAGCAGCTTTATCATTTTTGCCCAAATGAATCATCCCTTACCCCAGCATCCTTTCTCCCATTGATTTGAAATGAACATGTTACAGTTTGTATTTGCCTCTATTTCTGAGCTGTCTGCTCTTTTCTACCTTGCTTGCTGTTGCCACACTGTTTTAATTTTAGTATCTTTGTAGTGTGTTTTAGTTTAACCATTTTATTTTTTCTAGTAAAGTGTTTCCGAGGGCAATTTTAAAAGACACTGTAAACGTTTTACATGTTCAGTGACTCAGACACTTGAAGATTCCCCTTGAAGTAAAGTATGGAATGATGGACTCAGAGGAAGATTTCTTTTCTCCCTGATGTTTACAGTCTTTGGGTGGAAGAGCCTAAATTTGTAGTCTTTGTGATGTTCTTTGATTTGGTCACATTCTTCACTATTCCATTTCAGCCATTGGCGTCATGGATGGTTTCCTTATAGTCCTCTTCTGGTTTTAAGTGCTGCAGAAGCAGTTAACATTATGCCTCCTTAGAACTTCCCTAACACTTTCCTCCCTTGCTTGTTTCCGTAGCCCCCCTTCACTCGCTCTGCCTTTTCTTCATTGTTTTCTCCCCACCCTCACCCCCCATTTTTTTCATCTTCAGTGTGGGTGTTTGATGAAATTCCACTGTTGGCCTTCTTCTCTTGTATTTCATTAGTGGTTCTTAATCTTTCCTTTTTTGTCTTTTCATCGCAGACCTCTCTGAGAGTGAATGAGAGCTCTGGGACACTGCTCCCAGAAAGTAGGCATATTCAGATAAATGCTGCGCATGTGGTAGGAGAAGCAGCCCTGATCGTGATTCTCCCCCAAGTGTCTGGACTTTTCCATCAAGGTCCCAGATGATACGTACACATTCATGGCACCCAAACCTACCTCTTATACTTGTAACCTCTTGTACTTCAAATCTTTATTTTTGGGTCTCAGCTGAAATCTCTACACCTACATCCCAAGGGCAGTCCTGAAATTGAAGGCACCCTCTCCCCTCACAAGTCTTACCATTTCCCTGTGTGTCCCTTCTTGAGGATTAGTCTCTAACAGCAACATCTGAATCCTCGTCCTATGTCCTGCTGTCTTTGGTTTTTCAACACTTTCATCGAAGGGGCCTAGCATAGGGGTATTATCCAGTTCAAGTCAGTCACAGAGTCCTTCAAGAGGTAGGAATACCTGTCGGGGCCAGACATGGTTCTGTGGATGGGTTCTCTGTGGGTAAGTCAGTAGGACATGGTTGCTGCCAGTGTTCCCACCTTGTTTTGTAGGTGAAGAAATTGGACAGGTCAGTGAGCCTCCGCCAGGCTCTCCAGCTGCCCCCACGGCGCCATCTTTGAGTGTCTTCCAGTGTGAGGCCTTTCACATGATGACATCAGTGAAGTTGAAAGTAGTTGCAGGCAGACTGTTCGTTGTAATGTGCAGACTGTCATTGTAATGTGCATCTTGTGCGATGCATGAGCGCTGCTTGTTTCACAAAGCAGCTCAGTCCACGTTTTCAACTTGGCTGGAGAGGAGGGAGGACTAAATCACACATCATGCATGACCACCCTACAGCCGTGCAATTACTAATTTTTTAGAGGGGGCGGGGTAAGCGATAAGTGCGAGGAGTCAGCTAACCATGGTGTGTGACTGCAGGGAGACAGGGAAAGGGCGCATCCCATTTTCATTTTAGATAGTTGCCTTGGTAACAATCCGTGCTTGGCCTGCATCACTTCCGTTTGTGGGGGCCGTTTAGATAGGTGAAGCCACTCCACCTGGGTACCTGCACTGATTGCTGCAAAAGGCTGGAGATTAAAACAGAATGAGGTTCATTTATCTAAAATAAGAGAAATGAAAACATTAAAAATAATGTCACCAGTCATCTGGGGCCTTCCTGCTGCAAGGAGTGGTCAGACTCAGTTCTCTGAAAGGTTGCAGGAGATTGATGCCTACCTGCTTGGCTTTTCGGAACATAAAAGGTCATGCTGTGCGGTTTATCAGTGAGTGTATTTTGAAGTGCACACCCAGGTGCTGCTTTTCCTTCCAAAGAAGCACAGAGTGCAGGACGCAGCGGCGGGAGGCCGGCCCCCTGCATGCACGCCCGCGGCTGTGGCGCCCTGCACTCTGTACCCGCCTCCTACTCGCATGGGCTGTAAAGCGGGTAGACATACTCACCCAAGCGCAGGCGCATTTTCCAGAAAATAAAGGTCCTGCGCCTTCCAGGCGCCCTTTACCGTCGCAGCCCTCCCGGACACCAGGCGGTCGGTATTACGCGGGGTTCACAAGCAGCGCGCTGGGGCGCCTGGACCACGCGTGCTCCTCCGAGGGATCTTTTTGCAACAGAAATCAGATCACTCCCTTGAGGGAGCAGTGGGTGGAGAGTGACTGGAGGGGCCACTGTTATTTATTACTTTAATAGAGAGAAAAATGCATTTTCAATATGACGGTCTGTAGATCAGTAGAGCTTTGGACCCTGTCAGTCACCCTTCAGAACCCGCAGCACGGCAAGTTGCTGCGCTCCTGCCGCTCTTCCGAGCTCCCGGCACGGGGGCCGGCAAAGGGAGAAATACAACAACATCGTTTTCGCTGCTCGTGTCCGTAGAACATCATTTTTAGATAGATTTTTGAGTTTGTGGTTCCTAGAAATAGTTGGCACAGGGTGGACATGGGTGTCTGGCCTGCTCCGGCGCCCTGGGCTAGTCCTCGGGGATCGCGCCCCAGGCCTGTGTGCAGGGAAGAGCCCTCTGGGTGTGTTCACCTGGAGATGGAGCCCCCAAAATACCTTCCATTCGGTGTTTCAAAAAATAATTTTCTGGGGCCTCCCCGGTGGCACAGGCGGTTGAGCGCCGCACCGTGAAGCTGTCCGCAGCCTCTGCAGCACCGGTTCGATCCTGGCCAGCCGCGAGAATCCCACATGGCGCCGCAGACCTCTCCTGTCTCCCCGCTGCTCCCCTCAGCAGTGTACTTCGTCAGTCTGCCTGTTCTGTTCCCCGCTCTGTCTCTGGTGAATCCTCTCACCCTCCTGCACATCTGGCCTGTACCCCAGTTCTTATATAAATAAGTAAATCTTTTTAAAAAATAATAATTTTCCGTGGGTAGGGTAGTTAAACTTCAGTTGCAGAGAACAATTTGCTGGGCTGTGGCAAGGGCTGCACTGGAGGCAGCGGCATCAACTCCTGCTCTCTGCTCCCGTCGGCAGCCACCCGTGGGAAACTGTCACTACAGCTGCAATGCAGAAGTACCCGAACCCAATGAACCCCAGTGTGGTCGGCGTGGACGTGCTGGACAGACATGTGGACTCCTTGGGGAAGCTGCACAGCCACAGGCTTCTCAGCACCGAGTGGGGACTGCCTTCCATTGTGAAGTCTGTGAGTGTCCGCCCCTGCGAGAGCTGGGCTGTGGGGAGACGTCTCCTGGGCCGCATTTTCAGTCCAGACAGAGGTGGGGGTCGCTTCTGGATGCCCTGTTTGCACCCGTTCTGCTCACTACTTGAGTTGTGCGTGCGCCGTGAATGGGCAGCGACCTCACAGTCTCCGTGAGGGGCCAGAAGGAGGGCGTTCCTCTTTGCCACCTTGACACCACGGCGGGATTTGAAAGCGAGGCCCGATGTGGAGCAGAGGCCGTGGTCAGCGGTGGCAGAGCTGAGTGAGGGCACGTCCTGGGACTTGCCAGGTCTGGTCCTCCCATCCTTGTAAACACTCCTGTCTGCTCACAAGGGAGCAGGCTGCCGCCAGCCAGAGGAACCAGCAAGAAACTGGTTTATCATGGGAGCGAGCTTGGGTATAAGTGGACCCAGTTTTCTGGGATCTCTTTCTAGAAGCTTATCAGTCCACTCAGAAAATTAAAGTATGCAGTTTCCCACAGGAAGGTGCAGGCGGCTTCCTTTTCTGAACCCCTTCCCGAGCTGGTGGGCACAGACATGAGCGAGGCCATGGATGGACTTGGGGATCGCTCACAGGAAGTGCCTCTGATGCAGGCAGTGTCTTCCTGGGGGAACCCTGTCTCTGGGGGGGAGGCGGGCACCCCGCTGCATCAGGCTCTCGAGTTCTCCTTCCTCCCAGGGTCGTGTTTGCCCGCGCCAATGGGCGGGTGCTGGTGGCCTCCGGGAAGGGTTTTATGTCTGGCAGTGTCACCTCACCCATGAGTGTGAGTTCCTGGGGCTTCAGACAGGCCTCCCCTTCCACCTTTGTCTGATGCCTCGTGCTTTTGATGAAACAGATTTTTGGTGCAAGGTGTTAATGCATTTTTACCTTCAAGTAAAATGTTGATACACTCGTTGTGATACACTTGTTAAGAAGTCCTGCCTCCTCTGAGTACTAATTCTGAATGTTTTGTTTAGCTTATTGGTGCGGCAAGAACCAAAACGTATGTGCAAGAACATTCTGTAGTTGATCCCATAGAGAAAACAATGGAACTGAAATCCACTAATGTAAGTTTAGGCTCCCTCTCATTTTTTTTTAAGATTTATTTATTTATGCATGCATGCAAGAGCTGAGGTGCAGGCCAGAGGGAAGGGACTGAGAGGATTCACCAGAAACAGAGTGGGGAGCAGAACAGGCAGATTGACTGAAATCCACTGCTGAGGGGAGCAGCGGGTGAGACAGGAGAGGTCTGCTGCACTATGTGGGGTAGCTCCCTGGCCAGAGAGTGGCTGCTGATAGCTTGAGAGCACTGAGACTCAATCCCTTGTGCCACCCTCTTTATTTTAATCTTAAGCCATTTGACTTAATTGTTATAGTTGCTGTGCAGAAGCCCACATGTTCTCAGGGTGTTCAGGGAGTTGGCATCCCCTCTTCGGGGTCTTAACCTGCCGGCACCAAGTCCCCGACTGCCGGGGCTGCTGCTACTTTCTAGGGGCACGCCCAGGAAGGCAAATTGGGGTCATTGCATATTGTGATTATTATTGTAGTTTTGTCAAATTTACTTTTTAATAAAAAATAGGCAATGAATAGCAAAGTTTACATCCTGTCTACACAGTCATGTCAAAGTGGTTTATTTACTGCTTTTTGTTGTTTTGTGTGTGTAGCTGATAAGGTTTTGGTTTGTGAATTCTGGAAATTTTTTAATCTTGGTTTCCAAAATGATTTGACTTTTTCTCATACACAGATTTCATTTACAAATATGGTTTCAGTAGACGAGAGACTGATATACAAGCCACATCCTCAAGACCCGGAAAAGTGAGTAAAAATACTTTTAAAATTATTTCTCTTTTGGAGCATTATAATTTTTTGATCAATTATTTCTCTTTAAGTGACTGTTGGGTCATTGTAAAGCTGTGTGGGTTTTGTTCCAGAACTGTCCTGACTCAGGAAGCCATCATCACTGTGAAGGGGGTCAGTCTCAGCAGCTACCTCGAAGGCCTCATGGCGAGCACGATATCTTCCAATGCGAGTAAAGTAAGGCGGCCGCGCCCCATGGCCTTCGTTCTAGGGGGTTCTGAAAGCGCTTACTGCTGAAGGTGTTGCCCTTATAAGCTGGCTCCACCACGCTGTCTGGGTTCACATCCAGACTGCCTCTTTCCAGCCTTTCAGCCCTGGGCAGTTAAGTTAACCTTTCTGTGCCCCTCCTCCCCCAGTGAGTGCAGATTCATGGCCCATTGTACAGGGCTGGGCGTGGGAGGGAATGAGAGAGCTCAAGATGGAATGGCTGGGGGCCCCACCGAGGTTGAATACAAGGTGGTCAACAGTGTATCATTGTTTGGAGTAGCGAATCCAGTCTTCTCATTGTGGTCTCCCCCGAGCCCCCAGATCCCCTTTAATATTTTTTCCCTAATGCCCCATCCCTATGAACCTATCATTTACCACCACAGATAAATGGCTGTGCTTTGCACATTAAAAAAAGAAGAGGGTTATTTCCACACACACAAAACTAATTTTTCCCCCGTTAAGAATGCATGATTTAAAACTAGGTAAGTTTAGGGAAACAGAGGCTTAATGCAGTGTTTTATGACACGTTTAATATAATAATTCAGTAGTCAAAATTGATTCGTAGGTGCTTTTTTTGTTCCACGCAGAAAGCTAGGCCAGACCAGGGGCACAGCAGGGTGCAGAACAGGCATGGTACCTGCCCTCTGGAACTAAGAGGAAGGCCATGTTAATTACATGAGTCTGAGGAACAGTGCAGAGAAGTTAGTGTTTTCTGAGGGTCGGTAAGAGATTTCTCTGCTGTGTGCTCAGTGAGGGACAGAGGGCATTCAGGGCAGGGGCCGAATGCCCTGAAGCAGAGCAAGCATGAGATGCTCCTCCCTTCCCTTGAGGAATGCCTAGAGCACCCAGAGCGGTGCTGAGGGTCAGCCCTTGTACCGGATTTTGGTTGGTTTGAAATAAGGACTTTAAAAAGGCATTTGACCTTTTTTTCATCTCTAAAAAGGGGGAACACTAGTCATGAAATAAGTAAGAGATTACTGTCATTTAATGGTAGATTCATCTTCAAGCCAGTTGCTCAAGGCAGTTGATAATTGGTAAATGACATTAAAGGAGAAAAGGGAATCAGCTGTCCCTGTTGTTAGACTCCTGTTCCTTCCCGAGGGTCCCTGGTTTCAGATGTGACTGGGTAACATTCCCTGTGCTGACTCTCTAAGGGCCGAGAGGCGATGGAGTGGGTGATACACAAGCTGA
Source organism: Talpa occidentalis (assembly GCF_014898055.3). Classification (NCBI taxonomy): domain Eukaryota; kingdom Metazoa; phylum Chordata; class Mammalia; order Eulipotyphla; family Talpidae; genus Talpa; species Talpa occidentalis. The sequence goes on along the minus strand of NW_023600993.1, from coordinate 105,090,380 downwards.
ACGCGGAGCTTGAGGAGCTGACGGCCTCTGCAAGAGGAAGCATCAGGACCCCGATGGCTGCTGCGGCCTTTGTGGAGAAATGAGTCTGCGCATCACCCCGCACCGGGTCCTCCAAGCTGGCAGTGTATTTATTTGTTATTTTTAAAAAGACGACGATATTTTGGATAGAATGTTTTTCTAATAAGCTGAAGAAAGGCTGTGTGACTTTTGATCAAAACAAAGAGGTGCTGGGCTTCTAGTTAAAAGGGATCATCCAAAATGAGTATTATTTGAAATGACCCTCTGATTTTGAGGATTCCAGTGTTTATGTGGAAATCAGCAGCTTTGGAAACTTTGGAAGTTGGCACTGGCATATGAAATCTCCTTTAGGCAGAATGTAAAGGCTTTTCACACAGTGGTACTCTCCCTGGCTTTGTGCCAGCCCCACCCAAGCGCAGCCCCTTGCCTGCCACCCTGGCCCTGTGGGGACAGCTGAGAGCTTGCTTGAGCGGACTTGCGCTCAAGGGAGAAATTGCCTAGTTTTGAAGGACCTTAAATTGTATAAAATAATTCGCTCTTCTGTAAACCACCATTAAAAACCACAGTGTTTTCATTTGGTACTTAAATTACATTTGAATTACATTTTTGGAGTGAAAATTATCACTAAAGTAATATATGACTCCAACAAAAACAGGGTTTTATTGTATAAAAGAGTACTGGATTGATTTGCCAAAGTTCTGTGACTTAGTACAGCTATTAGCTTCCTTGGAAGTGCACTTGATGGTTTCACATGCTGTACTGTAGGCTGGTTATGTTAACTGAAAAAATAGTCTTTACCGGAATTTTGCAGCGCTCTAAACTTAAACAGAAGAACAGCTGTTCACATCTTTCAGCATTTCACATTTGCCTAACTTATAAATTGCCATGTGTCAAAATCATGGTTCTGTAATTGCTAAAGCATGATATGTCAGGTTATTTGAATATAATTACTTTTTGAAGTAATTGTGACCACAAAACATCATTTTTCCATGAAGAGCTGTACATCATTTAAAATTACTCAGACGTCTTGATCTGAAGCATAAATCCCAGGTACTTAACGTTTTTAATAATACGGTGCCGCTGCAGGGGCTGGGGGCGGAGGGAAGACAGCAGAAGAAAGGGCTGACGTGCGGGCCTGGCCTGCCTGGGCCCGGCCCGTGGGCCCGGCCCGAGGGCGCGGCCCGGCGCGGCGGTGAGTGTTCTCGGCGGGTTGGTAGCGGCGGCTGCCCGCCACTCGGTGTCCGGGCTGCGGTCGGTGCACACGGAGTCCTTCCGTGGAGACTCACGAGCTCTCGCCTTTATGTTACTGTTGCTCCGCGGGGTGACCTCCCGTCGGCGGTTTCCCGACCAGGGCCCGGGGAAGGCGGGCCGGAACTAGGGTTTTCTACCTGCATGTTGTTCAGCTGGAGCCTTCTTAGGACACTTGTAACGGCAAATTAAATTAAATAAGGTTGATGGTTATTTTTCGTAACCGCAGTGGGCTCCACAACTGACGTCAGGCTCCCCTAAGCGACGCCCCGCGCGGGCGGGGGGACCCGCTGCTGTCGGGGCCCCGGGGAGGAAACCGTTTGCACACACGTCTGGCCCCGGGGGGTTCTCCCGCGCCTCGCGGTCGGCCATGCTCCGGGGCGGCCTCGCCCGCGCGTCCTGGCGGCGCCGTCGAGGCCGGAGCGGGGCCATCGGGGCGGGGGCGGGGCCGTCGAGGCGGGGCGGGGCCGTCGGGCGGGGCCGTCGGGGCGGGGGCGGGGCCGTGGGGGCGGGGCGGGCGCGCGCTCCCCACGCCCGGCGCTACGGCGGCCGGCAGGGCCGGGGCGGGCGCGGCGGGCGGGGTGGGCAGGCGCGGCCCCGCCCCTTCCGCTTCCCCGGCCTGACCTTCCTGCCGCGGCTCGCGGCCCGACATTGACGCGTCCTCGCGGCTCGCGGCTCGCGGCTCGGGCAGCATGGTGGCCTACTGGCGGCAGGCGGGGCTCAGGTGGGCGGCCGGCGCGGGAGCGGGGCGGGCCGCGGGGCGCGGGGAGGGCGGCAAGATGGCGGCGGCCGCCGACCCCCGACCCGGGCAGGGGCGCCCCGCGTCGGCTCCCCCGGCGGGGCCGGGGCCGGGCGGGCCGCACGCCGCGACCTGGCCGGGGCGCGGGGCCGCCGAGGGTCCCGGCCGGCCGGGACGGAGCCTGCGGGGGGGCGGGGGGCGCCCCTGGCCCCGCGGGGGCGGCCTGGGCGCTGTGTCGCCGAGGGGCGGCGGCCTCCGGCCTTGTCCGCGAGCTGCGGAGCCCGGGAGAGCGCGCGCCCGGGGGCCTGCGCGGAGCCCGTGCCGGAGGGGCCGGGGCCCGGCGCGTGCGGACCGTGCGGGAGGGGCTGGAGGAGACGACGGGGAGCTCGCTCGAGTGGTGAGGCGGCCAGCAGAGTCTGTGCTGCTTTGTCTTAAGTCAAAGTCAAAGAGAAGCAGCAGTAGAAGAAGGAGGCCCGGAGGTCGCCCAGCCTGACACCCGTGACGGCGTGGGGCGGGGTCCACACAGCCTGCACGGGGCCACCTCAGAGCACCCCTCCCCCGACAGCTCTCCTCCCTCTTGCTTTGTGCCGATTCCTTTTGAAACCCAGCTCTCGCTAGTGCCTTCCCACACCCAAAGTAAGCGTGTAAGAGGACCGGCACGCGATCATAAAGCCAGTCTGGGTGGATCAGGGGAAAAAGCAACTCTTCCTCTCTCCTTTCCTTCCAGCTACATCCGATACTCCCAGATCTGCGCAAAAGCAGTGAGAGATGCTCTCAAGTCAGAGTTCAAAACCAGCGCCGAGAAGACTTCCGGCAGCAGTGTGAAAATTGTGAAAGTGAAAAAGGAGTAATGTGTAAGTGGATGATTTATTTGCAAGAAGAGTTGCACCCTACATGTTGAGGGCACTGCCAAAAGATCAAAGTACTTTTTAGCTGGACTTGTGCATTTTGGGGCCAGACACTCCACTCAGAAGCAGTGGTGTGATCATTTGAAGCATACAGGTGTGGGAGTCCTGCGGCATAATGAAGAGTGATGTCCTTTCGGGCCCTGATAAGGAGAAGTCGTTGGCACATTGATTGTCAGTTCATGTAGCGAGGCTTAGGTGGAGAGCCGTCTTATTTTAATTAAACCTGTTTCATTTGTCTGCACAAAATCAAATAATTTGGAGGATCAGCTCCCCACTTTTGTAATTGCTGTTGGAGTTACATAGCAGTTCAGGAACATGAAAAATTAGTTCTCTGAGTTTGTATTTCCCCCCTGTCTGCTACTGTTCCCACAGATCCCTCCTTCCTTAGCATAAGGCCTGCAAGTACAGGCGAGGGCCCCGCTATTTTATCAAGAAGTGAAATCTGCAGGACTCTACAGTGGACCCTGCTGTTGCTAAGTTTATTATATTTTCAGTGTTTGGTTCATTTTACTTCTCTAAAGATACTGGTAATGTAAAGTTATGTTTTATGCACTAAAAAACAGTTTTGTACAAGTTGATAAGTTCAGACTTTTGTGCTCCAAAGTACTAAAGTGATTTGGTCTCCAAGCCACTCTTGACATTGTTATTTCAAAGATAAGCAAAGCAAATTACCAGGGAGCTGTTTTTCAGATTTAATTTTTTTGTTTTGCTCTAACAGCTTCAGACAAGCAGCGGCAAGGAAACGTGATAAATATTAATCCTTCGGCTGCTTGTGGTTATGAGCAATTTTACTTATTGGAACTGTCTCCCTTAAGCACTTTTCATTTTCATTTTGAATTAGTAAATATTTTATTACAAGTCTGGAGATGTGGTGTTTTGAATGTCGCCCTTTTTCTAGGGGCTCTCTGTCTAATCTCATAATTCTGAGTAATGAGACCCATTTTTATGTTGGGTGGTTTTGTTTTAACAATGAGCTAACTGAGAAAATCACGTAGCCCCGCTCAGCAGCACGGTAGAGCCAAACTCAGCGCTCACTCCCTTGACCTTGTGTCCTTGGGGTCAGGAAGCCCAGTCAGGCTCCAGGAAACACAGCAGCTCTCCACCCCTGCTGCAGGGGGCACAGCTCCCACGGCATCAGCCCTGGGCGTGTTTAGTATCTTTCAGAGGTAAAATGGTCTGACTGCTAGGCTGGTGTTTGGTTGTGTGATTAGCATCAGTGCCCATAACGCCTTCGCCACGCATGTGAACCCCCACTTCCAGCCAGGAGCTGAGGCCCAGCACCGCTGTGGCATCGAGGTCCCCTTTGCGTTACACGCGTTGCCCTAAGGAAGGTGTTTCCCTTATTCATGCTGAAGCTTTGAGAAAACCTAAAAGGTCCCAACTGTGGCATTTCTCTTTTCCTCCTAGACCCTGACTAAAGCTTACGATGCTCCATTTTCGAGGTGAAGATGTGTGGGCGCACGTTATGGCGGATTGGAAACCATCTCAAGTCAAAAAAAAAAAAATACCTGTCTTGCTGGTAGATTGACAATATCAATAAATTGAATTCTGCTTCCCTCTTGCTGGTGGTTTTGTTTGTCGCTGGCTGGGGCCGTGGGAACAGCCCCCTGTGCAGTCTAGAGCCAAAAGGGCACGCACAACACCATGAAACCTGGTTCTCTCTTCCATGACACTAATGGAGCGGACTCGTCGCCTTGTCTCGGGGTGTCGGGAGGCACATCTGGGACAGGGCTGGGTGGCCATAGCTCGTCCTCCCCTGCCTGCAGCGTGGCTGCCCAGCCTATGGCCAACCCAAAGGACTTGCAGGAGCTGAGTGCGTGTTGGCGGCACATGGCGCACCTACGGGTGCACTTGATACCCCTAGCAAGCGGTCACGTTGGTGTCTAAAAACGCTTTGACACACGTGGTTTCACAGGTAAATCGTCCTGCTGGCGGCTCTCTAGGCAGTGAGCGAAAGCAGGGCCACGACTTGCTTCGAGGGGACAGGCTGGCCGAGCTGAAGTCAAAGTCTGAGGTTCCCCTCTGGGCTCGCCGCCTGGGAGGGGGGTGTCATTCATTCATTCAAATATTTGAGGGGAAGGAATTGTTGTGGGTGTTTTGTCTTTGACATTTGCGAACACTTGACCAAGCCAAATACCATCGCAAAGCTGACTGCTTATTTTAACTAGTTTTGGAGAATGAAGAAATAAATTTGAAGTAAAATTCTGAAGGGCCACCCTGGCCTGGCACTCCGGCTGAGAAGCATTTATCAGGGCCCCTCAGCCGCGCCACCCAGGAGCCTGAGAAAGTATCTTTGTTCTCAGCTCCCACACAGGCCCAGCCCCAGACGCTTGACCTGAGGGGCTTGTTTCGTTCCGGGCGCTGGACAGTAGGCTCCGGGCACTGAGCCTCCAGACCATCCCCCTGCTTCAAAGTCGGAGCACCCCAGTTGATTGCTTTGGTCCCCAAGATGCAGTACTAGGAAGCATCTTCAGGGATAATTGAATCACAGGCTGTCAGGCCTTTTTCATACCAGACGAGTAAAGTAACTGACAGGCCCAGGGCTGAATGAATTCCAGCCAGGCCATTAGGGAGAAGTCATTTAGTAGGGAGGCAGATGGGATAATTAGAGGTGAGACTCAGGGACTGGGCTTGCGATGGGGATAGGATTAGAGTGACTGAATAGAAGACAAAAATGTGTCTGCCCAGCAGAGATTCTTACTGTGATTTAAAAAATAAAAACACCATGGGCGGCTACTATGATGAAATAAAGTTGCTGCATCCGGCCCTGCCAAGGGCCCGGTGGGACCACTGCTTCCAAGCCGCTGGGGACCAGCTCAGACCGGGGTGTGGGTGTTGCACTGAGCGCTCGGATGACCTCCGAGGGCCGGTCTCTCCGCCCGTGTGGTGCTGTGTGTGTGAAGTGAAGGGACCTGCCGGGCTCTAAATTTCTGATCCATTCTGGGGCTCAGAGACCCCTGTCGCCGTAGCAACCACGGGCCAGAGGAGCAACTGAGCAGGTCCAACCCGAGGGCCCGGGTAGCAACAGGCACCCAGCCTCTTGTTTCCATCTGGCTCTACCCTCCTCAAGAGCAGGGCGGTGAGACGCATTTTGAAATATTTTTAACAGCTCAAATGAATCAGTCGGGGTGGTTAGGCGCCGAAGGAGCAGGATTTGTTTAGTCTGACATAAAACAATTTAGCCATTCAAAATTGAATCTCTTTATCATTTAACTCCTACTATTGAGCAAACAAAAACCTTTACGGGAATATAGATGAGCACAAGTTTTATTGTTTTGTTTTTTTAAACTTAGATCTATGTCCTTCCTTGTATCTCTTTCAATTGCCTTTTTAGATTTGAGAACGTGCTGGAGGAAGAGGTGTGTAAATTCTTACAGAAACATCACAGGCCGTAAGTCTGAGACTGCAAGCCCCCGAGGAAGCCGGGCGTCGAGCTAAGAAGGTGCGCTTTCTCGGGAGCTCTGCTTTGTTTTCCGCGCTTCTTGCGTCACAAAAAGCGTCTCAAACTTTTTTTTAATTTGGGGAAGAGAAGGCTGGTCACGGTGCCCACGCCTCCCCTCGGTCTGCGGCTCCGCGGTTTCCTCGCGGTGCTCCCGGGAGAGCAGGAGCTTCCCAGAGGGAGCCGCCATGGCCTCCACCCGCGCCCCTGCTGTCACGGATGACCAGGGCAGCCGGAGCCATCCCGGCCTGCGGTGAGGACGGTGCTTGTCCCACGCCGGCTACCCCCGGAGCAGAGAGGAGCTCAGTGGTAACGAGGCCATGACGCCCTGGCGGGGAGGCCGGGCCCGCGTCAGAAGTAGGTAAACTGTCATTAAGAAGTTAGGGATGACTCGATCCCACTCATGTGTCTGGCCCTGTTGTAATGTGCGCAGATTAAGATCGTGGCGTGGGTAAAGCTGTGTCATCAGGCAAGCATTATGGCAACTTCTGCAAATTAATTTGCACTGTGAAAGTCCCCTAATGAGACCCCTTATGTCCCCCGTAGCAGAGAAGGACACTGCGCCGCGGCTGCGTCATTCCTGCACTTGACGGCCGCCAGCCGCCCTTTCTGAGCCCGCGGAGAGGCTGAGGCGCATTTTCAAAGGTAATTACTGACCGAAAGTGAAAAGGGCATTTCAAGTCGCCTTTAAAGGAAAACCGAAGATGAGTATTAATGACTGTTCCAGAACCTCACACTAATGAGAAGCATGTCTGCCCACTAAGACAACGTAGAGCACCGTGGGGTTAGCTGTGTGTGAGCTCACGGGCAGCTCCTCGGGGAGAGGACCAGGGGCTTGGCGGCCTTCCATCCTGCTTGTCATGTGCTGGTTTGGGGGCTTTTTGGCCGCGTAGTTTTGTGGAGAGGACCCTGTCCCTTCCCAGTGAGCGTGCAGACAGCCCACACGCGCCCCCCGGGGATGTCGACTCAAGCCCCACAGGTACCTCCCGCCGGCAGCCCCCCGCCTTCCTTCCGGGGCGCAGGTTCAGGTGGGACGCTGCGGCGGGATTGACGAGAGGGGACCTGAGGATGAGCCTGAGCAGCCCCAGGACGCAGGAGAGGATCCCAGGGCACCTCTCGGTGCCGCGGAGGAGCTCACAGATGCAGGCCCGCCTTGCCTGGCCCGGGGCTGTGCAGACAAAATAGTGCATTTTCCGCCAAGGGAGTGCTCTGCGGTGGGCGCGTGCTGGCCACACGGGTGACGGGAGTGCACTGAGATCGAGCTCTGGAGGTCAGCGGGTGTGGGCAGGCCCCAGCCCTGTCTTCTCCTCGCCCCACCCCAGTGGCTGTCAGCTCCTCCTGAGTGGGCGAGGGAGGGCTGCAGGGAAGCGTCCTCCCAGGAGGAACGGTCGTGACCCCGCCCCACAGCTGGCACGCCCGGCTTCCCTCAGGGTGCCAGCTGCTGGTCGCCCGACTCCATCTCCACCTCCCCGGCGACCTCATCGTCCTCCACAACCGCCCTGGCATCTTGAAACTGCTGGTACTCGGACACCAGGTCATGGATGTCACCTTCGGCCTCGGCAAACTCGCTTATGTCCATGCCCTCGCCGGTGTACCAGTGCACGAAGGCCCTCCTGCGGAACATGGCCGAGAAGTGCTCGCCCACCCTGGTGAAGAGCTCCTGGATGGCCGTGTTGTTGCCGATGAAGGTGGCGGCCATGTTCAGGCCCCGCGGCGGGATGTCACAGACGGCCACTTTGACGTTGTTGGGGATCCACTCCACGAAGCAGCTGCTGTTCCTGGTCTGCACGCCGAGCAGCTGCTCGTCCACCTCCTTGGTGGACATCCGGCCCCGGAAGATGCAGGCCACGGTCAGGTAGCGGCCGCGCCGGGGGTCGCAGGCCGCCATGGTGTTGCGGGCGTCGAACATCTGCTGGGTGAGCTCGGCCACCGAGAGGGCGCGGTACTGCTGGCTGCCCTGGGCGGTGAGCGGGGCGAAGCCGGGCATGAAGAAGTGCAGGCGCGGGAAGGGCACCATGTTCACGGCCAGCTTGCGCAGGTCGGCGTTCAGCTGGCCCGGGAAGCGCAGGGAGGTGGTGATGCCGCTCATGGTCAAGGACACCAGGTGGTTGAGGTCGCCGTAGGTGGGCGTGGTCAGCTTCAGCGTGCGGAAGCAGATGTCGTAGAGGGCCTCGTTGTCGATGCAGAAGCAGGCGTCGGCGTGCTCCACCAGCTGGTGCAGCGACAGCACGGCGTTGTAGGGCTCCACCACCGTGTCCGACACCTTGGGCGACGGCATGACGCTGAACGAGTTCAGGATGCGGTCGGGGTACTCCTCCCGGATCTTGCTCATGAGCAGGGTGCCCATGCCGGAGCCGGTGCCCCCGCCCAGCGAGTGCACGGCCTGGAAGCCCTGCAGGCAGTCGCAGCCCTCGCTCTCGCGCCGCACCACGTCCAGCACGCCCTCCACCAGCTCGGCGCCCTCCGTGTAGTGGCCCTTGGCCCAGTTGTTGCCGGCGCCCGAGTTACCTGTGGCGGAAGGGGCTCAGCGAGACCCTGCTCGGAGCGTGGGTGGTGGGGGAGGTCGGGGGCAGAGAAGGGGCCACCGAGAGGCCTCCCCCACCCTTCCTGGTGGAACCTTCCCCAAATGCCTACCATGCACAAAGCTGTCCGGTTGGAAGAGGGCACCCAGCTTGCTGGACCGGATGCTGTCCATGGTCCCTGGCTCCAGGTCCACCAGGACGGCCCGGGGCACATACTTCTTACCTGCGTGGGAAGAGCGGAAGTCAGCAAGCTGTTGTTTTTCTAGAAGTGAATGTTTCATCAGAACAGGCCTAAAGAAAAGGCACGCGAGGAGGCGGCTCGGTGGAGACGGGAAATCATATCCCTGACCCTGACGCCACCCCACCCGCCAGTCCGTCCCCCGGAGGCCGTCCCCGCGTCCTCTCCATGGCAGATCGCCAGCGGCCGGGGTCGTGTTGCTGTCGGAAATGACCCTGGTTTTCACTGACACGCAAAACAGCGTCAGTGCTTAAGGGCCGGTGGTAAGACCCCCGTGACCTCTCCGCTGGGGTCACGGCGCCACCCAGGGCTTAGGGGCCACCCCCCGGGGGTTGCTGCCCCCGGCTGCACCCCCACCCTACCGTGGGCCTCGTTGTAGTACACGCTGATCCGCTCCAGCTGCAAGGGGCTGTCCCCGCCGTAGCTCCCCGTCGAGTCGATCCCGTGCTCCTCGCCTATCACCTCCCAGAACTGAAAGCAGAAGGCGGGCGCGTCAGCGGCGAGGCGCCCCAGAAACGGCAGGCTGGCGGCAGCCAGGGGGTCGAAGGGGCAGCCGCTCAGCGCTGTCCCGGGCGTCGCTCGTGGGACTTTGCAGAACCCCACCCTGTGGCTGGATTCGCTCCCGCCTGCACCAGGCAGGACCGAGCCCACCCAAAGTCCGCGGACACAACACGCCAAATGTGAAATTGGTTTTGCTCCTGTGATACTCGGCCCGCGGCCGCCGGCAAAGCTATCATTTTCGAATTTCACGTCAGACCATGTAGCTCTACTTCCCCTTCCAGTGCTGCGGGCCAGCGCGGTAGAGACCCCGGAAGGGGAACTAGACGGAATTCCTATCACAACAACATCTCATGTCACTCTGGGGCCTCTTCTCATGCGGGTTTCTAAAATAACGAGGCGTCTGTAGGATTTGAAACAATGGGCATTTTTGATGATCAGTGCTCAGCACCACCCCCAGCTCGCCCTGGTGACTCTGAAACACGCTACACTTCCAATCACACATGCGGGCTTATTAATACGGATGTGTCCCAAGCTCTTAACATGCGAGCAGTTCCTGGGATGGCCCCTTTTCATTGCCATGGAGAAGTGCATATAAAATGCAATGAAAATATATTCATTTATGTTAAAATCCCCAAGGGTGCTTTCCCAAGTATTCCTGGTAAATGATGGGTCTGCCTTGGCCCTGGTCTTACTAGCAAGACACTATTTCATAGTAAATTACCAGCAATGTTCAGGAGGTGGAAGAATAAATAAATTTAAATTCCATGACACCACAAATTAAATGTGTCTTAAAGTTCTTACGGCCTCAAATATACGTCACGGCTGGGGCTCTGTGCCCCACGACAGGCTTCTGCGTGAGCCCCGGGTCCCTATCTGCGCCCGCATGCCTTCGCCGGCCTCTCTCCCGACTATCTCCCCACTTCAGGGCAGCAGGGCCTCGTGCCCCCACTTCTCTGGCTCAGTCACAGACCTCTTATCACCGCGGCGCGGGGCTGGCAGCTTTCAAGCAGGAACAGTGCCTGCCCCAAGTCTCTAGTTTTTTCGTGACCACATTATTCCGAAGAGTCAAGAAGAGGAAGTGACCGGAGCATCGCTGATGAGCGCAGTGGGGTCAGCAGATGTGGGGGAGCCACCACAGCCTGCCGAGGCACAGCCCAGCCCCCGCCCCCAGCCACTGCACGGTGTTCTGCTGCAACTCCGCTCGCTGCAGGACCCGCCACGACCCTCCGTGCAGGACACACAGGCAGGGCGGGGAGCACAGGGGAGAGGCATGTGGAGAGTGGACAGCCCTGGACTGTACCCCTGAAGATAGTTCCAATGCTAAAGTCTATGGTCTGTGTATTTTAGTACAACTTAGAAAAAGGTAAAGACCTGATTTTTAGGGCGATTTCTACTAGCAAAAGCATGTCAAGATAGCCGCCAACCGCGGGGTGTCAAGTCTGCCCGGAGGGCGGCCCCCCGCCCCAGCGTCAGCCCGAACAGCCGCTGCCATGTCCAGAAGCTCAAGACAGGGGATGTGCCCGTGTCCATTTCAGAGGGTGCGATTCGGTCACTCGGCTCCGTCCACACGAACTTTATTCCAGGGCTACCCCTTTCCTGTCCTGTTGCCCACTAGACAGAACAGTAGTTGACGTTTTTCTGACTTTATAAAATAAGCGCGGGGGGTGCGGGGCAGCGTAGTGACACAGGGTGAAGTGTCCCCACAAACTTTGGGAGGTTTTTAGACACAACTGTCCTCAGGCATGAGGAGCCTGTTGCTGTGCTAGGGGAGCGAAACGGGCTGCCCCGAGCCGGACAGTAGCTGTCCCCTGTGCTCCTCAGGTCACCCTTTAGGCCTTTTCTGCCCCCTGTGACTCTTTAACCAAAGGCTTTGCTCGATAAGGCGGCGTCAGCAAGTGCATGGGGCAGGTTCCTTGCTGGCCTACTGCCTTCGGGAATGTTCTTGGTTGGCCGCCCCTGCAAAGGCCGGCAGTGGTGACCCCCTCCTTACCCCTTACCTTGGCTCCGATCTGGTTGCCGCACTGGCCGATCTGAATGTGCACAATTTCCCGCATCCTTGCCTGCGCCGGGGCCGCGAGCCTGCCTGGGGAGAGCTGCCGCCGCCACCGAAGCCCGACACAGCTCTGCGCGCTGACCGGACGGTCCGCTGATCCAGCCCCGGGCAGGGTGTCCGGGGTGTGTCCGGGGCCTGGGCCGGCCGCTCCCTCCCTGCTTGTCATCCTGGGGCAGGGGAGGGGCTTCTCCCCACATAGATATCACCCAGCCATTTCCTCCAGGCCCAGGCAGGCCCTCCCCCAGCGGCCTGCCCCGCGGGCCTGTGGAGCACTCCCAGAGCGGCTGGCTGGCCAACGGCCTCTAGGTCCCGGGCGACCACCCCCAAAGGGCTTGCCCCGTCCCAGCCGACTGGACGACCAGAAACCCATTTGTCCAGGCCCGTCACCGGACAGGCGAGGCCACACCTTCCCTGAGCGCCGCGCGCGGCCCCCGGCACGCAGCCGCCTCCCCCGGACACCGCCGGGCTTCCCCAGGGCTATCCGAGAGACCCTGCGCCCCGAGGGGACACTGGGGGAGAAAGGGGGTGCACCGGCCTCACTTGTATGTTGTACCCTTTCATGTTAATGGGCACAAAGTGTTTATTACCGTTTCCTTTTGGAGCTTGGCCAAGGCTGTAAAGGCCGCAGGTGATTCTCAGGCGCTTGGGGAACTCCTGAATGATCGACAGAGCAAATCTAAGTCCCGGGGCTCACCACGCGCCCCCAGACCCTCCCGGCCCTTCCCCAGGTGACCAGGGAGGCTGCGCCTTCACACCGCCCTGCTCAGGCCGGCGCCGTCTCTCTCCACAGGTGGCTCCGCTGCTGTCCGGCGGGTGCCGTGCCGGGGTTAGCCCCGCTGCACCCCGCGCCCTTCCTGGCCGCCCACTGGGCCCATCGCACTGACCCCCTAAGCAGACCCTGCTCAGGGCACCCAGCCTGGCCAGAGCCCAGCCAGCCGCGGAGTCCCCAGGCCCCGGCCCGCCTCTCCCTGGCCGCCCACCCAGGGCAGCGCGTGGCATGAGCCGGTAACGCCGCCGAGGTGGCCACGTCGGGTGAGATGGGCTTCGTGTTTGCTCCTGTGGTCATTTTACCCACTGCCTGGGCAAGAGGATGTGGACACCGATTTCCTCAGTTGAGGGAAAGTGGAGCCGCGGGGAAGGAGGAGGGAAAGGCTGGTAGGAGCCAGGGCTCTGGCTGCCCTGAAGAGCGGGCAGTCTCCCTCCCGAGCCCCCAGGGTGCAGGCAGCCCCACCCAGCGAGCCCCTGCCTCTCGAGACCTCTTTCCAGCATTTGCTGGACACCCTAAGGCTGGCCCCCGTTATTGACCAGCTGTCAACGGGCACCCACCAACTTGCCTGGTACCCTTGGGAGCTGGGGTGCAGGGATGAGGGAGGCAGCCATGGGCAGCCCTGGAGCTCTCAGCACCTTCCATGGAGCCAACTTATTAGGAAGACGGGACCTCGGAGTCCCCTGGGGTGCGTGTCCAAAGGCAGGACTGACCTGGACTCAGGCGAGAGTCCTCGGTCCCCCCTCCCCTGCCTCTCACCAGACTAGTGACATCAGTGGGGGCCGGGGGCCGCCCAGTCCAGTCCCACATTCACCACTGACCACGTTCGACACCAGGGTGGTCTGAGGTGTGCGGTCAGTGATCCAAGGACATTACCCAAGTGGACTCTCTGGGGAAATGACCCCTAGTAGCCCCAAAGGTCAACCACAAAGTCGAAGGACACGGCCCATGTGCTGGAAGGGCAACCCAGACAAGGACAGAAAGGACTTTGTGTCCACACAGGACCCCTGCTGTCCCCCACTGTCCAGCAACCTCACAGCCCATGTGCTGATGAAGAGCCGAGTGACGGGCAGTCCCAGGCCAGGGGACGTGCCCCGAGGCCCGGGAGTGTCTGGGTGGCCAGGCGGCTGGCTGAGCACCGTGGCCGTGTCACCTTTGCTGGATTTGCTCGTGCCCCAGGCTCAGCAGGTGGAAATCAGTGTTTTCAGAAGAGTCTGTGAAGTCCAGGGTCGGGGGTCGCTGTGCCCGCCGTGGACAGTCCTAAGTCCCCGCCCAGCAAGGGAGGACACGCACCAGTAGCAGAATGTCAACAGCGGGCGAAACCGCTCCGAGTTCACGGCAAGCTCATGCCTCGTGCGCCGTTTCTCTGAGGCTGGAATTGTTCTGCTACTCAGTTCCGAGCGATCACATGGTGCGCAGAGGCTTCCGGCCCAAACCGTCATCCCCCAGGTCAAGAGACACATGAGTCAGCTCAACTCGCGCGCGCAATGCAGAGGGGCCACCCGGGGCTCGGCGCCCCCTCCTTCCGGGGCGCCAACCCCGTTCTGCTTCCTGCCACCCCCCCCCCGAAGCCCTCCCCACCCTCCCTGCTCTTCAGACTCCTGCAAATCTCCAGGCAACCTCACTGTCACCCTCCAGCCTCGAAGCCCGGTGACCTCCCCGGTCCCCCGCCGCCTGGCCCGGCCGCGCGGTTATCTGGACGCCGAGTCACTAATGGCCTGTTCTCCGGCCTTATCTCCCCGCCAGCCGGAGCCGCTGCGGTCACGCCACCTTGAGTCCTCGAGTGCCCGCTCCCTAGCACGGCCTCAGCGCGTGTTTGCCGAGTGCCCTCCAACAGCTGGCGCGCCCCGGCCCTGCTGAGAGCAGCGACTTCCCTGGAAGCTGATAACGCGGCGCTGCTTGCTGCTTACAGGGGCCTCACGCGGCGGGGCGCGCGGTGCCCGAGGGCCTTTCCTCGCAGCCCCTAAGAGGTGGTTCCCGGAAGCCCCGGCTGGTTGGTGGCATGACTGGTTGGTGGTGGCGTGACTGCCCGTGTGATCCCGGGGGCTGGGTCGCGTGGGCCGCCCCAGGCCGGGGCCAGGGGGCGTTTGTATCTCCCCCAGTTCTTTCCTTGCAGGCCAGGCGGGGGTCCCTCTGCCGCCTCCGCCCGCAGTGCATTCCTCTTGGTCATCTCAGTTTGCTCGGTGGGGAAAGTCCAGGTTTCCAGATAAACACTTAAAAGGTTTTTCTATTAATGGGGCAGTTGGCAAAAGGGGGACGAGAGGAGCCCTGTTTGCTTTGATTCCCTGCCTTCCTGCCGTGTTTACTCAGTCTTGCCCGAGTGCTGAGCTTTAGCCGCTGCTCCGGGTGGGGCAGATGCTGGGCGGGCAGGCTGTGTGGGCCCCAGACCCGGGAGTGGGGCGCCTCCTCCCTGAATTTTCTCCCCAGGCCTGAGGTCCCGAGCCCCAGGTTTGTGGGAAGATTGAGCTCGTGGGGCACCCCGCGGCCTGCAGCATCTCTGCAAAGTGTGGGTCCACACCAGGCCACGAGCACCTACTGTGTGTTGGTGACAGGCCTGGGCTTGGGGCCTGCCACATCAGAGCAAACAGCACTGCAGGTCCCAACAGCAGTCGGCCTTCCTCTGCCCCTGGTCCTGGCCGACGCAGGCGCCCGGAGGCCGAGCAGTGCTCTGGCACAGCGCCGTAAAAGCATCGACCAGGGTGCAGCGCGCCTCCCTCAGGCCAGCCCAGTGGCCTCCCCCAGGACAGGTCAGCGGTGCCCCTGGAGAGGCGGCTTAACCAAGGCGTGCTCTCCGGCTGGCACCGGTGACCCCAACCCTAAACCACAGCACCCGTGATGAGAGACACAAGTGGGCCCCAGCCTGCGGCAGAGGCAGGTGGGCTGTGCTGTGGAAGCCCAGAGCTCAGTGAGCCTGTCCGGGGGGCACGGGGCGTCTGGGGCATGCATGGAGGG
Source organism: Talpa occidentalis (assembly GCF_014898055.3). NCBI lineage: Eukaryota > Metazoa > Chordata > Mammalia > Eulipotyphla > Talpidae > Talpa > Talpa occidentalis. The sequence continues at coordinate 105,074,996 of NW_023600993.1, read as the reverse complement.
CCCGGGGTGATAAGGAGTCCAGGCGGGCCCCTCTCCGCAGTGCGCTGTCCACGAGGAGGGGCCGGGAGAGCAAGGCTTTTCCTGGATGACATCGTGGGTCTATTATGGGAACAGAACTAAGACGATAAGTAAACCCAGCATCACCCAGAAACCCCAAATCAGCTGCTTCCACACTTCCCCCTGGAGCCCTCCCGGCGGTCGGTGGGACCCGCTGCCCCTGCGTTTGGCACACAGAGTTTCACTGGGAGGAAAGCAGAACCCTCAGAGAGCCCCTGATTTCACCCGCCCTCCTGTCCCCCTCCCGAGGGCGCCGAGGTTCCTTGACTAACTTGGAGAAGAGCGTGGAATTACAGTGTTTGCCCGTGATTCAGAAGCAGAAATTTTTCCAAATGTCTTAGCAAGAAAATGACATCTGAGGGGCCTGACGCGTGACTCAGCGGCGTGGGCAGACCGCCGGAGGAGCCGCGCTTACTTTCTTCCACTCGACGTCCACGTGCGTCTCGCACTGCAAGAGAAAGTTCTGGGAGGATGAATAAGTAAGTCCCGCAGGAGGGGAGGGGCCAGGAGGACGCGGCTGTTGCCCATCACGCCAGGCTTCCTGGCCACACGGGCGCTTGAGGCCCCCCACACTCCCGAAGACGCCATCACAGGGGCTCTCGGGGGCCTCCTGGCTGCTCCCCGTGCTCCCCTCTCTCCAGCATGTCCGATTTCCAGTAGGACACACACTTGCACACGCGTGTGCACGAGCACAGCCCCATCCCTCTGTGCACACGCGCAAGCACGTGGCCACGTCGCGTCTCGGGGGCGATGACTGCCGTCCCCGGTGCGCGGCGCCTGGTCAGCGACGTCCCCAGGCGGAAACCAAAGCAGCAGCAGCTGGAGCTGCGTGAACAAGGGGCCCCTTCAAGCCGTGTTTGCCCAAGGACTCGTCGGAGGGTCCCGGAAACCCGCGTGTTTATCCAACAAGTATTGGCCGAGGGCTATGTGGGGCGCTCCGGGGATGCTGGAGGGGTAGGAAATGTGGGTCCTGCCCCCGGGGACACAGAGCGCGCTGGCAGCCCCGGCGCCCCCTCCACCGCCCGTCCCACACCCTCCACCCGCTGCCTCTTAGCCTCACCAGGCACCGCCTTCGAGAAGGTGCCTCTTCTCTGTGGGCGCGAGAAACTGGCTCGGAGAGGGAGCTGGCCTGCTCGGGCCTCGGGCGAAACCAGGGATGGGTTTCTGGTCTTTGACTCCAGGCGCCCGGAGGCAGCTGCCAGAGGCCTCCAGTGGGCTCCCCCTGCTCACGGCTGGTCCATAACGGTGCTGCCAGCCCTGCCTCCCCGCAGACAGCCCCGGGCGTCCAAGGTCGCCCTCTCCACCCTGAGGAGGTGCAAGCCTGTGACCCGGGCCGCCTGCCCCTTCCACCCCCCTCCCCACGGCAGCCAGATCCTAGAAAACATCAGTCAGGCCCCTGCCCACATCCTGCTGGAGACTGGCTGACACCAGGGTCCACCGCCCCTCGGAGGTGGGGGGTCCCTCCCATGACGCAGGCAACACCAAGCCAGGGGGAGAGGGGTGGGGTGTCGAGGGTGGGAATGGCCAGTGGGGAGTGCGGCCTCAGGTCCAGAGCACAGCAGCCCAGGGGTGCAGCTGCAGCCAGCGGGGAGCACCGGCACCCATTGGGGGCCGCCCAGGGGATCACTGCAAGGGCCTTGAGTGCGCCCCGCCTCCGCCCAGTGCTTTCCGCGGCGATGTCCTTGTCACTCAAGCCCAGCACACTGGCCATGCCAGAGGCTGCCCCACACACCCTCGCCCCGAGGGCCTGGTTCCAGGGAGCCCTGCTTTGTCCTTGTCCCAGGGGTGCCGGGCACACGGACGCTCCCTGCGGGCACGGCGTAGGTAGCTGGGAGCCAGCAGCCTGGCAGGAGCGGGCTCTCCTCCTGGGGCTGGGGCAGGGCTGCCTCCCGGGGAGCACGTGCAGGACCCGTGCGCCTTCAGGAATGAGCAGGCGTGTGCGCTGTGGCCTGGCATCACGGGTGCAGGGGACTTGGTGGGGTAAAAATAAGGGGGGCACTGGGTTCAAACCTGCCACCCACGAACCTGGGGCTGAGGCTGGAGCCCGACCTCTCGGGACCCCGGCCTTCCCACCAGGCGGTAGCAGCTGCCCCACCTCACAGCAGCGCTGCGGTGCCGACGGGGCGGACCTAGTGGGAGAGTCTCCAGGACATCCTCGTTTCTGCGTGTGGGCACCACCGGGAGCGGAACGGGCACAGGCAGGAAGAGAGCCCCGGGCACAAAGTTGGCTTCCCAGGGAGGGAGCTCTGCACGGGCTTCAGGGGTGACGCCAAGCTCTCCCGCCCCTACTGACCCTCCTGGCACTGGATGGGGTGGGGGGGGCGGCACGTGGGGTTGGGGAGATGCTGCTGCAGCCAAGCGGGGCAGGCAAGGAGGGCCTGGGGGGGGCGAGAGGTGCCAGCCCCACCCTGAGCCTCCCAGACTCCAGCCAGACAGGTGAGTCACCGCCCGGGAGAGGCTGTGTGTGCCCTCCTGGGGACCCTGCTTGTGCGGTGGCAAAGTCCCCGCGGCCACTCAGGTGATGCTTTGAAGACAGATGGCTGGAGATAAACGGGGCCCTGGCAGGCATCTGGGCCGGTCCGGCAGGTTCTCGGCGTCCTTCCTCTGCGAGGCCCTCTTAATAGCAGTGTCTGTGCGGCCCGGCCCGCCATCTGTGGGAGGACACTGGGCTGGGGTGGGTCTCTGTCCCCAGCCCCCAACGGAACATGTTGAAGAACTTCTGCTGAAACGGGCCTGTGGACGGTCTCCGCGACCCCCTGGGGACGCAGCCCACGGCCTCCAGAGAACAGACACCCCCTGCACTAGCTCAGAGCACAGGACAGGGTCCGGCCCGCTTGGCAGCTCGGACCCGCCACGGGTGGTGCTGTCCACCTCGTTTCCTTCTGCTCACCTCCAAAGCTGGGGCTCCAACATCGGGGCGCCCCCTGCCCCGCCAGGTTCCGAGTGTGAGTGCTTCTATGTCGGGGAAACCCCCGCCCACAGCTCCCGTGTCTGGAATGCCTGGCGTGGAAGGTGCCTGCCTGCCGAGGCTGGGCCGGGCCTTGGGCCCTGTCCCTGCAGGTGCCACGTGTCCGCGGGGAGTTGTGACAGGTCCTGACGGTCACTGACCCCTGTGGGGTGGGCCTTCCTGGGAAACCCCGCGAGGTTCCCAAGGGTGCCCTGGGAGAGAGCGTGGTAGCCCACCGCAGGGCCGGGCCCCCGGCTTCCCAGCCACGGAGGCCAGGGGAGGGCCTTCCTCCGGCCCTTCTGAGCTAGGTGTCTGCCCTGTTCGGGCAGGACGACCTCTGGGCTGGGAAAGCCGGGCCAGCCTTTGCCTCAGAGGCCTCCCTCTGCCCCGAGAGGCACAGCCAGGCCGGCTGTCAAACGCATGGCCCTGATAACCGGGGTCCTCCCAACATTTGTCACCCACTAAACTGTGACCGGCTGGCCGCTCTCAGGCAACATTAGTTTTTTCTTTAGAGGAGACAAAAGCCCACCCTGGGTATCCCCTGGGACAGTCCCCCGCGGAGGACAAACCGCCGGCGCCCGGGTGAAGGGAAGTCCCGGCCGCGCTGCCACCCCACACCCTTCTCACCAGGGAGGGGAGACTCCAGGCTGGGCACCTGCTGGGCCCACGGCCTCGGAGGCCCGGGTCTGGCCCTCCCAGCACAAACGCGAGCCTCTCCTCACAGGACGGGGGCGGCCCATGTCCTGGGACAGTGAGCCGGCCGGGGCAGGGCCTGTCTATACCCGCCAGGCAGCAGCTTTTCAGGAACAGGCTTTCCCTCGGGGCTGACAAGGCAGGGCCAGCCTTGGCCTCGGAGGCCTCGCTCTGCTCCGAGAGGCACGGCCAGCTCGGGTCCCAGCCCCCGAGGATCCCTCAGTCACCCCGGAGATGCCCTGGGTGGTCACGGAATTTTCTAGAAGGCAGCTGTTCTGGCTTCTGCTTGCTGGCTGGGGGCAGGCTGAGGGGGCTGTGGGAAGGTGGTGGGCAGCTGGGTGCTGGGGAGCCCGGAGACCCCGAGCTGGGAGCGTGCTGACTGGATGGGGGAGGCCATTTTGTGGGTCCTCGGAAGCCCACCCCGTGGCCGGCGGGGAGCAGGGGCGCTTGTGAAATCACGCCTTGGCCTCCCCACTTCCCCTTTTGGTTCCCCATTTGATGATAAATGTCTTGTCAGCATCTTTTTGGGGGACAAAGCTAAGGAGGCTCTGCCGGGTGGGATCCTGCGGGCGGGGCACGTTCTCCACGGCCCGCCCTCCTCTCGGACAGGGCGGCCACCTCGGCGCGGGCCTGGGCCTCGGGGAAGTGGGGTTCGGGAAGCCAGACCCGCACCCTCCCAGGGCTTGGGGGCGTCCCTGGCCACTCCTGGAAGGCGGCCCGGAGGGCGCGGGGCCCGCGGCTCCAGGCCCGAGTCCCGCGGCCCGGCCCGGCCCGGCCCGGAGTCGGCGGGCGGGCGGGCGGGCCGGGCTGCCCTCTCGGCCCGGACGGCCCGGGGCGGCGGGGCGGGTCGCGGGCGGCGGCGGCCCCGCCCCGGGGGTGTGTCCGGCGGCGGCACCTTAAGGGCCCGGGACGGGGAGGGAGGCCGGCGCGGGCGGAGGCCGCAGGGGCACCGAATCCGAGTCCGGATCCGGATCCGGGCCGCTCGGGAGCGCGGGCCATGGCGTCGTCCGGGCCGGCGCGGCCGCTGCTGCTGCTGCTCGTGGCGCTGGCGGGCGCGGGCCGGGCCGGGCTGCACCTCCGCGCCGGCCGCGGCTGCTTCCAGGCCCTGCGCGCCGACCGGCTGTCCGGGCTGGGGCGCAGGTGCGCGGCGGGGGGACGGGGGGGGGGCGGGGGCGGCCTCGCCCCTGGCTGGGGTCCCCGCTGGCCCTTCCGCCGGGCGGGGGAGGCCTCGCGGGCCGCCCGCCTGGCTCAGGGCATCGCTTGGGGCGCAGCCGGGTTCCTGCTTTGGGGGTGCCCTGCCTCCTGGTCCTGAGCGGGCTGGGGGCTCCTGCGCTTGGGGGCGGAGAGGCGCGGGCGCCCCGCGCTGACCCGCGGGTGGGGTCTCTCCCCAGGACGTACCCCCGGCCCCACGAGTACCTGTCGGCGGGGGACCTGCCCAAGAGCTGGGACTGGCGCGACGTGGCGGGGGTCAACTACGCCAGCGTCACCAGGAACCAGCACATCCCCCAGTACTGCGGCTCCTGCTGGGCCCACGGCAGCACCAGCGCCCTGGCGGGTAGGTAGGGCCCGTCTGGTCTGGACTGCGGCCAAGGTGAGGTCACACAGGTGGCCTCAGCCCGGCCCCAGCGCCTGCCGTTCTGTGCCGGGACGCAGCGCGGGAGGGTCACCGGCGCCCTGGCCCCCGCTGACCTGGGCCCCTGCCTCCTCCGCTTCGGGCCAGCGGCCCCCACGTGCTTCTCTCGCCCGAAGCCCCGGCCACCCCCAGCCAGCCAGAAAGGAGCTGCGAGGCCCTGCCCGCTGGGCACGCGAGATGCGCGGCGTTAATGATTGCCGGACGGGCGCTCCGGGACGGGCGTGGCGCGAGGCTGGCTGGACCTTCGCCCTCTGGCCACCAGGAAGGCTTGCGGGAGGCGGGAGGGAAGCTGAGGCCCTGCCACTTGGGACAGCCGTGGGCCTTGTCCTGGGGATCTGGGGGGGCGGCGGGGGGAGACTCCAGATCAGCCTCGGGATCTTCCTACAGCCCCAGCGGCCGGAGCGCAGGGCCGGGGGCCAGGGCCTGCTGCCGTCTGTGGGGTGAGGCGTGGGGTGGCTTCTGACCCAGGCCTGGCCAGCTAGAGCTGTGGCATCTGAGGGCCTCGGTGACGTCTCCCTCTGGGAGACACCAGAGAAGTCCCCCCGGGGTTAGCGCACTTCCCATCCTTGGGGAAGACGCCGGCAGGTAGCAGAGGCCACCATTTTCTCTGCAGGGGACTCTGGGGGTGCCGGCTGGCGTGGAGATGGGCAGGGACCCTGAGAATGTGGAGCCAGAGGCCTAAGCGCAGGGCAGCCCCAGGCCAGGATGGCGGGGGTGGGCGCGGGGGCGGGGGATGCCAGCGAAGAGGAACCAAAAGCAGAGCCTGAGGGAGGGCGGGGGAGGGTCCCGGGCCTCCACCCTGGGCGGGGGGAGCCTGTGGGAGCCTCGCAGGGAATCAGGGCTAAGCCTGGCCTCGGTCAGTGACTGCAGGGCGAGGGCTGGAGGGGCGCGGCGGGCCGGTCCCTGCGCGGGTCAGGTCCCTGCTGGCGGAGCCTGTCCTTGGTCTTTCCACACAACCTCGCGCTCCCCCGGCAGCGAGGCCCCCCTCCTCCTCCGCAGAGAAAGCAGAACCCCGGCAGGGCTGTCTGGGGCTGCGCACAGCTGCCACCCGTGCCCGCCCGCCCTGCCCCCCGTCCGGCCCGGGCTGAGGCCGCTTCTCCCTGCGGACAGAGGAGCAGGGGCTCCCACCTGCCCGCCTGCGGCCCCCATCCCTGCCGGGCCCCCAGAGGGGTGTGTCCCCCTTTGCTCTCCTCCATCCTGAGCCCACTCTGGCCTGCTGACCCCTCGCCCTCCCCCAGCCCCAGGCCACTGAGGAGGGCCAGGCTCCTCCTCCTCGGTTATGCCTGAACCTCCTTCCGGCGTCCTCCTGCCGCGCCCCATCCCCTGCGCCTCCCCCCGGGGGCCTCCTCTTCCTCCCCCAGGCCTCGGCTGGGGGTGTCCTGCACCCATCACCTGAGCGCTCCCTGGCGCTGAGACCCCTGACACTCCAACCTCTTGTGCTCAGCCCCTTCCTCCCCAGGGGCCTTCCTGCCCCCCAACCTGGCCTTCCCCCCTCCGCACCTGCCTCCTCGCCCTGCTCCCCGCCGGCCTCTTTCCCGTTACTCAGGCAGATCCCCGCGTCCCGCCTGCCTGTCCACGCCCAACTCAACCTGTCCCTTCTCCCTTCAAGCATTTCCCGAACGCCTCCGCTTCCTGCCTGGCACCCACCGGCCTGGCCCGCCTGACCGGTCTCCCTGCCTGCGCCCGCAGCAGAGCCAGGCTGCCCAGGCTGCCCAGGCCCCTGGGTCACGTTTCTGTCCCACGGGAGCCGTCTAAGATGCCACACCCGGGAACACGAGCCCTGCTCGGCCTGCAGGAGCCCACGGCAGCTGCCCCCTGTCCGAGCAGCACCCCGGCCGGATGCCAGGGGCTGCGGGCCGTCCCTTCCTGTCCAGAAACCCGCTCTCCAGGCCTCCCTGCCGCCCCCAATGCACCCCAGTCCACTCCCCTTACTTGGCCGCGCAGGGCCGGACGCCTCGTGTCCTCGTGCCCAGCGCTATGGCCCGTCGCCCCCATCATGTGAGCCTGTGGGAAGAGCCTTGTTTCCTGTGTCTGCCGCTGCTTTCCCAGCTCGGGGACGGAGCGTGGTGCGCAGCAGGCGTGACAGACGCCTGGGGTGAGCGCACAGTAGGTGTGGACACTTACTTGGGGTGAGCGCACAGTAGGTGTGGACACTTACTTGGGGTGAGCGCACAGTAGGTGTGGACACTTACTTGGGGTGAGTGCACAGCGGGTGAGAATGCACAGCTTGGGGGGGCGGAGGGGAGGGGCAGGGGCCTGGGCGGCCCTAGGCGGGCAGCCGCCTCCATCCCGGGAAGTGGGTGTGGACGGCGAGGTGGAAGGGCACAGGGCCTGCTCTGGTCTCACATGGGGGTGAGGACTCCCGGGGGTGGCAAAGAGGAGCCCCTGGCTCCGTGGCCCATCTGTGGCCCCCAGAGTGGGGGGACACGGGTGAGGACACAGAGGAGGCGGACTTCGGGGATGAGGGGCACCGGGGCCGGGCGTGAGGGCAGCGGATGTGAGGCCTGGAGGGGAGCTGGTGAGGTGAGACCAGAGCGTCGCAGGACCCTGGTCCCCCGGGTCGTCTGGTGCTGGAGTGGGGCCCTGGAGGAGCCGGTGGAGAGAGAGGTGCCGAGTCCAGTCTGGAAGGGGCGCTCCTGTGGGGAGAAGTCACGGATCATTCTTTTGTCTGGCGTGGGCAGCTGGGGCCCGCGAGGCGGGAAGCGCCTGCAGGCAGGTTGGGTGGCGCGGGCAGAGGGAGGCGCCGCAGGGCCAGCAGACAAGCACCAGTCGCCAGCCAGGCGTGGAGGGCAGCACCGGGCCCTCGAGGCAGCCCTTGGCCCCCCACTTCTCGCTCTGGGCGTGACTGCCACCCACCCCGGTGTCGCCATCCTGCTGAGGAAGCCTCTCAGCTTTGGCTGGAGGCACGTGGGATGGAGGCAGCAGTGGGGGCCGGCGGGGGGGCTGCAGAAGCTGGGGTGTGAGGTTCAAGAACCTCCAGGGCTGCCGGGGAGGTGGCGCCCTGGGTCTCATCAGTAAATTCCGGTCCTCGGCGCAGGAGCTGCCTTGCGCGCACCTACTGCGTGCGGAAGATGCGGGGGCTGAGGCTGCACAAAGCGCTTGGGGGTGGCCTGGAGCGGGTGCTCCTGCCTTCTCGGTGCGTTAGGTAGTGCCAGCTGCTCCGGGGAGGGTGCGGTGTGGCTGACAGAGCAGGCGGCTGAGGGGGACCAGCGGCCGGCCAGGGGTGTCCCAGGAGAAGGGCGGCTGGAGGAAGGGGCTGTGGCGGTGGGACCAGGCTCCAGGCTGGTCAGATGAGGCAGTGGAGCAGGGTGGGCGCCAGGGCTCGGGCTGGTGGGGGCCCTCTGGGCGGCCGTGGGGGGAGCAGAGGCCGCGCCATCATGAGGGAAAGAGCAGGTGAGTGGACTTGGCGCGGGAACGCAGGTGCGGCAGGTGCGGCGGGCGTGGCCTAGGCCGCTTGGCCAAGTGGGACGAGCAGGTGCAGGTGCAGGGCGGGGCTGGCTGCGGGCCTGGCCGGTTTCCACGCAGAAAGGGAGGCCCTCGGCAGGCCCAGGAGGGTGCGGCAGCCGTCCTCGCTGTCCCGGCAGCCTGGGGGCGCGGGCCCTGCACACGCGGTTAGAGTGTCCTCCCTCCGCCCAGGTGCGCCGGGAGCTGGTCCCAGCCTGCCCTTCCCTGGGGCCGGTTTGGCTCCGGGACTGTGGCCCGGGGCTGTCCCTGAGCTTGGGGGCACCCACTTGGGCCCTCGGGAGTGGGGACCGGCCTTTGTCCCGGGTGTCTGGGGCTGGCTCCCTGGCACAGGGGGTTGAGTCTTCACACTGAGCTCCCGAGTGGGCGCTTCTGGCCTGGCCTGCCCGCTGGGGGTCTCTGGTGGGGATGTCCTTGGTCGAGGGCCTCGGGAGAAGAGGGTGGTGCTGACCGGGGCTGCCGCCCCTACAGATCGGATCAACATCAAGAGGAAGGCAGCGTGGCCGTCCACCCTGCTGTCCGTGCAGAACGTCATCGACTGCGGCGACGCGGGCTCCTGCGAGGGCGGCAACGACCTGCTGGTGTGGGAGTACGCGCACAGGCACGGCATCCCCGACGAGACGTGCAACAACTACCAGGCCAAGGACCAGGGTAGGCGCCCCACGGTCCGCCCGGCCGGCCCCGGGAGGGGCCAGCCACCTGGAGCCTGGAGGGCCGCGTGGGGCTGGGAAGCTGCGGGGCTGGCATTGGGGGGTTCTGTGGAGCGGGGGTGGGGGGCCCCGGGGTCCTGGCCTGCAGTCTCCAGGCGGGCACATTCCTTGGAGGCTGCTCCCCGTGGACAGCAAAGGGAAGGGAAAGTCCATAAAGTTCCTTGATGGGCAGCCGAAGCCGCTGTCCTGCGGAGCAGAGCGAGGTGGACTCGAGCTCTTGAGACAGGACGGGGAGGGTGGTGAGCAGGGGGCGCTGCTCTGCCCCTTGGCACATGAAGGGCGTGCCCCGCACCCCAAGTGGCAGAGGCACCTGCCAGTGATTGACACCCCAGACTGGTTGGGTGAGTCTTCCTGAAGTGTGGGCGCAGCAGGGTCAGAGAACCCCAGAGAGGAGCAGGGGAGGAGGAGGCGGGTGGTCCCCCGGGCCCGGCCCTGTCCTGCTGGAACTGGTCTGGTCCGCCAAGGCCAGGCCCCTGTGACCCGCCTCCCCGGCAACCTATGTGCAGCCCCAGCGCGTCTGGGAGTTAGCAGAGGTGGGGGGAGACCCGCTGCAGCCTGGCTGCACTGCAGGGCAGGGTGGGGTTGCCCAGGAGCCCCAGACTTGCCTGCTCTGAACAGGTCCTGCCGTCTGCCGCCTCAAGACAAAACACGCTCTGGCGCTTACGGCCTTTGGCGGGAGGGAGCGGTGCGCCGTGAAGAGAAGCGAGAGGAAAGGATAAAATATTTTTTACATGAAACACCCAGAGTCCCTCTCCCCTCAGGGGTCAATGTCCAGCCAGACAGGGCTGGCCCAGAGCAGGGCCGCTGAGGCCTGGAAGCCGCCCCCAGCCTAAGGCACCTCCTGGTGGGACCCAAGGAAAGGGGTGGAAGGGGCCAGGCCAGTCTGGGAGGAAAAGAGCGAAATCAAGCCTTCCCCCAGGGTCGCCCCACGTCTGTCTCAAGTGTCTCCATCCGTGTCCCCCAAGTCCCTGGGGCAAGTCCCAGGCTGAGAGGCCGACGCGGCTTCTTCACATGTCTCTCCGCGTGCCTCCCCCCGGCCCCCTTGTGGGTCCCCATCCCCTTCCTTCCTTCCCCATGTCCTCTCCAGCTGCTCCTCCCTGCTCAGCTCCACCCTCCCCTGGGTGGGGCAGGGGACCCGGCACCTCCCCGTTCCTTGGGGACCCCCTGTTACAGTTGGACTGGACGCTGGGTGTTTGGCGTCAGCTTGGAGGGGCAGAGCAAACCAGCAGCTCCATTCTCAAGGGGGCGGCTGTGCGGAGGGAGGGCGGGGCGGCAGTGAAGCTAGGGCAGCTTGGGTGACACGCGCGGTGAGGGCAGGACGGAGAGGCCGCTGGGCCCCAGAGGCCGCCACACGCCGCTGAGGAGCTACGTCTTCACAGCGTCTCAAACCGAACTATGTGGAAAAGCTTACTTGTCCCGGCTGTGCTGGCCCAGTCCCAGCCAGCAGAGCAGCCTGACTTTACAAGTTAGTAACTTAATCGCACGATTTCCGGCTGCGGAGAACGTGGAAAGGGCCTTCCCCCGGCCTTGGAGGCAGGCAGGCAGCTCCCGCCCGCCCGCGGCGCCCCGCGCGCCTGTCATCGGGAAGGGCTTGTCTGGAGCGCCCGGGGTGGTTTCTGGTCCTCACTGAGGCATGGGGGGGGGTGCCACGCCCCGCGGGAGACGGGCTCACGCCGCCACCCCGTGCTCTCCCCCAGAGTGTGACAAGTTCAACCAGTGTGGCACCTGCACCGAGTTCAAAGAGTGCCACGCCATCCAGAACTACACCCTGTGGAAAGTCGGCGACTACGGCTCCCTGTCCGGGAGGGAGAAGATGATGGCCGAGATCTACGCCAACGGGCCTATCAGGTGAGCCGCCGGCCGGCCCAGGCCGCGGGACCGGCCTCCTCGCTCCTCACACGGCTCGAGTGGGAGTTTTCTCCTAGAGGACGCCGGCCTCGCCGCGCCCCGTGGGTCAGCGTGCGCGAGGCCCCGTTCAGGGAGAGGCGGGGAGCACGGCGGGGAGCACGGCGGGGAGCACGGCGGGCGGGCCTTTGCGGCGCTGTGCTGAGGGGCGGCGTCCTGCCCTTCCCGGTGCTGATGGCGGCCCTGGCTCTCAGCTGCGGGATCATGGCGACGGAGAAGATGGACAAGTACTCGGGCGGCGTGTACGCGGAGTACGCGGAGAAGGCCTCCATCAACCACGTGGTCTCCGTGGCCGGCTGGGGGGTCAGCAACGGCACCGAGTACTGGATTGTGCGGAACTCGTGGGGTGAACCTTGGGTAAGATGCTTGCTCGGGGGCTTGGCACAGGGGCTGGCGCCGCAGGGGCGGGTCCTTCTGCCCCCCTCTCCCCCGTGGGGCAGCGATGCGGGCACTCACCTGGCGGCTCCTGGCAGCCACCCTCACCTTCCGCGTGGGGCTTTCCTAAGGAATACTGGGGCTTTTTGCAAATACTTTTGAGTTGGGTCAAAAATGCGGGGGTGCCGGGCGTGGTGGCGCGCGCCTGTAGTCCCAGCTACTCGGGAGGCAGAGGCAGGAGGATCGCTTGAGTCCAGGAGTTCTGGGCTGCAGTGCGCTATGCCGATCGGGTGTCCGCACTAAGTTCGGCATCAATATGGTGACCTCCCGGGAGCGGGGGACCACCAGGTTGCCTAAGGAGGGGTGAACCGGCCCAGGTCGGAAACGGAGCAGGTCAAAACTCCCGTGCTGATCAGTAGTGGGATCGCGCCTGTGAATAGCCACTGCACTCCAGCCTGGGCAATATAGCGAGACCCTGACTCGAAAAAAAAAAAAAAAAAAAAAATGCGGGGGCGATTAATTGCCAGAACTCTCATGCGGAGGCATCTCGGAGCCGGAACAGTGTAGACACAGAAACCCTAGGACGTGGGGGAAGGGCCAGTTCTGCTCTCGTTAAATGGCGACGCGGGGCAGCGAACAGGCAGCGAAGTCCTCTGGCCCCGCCAGCCCACACTTGGTGACATTATCTGCTCTGCACAGAGGGCCCTGCGCTGGGTTAAATAGTAACCTCGGTAAATATTTGACAGAAGCCCTTTAGGAACGGGGTCCCGGGGAAGGAAAGGGGAAGCCAAGGAGGTGGTTTGGACTGGACAGCACACGACTGCCCCCCCAGAGAGGGGAGGGGAGGGGAGGGGAGGCCGGGCTAACGCGCACCCCCCGCAGGGCGAGCGTGGCTGGATGCGGATAGTGACCAGCACCTACAAGGACGGCCGGGGCGACGACTACAACCTGGCCCTCGAGCAGTACTGCACCTTCGGGGACCCCATCGTCTAAGCCGCTGCTGAAGAAGGGACTCCTGACCAGACCAGAGACACTGTTTCGGGCACCGCGTTGGGGCTGCTGGGGTCTGAGGGCCGGGGGTGGACAGTCCGGGCACAGGGGCGTCGTGACAGCACTGAGCACCTGAAGGGGCCAAGCTGCAGAACCGGCACCCCTGAGGGAGCTGGTGGGGGGCAGACTCAGCCCCTGGGGAGGAGGGGGCCTCAAGAGCGTGATCTGTGTTTGCCGCAGTGGACGACCTGGTCTCCTGGCTGGTCCATACCACGGTCCCGAGGCACTAGCGCAGTCCGGACCTGTCACCCGCTCCGTGTGCTCGTGATCGGGGGGGAGAGGTGGCAATTTCAAACACGCGATGAATAAAATCACTCGACTCCTAAGGACTGAGCCGGAGCACGTTTTATTTACACGGGACAGACCGACACCGGCTCTACACCTTCAACCCAGACGGGTTTTGTAAAACTTCGCTCTTGGAAAATTAAACAATTACAAGTTCTTGAAAGTGGTTCATGTAGGCCCCCGGGCGGCCGGCCAGGTGGGCCTCGCAGGCAGTGGGATCCAGGGCCTGCTACTGGGGAGACGAATGTGCAGACGGCGGCGGGGGCCAGCCCGGGCGGGCCCTTCGTAACAGCAGTTTTCCCCACATAATCGCGAACATTTCCCTTCTTAGAAAGCCCCTTCCTCTGGCTGCGCCCATCTCTGAGAGGCTCACTGAGCCTCCTCACGTCAGGCCCTGGCGTGTTCCACGTCGTCGGGAGGGCGCTGCGTTAGTTCACCAGGATGAAGTTGGACTTGCAGTGAGCTTTAGGGAAGAGAAGGAAAACGGGCACTGGGTTAGACGCGGGACGGCAGGAGGCCAAACCAAAGCAGCCGCGGGACGGCTCGGCAGCCCCACCTATGAACTCCGTCACGGGGTCGTGCTCCCCTTCTGTTTTAATGGTGCCTGCGATGCTGTCGTTTTCCAAGATGGGGAGGAAAAGCTGCACAAAGTCAGAGGTGTACGGCGGGGCGATGACATCCAGGACCTATGGGGACAGCAGCAGGTCAGGCCCCCGCATGGCCCCCAGCCCAGCGCACCCAGGTGCCGACAGGACGGGAATCAGTTTGGAGAAAATGTCCCCCCCCCCCCCGGGTGACAAGGCCGGTCTCCAGCATTCAGACGCCCAGGCGGAAACGCAGGTGAACCACAACAAGCAGTCCCCGCAGACAGGTGTCGGAGTCGCCGTCGTCACCAAGAGCGCACGCTCAGGTGCAAAATGAATTCAAGGCAAAAAGGGCACAGCCCCCCCATCCACCCACCACCACCACCACCACCATAACAGTACGCGTGAGCCAGGCACTGCTGACCTCAGTTACAAAATAGCGGATGAGGGAAATGTCGGTGTCCAGCTTCTCCAGGCACTTCCGGATGTAACTAACCACAGGAAGCACGTAACCTCGACTCAGCAGGTGAACCATCCTGTCCAGCAGGGTCTTCTTCAGCTCCAGCTACAGGAGTGGGGGCAGAGAGTCTGTTAAAATGGGGTCTTCACGCCGAGCTGCACACAAGCCGGGGGCCTCACCTGCTCCATCACGTCCAGCTGGGAGTGCTCCGTCTCAAAAAGCTTCACAAGCAGCTGCAGGACCTGGGGGTGCAGGAGCTGGTGGCAGGTGCTGATCTACAAACAGGCCAAAGGGACTCTACTGAGCACCGGGGTGGGCCCACCGCCAGCACCCAGGGGACCCCTGGCACGATGACAGCACCCCAGGACAGCTTGTCTCTGACGATGGCCCAGGGCGCATCGTCTCCAGCCCCATTTCTCGTCCTTTCAGGGGCTCGCAATAAAAATTTAATCTATGGAGTTAGCGAAACTCATTTCTTAAAAGGAAAGTCTTCGTGCAGGCCAGGAAGAGCTCTGAAGAGTGTCTTTTGAAGACGTGCAGATGGCCGCAGGCCCAGAAACGTGCGCCACCACTCACGAGAAGAGAAAGGCCGCGCAAAGCCACAAACACTGTCACATCTGTGAGAAGATGGGCCGTGGCAGAGCGGGGAGGGCGGAGGGGGCCCCTCTCTCCTGGGGGGCTGTGAACTGGTGCGGCCTCCGGGGGAACAGTACGGAGGTGCCTTCAAAAACTCAAACTGCCAACAGTGCACGCCCCCGTCTCTCCACGCGCAGGTACTGACCACAGAACCTGGGAGCGCTCATCTGCACAGACGCCACCCACGCCCCACAGTCTCACCCCGCGGTTGGGCACAGAGACGTGGGATCACCTAGATGCCTGGACAAGGCTGGACGAGGAGGGTGTGCACACTCTCGACGGGACACTGGCCCGCTGGCTGAGGGGAGGGGCCCTCGCCTCCCGTGACAGCACAGATGAGCCCTGCGGGGGCGGCGCTCAGGAAGAGACTCGTGTGGATTAGAAAAAGCCAAAGAACAAGCTCACATGCCACTGGGCTCGGATGCCACAGCAGAAGCCCCAAGGGAGACAGAGGGGGAAGGGGCGGGGGAGCGGGAGCTGGTAAGACGGGCCCTGGAGTCAGGGGGGCGGGGGATGCATAAGGCATCTGCACACACGGAGGTGTCACGTTCACCCCTGAAGGGATGGTGTTGTGAATGACTGGTAAACCCGTAAAATCTGATGGAAAGAAATCTGCAACATTAAAAAGAGCATCTGCGCTCACTGCCGGCTGCGGCGTCACACGGGCTCGGCAGCACAAGGCCGGGCACAGCGGGGCCACACGCCCCGAGCCGCCTACCTCGTCGAGCAGGGCCAGGTGCACCGGGGTGTGGTCGGTCTGCAGCTGGAAGTACCTGGGCTCGGACACCGTCCAGTCCACCCACTTCAGCACGCCCATCGCCACCACGGGAAACCTGCAGGCGACGAGGCGGGCGCTCAAGACAAAGCTCGCAACGCAGCCCGCGCACTGCGGGCGAGGACAGTCTACCCCTCGGTCTCGGACTCGGGTTTCTTTGTCTTAAAAATTAAAGAGCGAGAGCTCCACGGTGACAGCCTTTACCCCGCGCCGTCACCCCTTAGGCCCGGACTCCTCTCCTCGCCCTCTTAGCCGCAGCATCACTAGCGTCCACTAGTTTTTGGAAGTATTTTGCTTTGCTGCCTCGCCCGCTCCATGAGCAGCCAGCGTCTGTCCTTGTCCTACTCGCCCTCCTGTGCGCCTTCCCTCCCGCCTCCCGGTTTGCTGGAGACGGCCGCGCTCGTCTCTCCCCACGGCGGCCAGCGCTCCGCGGCGGGGACGGACAGCCGCATCTCAGCGCGGTCCTCCACCAGCGGGCACGCGGCCTGGCTTCAACCCCGTCCGCAGGACACCAGGCCAGGGAGCCCTTACTCGAGAACAGTCCGGCAAGACCGAGTCCCTTCCCCGCGCGCAAACGCCCGACGCTGAAGTCGGTGCACTTCCAGCCGCTCTGCAGGCCCGAGAACAGGCCTGAGCGCGCCAGGGGCCTGGCCGAGGGGGCCGAGGCTGACTCGAGCAAACCCTTCCGGCCCCGCTGCAAATGAGCAGGAAAGCGTCGCGTGCCTACGGGAGGACCCGGCTGGCAAGACTCCCGGACAAAGGCGGACGCTGTCGCCGGCGTGACAAGTCGCTGGTCCCTAAACAGCACTGTGTTGTCTCCCTTTCCCTAGAGAGAGGCCTTTTTTTCAAATCAATTTTTCTAACTTTGAACGCTCTCCTCTTTCCGTGTCTAACGGGGAAACGCGCCGTGCCTGACACGACGGGAAGCGACTTGTCGCGACGGCGTGAGGCCTGTTTCGGAAGGAGAGGATAAACAGAGCATCTCTGAAGCTTTTTTTTTTTAACCCTCTACTATGAAAACGGAAACGCCTTCTGTCAAGGGCCCCCGCCAGGGCCAGCCTGCCCACCTGATGCACTGGTACAGCGTGCTCAGCTCCGCCACCAGCTCCGAGGCCCCTTTGTTCTCGTTGCAGCACAGGTTGTGAACGGTCTCGACGGCTTTCGACGTGGACTTCAGCTCGTCTTTATTAATGCTCACGCGCTTGTTCTGCAAACACACAAAGTCAGCGACTCCTGAGGGATGCAACCCCCGGCCAGACGCCCGCTCCTGCCTGCCGTCGCCGTCCCTCCCCCAGAGAGCAAGATCCAGACACGGGGCAGAGAGGAGCAGAAGCCCAAACCAGCGTCGGCGCCCGAGGAAGTCAGGTGCGTCTCTTTAGCCACGCTTCAAACTATGAGGTGCTGGATGGATGCTGAGCGTTTTCTGGACACTCAGCGCTCTGACGATGTTATGCACAAACACTGTAAAATCACGTCTGACCCTAGTGGAGCGTATCACTTCTCGCAGCCAAGAGTTCCAAACGCTACCGGAGACACGAGACCGCTTCTCCCCTCGCGTCGGGGAGTGTCAGCGCCGGTACCTTCTTCCAGGTCTCCACCACGCTCGCTGCGTAGGCCAGGATGTGGATGTACTTGTGCTTGTGGTCCTGGTTGATCCTGGCCCCCGGCTTGAAGAGTGACTGCATGAACAGGTCCAGGAAGGCCGGCACCCGGATCTGAGGACACACACACCCCTCGTTGAAGAGGACGCAGGAGAAACACGGCAGGCGAGTCCGGACACACTCAGAGGGAGCGAGTCGCCCGGCCCCCGCCCACAGCGCTCAGCGCATCAAGGGCTGAGACCGTGCCGGAATCAGAGGAACAGACTTTCCAGAGCAGCCCTTCCAACCGGCATGGCGGGGAGTCCCACCCCACCCAACGGAAGCCGCTTACAAGCTCGACAGGAGGCGGGTCCATGCTCGTGAACATCTTGAAGAGGACGGTGATGTCGGCGGGGTTCAGGGCTCCTTTGGATAACATGGCGCCGAGGGCCTGGCAGGCCCTGGGGTAGGAGGCGGCCGTGCCCAGCGCCAGTGTGATCTGACTGGCGTCGTGGCCTCTGCGTGACAACCGTATGCCCCGTCGTCAGGACGGCGGGTCCCTGCTCCCTGCCCTCTCCCCTTCCTTCCTTCCTTCACACTTAATTCTTGGAGTGGTCGGGATCCTGCTGTGTGTTTCATATTTCTGTCACTCACTCGCATACTGACTCACTGAGCCGTGAAAACAACATTTAGAGTTAATTGGGAAAGAATGATTCAACTACAGCTTACAGACTTTCTAAAAGAAACCACACGCTTTTAAAATATCTTAAGATTCCATTAGGAGAAAACAAAGCTAATTAGGGCCAACTTTGTTCTTTAAAATATGACTGCAGCGCAACACTTAGACTACTGAGTCACTATTTCAGGACCACTGTTACTCGCGGCTGATGACCCCAATGTATGAAAACGGAGGTTCATAAACCCAGTGACGTGAACAATAATCAAATACTTTAAAAATTAATCAAAAGCTTAAAAAGAATTTCTGTATATATAAAATTACCCTTTACAGGATGAAAGGAAATTTACCTACTCTTCAGCCAAACAGGGCACCTACAGTCTTCGGGTGTGGGAAGAGGGCAACGGGTGGCTTTGTGGGGAGCACCTAGTAGGGGCTAGGAGAGCAGAACCCCGCCTCTCACTTCTCCTGGGCGAAGCGCTGGACCTCCTGAGCAATCCGGCGCACAGCGGAGCCCCCCTGCTCCTCCTGAGCCAGCACCGACATCATGGCCTGGGCAAACAGGTACGTGTGTTCCCCGTGGCACACCATTTTCTGCAAAGTGGCAGGGAGAGGGGGGGGTTCCCCAACTGCAGACAACCATCAGATTCCTACAGGTCGCAGGGAAGTGAGCGGTCTGCAGGGAAGTCAGGGTCCTGGGTGGAACCCTCTGCCCCAACGCAGAAGGGGCAGCTTGTGCTTGAACACATGGGACCCGGAATAGCCTCCCAAGTTGCACGCCACAGAGGGAAGCACTTACCGCAAACTCGGGGAGGTTTTTTTCAAGGTTTTCTTCTCCTCCATCTAAGATGGTGGCCAGAGAGGTGCGAAGCACCCTAGAGAACACCTCCAGCTGCTGGCAGGCTGTGGACACGCTGGTGATCTCCCCCTGGTACCCCGCGTCAGAAATGAGCTGCCACAGACAGAGCAGGTCAACAGCAGGGACCACGTGGTTCACAGCAAGTGGCCATGGGCAGCATGTGGGGAGTGGGGCGAGCGAGCCCTGCTCCCGACAGTGAGGCCTGTGGCCAGACGAGCGCCCACCCCACCCTTGTGTGTCTGGCGCGGGGGCAGACCCGGCGCTCTTCAAGAGCTCCTCTCAGCACAGCAGACTCTAAACTGCACGTCCCAGCCCAGCCCCAAAGCACAGTCCTGCTGGCCCTCGGACATGGACGCCTGCTCTGTGCTTCTCTCTCGATGGGACACTTACTAAGTGAAAGGATGAAGACCTTTACCCAAAACGTAAATGTAATTTTTCAAAGGAAACGCCAACTCCATAACCCAAGTAAGCCTCGGCCCTCCCCGCCGACCCCGCACGCGTCCCACCTTGACGGTGAAGTTAAGCATCAAGCAGTCTGGATGCGCTTCGGCCAGTTTGTAGAAGAGATCTCTCCAGGTGGTGTGCGCGATCATCTGCTCCAGCCATGCGGGGGTCTGCCGACACAAACGGGAGCCCGGCGGCCTCACCTGAGCGTCGGCGGAGGCGCAGGGCCTGCGGCAGGGAAGGGCCCCGTCGCGCCTGGCTCTGCCTCGCGGTCCTCAGGCGAGGGAGCGGGTGAGACCACGTGGGCAGCTGAGTGGCAGAGCTGGAGCCCAAGTGCCACTCACAGACTTGGGCAGACCTGACGTGGCCAAAGAGCCTGCCAAGAGGCACCTCCTGAGAAACACTGGAGCCTGGAGGACGCCCGTGCGCGGGCGCTGCGTCACACGCACCAGGGACTCACAAGTCGGCTGCACGCCCACAGCAAAAGGGGAGGGGCCATCTAAATGGGGGCTGACCATCAAATGGTCAGCTGTGAGACTAACAAGCCAGGGGCTGCCCTCCGAATCCACCTCCCCTCTGTGGGGGGCTCCCCCCAGCTACCGGACGCGTGAGGCAGGCTCCACGGCCGGCAGGCGGCCCCAGTGATGGGCAGCTGTGGCTTAAAGACGCCGCTGACAATGCTGAACCGTTCTGGAGGCTGCTCTGTTGTCTAAGGAGCCCCAACCTTCCTCCCTTCCCTCCTGTAGGGGGGTGCTCCCGTCCCCCACAGCCTGCACTCTAGTTTCTGTGGAGCAAGAGGCGTCAAATCCCTGTCTCATGCTCAGCACCTCGAAAGGGCGGTTCTGACAACAGGTGCATCCTGTCTCACGCCCTGATCTCACCCCCAGCTCTTACCCCACCGCAAGACAGGCCACGGCCCTGGCACACACACCACAGGCCGGAGAGCGCAGGCCCCGGTGTAAGAAAAAGAAACGACTCCTCACCTCTCCTTCCTCAGTGAAAATAGAATCTGCTTTGCGGGGGTCAAAGTGTTTGATCAACAAACTCTTCAAGTGATTCTCCACAGTTTCCTGGACCTGCACCGGCTCGACACCTGAGAACACAAAAGCCGCGAGGCAGAGAGCGGCCGTCACGCGACAGGCTGTGCTGCTTCAGCAGAAGTGGACGGAATGGCGTCCACAGCGCTGCTCCGACCACTCAGGGCCTTGCGCTGCGCATAAAAACCAGCATCCACGCCTTGTGTTCAGTGGCAAGGCCCGCAAAGGCGCACAGGAAAGGACAGTAACCTCTGACACCCGGCTGACGTGGAAAACCGCCAAAATAGCCGGGCAGGTGGATGGAACACAGGCCTCTCACGGCAGAGGGCAGGGAGGCCGAGAGCGCCCACTTGCCCTATGACCGTGACGGCGACGGCCCGACGAGTGTCCGGCCAGTACTGGGTGTGACATCACGGCGCCCAGTTCGGTGGGCTGACAGGAAGGCGTCCCAGAGCGACACGCTGACCACGCGCCGCATCGCCCTCTCCCGCGGCAAGGGGCCGGGAAACAGCTCGGGGAGTGGCGTTTGCAGGCCCCGCACACCTCAATTACCGAGTGAGAGGCAGGAATCGGGCAGGTGGGGACGGGTAAGAAGTCCCGCGCCTACAGAAGTCTCACAGGCCAGGGCTGAAGAAGGGCCGTCCACTTAGCAGCGTCACAGTGCCCCGAAGGTCTCGTGAGGGGGGGGCGGGGGCACCCACACCGCACCTGTCTGGATGAGCCACTCGGCCAGCAGGTTCACGGTCTGGGCCACCGCTGTGTAGTTCTCCGACAAGAGCTGGATCACGTTCTCCGGAGACCCTCCTGCCTGAAAATACCTAGAAAAAGGCGCAAGCCGGGTGGGCACCCCCGGAACGTGCGCGAACGCCCGGCGGGGGACGCGAGGAGACAGGCAGCTCCAGGATTTGTGAAGTGTGCCTCGCATGCGTCTTCCTTCCACTCCCCACTTTCCGGTCTCCCACAAACTCTCTCGACGCTGTCCCCACCCTCCCCCGGCACGAGCGGCACCCCCCGCACCTCTTCAGGGTGTTGAAGATGGACGGCTCCATGATGTAGTCCCGGGTGGAGAACTTGTGCAGGCACTCCTGCTGCACCTCCGCGTCGTCCTCGCCCTCCCCGGAGTCGTCCTCCTGCTGCGGGGAGACGGCCGCGCCGCCGCGGCATTAGTGCAAGCGCCCTGGAGTCTCGCCCCCGCCAGGAGCGCAGCTGCTCAAGGGTGCCATGAACAGTGTTTCCTGTGAATCCCGTGACGTGGGATGGGGGGACCGAGAGGCCGAGAGACAGGGCTCGGGAGTCACAAGTGGTCCCCCGGCAGCAGTCCCCACCTCCCGGGCGCCCAGCTCGTCCAGGAAACAAGGAGCGTCGTGGCAGTCCTACCCCCCGCCCCCACCCCCCCAGCTACTGCGAAGACTCCACGAGCTAATTTCTGGAAATGCCAAGCACAGGCCTGACGTCGAGTGAGCGTTCGACAGATGTTGGCGATTCACTATCCTCGCTTTGACATCACATGTGCCCTTTCACACTTCCCAGCAGAGTGATGAGGTGATTCTTGAAGGCATCGGCCCTCCATCTGCTGTTAGAAAGTACAGATGACCGCCTCGCCCCCACCGGCAGGCCTGGCTGGACACCAGGGCCCGTTCTGTGTGGAAGCTCAGGTAGGTCACCGAATCCAAGGACAGAGGATGACGGTGCAGACGGGGGTCCCAAGGCCTGGCTGGCTTTACTGCTGTCATCCACCCTGTGAGTATTCTGGCGACCCTCAGGTCACCAGAAAACCTACAGAGATGTAAGACAAGCCAGGGCTTTTTCTGCAGAAGTTCTCGGACTAGGAGGAGCCGGGGCTCCACACACGCGCCTCTGACACAGTCAGGCTTTAAGGGCTGGGCTGGGCAAGCTACATCCCTGGCCGGGACACGCCCTCCTCTGGTTTTCTTTAAGTCAAATTTTTTTGGATCACAACCACACCCACTATAAAATACACACTGTCCATGGCTCCGTTCCCCCCATAATGGAGAGCTGAGTAACTGAGGGGTGAATGGGCTAAGCACGCTGACCTGGCCCTTGGCAGAAGGGTGCCATCCTCTGGGGTCTTCTCTTGGGTCACGCCACTCCCTGCACACCTAGAATTCAGCCTGGAACTACCCAGTCTGTTCTCACCGCCATGGGGACGGCCCTTTAGTCCTCCTAACTCGTGACGTCCGAGACTGCCTCTTCCTTTCCCTCTGACGAGAGGGCCCGACAGCTCCCAGTGAGGAAGGAATTCCTGCAAGCTCCAAGTTCTCGGCTTCTCGGCCCGCTCACCCCACCCCACATCTCCCGTAAGTCCAAGCTGGCTCTTCTTGCCCCTGCCAGTGCTGACCTTGCGCATGCTGGCGACAGCGACACCCCAAGGCCTCCTGCCAGCCCTGTCTCCCAGGGATGACACAGTGAATGCCATCAGCCAATCTGATGCTCTCGTTTAGACGTCACCCGAGCTTTAGCATGACTCTGACTTTCCACCTGTCCCCTGGCCAGTCTCAGCTCGGACACTCCCCAGTGCAGCCCACAGCGGGACTAAACCCCTGGCACTTCCATAGCTCTCAGCATCCATCCTGTGGGCTCGACAGCCCCCCCCCCAAGCCACCTAATAAGGTGTCAGTGAGCCAACTCTGGGTTCTACACATCGACCTATTGTTATCTTTAACCCAGCTCCTGACACCCCTGTCGCCTTCCTCAGTTTCCCCTCCTTCCTCCATGCAGAGTCCGATGGAGCATGAGGATCAGCACACCCCTCTCATCCATGAGCCTTTGGATCAACGGGCTGAACTTCGATGAATCAAGTTCTCCAGACATGACACTCCTCCTGGCAGTAGGGTCTAGGCCTGGCTCTGCCATTCCTGTCTGCCCAGCCAGCGCAAATAACCGGATGGCTCCGTCCACAGAACAGAGGCACTGGACTAAACGGTCCTTCACATGCCCCAGCTGCGGCCATGACTCGAAGGCTGTGTGACAGGAGCTGGGACACTGAACAGGGCGCCGCCAGCGCCAGCGCACCACAGATCAGCTAATCCTAAATTTTTCTCATCCGGACCACTTAGGTGGCCAGTGGAGTCCAAGAACATCGTTTCCTGGTTTCCTGATGGTGGGCACGTCACTTTCACGTGGCCTCCCTTTCTTCACATACAGCATGAGCAGAGCTGGCGTCCAGCACACTCTCGCGTAGAATGAGATGATGCAGGAAAGCACCAGGCGCTCAAAGAGAGAAACCTGCCTCTCCACTCCGCTAGAAACCTCCAGCAGTGCCGACTAACCCAACATCTTCCCCTGCTCCAAACCCTTGAAGAAGTCCTACTTTTCAGCAGTTCTCAAAGGCCCTTCAGAACCTGCTCCTTGCGGGCCTATGGCCGCCTCCAGCAGGCAGCTCACCACACAAGATGCCTTTCAGCTCCGGGAACACAGCACCTACGTTTAGGTCATTGTACCCTGCCTCTCCTGCCCTCGCTGCACCCCCCTTCAACGAAGGACACCCCACTCCAACCTTCCCGCCATGCATAGTTCCTATTTCCCAAACATCCCTATCTGGGCTCTTAGAAGGCAAATATGGGCCTCCCCAGAGGCCCAGCGGGTTGAGCGCGGTACTGTAAAGCTGTCCGCAGCGCAGGGTCGATCCCCAGCCGGCCAGGGAGCAACCCACATGGCGCGCAGACCCCTCCTGCCGCCCGCTGCTCCCCTCAGCAGTGGATTTCGTCAGTTCGCCTGTTCTGCTCCCCGCTCTGTCTCTGGTGAATCCTCTCACCCTCCCGCGCCTCTGGCCTGTACCCCAGCTCTTGTATAAATAAAATAAATCTTTTTTGTTTTTTTAAAAGGAGGCAAATCCCCAGGTTCCCCTCCATGCGAACCACAGGGCCGTCTCCCGTCTCCCAGGCGGGCCTGAGCGGTGACGTGATTTCTACTCAGGGGACGAGCTCACAGTCTCCCGCCGCCCGGCTGCGAGCGGGGTTTCCCGCCTTTGGGGAGGGCGCAGGGGTCGGCCCGGCGTGGGGCGGACGCAGGCCGGGCAGGGGCGGGAGGCGCGTGGGCGCGGGGGGGGGGGGGGGGAGGGCGGCCCTCCCGCCAAGCCCGAAGCCCAAGGAGGGGGCGCCTCCCTGTGCCAGGAGGGGGGACTCGGCGCGACACCCCCGTTCGCTTTCCACGAGGCAGCCTGTCGGAGGGCCTCGAGGCTCGGGGGCGCCCTGGCAAAGTAGCGCCACGTGCCCCGCGCCGGGGCTGCCCGGAGAAGGGGCGAGCGGTCAGCGGGGCCCAGCGCGGGGCCGGCCTCGAGGGCGGGGGGGGGGGCGGGGGGGCACCTGAGGCCCGGGGCGGCCGCAGCGCGGGGTCCCCGCCCGGGCCCGCCCCCTCGCCGCCCGGCCGAGCCGGGGAGGACGCGGGGGAGGGCCCGGGGGGGATGCCGGGGGGGGCGCCGGGGGGGGTTCGGGGGGGCGCCGGGCCGCGGCGGGCGGGGGGCGCGCCTGGAGGGGGCGGGGCGGCTGTGCTTGAACCAACTGGCCGCGGGCCGGGCGCGGCGGCGGGGCGGGCCCGCCGGCGACGAGACCGGCGGTCCTCGTCGGGGGCGCCCGGAGCCCCCCTCACCTGGCCGCCGTCCGCCTCATCGCCCCACTCGGCCGCGCTCCCGAAGTAGTCCTCGTCCATGATGGCGCCCGGCGCGGCCCCCGCCATTCTCCCCGCCGGCGCGCGAGCACGGCGCATGCGCACGACGGGCGGGGGCGCGCGCGCTGGAGCAGGGCGGGGGCGGGGCCTGGCGGGGGCGGGGCCTGGCGGGGGCGGGGCCCACTGGGCGGGGCCGGCCCTGGGGGCGGGGCGGGGCGGGGCGGGCCCACACCGGCGGCGCCCAGTGCCGCGTCGATCCAGGCCAGGGCTGCCTGGGCCCCAGGGAGTTTACGGGCCGGGCCGGAAGTTTCCAGCTAGACGCACCTGTCCCGGCATCAGGGTCCCGGCTCCGCCCCTGATTCGCGGACTCCTTCGGGCCCTCGCGCCTCATTCCGGCACCTGACACCTGGGTGCACCTGACACCTGGGCGCACCTGACACCTGGGCGCAGGAGCAGCGGGGCTGGCCCGCGCCAGGTCGGGCCCTCGAAAGTGTCTGCATTTCGCTGAGCCTCGGAAGAGCAGCCCTTGTCACGACGGCGTCCCCGGGGCAGCCCGTGCGCGTGGCCGTGGTGGCAGCAGGACGGCCGGGGCTCCTGCGGGCCTGGCCAGGGCCTGCCTGGGCGTTGCGGCCGTGCCCCGCAGCCTCCCGCGCTCCCAGGAGGCCGGAGCGGAGAGCTCGGTGGTCGGCTTCGAGCCGGGATGATACGACGGGGTGGCTGGAGGGTTGGTCGGTGGCGGCGATGCAGGGAGAGCGGCCGAGACAAGCGGGGCTGCCCCCACGGTCCGCAGGGAGCGGGGAACAAAACAATGACAGACGGTGGGGGCTGCGCGGGTGGGGCACCTTCTGAAGCACGTGTCCTTAGGTTTCCTCCTGGGGCAGGTCTTGCAAACCTTCCCATCCAGGCTAGAGGGGTGGCCGAGGCCTCTGTCCCACATGAGGGCCAGTCAGGGACCCAACGTTCTCATATGGAGCTGAGACAAATGGCAGAAGTCCTACCAAGACCGAGGAGAACACTTGAGGACAGGGGGCAGAGGACAAAGGGTTGCCTGCTGTCCTTGGAACCGGAGGCAGCCGAGGCAGGCACCTGGGAAGCCGGGGCGAGGCCTGGATGGAGTGGACAACGCAGGGCGGGGAGGGCATGGTGGGCAGTCACGGCTCTTTAGAAGGATTTAATGCGATCGTGTGCGGAGTGCTGAGTGTGAGCTTGCACACAGTACGTCCTCACAAGTACTAGTTACAAGGAGGAAATGGCTTGGAGTTTTAGACGGTTGATTTGCTTTGAAGGAATGACAAGATCCTATTTGGGTTTTGGAAGTTGCTTCTAATAGCCCAGTGGGGAGGCCTTCCAGGAGGGAAGGGGGCCAATGCAAGACACCTCAGTGAGAGTCATGGGGGGCCGGGAGGCGGAGGGAAGAGCAGAGGCAAGGAGAGGCCTGGGAGATGCTGCTGGGACCGCCAGCCTGTGTCGGAGACATGAGGAGACAGGAGACCCAGGAGGAGGGCGGGTTTCTGCAGGAGACAAGAGCGAGTTGGATAATGAGCTCAGACTGGGCCCCACTGTCAGAACAGCCGCGCAGATGTCTCCAGGTGGCAGGAGGTGGGAGTCGGTGGCTCCGGATTCAATGAATCCAGCCCCAGCTTCGAGTCACAAGATTAAAGTGTATTAAGTTAATGAGGGCCCCGCTGTTGGCTTGTTTCAGGGCTCATTTTCTGAAAATGTTGCAAAGAATGGAAGGCCGCTCAACTCCTATTACCTCTCGGATTTTTTTTTTAATAGTGCCTGAATGAAAGCAGGCAAATTAATAGATGTATAACTAATTGCTCCTACAGAATCAGGGATTATTTAACTCGCCTCTCCCTCAACCAAAAGGTTACTTATTATTAACTTGGATTAACAAGCACCGCCGGATGGAAGCATTCTATTCAGTCTCTAAGTTGCAATGATTTAGAATAATTGGATCTATAGGTTTTGCCTCCTGAGATATTATTGACCTGTTGATTTTGAAAAGCCTTATCTGAAATGTCCAAATTAGCTGCATTACTTAAATACTCCAGTCATTTAAGATAGTTTCTTGTTTAAGAAAAATTCTGGTGGGGAATTTCCATGGAAGTGAGAAGCTGATTTCACTTAATCCATTCAGGAAATATTTACTGATCGTCTACCCATGTTATGTGCTGAGACATAGTTGTAAACCATGGGCACAGACTCTCTGGTGCTAATAGCAGAAAAAAAAAGAAAAGAAAGGCCATCTCCCTCGACAGGGAGCATGCAGACCAGGGAACTTGACCTCAAAGGGGGATCCAAGGAACCTCTTCTGGGAGAATAATGTTTAAACCGACACTTCTGACTCGAACCTGGAGAGCAAAAATAATAGGCACAGTAGACGAAACAAGAGATGACAATGAAAGAAAATGACTGGCGTGTAGACATAAAAGGTATATGGGGGGAGGGGGAGAGGGAGGCCAGCAGAGAGGTGAGCAGGAGCCAAATGACCTAGAAACTCGCAAGTGCTATTTGGACTTTATCCCCTGGTAGCAGCCACTGAAAGCTCCATCAGGAGTGGGACAGGCTTGGAAGTTCCCGCTGGCTGGCGGGAGAAAGGATCTGGAGGGAGCAAAGCAGAGTTTGGGCGACTTGATAGTAACTGAGAGGAAGCAGAGCTGAGGGTGAATGCTTGCTCTTGGGAGAAGTTTAGGAGGCCACAAAGATGGGGCTGAAGGGCCTGCCAGGTGAGTGCCCCAGGTACCTAAATTCCTGTCTGCACGACAAGCTCCTTCCTGGCACTCAGCCGTACCTGCCGGTGGCAGCCTTTTCTCTGCAGTCAGGGTCACTTCTCTGATATCTCTGTCCGAGCTTCCATGGCAGCAGACATGGCAGCTGAGACTTGCCGATGCTGTTCTCCCTCTGCATCCGCAGGCCCCACTTGCCCGGTCTCCTCCTGCCTCTCAGCTGCGCGTGTGTGGGTTTATGCCCAGAATCCCTCTGCTCATCGTCCAGATCCTGCAGAGGCGAGACTGGGCCTGCAGGCTGGGACTTCCCTTGCCTGCCCCTCCCAGGGGATCTCCCCATCCTGCATCTTGAAAACGGGCTCTGCTGGGCACTCACCAACTTGTATCTGCCGACTTCATGTCTTCTCTAACCTCTAGACTTGGGGATCTGACCCCATAGCCCCGTGACCTCACCACTAGGTCCCCCGTGGGCATCTCAACATCTTTATGAGCACCCCACACATGCTTCCATGGTCTCCCCTTTCAGGAAATGTGCCCTCCAGCTCCACGGTTCCCAATACCGAATACCTAGAAGTCATCCTTAACTTCTGCGTAACCCCCATCTGATCTGAAGGCAAAGCCCACGTCGTTCCCACTTTAAAGGCGTCCCTCTGCCCTCTCCCCTTCTCCCCATCTCCACTGCTGCCAGCTCAGCCCAGGTGCCCCCAGCTCCCACCTGGACCGCGGCGCTGCCTCACTCTGCTCTTGCAACACTGACCCTGGCCCCATCACATTCCGTCTCCAAACAGCCGCGCTTTTTCTTGTCACTTTATCACAAAGCAAAACACAAAGCTTGCAAAACTCCTCTCTTTTTTGGTGTACCTTGTGTCCTTATGCAGCAAGTTAAATGACCCAGCACTTACTGGACTTCAGATGAAGCCTGGGCACCAAGGAGGAAGCAAGGCGACTGCGACCCGGGCCGCAGGCCCTGCCAGGTGTGGATGATGTGGCAGGGAAGTGACGCCTGTTGCGAGCAGCGCGCTCATGAAGTTCTCTTGACATTCAAAAAGGGAAGATTTTATTTCTGGCTTAAAGGATTAGGGACTATTTCTTGGAAGAAGTGGCTTTTGAGCACGGCTGAGAGGGTCGGCGGGATCATTGCGGGGGGCAGGGAGGGAGGAGAGTAAGGAATGGCCGGGGGTGGCCCAAGGGGGAGAACAGGCAGTGGGGACTTAAGCTGGAGAGCGGCATGTCTTGACTTATGTACTCGAGATGCTAAGCTTCTTCCTAGAAGGCCTGGACGGGGGAGAATCAGGAAAACCACACAGGCACAGCTGTGTTGCGGTGACCCCGACAGTGTGCAGTTTCTGTCCCTTCATTTCTTTTCTGCGCCCCCAGCGAGACTCACTTGCCATCACCCAGCGAGTACCAGGCCATCGCAGGAGGCCGGTGTCCGCACGTCTGGCATGCGGCCTGAGCTCAGCTGGCCGCTTCTAACGAGTGGACTGACCAGGGCCGGGGAGACACTGACTTCCCTCGGGCCACGCTGTCTCTTGGGTCACTCGCTTAGTGGGGGACAAGTCACGGGTGGTGCGAGGGAGAGAAGCGTGCAGTGGGGAACTATGGCCTCCTGCAGCAGCCAGGGAGGGAACTGGGCAGCCGGTGTCCACTCTCAGCGAAGTCCGACATGGGCCGCAGGCTTGTGAGAGACCTTGAGTTAGAACCACCCAGCGCAGTCGCTTTCCCATTTCTGACCTAGGAACGCTGAGAGAATGAAGAGGTGCTCCTGGAAGCCAATACATTTGGGGTAATTTCTTATGCAGCAACAGTTAGATAACATAAGTATCCAGAGTGCTTTTTCAAAACAAATCAAGGGGCCTCCCTGGTGGCGCAAGGGATTGAGATGCAACCTATGAAGCTGTCCGCAGCCTCTGCAGCACGAGTCCGATCCCCAGGCCGTCCAGGGAGCAACCCACATGGCGCAGCAGACCTCTTCTGTCTCCCCGCTGCTCCCCTCAGCAGTGTGCTTTGGTCAGTCTGCCTGTTCTGTTCCCCACTCTGTCTCTGGTGAATCCTCTCACCCTCCACCCCGCACCTCTGGCCTGTACCCCAGCTCTTGTATGCATAAGTAAATAAATCTTTGAAAAAAAAAACCTAGAAACAAATCAAATTACACGGTTTGATAACTCTCGGTGACTTCCCATTTCACTGGCTAAACATGATGGAAGACAGAGGGCAGGTGACGCATCCCACACCCCAAGCTGGACAGAATGGTCGGAAATAGCCATTGTGGCCCCCTGGAAATCGAGCAGACACAGAGCAAGCAGAGAAGCATTATTAATGAAAATTACCGCAGGAATTTATTCCACGAATGCAAGGTGGCTTTAGCATCCAAAACATCAATTAATATGATTCACTAATGAAGTCGAGGACACAGCTCCCTACATAACCCCTTCAAAAGATGTTTTATGTGCAAGGTGAAGACTTTGAAAAGGTGAAATTAGTGAGGGAAAATCAAAGCCTTTGAGTGAGAGCTAAACCTAGTGGCTGATTTGAATAAATAGTATAAAGCAGAGGGTGACGTATGACTCTGGAGACCAGGTGACAAAAGACATTGACTTCAGCGCTGCTGTGTGGGGCCACTCCCTGCCGTGCTGTGAGGACTCTCAAGCAGCCCATGGAGAGGCCCTCAGGGCAGATCCTGCCCACAGCACCACCCAGAGGCAGGTCCTCCAGCCCCATCACATCTTTCGATGATGAAACTTTCCTTACTTGGGTTTCTGTGATGTGAAGGCTTTGAAAAGGGGCAATTAGTGAAGAAAGTGGAAACTTCTGTAAAGAGGGAGCTAGAATAGGGAATTGTGTGAGATTTTTGTGCGCAAGAAGCAGCTCCAGAGTCACAGCTGGAGGCATCACATTTCTTGACTTCAAGATGCATTGCAAAGCTACAATAATCAAAACTGTGGGGTTAGTGTAAAAAGAGACATTTTTTATTGCTTCTCAGCTTTTTGGCTAAGATCAAGGATGAATACACACATTTAAACCAATGGGACAGAATAGAGAGTCCAGAAATAAATCCACACATCTATGGTTAACTGAGTCACAACAGTGCCAAGAACACACAATGGGAAAAAGACAGTCTCTTCAATAAATGATATTGAGAAAACTGGCTATCCATAGATAAGACGGTGAAGCCAGACCCCTATCTCACATCATAGTTAAAAATTAAATCAAAATAGATTAAAAACTTACACATAATTTCTGAAAGTATAAAACTACTAGAAGAAAACATAGGGAAAAAAGCTTTTTTTTTTTTTA
This sequence comes from Talpa occidentalis, assembly GCF_014898055.3. Classification (NCBI taxonomy): domain Eukaryota; kingdom Metazoa; phylum Chordata; class Mammalia; order Eulipotyphla; family Talpidae; genus Talpa; species Talpa occidentalis. Next base: position 105,044,173 of record NW_023600993.1, on the reverse strand, counting down.
ATAAATTTTATTTGTATATTCCCCATACAATTGCAACCCCCTTATTTTGACCCTAATCCCTCCCCTCCCCGACCCCACCCCCCATAGTTGTTTGTTGATTTTGATAGTTGTTTGTTGATTTTGATTTTTACTTTCTTATAGTTATTCTTTTTCCTGGTCCCTTATTTAAGTTTTCTAGATTCCTGCTATGAGTGAGACCATCCAGTATTTTTCTTTTTCTTTCTGGCTTATTTTGCTGAGCATGATCCCTTCCGGCTTCATCCATGTTGCTGCAAATGGCATGTGTTTATCTTTTTTGACTGCTGAGTAATATTCCATGGTGTATATGCACCCCATCTTCTTGATCCAGTCATCTATTTTTGGGCATTTGGGCTGTTTCCAAAGCTTAGCTATTGTAAATAGTGCTGCTATAAACATAGGGGTGCAGGTGCTCTTTGGAGTTGATGTTTCTGTGTCCTTTGGGTGAATACCTAGGAGTGGAATTGCTGGATCATATGGAAGCTCTATAGTTAGTAGGTCCAGAAATCTCCACACAGCTCTCCATAGTGGTTGGACCAGTTTGCACTCCCACCAACAGTGCAGGAGAGTTCCTTTTTCTCCACATCCTCGCCAACATTTGTTGTTGCTAGTTTGGGAAAAAAGGTTTTTGACATTGCTCTGGCAATGATTTTTTTTTTTTCATATGACATCAAAATACAGGCAGCAAGAGTAGCAACAGAAAAGTGGGATTGCTTCTAACTAAAAAGCTCCTGAACAGCAACAGATACAGACTGAGGAGACAACTTATGAACAGGAGACCGTACGTGCCAACCATATATCTGGTAAGTTTGGTGTTAAAACTCCAAAATTTATAAGGAGCTCATATAACTCAATAGCCAAAAAAAAAAAAAAGAAAGAAAGAAAAGCCTGATTTTAAAAATGGGGAAAGATTTTGAACAGAAAGTTCTTGAGAGAAGACATAGAAGACATAATCTGCATCCTCACATCCATTGCGGCGTGAGTCATGGTAGTCAAGGTACGGGAGCCGCCTCGTGTCCACCATGAACAGTATTTCTCTTGCTGTGTCTGGCTCATTCACGTCACATCATGTCTCCAGTTCAGTCATGCTGGAAACGACAGGATTTTCTTCTTTTTCAGGACTGGATATGGATGAACAACCTGGGATGACCTGGAGGACATTATGCTGAGTAACGTAAACCAGACACAGAGGACCAATGCTGTGTGATGTCGCTTACGTGGGGCATCTAAAGTAGTGACGTTCTGAGAAGTTCAGAGGGGATGGGTGATTGCAGGGACTGGGGGGAGGGAGGAGGAAGTGGGGAGGGGTTGGTGAGGGGCTACTGAGTTTCAGCGATGCAAGATCAGGTCTGGAGAGCGAATGCACAGCGATTTGACGGTTCCTGGCAAAATGTATTTGCTGAGGGTAAAGCCTAAGGGTTCGCATCACCAAAAAAAAGAAAAAAAAAAAAGAACAAGAAAGGAAAGTGAGGTGATAGATTTCATTTGTGATGATTATTTCTCTACACGAGTATATACACAAACACACTCTATGTGATGATTATTTCACTGTATAATTCTATAGATGTTACAGCGCGCAGTTGTGTACCTTAAGGATATCAATTTTTATATGTCAATTGTACCTTAATGAATCTGGGGGGAATTTTCCAGAGGATAAAATAATGCAGTGGAGGTGGGAACACGGTTGGAACAAGATGACCCACCTGTTGATAGTTGTAGAAAATGAGGGATGTGCGCACGGGTGGTTTGGTTTTGGGTTTTGCTGCCGGGCTCGTTTTGGGGTGAAGAGCACAATCTGAGCCTACGCATGCCTCCGAGAATCGCCTGGAGGTCTATTCAGACAGAACGTAGTATTGCTTACGCTTCCCTGATTCTTGGAAGCTGACCCCCTCGCTGGCTGCGTGTGCCCAGAAGGATCCCACCCAGATGTTAAACGGAATCCTTCACAATTTCATTTTCCACTCCTGCTCCCCACCACAACCCCCTCCACTCTTGTCCTTTTCCCACCCCCTCCCGCTTAGCTGCAGAAAACTTCGTTTATTACGGCCAGCCCACTTTTTGTAGGTATTTTTCTTTGTCAAACCTCCGCTATATAAATGTGTAGTATTTGTCCTTAACATTCTGACTTGCTTTCTTTCACATCATTGCTCTGAACTCCCTCCGTTTTTGCTCTAAATGGGAGCATTTCATCTTCCCGGGTGGCTGAATAGTGTTCCATAGTGTGGATACACCCCCTTTTCTTGATCCAGCCCTCCAGAGCCAGCATTTCGCTGTTCCCACGTTCTAGCTGTCGTCGACAGAGCTGCAGCAAACACCGGAGAACAGGCAGGTGTGGGGGTTTTCCCCATTAATGGTTTAATTATCTTTAGCTAGTTGCCCGGAGTGGGATTGCAGGGTCCCTTTTCCATTTTTCACTTTTTTAAAAAGAGTTACTTATTTATGCATACAAGAACTGGGGTACAGGCCAGAGGTACGGGGGGTGAGAGGATTCCCCAGAGACAGAACAGGGAGCAGAACAGGTGGATCCACTGAAATCCACTGCTGAGGGGAGCAGCGGGGAGTCGGGAGAGGCCTGCTGCGCCCTGTGGGTCAGCCTCCGGCTGGGGATGGAACTCAGGCCGCAGTGGCTTGATTGCGCTGGGACGTAAACCCCTGCACCCCCAAGGAGGCCCCATTTTTCACTTTTTAAGGTAAATCCAGATCACTTTCCATAATGGTTGCCAAAGTGTAACAGGTTGCACTTTTTCTGTACCCTCCCGAGCTCTTGTTAAGGCCCTTTTTAATATGTTCTGTTCTCTCTGGTGTGAGACGGTATCTCATTGTGGCTCAACCTGCAACCTTCTTATTGGGAAAGATGTTCTGCGCCAACATCTTTCCATATATCTATCGGCCTTCCCCATGCCCTGTTTAGTGAGTTGTCTGTTCAGATCTACCGCCAATTTATTAACTGGGTTATAAATTTTTCTACTGCAGAATTGTATCCGTTTTTTATGCATCCTCAATATTAACCCCTTGAGGTGTGAATGTTTTCTTTTGTTCAGTAATTTGTCTTTTAAATCACTGTGTAAGAGCCTTTTAACTTGAGGTTATCCCAGGAGTTTATTTCTGCTTTTATTTCCCTTGCTTCAGGAGCCACATCTCCAAAAATATCTTCATCCTGAGGTATAGCCAATATTTTCTTCTATGTATTTTATTGTTGCAGGCCTTCTGTCTAAGTCTTTAGTCCATTTTGAATTTATTTTTGTGTATGGAGTCCAAGAGTGATCCAACTTTATTCTCTTTTGTGTGGCCTTCCAGTTTTCCCTGAGCCTTTTATTAACGAGACTCCCCCCCCCCCCATTTCAAGGTTGTGGCTGCTTTAGCTTAGATTAGGTGCTTTTGTTGATCCGTGTGTCTGTCCCTGTGCCAATCCCACACGGCTTTTAGCTAGAATTGATGGTGTAGTCTCCGGTCGCCACCTCTTGCCTGCCTCAAGAAGGCAGACCGGCCTTCTTGTTTTACCACGTTTCTTTGTGGGAGCTATTCTGCTAAGCCTTGATCAGAAAGGAAGGGTGTGGGATTTGGTCTGGAAATTACTGTTGACAATTCCATACTGTTTTACATTTGCCTAACCTTATTAGTAAACACTACTGGATGACTTAAGGACTGAAGTAAATGAAATTTTCAGCTTGTCTCTCCTCTGGTAGGGAGTCTTAGATACCAGAACTAGAAAGTAGCATAAGAAAAAAGTCAGAAGGCTCTGAGGAGGCCTAGGAAAGCAAGACAGGGAAGCAGGAAGCTGCTGTGATCTCCTTTTCTCAAGAGATTAACATTCTATGCATTTCCAGTCCACATACCATTTCCAGCTTCTGGTCATCAGAAGCTCCTAAATTTATATCCCTACCAGTCAAGGAATTGTCCATGTTAAGACAGCAATATCCTAGTTTCAGGTCCAATTTATAATACATACATTGGAGACTCTGATATCACAACGTGGGTGAAGTGTCCACCCCTCAGTCACGAGAACATGGCCTGAGGCCAGAAACAAACCCACACGTATACAGACATTTAACCTGTGACAAAGGAGCCAAGAGCGTACACTGGAGAAAGGAAAGTCTCATCAACAAATGGGTTGGGGAAGCTGAACAACCACATACTAAAGGCTAGAACTGGACCACTGTCTCGCCTGTACACGAAAATTAGCGTGGAGTAAATTCATGGATGTCAGACCCAACACCGTTCACTGAAGAAAACTCAGGAAAACATTCCATGGAATAGGCTTCCATGGTATTTTGTGGCCTCATCTCCAAAGGCAAGAGAAACAAAAGTAAATATAAACAAATGGGACGCCTCAAGCTAAAAACCTTCTGCACAGTGAAGGAAACTATCAGGAAGACAGGAAGACCCACTCCTGGACGGGAGAAGAGGCTTGTGCGTCGTCCATCTGACAAGGGGCTGATACCCAAGACCTATAAAGAACTCATACAAGTCAACAAAAAGAAAACAAATAGCCCAATCAAAAAATGGGCAGAATTTTCTGGAAAGAAGACACAGCAATGCCAATGGGCATAGAAAAAGTTCCCACCATCACTTATCATCAGGGGACTGCAAATAAGAGCCACCACAGAACCTTACCACCTCACACCTGCTGTTCTCTCGATGTCGGCTGGGATTCCCTCCTTGGTTTGGTTTAAGTGACTTGTATTCATCCCTCAGACCTCAGCTCACACACCAGCCCCTTACAGGGGCTTCCTGGTCCCCCAAAAGAGGGCAGGCGCCCCCCACTGTGTGTTGTTGTAGGACAGTCATTAACCACCAGGCCATTTTGCTGCCCAGGGGACACTTGGCATGTCTGGAGATACTTCCAGTTGTCACCACGGAGGAGTCAGGTGGGGGGTGATGTTGGACACTTTCCAGGCACCAGGCAGGTCCCACAACAAAGATTACCCAGCCCCAGTGTCAGCATGTTGAGACACCAGTCAGCCCTGCCCCTTCCTTTGGAGCTCAGGCCTCCGATGGTGAGACCTGGGGTGTCTTTCTCAGTCTGACTGTGAGCTCAAGAGCTGCGATTGTGGTTCTCGTTCATACGGGCCCCTCTGTGCCTGGGCCGCTGATACCCAGTCGCTGGTCCAGAAACCCTCTTTTTGGAAGAGCATCTTGATTTTCCAGTGGACAACAGCCTCATCGGCACTTCATTCGGCCCCCAGGGGCAGCTGCCACTGTGCCCGCCCCCACCAAGCCTCGCCACAAAGTGGGCACACAAGCCACAGCAGCCCAGTCGGGCTCTCTCCTGCTTTTGTAAATAAAGTTGGAAAATTTCATAAATAAACACAGAATATCCTGGAAAACAACACAGCCTTTCATTTACATCTGGCCTATGGCTGCTCTCACGTACAACAGCAGGATTGAGTCGGCGCGAAGGAGACTGCATGGGCTGCAGGCCTGAAAATATTGAGTCTGGTCGTTTACAGAAAATATTTGCCAACCCATGAGCTGAAGCAATAATTCACAGCTTCTGGGACCCTTGGAGCTGCCCTGGATCATTCTAAGGCTCGTTGGCTTTTCCTTCCATCTTGTCACCTCCCTGTAGTAACCTGCTAGTCAGCCGCTTTCCCCACCCTGGGGCTTAGTTCAGCCAGAGTTGATTGCAGTGTCGCCTAAAGCGCCTTAGCCGAGGCAGCGACCTGGCAGATACATGTGAAGTGGCTCCCTGTCCCCGCAGCTTGAATGCTGGTTCCCCCAAAGACAAGTTCATACCCGCCCCCCGGGGCTCTGTGAAGGCAACTGGTTTGGAAAAGGGTCTTTGCAGATGGAGCTCCATGAGGATCTTGAAATGGCACCATTCTGGATTATCTGGGTAGGCCCTAGATCCAATGAGAAGTACCCTTGCACGAGACAAGAAAACAGAGAGAAGGCAATGTGAAGTTTGCCTCACGGACCGAACACGGAAGCCATCAGCCTTTTCTGTTGCTCTCAGGCAGGATCCAGCCTCCCTACATGTTACAAGACTCTTCGCGGCCTACTCACCGCCTCTCACCCACTGCCCCCACGACCTTTTTTAAAATGAGACTTTTTTTTTAGGCTCACGACAAAATTGAACGGAAGCTACAGAGATTTCCCTGCCCTCTCCTGCATCCACACCTGCTCGGTCTCCCCATTACCAATGTCCACCGCCTTCCAGAGGGTGCACCGGTTACAACCAGCCTGCCTGCAAGTCCACAGTCCACAGGGGTCTTGCGGTTCCGACACATCCTAACACTGCGGTCACCACTCTAGTGGGAAACAGAGTCTTTTGCTCAGGATCCCAGCCCTCTGTCTCTCCACTGCACCTTTAAACTTTTTAGTGTCTCCATGGTTTTGCCTTTCTTGGAAAGGTCGTGTGGTGGGAGCCATATAGGACGTAGCTTTTGCAGACTGGCTTCCTGTCCTCAGGAGGTGCCTCCGCGCCACCTCCATGGTGTTTTTTTTTTTTTTTAATGGTTTGATGGCCCATATCTTTTTGGCACTGGACATACTGAGTGGCCTGCACATGCCATGGGTTACTTGTTCTCCTGCTGGAGGACATCGTGGTTGCTACTACCGTTTGGTGATTAGTAATAAATTTGCTATGAGGTTTTCATGTGAGCACAAGTTTTTACCTCCTCTGGTAGATGACAATAAGCAAGATCATGAAAACAGAGAATAAGAATATATTTGCCTTTTTCTTTCAAAGCCACTAGGCCTTTCGCACTCCCACCAGCCATGAATAAGCGTTCCCGTTGCTCCCTGTCTCTGGTATTTTGATTTTGGTATTGTGATGTGGGATTCGGTCATTCTAGCAAGTGTGGGGCGGTGTCTCACTGCTGCTTAATCCCTATTTCACTGATGACACATGACATAGGGCGTCTTTCTGTAGGCTGATTTGACATCTGAATATTTTCTTTGGCCAAGTGTCTGTGAAGGATGAACATGGAAGGATGAACACAGAAGGATGGACACGATGTGTAATGGGAACACCAAAGGACGAAGGAAGAGAGCAAGGAGCAGAAGAAACATTTGAAAAATAATCTCAAGTAGTTTGGGAGAATAAATGGAAAAAAAAAACCAAACACATCAGGGGCCTCCCTGGTGGCGCAAGGGGTTAAGACGCAACCTATGAAGCTCAAGCAGCCTTTAAATAGGCTACCTTTAAATAGAGTTTGTTTTTTTATCATTGAATTTTAAGAGTTTCTTATATTTTTTGATAATAGGCTTTTACAGACAGGTCTTTTGCAAATACTTTCCCCCAGTCAGTGGTCTGTTTCCTTAAATTCTTGACACTCTCTACTGCAGTGCAGAAAAAAATTAATTTTAATAAAACCAAGCTCATTATTTTTTCATGGAAATTGCCCTTTGTGTCATTCTTTAAATGCCATCACCAAACTCAAGGTCACCTGGACTTTTTCCCTATGTAGTCCTGTAGGCATTTATAATTTTACTTTTGACATTTAGGTTGATGATCCATTTTGAGTTAATTTTTATGAGGATTATATGCATGTTTTTGTATGTGGATGTCCAAGCACCTTTTCACCCTTGTACTGCTTTTGTTCCTGTGTCAAAGAGAGTTGACAGTGTTACGGGGTCTATTTCTGGACTCTCCATTCATTTCCATGGCTCAGCTTGTCCGGGCTTCCATCAGCATCCCACATGAATACCCAGAACACATCATCAGTGCGATGAGTATGGCTTCATCTTAGTAGAGTATGGCTTTGCCCCTCTCTTTCAATATCGAGTTGCTCTACTGGTCTTTTGTATTTCCAAATAAACTTTAAAATCAGTTGTTATTCACCAAACAACTTCCTGCAATTCTCACTGGGGTTGTGTTTAATCACTAGGTTGTATTTTGTTAGATTTGCATCTGTTTTCTTAGACTTATACCTAAGTATTTTGTTCTAGGAGTATGAACATAAACTGATTGTGTTTTAAATTTCACATCCCACTTACCCATTTCTGGTACTCCTGTGTATTCACCTTGCAGTGCCCATCTTTGATGTAGTCGCTTGTTAGTTCCATGAAGTATATGCTTTTGCTAATTTTTTAGAATTTTCCACACAGATAATCATGCCTTCCCTCTAAAGAACTTCTGGTAACATTTCTTACAAGGTTGGTCCACTGGCAACACATTCCCTCAATTTTTGTCTGAAAAAGTATATCTAGCTTCCTCACTGTTGAAAGATAATTTCTCATGGTACAAAATTTTAGGTTGGTGGGGTTTTTACTGTCAGTGACTTAAATATTTCATTCGATGCTCTCTTTGTTTGCAGGGTTTCTGAGAAGTTAGAGGGACTCTTATCTCTGCTCCCCTACAGGTATGTTTTTCCCCTTTTTGGCTCCTTTCACGATTTTAAAATCTCATTTTTGATTTACTGGAGAATGAAAATGATTGGCATAGGTGTAGTGCTTTGTTTGGGGTTTTCACTTTTTTTTTTTAAGATTTATTTATTTATACATACAAGTACCGGGGTATAGGCCAGAATTTTTTGTGGGGTGAGAGGAGTCACCAGAGACAGAGCGGGGAACAGAACAGGCAGATCGACTGAAATCCACTGCTGAGGGGAGCAGCGGGTGAGTCAGGAGAGGTCTGCTGCGCCATGTGGGTAGCTCCCTGGCCGGGGATCGAACTTGTACTGTAGTGGCTGCTTGAACTTCATAGGTTGAGTTTTAACCCCTTGCGCCATCAGGGAGGCCCCTGGTGTTTTGTTTTTGTGGGTTGTTTTTTTTTTCCCCATTTATTCTCCCAAACAACTTGAGATTATTTTTCAAATGTTTCTTCTGCTCCTTGCTCTCTTCCTTCGTCCTTTGGTGTTCCCGTTACACATCGTTACAGCTTCTGTAGTTGTCGCACAGACCTGGCATACTCTGGTTTGTTTTCCTTCAGTCTTTGTTCTCTTTGCTTTTCAGTTTTCAAGGGTTCTATTAATAATTCTTAGCTCAGAGATTCTTCTGGTAGCCATGTCCAGCCCAGTAATATACCCATCAAAGGCATTCTGCATCTCTATGATAGTGGGGCTGTTTTAATCTCTAGAGTGTCTTTAAGTTCCTTAGACTGTCCCTGTCTCTACTTACATTGCCCATCTCTTCTTACATTTGCTCTAGTTTATCCATTAGGGTCCTTTCATCGTTGTTTTAAACTTGCAGTGTGGGGCCTCCCCGGTGGTGCAGCGGTTGAGCGCTGGGTTGCGAAGCTGCCCGCAGCCTCTGCGGCTCTGGTTCCATCCCCGGCTGCTCCCCGGCCACCGGAGGAGGGTCCTGCATGGCGCGCAGACCTCTCCTGCCGCCCGCTGCTCCCCTCAGCAGTGTACTTCGGTCCTTCTGCCTGCTCTGCTCCCCGCTCTGGCTCTGGTGAATTCTCTCACCCTCCCGCGCTTCTGACTGTACCCAGTGCATGTACAAACAAAAAAAAACAAACAAACAAACAAACAAATAAATAAATAAAAACATGCCTCTATAAAAAAAAAATAATAAAAAATAAACTTGCAGTGTGAAAACACTAACATCCTTGCCATAGCTAGTCTGGTTCTGACTGTCTTTTCAAATCGTTTTGCCTTTTGGCATAGCCTGTAACTTTTTCTGATGGAGCCTCAGTGGGCACAAATCTGAAAGTGTGCAGATCTTGCAATTTGATTTTAGTCCCTACCTTCATGCTCTTTTGGTGCCCTTGTAAATGGCACTTGAAACTTTTTCATTTTCTAATTGTTCATTGCAAGTGCAGAGAAATTTAATTGATTGAATTGACCTTGCCTACTGTGACCTTGATAGATGCTCTTATTAGTTCTAGAAGCTTTTTAAAAATAGAATCTTTTGTGTTTCCTGAATAGACAATCATGTTCTCCGTGAATTGACAGTTTTATTCTTTACGACCAACCTATGTGACTTTTATTTTTTGCCCCTTGCTCCACTGCCCAGGGCCTGCAGAATGATGTTGAATAGAAGTGGTGAGAGTGGTCATCTTTGCATTGTTCTTGATTTTAGAAGAAAGGTTTCGGTCTTTCACCGTTAAATATGATGTACATCGTCAGATTTTTGTAAAGGAGGCCCATATGGGGTTGAGGAAGTTCCTGCGACTCCTACTTTATGGAAAGTTTTTATCTTGAGTTCATAAATTTATATTGAGTTTTATCAAATACTTTTCAAATTTGTCTTTTCTTTGGTTTCCATTTAACTCTCCACACACACACACCCAGCTGCCCATATTGATAGCTTCCCGTGGCTTTTTCTTCTTTTCTTATTGAATTATAATTAATTGACTATTGAATGCTGAATCAATGTTGTATTCCCAAGACGATCTCCTCAGTTTTGCCTGCTTTTTAAGTACTGCTGGACTCAATAAGCTAATATTTTGTTGATAAGCTTTGCTTCTATGTTCACGAGGGATAATGACCTTAGGTTATTTTGTCTTGTGATATATATTTCAGGTTTTGATATTGGGGTGATGGCCTCAACATGAGTTAGGAAGTAATATCTTCTCTTTCATTTTCTGGAAGATGTTGTGAGAATTCACATTATTTTTCCCTTAAATGTTTGGTAGAATTCAACCCTGAAGCCATCTACCGTGAACTTTTGTTTGAGTTTAGGGTTTATTTGATTTCTTTGACCAGTGTTTTTTTTTTTTTTTTTTTTTTTTTTTTTTGGTAAGATTTTCAAATACCTATGCAATCTCCTTATTACATATGAGTATATGTAATTTATATTAGGAATGTAGATGCAGGAATATCTACATAATCTATTTCTTCTTTGGTGAGCTTAGGAAGTTTTTTCTTTCAAAGAATGTGTCTATTTCATCTGACTTGTCAAATGTGTAGGCATAATGTTGATTAAACTATTACTATATCCCTTTAATGTCTAAAATCAGTAGTGTAGGGGTTTTCATTCTTTTTTGACATTGGTAATCTATGTCTTCTCTCCCTCTCTTTTTTTTTTTTTTTTTTTTTGATCAGTCAAGCTAGAGGTTTAAAAATGTTAGGGATCTTACTGAGGAAGCAGTTTTTGGTTTCATTGATTTTCTTTATAATTTTTGTTTTCTATTTCATTGATTTCTGCTTCTATCTTTAATGTTAGATCCTTCCAGCTTACTTTGGACTTCATTTGCTCTTCTTTGTCTCATTTCTTAAGGTAATAACTCAGATCACTGATCTGATACTTTCTTCTTTCCTAATACAAGCATTTAAGTCCATCAATTGTCTCTAAGTATTGTTTTAGCTTCATCCTTAAAATTTTGATCATGTGTTCACAATTTAATTAAATTAATTCTACTTAATTAATTTAATTAAAAACATTTTAAATTGTCCTGGGTACATTTCCTTGACTCACAGGGTCTTTAGAAGAATGTTCTTGATTTCAAAATTTTGAGCATATTCCAGACATCTTTTGTTCTTGGTTTCAGTTTAATTCATTTATATTCAGAGAATATACTTTGTATGAGTCCAGTTCTTTTCATATTAATTGAGGTTTGCTTTAATTCCAAGAATATGGTCTAGCTTGATAAATGTTCCATGTACACTTTTTAAAAGTGTGCATTTTATTATTGTGTGGGGTGTTTTATCAATTCCACTTAGGTTTTCTTCACTCAGAGCCATCTTAGTTGGGTTTTCTGTGTCTTATCACTTAAAATAGTCCACCAGTGAGAAATTCTGCTTGGTGGGGCCATTTGCCCAGTCCGGAGGCAGGGGCCTTTCATCAGACTCCCTTCGACATCTATGACTCCAGTGGAGAATAACTGTTTCTCAAAGGCATTGAGGGTGCTAGCCAGGCACACCCAATAAATGCTCACTACCGCCCCCCATTGGCCTCTATGTGTGCATTCACACACACACAGACACACAATACCAATATACACAACACAGAAATTCCCCCATGTGCATCTCCTGAGTAGCTCAAAATATCACTTCTTTCTCAGATGAAGATACAGCAAAGTCACATCCAGTTAAAGCAGCTCCAAGCCCAGATGTTCTGGGTAAGACACACACATTTGCACCGAGTCTGAGCTCTCCCTGGCTTTAGCGTGCAAGATGATGGATGAACGCACTCCGCCCCTGGAAGGGTACCTTGGTGCAGAAAAGTCATTAAAAAAACTCTCTCCAGGGAAGTTGTTACTTCTCGCTGCCCTGTCTGTCAACACGATGCTTTAATGCAGCAGCCCAGTGAGCTGTGGTGTGAGGGGTTCAGTGGGACCAATTTGTGTCTCGTGGTGGCAGGCGTCTTTGAGGGAGGACTACAAAGGAATACACGAGAACATATAATGCACTCGCTAAATCAAATGGGCACACCGCCTCAGTGTGCTCGCTTTCTCCTATGAGGAGAACATTGGGGTTTCTCCTCCACACGTGAAGAAACCTGATTACGCTTGAGCTAATCCACAGACCTCTTGTGCAGCAGCTGGACTGTGGCCTTAGCGAGGACGTCACGGGGGTCACCAGGCAGCCCCTTGTCAATGATGGTGGTGATGATACAGTCTCTAAGAAAGGCAGTATTGCGTTGATATTTTTCACTGTTCTGTTTGTTTTTCATTGAGTAGCATTGGCTTACAACACTCTATACGTTTTAGGGTACACCATGACCACCACCAAAGCACCCATAATCCTCTGTGACAGGTCATCGGGCCCCTCCAGCTCAGTTCCTCACCTCTCTACTCTCCCGGTCTAGTAACCTCAGCTCTACTCTCAGGTTTCACTAGTTTATTTGGGTTTGGTTGTGTCTACTCCTTTGCTTTGCTTCTTTTTTTTTTTTTAATTTTTTAAAAGATTTATTTATTTATGCATACAAGAACTGGGGTATAAGCCAGAGGTGCAGGGGGTGAGAGGAGTCACCAGAGACAGAGTGGGGAGCAGAGGAGAGACAGGAGAGGTCTGCCGCACCATGTGGGTACCTCCCTGGCCAGCGATCGAACTCGTGCTGCAGTGGCTGCCAATAACTTCACAGCGCTGCAACTTAACCCTTTGCGCCACCAGGGAGGCCCTGCTTTGTTTCTTTATATTCCACACATAAGTGAAATCATCTGGTATTTGTTGTTCACCTTCTGACTTATTTTGATTAGAATAGTGATTGCTATTTTGGAGGCAAGGGGAATTCCAGTGTTTCCCTCTCGGCCTGTCTACAAGGTAGCACTGACTCCATACCCCAGTAAACCAGCAAGGGGTTCTCCCTGCTGCGAAGTAGATTCATCCAGCTGTTCACATCTGAACATAAAATAGTCACAGGGTGAACCTGCCCCAGGTGCAGTGGACAAAGCGTATGTCCATTTACCCTTGGACGCAGCTGCTCTGGAAGTGGCGGACAATGGAGATGCTAAGAGTTCACAGGATGCCAGTAATGGGGAGTAAGTGTCCAGTAAATGAGCCATTTGGGTATGCCCATTCTCCTGGGCCACATTTCTCTGTGTGGAATGGGATAATTTGCCTTAGTGCTTTTACCAGTCTCAGGCTGCCCGCCTTCTGCTTTAGTCTAAGCCAGATACAGCGTCAATGAAGTGAGGTAGCCCTGAGGGTCGGCTCCAAGACTTTGGCCACCTTGTGCCTTGATTTCATAGATTTTCTTCAGTTGGGGTTATTATCACCAGGCATTTATGAAAATGCCCGTCTCTGTTATTCTTGAGAACAGTGTAACCCCCCACGCTACAGGGGTCTGAGCGTCGCACAATGTTGTCACATCAGACATGTAAGTCTGCATTGTTGCCCACGGCGATAATCGGGCCCGCTCTGCCCCGGTGGGTAACAGTGGCCACCTGGGCCAGCGACCAGCACCCCTTCATCCCACTGTCGCCCATCAGGAGGTGGCACGGGAGCCCACCCACAAGCTCCCCAGCCTAGGAGGGAAGCCGCCCATTTGAAAAGACTGACCTCTTCCTCACCGGCCTGTTCCTCAAAGGGAGGGGGTAGGAGAGTCTTTCCAGGCATGGAGGAAGACAGTGAGGGTAGTGGGAGGACAGTGGGGGGAGTGGGGAGCATTGATCCACTCTAACTCGGCACTCCTGTCTCCTGAAGGCTTTGCATCCTTTCCTCTCTTACACCAGAGCGCCTCTGGTCCCTCCTCACCGTTCTGCACAGAGCAGCAGTCAGAACATTCACCAAACAGCCAGCGCTGAGCAGCTGTCCAGGCCCTCGGATCCATGACTTTGTCTCGGGGAGAACAGAACCCCACTTTCCCTGGCCATTCTCACACATGTACCCTGCCCTGTGCTCACGAGCCACCCCAGCTCTTCTTCCAAGGTGGATTCTCAGCCTCCTACCCTGAGGCTCCGTCTTACTCCCAAAACACATTGGGTTTGGGCTCGGGTCACCAGCCAAAGCAGCATTTGAGGTAGGAGGACATGAGGGAAATGGCTACCTTTCCTGAGAGGGGCTGGGTCCTTTCCTGGGGCGGGGCGGGGGGCAATGAGCAGTGTTTCTGAATGAGAGGGTGTGGGGAAAAGCTCAGATTTTACTCCATTTCCACCTGGTCAGACTCTCCTAACCACTGCTGTAACCTTCAGTTCCACGTCCTGTAGAGGGTGAGCCGATGTTCATCCAGCAAGCCGTGCCCTACGTCTCCGCCGGGTTCGGCTTTCCGCAGCCGTGGGCCTGCTTAGAACCCGTCGTAGACTCAGAGCACAGCCGTGAGGAGGCTTCGACTTCTTTCCCTTCCTCGAGGCAGCATTTTGAGATCTGGGCTACCAGGTCTGTGGCCACTTGACGCCACTGTTTCTCCAGCCCTTGTCCCCACGTCACACTTTAATTGGTCCCCGGGTGGCGCGCAGGGGGACAGGTGACGGAGGTGAGAGCGTGCGTGCCGCCTTCTGTGCTCGACACGTAATGATCACACCATGTAATTTACCTTTTCAGCGGGTCTTGGTGTAGTCACGGATGATGATATAACCATCGCTCCCGTCTTGTTCCAGAACATTATCATCACCCCCCAAAGAAACCCTGTTCTCTCAGCGTTCACTCCCCATTCCGCCCTCCACCCCCCCAGCCCCTGGCACCCACTCATCGACTTTCTGTCCCCGCAATGAGCCTGTTCTGGGCAGTCCATGGAAATGGAATCATCGACTCTATCACCTTTTGTGACTGATTTCTTACATTTAACATCATGTTTCCAAGGCTAGCCATGTGACGGCTTTATCGGTACTTCATTCCTATTTATGATTAAATAACGTTCCATTGTGTGGATAGACTACATTCTGATTATCCATTCATCCGTTGATGGACACTTGAGTTGTGATCAGTTTTCAGCCATGATGAGTAATGCTGCCGTAACATTCATGTACAAATTTGGGGGTTAATATGGTGTGGTCTGAGTATATACCTAGGGGTAGCATTGCTGGGTCGTGCGCTAACTCTCTGCTTAGCCTTTTAAGCTGTGCCATTGTACATCATCACACTCAGTGTGTGAGGTCTTTGGTTTCTCCATATCCTTGCCGACACTTGCTATTGTCCATCTTTGCTTATGGCCATATTAGTGGGTATGAAGTGGAATATGTTACTTTTTATGTCAACATGAAGAGGAAAGAAGACTGTATCTTGTGTGTAATTGCTTATCATTTTTCAAAACAGCTCTGGGACATATGAGAAGCTGACAACACTGACAGGCTGCTTCCAGGGAGGAGAATTGAGAGCTGGTGGTGGAGGTGGGAGGAGTTTGGATACGCTCTACCCTTCTCTAAATTATTGCATTTTAGGCTACCTGTAAGTATTACTTATACAAATAATTAATTAGAATAAAAAATAAAAAGTACACTTGTTATCATAACAGAAGTTGGTAACTGGCCTGTGGAACAGATCTGACCTTCCACCTATCTCTGTGTGCCCCCAGAACTAATTAGTTTTCACATTTTTAAATACTTGGTCTAAAAAACAAAATAAGGCCCTTTGTCGCCCATGGAAATTGCTTGAAATTCAGACTTCATTGTCCACTTTTCTGGAACATAGCCTTGTTCATTTGTTCACATATTATCTGTGGGTGTGTTCCTGCTGCAGTGGCAAAGCTGAATAGTTGTGGCAGGGGCTCCGTGGGGCACTCATGGGCTTGTCCTGCTGCTGGGAAGAACGTAATCTGGTTACGCAGTTATAACTCGGTGGCATTCGGAGTTGCACGGGTATTTCCACACTGTAGCTTTTTCAAAAACAAGCACGTATCCGTCACGTCTAAACAAGAAGACAAAAGTGGGCTGTCAGTGTCATGCTTTCTGAGGCACATTGGAGTGTGGATTGTGTTATTATCAAATTACATGGCCAAAATTCATGTTGATTATGTGGTGACACCAGAGCGATGCTAGAAAACTCCAAGCTGCATAAACATCGCCAGGCCAAGCATTCAGGGAAATAGCCCCAAATCACAGGAAAGTAATGGTCAGAAAAATCAGAAAATGGAAAATATTATCATAATGGAACTTCTTTACAAAAATAAAAAATGAGAAAGAATCTGCTTCCCAAAGAAGTTACATTGGCTCACGTGTTAGGGAGAGAGCTTGCCCTTTCTAAGAGATGAGGTAATTAAATGGCATTTGATTGCAACAGCTGAGTAAATGTGTCCAGAAAACACAGACTGGTTGGGAGAATACTAGCCTTGCTGAGAACAGTCACTGGAAGAATTTAGGACGTTGGGAGCAATGTCCATTCAAAAACAGGGCAGATGTTACTGCTCAGCTGTTGTTTATTCAGAGGGTCAATGCTAAATTAGAAGTGATTGAAGAATTAACCAATATGAATAGTCTGCCTTGAATGACAGGCAAAAATATTTCAAAGAACTTGCTACAACCCTAAATACAACCTGAAGTGGGATCAGTGAAGAAGTTAAGACGTATTGCAGCTGAAGGTGATAAAAATGTTCATCTGGTTTAATTGGACACACATGAAGCTTGTGAAGATGTAAGTTGTCCAAACCTGTGGCAGTCATTGTATGGCTTATGAGCAGGTACTTTGTGAGGTAAAGCTCCGAATCTGCCATGTATTGTGGTCCAGTAGAGTCACTTCACTTGCTCTTGTGGACTTAATCATCGGTTCCATGAAATTTGGTCAGAAATATAAGAGGAATATCCTGATTTGTTCTAAAACAAACTTGAACTCTTATCAGTGGTAAAGTTTCATGCAGCTATTTTTAGAGCTCAGGCCAAGAGTGAAATTTTTGAACAAGAAGCACCTTCTTCCTGTCTCTCCGCTGCTCCCCTCGGCAGTGTATTTCAGTAGATTTGCCTGTTCTGCTCCCCACTCTGTCTCTGGTGAATCCTCTCACCCCTGCACCTCTGGCCTGTACCCCAGTTCTTGAATGCATAAATAAATAAATCTTTTTTGAAAGGAAGCACCTTTTTCAACCATTATAAAATATTAAATGGTCTTGAAATTATATTTTGCTGTGGACTTGAAAAAAACCTTCAAATAAATTCAAACATTGAAAGGCACTGTGGTGCTTACATGTGAAATATACTGCAATAAGTTCTCAATTTTACTAGTAGTGTTTTAATCACAAGTAATGTGAAGCAGCTTTGTACACTACCCATATCATCAGAAGTTGATCCAAGAAGGAAGATCTCCATTTCCATATAAATTTTCAGTGCATTTATGTTTTAGCTCAAACTACAGTTTAAGTGGTGTTTTTTAGGCAAGCTCAAAGGAAATCCACATATTTCAAATCTATTTAACAGCGCCACAGAGTAGCTTCCATACAACCTTCAATTGGAAGTGATTAATCTATAATGGAATGCATGTGAAAGGCAAATATCAGGAGGTGAATCTAATAGAATTCTATAAAACCTTGTATTTGATGAATATGCTTAATTAAAATCACATGCTTGTTAGGTAGTCTCAGCTTTGGCACTACCTATCTGTGTGAAAAGGCATTTTCAAAGATAAAAAACACTAATCTGATTATAGATCATTATGAGCAGACAAATATTTGCAATTGAATTTTGTTGTAGGGGACACCACTTTGGCAAATATCATTCCCCCAAAGCATTTCATTCTTCTCCTTAGTAAGCCTATGTAACAAAAGCTACATTATTATACTGATTATATTTTTAATTTCATCTATTAAAAATCTGTAATGTTTGCTTCCTTTCATTATATAAGAACCTACATCATATTATCAAGTTTGCCTATCCACCCACAAACTTAAAATATTTACTATGAGATGATTTCTTAAAATGTTTACTGGAATAATATTAGCAAAAACAGCAGAATAAGAACATGCTAAAATTCTGTCTACCATAAATGCAATGACAAAATGCAAAAATCACCTTTTTCAGACCTCTGGAAATTGACCAAAGGCTTGCAACAATCAGGAGAGCACTTTTTTTTTTTTAAAGGCCAAATTTTGGTAAGAACTGTGAGCTCTGGAGCATTTTAACTTGCCCCTCTCCCATTCCCTGCCCTTCAGCTCCATAGTAGCTTTGAAAACCAAAAGCTTGCAACCAAAATGCAAACCACTAGCTTGTCTCTGGTACATAGAACAGGATTGGAGCTTCTCCAAAGCCTCATTCCAAAGAATTGTCAGTATTTGACCTGTCTGGTGGCTACCTAGACTAAGACCTCACTGGCAAGACTGTCTTCATTTTTTTTTTAAAAGATTTATTTATTTATGCATATCTGCTGAGGGGAGCAGCGGGCAAGACAGGAGAGGTCTGCTGCGCCATGTGGGTTGCTCTCTGGCTGGCCGGGATCAAACTCATGCTGCAGTGGCTGCGGATAGCATCATAGGTTGCATCTTAACCTCTTGCGCCACCAGGGAGGCCCCAAGACTGTCTTCATTTGACATGACTTGCAGCTTTCCGAGCACAAAGAGCCTTTTTCCTAAGGGCATTTGTCAGAACAACTAGAGGCATTTTTTAATGTCATGGCTGCCCGAGGCAATGGCTACAAGTTGGGGCAACAACAGGCTACCCAAAAAGCTTAAAGGGAAAGTTGGAGAATGAGGTGTTTAAAGGGGCTTTGAAAAGTTCCAGTATATGGATCACATGGATGAACAGGGCTGCACACATGCCCCAGGATGACCTGAGGAGGTCCTGTGTTCTCACTCTGGGTGACCTTGACGCCAAGCACAAGAAGAAAGTGAAAGCTAACAGAGTTATCACCTGCCTGGCCGGCTGCTGAAATTGTTCCTCAACATGCATTCACAGCAGAGCCCCACAGCAAAGAGTGGGAGACATTGATTTCAGATATCGAGGGAAATCCCTCTCCAAAAATTAGATAATTACTAAGTTAACTAAGCAGAGACTTCAGTGGCCACACACAACAAATAACACAGACTTTACAGCATTAGTCCAGGAAAGTTATTAAAAACAGCAACAACAAACTGAGGAACAGAGAGAATCGATATCCAGAGTTGTCACCTTATTTTAAATGGCCCATTTTCAATAAAAAAGAAGTTTAAAAAGTATGGCTCATATAAAAGAAAAAGCCATCAAGAGAAACTGTCATTGAGAAACCCACACCTTGAACTTACTGCACAAAGATTTTACATAAGCTATTTTATATATATTTAAAGAATAAAAATAATACATTCTAGAGAACTAAAGTATGAAAATAATATCTCACCAAGTAAAGAATCTCCAAGAAGAGACAGATACTATATATCTTTAAAAAGAACCCAATAGAAAAATTTTAGTTCAGAAATAAAATAGCTGAAATAAAAAATTCACTGGAGGAACTCAGTAGCAGATCTGATCAGACAAAAGAATGAGAGAACTCAAAAGTAGCTCAATTGATTGTCCAGTTTGTCCAGGAAAAAAGATGAAGGAACATGAACTGTACCTCAGGGACTCAGAGGCCTGAGGAACATCATCAAACTTAGCAACAAATTACATCTTTTTATGGTGTATGCCTTCAGCACACAGGAAACTTGCATGTGGGAGCCCCAGAAGGAGAGAAAATAGAAGAAAGAATATTTAAAGAAAAAATGGCTAAAAACATACCAAATTGGATGAAAAACATTAATTGACATATCCAAGAAGCCCAGCAAACTTCAAGAAAGATAACTTCAAATATGTTCACTCCTAAACACGTTATAATCAAAGCCAAAGTAGCAAAAACTGACACAATGAAAAGAGGAAATAGACAACTAGAGAAATTAGAGACTCCAACACCCAGCTCTCAATAATGGATAAAATACAAAGACAGAAGATCTGTAAGGAAGTAGAAGACTTGAACAACACTATAACATCAATAGTAGATGAACTAAAATAAAACTCAAATTACTAAAATCAGAGAAAAAAGTATGGACATTACCAACAATTCTATGGTGGGAGGAGATTATCAGAGATTACGTTGAAATACTGTCTGCCAACAAATTGGATAGCCTAGATGAAATGGACAAATTCCTAGAAACAAAAAACCTAGGAGTTATAAATCATGAAGAAATAGAACATCTAAACAGACTTGAAAGTACTAAGGAGGCGATCAGAAATCACTAATCTCCTGACAAAGCTTTTAAAAGCCGTGGATCTGATGTCTTCATTGGCAAATTCTATAAAACATTAAAAGGAGAATCAATACCAATCCTTCTCAAACTTTTCTTAAAAAATTGCAGATGAGGGCATACTTCCTACTCATTCCATGAAGCCTGCTACCCAAACGCCAGAGTCAGACAAATATACCACATTAACAGAATGAAAGGGAGACCCCACTTAATCATGGCAAGCCATGCAGCAAACGCATTCCACAAAAGTTAACATCCCTTCATGGAAAAACAACAACTAGGAATAAAAGGAAACTACATGGACCTAATAAAAGCCATATATGACAATCCTACTGTGAGTATCATTGTCAGTGGTGGGTCTGAAAAGCTTTCCTCTAAGATCAGAAACCAGGTAAAAAATGCCCACCATTTCTATTCAACATAGTGCTGGAAGTTCTATTCAGAGCGATTAGGCAAGAAAAATATGATATCAAATTGGAAAAGAAGAAATATAATTCTGTTCCCAGATAATATAACCTTTATATGTAAAAAGCTCTAAGGAGTATACATCAAAAGTTGTTAGAACTAATAGATTGATTGAGCAAATTAACAGAACACAAAGGTAACACAAAAAGATTAGTTGTATTTCTAAATATTCATAACGAACAATATGAAAAGGAAATTATGAGAACAATTCTATTTACAACAGCATCAAAAAGAATTTTAAAAATCAAAATTAACCAAAGAGGTGAAGGATTTGCACAATGAAAACTACAATGCATTGCTGAAAGAAACCGGGGAAGACATTGATGAATGAAAGCAAACCCATCATTGTGGATATTGGAGGACCATATTGTTAATTATTTTTATATACTACATAAAACAGTCTGCAAATGCAATGCAAATGCCATCAAAATCAAAATTTAAAACTTGCATTTTTCACAGAAATAGAACAATCCATCCTAAAATTCATAGGGAATCTCAGGGAACCACAAGTAACCAAAACAATCTTGAGAAAGATGAGCAAAATTGGAGGATTCAGACATTTTTGTTTCAAAACTTACTATAATGCTACAGTAATCAAAACAGTGAGTACTGACATTCAGACAAATGGGCCAATGCAACAGAAGAGACAGACCTGAAATAAATCTTTACTGACATGGTCAAATGATTTTGACAAGGTTGCTGAGACCAGTCAGTGGGGAAGTAACAGTGCCCTCAACAAGTTGTGCTGGAAAATTAGACATTCACATGCACATCCTAACACTATATACAAAAGTTAATTCAAATATGGATCAAGGGACCTCCCTGGTGCCACAAGGGGTTAAGAAGCAACCTATGAAGCTATCGGCAGCCACTGCAGCACGAGTTAGATCCCCAACTGGCCAGGGAGCAATGGCGCAGCAGACCTCTCCTGACTCACCCACTGCTCCCCTCAGCAGTGTGCTTCGGTCCGTCTGCCTGTTCTATTCCCCATGCTGTCTCTGGTGAATCCTCTCACACACACACACCCCCCCCCAACTCTGGCTTGTACCCCAGGTCCTGTATGCATAAATAAATACTTTAGGAAAAAACAAATATTAATCAAAATCTACACGTAAAACATAAAACTATTGAAATATTATGAAAAAGCAAACTGCAAAAGTTCACAGTATTGGATTTAGCAATGATTTCTTGGATTTGACATCAAAGTCATAGGCAACAAAAAGGGAAAACAGAAAAAATTGGACTACCTAAAAATTAAAACATTTTGTGCATCAAAATATAATATTAACAGAGTACAAAGATAGCCCCACAGAATTAGAGAAAATGTTTGCCAATCAATGTGGGATGAATATCCAGAATATTTAGAGAACTCGTAAAACTCAACCAAAAAAAAATTAGATTTTTAAAAAAGATTTATTTTATTTATTTATGCATACAAGAACTGGGGTGTAAGCCAGAGGTGCGGGTGGTGGGGTGAGAGGATTCACCAGAGACAGAGTGGGGAGCAGAACAGGCAGATCTACTGCAGCATGGGGTCAGCTCCCTGAAGGGGGATCCAACTCATGCTGCAGTGGCTGGTGACAGCTTGATAGCGCTGAGATTTTAACCCCTGAGCCACCAGGGAGGGCCTAAAAAACAATTAGATTTCAAAATGGACAAAGAACTTGAATAGACATTATGCTAGACAAGATATACAAATGCCTAATAAGCACATGAATCGATGCTCAACATCATTAATCACTCAGGAAATGTAAATCAAAACTACAGTGAGATACCACTGCATCCCCATTAGGATGGTAACCATCAAAACCCTGGGAAATGACAGGTATTGACGAGGATCCAGAGAATCCGGAATCCTTGTGCAGTCTTGGTGGGGAAGTAAAATGGCGCAGCCACTGAAGGAAACAGTAGAGCAGTTCCTCAAAATTTTAAAAATACAATAGACTTACCATTTGATTCAGAAATTCCACGTCTGGGTATTTACCCAAAGAATTCAAAGCAGCATCTCAAAGAGGTGTTTGTACACCCATGTTGGTAGCAGCGTTAGGCAGTAGCTAACATGTGGGCGCAACACGAGTGTCCTTTACGGGAGAATGGAAACTCAAATGTGTTGCAGACAATGGAGTGGAATTCAGCCTGAGAAAGAAAGGACATTCTGCCGGGTGACACGGGTGAGGCCGAAGGATTTATGCTACGTGAAATAAGCCAGTCCCAAGAGGGCCAACACTACCTGATTTCACTTAGATGAGCTATGTAGGGCAGTCAGCTTCATGGAAGCGGACAGTTTAATGGGGGTGGCCAAGGAATGTCCGGATAAATAGAGCTCTGGACATGGATGGCAGTGGTGGTCGCACGGTGTTCTGGACGTGTTTGACACCACGTCTGCGCGCTTCAGGGTCTTAAGATGGGGGGGTGGCGGGGAGGAGGCAGAGAGTGGAAGAAAGATGACTTTGCCTGGTTGGCTGGAAAGCCATTTATCTTTCAGAGTGTAGGATTTTGCTCAAGACACCACAAAGATCTGCTCTTCTTTCCCTGGGCTTATCTGTTAAACAGAAATAATCTTTAATTCCTTTGAAAAAATGTCAATATTGTGTTAAGTAAATTAGAATTGATGCTGATGATGGTGATGGTGGTGGTGGAGGAGACCTACACGGTCACCGCGGAGAATGCTAGAGAACGAACATACTATTTTGAAAACTGGTCAATAAAGATGGCGAACGAGACGCTTGCCTTGCCTACCCGGTACACCCCGGCTAACAAAATAGTACAAGAGAGAAATTTTCTGTTTTAAAAAAAAAAATCCCAGCTAACACATGGAGAAGCAATGATGCTATTGGTTTTGGACCTCTTTCCGCCTTGATGGGTTAATGGATGTAACCCCAGAACATCCGTGGCTGCTCATGACAAGAGAGCAAGATGTTGTTTTTCCTCCTGAAAGTCTGCAGCATCCTGTGGCACCATCTTGCCAAGAAAATTAAGCCAGAGTCTGGTGAGATCTCTGTGCAGCTCTGTTTACATCGCTGGGTCTTGGAAGCGACCCAAGTGCCCACAGATCGGGGCGTGGGTCAAGATGTGCTCTGTCCACACGATGGGGCACTAACCCGCCATCAGAGGAAATGTCACCATTGACAGAAAATGGAAGGCGCTCGAGAGAAGTATGTGCAGTACAGTAAGTTAGCACGGCGAGGATAAGTACTGGATGTCCTCGCATGTGTGAGTAAAATAAGGAACCATAGCAGATGAACGGGCAAGGCAAAATAATTGTAAGCTGGCAGACACACACCAGCCGAGGGAGCTTCCTGCCCACCCCCACGGGCAGCCTTTTCCATCGTCAACATCTCCCTCCGGCGGGTAATATGCCACCACCTACTCTGACATGGAGTAATCACCCAGATTTCACAGCTTCCACTGCAGTTCTCCCTCGGTGTATTTACGAGGATTTGGACAAATGTGTAGTGAAACAGACCATCATTGCAGAATCATCTGGGTCACTTCATGGCCTTAAACGTCCTATTCCGTCTACTGATGCCCCCCACCACTCAACCCCTGGCACCCCCTGGCCTTTTTGCTGTCTTCATAGCTTTCTAGTGTTAGATATTCATGTATTTTTATCCTTTATCCCCGAGGTTAGCCTGGTTACGGGCTTATTGCTTTTCTGATGAATTAACTTTTGGTTGATTCAGATCAACTTGGTTCTGTTGATTTTTTTGATGTGCTTTCAATTCCGTTGACTCCACTAATTTTTAAAAATAATCTTTCTTTTGCTTACTTTGAATTTAATTTTCTCATCTTCTCATTCCTAAAGTGGAAGCGTAAGTGATTTCCTCTCTTTAAATGTACATGCCCACTGCTATAAATTTCCCTCTAAACTCTGCTTTTACTGTAGCCCCCAAAGTTTGAAAAGATACCTTTTCATTTAGATCAAAATACGTTGGCATTTCTCTTGAGATTTCTTCTTTGACTCAAGTTGTTTCTTCTTTGACAACTGTTGTTTCATCTCGGGGTATTTGAGGACTTTCCAGTTCCTTCCAGTACTGATTTCTAGTTTACCCCCACTGGGGTCAGTGAGAAGACATCATATGATTTTTATACCTTTAAAGCTCCTAAGGTGTGTTTTATGCCCCGGAATGTGTTCTGTACCAGTGCGTGTTCCAGTAAGGTGAGGAGTGTCTCCTGCAGTTTCTGGATGATGTAGCTGATGGATGTCAATCATATGCATTCTGCTGGTTGTGTTCAGTCCAATTATGTCCTTAATCATTTTTCCCTGCGGGATCTGTCCACATCTGATAGAGGAATCCTGAATTTTCCATCTAGATAGTGGGATTTTCTTTCTCTTTGATATTCTATCAGTTTTTGCATCTCATAGTGTGATGGTGTGTTTAGGCCCATTGCTACTAAGGATTGTTGTGACTTCTTAGAAAATTGACTCCTTTATCATTGTGTGATAATAATGTCATCCCTCAACACTGTCCTCGCTTTGAAGTCTGCTCTCAAATTAATACAGCTTTCTTTTGGTAAGTGTTAGCGTCATCTAGTCTTCTCCATCTAGTTACCTTTAGTATCAATATGTCTCTATATTTAATGTGGGTCTTGTAGACAAGGTATTGTTGAGTTCTCATTTTTTAATACACTCAGATAATCCTTTTTTTTAAAGATGTATTTATTTATGCATACAAGAGCTGGGGTACAGGGCAGAGGTGCGGGGTGGGGGAGGTGAGAGGATTCACCAGAGACAGAGTGGGGAGCAGAACAGGTGGCTCTGCTGAAATCCACTGCTGAGGGGAACAATGGGGCAACAGGAGAGGCCTGCTGCACCGTGTGGTTTGCTCCCTGGCCGGCCTGGGATCAAACTCATGCTACAGAGGTTGTGGATTGCTTCATGATGCTATGCTTAACCCCTTGTGCCACTAGGGAGGCCCCAGATAATCTTTTTTTAATTGGGCTATTTAGACCATTGACATTCAAAGAGAGTATTGAGGTAGCTGGATGAGCATCTACCTTATTTCTTACTGTTTTCTATTGATAGTCCTTGTCTTTCTGTTTTTATTTTCTAATTGTCTTTCGTTAATTTAATTGAGTATTTTATGTTTTCCATTCTCTCTCCTTTCTTAGCATGTGTGTGATACTTTTCTTAGGCCTTTTTTTTTTTTTCAGTGCAAAATCTGCATTTTATTAAAGACATTTGGGAAGATCCATTCAAAAATACATTGTGCTCAGTTAAAATTAACCATTTCATGCTGATAATTAAGGTTACCACAGAATAGATATTTGTATAATATTTACAGCAACAATAGAGATTTTACAGAAGTTTAGAATGGAATACATGCCAGAAAAAAACTTGATAAGATATACCAACACATGATACAAAGAGTTATATAAACACTTTACAAATGGTTCATCATTAGCTTGTGAAGAATTTAAATATTCAACACTTTAAATTCAGTTTGGATTCAAAAATTAAAAAGGTTAATATGCTACATCACACCCTTGCCACAGTAAAGTATGGAATTACACTTTGTATTACGGATTATAAAGTCTGTGCAATTAAGAATTTCTACTGATTCTTTACTGCAAATTGGATGTTATATCACTCTGGCTTATCCCTATTTTTGTCTCCATGCATGAGCACGGTTCTCAGAGTCACCCTGCCTGAGTCTCCCCAGATAGCCCCTTCAGACTTACTAGAGAGTGAGGAAGCTCGGAATAGTCTTCTAAGTGTGTACAGAGAACCACCTGAAAGTGTGTAGGCCCGTTTGTATAGTTGTCCTAGAGTGTGCGATGTGCAGCTGCAACTAATCCAAATCCCCGTTTCCATAACACCATTCCATGTCCCAGCTGTGCAGGCGCCTATACCCAAGTTCTACTCCCCATCCCTCCCCGCCTGCCGCAGTGACTGCTGACATTTTCTTCACCTACATGTGGCCACACGTCACCCGCTGGGGTACAAAAGCAAATGCAGTGTTGCTAATGTTATTTTACAGTCTCACCTGTAGATCTCCTGAGAATTAAAAATCAGCCGTTTAATCTCTCTGCTCCTACCCTGCTGCTCTCCTTGCTTTACGGAGGCCTGAGTTTCTGGCCGGGGTTATTTTCTTTCTCTCTGAAAATCTTCTTCTAACGTTTCTGTGCAAGGTGGCTCAGGGCTAACAATAAATTCCCTCCACCTTTGCTTACTGGAGGCGATCTTCACTCTCTGCCTTTGAAGGGTAGCTTCACAGGATGCACAACTGCGGGCTGGTGGGTTTTCCCTGTCCACGCTGGAAACACCTCACTTCCCTCCCCTCTGCGGGCATCTTTGTTGAGAAGCCCAGCGCGCCCCTGGCTTTTGATCTTCCTCTGGTTTCTGCCGGCACTTCCAGTTCATCCCGGCTCCACTGTACTTTGAAAATACCACGCCTGCTTGTGTTTTGGTTTTGGTTTCTGTTCTGACGTTTGTCCTGCCTGGTGTTCTCCGGCTGTGCCCTTCCTGGCTGTGTGGAGCGGTGTCTTGACACCAGTTTGGGGGGAAATTTCAGTCTATTGTTCCAAATAGTCTTCTGTTCCTTTCCACCGTCTCCTTCCCGCTGCCCCTGATGCGCAGGCCCCGCCTGGGTGACTGTCCCGGAGGCCTGGGGCGCGCTCCCTGTGTTTTTTATTTTCAGTTTTAGACCCTCAGCGCCACAGCGCGCCTGCCGCAGCCGGACACGCGCCCCTCCACGGCTCCCCTGCCCGGGCCGGCCCCGCCCGCGCCCGCTGACCCCTGACCACCCGCCCCTGCCCGGCGAGTTTCCACAGTTGTTTCCCATTCCTGGCCTGATCACTGCGGCATCCCTGGCGTGTCCGGGTCTGGTGCTTTCTCTGTCTTCATCTCCCGCCTTGGCGCGCCGCGTGGCTGTCGCTGCGGAGCGGGGTGCGGGGTGCGGGGCAGGGCGCGGGGAGCCGGGGGAGCCGCTGTCCCCTGCCCGGCCTGGCCCCGCGTGGCCCCGGGCGGTTTTCTCCTCCTTCGAGGCCAGGGCGGGCCGGAGGCCGGAGGCGGGCGCCTCCCTGGCCAGGGGCGTGACCCCGACCGCCCCGTGGACCCCGCGCGGGACGAGCTTCTCTTGCGCGCGCCGCGCCCCGGGAGCCTGGAGAGCTCCCTGCCCGGGCGCGGAGCCCGGGGCCGCTGCTGGGTCGGCTGGTGGCGCGGCCCTGGTGGACGGCACCACGACGGCACCACGACGGCACCACAACGGCACCACGACGGCGGGCGCCCCGCCTGGGCCCGGCGCCCCGGCTGCCCGCAGGCCGCGTCCAGCCGCCGCCGTCTCCGCGGGTAAGTGGGGCCCACGCCCGCCTCCCGCCCCCGCCCGGGCCGGCGTCGCGGGGCCCCTCTGGAAGGGTCGGGAAGGATCGGGGCGCTCCCCGGCCCCCAGGCTTCGGCCTGCGCGAGCTGGAGGGGCGCGGGGTGTCCGCAGCAGGCCGCTCGCCACGCGGACGCCCCGGGACGTGGAGACGCTGAGCCAGACTTGATGCGCCCCCGCCCCCCGCCGCGTCCAGCTCTCCGGCCGCCGGGTCGTCCCCGCTGCCCCCCCAGGTGCTCGGCGCCCAGCCCGCGGCCGGGCTCGTGCAGACACCCCGGGCCGCGAGGCGAGCACGTGCGGCAGGTCACCTGGCCGCCCGCCCGGCCTTCCTGCCGGCGCCCCCGGCCGCACCCCGACTCCGCCAGGCGGTTTCGCGTCTTACCCCCCGCCCCAAGCCCCCGGCGCCATCTCCGCCCGGTCACCGTCCAGGCCGAGGGAAAACGGGCGCGACCCCTGCGCCCCGCAGCCACCCCCACGGGGTCCTTGCGGCCTGCAGGCCCCCGCGCCCCCCTTGTCGTGGCTCCTGTGCGGCGCCCCCTGTGCTCCCGCCCCCCCCCGCGCCGGGGGCGCACCCGTGGGGCGCCGGGCCCTGCGTGGCTGCCCCTGCGGCCAGACCCAGGGGTCCGCGCAAAGCCATTTTGGGGGGCCAGGGGGCTGCAGCCTGTCGGGTTCTGTGGCAAAGGGCCGTCCACAAATCCTCTTTCCACTGCCCCTGGCGGGAGGAGAGCCCCCCGCGTGCCAGCCGGAGCCTCGCGGGCCCGGGGAGCCGCCCGCTGCGCACAGGCCCCCGCCCGCGGGCTGTGACGAGACAGGCGGGGACCCCCGCCACTGGCCGCCGCTCACTTCGGCTGGCGCGGCAGGTGCGGGCGAGCGGGCCGGTGCGGGCAGGTGCGCGGCAGGTGCGGGTGAGCGGGCCGGTGCGGGCCGGTGCGGGCAGGTGCGCGGCGGGTGCGGGCGAGCGGGCCGGCCCACGCGGGACAGGCCGCGCCGCAGCGGGGAGAGGGATGAGCTCCGCGGGGCAGAGCCCTGGGCAGCAATTAACGGCAACGTGCCCCGAAGAATTCCAGGCGCTTCCAGGAGCACCGAGGTGTGCGCAGCAGCCGGGGTCCCCGGGGTGCTGCGGCAGGAAGGGGAGAAGCGGGCGGGGCGAAGCGGCGTCTTGCCCGGCTCGGGGCTGCTGGGCCCGGGCCCAGATGAAGCCCACTCCCCCTCGGTGCAGCCAGGGAAAGCGCACCCCCGCACCATCGCACCCCGCACCCCACAAGCGCACCCGCCTCCGCAGACGCTCCCCCCGGGGCACCCCGCCTGGTCTGCTGCTCCCCTGCGGGTTTTCCGTGGTGAGGTCGGAAGGCCCGAAGGGAGGGACTGGCTTTGGCCTGGATGGGATGGAAGAGAAGCGTCCGGGAGAATAAAGCCAAATGCAGATGGACGCCCTGACCTTCGCGAGAAGGACGGACCTTCCCGCTCAATTCCCTTCGGGCTGGAGAGATGTTCTATTGAGTTTCTGATACTTTAACGCAATGAAGCCTGAGCGATGCGCTCAAATGCACTTGGGTCGTACATTACATTTCCATATAATCTTGGGTCTGTTCTGGACTTCCTGTTTTATTCCAGTGATCTGTCTATTTCTAATATGTTTATAACATTTATAATTTGTTTTATATCTGGTAGGGTAAGTCCCTCATCAACAACCTTCATTCTCAGAATTTCATTTGCTGTCCTTTTATGTGATTTATTCTTCCAGATGAACTATAACGTAATTTTGCCACATTAAAAAAAGGCAGGGTGCTCTGAGGTTGCATGAAATTTAGAGCTTAGTTTGGAGAGAATTGATATCTTTAAATATGGAGTCCGCCTAACCAAGAGCAAGGAGTGATTTGTCATGATTTAAGTATTTTTTCATGAAAAAATACTAAATGTCCCCTGTATGCATTTGTTATTTTTGAAGGAAAAAAACGAAAGCAAGATGCCCATCCCCCAACCCTCTTACCTCTGGCAACCTCAGTTTGTTATCAAAAGTCTATGACTTTAGGGCCTCCCTGGTGGCGCAAGGGGTTAAGCACCACACTATGAAGCAATCCACAGCCTCTGCAGCACGAGTTCAGTCCCCGGCCAGGGAGCTGCCCACATGGCGCAGCATACCTCTCCTGGCTCCCGGCTGCTCCCCTCAGCAGGGGATTTCAGCCAGTCTGCCTGTTCTGCTCCCCACTCTGTCTCTGGTGAATTCTCTTGCCCCCCCCCCATATCTGGACTGCACCCCAGCTCTTATATGCATAAACAAATCTTTATTTTTCTTCTGCTTTGACAGTTCATTCAAGCAGCCCCTCTACTCGTATTTGTGAAATCTCCTAGTATTTGCCTGGTTTTCTGTCTTACTTCACTTTGCACCCTTGAGTGTTTCCCAGCTCAAGGTTCGGGTGACTGGTTCTTTTCGGCCTTGAGAACTGTCCTGTTCTCTTCCTTGAGTAGGAAATTTGGGCTCCAGGTTCTTGCCATTTCTCCTGTGTTTCTCCAGTTTTGAGGTTTGGGGGAAGGCACTGCTGCCTCCAGACCCATTTCCTTTGTTTACTTTAACTAGGGAAGGTCTTAAAATCCACACTGTAGTTAGAGCTACGGCTAAGGTAATCTTGGAAGACAAAGGCCACAGATTTGGTGGGTCTGGGTTGTAATTCTGGCTCCAAGGCTGAGCAGAGCCTGTTGATGTGTATTGAAACTTTGGTGTGTTTTATGCTGAGGGTGAACTCCTTGGTCTTTGGGGATATTGCAGAGCATGGACAGTAGTTGACTGCGTGTTAGGGATATTAGTGGCTATTGGATTGGGAAGCTTCTAAATTGCTTATTGGACCTGTGAAAAATTCAGACAGATTTAATTCTAAATTTCTTTTTTTTTTTAAAGATTTATTTTTATTTATTTATACAAGCACTGGGTACAGTCAGAAGTGCAGGAGGGCGAGAGAATTCACCAGAGCCAGAGTGGGGAGCAGAGCAGGCAGAAGGACCGAAGTACACTGCTGAGGGGAGCAGTGGGCGGCAGGAGAGGTCTGCGCGCCATGTGGGACCCTCCTCCGGTGGCCGGGGAGCAGCCGGGGATCGAACCGGCGCTGCAGAGGCTGCGGGCAGCTTCGCAACCCAGCGCTCAACCGCTGCGCCACCGGGGAGGCCCTAATTCTAAATTTCTGATTGGAAAAAAGATTGAATTGTTAGACAAAAGGAAAAAGAAATAGAGATGCCTTTTGGCTAATCCTAGGGAACTTTTAGTCAGTATTCTTAGATCATGGACAGTTCATTCTAGCAGTCCTACTCATATGTGAAATCTCTTAATATCTGTCTTTGGTTTTCTGGCTGGCTTCGCTTTGTAACCTTGAGAGTTTTCCAACTCAAGGTTTGGGTGACTGGTTAACATGTACTTGTTTGCATAAATTCAGCGTGACTCTCTCTCTGTGACAGGCTCTGTGACAGCCATGGTTGCATGGCTGCAGGTTTGAGTAGAGTGTCACAGGTGACATGAGACCACTTTCAGAAACTCAGGTTGATCTCAGAGGTAACAAAAGAAGATGCCTTGCTCACAAGCTGTCAGGTCTATCAGAAAAAGGTTTAAGATAAGTCACACCTTGGTGCTCCTGAAAAGTCCATGATATTTGGGGGGCCTCATGAAAAGGGGAATTTACCCAGACACACAGGTATGGAGCATGAAATCTGATGATACCTTAGCATAGCCCTGAGCCCTGAGCGGCCATTACAAGTTCAAGCTAGAACATCCAGCGCTATACTGAGCAACAGTGGCGAAAGTGTCCACCCTTGTTCCTAATCTTGGAAAGATTTCAGCTTTTCTTACTGAGTGCGCTATTGGCTGTGGGTTTGTCAAGGGTGGCCTGATTATGCTGAAGAACATTTCTCCTGTGTCCGTTTTGTTGAGGATTTTTATCATAAAACAATGTTGAATCTTGTCAAATGCTTTTTCTGCATGTATTGAGATGATTGCATGATTTTTGTGCTTTTTGTTGATACGGTGTACACATTCACTGATTCGTGGACGCTGAACCCTCCGTTCATCTCTGGAATGGATTCCCTTTGGTCACGATGTGTGATTCTTTTATTGGATTGTTGAATTTGGTTTGCTGCCATTGTGTTGAAGATTTTTATGTCTTCATTTATATCTTCATACATATATACATAGAGAGAGAGAGATCTTTGTCTGATTTCAGAATCAAGGTATGATGGCTTCATAAAATATGTGTGATGCTTTCCCTCCCTTTCAATTTTATGGAAGAATTTGAAAGTATCAGTTTTATTCTTCCTTGAAGTTTGGTGAAATTCACTAGTGAAGCTGTTCTGGTTTGGAGCTTTCGCTTTGGAAGAGGCTTTCGATTACTATTTCAATTTCCTTACTCATGATTGGTTTGTTCATTCTTTCTATTTCTTCCTGATTCAGTTTTCAAATGTATGTGTCTAAAAATTTGTCCATTTTTTTTTAGATTGTCCAATTTGTTGCCATGTAGTGTTCATAATAGTATCTTGTCTTTGTTTTTTTTGAAGATTTATTTATTTATGCATACAAGAGCTGGGGCACAGGCCAGAGATGCTGGGGGTGAGAGGATTCACCAGAGACAGAGTGGGGAGCAGAACAGACAGATCGACTGAAATCCACTGCTGAGGGGAGCAGCAGGGAGACAGGAGAGGTCTGCTGCGCCATGTGGGTAGCTCCCTGGCTGGCTGGGGATTGAACTCATGCCTCAGTGGCTGCGGATTACTTGATAGTGTGATGCTTAACCTCTTGCACCACAAGAGAGGCCCCATAATAGTATCTTGTGATCCTCTGCATTTCTGTAGTATCTGTTCTAACTTCTCTTTAATTTCTGATTTTGTGTTTTCTCTTTTTCTTTGAGTCTTGTGAAAGTTTTGTCTATTTTGTCATTCTTTTCAAAGAACCAGCTCTTCATTTCATTTGCTCTGTTGAATTGTCCTTTTGAGCTCTTTTATTTCTGCTCTAATTCTTATTTTTCCTTCTATTGACTTTTGATTTCATTTTTCTTCTTTTTCTAGTTGATTTAAATATAAAGCAAGAATTTTTATTTGTGATTCTTCTTGTTTCCTGAGATAGGACTCTACTGCTATAAATTTCCCTCTTGGTACCATTTTGCTGTATGTATCCCATAAGCTCTGTTAAGTATTTTCATTTTTATTTGTCTGTTCTTAAATATTTCACCTTTGATGATCTCAGGAACCCAATAGTTGTTCAGTAATGTTATTTATTTTCCACAGATCTGTGCATTCCTCATTTTTCTTCTTTGTTTGATTTCTAGTTTCATATCAGTGTGATACAGAAATATATAATATATATTGATATAATTTCAATTCTAATAAATTTCTTGTAACTTGCTTTATTTCCCAACATTTTGTGGATCCTTGAGAAGGTCCTGTGAGCACTTAAAAAGAATGTGTGTTCTGTTGTTCTGTGTTGGGATACTCTGTAACTGTGAAGTTCATCTCATTTAACTCATCATTTAAGGCCATTGTTTGCTTGTTGATTTTTCTATCTGAATGATCTGTCCATTGCTGTAAGTGGGTTGTTAAAATCACATCGTATTATTGTGTTGTCATCACTGTATTCCTAGAGGTCTGTTAATATTTGCTTTATGTATTGTAGTGCGCCTCTGTTGGGTACTTATAAATTAAAAAATGTTATATCTTCTTGTTAATACCTTTAACAGTATATAATCCCGTCTTTGTCTCTTGTTACCATTATTGGCTGAAAGTCTACTCTATCTGATACATAAGTACAGTGGTTCTTGCCTTTAAAATTTTCCTTTGGTCAAAGTATGATTTTCTATCCCTTCATTTTAAGCCTTTTTTTTTTTTTTTTCAACACAACCTAAGGAATATATTTGAACTGGTTGAAATTTTTTTTTTAAGATGTATTTATTTATGCATACAAGAGCTGGGGTACAGGCCAGAGACGAGGGGGGTGAGAGGATTCACCAGAGACAGAGTGGGGAGCAGAACAGGCAGACTGACTGAAACACACTGCTGAGAGGAGCAGCAGGCAAGACAGGAGAGGTCTGCTGCGCCATGTAGGTTTCTCTCTGGCTGGCCGGGGATCAAACTCATGCTGCAGAGGCTGCGGATTGCTTCATAGTGCCGTGTTTAACCCCTTGCGCCACCAGGGAGGCCCTGTCTTTTTCTTTTTTTTTTTAAGTTGTCATATCTTAATAACAAATTAATGAACTTTTGGAAACAGCAGTGAATTGAGAAGTTGGTATTTAGTTTTAATTTTTCATTGTTTTAATTCATTGGAGTATTTTGTAGTGTGAATCTATGTATTCATAGACATATATTTTTTCTACTTCCAAGTACTTTAGTATATGTCTCCGTAAATGCATATTATTGCATAATGAATATAATATCACACTTAAGATAAACAGTAACATCTTAATATTATCTAATATCCATGTTCAAATTATCCAGTTATCTCACAAATATCCTTTTTTTAATAAGCATACATTTTTATAGAAAGTAATTCTTATAAAGTCAATCAAAGTTACTGGAACCTACATTTACTTGGCAATCACTTTTCTCCTGAGATAGAGACTTACATATTATATTTGAAATATTAGAAACCTAAAATGAATTGGTCACATAATCCAGTATATATTTCACAAATGTCTTCAAAGCCAAACAACTAAATCCCAAATAATATTTTCAGCCAAAGGACTATAAACATTTTCATTGTTAATCTTCAACTTCATAAGTGGACAACTTACCCCCTATACTCTATGGGTTTTATCTCAAATTCATAAATTTTATGCAAGTATATGTGAATACTTGTGTTTATTAAGTCCATCATTAGCCAACTTTTTCCTTGTTTTTTAGCATATTCATTCTGATTATTAGGAAAGTGCCTCAAAATATTTTAAATATATCTTACCCTTCTCTAAATTCTTATCATGATCTAAATACAGATTTTAAAAATTGTCTTCAATAAATAATGCAAAAAGATAAAAGTATATTTTCCGGCGAAATGACCATCTCTTATATCCCCCGACCCTCTCCCCCACCCCCTCCTGCTCTCCTCAGACATCTCACTTAGGCTTAATGTTTGTCTGGGTCATCCTGGTTTGGTCCAGTGCATACCAGTCCCTGGAGTGCCTTCCATTTTGCTGGAAGTGGCAGCAGGACCATTTACACCTCCAGTCTGTCTCTGTGGCTCAATAGTATTTCACTGAAGACCACATCTCCTCTGTCCAACCCTCTTACCAGGGGCCACTCAAGGTGTTTCCCTGTCCTAACTATTATAAATAGTCCGGCAATAAACATTGTGGAGTATGTCAAGTATATCCATTGATGACTTCTTGTTCTTTAGAGAGATGCCCAAGAGTGGGGATGCTGGGTCATATGACGTTTCCATTTCTAATTTTTTTAAAGATGTATTTATTTATGCATACAAGAGCTGGGTATAGGCCAAAGGTGTGGGGGTGAGAGGACTTCCCAGAGACAGAGTAGGGAGCAGAACAGGTGGATGGACTGAAATCCACTGCTGAGGGGAGCAGCAGGGAGATGGGAGAGGTTGCTGTGCCCTGTGAGTCAGCTCCCTGGGATCCAACTTGTGCTGCAGTGGCTGTGGACAGCTTCCTAGCTGAGACTTAACCCCTTGCGCCACCAGGGAGACCCTCCATGTCTAGTTTTTGAGGGTAATTCAGATTGCTTTCTTTGATGACTACACCAGTTCACATTCCAACCAAGACTGTGCTTGGCTTGTGCTTTCTCTGCATCCTCTCCAGCATGTCGTAGCACGTGCCACTCCCAAGAGTATGCGATGATGTCTATTTGTCATCTATCTCCTTGGAAGTTGTGATTAACATTTTTCCGTGTCTAGTAGACAAGCCTGTTGGACTTGTGAATATCCTCATTGGTGAATTGTGTGTTCAACCCATTTATTAGCTGGATTGTCTTTTTATTGTTGAATTCTATGAGCTTGTTATGGATCCTGGATATTAACCCCTTGTCAGTTATATAGCGTGAGAACATTTTCTGCCACCCAGTTGGATGTCTTTTTTAATTTACTTATATTTTTTTTCCTGCACAATAGCTTTTTAACTTGAGGTAATCCCAACTGTTTATTTTTGCTTTTATTTTTCTTGCCATAGGGGTCAAATCGCCAAAAACACCTATGTCACTGACGTCATGGAACATCTCCCCAGTGTTTTCTTCTATGCATTTTATTGTTGTATGTCTTATATCTTGATCTTTAATCCATTTGGAAATTATTTTTATGCATGGAATTAGCGAGTGATGCGACGTCATTCTTTTATGTGTGGCCTTCCAGCTTTCCCAGCATGACTTATTAAAGAGTCTCTCCCTTCCCCATTGTATTGTCCTGGGTGCTTTCAAATATTGATATGTACGTGGGTTTATTTCTGGGCTTTCAACTCTGTCCCATTGATCCATGTGTCTATTTTTTCCTTGGATTTTAAGAACCCTCCCCCACCCCCATGGCTGGCTGTGCCTCTAATTCAGTATATTAGTGACTTCTGTTTAAGTCCTCGGTGTCCTGAGGCCAGGAGTGGGGGAGTAGGGTTGACTGCAGAGAAAGCGAGTGTTATTTGGAGTCAGGTGAAGTATTCTGTCATGTGTGTGATGCTGGCTAGACATATATGCATTTACCACAAGTCACTCCTTTGCATAACTAACATTAGTGTGCTGTTATTTGTATATTAGACCTCAGTTAAGCAGAATTAGAAAGTAAAAAATTGTTGGTGCTCGGTGTTGTGATTGGAAATCAAGGTTGGGCTTCCCGAGTCCTCTTTCCGGATTGGAAATACAGTAGTTTGGAATCTGAATTCTAGCTCTGCTGCTTACTAGACAGAAGATGCTGGATTGGTCCAATGGTCCACAATAGCTTTGAGACATAGTTTCCTTATTATAAAATGGGGCTGAAGTTGCCATGGTTGAGTGCGTAGCTGACGGGAAAGCTGCAGCACGCATCTGCTACCTGGGGCTACCCCAGAAGTGCTGCCCTCCCCAAGGATCTCTTACAGTCATTTCTGCTGCCCCCCATCATCCTTTACATCCTCTTGTCCCTTCCCCCTTAACCTCAGCTCTGCAGCATGTTTGTAAGTTTTGTTAGTTTTTATATTTTGCTTTGACAAAGTATCCGCTATGCTCATGTCCACTCTGTCCTTGTTGTTCTGACTGGCTTTATAATCCCCTGGAACTCCTTCCATCTTGTTCTAAATGACTCCGTGTCATCTTCCTTTGTGACAGAGCAGTGTCAGTGTGACTATACCAAATCTTCTTGATTCGGTCCCACTGATGGACATTCAGGCTGCTCCCGTGCCCTGGCTGTTCTGGATAGCGCTGCGGTGAGCTCTGTGCGGCATGTAGTTTTGTGCATTGGCGTTTTCATGTTGTTTGGACATGTGCCCAGGACTGGGGCTGCTGGGTCATAAGGTAGTTCATGTTTGTTTGTTTTTGTTCCCACTGCCATCCCTCTGTCCCTGTGTCCTTGTCCCTTGCACCTCCCACTTAACCTCAGATCCTTAGGGTGTGTATTGATGTCCACTAGTTTTTGAAAGTGCTTTGCCTTGTCAAATAGCCTGCTCTGTGAATGTCCAGTGTGTTTTATCATTCTGATTTGCACATAATTCTATCAAATTCCTTCATTTTGGCAAAAAGTACTGCATTTCATCCTTTTTCATGGCAGTATAATACTCCATGTTGTCTGTGTACAGCATCTCCATCCATCCATCTGAAGGAGATTTAGGCTGCTTCCACCTCCCAGCTATTCTAAATGCTGCTGTGGATAGTGTGGAGCATCCAGGGTCTGTTTTTTTTGTTGTTGTTGTTGATAGAATCCAATTCTGTGGATCTATGCTGAAGAGCGGGATTGCCATGTGGTACGTTATTTCCATTTTTAATCTTTCAAGATGAATCCAGGTTGCACCAGTTCACATTCTCACCAACAGGGAACTAGGGTTCCTTTTTCTCTGCATTAGTAATTATTGTGTAACTATTTTCACCCATTCAGTAGGGTGTCCAAATTAATTGTTTTGTATTTTCTTTTGCTTTTTTTTTTAAGATTGATTTATTTACACATACAAGGGCTGGGGTACAGGCCAGAGGTGCGGAGGATGAGAGGACTCACCAGAGACAGAGTGGGGAACAGAGCAAGCAGATTGACTGAAACACACTGCCGAGGGGAGCAGTGGGGAGGCAGAAGAGGTCTGCTGTGCCATGTGGGTCAGCTCCCTGGCTGGGGATCGAGCTCATGCTGCAGAGGCTGTGGGTAGCTCCATAGTGCTGAGACTTAACCCCTTGCACCACCAGGGAGGCCCCTAGAAGTTTTTTTTTTTTTAACTTGAGGTAACTGTTACTGTTTTTAATTCCCTTGTCATATTAGTTGAGTCACTAAAAATATCTTTTGTTGACACCATGGAATGGATCACCAATGTTTTCCTCTGTGTATTTTATTGTTGCAGGTCTTATATCTAAATATTTAATCCATTTGGAATGAATTTATTTTTGTATATGGAGTTATAGAGTGGTTGACCTTCATTCTTTTATGTATAGCCTTCCAGTTTTCCAACACAGTTTATTAACAAGACTCTCCTTTCCCCAGTATGTGGCTAGGACTGCTGTGTCAGGCTAGATGCTAATAGGGATGTGGCTTCTCTTCTGGATTTTTTATTCTATTCCACTGATCCATGTATCTATCTCTGTGCCAATAAAATAATTGCTAGTACTGTTGCTGTTGGTAAATTTGAAAGTCAGGTCACATGATGGCTCCTTTTTCTCTCTTTTGCTTTTCAAGACCTTTTGTGGTTCCATATAAATGTCAGATTTTGGGCCTCGGGTGGCACAAGGGGTTAAGACGCAACCTATGAAGCTGTCTGCAGTCACTGCAGCACGAGTTCGATTCCCAGCCAAGGAGCTGCCCACATGGCATGGCAGACCTTCCTGATTTGCCCGCTGCTCCCCTCAGCAGTGGATTTCAGTCAGTCTGCCTGTTCTGTTCCCCCCTCTGTCTCTGGTGAGTCTTCTCCCCTCCACACACACATACCTCTGGCCTGTACCCCAGTCCTTGTATGTATAAATAAATAAATTTAAAAATAAATAAACAAATGTCAGATTTTCTGTCCATTTCCTTGAAACATGCTGCTGGTATTTTGATGGGAGTTGTATCACATTTGCATAGTTCTTTAGGCAGGAGCCTCATCTTGATTGTATGGATTCCCCCATCCATGATCATAGACTGCCCTTCCATCTCTATATAAAAATGTCGTAATTTTTTGATTTTACAATCTGCCATGTGGCTGTATTTGTCGTATTTCCCCACACAAAGGGGAAAGCTTGTTGGTGGAGTCTTTAAGATTTTCTATATATTATATCTTATCTACAAATAGCAATAGTTTCATTTCTTCTTTTCCTATTTGGATTCCCTTTATTTTCTGTTTTTGCTTGATAGCTGTGCCCAAAACCTCTAACCCTGAGTGATATAGAGTGACAATGCCCTTGTCTTCTTCCTGATCTTAAGGGGAAATTTTTCTGTTTTCAACATCAAGTATTATGTTAACTGTTTGTTTAGAATGTGTGCCCTTCTTCTGTGAGATGGGTACTTCTGTTCCCATTGTGTTTTCATAAGAGGGTACGGAATCTAAATGAATTCTTTCTCTGCATCTATTATCATGTGAGTTTTATCTTTACTTTGGTTGGTATGATGTATCATCCTGACTTGTGTTTATTAAACCATTCCTGCATCCCTGGGATGAATCCCACTTGATCGTGATGTGTAATCCTTGTGATATATTGTTGAATTCCATTTGCTAGTATTTTTGTTGAAGATTTTTTTATCAGTGTTCAAAAGGGATATTGATCTGTGATTTTCTTGTGCTGGCTTGAGCTGTTCTAGGTATCAGGGCAACATGGGCATGGAAATGTATTAGGGGGTGTTCCCTCTCCTTGTTTCTTAACACATTTTGAAAAAGAACGTTAATTCTTGTTTCAGAATTTGAAAATTCATTTGTAAAGCTGTGTTTGGTCCTGGGTCTTTGTTTCCATGAAGAACTTTTATTGCTGTTCTAATTTCTGTGCTTGCGATCCGTTTACCCAGTTCTTAGTTCTGTCCTGGGTTAGTCTTCACAAACCGTGTTCATGTAGGAATTTCCGTTTCTTCATAATTACCAAGTTTATTGCTTTATCATTGTTCGAGGCAACCTGTCATGGTCTTTAGCATTTCTGTGCCAGCTGTGCTACTTTCCTCCCCACCATTTCTAATTCTGTTCACTAATGTCTTCTCTCTTCTCTTGTTAGCCTCGGTAGAGGCTTTTTCTACTTTATCTTCTTGAAGATCTCTTAGTTTAGATGGGGTTTCATTTAGTAGAGTCCTTTTGATTTCCGTTTATTTTTGCCTTTTTTTTTATTATTTCCTTCTTTGGAGGACATTTGGGGCTTGTCTCTCTTTTTCAAGTTGCATTAAGCATAATAACAGGTTATTTGGGGGGAATTTTCTCACTTCTTATCGTGGGTCTGTATTCCATAGATTCTGGTAGCTTGTGTCCTCATTTTCATTAGTTTTAAGGTTTTTTTTTTTTGTTTTGTTTTAAGTTCCACTTTTATTCCATAGCCACTAAGCAGCATATTATTCAATCTCCATGTATGTGTTCCTTTTCCTGTTTGGTGGAGGTGGTGGTGGTGATGATGATGGTGTTGATTTGATTCCTAGCTTGATGGTCAAAGAGAGGGTACTTGATATGATTTCAGTCTTTGTAGTTTAATCAGCAGTGACTTGTTTCTCAACATATGGCCCATTCTTGACAATGTTCCATGTGCATTTGAAAAACGACGTGTATATGGTGGTTTTGAGGTGCAGTGTTCTGTAATGTTAGAGTTCTTTGTTGTAGCTATTCATTTAGGCTATTGTATTCCTCTTTATTCTCTGTCTTGTTGATCTGTCCATAGTTGTAGGTGGAGTATTTAAATCCCCTAATATTGGGCCTCCCCGGTGGTGCAGCGGCTGAGTGCTCGCTTGTGAAGCTGCCCGCAGCCTCTGCAGCGCCGGTTCGATCCCCGGCCACCGGGTGAGGGTCCCACATGGTGCACAGACCTCTCCTGCCGCCCGCTGCTCCCCCCAGCAGTGTACTTTGTCAGTCTGCCTGTTCTGTTCCCCGCTCTGGCTCTGGTAAATTCTCTCACCCTCCTGCGCTTCTGACTGTACCCAGTGCTTGTATAAAAAAATAAATAAATCTTTTAAAATAAATAAATAAATCCCCTAATATTGTTGTGTTGTTGACAATACTTCTTTAGTTTTGTTATTGTCTTCTGTATCTGGTGCACCATCATTTTGATGCATATATATTTGTGAGGATAATTCTGCTTGTTGCATTAGGATCTTACTCAAAGTGTAATGACCATCTTTCTTACTAACTTTTTAAGTTGAGAGCCTATTTTATCTGATTGTGTATGTTCTTGTCTATTTTTTTTATTGCATTTTGCTTCTAGGACTGACTTCTAGCCTGTAACTCTTATCTAAGTTGGTAAGATGAGTTTCATGTAAACAACAGAAAGTTGGACTTCGTTTTCAAATCCATTTAGTCTCTATGCTGCCAGATTTGAACCTTTTACAGTTAAGATCATTATTGTAACATAGTATGCCTAGCCATTTTGCTTTTTGCTATTTTTTTTTTTTTTACTTTGTCTTGTCTTTTGATTTTTTGAGTTCTTCCTTTTATGTTTTGTTCAGGTTCCATTTCTGTTGTCTTTTTTTTTTTTTTTTTAAGGATTTATTTATTGTGTAGAAGAACTGAGGTTTAGGCCAGAGGCGTGGGGGTTTTTGGAGAATTCACCAGAGACAGAGTGGGGAGCAGGGCAGGTGGGTCTACTGAGACACACTGCTAACGGGAGCAGTGGGCGAGACAGGAGAGGTCTGCTGTGCCATATGTGGTTCAGCTCCCTGGCCGGGGATTGAACTCAGGCTGTAGAGGTGATGGAGCTGAGATTTAACCTCTAGGCCAGCAGGGAGGCCACCATTTCTGTTGTCTGTGTTACTTGTATTGACTTTTGTTTGATGATTTTACTGAGTCTGTATATGATGGATGATCTGTGTGACCCACTGGATCTCTAGTCTCATTCATTCTACTGGGTTACACGGTTACTCTCCTCCTCCCTGTGATATAATTTAGGTGTCTGTTACCGCTATATTTGTTGTTCTGTTGCTTTATAATAACCCTTTTAACACTTCTTTCATGTACAGCTTGGTGTTGACGAATTCTTTTAGTGTTTGCTTTTCAGTAAAGCTCCTTATGCTTCCTTATGCCTTGAATGTCAATCTTGGAGGATAATGATTCTAGGCTGGAAATCTTTTTCATTACATAATGCCCTTCTTGCTTGTAATTTTTCTACTGAAAAGTCCTCTAACAGTCTAATTGGTGTTCCCTTTATAAAGGTTACCCATTTTCTACTTGATGTTGTTAATATTCTGTCCTATTCATTGGCTTTCAGCAGTGTTATTATCCTGT
Source organism: Talpa occidentalis (assembly GCF_014898055.3). NCBI lineage: Eukaryota > Metazoa > Chordata > Mammalia > Eulipotyphla > Talpidae > Talpa > Talpa occidentalis. The sequence continues at coordinate 105,001,482 of NW_023600993.1, read as the reverse complement.
GTTGGTGTGTATCTGTATCTGTCAGGTATTATTTTGCTTGGAATTGCCTGGGCCTCTTGGATCATAACATCTGCTATATTTCCAGGTTGAAATGGTTTCCAGCCATTACTTCAATCGCCCTTCTATACCTTTCTCTCCATCTTCCTATCCTGGGTCCCCACGATACAGATGCTACTTCTCCTTAGGTCATCCCAGGGGCTCTTGCACGATTTTCACAGTTTAATTCTTTTTTCTCTCCGTTGTCCTATTTGTGTATTCTCTGACACTGTGCATTCTAACTCAGTGATCCTCTCACTTGCTTGTATTTGTCTGGTTTTGAGACCCTTTATTTTGTTTAATTCAGCTATTGTGTGTTTTAGATCTGTTACTTCTTAGTGTATCTTTGATGTTTGCCTGTGTCCCGATATGTAGTCAGTCCTGGAGAATGATCCATGTGCACTTGAGAAAAATGTGTACCAGATTTTTGGGGTGCAGTGTGCTATAGATATCTGCTAAGCCCATGTTGTCTAGGTCCTTGTTCAGAGCTTTAGTGTCCCTGCTTATTTTTGTCTCGTTGATCTGTCCATTGTTGAGAGTGGGGTTAGGTCTATTACTTCTAATTGTAACTGTCTCGTGTTGATCTTTATTTTGTTCCTGTTTTATACCACCCTTTTCAAAATTTAATGAGACTGTTATACCTGTTACCTTTAAGTTCCCTTCAGGTATATTCCACGGTTCTGCTGGATTGAAACTTAACTAGCTTGTTTTTTGTCTGTTTGTTTTTGTCTCCAGCATCTGCGATAAGTTATTCTGTCTCTTCACTTTCAGTTTTTATGGCTTTTGATTAGGATAAACCTACAAACTGCTCTCTTCACACCTGTTGAAGTGATAAGGGAACTGGCACTGGCATTGGGGTAATGGTAGATAGGAACTGGGGTGGCGGACCCCACGAGTCACCTCCAGTGGGCCTCAGGGATTCCAGCTCCCTGCAGAGTTGTGTGGTGCCAACCGGCAGTGACCCCTCCACCAGGCCAGCGCCCGAGTCCAGGTTTCTTGTGTAATCTCATGTCAGTGTCCATATCTGGGCTGTGTGTGAGCACCAGGCACAGAGCCGGGCATGGGTTACAGTTTATTCAGCGTCACAAGCCGGGATTGGTTCTCTTTTCTTTAATATAGAGCCTTATCCAGGGTGTTTGCTCTTCTTGTTCACAGGTCCATAAACTCTGGTTAATCAGAGTATTCACTTGTTGTCTCAGTGTTAACCCTGGATGGGGCTGCCCGGTTTTTTAATATCTCAGCCTTCAGCTGCAAGTAGTAGCCTTGGCTATGAGGAGATGTTAGTGATCCAGCTTGGCTCTCCCTACCGGTTCCCCTGCACTGTTGTATACTGGGAGTTTCGGGTGCCAGCTGGTAATCACCGCTCTGCACCCCTGCTCCTATAATCCTACAGTGCACCCTCCGTCATGGACACCAGCTCCATGAACCCCTTTCTCCAGAGCAGGCTGGGTCTCTAAACACCCCAATGTTGGCATGCTCCCCTAAGTCAACACCTGTAGGGGTTCCACACAGCAGGCACCCCTCCCTCTCATGGGGTGTACTGCCCTAGCATCACTGTAAGCACAGTCAGGTAATGTTTTTCCTTCCCCTTCCCGCCGGACCGTTGGCCCTGAGGTACGCTGTGTTGTCCACGTGTCTTTCAGAAGTTCCTGACTTTGGCCGCAGTTCTGTGAGTAGAAGGTGGAGCTGAGCCTGGTGTCCTCACTCTGCTGCCCTCTTGCTGGACTCCTGCATGCGTCTTTTTTCAGGCCTATACCATGTCGTTTTAAGTCTGGTACTTTAAAGTATAAAGTCAGGTAATGTGATGCTTTCATTTCTCTCTCTTTTTCTCGAGACTGCTTTTGTTATTTGAGGTCTTTTTTGTTTCCACATAAATTTCAGTATTTTTGTTCAATTTCTTTAAAGAATATTGTTGATATGTTGATGGCAACTCTCTTGCGTTTATATATTGTTTTAGTCATTTTTATTATATTGAGCCTCCTTATCTGTGATCGTGGGATGTTGTTCCATCCCCTTCTACCACTACTTAATTCCTTTAATAATGTCTTGCAGCGAGCTTCTTATAGGCAGCGTATATTCGTTTTTAAAAATCCATCCAGTCACGCTGAGCCTTTTGATAGGTTAGTACACGCCACTCATGTTTAGAGTCGTTACTGCTCTATGAGGGCCGGCTCGTGCCATTCCGTCTTTGGTTTTCTTCTATTTATTGCCTTGCTCAATTTTTTGTGCACTTAATTTTTTTTTCCAATTTAGATGGAAGCACTCCTTTTGGCACTTCCTGCAAGGGAGGCCTAGTGGGGTTTTCCTCGCCTTCCGCTTTGTCCAGAAAAGTCTTTACTTCGCCTTCGTGTCAGATACAGAGTTTTGCAAGATAAAGTATTCTTGACTGGAAGATTTTCTCTTCAGTGTTAGTGTTTTGGCAGAGCATGGCGCATAGCAAACACTCAGTGAGCCTGACATCGTGTTGCTATCGGGTTTGCCTAGCAAAGTCCCGAGCAGCGCCTGGTGTGGCGTCTGTGCCCAGCAGAGCTGGCTGCTAGAGCCCTGGACACGCAGGGCACGAGCATCAAGCAGAACCAGGTCTGGGGCTTCGGAAGTGCTCAGCCTGCATTATGGCACAGTAGTCACATGTCTCTGGGGCTTCCAGAAGCTCTGCAGCCATAGTAGCCACTCATAATGGCAATCTCACCTTTGACTTTCTCATGGTTTTAATTCCAATTGTTGTTTTGTCTAATTGTACCGGAAATGTGACCAGAACTTCCAGGGGAAAATTCAACAATACTAGTGAGAGCCAGCTTCACTAGGTGACTGCTGACTTGGACTTGAGTCCATAAAAACAAAGGCACACAATGATGTTAAAGGATCCTTGTATTACGATACTGCCACGGACTTAAAAAACAAAACACCCAGAAAGGGTATTCCCAATGCCCTCAAAGGCCCTCGCTCCCTATAGAGCTTCTGAGTGTGTCTCCACTTTGACCCATGCGTGTGGAGAGCCATCATGACGGGTCCCGCCATGTCAGCCTGGCGGTCCCATGGTAACCCCCTTCTGCTACATCCGGATCCTGTGTGCTCTGACTTAATTCATCTCTTACTTTGTAAAGAAATTTGTCAGGCATTAAGGTCAGGAGACAAAGTATTAATATCATTTTAGGAAGAATCAAATGAGCAAGAAGCAAGGCTGCAGGACAGGATTCTTCTAAATGTCACCAAGGTGTTCAACCAGCTTTGAAAAACTCCAAATGCAGAAGAAAACTTGTCAGAATCGCACAGAGTGAGGCATGCACAGAAGCGGAGTCTCAAAACTCACCTGAATTTAAACTCTTACGATAAAGATTTGGGTTCCAGAAAGTGCACTGAATTATACCAGGAAAAGCCCTTGCCTTGATCACCTGTGCATGAGCTGATTCTATATCCATATTAAAATTTTCTAGTTGAAAAAAGTGACACATAAATTTTATAAGTATAAATTTTTATTTGAGGTATGTGGATACAAAACACATCCTTTTTTTTTTTTTTAAAGATTAATTTATTTATGAGCTGGGGTGCAGGCCAGAGGTGCAGGAAGTGAGAGGATTCACCAGAGACAGAGTGGGGAACAGAACAGGCAGACTGAGGAAATACACTGCTGAGGGGAGCAGCGCGGAGTCAGGAGAGGTCTGCTGTGCCATGTGGGTAGCTCCCTGGCCGGCCGGGGATCGAACTCGTGCTGCAGAGGCTGCGGATTGCTTCATAGTGTGGGCTTAACCCCTTGCACCACCAGGGAGGCCCCACATTCTTTCTTTTTTGTATGTAGAAAGAAAATCAGGATTCTGAACTTTTGCTATTCCAGCACACAAATGGGTTTTGTTGAGGGCTGCATCTTGTGGCCTGAGCTGGGTTGTCACAGATACACGCAAGGATGCCTGTGCTCTCTGACTGCTGTCACTACTTAATAAAAGCGAAAGCCTTAAGGCAGATGATAAGCTGCTATTAAAACTTCAGTGGATTGCTGAAACTATTATATTCAAACCTATGTGAAAATAATGGAAATGTTTATGGTTGTAGATGGAAACAATTATAGAATTCTATATGGGGTAATTTCTCGATTGTACAATCAGCTATAATTTTATGGTAAAGGTTTATTGCTTTGTTATGATGTATTGTCATTTTGAATTTAACCTGTATTATCTGCTGATTTTTAGATTTCCAGTTACTAATTAAGGAAAGGCCTCTTCTCTTTTATGAAATGTGTTCATTTTTGCACTAGATTCTTGTTCCTAGAGACAAGAATTAGCCTACCTTTTCCAGTGATGATTCTTTTTTTTTTTTTAAAGAGCAGAAAACTTGAATTTTTCCTTAAAACTTTCAGTACCAGGAGCCAGACTTGTCCCTTATACCTCCCTCTGTCTTTAAGAGCCTCTGTGACTCTGACCTGCAGGTCTTTTTTTTTTTTTTTTTTTAAATACAAGACCTGGGGTACAGGCCAGAGGTGTGGGAGGGTGAGAGGATTCACCAGAGACAGAGTGGGGAACAGAGCAGGCAGACTGACTGAAATCCACTGCTGAGGGGAGCAGCGGGCGAGACAGGAGAGGTCTGCTGTGCCATATGGGAATCTCCCTGACTGGCCGGGAATCGAACCCACACTGCAGAGGCTGCAGACAGCTTCACAGTGCTGCGCTCAACCACCTGTGCCACCAGGGAGGTCCCCGGCCTGGAGGTCTTTATGGCTGATCTGCTGTGATGTGGAATAAAAGTGGTTTTGGTTTGAAATTAAGAAGAACATAACAAATTACCCAAATGAGACCACAGTGAAGGCCCCTCAGATGCCAGGGACCCAGGACAGTCTGTCTTGAGAGCCGGCAGGATAACTGCCGTCGTGGGATCTGCCACCAAACACCACTGGCCACTTGGGGAAGGACAGACACAGGGGTGTCAATGTTGGGTAACACAGATGTGCCCAATGCGATGGTGCTTTAAAGGGCCTTTAGCTGTTTGTGTAAAGGGTCTTTAAGCCCTGTCGTGTTATCTTAAAATTTGGAATGGTTTTGTTGTTTTCAAATTTTTGCTTAAAATGTTAAGCTTGGGGCCTCCCAGGTGGACCAGGGGTTAAGTCTTGCACTATCAAGCCATCACTAGCCACTGTGGCCTGAGTTTGATCCCAGGCCAGGGAGCTACCCACAGGGCACTGCAGACCTCTCCCGTCTCCCCGCTGCTCCCCTAAGCAGTATGTTTCAGTAGATCCGCCTGTTCTGCTCCCCACTCTGTCTCTGGGGGATACTCTCACCCCCACACCTCTGGCCTGTACCCCAGCTCTTGCATGCATAAATAAATAAGAATAAATCGTTAAAAAAATATGTCAAGCGTGCACAAATGGGTGAGGTTGTAACATACAGCATGGTGATGATACTGTGATTATATCTTGTTCATGTTGTCTCCTATATTTGAAAATTGCTAAGAGGGCAGGTCTTCTGCAAACTCATCAGAGAGAAAATGCTCCCGGGTGTGCTGATGGGTGTTCACAAGCTTCCTGGGGTGACCATTTCAACACACACACACACACACACACACACACAGCAAGTCATTATGCGGTACTCCTAAAATTAAAGCAATGTTAAATGTCAATTATATCTGAATTTTAAAATTTAAAGAGAATGACCCAGTGAACCCATCATCCACTGTCAAAACCAGCTCAGCGGCTCCTGATTTGCATCCTCCCCACCGGCGCCGTGGCCGGAGCGCTGGCTGCCAAGACTTGACGGTACAACTGTCTTCAGAGACACACCATCAGGTTTTGAAGTCACCATGGGAGGATCTGTACCGTGGAAATTGGCAGAGTGCAAATGAAGGCCCTCCCCACCCCCATGGCTTCGGGACGCAGGCCCAGCACCCCTCCCACCGGGGCTTGTTTCAAGGGCACATGCGAAAGGTTAAATTTCCTTAACAAGCGTGACTGTGATTCCCCTCACACACTGGCCCGACACTGGTGCAACACCATCACGGCTGAGTTTCCCCACACGCATCATTTTTTTAAAAAGTTGGTTTATTCAAATCAGATTTCCAAATAGGTCTACACTGTAGACATAAAACAGCACAACTGAAAATAGAATCTCACCACCTGGTTCCTTTAACAACCAAATTGTAAGGGGAGGATGAAAAAAGAGGGAGAAACGTACAAAAACCTACAAATTAAACAAGACTTAAGAGACATAAACCACAGGTAACATGTGGGTCCTATCCAGCCAGTACTCACATATACTTGCTTCCAAAAAGGTGGTTTTTGGTTTGTTTGTTTGTTTTTTGCCATGGAAGATTGGGGTGTAGGCCCGGAGTGGGAGTGAGGGGGTGGGCAGAGCAGGTGGATTTACTGAAATACACTGAGGGGAGCAGCGGGGAGACAGGAGAGGTCTGCTGCGCCCTGTGGGTAGCTCCCTGGTGGGATTGAACTCAGGACATAGCAGTGAGGGCGCTGAGACTTCACCCCTAGGCTACCAGGGAGGCCCCTAAAAGCTTAATTGTTTTACCTTTCACGTGCTATTGATTTTTTCCCTCATCTTTACGGAGGTGCATTGACCACAAAGATGACCTTTAAGGTGCATTTACGTGTACAACTTACAGTTCTGATACACGAGTCTGTTGTGAGACAGTGGCACCATCGTGCTAATTAACGTGTCCATCTCTCAGTTACCCTTTATTTAGAACACCTGCCCTCTCAGTGAATTTCAAGTGCCCAGCACAGTATTAATTGGGCTGCACGGCTGTCCCTTCGATGGTGCGCCCTAGTTGATCATATAACTGAACCTTTGTACCTGGAGCCCAGCACACCCCGGGTGAGCTGCTGTCCACTCTGGCGACGACCCTTCTGCTCTCTGCCCCCAGGAGCTGATTTTTAGATTCTGCTTCTAAGGGAGCTCATGCAGTGTTTGTCCTCGTTGGCCAGTTTATTTCACTTGGCGTGATGTCACCCCGGTTTCTCCGTGTCATAATGGCACGATGTCCTTCCTTCAGGGTTGAATGACGTTCCACGGGCGTACCCAACGCGCTGTGCTCTCACTGCCCGATAGTCCCACGCGGACTTGGGTGCGTCCACGTCGGCTGCGGCCAGCGGCCCCGTGTCCATGTCGGCTGCACCCCCACATTGGCTGGTGGCCCCCGACGCTGGCTGCTGCTCCCGGTCAGCGCCCGAGGGGGGGTCAGCAGGCCCGGGGTGGCCCTGACTGCCCTGGGAAGGCCCAGGCCTGGGCAGGACTGTGCACTGACTCTGTGCGTGGCTGTGAGGTCCAGTTGGCTCAGTATTGTTCACGTTGGGTGTTTTGTTGATTTTGTCTGTATTTTGTACCCATTATTAAAATACTATTGACTTTTGCGTGTTGGTGTCATAAACCTATTCTTTCTTTACTGAATTTCTCATTTTCTAGCAACTGGTTTTCTGTGCATACTTTGCTTCTTCCACTCCAATTTTCAGCCATCTGTTTGCCTTCTTGTGTCTAGTTAACTTGGCCTGTATGTCCAATACAATGGTAAAGAATATGGTGAGGTGAGGCGTCTGCCTCGCTCCTCACATCTAGTGGAAAACATTTCAAGGTTCCTCATAAAATAAAATGTTTTGGGATTAGATATACATGGATAGATATGGACATATATGGGGTTATATGTAGTTTTTTTAATATATTAGCATATTAATAAAGTAGCCATTTATGACTATTTTATTGGATTTATAAAAATATAAATGGGTATTTGGTTGTGGCAGTACTTCTGTTTTGCTCATATTGAACCATCCTTGAATTTGTAGACTAAATTTCACCTGGGAAAAATATCTTTTTAAAAAATTTAGTAAAAAATTTAGTATTGGATTCTGTTTTAAAGTTTTTCATACTGCTATTCTATGCTGTGTAATTTGTTTTCAGATGCGATCTTTGGTATGTTTGAAAGTCAATAAAAATAATTTTGAAAATTTCCTTTGATTATACTTTGGTCTTCACTTAATGTCATTGACAGGTTCTTGGAAATGGTGACGTCATTGAAATAACATAGACTGAAGGCAGGTCCTGGTGTGACATCACTTTGCTCAACACAGGCCAATCGTGTGCTTTTTTTTTTTCCTCATCAATGTTGTAGCAGTACAATATTGGACAAAACAGCATTATTTGGAAGCATGCTGTATGCTGGGATAATTTAAGTAGTGTTGCGAAGATCTGATCTTTGAAGGGTTAGTGAGTGAGTTAGTTTCTCTAATGAAACTGTCAGGTCTGGTGCCTTTTTTCCTTCTTACAAAAAAACTTTAGGTAGAGTATATCTACAAAAACCTCGCAAATCATAGGTGTGTAGCTCTGTGAATTTTCTCAGATGGAAGCTATTTCTTTCATCAGCAATGAAATATATGTGTTTAATCAGCGTGCAGGTCAAGAAACAGACCCCCACTCACTGGTACCCAGAAGCCTCCCTTGTGCTTCCTCTAGTCACTAGCTCGGAGCCTGTGGTCACAGGCCCTCCATTTAAGAGCTGTAGATATTTTTTCCCTATGGCAACTGGTCTGCTTGTTGTTTTTTATCTCTCCACAGAAGTCAATTTTGATAAAGAGTATTTCAGGGGGGAAGGTACGTGCTTCTAGGTTTTCAAACTTTCTTGCATAGAACTATGCAAATCCATGCCTTAACATTGGATGGTGAGGCTTTTTCCTTTGACCTGTTTTCTCCCCTAGCCCTTTACAACTACAGGCCTCGGCTCTATCTCTATAGATGTTGCATCTACAAGGTCTACGTAGCAGGAAACTGAATCCTTGTGTGTGAGAGCATTGTCTGCATGCGTGTGTGCATGCGTGTGTGTGTGTGTGTGAGAGAGAGAGAGAGATAGTCATACTGAGCTGTACTTTTCTGTCAGTCTAACTATCTGTTTATCTTGTGATCTAGGATCTGTGTGTATTTCACATGGCGAGGAGACTGGAAGGAGACAGCTACGAAAGACTTCGCATTTCTGATAAAAGAGAGAGTTGGCCAGCCCGTCCTGTTCCTCTCCTGCCTGCCCTGGGCTAAGACGTGATACCATCTCACAACCATGCCAGAGGAGCCAAGAGAATAACGGGGCCCTGGCCTTGCCATCATCCTAGGGGAGCGAGATACAAGCACCGAGTGGTGTCACTCCGGGGTCTGTCGTTTGCGGAACACATCCTGAGCTGAGACAGAGACTAAGGTAGGCAAAACCAGTATTCACAGTATATTCACAGTCTTAAATGTTTAAACACAGGAAAATTATCCTAGAGACACAAATTCCCCAACTCTAAAATAGGAACCTGGGTAGCAATTATTCACATTAAGTGGTTATTACAATGGTGTTTTTCGTGTAATCGTTCTTAGAGCATAATTTGCATAAATTATTCACAATGTTTTGTATTTAATTTATCTTTTTCATTTTTGGGCAGTGGGGGACAGATGGGGCCCGTCTTGTACAGAAGACAGGGTACAAGTTCATAGGGTTTCAAGGAGATTAAATGAGATCATTCACATCAAGGGCCTAGAATCAGGCCTGACCCGTGGCAGGGGCCCAGGAGTGTGAATTATGCTAGTTTCATGCTAGTGTTCATAGAAAGTTGTGGTGTAAGCGCCTCACACCTGTGTGGCTCCTTGTTCTTTGCATTTCCGTAAGAACAGTCACCTCCTCCAGGAGGACCTCCCTCCCTGCCCACATAGCTCCCACTTCCCACCCCCCAGTCTCTTCACTAGCTCAGGGACCTGGCCAACATCTGTGATTATTTATTTGGTAAAGAGGATAAGCCCTCAGAGAGCTGTGCCCTCTCCAGCCACGTGAGCAGGAAGACTCGAGGTGCCCCCGGAGCCGTTCTGAGCGGCCGCCCTGTGCCATCCGAGGGCTGTGCGGGGGAGCCACTTCTTTTGGTCAAAGTTTCCCACATTTAGGTACAAGTTAAGATGGATAAAAATTCTGACCAAATCTAGACCCTCTTTATACTGGGCTTCATTAGTACTTATTTATGGTATTTGGCCTAAGCCCCTTTTAAAAGTGTGACACAAATTGTTACCTTTAGGAAAATGTCTTGCTTTTGAACATTGATGTGAAATTCAACTAAAATTTTAAAAACCAATGGCTTCTTATGGCAGAAAATTTAGGAGAAATTCTTAATGATTTTTTTGACTTCCTAAAGATTCTAGAATTTAGATTTCAAAGGAACCCTATAAAAGTTATGTTTGGTGGCAGGTCAAAGGGAAGCAGAAACAAAAATGTTCTTGGTAGAAAGGACGAATCCTAAGGGAGGAAAGGAACCTTCAGACACAACTGAGTGAATGGAGGGTCCCCTTGGCAAAGCCCTGACTGGCTGGGAAGACAGCACCACCTCCGCCCTCAGCAGGGGCCCAGAACAACCCCACCCCCACCCCAGCCATGCAGGATTCCTCCTCAGGGCCTAGGTCATGGGCTGCTGGCAATGGGCATCCAGAAGAGAAATCGAGGGTACCTTTTTTTCTGTATCTTCCAAAGGGTCAATATCGTGTTGAGGTCAAGTAGCAGGCTTTGACTACACAAGTTTGAACGCTGTTTTCCTTGCCATGTCTGCTGGGTCAAGTTACTTTGGCCTCTCTATGCCTCCTTTTTCTCACTGGTAAAATGCAGCAACAGCTAAACTCTCTCATTGGTCAGTGAGCAGGACAGAGCAGGTGCTAGGCAGCTGACTTCATACACTCTTTAGAAGTTATCATGAGGGCTTGGCCACTTTTGAACAGGGAGGTGGAGGAGGAAACATTCTGGGGTATCATTTTCTTTGATATAACTGCTCTGTGAGCTTGGAATTTGTTTTCTATTTTTGGATGGATGTGCATGAGGCTAGTGTTAGGGCAACTTGTGGCTTATTCAGAGAAGGCTCTAGAATTTCCGTGTAGGAAGAACATATATGCAGTAATCTTGGAAGAGATAATTAAGAGAAGATTCCAGAATTTCCATGTAGGAGGGGCATATAGGCAGCCATTTTGTAAGAGTTTATGTAGAGAAAGCTCCAGAATTTCCATGTAGGAGGGGCATATAGGCAGCCATTTTGTAAGAGTTTATGTAGAGAAGGTTCCAGAATTTCCATGTAGGAGGGGCATACAGTCAGCCATTTTGTAAGAGTTTATGTAGAGAAGGTTCCAGAATTTCCATGTAGGAGGGGCATATAGGCAGCCATCTTGTAAGAGTTTATGTAGAGAAGGTTCCAGAATTTCCATGTAGGAGGGGCATATAGGCAGCCATTTTGTAAGAGTTTATGTAGAGAAGGTTCCAGAATTTCCATGTAGGAGGGGCATATAGGCAGCCATTTTGTAAGAGTTTATGTAGAGAAAGTTCCAGAATTTCCATGTAGGAGGGGCATACAGTCAGCCATCTTGGAAAAGATTATTCAGAGAAGAGGCTAATATATCTATAGGGGGTATGTAGGTACTGGTGACCATCTTGGAAGAAATTATTTAGAGGAGGTTCTAGAATATCAGTGTAGGAGGGGCATACAGGTGGCCATCTTGGAAAAGGGGCAGTGGACTGATGTTGAACCTTTATTTTCCGTTTGTATAGCCTTTAGTTGATGATGGGTGTGTTCATGGTGGGTTGGTCTTACAGTTTAACTTGAAAGGTGGTACCCAGGTTTTAGGTGTGTTTATTTGGGATATTTGGGAGAATTATAAGATTTTACATAGGGACATGTATAGATTATGTCAATTTGGGGCATTTTATGTTAATTTGGGATGTTCCATAGCAAGCACACAATTTTTATGTGAACTGTATTTACTGCAGAGGAAGCTTTGTGAAGGGTTATAGAGATGGGGTATTTTTTGCTTGCTCTGCCCTTTCTGGAGCTCATTTTGCTGAACTCTAGTGAGCGATGTATGCTGAATGATTAATTTGGCGGGGACTAATTAAATTTGGAAAATAGAACACCAGGTGGATGGGATGGGGGCAGAATTATCGAATCAACCTGATTAATATCCCCTTTGGCCTGTTTCAGAGGTTGCAGTGATGAACGTGGGTGGCAAACTAGTCTGTTCCCCTCCATCAAGGAAGTCACTCATTGGGTGACAGCAGTTTAAGGGATGAGCCTGGGGGTGACGGAGTAAGGAGCCCAACTGGACCTTTGATCCAAGCCACAGCCCATGGGGGCTTCATAAGATGGGGCCCGTTGATAATCACCCCTCCCCCAACACGGCAGTAGTTTATCTGTATTTCATTATGAGCGGGGTTCGACATATCTCCCAATGCTTGTCTTTTTTTTTCCAAAGTAGACTACATGTTCATGTACTTCACCTATTTTTGTGATGGGTTTGCTTAAGTTTCTTAAGAGTTCTTTGCTTATTAGGTAACCTAACAGTTGTTGCGTATTTGCACCCAGTTGCATCCCCCTGCCCCACCCTGTTCATGTCTTGTGCTATATGTGATTTAAATTTATATAGCCCTTCCCCAACCCCTTTTATGGCTTTTGAATCTTAGATCATGTTTAGAGAAGCTTGGTATAAACAAAGACTTCTTTTTTTATTGAAACATATGATTGAAAATCCAGTGTTCATTTTGTTACATGGAATGAGGTAGGGATCTGGGTTAAAATTATTCCCCAAATAGCTGTTTCAACACCATCTTTGTCTTTGATAGCTCTTGCTCCATTCCCATGCAGGCCCCCGCCGTACTATAGAATGGACAAACGAGACTGTGAGATAAAAAGCATGCACGGATTTGACGTATATAAGCACGGGGAACCATTTCTTGAATAATTCACTTTCCCTGACTGATTTGAAACACTGTAATTGCCTCCATTCATAATGACTCCATAGCTTAAAGCTGGACCGAGAGCAAGAAATCCCGGCCTCTGTTACGGGATGACTCTGGGTGAATGGACGCACTGTGTGACAAGTCAAGGTGTGCGGTAGTAGGATCTCCAGATAGGACAAAAATGAGCAAAGTGTACGGTTCTTTGATGGGGCCAACTGGTTAACTATGGGACACTGGTTTGGGAGGACAAGAGGAGACTTTTTGTATCATCCAATTGTTTTCTCAGAACCCCAAAGATTAAGTCAACAAGAAATGTGGCAAGACTTTACACCCACTGTAACCACAGGCCTTATCACGTCAACAAGGGGTCTGCCTCGGAAATTTTGACAGATAAAACAAGAAACAATGGGTGTTTGCAAATGGGCGAAGTCGCAAATAACCCACTGGAGTCACATTCTTTTGCTCACATTTAATTTTTATTTTGATTTTTTAATGCTGCACAAGACAATATTTATTTGTTTTATTTATTTCTTTTATTTCATTTCTTTAATTCTGTTTGCTGCTTTTATTTTTTTACTGAAAGAGAGAGGGAACTTTTGTGGCCTTTTTCTTTTTCTTTTCCTTTTTGTCTGTAGGCCGCCTTAAGCTTTCTAAATTTGGAATATTTAAGCAAGCAGGAGGGAAAAGGGGGTTTTGCAAGATCACTCGGGGGAAAGGAAAGGTTGCTTTGTTAATCATGCCCTATGGTGGGTGATTAACTGCGTGTACAATTACGTTTCACTCTTAATTAATTGTGCTTAAGGCTCTAATTAAATTTGGGGTTCCCTTCTTAGAGCAGCTCGTACTGGCGCAGGTGCATGCGCTGGATGATGTCGCGGCAGTCATTGAACACGCGCCGGATGTTCTCAGTGTCCACGGCGCAGGTGAAGTGAGGATAGCAGTAGTGGCGCCCGTCTCCGCTGGCCGTGCTGATTCTCTGTGGCACAAACACGGGCACAAGGTCAGCCACCTCTCCGGGAACTTCCTATTCTAGTGGGCCCGTCTACCAGGGGCCTACCCGGGACTGGTGACCAGCCACCCGTGTTACATTAAGGGGCATAAAACTTTCACATGGACTATGGGTGAAAGAAAACTGAAGCACTGGATAGTTTAATCCCCAAAGTTAAAATCAGGGAATGCCCTGAGAGAGAGAGAGAACCCGACACAGTAAGCACTCACCAGGAATTCGTCGCGGATGAAGTACTTGGCCCGGGTCACGCGTGGGTCCTCTCCGGGCTCGGGAGTAGCTGCGAAGAACAGAAGATTTTGTTGATTAAGATAATTAACAGGCTAGAGCAAAGCTAGATGGCTGGCATCCTGGTACCCCTTAACTTTTGGGATTTCTTCATAAGTAAATAAGGGGGAATAAATTGGGATTGCTCTCCGTATGGGTCTTTTATGGCTTGGCAGTGGGGAGAATGGGAATTTCTAACAAAGGTGTGACTGCGTAGCACCTGTGAGCCGGGAGGTGTCCGAGTCAACGTGGGAGGTCATACTCACCATCCTCAGGAGTAGTGTAGCGAGCAAATTCTGGAAAGTAGTCCTCAATTTTCGATTTTCCAGCGAGGACTTTCTCAGCAAGCAGGTCTTGCTTGTTGAGGAAGAGAATCACAGAGATGGTGCGCAGCCATCTGCAGAAAGGGATGAAGGTTTAAGGCCCAGAAAAAGGCTCCATTCCTTCTGCAGGGCATTGAGATGCTTGCACAAAGACTTGCACAAGATTCTATTGTGCAGGCTGAGATTAGTGAGGGGAGGCAGGCCTGGGGGGCTGAGATCAGTGAAGGGGAGGCAGCCCGGGCTCTCTCCACACACCTGTTGTTCCAGATGCTCTTGAAGAGGTTCAGAGCCTCCTGCAGGCGGTTGGTCTGGTTGTCCTCCCGGATGACCATGTTGTAGCTGCTGCTGGCCACCACGAAGATGATGGCAGTCACATCTTCAGCAGAGGAAAGCAAAAGCAATGCACATTAAAAGGGATAGATACTGACCCTCAGCAATTAAGAAAGCAGAATGTTCTCAAGGAGCACAGAATGCCTGGGGTCCATACCATTGAAGCACTGGATCCACTTGCGGCGTTCATCGCGCTGGCCGCCCACATCGAACATGCTGTGGGAGAAAAGAGGGCCTGGTAAGTCCAAAGAACCGACTCTGGCCCACCCCTCTGTAAGAAGCAACTTTAACTTGTTTTTTAAATAAATGGAAGCCATCTACTTACTGGAAGTTGACTTTGTCCACCTGGAATTTGGTCTCAAAGATTCCAGAAGTCAGGACGCGGCAGCGGAGCAGGTCCTAAAATGAAACCTGGGTCAGTGGACCTCATGGAAACCAATGACATGTTAATAATCACCAACGGGGAGCAAGAAGCTTGACTATCTGACAAGGAGGGCCCCAGGTCCCCGCTGTGAGACCCACGCTCACCTGGTCGCTAGGCACATAGTCAGCCTGCTTGATGACATCAATCTTGTCCAGGAAGCTGGGAGGAAAGACAGACACATGGGGGTGTTCAGAGAGCTCAGGCCCAAGGCAAATTTTCTTTTTTAATGAAAATTCAAGATGACTGTTATCTGGGGGACTGGTGGGATCAAGAAACAGCAGCGGGCTGGACTCACAGGGGCCCTGGCCCACAGGCTCAGCAGGGGACAGTGGGGGCTCTGTTCTTAATTTTAACCAAAAAGTTTAAAACTTTGAATTGTTTGGCTTTGCCTAAAATGGCAAGTCATTTTAAAATTATATACTTGGTGTCACTTCATGTGAAAAAACACACAGGCCCTCCCTGGTGGCGCAAGGGTTAAGACGCAACCTGTGAAGCTATCCCCAGCCAGGGAGCTACCCACCCGGCGCAGCAGACCCTCCTGTCTCCCCGCTGCTCCCCCCAGCAGTGGATCTCGGTCCGTCTGCCTGTTCTGCTCCCCACTCTGTCCCTGGTGAGTCCTCTCACCCCCCACCTCTGGCCCGTACCCCAGCTCTGGTATGCATGAATAAATACATCTTTCAAAAAAGAGAGACACACACAGAAAATGGTGGCCGTGGCAGCAGAGTCCCCGCCCCGGGGAGGCTCCAGGATGGGTGTCCCTTCCTTCCCTTCCTTCTACTTTTTAAGAATCTCACTCACGCCCAGAACAAAGGCAGGCGGCTGGCACGGAGGCCTCCCGCCCGGCAGGCAGGAAGCGACACGCAGGCCCTTCCGCCCGCCGGGCCTGCTCCTCCTGCGGGGCGGGGCTGGGGTCCCCGGCCCCCCGCCCTCCCCGCGGCCCCCCGCGGCCCGAGCACAGCGCCGGCGCCCCCGCAGGCCGAGCCCGGCTGGAGGGGCCCGGCCCAGCCTCCGGGAACTGAAAGTCGGGGCGGCCGGCGGGGGAGGGGCGGGCCGGCCGGCGGCGGGGGAAGGGTCCCCCCAGGGCTCCCCCCGCGCGCCCCGCCCCCGCGCCGGGGACCCCGCCCTCCCGGCTGACATTACCGCGCGGCCAGAAATAGCTCCAGCCGCCCTGGCCGCCAGCGCGTTGCCATGGCAACAGAACCACAAGGCTATAAATAGCTCCTCAGCCCCGAATCTTGCGAGAGCCGCCTGGAGCCCGGCCAGCCCGGCCCAGCGCAGGCGGCGGCCCGACCCGGCCCGGCCCGGCCCGGCCCGGCCCGCGCGCCCGGCGGACATTTTAAAGGCCCGGCGCGGCGCGCTCGGCCCGGCCGGGAACTTTCCCCGCCCGCGGGGCCATTTCGGAGCGGCACGTGGCCCCGCGGGGAACACCCCCTTCCCAGGGGCGGCCGGCCCGACACCCCGGGCGCCCCCCGGCCGGCCGGCCCGTACCTGCCCTTCTGACTCGGATCCAAACTACAGACCAAACAATTCCAGGATTTCCATTTGTTTGGCGTTACTATAATTAGCGCTTCCAGCTTCCAGCCCGAACTTTGGAGAAAACCAGGGACTTCGCTGGACGGGCGGGGCGGCCCGGGCCGGCGAGGGGCTGTTTTTCTGCCCCTTGGAAAAACGCACGCTCGGCCCGTCCAAGCGGGGCCAAGCGGGTCCAAGCGGGTCCAGGCACCGGGCCGCCCGGGGCGGGTGGGAGACGCTCGAGGCGCTTCCCGTGGCAGTGGCGGGGGGACCCCGTGGTCCCCCCGACCCAGGCCGCGCCCGAGGACCTGCTCCCCGTCCTCCCTCCTGGCCTTCCACTTAGTTCCCACTGAAGTTCCCAGGCTTGGGGCGCCCCAGAACCCCGGGGGGACCCTGGCGGCCATGCGCCCCGGATCTGGACGAGCCAAGCCCGGCGGCCACTCAGGAGGAGGCGCCTTCGTCCTGGGGCTCCCCCGGCTCTCGCAGGACACTCAGCGCTGCCACGTCCCGGGGGGGGGGGGGCTGCCCCATCTCCCCAGATGCTCGGGTCCATCGGGCTAGTCCCTCCAGCTAATTAATGCCGAACCTCATACTTGGCTGCAAGTAATTATCGCTTTGCTCGCACAGGCGTCCCTTGTTTATGTAAAATAATGTCGCTGCGCTCGCTCGAAGTGCAGTGAGGGCCTGAGCCAGCAAGTGAACCAGACCAGAACTTTCTAAGTGCAGGTGGGGTGGGGCGACGAGGGAAGGAGCCCCCGGCCCCGACTTGGGGCGCCTGGGGACGGGGGGCCGCGCGCGGGGCGCACTCACTACTGCGCGCAGTCGATCAGCTGGTACTCGTTGGAGCGCTCGTAGCAGGCGCGCACGCCCTCGTCCTCCCACAGAGCCTTGGCGTGCTCGTAGAATTCCTGCAGGGGAACACACGGGGGGCGTCAGCGCCCCGCGCCCCGCGCCCCTGCGCCGCCCAGGCCCGGGCCCGCGCCCCCTGCGCCGGGCAGGGCGAGGATGCGGCCAGGGAGCCCGGGCAGCCCCGGCCTCTCCGCGCGGCATGGGTCGCCCCTGCTCCTGCTACGGGCCGGCTCTGGGTATCCCCCGCCCCTATTTTCCCCGGGGGCGCAGCGGAGCTGGGGAGGCCCATGTCTGGCACGGAATGTCACTTGTGAGCCTCAGGGGCGCCACATCCCGGCCAGGAAGGTCTGAAGTACCGGGGGGCTGTGATGGGCGCTGGCCAGAGGCCGCAGCAGGCCTGTGCGGGGCAGCAGCCTCAGGCTCGGCAACTAGGGCCGGCCAGGAGACCCAGGACTTAGGATTTAGGTGAATTGTGGGGGCGCCTTCTCTTGGACTAACTGGGAACGTGGGTGGGGCAGGGAACCTGGCACCTCCCCTTTTCCTGGGGACCACCCTGTCGCAGTTGGAGTGTGTGGCTGGGGTGCGGGCGCCCAGGGGTCCGCGAGGGCTGTTTCCCTCATCAGAGCTCCGATGGTAAGGACTGCAACGTCAGAGCGTGCTGTGGCTGTGGGAGGGTGCGCCAGGCCTGTGATTGTTTTGAAATTCTAAGGATCCTTCTAGAATGAGTGTCATCCTAAGAATGAATGTCACCAGAATGCACTCGACTCTGACACACAAGCCTGGGCGAGTGTCCCTCCGCTCCTGTGTGACACACAGGTGGGCGCTGAGCAAACCCGGTGGTGCCCCCTGTGCCATGGGGTCCCAGGGACCTGGCCCACCCACCCAGGGCTTAGCTTACGGGAGGGAAGTCAAAGTCGGGGACGTTCATCACGCTCAGGATGTAGTCCACTCTGAACTGGTTCTCAGGGTTTGCCAGCTCCACGGGGGGCACCAGGTTGCTCATGGCGGCCACAATGGTCTGCAAGCGACAGGGCAGAGAGGTGAGGGGCTGCCCTGGGGGAGGGGTGGGGGCGGGGAGGGGTGTGAGCACCTACTTCGATGGCCTCCTTCAGGTTGTTCTTGATGTCCTGCACTTTGGCGGCCTTCTCACTGCAGTGGGATGGAAAAGAAAAAGACCATATTGCATCACGTGGGCCAGCAGGGCCACTTTAGCCAAGTCTTGCCCACTAAAAGCATAGTATTCTGTTCTTGAAGGAGTTGTGGGTTCAGATCTGTGCAAATGGAGGTCCCTGAATCGGTTTCAGATCGTCACCACCCCAGTGTGTCCCAAAGGCACCTGGTGGGGGCGGAAAGGCATCGAGATCATGACGGAGACCACTGTACCGCAAGTGGGGCTCCCATGGGCGGAGGCCCCCAAACACCTGCTCCCTAAGAGGCTCCTCCTGGCCCTCATCAACATCCCTGTCTAGGGGGGGGGTACCTGATGAGGGGGCTGAGGGTTTGACCTAGGGCTTGGTCCCCAGGTGTCCTCACCCCCAGGAACCCCCATCATTGATGCTGCTGCAGGATCGTGATGGATCCCAGGGGGGCCTGTTATTTATCGCGTTGTCGTACGTGATTTATCTAAGCAGCTGTGTCTGCCCACCGAGGCACCACCCAGGGCATGGCGTCAGCAGTGACGACAGTGCTCCTGGCGGGTGATGTTAATATACAGGGCGCCCAGAGTGAATGGGAGTAAGGTTTTGCTCCCCAGTCTTTATGATCAGACTTGTGTTGGGAGGGGGCCCCTGTAAGTGGAGGTTAGAAGTTTCGCTGTTTAATGCGGATTTGAACTTGGATGTAACAGGCTAGCCAGGGTCACCGGGACCCCCACACAATGTCTGCACCTGAATGCATCGATCAATGCTGTGCGTCTTTCAGAAGCAGTTCTCCTTAAAGTGGGGGCTGGGTTAGACTGCAGTGTGTATTTTTTGTATTTTTAGGGGATCACCTCTTGCTGGGGGTATAAACCCCGCTTTTGAGTGGGGAGGAATAACCGAAGTGCACCTACTGTGTGCTGGCCCTGGGAGGTGACAGCATGGTCACTGGGAAGTTAAGTGTTAACTCTCAAAGATGAGGAAACTGAGGCAGAACCCCTGAATCCTAGGCTGGGGGAGGGACAGTGCTTATCTCCTGTGTGCCACTGTTCAGAAATCTCATGAGACCCCCAGTTAGCGAGGCCTTCCTATGGTGGAGTCACCTAATCACGTAAGCGGCGGCAGAGAGCAAACGGGACAGGACAGGACAGGACATTCAACGCGGGGGGGGGGGGGGGGGGAGTTAATAGCAGGTACAGCTTCAGGGCAGTTAGTGGGGGACAGGGAGGAGGTGGGGAGGGGCTCAGGTGCACACCTGCCAATGGCTCTGCCCCCACCCCCACCCCCCCAACCTGGCATTTCCTTTTTCAATTATAATTGCTCTTATTGCCTGAGCATCTTATTCATTCAAAAACACTTGCATACGTTATTGGGGGAGGGGGGGCAGTAGGGGGGGTGTGGCCCTTCATTTTCTGAATGTCACCAGATGTACTTGCCTCTGACATCTTATCTCATTCTTTGGGGTCAAACCTGCTTTAGGCAGATTTTTCAGACACTGCTTTTATATGGAGTGAGGCGTGAACAAGGTTTAGGGGTGCTGTTCTTGTCAGTGGTGAGCATGTAGTCATTTTAGGGTGGGGCCACTGGATGATACCATCCAGTGGAACCCCCTTGTAGCCTTTTAAGCAGCTTTGGGAGTCAGGAGAACCCTAGGAGCAGTTGGAGGGGGCATGCTGCAGCCCCCACATGTGGGCCTCACTTTCCTGCCTGGGCCAAAGCTGCCCCCCCCCCCCAACTACACTATAACACCCTGCTGACCCCTGGGGAGGGGTGGGGGGCTCTCCTGCTTTGTGGTGCAGAGCCAAAGCTCAAGTTTCTGGAAGTGGGGTCACATACAGACTTGTCCCTACAGCCCACGGTCCGCTTGGACCTTCTACTTGTCTGTGGACGTGCACTTGGTGGCCCCTCCCGTTCCAGGGAGCTCAAAGTAACCCAAAATCCCATAGGGCAAACCCATGCCCATTCATTAAAAACGGGCTCCATTTCCAGGGGGGCAGAGGGCCAGGAACCTCTGCTTTGAAGGCCCCCCCAATAGTAAAATTAGATATGCCTGGGCATTAAATATCCAAATGCACACAGAGCAAGCGGCAGTCTCTCCAGAAATGAGGTTCTTTCAGTCAGTGTGGTATTCTGGTCCCGTGGTAGTAGGGTAATTGGAGCACTTCCAGGCTCAAAGACGGATATTTTGAGAACGTGTTCAGTTTTCATCTACGTATGTGAATAGGTGTGGGAGTAGATCAAGCATAAAACTGCTAAAATAGAAATCTGAAATCTAATTCGGGTGTGTAATACTAAAACATAAAATTCTTCCATTGAAGCAATTACTATGTAGATGGAGATATTATACTGGGGGCTGGCAGGTTTATCATCGTTTTTACTATCACTTAATGAATTTAACATTGATTGTGAGACTCAGAGACAATTCCTCATGTCTCTAACCCACTGAAAGCCAAAATATGTATCAATTGCGAGCGTCCTGATTGATGAGAAAATTGGAGCGGGGGCTGGAGACGCTCTTGGGACAGGGTTACCGCCCCATAGAGCAGCTGAGTGGGGCTCCCTGTTTAAAAGCCCCCCCGCGCCCGCCCCCGCCCGGCCTGACTAAGTAGTAGGAGAGGCTCTGTCCTACTAAGTTTCATTCCCTTCTACACCTTATCTTTGTGCTTTTGTGGGAAAAGACAGACAAAAGAAGAAAGACAGAAGACCAGAAGACAGACGCAGGATACAGGGACTGCTGAAACATGCAGAGAATTTTTATTTATCACATGTTAATAGTTGTATTTTACTTGTAGAACAGAGTCACAGAGAAAGGTGCAGGCAAGGTATTAGTAGGGCTCAAGGGTGTAGCACAGCATCTAGCACACAGTAGGTTGTTCGGTAAGGACTTGTCAGAGCTCTCAATATCTGCCAACTTTTGGTACAGTAGACTGTCAATCACTCACTTTACATAGATGCCTTTTTGGGATTGTCACACTACAGCTTTGCCAATTAGGGATTTTATTTTATTTTTGTTATTTTTTGGTTATTTTTTTGTGGTTTTTTTTTTTTTTTTTTTTTTTCCACTTATCATTAAGAGGTTAGGTGGTAGGGCCCATCCCCCCTCCCCCGCAACAGAATAGTATTCTTGTTAGAAGTGCCTAGAAGGGGATCCAGCATGCAAAGTGTGATGGGACATAGCCGGGAAGATGAGAAACTGTAGCCATCATCATCTAGGGATAATACATTCTAAAAAAACAGATGAACAAACATGTGTCAGTCACTTTGTCCCGACCCCCAGATCCTTTGCCCCTCCCCTCCCCGGCCACAGAAGCTATTTCTCTGAGGTGCCCCAAGGCTAGGTCACCCGGCTCTGCGTCCCCACGAGAATTAGATGCTCCCTCGCTGCATACTAAATATGCAAGCAGAGCCCCGCGGGTTACCTGCCATGCGTGTGTGTGCGTGCGTGTGATGGCGGCGGGGATGCAGGACGTGACCAAGAGAACAATCGGATCATAAATGGTGAAAACATGGCCGCCATTGTTCCTCTCCTACCCACTAGCTGGCATAAAATGCATGGGATTGGAATGACTGATAACAGACCAGCGGTTTTTCGAGATCATTCTTAATAATGACCTTCTGCGCGGTGCCGAGGCTTTTATCTGCCCACCTCAAAATTAAAAGAGGTGGCGCAGCAGCACCGCCACGAATAGAGGGAACCTTTTTCCCCTAAAAAGGTCTGAAATTTTAAAAGTCAGACCAACCCCTGGGTGGACGGAATTTAGTAGATAGTTTTAAAAACAAGTAGCCGATTCAAATGGAAAACGGGGGGAAAACAGAAACCATATGGGAAAACATCAGTCCTCGAAACCCTAAGCTGATTGTCTATGCTCAGATCTATAACCCACCCCCCCCAGCTGGACCTAATTACGCCTGCGGAATGCCCCCCGAGTGCCAGGCGGGCTCCGCTGCCCCGGGGTGCTGCCCTCACGGGTACCGAGATGGCTGCCGCCCTCCAGCGGGCCGGGCCCGGCCCGGCCTCGGCCCTCAGTTTCCCAGTATGCTCTTCATGTGTGTGTGTTTGTCAAAAAGTTGTTCTGTTTTTGAATGTGCCTACCCATCGCTGTTGCTCCTTGCAGCCTGCGGGTCCTCTTCGCCGCCCCTTTTAAAGAGAGATTGAAAGCTCACCTAATCTGCAAGGCACCGCGTTTCCACAAAAACCCCACACAGCCTCTCTACATTCCTGAACTAAGGGCCGCCATCCCCGATCGCAGTCCTAGGCCCCTCTCCGGCTAGATCGGAATGTCCACGGAGACTGCAGCCGTCCAGGGAAGCGCCCGCAGCGCCGCCGCGGCGTCGGGGGCCCCTGGAGACGCAGGCCGGGCGCAGGAGGGACGGGTAATTATTTTCTTGCGCTTGCACTAAATGTACATGCATTAGGGAGCTACAGCGCCGATTTATCTCGCAATTCTTTGGAGACTATAGCAGCGCGTAAGGCTCTTAATTCTCCCAGACCTCAATCTTGGCAGTGGCGGGTCTGAACACACAAAGGCTTGGGCCGGGGTGACTTATGCCCGGGATTTCCTGGGGTGAGATGAAGGGCCTCTCTCTCCTCACACTCGGGGAGACGATCTAGAAAATGCTTATTTATAAAATAACTGGTCCCCACAAATTGCCATCCATTAAAACCGGGTTTGGACCGCCAGGCAGCAGCAGCATTAAAGGAAAGAATAAAACCCACTGCCACCAAGACCCCCAAGGCCCGGCTGTCCCAGGCAGGGCCCCTCCTGCAGTGGGAGGCCCCGGCTGGCCAAGAGCGGGCCACGTGGTCTTGTAATTGATGAGCCATTTTGTAATTGACTTGTAATCGATTAGCGTAGCTCCATCAATGTTAATGGCACTTTTTTGTTGGGGCACTAAATGTCAGGAAGAGTTAGCTCAGAGTTAGGAACCTCCGCGTTTGACCTCTGTTATTTCTGAAGGTCAGATTAATATTACACGCTAGCTACTCTAAAAATGTAATCAGCACGGCAAGCTGCCGATAGTGAAGGCGGATTTAATAGCGCAGCCCAGCCTAACAAAGCGGCGTTTGCAGGGGGGTGAGGAGCAGGCCCGAGCCCCATTAAACACCCTTCTCGTGGATGGACGTCACACCGCTTGGTAGGGAATTCCTAGTTAGGAAGGAAACCACTTTTGTTGCAATACCGCAGTGAGGAAAAAGAAAAAAGGAGGCTCAGTGGACGAGATAAAAATAAGGCTTCCACACTCGCATGAAGAATTCCCCTGTATGCTACATCCACGGGCTAAATTTAACATCCTCCAGGCTACCACCTATGGCTTCCCCTACAAAGCCGGCACGCTGGAAAGGCAGCTTCCCCTTTTGAAAAAGAAAACAGAAAAGAGAAGCTCTGGTTTAAATGCCTCGTCTGCAGTGCAGACAGGATTCTCCGAAGTGAGCCATTCTCTAAAAATTAAAAAAATATTAGGGCAATCTGTCCGGTGATAGAACTTTCAATTATTTCAAGGCCGTCTTATCGCCCATCGGACAAGGCTAAGGTAAACAGCGGCTGCTGCATCCTTTTAAAAATGCTAGCAATGTCCAGTTTTAATCAAAATATTTATCTAGATAGAGGGTACGTGGTCCAATTATTTGAGCTTAACTGGCCTCATGAAGAAGCAATCCCACCAAATTACAGGGGGAGATATTATGCGGGTTTTTTTTTTTTTTAATTACCAATTCATAGAGTCAGCGTGGAGGCTTTTGTGTACTGACCTCCGGCCCTCTCAGTTGGCCGGGCTTTAGGGAAGGGTGTGTCAGGAATTAGGGATTTCAGGATTGGTTTGTGACAGTTGAAGGTGACGGACTTAACAGCAAATAGATGCCTGTTGAGCACGGGGAGGCCTTCAGAAAAGTGGTAAAATAGCCCGTGTCCTTCTGAATTCAAGGTTCAAGGGAAAAAAAAAAAAAGGCATTCTAAACCAAAATGCCCATTTGTCTGGTGATGTCATCCTTTTCTCCCTCCCCCCTCCATCTAAGGAATTCTAGAATTTTCCATAAAGACTGCCTTTTAGTCACCCCCAAAAGGTGATTAAATCTGTACTTCCCTGGTGCTTACTAGGGGAGCGAGGTTTATCCTGGTGGTGTTGCGGGGGGCTTAGGGAATGAAGCTGCACTCCCCCGCCTCAACAGCCCCCTCTCAAAAGGAAGGGACTGCCAAGGACTGCCCCGTCCCCAATCAACTCCAGGCGGGAGAATTCTTCATGGCAAGAGTGACCCCATGTGCGGCCCCGGCCCGAGAGGGCTCTCTCCGTCTTTCTGCCCCTTGCGGTATTTGTCTCCGGGCGCTGGCCCGAGGGCCTGCAAGGACTTTTCAAAGGCAAAAGTGCCCCTTGGCCTCGCCCGCAGGGCCAGCTCGGGTCTTGCCTCCACCTACAGGTTTCCTTTTTTGTTTTCTTTTTTTTAGGCGACACTATTGATTTTTTTTAAAAAAGGGAAACAATGATTTGCCCTTAATGTTAATTCCAAGGGGGGAAGTAAGGAATTATGAACAAGGGCCGCCTCTTGCAACTTCGCTTCAGGTGGGATTACGGAAACACCGTCGCCCTGAGAGTTCCCAGCATCCTGCATTGGCGCATTGCGCTAGAATCTAGCGCAGGGTGGGGGACCCCTCTCTGCAGCGGTCAGCGTCCTCGCCTACAAAGGGGTGGCCAAGGCCGGTGTCAGCCATGTTGGAGACTCACTGCGGCAAACCTGTCACGGGGCCAACCAGGCGCTGATTTCCTAGGGAAGGGGAGAGCTCGACAACACAGGGGCATGATTATTTATCATTATTAGCTTCTGCACCAACGATTAAGAGCAGGGAGGGGGGAATCCCTAAAACGCTCTGCCCAGGGTTTTCTAGTATGTAAGCTGAAAAAGCTAAGTGAGAATTGGCTGCCCAGCCCCACACCCTACCTAAACTTCCTAAAGGTTAGTAAAAATGTGTGACCTCGCCCTTCACAGATTTGACACTTACTCTCCATTAAACCCATTAACATGCAGGATCCTCATTTGCTTCACGATGGTGCTTTTACCAGATTCTCCGGCACCTAGAAAATGAAAGTAAGTCTCAGGTTATGAGGAGGCATTGCACACACTTTGGGCAGGGAGAGGACTGTGTTCTCCATAGAAGCCACACGCAACAAACAAACAAAATAAGAGGCTTGCCATTTTCTTGGCCATTTCGACGCAGAGAAATGAAATAAAAAGTCCAGCTCTGGGTGGACCTGCAGCATTTCACCATCCGAATAACAAGAATGAAAGGTTTTGGTGTTTTGTCGGTGGTTTTGGTTCGCCCCCACCCCTTTGGGTTGTTTGAAAATTTGCAGGGTGGGGAAGCCAAGGGGCCCAGAAGGAATGACGCAATTTTTTTTTTTTGGGGGGGGGGGGGTGTTTGAAAATTGAAGCGAAAACCGTGAAACTGAATCCTTGGAACGTGACCATTCCCCGGGACAACGTCCCCATCAGTGTAGATGCCACATAATTCGTTGTTTGTCGGATGTTTCATGGTTAAGACACCCAGGATTCGCAAACAATGCCCAGCCGCAGTCTGCTCGTCCTGACGCAGCGCGCTCCCGCCCTCCCCCAGCCACAAAGACTGGATCCCGCGTTCACTCCCCCTAAAACTGCACCATTGCATGCGATCCACTCCCCCCCCTCTTCCCCCTGCAAATTGTATCTTTCTAAAGATAAATTCTCTCTGGATAGGACCACCACGTTTGCAGGGGAAAATGGAGACCATCAATTTTTCTGTCATCTTCTCGAAAAACACACTGTAATATCAAATGGGGCTGGAGAACCACCTTATTAACATGCAACTGTGAGAGTATGAGCAGGGCAAGATTTTCATCCTAAGGAAAAATATTCCTGGAAACCACTGATTTTTCAAATATCCCAAGCCCTTCCCCATTAAAGAAACACATGCCTCCATTTTAAATCCCCTTTCATTTGTAAAAATACAGTTTATAGGAGAAACACATTTCCACCCGGCTAGAAGGAGGATTGCTTGATGGCTTTGGTTGGTTTTTTTTTTTTTTTTTTTAATTTCTTGTTTGCAAATGCACGGTCTCTCCCAGTAATCCCTGTGAAGTTTTTTTGCCCTCCTCCCACACAAACCCGTTTGGTTTTAACCCCCCCCCTTTTTTTTTCTTTCTTTTTCACTTTTAATCTTTTTTTTTTACTGCCCAGATAGCAAAGCATTCCTCCTTCGCTTGCCTTTTCACGAGGCTGTGATCAATATCTGCAAAAGGTAAAATTAGTTTCCACAGAAACATTGATTTCAAAGCAAACACTCGATCTTAATGAACCTGACTCGTAAATTAAAATATTCAAGGCACTATTAAGAGATTCCAAGAGGAGACTACACGGTGCTCAGCAGACTTGCCAGTTTTCTTACTTCAGCAGTGGCAACATGTGGACCCCTCCCTTTTCCTGGCACCAGCAGGCCGGTGCCTCAGTTTCCTCATTTAGGAAATCAGAGAACGGGGCTGAAAAATTACTGCAAGAGCTTTTGTGGTGCTGTTGGTCACTCAATTTGTAAGGCCTTGGGGTACAAAGAAACCTTGGGGTATTGATTAGTCTCCTCTTGGCGGTGGGGGGGAGCATTATTTGGCAAAGAAGGTGTCACTGACTTAGGCCCAGCGGTTGGGGCTGTCAAGAAATCCTGATAAATTGTAGAAATCCTGATAAATTGTAGCCAATGCGCACTCGAGCACCTGGGGCAGGTTAGCCACAGTGATGCAAGGTGTGTCAGAGTAACAGTCTCAAATTAAGTGGAGACTTTGTAATCACTGCACCAAAGGTGTTAAAAATTTAAGGTCTATTAGCAGCTCCCTTGTTTTCAGTGAGTGTGGAGCTGGCGAGGCAGCCTTCCTGGGGAGGCTTCTAGACTGTTCTAGGCTGATGCTTTGAAATCAAATTGGATGCATATTAATATTCACATAGCATAATTTTACTTTTGGAAGTTTGAGAGAAGACCACAGCGTGATACCATGAGATTGTTTCAATTGCAAATACATAAGCACCCGAAAGACTTATTTTCACGTAATAATTTTCTGCTTTATATAAATCTGGACCCCGGAGAACAAAGACTTGACCCATCAGAAAACAAACAAACAAAACAAAAAAAGCAAACAAAGAAACCGACACCACCAGAGGAAAAAAACCAGCCCTTTGCACGTTTATTCTTCATAATCGAGCTGTTTGGTTGGGATGTGACCGTGAGCGAGGTCTGCACCCGCCAATTCACAAATTAACTCCGAGGCCCAAATCACCGAGGAAGTGGAAAACTTCCACGCTCATTAATGCTTGTGTAATTCCTGTCATCTCGACCCTTTCTTTTAGGTTACGTTTCTTTTCTTTTGTTTTATCCCCAAAGCAGCACCTCAAAGGGAAAAAGGGGAGGGAAGGCCATCTCCTGAGAGTCCCCCCACTGCCCCCCCCTCTTTTTTTGGCCAAAGACGAAAAACCGCAATCAGAGGAGAAAACCCCAAACCAAACAACCAAATGTCACTTGACAAACAACTCATTAGTGTCTCCTCGGCGCCTTCCACCTGGAAAGAAAGTCTCCCCCGAGCGCCGCGCCCCCTCCCCCCGAGAGGACAAACACGGCCGCCGCCACGCCATTTCCAGACCAAGAAGCCATTTCCAGACAAATGTCATTTTCCAGCGCTATCTGCTCTGAATGTCCTTTTTTTCCCCTTTTTGCACAAAGCACCCCAGCGCGGCCGCCCGGCGGGGAGCGCGCGCCCGCGGCCTGTCGGGGGGCGCCCCGCGGGGGGGCCGCGGCCGCCGCGAATTCTCGTCTCTTTCGAGCGAGCTGCGCGTCTGGAGGGGAAAATAAGGTCATACTGTAAAAATGACGTGTCACTTGGCTCCCCCGGCGCTCGGCGCTCGGGCTCCGGGGCCCCGGCCCGGCCCCGCGCCCGGGTCCCCGGCCCGGCCCGGCCGCACCCCCGCGCCCGCCCCGAGCGCCCCGGCCGCGCCGCGCCGCGCGCCCCCCGCCCCGGCGCCACGACGGCCGCGCCCCCCCGCGGCGCCCCCGCCCCCCCGCGGCGCCCCCCGCCCCCCGCGGCGCCCCCCGGGCCCCGGCGCGGCCCCCCCGCGCCCCACGGAGGCGGGTCCCCGCGGCTTCCTGTCCCCGCGGCCTCGCGCGCCCGCCCGCCCGCCCGCCCGGCCCGGCCCGGCCCGGCCCGGCCCGGCCCGGCCGCCCCTCCCCCCGGCCGCGGCGGCGGGACGCGCCCCGGAGCCCCTCGCGCCCCGCGGGGCCCGCGGGCGGCCGGGCGCGGGGCGCGGGGCGGGGATGGGGGCGGGCGGGCGGGCGCGGCGCCGAGGGCCCCGGCGGGCCGGGCGGGCCGGGCCGGGCCGGGCCGGCGGGCCGGCCCCGCCGCCCTTACCCAGCAGCAGCAGGCGGTGCGTGGCGCGGTAGACCTGCTTGTCCTTCTGCAGCTGCTTCTCGATCTTCTTGTTGGCCTCGCGCTGCGCCTTCTCCTCGTTGCGCTGGTCCTCGGTCTTGCTGTTCCCCAGGCAGCCCATGGCGGCGGCGGGGCGCGGCCGGGGCCGGGGCCGGGGCCGGGGCCGGGGCCGGGGCCGGGGCCGGGCGGGCGGGCGGGCGGCCTCTCGCGGGCCGGGGGCGCCGGGCGGGGGCGCGCGGCGGGCCGCGGGGCGCGCGGGGCGGGCGCTGGCGGTGGCGGTCGGGCCGGGGGCCGCGCGCCGCTCCCCGCCCCTCGAGCCGGAGCCGAGGGGGCCGCAGGCGCCGCCGGGCGAGGCGCGCGAGAGCAGGAGCCGCGGGAGCTGCTGGCGCCGCTGCCGCCGCCGCCGCTCTTATTGCCTCGGCCCGGGCCCCGCCGCCCCGACCCAAAAGCGCCGCGGCGGGCGGGGGAGGCGGGGGGCGGGCGCGGGGGCGGCGCGAGGAGGCGGCGGCCTGAGCCGCCGGGCGGCCGCGCCGGCGGGAGGGCGGCGCGGGGGGGCGCGCGCGGCCGGGCGGGGGTCCCCGCGCCCGCGCCGGCCCGGGCCGGCCCGGGGCGCCGCCCCCCGCCCCCGGCCGGGGCCCCCGCCGGGGGGGCGGCCCCGGCCGGGGCCGACCCCTCGCGCGGCGCCGACGCTCCACCCCCCGGCCGCGGCCCCCCGGCGCCCCGGGGCCGGGTGGGCGGAAGGGGCGGGCGGCGGGGCGGGGGGCGCGGGGCGGGGGGCGCGGGCGGGGGGCCGCGGGGGGCGCGGGCGGGGGCCCGCGCCCCAGCACACTCGCCCGGGCCGGGGGGGCGGCGGCGGCGGGCGGCGGCGGGCCCGGCTAGATGAGCCGCTCGGCGCGCCCCCGGCGCGGGGCGCCCGGGCCCGGGCCGCCGGCCCCGGGGCGCGCGCGGCCCCTGCGCCCGGCGCGGCCGCCCAGGTAGGAGAAGAAGGCGCAGCCGAGGAACACGCGGAAGCAGCAGGTCGCCCCGAACACGAAGCCGCAGCCGCGGCCCCGCTCGGCGCGCCGGCGCAGCAGCAGGCTGAGCGCCCACGAGGGGCCGCGCACCGAGAACACCAGCAGCACCACGAGCGGCAGCGGGGCGCTCAGCGCGCCGGCCTTGCGCGGCCCGGGCCGCCACACGACGCCCCCCACGCGCGGCGCGCGGTAGTAGTCGGCGTCGTCCTCGGAGCCCGAGTCCGCGCCCCACGCGGCCCAGGCCCTACTCGCGCCCGCGGCCCCGCCGGCGCCCCCCGCGGCGGCCCCGCCGGCGCCCCCCGCGCCGCCCTCGGCGGCGGCGTCGCTGGCGGCGGCGTCGGCGGCCCCCGGGGCGCGGGCGGCCCCCGGGGCGTCGGTTCCCGGCCCGCGCCGCGGCCGCTGCTGCTGCTGCCGCCGCTCCTGCGCCTTCTCGCGCCTCTCGCGCTTCTCGCGCCGGCGCCGCTCCTTGTCGCGCGCCTTCTCCTCCTTGCGCCGCTGCTCCCGCAGCCTCTTCTCCAGCTTCCTGCGCTCCTTGTCGGTCAGCAGCCGCTCGGGCTCGGGCGCCGGCGTCGGCGCGCTCTTCGCGGGGGGCGCGCTCTTCGCGGGGCTCCCGCTCGTCGCGGGGCTCCCGCTCGTCCCGGGGGTCCCGCTCTTCCGCGGCGCGGGCGGCGCGCTCGGCTCGGCCAGCGCCGCAGCCGCCGCCACAGCTTCGGCAGCCCCCTCGGCGGCAGCCGCCGGCGGCTTCTCGCTCCCCGCCGCGCGCGCTCGGATCCGCAGGGCCATCCTCAGCATGCTGGCGGGGCCGCCGCGGGGCGCCCTGCTGGCCCCCGGCCTCGGGCTGTCCGGCCCCCGTGCGCCCCGTGTCGGGGGCTCCGCGGCGATCCGCGCTGCGCCGGCCCGGCCCGCCGAGGGCGGCGGCCGCCGGGGACGGGGCGCCAAAAAGACGAGCCGACGGCAGAGGGGCGAGCGCGCACCAAAAAGCACCCGGCGACAGCGAGGAACCAAAAAGCCCCGAGAAATGTCAAACAACTCAAAAAAGAAAAGTGCCGCGGCGCGAAGGCTCGCGCGCGCCGCTCCCCGCAGGCGCTCGGCGTCGGGCTCGGGGCCCGCGCGGCCGCGGGGAAAAAGAGAAAAGAGCGGGTCGGGGCGCCCGGCGGCGCGGGGCAGGGCGCGCTGCCCCGGCCCGGCCCGGCCCGGCCCGGCCCGGCCCGGCGGTGTCGCCCGCGCCGGGGACTCGCACGCCCGCGGAGCGCGGCCGGACTTACAGAGAGCGGGGCGCACCCGCCGCCCGCCGCCCCGCCGGGGTCCTGCAGCCGCGCCGCAGCCCGAGCCGGGGCCAGCGGGGAGCGGACAGCGCCGGGCCGGCCACCTGACGCAGCCCGCTCCGCGGTGCCGACGCGACTGAGAGTCCCCGCCGCGCGCCGCGCGCCTCACCCGCCGATGACGCCCGGCCCGAGCGGACCGGCCCACGGCGGCGGCCCCTATAAAGCGAAGGGGAAGCCGAAAAATCGGCCCGCCGGGGACGCGCCGGAGCGGGGCGCCGCGCACCCCGGGGGTGCGGGCCGATGTGCGGGCGGCGCGGGCGCGGCCGGGGGGCGCGGGGGCGCCGCGTCGCGGGGCGCGGGGCCGCCCAAGGCGGGGGGCGCTCGACCCCGCCTCCCAGACCTGCCTCCCGATTTTCGGAGAGTGGTGTGGCCCTGGGCGGCGTGCAGAGCGTGCGCCGGCGCGGCCTCCCCGCCGCGCGCCTCTTACCTCCGGCTCCGGCCGGCGCGCGCGGGGACCCCCCACCCGGCGGCGCGCGCCCGCGGCGGTAGGTGCCGGCGAGCCGGGGACGCGGAGCCCGCGCGGGGCGGGCGGCGCAGCTGGAGCGGGGCGAGGGCGCGCGGCGCCGGCGGGGACACGCTACGCGGCGGCGGAGTCGGGGTGCCCGGCGTCCTCCGGGCCGGAGAGTGGCCGGCGGCGGCGGGCGGCGGAGGCCCGGCCCGGGCGCCGCGGGGCTGCCCCTGCAACAGAGGGAAAAGTAGTTTATTGAACGTGAACTTGTTTGAGGTCCCAGTAAACACGCGCTCGCGGCGCGCGAGGATGCAGGAGAGAGCACGGGCGAGGCGGCGCCCCAAGTCCCCGCCGCTCGGCGTCCCGGACCTTGGTTGAGTGCCGGCTCAGGGCGACCCGGTCATTCATTCATTCATTCATTCATTCATTCAGTACGTGTTGGGGCCACACCGCCCACCTGTGCGCAGGTGAGCCGGGGCAGCGAGGCAAGGAGGCTAAGACATGGCCACTGCCTGGCGGGGAGCGGACCCCGCGGCCGAGGGAGGCGACAAGCCCCGCCGGGCGGCCCGTCCCGCGTCCCCCACTCCTGCACGACTCAAGAAAAGTTTGCGTGTTCTGTTTAGTTTTGCTTTTTTGGAGGGGGCGCGCGCAGGAGGGAGAAAGCCCACCCGCCGGGAAGCCCCTGCCGGTCCCAGAGCCCCCGGGGGCCCCGGCGGGTGGGCTGCACCGTCTGGGCTTTGCAATGGCCAGTCGCTGCTGACCGTGCGGGGACAGCTGAAATCCCGCTTCCCCCGGCCGTGTCGGGCTAAGTGAGAAAACGTGTGACGTGAAGATCACCTATTATTTTTCTTGGCCCTTCCAGGTGCTCCTCTACCCCCATCCTACAAGGGCTCTCTACGGATCTGAAAGGACAACAGACAAAGTCACCAAAGAACACTTGGAGTGGCGAGCAGGAAGCCGCGCTGCCTGCCAGAGCCTCCTGCAGCTGCTGCCCGCCCGGCTGTCCTCTCCCCGCGTCCCCTCCACGCGGGGGCCAAAGTATACCCTCTTTGGGGGAAGGAGAAAACTTCACAGGGACCGGTGCTGTGGGTTTCCAGTTCCCACCCAAGGAAAGCAGGCGACGCGGAGAAGGCCGGCAGCCCGCCTGCCAGGCCCACAGGGAGGCCACGGCGGGCCGGGGGGCGGCGGAGAGGGGCCCCCACGCGGGTGGGAACAGAAACTAGCTGAAGGCAGGGCCGAGCGGTCGCTCTCTCTGTACTAAATAAAAATGTCTCGGTGGAATTGGATTCTTCATTGACTGTCATTTTAAAAGACTGGTGCACGAGACTGTGGTGAGGCTCACTCCCCCACGGGGCCTTCCTTCTGCCGCCAATGTGGCCGCACACGAGCGCGTTGCATTTAAGACGAACAAGGTCAAGAGTCATTCCCACCACCTCGACACCGCACACCCCCATAGTGAGCATGACCAGGAGTCCTACTTCCGGAGTCCCTGCATTGACTCACCCTTCTAGAGAGCTATGGCCCCCCAACTTTGAAGGGACTGAAGCAGTCCCATGTCACATACGGACACATGTTCCAAGCAAGGACAATTGGGACTATTGTCCTAGAAATGTATGAAGCAAGGTCAGGCTTTATTTCAACTTCCAACCTAGCAGCAGGCCAGCCCTGAAGGTTTTATTTTTTTTCCCCGAAGTGTAGGTTTCACCTATATTTTTATTATGACCAAGCACGGATGGACAAATAAGACATTTACTTTGTAAATAGATGACAGCAGGTGGACCGAAGGGTGTACAGGTAAGCAAGCGACACTCGGGGCTCTGAAACACAAGCTCGTCTGTGGTCGGTTCTGCTTTCTGTTTTCACCCGACACAAAGTGAAAGATGAGATTTTACTTAATTGGCGTGGGGAGCTGACACTGTCTACAGTTTTCGGTCTAGCACTTGACCTACATGGGCCTTAAAAGTTTAATTTTTAAAAAAAGGCTTTTGAACTTGGAGGCCGGGGCGTGTGACCTTTTTACAGGAATTAGTCATTTATTTTCATAGGCCATTACCTTTTCAGCACCCGGTCTGTGCCTTGAGAATGGAGCCATCCATTAGCATAATTCTTGGGACAGTCCAGACCAGTTTTCTAATGGAAGGGACCTCTCCTTGGTCCCAGGGAGAGAGGGAAGGGGTGGAGACTTGAGGCTGCAGACAGGGGCCCAGGACCAGTATGGTCCAGGTAGAAAAATAGCTCCGGGGGGCGGGGGGGGTGGGGGGTGGCAGAGGCTCAGGTGACTTGATTCATGCCAAGGCCAGCAAGTTGGGACAGTAACACACTCTTGAAACACTGGGTGACATGATGATACAACTTGGTTAAAGAAACGGCGCCTCATGCTCCACAGATAGATGCCCTCGCTGGGCTTCTTCCCAACAATGCGTACTTTACAACAAGGAATTCGCACGTCGGGGTGGCAGTGGGAAGCCTTATAAACGTCACATTTATGGGCAGGCGTGTTCCTGGCCTTTTCCTCTTCTGGAGAAAGAGCGTCTTATCTACTTTTAGAGGCACTAGACTCGCTACTAGCTTAGAATGCTGACAATATCATCAAGATGTCACTCAGATTTTCGAACACGAGTGTTCTCGGCCTTGCCTTAGTTGGGGTCAGTGCAAGAGCCCAGAGAGACTATGGTCAGAATTTTCTCTTAAAAGCCTAGGAGGTCCCTAGTAAAACAGTAACCTTAGCTGTGAGGTTTTAATAGCCATTGGTAACACTTCTAGAATGCTCCGCCTTTCAAGAACACCCTACACTTCAATTATATAGAATGACTGAAACAGCTATTGAGTTTGAATGTGACTCAATGCAAATGAAGCCACTCTGGAAGCCATGCTGGATGCGCCCCACTGGGCACGAGTGAGTGTGACCTCGACCTTGGCCAGAGAGAGGATGAAAGCAGGTTTTACTTTTTCTGTTCCTCATCCCAATGAATCCCTGATAAGAAGGTTCTCTTACTTAGGAATGTAAAAGTTCTGAAAAATCTAATATAGCCATCACCCAAGGCATTTTTTTTTTCTTGTCATATTCACTAGTTAGTAACTTCAGCCACCTAAACTTACATTCAAAACAAACCTGATGTGCAAATTAGGAGATACTTCCTATCAGAAGACTTGAGATCAAGGAATGAACTACAGGACCATATGAAATTCCCCTATTTAATTTCCCTCAATGGATGGAAAGATAATCTGTCATTCAGAACATACTCTCGTCCAGATAGAATGTGTGGGCAGGTGGGCTGATGGGTCTGGACCCAATGTCCTGAGTCAATGGCTTGGAGACACCAGCTAAGCATCTATTTAAAACCATAGCAGACAGAGCTGTCCTGACTTGGGCGGGGGGGGGGGGGGGGGTGTCCCATCCCTGAGAGGAGTTTCCCGTTTCCAGGGAGGCCCAGTCCCCAAGACCACTAGTGCCTTTCTCACACTATCCCCGGCACCCCCATGTGGGTGGGTGTGGACTTTTAACAAAGCCATCGTCTACCTTAAAGGGGAAAACGATCATAAAGAGAGCACACACATCTCTGTTCCTTTTAAAACTTATGCCTAAATAACAGAATGCACCTGTTAGGCTGGGTTGAAGATTCTAGGTGGGCAGTTTGGATTGGGGGGCATGGTGACATCAGCCAATGGACCCACTCCCTGGAGATCTTAACTGGGTAACAACAACCACAGCAGCAGCAAAAAGATGGAAGATGGCCTGACTCTTGAGTGGGAATGTTGATGTCCCTAAACTTTTGCTTTCTTTGGGGAGGAAATCTGTGAAGACTAAGGTGATGGGAAAACTGCGGCTCAGAACTTGAAACTTGGGCTCCAGGATGATGAATAATTCAAAGAGGGCTAGTTCAAGGACCTTCGCTTTTATTTACAAGGTCCCTCATTAAAAGGACGCCCTGATCCAATGTCTTACTGAAAAAAATAACGGGGGGAGAAAAGTTGGGGTAACCAAGAGCATGGCAGGGCTCTAAGCAGATCACCTGCGATCAAAGAAGCCCTTTAAAGGCTCATTTGAAAGATTTTAGTTTTTCGCCTTGTTTTCAATCCTTGGAATTTAGCCCCATACAATGAGTGGAGCGTTGAAGACTCAGAATGAATCAGGTAATAAGTTTCTCTCGGCTCAGCATGGCTGGTGTGCATACACACGAGCAAAACAACTGCTGAGCAGAACTTCTCGTCTTAGGTTTTTACCTCATGCACCGACCAAGCAAACGGGGGTGACCATTTGCAAACAGCCTTGCAGTTGGTTACCAGCCCCGGCTCGGGACAGCTCAGTCGGGGCTCTGAGGGGCCACGGGCCCGTCTGCCGGTCGCCTCCGCAGCTGAAAGGCCCCTTCCAGGCCCACTCCCGTCTGCTGTTGGTAAACCCTGAATTAAGCAATTAATGTGACATAATTAGTCACACGTTTACTTCATCTAGAAATCTCGGTACCTTTCCGTCTTTCCGTGTTTGCCCACACGCGCTGAGACTGAAGGGGGGAAACGTGTCACTACAGTTTGGCTCCACCTCTTTCCCTGGGTTTTTATTTGGAGGGGAACACACCATGGGGGCACATACAGCATGGCTTCTAGATGAGGGAGGGGCCTCCTGCATGCACGGGGCTCCCCTCCGGGCGCCCCTGCTCCTTCCTACTCAGCCTCCACTGGGTCCAAACGCAGCCGAGGGCCCTGCGCCTTCGCCAACGCCCCCTGGCCTGTGAGCGGCCCGGCGGCACCGTGGCTTTCTCGGTCTTTGCTGACCTCTGGAAGTTCTGAGGG
This sequence comes from Talpa occidentalis, assembly GCF_014898055.3. Lineage (NCBI taxonomy): Eukaryota > Metazoa > Chordata > Mammalia > Eulipotyphla > Talpidae > Talpa > Talpa occidentalis. The sequence continues at coordinate 104,964,883 of NW_023600993.1, read as the reverse complement.
GGCAAACTATCCTGCCAAAGCATCGAGCATGTGCAAGCAGTCTGGGGCTCAGATGAAAAGGAGATGTTTTTACAAGCTGCAGACCTCAGCTCTGCCCACAGCCACGTCCCGGGCCTGCGGGCCGCCCAGCACTGGGAAAACGGCCTCTGCCCGATTTCTTGAACATTCCTGTCTCTCGGTGGCTCTAGTCTCTCCTACCTTCTCAGATTACGGCTCCTTTTGTGCTAATTACACCGAAAAAATGGAAAGAATGTCGCTGACTTTACAAAGAACACGAAGCAGGCTTGCTTTAAAGACTAAATATAGCCCCTTTCTTTCCGAAGGTAGGGAGCCAGCTTGCCAGCGCCCCGCGAGCGCCTCGCAGCTCAGACCAGGCGACCCAGGTGACGCGGGCGCAGCTACTGGGGGGCAGATGAAAAAGGTGTGTGGCTTTGGGGGGCCATTTACATAAGCGAGAAGATCTGATTAATGAACTTTTTCCTCTCGGCCCTTAATTGTAAATTAAGACTCACCAAGGGTGGAGGCTAATTCAAGCTGCCGCGAGAAGGGGCAAGACCTGAAGCCGCCCACCTGTAGAAAGCAGCACCTGCCACGCAGGTACGGACACAAGACGAGGGAAGGAAGCCTGACTTCCCTGTCCCCCGCGCCCCCCAGTACAAGACATGGTCTTAGAGAGACAGAATTGGGGAATCCCAGGAGCCCAGCAAATTACAATTATACCCCCACCCCCACGAGCTCCCCTAAGGGGCAAGAGGTGAGCGGCAAGACCCCGGAATGATGCTTCTGAGGAACGGGAATCACCGACCTGCTCCTGTTGGGCTCAGGCTCTCGTGTGGCCCTCGTGGCCGAATTCTGAAGCCTGGCTCAGGTAACAGGTGGGGCCCATGGGTGCCCTGCTCGGCTCACACAGGGGGTGCCTCACTCACGTCCCCCCACCCACCATTGTGGGGACTCTGGAGCAGCCAGGAGCACAGACACAGAAGACGGAGTCTGCTTAGCTTGCCACAAAAAAACCAGCCTTGGGGGAGAGTGAAGTCACTGCTCCCTAAACACGAAACAAGAAAATCAAGACAGGCGTTGAAGGCGGGAGAGAGAAAGCGGGAGTGGGGAGATCTAATCAGGGCCCAGCCCTTCTAGGTTTTAAAAGCAAACAGGTCCGTCCTATAATCTGCTGTTTGAGGATTTTAGCAACCAAAGCCAGCCCGGGATTCGAGGAAATGTGTCACCAAAATTGGTATTATTAGAGGAAGTGGCACAAAGCTAGAAATGTAGAGTCTAATCTCTAACATACTAATTACACCTATTTTTATCCCAGGGCTGCAGTGACCTAACACCAAGAAATAAAAACTCCAGCAACCTAGCCTTTCGCAGAGGCTGGAGCCCCGGGAAGGAGGGCCCGGGAGCAAAGGTCTCCCTGAGTCCCAGGAGCAACCAGGTGAGAAATCAGCAGTCACCTGTGAAGGTGGCAGACCTTCAAGGGAACTCGCCAGTGTAAGAGCGCCGTGGGGCTGGTGCGATGTCAGCAGGCCGGTGGGGGGGCACCCTGAACGTTACAGGCTGCCCTGGTCTGCAGAGGGCAGGGTGCTAGGCTGTGTTGTATCCAGCCTTGGTGGACACCAGAGCAACTTTCCTTGGTCCACACCGCCCCCCGCAACCCCAAAGACCCCAGAACCCTATCTTCTAGCAAGAGGGTGCAACGTGGCTGCTGGGTAGAGAGCTGGCTCTGATGGCGCCAGACCCCCCACTTTTTGGAGACTAGATGCTTCCCACTCACATGGGTGAAGGTGTCAGCTAACTCAAAGCTGCTTTGAAAAGCAGAGCAGTGGGGAACCTCTCGAAGAAAGTTGACAGGAAACTTAGCGGGGTGCCAAGGACATGTGCCTGTCAGAGCACATACTCAGAGCACATAGAGCCTCCAGGAGCCCTAACTGACCCCAAAGTCTGATCATGATGTCATCAGCCCACACTACAGGTGGCCCAGAGCAGGCAGACCTAAAGGTGTTGTCAGCCTCAAAAGCAAGTCGCACATGCCACTTTCTAGTCACCAAATCGGTACTTATTCGCAATCCATGCCTTCAGTGAGCTGCCTCGAGTTAGATGAGGGCAGAATGGGAAGAACACACTGCACCTAAGCCTGTGCTTCCCGGACACAACGTCTCCATCCGGGACATAAAATACCTGGATATTCACTTCTCTCCTACATTCTTCAATCCGTTAAAGAAATGCATTTGCCTCAACCTGGCATAATACCCTGTCGGCTCGATCTGTGTAGATTTACTGAGGGTGCACAGGCAGAGAGGAAGAGCTGAGGAAAAGGAGGGGAAGAAGCACTGAGAAGACAGCTAAGGAGAGCACTACGGCAAAATTCAGTTTCTAAAATGGATGCCAAAGGTAGAAGCAATTTTGAGAGAAAGAACATACACGCGATTTCTAAAAATGCGTAAGGCAAGACGGCAAATGTGCAAGTGGAGGGAAAAAGCTCCTCGCAGCAGGCAGACCCCGGACAAAGAAAATCACACTAATTTCTGGTCCTCGAGTCCCCACGTACCCTGACAATTCTGTGAAATCACCCAGCGGACACTCTTCTCCTTTCAGAAACGCGACATCGATTTGTCCAGTGAAGCCCTGTGACTAGAATTCTGAGGTCTGCTTAATGGGACTACTAGTAAATCTAAGTCATCCATTCTTGATCCCCCAATCCTCAGTACGTGGTACACTGCTGAAAACACATTTTCAAAGTCCTGTGACTGTAACTAAAATAAAGGATGGAGGCCAAGGGTTCTGGGGGTTTGAACACATCAGCCGCTCTGCCCTGCCTGCACCCCGAAGAGAATGCAAGTGGGGCCGGCTAGAAACAGGATCTGGGGGTGACGTCGTGCTTTGCTCTTGGATGTTTGCAAAGAGAAGAAACGAGACCCCAAATCAGGAGGGGGTGTGTCAAGGAGTCCCCCGCCCCTGCCGATTTACCCCCTGGCAAGGTCAGGGGCAAGTCCTAGCCTGAGCAAGGAGAGCAGACGGATGCTCTAACCCCGGCGCGGAGGCTGTGGCAGGCAGCTTTTTCAAGAAACTGAATTGTGGACATTTTTTCTTTTGTGTAGAAGCAACACTTATTTCTCCCTGGCTGGAGCGAGCTGGCGGCCGCCTCAGACACAATGAAGGCAGGTGCTCGCCTGCCTCTCACTCCTAAGATGGCCGCCCGCACCAGCCAGCCCGACTCCAGATCCCTCTCCCCTGCCTGCGGGGACCAGCTGCGCTGCTCCTCCTCCCCACGCCGCTGCAGGGAGGGCCAGAGCCCCGCGCCCCGGCCGCCTGCCCTCCCGGCTTCTGGGCTGTGCCCTCCGATTCCTAAAAGTCAGTTCCCTGCGGGCCGTGCCGGGGTCGGCAGAGGCGGCCGGCCAGCGGCTCCTCAGATATTCAGGCGGCCGGCGGCTGTCCTGCCTTTTCAGGACTGAACTTTCGACCACATTGATTGGCTGCTTCAGTGTCAAGAAGACAAAAACTCAAGTCCAAAAGGTCACCAGAATGGGAAATTTGTGGGCGACAAACAGCCCTGTGAACGCCTGGGAAGCTTCGTGTTTTCCTAGCAATGAAAACCCGAGTTTTCAGGTTCTGCTAAATGACTCAAAATTTGCCAGGCAAGGCCGCGCAGAAAGAATGGATTTTTAAAGGTTATATTGTTCTTGTTTACTTGGCTTTGTCACTGCCAGGAGGCGCTGGGGCCTCTGGTTAGCACTCTATAAAATGTGAACAGCCTAAGTCAGGAAGCCTCTGATCTCCCCCAGAGCAACGCCTGCCTGAGGACCCGCAGCGGGTCTCGGCCGGATCAGCCCTCGTTACTCAGAACGAAATCCCCTCCTTGCCCAAGGTACCTGTTTATTTCTAAGAGGGGGGGACAGCCTCATCCGCTTTCCTCGTTCTGACATTAAGAAGGCACAGGCTCCTCGCATGAGCTGGCTCGGATCCCTCATAAGCCTCTACCTCTTATTTGTCTGTTTTTCCCTAAAACCACTCAGAAAGAAGGTCTCTCCACCCCTCAGGGTCGTCATCAGGCTCTCCCCGACACTGAACTGCCGGCTCCTCACGCTATCTTTCAAGTGGCCAAGGACAAAGCGGGTTTCCACAGGTTTTTCGAGCATTTTCCGTGGGAATCAGCCCGATCACGGTGCCTCCACCTCGGTGGCAGGCAGAACCGCGGCAGCTACAGAAGGAATTTGCATCTCGGCTCGGCTGGCTGGAGGCTGCAGTTATTCTGGGGGAGAGAGAGCCTCTCCCTGCAGTAGCGGCTGGCGGTGCCAAGACCACTGACCCTCCCGGAAGATTCTGCGGAGGTTGCATTCTGCTTGTGAATCCTCTAGCTAAATGCCAGGAATAAAATGGTTGTTCTCAGTGTCCACAGTTCACCTGCCACAAAGTCGGCTGTCGTGCAGCCGCCCGCCCGTTACTGATCACCCAGATCAGGAGCCTCCGGCAGCGCGTGACAGCTAAGTGAGGGGGAAAGGACTCCCCCATAATAATCACGGATTGTTTGGGGGAAGGTGCCACAGGGGGGGCCTCTGAGGGGGGTAGTGCCCATGGGTGTCGGATCCCGGACCGAGGTGCTCGCAGACACCGCCAGAACAGATAGCGTGTGACTCGGTCACGCACAGCAGCTCCACGGCAGGTGCCGTCACCCTCCGCCTGGGCCTCTGCGCCCAGGCCCTCCACACTGGCTGCACTGGCTGTCACGAGAGCCCCGCGGGCAGTGGGGGAGGCAGGGAAGCAGGCACGGGCATGGTCTGCGCACCTTCCTCCACGCCCTCCCTCCCTGAGGACCCACAGCTAACCTGGATGCTCTTTGCTGCTCTTTCCTCCCTTCCTGTCCCCAGGAGATGTCTCTCCTCAGCTGAGAGTCTAGGACTCGTGTTTATTTCTCTTCCAACGCTGCAGTTGGAACCCCAGGGCCATCTTTTGGGGGTGCGGCTACCCGTGGGGGTGCCTCCTGTGGATTCAAGGCCTGAGGCTGCAACAGGCTGGGGGGAACAGGCCCCTCCCCTGATTCTCGGGCCCAGGCCTGCCTGGCGCTCCCTCCAGCTCAGAGGCCCTCAAATGACCGCTCGCCCCGTGCCCCTGACCTGAGAGAAAACACCCTTTCAGCGACCGGGCGTGAGCTCCCAAAGCTCCGCGGTTCGCCAGGCGTGGGGGCAGAACACGGGCTCCGCGGCTGCCCAAAGGGAAGGGGCGAGCCAACACCGGCCCTGTGGCCTTTCCTAGTCGCCCTTCCCCTGGGCTGAGGGGCCAGGGGAGCCGGGACCGCTGGGTAGGACCCAGGCCGTGAGGTGGGGGCCATGGCGCCCTGGGCACATGCTCTGCCGGGGGCTGGCGGCGCACATCTGTCAGAGGCCCCTCCCTCCCCTGCCGCAGGCCTCCTCTGTGAAAACCAAAAAACATCTTGTTCTTTCATCATAATTAAGGTGCTGTCAGGGAAATGGCATGGCTGCGGCTAGAACGGCCTCTCATCCCTCTTCTCTCATTTGCTAAAGTGGTCCTTTCTCTGCCTGAAATCAGGCCTTTGCTGATGGAAATTTCAGCTGAAAGCAGAGCGTTCTAAGCCGACTCTGAACGGGGGAGGGGGGAGTGTCACCCCCACCCAGGTCTCAGGGCCACAGCAGGGTCCTGGAGGCCAGGCCCCGCAGGGTCACCGCGGAGGCAGCGCGGGCCGGGTTCTCCCCAAGCAGCGTCCGGGGGCAGGAGGGAGCTGTTTAGCAGGAGGCGAACAGTCTGTGGGGCTGGGAGATGAAACCCACGGCCTCACGTTCAGCGTCGCTACGGGCTTAAGGCTTCACCGGCCTCTGTGTGTGTGTGTGTGTGTGTGTGTGTGTGTGTGTGTGTGTGTGTGTGTGTGTGTGTGTGTGTGTGTGTACTGGAAACTACAACTCACACGCATAATTAAATGCCCTCCTCCCTGGCCCAGCCTTGGCCACAGGAGCTCCTGCCTGTCACAGGCACCGCGGGGCTTGGGGGTGGGGGGGGCTCAAGCGGCCTCACCCCTGTTTGGTGTAAATGTCCCTCTGACCCTGTTGGCGCTGCCCAGGCTTTCCGAAAGGAACATGTCAGGTGGGGGCCCTATTCACGTGTATGAAAAACACGTTTGAAAAAGAAATGTAGAAAAGAAGGACAAGGAAGGAGAGGGGAAAAAAAGGCGCCCACAGGCCTGGCGGCTGTGAGCTCCACGGCGGAAGCCACGACATACGTTCAAACACCTATCATGCGAGGAATTCACAATATTCATCCCAGCCGTCAACCACTTAACATTTTAAGGAAATTCACATGTCAGGAGCTTTCAAAATTAGCCTAATTTCCTTTTCCTAAAGATCAGACATGTCGGAAAGCCCCATTCAGTTCCTCGGGGGCAGGCTTAGGGCTTCCATGCAGCTAAGCTAATGCCTGGCTAGCCAGAAGGGCAGTCAGGCCTCCCTGGGCTGAATCATTAGTTGTTAATGAGCCTCCCAGTAACCCAAAGCCAAGGTGTGAAATCAACCCCGTGTCTCTAAGCTCCAGTCTTCCGAGGCCGTGAGGCTGTGGGGCTGTGGACCAACACTGCCAGCAACAAGGCTGTTTACACTGCTGGATTTTTTGCTGGCCTGACCTCTGCCTTCCAGCTCCCCAATCCCCCTGACTTTTGGGGGGCTTTTGTTTTTAAGAAAGCAAAGCAAGTGGAGAGCACCCAGGCCTTTTGTCTACTGTGAGTCCCTTGTGTGGTGGATCCCCAAGAAAAACATGGGGCTTGTTGGCCACTGGAGGAGGAAACACTCAGGTACCCTAACTCTGTGGCTCTGCTGGGTCCCCCCTCCCACCACTGCTGAGCAGAACCCACTACTGGTACCTGGGGAGCTGAGCCTGAGAGAACAGGGTGCTGGCTGGGACCATATCTCCCTTTAGAATGCTAATGTTATGGACAGACTCTACTATTAAAAAGGTGACTCTCTCAGCTGTGGGGCCTCACAGAGCTCTTTATTAAAATGTAAATGTCCCTTAAGGGCAGCCTCTAAGCCTTTGCCAGCTAACAGGATTAACTGAACAGAACACAGCCACCTGCAGGGAGGTGAGGGGCCTGGGGCCAAATCCCCACTTCTCAGACTTGCCAGAGGCTCATCCCTGAACCACCCAGAATGCAAAATTCAGGCACCTTCATTTCAGATTTCTTTGAAAGGGGGATCTGAAGCCAAGGCCTGAGTTCCAGCTGTGAGCCCTTCACCTTACTCAAGTTTTCTGAGCCTGGAGTCCTCATCTCCTGGAAATAATTTCTCTTAAGATGGAAAAAGCTTTCAAGATACACTTATAGAATGGTCTAGATGCAACAGAGGTGGTGTGTGTGTATGGGGGGTTGGGAGGGGAGGTAATTACACTTAACTAATTGACTTACAGAGGCAGCAACTTGTAATAAAGGATGTTTTCAAAGTAAATCGGGCAACTGATTTTTTCTAAGCTGGCAAATAGATTTCAATTTAAGACCTGACAGAGGATTTTCACTCACAATAATTTTTCATTCTAAGTGTAGAGTATTTTAATGTCACAAACAAGAAGCCAAAAACTACATGATGCTATAGCTGTGCTTTTTTCTCATTAAGGAACAAAACCAATCTCTTATCTGGGAGAACCCTCAGTTCACTCATCTACACAAAATCACCTCCCTTTTATCTTATATGAAAAAGTCTTTATTTGTATGCACACGCATTTAAAAAATATACAAAGGTCATGTGTCATGTACTGAGAATTACAGACCTATATAAGACACTGTTCCAAGGGTAACAAATAGATTAAAAAGTATTTGCGAAAGGAAAATTGGAAATAGAACTCTGGGATGCAAAGTGTGCTTTTCTTTCTACAATGACTGCGAATTAATTATACTATTTGAATATCCACAGTCTCTGTGTATTATGTTAAGGAAAAAGAGGCTCAAAGCTCAGGATTTAAAATGGAGGACAGAAACTAAGATGGAGGGCCGCTCAGGACCTAAGATGGAGGACTAGAGAGAAGATGGAGGGCAGCTCGGTATCTAAGATGGAGTAGCAGAACTAAGATGGAGGGCAGCTCAGGACTCAAGATGGAGGTCTAGAGCTAAGATGGAGGGCAGCTCAGGACCCAAGATGGAGGTTAGAGCTAAGATGGAGGGCAGCTCAGGACCCAAGATGGAGGTTAGAGCTAAGATGGAGGGCAGCTCAGGACCTAAGATGGATGACAGCTCAGGATTAAAATGGAGGACTGAAGTTAAAATGGAGGGAAGCCTAGAAGCTAAGATGGAAGACTGAAGCTAAGCTGAAAGTAGTTTGCGATGTATCCTGATCTCTAGTTACAAACTACAAACACTTTCTCACCCTGCCCTCAGCACACAAACCTGAGACACACAGAGGATTCAGAGGTTAGATGGGAGAATTTGAGCCTCTCCTAGAAGAGACTTTTCAGTCCTGGAAGATTCTGGAAGACATACTTTGCCTCTACACGGAGCAGAAAAGAGAGAGCTGTTCTCTCCACCACCCCAGGCCACTGGAGTCCCTTCTAAAAGCCAACGACCCCCTTCGGGCTACACTTCCTGGAGACAGATGGAAATTGATGTGTTACCACCACGGGGCCACTCGGGGCCTACAAAAGACTCTATCACTGCTTTCAGGTATAGATTTTCAGCCTCACAGATAGCTGAATGATTGTGTCTGTCGACTCTCTAGACATGGTTGTTTGTTTTGACCCAAGCAGTTCCTTCTGGGTTTTCTGCAGCTTAATTATCAGAACTCACAATAATTTTATGTAAGCATTGATTTGACTGGTCAGCTAGGTTGGAGCCCTCACTTGTTGACTTTCTGGGTTTGTTTCGATTGTAAGACCCTCCAAGGGAGTAGCGATGTCTTATACCTCACAGCTCCTCGCAGGGCACACAGGCATTCGGTACATGAATACTGAATGAATGAATTAGTAAATGAAAATGCCCAAGTGAAGGCAGACTCACCGACCCCGCAAGCATGTCATCCTTCTGCGAGCCTCGGCAGACACAGCGGCCACTGTGGGCTAAAGAGACGCTAGTAGAAAGGCAAGAGACAATTGTCTCTACAATTTAACCAAAAAGTTAACACTCATCAGAGAGGGAAAATGGGTGCCTATACACCAAGAACTGGGCAGTATTCCATGCTCTTTGCCAAGTTGGACACGACCTATGTATGAGGTAAACCTCACATGTGCCAGGTCGAAAGTTGGAAAAATTAATTTGTGACAACTGTTTTCATTTGGAACCATGGCTTGCCTTAATCAGGCGTGTCATTTTATGCTGAATTCCCATTAAACACTTCCCGACAACCTGTCTTTTTTGAACAGCCATGCCCTGCCCCCCAATTCCTAAATGCCACAGCAGGCCCTTTTTATGAACATATTTGTGGTGAGTCCCTTTTCTTGGCCATTAGAACAGCAATTGTTTTTCCCTCCACTGGCCCCCAATCCGCCATTTTTCAAAGTCTCAAAGCAATAGAAATTTAGCTCAAATCAACGAGTAACCCGTTTCCACCTCTTGGGGCTTTGGGAGCATGTGGACATTTCCTGGTGGGGAGAAGCTAAACCCGAGAAACAGCTGAGGAGGGGTCCACTGAGCCGCCGCTTCGGCCTCTGTGGACTGTGTGTTTTTTTTTTTTTTTTTTTAATAAAAAGGCCAAAACTTGGGAGAATGGGTCCCCCTGCAACAGAAGAGGGGACGGATGTTGTGCTCACTTGCGCTCATGGAGGAAGCAGAGGACACAGAGGCAGCTGATGGAATATTTTCCCCACCACCGCTAGGAAGCTGCAGGCTGGCTCTAGTGTTCTTTTGTACGGCCGGAGAGATTTGCATCTGGGTGTGATGTTCCCTCTCAGCCCCTCCAGCACTGAGCAATCAATCTTGTCCAGTGTCCCCTGCAGTGTCCCCTGCCCCCCTCGCCCTTCCTCACTGAATAGAATTGTCTCCCCTCTCTAATGAACATACCCAGGAGAATAAAAGTTGTTTTTCAAAAGTGGGGGAAGGAAGAAAGGAAGGGAGGAAGGAAGGAAAAAAAAAAAACAACCACAAAACAAAACAATGCCTACACTGCGGCTGGCCGGAGCCGAATTCTCGAATTCTCGAGGACACCGACCTGCCAGCACCGAGGGATTTCCTCGGCCTCTGAGATGGGCTTGTCACGGGGAGCGTGTGTGCTTCTAACTTTGGATTGGCTGCTTTGTTCTCAGTAATTATTGAATCAAAGGACTCATGAAGATTTGATTTTTTTTTTCAGGACAGAAAGGGCTACCGTGGGCCAGTTTCTTAAAACAAAACACCCCGTGGGGTGGGGCATGCGAGAACCCTTGGGAAATCAAGTTGGGCCAGAAGGGGGCTGATTACCAATAAAAAAAAAAAAAAAAAAAAAAAAAAAAACAGGGTCTCCCAGGTGGCGCAAGGGGTCGAGATGCAAACTATGAAGCTGTCCGCAGTCTCTGCAGCACGAGTTCGATCCCCGGTCAGGGAGCTACCCACAGGGCGCGGCAGACCTCTCCTGTCTCCCCGCTGCTCCCCGCAGCAGTGGATTTCAGTAGATCTGCCTGTTCTGCTCCCCGCTCTGTCTCTGGTGACTCCTCTCACCCCCCACCTCCACCTCTGGCCTGTACCCCAGCTCTTTTATGCATGAATAAATAAATCTTAAAAAAAAAAAAAACCAATTTCGGGTCAGGAGAGAAACATACAGGGGAGCAAAGAGGAGCAGGGCCGCGGGCCGCTCCCAAGACGGCGGTGGCAGGCGAGGTGTCTGTCCCTGGCAGCGTCCGCCTCCTGCCCTGCCAGTCCTCCGCCCGGCCCGGCCGCTCCCGTAACCTGAACCGCGCCTCCGGGACTGCAAGTTCCTAGAGGGCAGGAGCCCGGCCGGGCTGAGCGCTACCTTCAGCAAAGAAGATTTTTCTCCCTTCTTGTTTATCTTTTTCCCTTTTGTCTCTTCCCTCCTCCTCTCCCCTGTGCCTCTCCTCTCTCCCCTTCCCCTGTAAACGCTGTTTATCCCATCTCTGTATTTCTCTCTCCACCTTCTTTTCTCTCTTTCTACAATAAAGAACTGGGGGGGGGGGTGGTTTTTCACGTCTGAGCTTCCGAGGATGTTCAGAGAAGAAACAGCAGAGAAAGGAATCCAGGGCTGGGCGCCCCACCCCAGCAAGGGGACCCAACAAGTAAGAGGTGTGGATGTGGGAGTCGGGGGGAGGCCGAACGGAGTCAGCTGGCACACACAGGTGCGCCCACAAAGCCGTAGGCACAGCCCGCGTGTACCTTTGTGGAAATACCCTTCCACCTGGGATGAAAAAGGAGGTGGCGCCGGGAGACAGGGAATGACAGCCAAGGGAGAGGCGGGGCTCCCCTGCAAAGCTACAAGGTCATCTCGACAACAAGGGAAGGATGGGGTGCAGGCCCCAGTCCTGGGGACCTGGCGACCGGGCCTCCTGCAGGAGTCAGTGTGGTGCCCCTGAGGAAAAGGTCTGTGTGTGCCAAGGGCGGGAGAGACTGGCAGAGCCCTCCAAACAAACAGACCACAGCCCCCCAAAGCACAAAATGGCAGGGGGCCCCAGGACAGATGAAGCCCAAGCTAAGACATCCCTGAAACGTGGGGCTTTTGCCAGAGTGGGCTCCCACATTTCAGCCAGACTCCTGCAAGCAGACGCTGTCATTCCGAGCTCTCTGCTGACCTCTGGTGGGGCGGGAGCTCCACGGGCCCCCAGCCGGGGCTCCACCTGGACTCCCACCTGCCCTGGTCCCCAGCTTCCAAAACCCCCTCCCTGGGTGCTGGGTGCTGTATAAAAATTGGGAAATGTGGGGCAGGAAAAAGGCAAGAAAAGCTTTAAAGAAGCCTGTAAGAGATGAGAGAGACGCTGAATTAAGTGGTTAACTTAAAAAATTCTAATCGAGTGGGGGAACTTTTCCCTCGTTGATATGGTTTACTCATGCCCCCCGGCTCTAAGAATAAAAGGGTGAGGGGAGACAAGGTGCCTGAGGAGGGGTGTGAACTCGGTTCCCCCCAGGCCTCTGAGCCGAGGCTCCTGGCTCCACAGCTGCAGCAGGAGGGCAGGGAGGCCGCAAGCGACAGCAGGGGTGGAACCAAGGAACTTGGTGCTGAGACCACGAGACCCTGTCCCCTCCACTGGAAAGGAGGTCTCGGGAGAGCAGGCCGGCCCCGCGCCCAGAGTCAGGGTGGGACAGGGGGGATCCCACCCTCAGCAGGGCAGCCCTCACTACCCAGCATCCCCTCCGCCTGCTGTGAGCTCACAGCACTGAGGAGCAGGAAGGGGTTGAGGTGAGAAGAAAATGAAAACCAGCCTGAAACTTCAGAGACCCCAAATAACTCAGTGATGCTCCAGTGGCCGAGGCAGCCATCAGCGTCCTCTCTGCAAAAGAGGGCCCCAGTTGGGGCCCTCTCTGCAAAAGGCACAGCGCATCCGCTCCCACCTCTACTCTTCTCAAATGCCAACTCCTCCAGGAAGCCTCCATGGGTTTTCCTGGTGGAAAAGGGACCTCTGCCCACCCATGGCCTCCTTCTCGACCTTGACTAGGGTAGGAAAGAAGACACCCCTCACCCCTGATTCCAGTGGGGAACCACCATGGGGACCCAGAAACGACTCACCAAAGGACAAGAGCAAGCCCTCCAATTCCCCTACAACCTGACACTTTGCAAGGGATACTTTAAAGAGGGTGGGGTGCAGGAGGGGGCAGGCATACCTATTCTAGTGGAACTTTTTACAAGAGAATTAAAGTTTGAAAGTGAGAAGGGGAGCCTCCTCATCTTTCAGATGCGGGAAATGGGACCTAAAAAGGAAAGCGATTTTGGGGTCCCAGGGCTGGTCCCCAGCAGAACAGGACTGGGGAGCGCGAGGTCTCCCGGACAGAGGTGTTTTCTGAGTGCAGTCACTCGGGAGCAGGGGCAGTCTTTGTCTTCAGAAGTCAATTGTTCAACAGAAAAACCTTCAGCGACCCCCGGGGCCCTGGGGCGGGGGCTGGCCCTGGAGGAGGGCGGAGGGACGCGGGAGTTTTGCGGCTGCTTCCAACAGTAAAAGCCGAGCGCCACCTGCCAGCCAGCGCAGGGCAGCTGCTTGATTTTATTGTCTCCACTTCCCAGCCCGAGAGACTAGTTAAGAGTCTTCCTTCTTTGCCCAAGGAAGGGGTATTTCCTGCTTAAAAATTGCCCCAAATAAGAATCTCATTGTTTTTAATCTCAGAGGGAGAAGAAAGGGAAGGGGAAGCTTTCTGCTGCCCTGTGCGGAGCTGCTCAGGGGCGGGCAAGTCTCCCACCTTCTGGCAGCCCCTGGGGCATCCCCTGGCCCCCCTCTTCTCCCTGGCAGGATGAAAGATGGGCCCCATTGTGAGCCCACCTGCAGCCAGAAGCCAGACCCTCCCCTCGGGGGAATCAAGTTCTGGGCAAGGAAAGAGAAAGCAAAGGGAGGTGTCTGCCCTCGAGCGACACTGACCTCCGTCTCCACCTTGGGCCCTCCCTCAGGCTCCCTGAAGCCCAGCCCGTGGCAGACGCCCCTGGCCTTTTCTTGGACAAGCCACCGCCTTTAGTCCCTCCCTGAGCCTGGCAGGACCCCAGGCAGAGGCATCATGGGGTGGACCCTGGTCACCATGTTTAAGAATCAAACCTCGGGGCCTCCCCGGTGGCGCAGCGGTTGAGCGCTGGGTTGCGAAGCTGCCTGCAACCTCTGCAGCCGGTTCAATCCCCGGCTGCTCCCCGGCCACCGGAGGAGGGTCCCACATGGCGCGCAGACCTCTCCTGCCGCCCGCTGCTCCCCTCAGCAGTGTACTTCGGTCCTTCTGCCTGCTCTGCTCCCCGCTCTGGCTCTGGTGAATTCTCTCACCCTCCCGCGCTTCTGACTGTACCCAGTGCATGTATAAACCAAACAAACAAACAAATAATAAATAAATAAATAAGACATGCCTCTAGAAAATTAAAAAAAAAAAAAAAAAAAAAAAAAAAGAATCAAACCTCGACCTTTTTGGGGTGTCACTTGGCAAATGCATGGAATCCCTGCATCCAGCACTAGGATCAACCAAGGTCGCAGGAATGAGGACCCCCAGCCCCGAAGCAGTGCTCTCTTTGCATTCCTCAGCCCTCCAGGAAGTCAGGGCTCCTCTACCCCCCATCAGACCCGACGCCCCCATCAGGCCGCTTTCCGAGGGTGTGCCAGAGCCACGGGGCCCCCAGGAAAACGTCCAGACTCCCACTTGGAGAGGGAACCTGCCTTCAAGTGTCCATCTTAAAACCAGCCCTGGCCGCTTGTCCGCAGAGAAAAGTGATCTAATGCGCTTCCCTTTCAGCAGTTAAAAAGGAAGAAATGAAATCACAAATGTTTCACTATCAACAGCCACTTGTTCTGGAAACCCAACCCCACAGAACTTCCCCCAGTGCCTGCCGTTTGTTTTGGGGTCCTGCCCTCAGCCTGAGTACGTCCTGGGAAGGCAGGCACACTTGGGCCCAGGCAAAGTGTCACAGGCCACACTCGCCAAGCACGTGTGGGTGACCTCGAGGACTGGGGGAGAGGGAGCTTGGGGAGCAGAACACGCTGTTGTCCGCTTTACATGTTCAAACTGTAATCGATCGACTACCGATGAGCGCCCTCCTCTGCCCCTGAACGGATGGGTGCCATCCATTTAAAACCCTGTGTCCATGGCTGGTGGGGGGTGGGGGGTGTTTTGTTTTGTTGTTTTTTCCTTCTACACTTTGCCATTAATTACAAGATCACAAATTCCACATTTTCTAAGGAAAAAAAAATTATATCGTTTTTAAAAATGACATTTGATGATTTGGTACATCTGAAAGTACCACCCAAAGGTCAGATGGGGCAAAATTAGAAATGTTTGGGTGGCAGGCTTGTTCTATAATGGCGCCTTGGGAGAGAGGCTGGTGCCAGCCGGGGGCGGGGCTGCGGGGAGCCCCGTTTAAAATAAAATCACCATTTAGTCCTGCCCTGCTAAGACTTTGGATATGGGGCTCTGCCTAAGGGCAAGTCCCCACCAGGAAGCCCCTGGCTGTTCTGCTGGTGCCAGCCTCTTGCCCGAGGCCCACCTTTCTCAGCATGTCACTCAGAGGCTCTCCTCCCACTGGCCCCACCCTGGCGGCCCTGGAACGTCCTGCCTGGAAATAGGAGTTGCTGATGCTTATGGGGGCTCCCTCCGCACACAGGGCCCAGGACGAAGGGGCCCCAGCTAGCAGGCCCCCTGCCTGGCCTCCATGTGCACGCTAGCCACCAGAACCCCATTAATGTTTCATGGGACAAATGCAAAGTGGGGCTGCCATCCCGGAGCTATATATCACCAGCGCCATCTGAGAGCTAGTCCTTATTATCTGGGTCTCCTTCTCTACAAAGCAGAGTGAATTAATTTAGTGCACACCAGACAGGGGAGAATTCCCAGCCTGCTGCAGACAAAGGCCCCAAAAGGACCCCTAAGTGGTAGATGTGACCCCTTAAGGGTTAAGTCCCTCCAAGCCCTGATTTATCCAGGTCTACTGATTAGCCACGGGACGGACTGGGTTAATCAGAGACTAAGACAAATTCATTATTTACTTCCCTGGGATAATTCCCTTCCCTATTCTCTCTAGGATCATCTGGGTCACCTTCTTTTCAGAGATTTCTGGAAATTATTTCTGCCCAAGAGTGCCGGATCACCAGCGTTGGCTTAGCGGCTCTGAGTGGTTCTCGGCAAGACAGTCGACAACTTTGGGTCTGAAAAGAACTCTTTTCTAGGTGTTTGAGGAATGACATGTCTGCTGTCCCCCCGCCTGACATTGGCTGTGTAAGGGCAGAGTTTCTACCTGGGGACGGTCTGGCCCCTCAGGGGACACTTGGCCGTAACCAGAGACAGTTCCTGTGGTCACACTGTGCATGTGTGGTGAGAGCCATTTTGTGTGTGTGTGTGTGTATGTGGTGTCTGTGTGCTTGTGTATGTGAAATGTTTATGTGTGCTTGTGTGTGCATTTGCATGTAGGTGACCACACATATATTTTTGTTTTTATGTGTGGAATATTTGTATGTGTCTGCATATTTGTGTGATGTATCTGTATGTATGGTGTTGTTCTATACATTTCTGTGTGTCTGTATATTTGTGTGTGGGGTATAATCGTGTGTGATATTATCTGTATGTTTGTGTACTTGTGTGTGGTGTAACTGTGTGCATATGTGTTGGGGGATGTACTTGTGTGTAGGTGGGGTATTTATGTGTATTTGTGCTTGTGTGTGTTTGAAGGCACATATTTGTGTGTTTATATGTGAAATATTTGTACGTGCTTGCATAGTTGTGGGTGATGTAGCTGTATGTGTGGTGTGTTGTGTGTTTGTGTGCATATTTGCATGTATTTGTATATGTGTATGTATCTGTGTTTGGGTGGTGTGTGATATATTTGTATGTTTGTGTATTTGTGTGTGGTATAATTGTATGTGTGCATATTCGTGTGTGTGTGTATGTGGTGTGTCTATATATATTTGTGTGCTTGTGACACTATGCACATATTTGTGTGTTTAAACATACATTAAATATTTGACATATGCTCACATATTTGTGTGTGGTGTATTTGCACATGTACGGTGTGTTTGTTTCTGTGCATGCATGTGTACGTGTTTGTGTATTTGTGTGCAGGTGGTGTATTTGTATTTACATGTTTGTGTGTGGGGTGTATTTGTATGTGTTTGTGTATTTGTGTGGGGATGTATTTGTATGTGCTTGTGTTTGTATTTGTCATGTGGTGTGTGTATTTGCATATTTGTACATCTGGTGCATTTGCATGTGTTGGCATGTTTGTGTGCGTGTACGTGCGTGTGCACACCACCGGCATCTAGCAGGCAGAGGTCGTCTTACAGTGCACAGAACAGCCCCATAAGATGCCAGTAAAACTGGGTGGGGGACCTCTTCATTAGACAGAGACCCCGATGTTCCTAAGGTGGCTGACGGAGAAGGCACCTCCTCAATGTGAAAGGACCGCCTTGCCTCCAGCCTGGGGCCTACGGAGCCTGGTTCTGTCTTGGGGGGCTGGGGGGGTGGTTTGGAGGGGACTCCCTTGTTCTCCCTCCAGCTTATCTACCAGCCAGGACACTGCACCTGCTTTTGCCTTATAGCGTCTCCCCATCTAGTGGCCACCTGAAAAATCAGCTCACCTGCACCAGCTCTGGGTCCTTCTATAGTCAGGCATTAAAACACCGGTACCTGGGTGGGGGACAGGGGGTGGACGGGCCCCTGAGTGATGCAGATGAGCTCTTAACAAGATAGTGAAGCCCCTTGCAGCCCCACAGACAGCAGCTGGGAGGATTAAGATGGACACACACTGTCCCCCACGAGCCCAGAGGCCAGCCTCAGGGGCCAATGGCAGGTGAGGCTGGACTGCTCATTGAAGGCCCCGCCGGCTCCCTGCCCAAACCAGTGGACATGTAGGAGGTACCATTTAATGCCACAGGTAAAAAATGGTTACCATTTTGAAGGGCCTGTCCACGTGGGAGTGCTCCTACTTCCTGATGGTTTCCCTGAGTGGCCCAATCAGCCACTTTGACAATGGAAGGCAGCAGGTGCCAGGCCTACGGCCCCAAAAGGGGCACTGATTGGGCGCCTGCTCCCCTCCCCTGGGGTGCCCATGGTCTGGCTTCCCCTTGGCAGCGGCCTCGGCCTTTCACCCCAAAAGGCCCAGGCTACAAACTTACCTGAAAGCAGCTTCCCTGTAAAAAATTGTCAAGGTCATTGGCACATGAGCAATCAGTTCAAGAGGCAAAGCAGTTCCAGTGGGATGGAGGAGAGAGGTGCGGGGTCGGTGGGGGGGGGGGGGGGGGGGCAGGCTGGAGACCGCCGTGCCCAGGCCCTGGTTTCCCGCTTGCTGGGGCTGCCACCGGCACCCCAGAAAGCGGGTACAAGGCAGGTTCCTTCCATTGTCAACTCATTAGGGGACATGGCTAGTGCTCGCTCCGCTCTGCACACATGTGGGTGCCAGCACTGGGGACAACAGCCGCCTCACCATAATCCCGGCCGCGGGTAACAGTCGATCCCCTACACCTCTCTCCTCGCCCCAGACTGAATCATTTAGAAACATTCAGTGAGAGCTAAGGCTCAAGCTCTGCTGGCAGGGCCCCGTCAAGGCCTGTGAAGTCCCCTGGGGCGAGCGCATCGCTGCACAAGCCACAAGGGGTGTTCCCTGTGTGTGAGCACGAGGGAGGCGCAGCCTCCACCTCACCGCTGTCACGCAGCAGCCCCCCGCCGCGTGGGGAGCCCCACCGCCTGACTGGAGTGGGGGGCGTCTCCGCTCTGCGGCCTAGTCTCAACAGTCCATTCCTGAGCCGCCCCCAGCAAGCCCAGCACTCAGTTGTGTCCCTACCTGGCTGCGGTGCTCTCTGTCTTCAGCTCCGCCGGCCACGTCGCCTTCTGGCTGTCGGAGGGAAAACTAAAGACAATCTTGTTTTTTTTGTTGGCATGTGTGATGGCCCAGGACAACGCGCACGCAGGCCCCACAGCGTGGCTGGTTTAGAGAGAAGCACTCAGAGGAAGAGCGGGAGGTGGGGCGGGGCAGGAGGAGAGGGGACCCTCTCGGGATGACTCTAAGTCCTCTCCCGGCTGCGTCGCCCCCTCGGGTGTTTGGCACGGTGTCCTTTGTCTACCGCTTGGGATGGGCCTCGCTTTGTAAAATGTCTACCAAGAGTGTCTGGAGCTCAGGGCTGGAAAGACGGATGGGACTTTGAGAACTTAGCAGCAAGCAGACTCAGGGGAAACACAAAGACAAAACAGCCAGGAGAAGCGTCCTTGCAGCAGGGAAAGGTCAGAAGAAAAGTAAATTTCTAAATCAAAGGCGCCCACTGAGCAGGCACCTGTGTGTGCCAAGCCCTAGGTTAAGTTTCTCTCAATGACAAGAAGTAATTTCACTTCCAGGATCTGTCCCTTCTTTTTTACAGGAATTAAGGAAAACCACAGCTCCTCCCTTCTCCTGTCTTCTGGCAATGCCCCTCCCTGCCTCGCAGCCCTGGGCTCCTGGGCCCACTCCAAGGCCACTTTGGGTCCCACTGTCTTCCTCAGCTTCACGAAGGCCCCAAGGGGTCTGCTAAAGTGAGTGCCCGCAGGCCTGAGTCTCTTACTCTGGGGGGCTCGGCCCAGAGGGGCTAGCCAGACTGACGGGAGCTTCTGGCTCTCCCCTGACTGTTTCAAAGGGTGGTGAAGACCCTGGCCTGCAGGTGGCCCAGACTCTCTCTGAGAAATTCAGTTGTACAATGGTAGGTGGCATGTCACCTTCCTTTAGGAACCCCAGGAGATACCAGGTAACTTTGGGGAGATCCCCACCTTGGCCAAGGCTACAGAAACCAAGAACCATAGAGAACGGTTTTCATCGGCCATTGTGCGTCTCCTGCAAATGACTGACGTCAGGCGTTCCAAGAACCACAATGGCAGGCCGGGGGTGAGGACTAAGTTTTCTTTGGAGGTGAAAATGATTCTAAAAAGAAGAGGCAGGGCGGGAGTGGGGAGCTTCAAATCTACTGAGCAGGTCACTGGCTTTAAAAAGGAAAGGAGGTTTTTCGTTTTTTAACTTAATATTCACCTTTCCATGAAAAGTCAAAGGTGATTTTTAAGATAATTCACTGATTCACTCAAGTACGAACTCGCCCAGATGAAAAGTGAGGAATACTTTTTTAAAATAATCCCTCTGTTAAGACTCTCAAGCAAGTGTTATTTGAATTGGATCATTAGATCCAGGCTTCTCACCAGTCGAGGACACTGGGACATTAGGAATGTGGGGAGCCGTGAATAAAAGCAACTGCATTTTGAGATTGTTATTACATTTAGTGAAAACCTAAGTTAAAGAGGAAAGTTCTAAGCCCTGCTAAAGAAAATGACCTGGGGGGATTTTTAAGACTTTAAAGGAAATCTACATTAAAAAAAAAAATTCTAATGAACAGAGCAAGACGTTTGGCAGATGAGTTAAAGCAAAGGTGCAAACTGAATATCATGCAGCAAGGGCAGGTAGCTCAGAAGCGGGGCAGCTCACACCCCCTGCACCCTCCATGGTCATTTCTAGCCCAGGGCTGGCAGGACTTGGCTATAATTCTGAGAGCAGAAGCTCGCTGGACACCTGTCATTTGACAAGGGAGTTTAAGACCACAGAGTACACTTAGTAAATCATGCTTTACATTTAAATAATGCTTTAGAGCTTCTTACCACAGGCTTTAGGAAGCATTGTCAATTGTCAACTGAATTGGAAACTTTTGATTCCTTCACTTACCTGCAATCTTTGAGCAAAAGTCCCTGACATTTAGTCTCTGAGCTTTTGGCTGATTTGCCTATGAAGTGGGGTCCCATCATGTTTTTATTGCCCAAGTCTGTTTCAAAGAACACATGTCACTAGACAAAAAGCTTTTAAAAATCCAAGAATGTGCTTTTTTTTTTAATGTGCCATTATTATGCATGATCATTACTATTACTGCTGACTAGTAACCCTGATGGCAGCCAGGCTCTCCTTCAAGTTAGGAGGGGACATGCAAACATAGAGGGTGGTCTCCTCCTTTTCTTGATACCAGTTTGCCATTTTAAGCACATATACATATGAGAGAGAGAGAGAGAGTATGTGTGTGTGTGTGTGTGTGTGTGCGTGTGTGTGTGTGTGTGCGCGGGGGGTGGAGGGCAAGTCATAAAAATTAACCTACCTGGATAGAAAAAAAAATTTGGAGAGAAATCTAAGAGAAATTGGATTTTAAAAGGAAGAACTTGGACTTTGGGATCATGGAATACAGACGTTAAGGGAAAGCATCAAAAGTTCCTCTGGATTCTAAAAATGTTGTGGCCTAATAAGCCAAGCCCTTCCCACTGCACCAAGTGCTTGGTGGAGACATTTTGAATACGGGAAAATGGCCGTATTGGAAAAAAAAATAAAAAAGGCACCCCTGCAAGACGGGGCTCACTGCATCACTGTTGCACCTGGTGGCATAAATAAATCATCATGCAATTAATTGAGATGCACTGTGTAAATAAAGTGTCGCAGTAGAGTGGCCACCATTACAGATAGTATTTGCATGCAGTTTCAGTAAATGCAGCACCTACAAAAAAATTCAAATCTAGCAGGTACCTCAGTTCTCCAAAAAAAAAAGGGGGGGGGGGTAAAAAAGGGAATCGTACCCAATTAGGTTTCCAAAAACGAGCCTAAATCACCAAAATCATTGGAAAGGGCAACTGAAAACATGAAATCGTCTATTATTGGGGGGTGTTGAATAGGAAAAAGCTTTCAACTCTTTAGATATGAATCTATCTTCTTTTTACAATCCCCTGTAATGTGGCTAAGCCATTTGGGCAATAAAAACGGACAGGGTCCACACACATACAGTTTTAAAGCAGGAGATGAGGTGCAAGTCACAAAGTAGGGGCCACATCAAAGGAAGGTCATTTGATCTGCATTTTCAGTGAGAGGCCTGCTTGGATGTCTTGCTTTAGAAGCAATAAGACTAGAATGTCAGTGAGAAGGCTCACCCCAGAAAGAGGGACGCTCTCATCCTACCTCCTCTCCCCTCCCTTGATCAGTAACTCAGACCCCCATGGGGTACCTCCCTTGTCAGTCTGGCAAAATGGAGCCAGCATGACAAACCGCACTGCACAGCAGTTTGCACACCTTCCGCCAGCCTAGCCTGGGGGTGCCAGCCTGCCTCCTTGTGGATGCTGCCCCTGGTGTGATTGAGCACCCACAGCCTGGAGCAGGGCCAGGCTAAGGCCAGGTGGCCCCAGCAGATTTCCTTCTATTAACATCAACCCCCCCCCTTCCCAATGGGAAGGGAAACTTCTAATATTCCTCACGCTTGGCCCCATAAGGTGACCTGAGGGGTCACCTTGGCATCATCTATGGTCAAACTGGACTATGCACCCGCCCCCCTCAACCTCCCCTTAAGTAGAGCACTCCAAACATGGAGTAAAGGTGACTTCAGTGGGACAAGCTTCATTTCACAAATGGGGAAACTGAGGCTCCAATAAGGAACGCTGCCCATGAGGGGTCAAGTGTGCTGTCACCAGCCTCTCCTGTCTGCTCCCAGTTGTCCCCTCTGCATCACAGAGCTCTGCTGTGCTTGCAAGGGTGAAATGGGGCTCTGATGGCAAGCCCAGCTGTCTGCAGGCAGCAGTGCGCTGTCACTAAGGCCGAGGCTGGAGAGCACTGGGACAGCTGCAATTTCAAGCTACCTCCCCTTTGCATGTTTTTGGGGGAAAGGGTGATGTCATTATTTGCCTGGGTGGGCATCAATAAAATGACCGTCACCCTTCAAAGTGTGATTGGTGAGAGACACATGACAATAGCACACAGTCACGTCCACAATAGCACAAGTCAGCACCAGCGCACAAGGCAAAAGAGCTCACCAGCAGATGTAGCACAGCCTTGGGGACTGTGATCTTAAAATCCCTCGAAAGGTCTTAGAGAATCAAATAAAGAAATTAAGATGGTGGGGTTTCACCTTGGAAATGTTCATCTAAGCCTCGCATCCAGCCCATCCCTGATTGTGGCTTTAATTAATCGTGGCTCAAGGACAAGGCCCTGGAGCTGAGCTGAGGAGCGCCTGGAGGGAGGGGAGGGGTGGGGGAGGGCGTGGGCAGGGCCAAGGAGGGTCTTGTTGGGGGGGTGGGAGGGAGGAGGTCCTGGAGAGCCCCCCTGGAAGAGCCCTGTTAACATGATTAACGCGAGACCTTGAAAACAATGTTTGGGGGGTATCCGAAGCCCCTTCGCGCAGGGTCTTACCTTTGAGCCTCTGCCCCCATCTAAAGCTGCTTGAAAAAATTCACATGCAGACGTTTACATTTCTCACAAGTCATAGCCACGGTTTGAGCACATTTTGTGCACACACTTCAAATACACTGGAAGCATTTTTTAAAAATTTTTATTTTAATGGCATTTCCAACACCAAGATGGCACCCCACTCCCGAGGCACACCCCGCCTTCTGAGTCCAGCCCCTCCTCCCCTGCGCCCTGTGAAAGGGCAAGTGTCCGGCTTACCTCGGGTCTTGCCCAGGAAAAACAGGGTTTCAGCTCCCGAGCTCAGCCACGCCCACCCCCTGCGGCCTGGCCTGGCCCGGCCCGGCCCGGCCCCGGGCCGCCCTCCGGGGTCTCGCCCCGCCGCCCCCCGCCCCCGCCCCCGCCCCCGCCAGGTGAGGGGAGTGTGTGCGGAGGACCCAGCTCGCAGCGCAGCCCCTGACGCCCCAGATACCTGCGTGTCTGGTTTTTCAAGCGTAAAGGCGGGAGGGTTTGGCGAGCGAATGAGAAGTGAGGAGACGCTTAGCGCAAAGGGAAAAAAGAGAGAAAGACACACAGAGACAAGGTTATGGAGGCCCGGAGGCGGCCCTCTCCCCGGGCCGGCGGCCCGCGCGGGTCCCCGCAGCTGCCCCCGCCGTCTCCTCCGCGTGTGCGCGCGGCCCGCCGCGGAGCTCCGCGCCCAGGTCCGCCCGCGTGTGCGGCCACGGAAAGTTTTTGCCCGCGCTATGGCGCAAAACGCGAGGCAGCCGGTCGCCCGGCACGAGTACACAGTCGGCGGGTACACTGGGGGTGCCAGGGACGGGAACTGGGGGACACTTGCGCATGTCATGCACCGGCCAACACAGAATATGGACACCGACACACCAACGACAAGCGGCCCGAGTCCAAGCAGCCGTGCCAGGCGAGGCGGGGGCGCGCCTCCCCCCACGACCCCAGCCCGCCGCGCCGACCAGCTCAGCCGAGGGAACCCCGGGGCCCCTCCCCGGCAGCTCCTGGCTCACCTGAAGCCCCTGCCTTTCTGGCCGAGACCCGCCCCACGACTCGGGGGCGTCTCACGGTGGCGGGCGCTGGCTTTTCGGGCCGGAAACGACCCTCAGTGTCGCAGGGCACCACTTTTCTCCCTGGAGGGCACATACTTCGACCACCCGAGCCCACCCCGGGCCCCCTCCCCGGCCCCGGGGCAAAGTTGGGGGCCCTGCTGGAACTTCCTAGCGAGCTCTTCCCGCCTTCCGGGACCCCCTCCTCCCGCCGCCGGGCCCCGGACCCTGCGGGCAGCCCGGCCACCCCTGCCGGCCCCGCGGCCCTGCCGCCCGCGGGCGGCGCCCCCCGCGTTACCTAGAAGCAGCAGGCGGTGCGTACACATGTAACCCATCTTCTCGCTCTGGAGCTGCTTGTCGATGAGCTTGCTGCGTTTCTTCTCGGCGCGCCTCTGAGCTCGCATCTCCATGGCCTCCTGGCGCATCTGGCGGCGCTTCTCCGCCAGGGGCACCTTCTTGGCCTTGGGGCTGGCCGCGGCTCGGGGCTGGGGCTCTCGGATCGGGCCTCGGCGCGGCCGAAGCAGCCCCCGAAGGCTTGCAAGAGGAAGTTGCGGAGCAAGTTGCGCCGGGGCTTGCGGCGCCGGCGGCCCCTGCGGGACAGCAGCCAGCGGTGGCAGCCGGAGGTGCCATCGTCGGACTCGGCGCCGCTGCTGTCGCTGCCGACCGAGCCCTCCTCGTCGTCGCGGCGGCCGCGGCCGCGCTCGGCCCTGTCCCGCCAGGCGTGCGCGCGAGCAGGCTGCGGAGTAGGCGGGTCGGCAACCTGGATCTCGGGGCTGGGGGGCCGCAGGAAGCGGCTCTTCGGCCGGGCTCCGGAGGCTGGGGCGGCCGGCGCTCTGGGGGCGGCCCCGGCGTCAGGCGCGGCTGGGGCTTTCGGGGCGGCCCCGGCGTCAGGCTCGGCTGGGGCGCCGGGGGCTGGCCCGGCGTCAGGCTCGGCTGGGGCTTTCGGGGGGTCCCCGGCGTCAGGCTCGGCTGGGGCTTTCGGGGCTGGCCCGGCGTCAGGCTCGGCTGGGGCTTTCGGGGCGGCCCCGGCGTCAGGCTCGGCTGGGGCTTTCGGGGCGGCCCCGGCGTCAGGCTCGGCTGGGGCTTTCGGGGGGTCCCCGGCGTCAGGCTCGGCTGGGGCTTTCGGGGTGGCCCCGGCGTCAGGCTCGGCTGGGGCGCCGGGGGCTGGCCCGGCGTCAGGCTCGGCTGGGGCTTTCGGGGCGGCCCCGGCGTCAGGCTCGGCTGGGGCTTTCGGGGCGGCCCCGGCGTCAGGCTCGGCTGGGGCTTTCGGGGCTGGCCCGGCGTCAGGCTCGGCTGGGGCGGCAGGGGCTGCCCCGGCGTCAGGCTCGGCTGGGGCGCCGGGGGCTGGCCCGGCCTCAGGCTCGGCTGGGGCGCCGGGGGCTGGCCCGGCGTCAGGCTCGGCTGGGGCTTTCGGGGCTGCCCCGGCGTCAGGCGCGGCCCCAGCGGCAGCGGCCCCGGCGGCAGCGGCTCCGTCCCCCGGAGAGGGGACTTGTCCTCCCTCCGCAGCCGCGGCGGCTGAGCCTCCTTCCATCTCGGCTGCTTCTCCCTCAACTGGGGGTCTCTCTCCCTCTGCTCGCTCTCTCTTAACTGGGGCTCGGGAGACCTCGATGGGCGGGTCGTCAAGCGCGATTGGGGGGCTGTCCATGTTGACGGGAGCGTCGTCGACCCCAATGGGGGCGCTGCCAATCTCGAGCGAGGGTCCGGAGATCTCCATCGGGGGGCTGTCGCCCGCGAAATGTGGAGGAGATCTGACAGCCTCTCGGGATGGGCTGCCGATGGCGCCTGGGACCCAGAGGGGGGGCTCGTTCGCGGCGGGAGCGAGGAGGACCGCACTCGAGACCGCGACTGCCGCGAACTGGCCACCACCGTCGATTTGTGGGATAGCTGGGGGGAGCCCGGGGGGTGGGCTATCATCCCCTCGGGCTGCTCCATCAAACTCAAATGGCATAGCCTCCTCAGGGGAAGGGCTGCCGCCTCCTCGGAAGCCTGCGTTGGCGGGTCTGAGGTCTCCCAGCTCCTCTGGAGCAGTGTTGAAGACCCCAGCACCTGGGCCGCCCGGTGCCAGGTCTGAGACCTGCAGCAGAGGCTGGCTGCAGCCTCCCTGGGCAGGCTGCTGCTCAAACTCGAAGGGCATAGCTTCTTCTGGTGGAGGGCTGTAGCTTCCCAGGCTGGGTATGGCATCACCGGGGGCTCCGGGCTCCATGAGCGCTGCGCCGAAGGCCTCAAGGCCTGCATGGGCCCCAGTGGCATCTCCAGGCTGCTCCGGGGTAGGCCAGAAGCCTCCCAAGCTGGGCTGCTCAACCTCGAAGGGCATGGCTTCCTCAGGAGGTGGGCTGTAGCCTCTACAGACTCTGGCATCCTCGAAGGCCTGCTCGCGGCCTTGGAAGTTGGGCCTGGAGACCTCTGAGGGTCCACAGGCCTCGCCTTCAGTCTCGATGGGGATGGGCTCGACGCCAGGCGGTTCGGTCTCCATCTCTTCGGCTGGGCTAGGCCCAGCACCGGGGGCAGCTGCCCCTGGGGCCTCCAATGGTGGTTGCTCGGGCTGCTCCCCGAGTTCAGGGGGGCTATTGCGTTGTCCTGACATATTATTGCCGTCGAGGCAGTAGCGCATGCCCATAACACGGTGGCGGACTTTTAAAATAAACTGGGGGCCCCGTAAGACGGAGCACCCAACCGAACTAGGGTCAAAAAAAAATTATTTAGAGAAAAAAAAACAAAACACCAAAGTCCCAGGTTCTCCAACCTCGGTTTCCAACCCTCCTGAGGGTTGCAGGGTTCAGGGCCTCAAACCCTAGACCGTGGCAGAAGCAGTTCTATTGTCGCTGGTGGAGTCTCGGCTCCCTCGTGGCCACTTTTTATCCCTTCAGGCTGGCCCTTGCCCCCCCCACCCCCTGGCCTGCCCTGTCCCTCCTCTCTCCCTCTCTCTCCCTCTCTCTGTGCTCCAGGCCAGCCCCGCCTGCTTGGATCCGAGGAGCGTGCCGATTCGGTCCGAAAATCGCTCGCAGTGTTCTCTCTCTGCCACCAGGGGACGCCGGCCCGGGGGCCGAGGCGGCTCCCGGAGCCGGCTCCTGGCGCCGGCAGCCCCGGACTTTGGGTAAGGGGGCTGATGAGCGCAGGCCTTGCAGGGACGCGTTTTGGCTCCTTCCACTCCTCTCCCTGACTGATTTGGAGTGTTTCGCCTCTCTTCTCCCCTGGCCAGAGAGAGAGAGCGAGAGAGCTCTCCTGCGTTGCGGGACACGTGACGCAAGACGTGGGCCCCCGGCGGCTGGAGCGCAGGAGCTGAAACCCTCCCTCCCAGACCCAACTGACACTCCCGGGGGGAGGGGACTGCAGGAGGGTTTCATCACCCCAGGATACCCCTGAACCCCTGGAAACCCCCCCCCCATGCCAGCAGCCTCGGATTTGAGCCCCAAGTCCAGCACGCAAGACTTCTGGGAAGGGGGCGCGGGCGCGCGCAGCGATGCGACAGGTGGTCGTGCGCCCACCGGCGGGCAGACGGATGGCGAGGGGCTGAGAGTGTGCGCACACGCTTGTTTTTAAAACGCCTTGGGGTACTTTGCGCGGCTTCTGCAGCCTTTGCTTGCCGGCTTGCCGAGCTCGGTTTCCACGAAGCACTTCTATGTCCTCTACCCCCACCACACTCTGGGGGTCTCCGCAGTATCCTTGGGCGGAGCAGGCAGGGTCTCCCCCCTTTATGTGGCTGATGATGCCGGGGATTGAGAGGGTCTCCGGCGCGTAGCAGGGCGCTGTTCTAAGTGATAGCTGCCGCGGCACGAAACGTGGGGTGCGGGATGCACTCCGGGACCCTATGGAGCGCAGGCCTCAGAGTCTTGTGGGTCCCGCCATTCTGGGGAAGGGCTTAAAGGGCATTTTGGTTGAGATTTGAGTTGGGTTTAGGATGGTCTTGGAGGCTGCGCTGCCCTGTGCTCCCCGAACCCAAAGACACAGATCGAGCCGTGCGGGCAGCCGCGGCGAGCGATGCGCGCCGCGGGCGCCCGCAGCAGGGTCGGCGGCCGGCGCCCCTCCTTCCTCTCCAGCCCCCCGCAGCCCCTCTCCGCCCCTTATGGCTCTCCCTGGATCGCCGCTTCACTTTCCCGGTGCTGGAGCCGCCGAGGCAGCACTAAGCCCGGCCAGAACCCGCGGTTGCCGCGCCGCTCCCGGTGCCGTAGCGCGGGGGTCTCGGGCCGGCGGGTAAACACGAGGGGCGGGGGGCTCGGCGCGCACGCCCGCTCCGCTCCGGGGCTGGGGGCTGCAGGCGGACTGGAGCCGGGGCGGGGGCGGGGTTGCCGCGGGCGGATCACGTAAGACCCCGCACCGCGGCATCCAGCCCGTCTCCCCAGCGGGGTGCCGAGGACCCGCGAGCCCCGCGTGGGAGGCAGCCGGGCGGGGAGTGGGCGGGTGGTCTCTCGGCCGGCGGGGTCCCGGGGGAGAGGATCGAGCGCGCGTGACTCCAGGCGCCCTGCGGCAAGCGGGCGCCCCGCTCGGATCGCAGAGTCTGCGAGGCGCGGGCGGGCGAACCGCGCAGGGTCTCGGCTCATGGAGTCGGGCGCATCCCTCTGAGGACGAGGACGGAGCGGCCGCGGGCCCCAGCGCTCCTGCACCCGCGTCCTCCCATCCGCAGGGCTGCGGGCGGCGGAAAGCTGACCCAGGGCGACCCTGCGAGGGCCTGGGCACCCCCAAAGGCATATCAGCTCAGCTGCACGGCCCACCCACTCCCCAATGCCAACACCAAACTTCAGCTCAAACTTTAGCCAACCGCCCCCGCGCCCGAGGCCGCAGCCCCTCCACCCGCCAACCGGGTCCCCACCTTCAACTTTCTGCCCTCAGGCCCCAGCTCTGGGTCAGCCATTGGGTTGGGGTCACGCCCATCAAGGCTGCCTGGCGAATGAGTGGGGGGCGTCGGGCCGGAACCGGATGTGGGTGGGAGGTCCAATGGGGGGCGCCGCGTTGGAACGGCCGAAGAGATCGTGCTGGGTGGACGTGGGCGGGCGCGTGGCCGCCGGGCCTGGGCCGCCATGGGGTCGCCGGCGCCCGCCGAGGGCGCACTCCTGGCGCGCGGCCGCAGAGGCCGGGCAGGGTGCGGGGCCCGCAGGGGCGAGGCGAGGCGAGGCGAAGGAAGATGCCCAGGGCGTGGAGGCCGAGGGCCCCGATGCGAGGAGCAGCCCGAGAGGGGTGAGGGGTTGGGGCCTCGGGGAGACTGAGCTCTGCCCGAGGGGAAGGTCGGTGGACGGCGGGCCTGAGCCGGGGGCTGCCCCCACGGGGTCCCCGCAGGGACGATCGCGCGCCAGGCCTCGCGCGCAGCCCACGTGGGCTCTTTCCCAGAGCTGGTCATCGCGGGGCGCGTGTGGGGTCTCCAGGCTCCGCGGCCTCGACCCCTTTGTCAGCATCTTGCTGGCACCTCGGCCCCTGGCAGGAGAGCACGTGATGGGGGGACAGGCGGGGCGGGACATCGCCCCCCGGAGAGCTGAGGCGGCACAGAGATGAGGAGGGATGTCTGGTTGGGGGGACTCCGGGCCCGAAGGAGAAGACGGGCTTCCCAGTGGGGCGCCGGGGGAGTGGGGCGAGAGCGCGGGGGCGCGGGGGGCCCTGGAGGACGGTTCCGGGGCTCTCCGGGTAGGAAACGGAGGTGTTGGTCTTTTCTGCTTTTGGTCCCGCAAGTGAGGATGTGAGCCCCGTGTGAGGAAGGGGGAGCCCGTGGGGGGCCGTGCTGATGAGGAGGCGCGGGAAGGCGGGAGAGGGTCCCAGAGGACCCTCCGGGGGCTCCCGAGCTGGAGGGACACTGAGGCTGGAGGTGCCAGCTCCCGGGTGGGGCGGCTCTGGGGGAGCCAGTTTGGTTTGGGCATGGCAGGGTGAGGGAAGATGGGCCCCCTGGAGGTTTCCCGGCTGGCTACCTCAGAGAAGGGGTCTGAAGTTCAGAAAGATGTAAAGCCCTCGAAGGTGAAGTGACGGTCGCCCTTCTGAGAACACGAGGTCACTTGAGAGGAAGCCCCCGTGGCTGACAGAATCGTGGACAGCTGGGCCAGTGCAGTGGAGAAGAGGAGGCAAGAGAGCCAAGGGGCTGACCAGGCCCGGTGGGAGCACCCTGGGGGGCGCTCCCGAAGGTGGGGTCTCCGGCCCCAGCACCGGGACACCTGTGCAGGTGAGTGTGTGTGGTCACACCTGTGCACTGCAGGGTGCTTGGCAGTATCCCTGGCCTCTACCCACTAGATGCCAGTAGTACCCCCTTATTGCAGCAACCAAAATTGCCTCTAGGCTTTGCCAGATGTCCTCGCGGAAGCCAACTAGCGCTGGTTGGAACCAGTGTTGAGGCTGAGCATGCACCCTGAGCCTCAGGAAGGGTCCCCTTCTTTCAAAGGTAAATTAGGACCAGGAAGAAGTGCCAGCCTTTAGCTGCCATGTTCTTCTGGTCCACTTTGGTGTTTTTTTCCCTATAGTGACTGGTCACTAGAACCTGAAAGCCCCCAATCCCTTGGATGAGTGGGGTCTCAAAATGGAAGCCCCATCACAGACCAGCAGAAAAGGAGAAAGGACCTAGAAGCACGGCCGGCGGTCTGAAGAGCCAACTAACATGGATGGGCAGAGAAAGCAGGTATGGCCAGAGCTGGGGGTGATTGGCCTGTGGGTCGTCGGGGGCCCTTGGGGCTGGGGGAAGGGCCCAGCGCTGGTGATTGCGCTGGCTCAGGACGGAGCGTGGCCTTGGCCTGGTTGGAGGTGACCGGTGATGGGAGCCTGCCCGGTGCAGGCCTCCCCACACTGGGGGTGCGGTTTTTAGGGCCTGCCATTATAATTCGGAGGAGCAAAGAGGCTTGAGCACAGGTGCCCGCTCTAGTTGATTTCTCGCAGAGAAAGAGGACGTGTTGGTGGCGTGCAGAAGTGGGGGCGGGAAGTCAGTCAGGGCTTGTGCAGCTTAGGAAGAGGCAACCAGAGGCTGGCTGGGGGC
Source organism: Talpa occidentalis (assembly GCF_014898055.3). Lineage (NCBI taxonomy): Eukaryota > Metazoa > Chordata > Mammalia > Eulipotyphla > Talpidae > Talpa > Talpa occidentalis. The sequence goes on along the minus strand of NW_023600993.1, from coordinate 104,934,170 downwards.
TCAAAGAAGGCAGAGCTGGGGGGACAGGCCTGCTCCCGGGGAGTGGGCCCACCCGGGGAAGGCCTCGAGGGGGCTGGTCCAGCAGCCCAGGAAAGGGGTGACTGTTAAGTACAAATGAAGGTCTCTTGGAGATGGTGCCTGCTCTAGGGGGGTGGCTTCCCTGCCCTGGAGAGCTGAGGGGTGGGCAGCGCACTGTGGCTCAGCACCTGCATTCCTCAGGAGGGCAGCGCCCCCAGACCACGGGACCCTAGTCACAGGCAGTAGGCAGCTGTTCTTTTGTAAACAAGTAACCCCACGAGGAGGGAAGGCTTTTCTTCCCTGTTGACCCTTCTGACACCCTGGCCTCAGACAGGGAACGTGCCTCTCCCACACTGCCCTGCGTGGCTCCCGCCATGCCAGGGCCGTACCCCTGCACCCCTTAGGATGCTCCCAACTACGTGTGCCCACCTGTTGCTAAAGCACCAGTCTGGCCAGGTGCCAAGTAGCCGCCCGTCAGCTTTTTCTTAGTCCACCCGGTATCCAAGAAAGAGCAGAGGAGGGGCCCAGGGGTGGGGGGGGTGCACAGAGGGATGGGAGCAGAGGCCGGGCCCTCTCTGGCAGCATGTCCCCTGCCTGGGGCGGGGTGGGGGGCAGAGGCGCCTTCGCGCAGCCCCTCCTGTCATGGTTGGTAGTGGGTTTCTTTCAAACGAGGAAAATGATTTAACCAGTTGTACGGAAAGGCAGAAAGGAGAAAACACAAGAGGAGGCTTCAGGTACCCGCTCCGCGCGCGCCCCCGAAGCAGTGCTCGGTCGGTGCCACTCAACAGCTAGGGGTTTTGGAGCCGTTCAATTAATTACTGCCGAGACGCTGCTCCAGCCTTTACCTTCCGGCGTCTCCTCTGCCAGCCTTGGCCGGTGGAGGCAGCAGCAGCCTCTGCAGAGGGTCTGCGTGACTAGACTGTCTCAGGCAAATGTCAAGGAAGGAGAAGCCTCAGGTGGATGGCGGGGTGGGAGCACGCTGGTCAAACGCGCGCTCTTCCCAGAGCCACCCAGGCCCTCCTGGGACCAGGCCCCCCGCGGGCCTGCCCCGAGTATTTGGTGGGTGCACTGCCCCCTCTGACAGCCCATGCTGGTGTGGGGGCCTGGGTGGGGCTGCCGACGCAGCAGGCTTTTGGGGGGCCGTGTGCCTACTCTAGGAGAGATGAGCAGCGCCATGGGGAGGGGTCTGCAGGGGCAGAGTGGGCTGTCGAGGGCAAGAGAAAATCCTGGAAGATAATTTGGCTTTAGTGGAAGTTCTGTATAAAATTTCGGTAATTCATGGTGGAAATTCCAGGAGCCCTGGGGGCTTCTGGGCCACATAATTTGAATTTAAGGGAAATGGTATATTTCACCTTCTCACACAACCTCAATTACCCAGAGCGAATTTTCCTAATGACATCTAATTGAGACAGCAACATAAGCCAGGCACTCAGACCAGCTCTGGCCTGGGGGAGGAGAAACGTGCCTGCTGCGGCGGCTGTGCCCCTCGCCCCCAAGTGGGAGAGGCGGGGCCTCCGCCTGCACTGAAGCCCCGGGCTCAGGATTTGAATTCCAAAAGCTCTCTAGTTCCAGTCTTTGGCTTGGTTGCAGCCGTGGGGACCGGCAGCCGCACTGCTGTGGGAGGGGCGCGCCTGGCCTGCAAGGGCGGAGCAGGTCAGCGCCCTTGGGCGGCCCACTGGACCCTGCTGGCGGCCCTCCGCCACCTCTGGGCCTCCCAGGTGCTCCTCCCAATGCCCACGCCGGCCCCCGCCGGCCCCCGCCGCGCGTCCTCGCCCTTCAGCTCTCGGGGATTTAAAGTCTGCCTTGGAGTGTCCCCGAACCTCTCTCTCCCCAAGTCACTCCTTTTCTCTTCAAATTATTCTTCACGGCCGGGACACTCGGGCAGTGACTTCTGTCACCTAATCCTGCCCCTATTCTTGCTGCTGTTCTCGCCTCCTACGTCTTTGTCTTTTTCTGTGGTCCCCAAAATGTGCTTTTCCTTTCTTCCTCAAATGTTCCCCCACATTGCGGCCACCACTCGCCCTCCGTTCAGTCAGATCTTCCTCTGGCCTGCCTGACAGCCCTGCCCCGGCCACCCGCTCGCCCTCAGTAAGCCCCGCAACAGGTGGCCGCCTGCCCTGCGCCGCACACCCGCCTGGGGCGAGCCGAGGCCAGGGCTGCACACGGCCTTCTCTGTCCTGGGGAAGGGCCGGGCCAGGGGCAAACACAAAAGGGAGATTTTAAAACTGGGAAAACCATTGGTAAAATTCACCTTCTCTCTATCCTCGAAATAGATAAAGGAAAAGTTAAAGACAAAACTGCTAGGTTAAATAATTTGTCAGACCCCCGCCCTCCCCCAGCCCGTTTAACTTTTGCCTCGCTTACCCCATGCGTTCTACAGTGGAGGCAAAATCAGTTTGGGGGGAGTACAGAAAAATCTCGACTGTTTCAAGGCCCCGCCCTGCAGGGAAAGACGCGTATAGAGATACACCTGCGCTGTCTGGAGCTATAGCTGTGCTACGAAAATTTCGTGGGAGAGGAGCAATTAAGTAAAAGTGGTCTGACAGAGCTCCCAGGGGGGAGCGATAATGAGGAAGCTGGCCTGTGCCGACACCTGGGCCTGAGTCACCTCGACTTGTGCTGATAATAAGCCCAGCCTTGGGGGGCCACCGGCAGGCTGTCAGTCTGCCCCCCAGTGCTGCTGCGTCACTGGCTGTGGGCCTCAGCGTGAGGCTGCTGCCACCCCCCCCCCCAAAGCTTGTTTTCAGACCCCAGGAGCAGAGAGGTGGGGGGGACTCGACACAGGCCCGGGTCAGCGCACCGGTGCCTGCTCTTGGGCAGTGGAGCTTTTCCTTCTCGAATTCGCCTCTCTAAACCCTTTTTCCCTCCGATTCAGAACAGATTTGACCACATCTCAAATAAGATAAGCACAAAACAGATTTCTTCACAACTGGTGTTTTTTATTTGATTAACTGCTGACCACATTTTTGGCTCCACCAGGGTTAAAGTCACTGATGGGTGGCTCTAGCGCCTGACAGTCCTCAGTGCCCTCTATCAGGGACTCCGCGTTCCTTGTGAAGAAACTGAGGCAGAGAGCTTCCGGTGTCAGGTCTGGCCCCAGGCCGCCGGGCAAGGCAGGGCCCCCAGAGACCCTCTCTCTGCATTCTGCCTATCTCCGAGCCTCCAGATTTAGGAAACAGCCCCTGATATAGAAGCCCCAGAGTGGGCCGGGGGACCCCACCCCTCCTGCTGGAACATGGGGGTTAAAGATGTAATTTGAGCGTCTCATCCCTTTGCTGGGCCATTTTTTTTAACAGCAGGGCTGCACTTTTTCTGGCTTGTGAATGACATCACCCACCTCTGAAGCTTGATTTGATTTTAGTGATTTGTTTTTTGCTATAGGTCACCTTTGCTAAGAGACAGACTTGCCCCAACACCGTGGTTCCCGCTCAGTTTCCTCTCAATAGTTTCCTTCTGCATGAAGAGCCGTGATAATGCGGATAAATGAAGCAAAATCCAGGCAGGTTATTATTATTTTTTTTAAAAGCCCTCATTCTTAACAAGCACTGGCTTCTGCTTTCTTTGTTAAACCTATTGCAGCTGCTAAATGAGGGCTAAAGCCTCAACTGGGGGAGAGGAGCTTCTAGTGCATTCAAAAAACCTTAAAGCCCCCAGTGCTTGCATTGTGATAAACGGCGATTAAAAGTCCTGTTTGCCAAACTTTAAGCCACCCAGGCCAGGGGACACCACACGGCAGCTGCACTCTGCCGCATCCTTTTCCAGCTCAAAAAGTTCACTTAGAAGAGCAGCTTTGTCCAAGAAAAAGCCGATTTCCAGTAAGCAACCGAGTAACACGGGAAAGGGAAAAGTCCTCAATTCTGGTGCACACCGACACATTTAACCAGCTTCGTCTTCCTCCTCTGCATGTGACTGCTGTAGCTGGCTGACAAGTCACCTCTGTGCCAACTGGCTGTAAATCTGCTTTTGAGGGAGCATTTCCTCACCCCACCTAGGATGGGCAAGTGGACCCATTCAGATGCTAACTAGCCTCAGAGCAGCAGGGGAACAAAGGGCCAGTGGGGCGGCCAGCGCCTTGGGATGCTTGGAGAACTTGCCAGAAGCCAGAGCCTCAGGTAGAAAGGGCTTGAAGCTTCTCTGAGGCAACCCCCCCCCCCTCTGGTGGGGCTGGACGAGCCTGGGGGCTGGCGATTCCCTCCTCAGTTGTTTTCTATGGTCCTTAATGGTCCATCTACCCTCGCGCAGGTGGGGGAGGGGCAGGGGGTGGGGTGCTGAGTGGAGGGGGCAGGTTTTCCTAATCAGGTAGTTTGTGTGCGGGTCGGGAAGATGGCTAACTCTTTGTTCCCGGATCCTCCCCACCCCCCCAGGAGCCAGCCGCCTCCGGGGTGGTGGCTGGGGGCGGCGGGGCACTGAGGACAAGGGCTTTTGGGTTCTTTTTCTTCTCTTACATATTCATCCTGAAACAAGGCAGCCTGCTAGTTTCTCTAGTGAAAACCCCAGATCTGAGGAAAGTCAGTCCCCCAGGCTTGCCCATCCTTGAGGGTCGCTCTGGCACTGAAAAGCACCTCAAAAGCCAACCAAAAACCTGGCTTCTCTGCCTCTTCCCTGGAGACGGCTCACTTAGTAAACTCAGGTTGCCAAGATGCCACCAAAGAAAAACACGAGGCGCGGGCCATAGAGGGGCAGGCCACCGTTTGGGGGAGCGGACACTTGGGCTGGGGCTTGTGCTCCCCAAGGCAAGCACCGGCTTTGGAGCCGTCGCGGGCCCTGGGGACCTCCCCAGCACTTGGGGGGGGGGCAGGCGAGCAGGCACCCAGCTGTGCTTGGTCAGCTGGCAGCTGCGCATAACTAAGTTCTGGGGTGCTGCGCCCCTCTCCCTGGGAAGCGGGGAGGAAGCCCTTTCCAAGGGGGTCCTTCCTCCTTCCCTTAGCGCTCTAAGACCCGACCTGTGTTTCCGTTTCAGCCTCAAAACGCTTCACTTTTCCCGCAAAACATTCTCAGCGAAATAGCTTGAACCTGCGCGAAACACAGACGCGTGCACGCGGACAGAGCCGCTTCCACATCGGGTGAGGTTTTGTGACCACATTTCACTTCTCAGCCTTTTTGCCCCGGGCTGGGCGCGAAGGGCACACTTTACCCAGCAGTACCGACCGCGCTGTTTTTGGGCAGCGACACCCGCGGTTTCGCCTCCAGGGTAGATTCCAAACTTCGCCACCGCCGAGCTGACATGGCCGGTGCGCGCCCGGCCTCCCCTCCCGAGGCTGCTGGCGCCGCCAGCCCCTGCCCCCTCGCGACCGATCGCCCAAGGACTCGCGTCGGGTCCAGCTCTTTTCCCCAGCCGCGCCGGTGCCGTGCCCTTTGGAGACGCATTTTAGGGTGCCCTTGTGATAGACGCGACCCCGTCTCTAGCCTGTTCCCGGGTCCTCTTTACCTTGGCGCGCGCGAGCACCTCGCGGACCTCTTCGCCCCTCTCCTCCGCCCGCCAGACCTTGCGCGAGCGGCGCGGGACCTCTCCCGCCAAGCTGCACCCCGCGCCGCCGGCAAACCGGCTTCGCCAAAAGGTTGGCGATGCCCCGACGTGACCAAGCACGCGCCACCTCCCCGGTAGCCCACAGGGGCACCCCCCGAGACTCGCGTACCTCCTCTGAACGCCCTGCGAGCGTGGAGGGCTCGTGAGGAACGGCTGGCTTGCCGGAGAGGTCGGCGCCGAGGCGCGCGGGCAGGTGCGCGCGCTCTGTGCGGCGATCTGCCGGCCGGCCGGCGGGCGCGGGAGGCGGGCGCGGGGAGGCGGGCGGCGGCGGCCCGGCGCGGCGCACAGGCTCGGGGCCCGGGCGCCAGATCCCGCGGCTCCACCTTGGCCGCGCCAGGGACCTGGGCTCCGGGCTCGGAGCGGTTTAAGTGCTGCGCGCGCGCCTCTCCCGGAGCCGGCGGCCGCCGAGGTCTCGCCCAATCCCAGTCGGGTTCCTCTCCGCGCCTCGCCAGTGTCCTGCGGCGCGGCCGCTCTGCCCCGTGAAAGTTGGCGAGCGCGCCGCTGTCGGCGCCCGCCAAGGCCTGAGACTCCCTCTCTGGGAAGGAAGAAAAGTGCGTGAAACAAGTGACTTACCCGGGCAGCTGGGGAGCGCGGGTCCCAATCCGGGGGCGCCTCCGGAGGCCGTCGCGCCGCCCCGACACCAGCGCGGGCCTCGGGTCGCCTCCAGCGGGCGCGCGGAGCGCACCGCCGTCCAGCACACCTTCGGCCCCCTGAGTGTCCCCGGAACCCTGGGAAGATTTGGGGCGCCCTTCCCGGCGTTCCGAGCCCTCCTTCCTCCCGCCGCCCCGCACCCGCGCCCGGGACCCGCGCCCGCGCCCGCACCGACCCCGGCCGCGGGGCTCGCGCGCCAGCCTACCTGGTCCAAAGAAAACAAGGAGAACCTGGAAGCCGTCGTCGGCCATTAGTGACGACGGATGGGGATGGGTCCCCTCTTGGGGGACTCCGGGGACGGGTCGCGGCGGGTGGGCTTCCTGGGCCTGCAGCGGCGCTGCTGCTGCTGCTGCTGCTTCTCCGCCTTGGGGCGCGCTGCCTCTTCGGGGTCCCGCGGGTCCCTGTCCTCGGGCCGGGGCTCCTCCCCCTCGGCGGGGCTGCGGGGCTGCGCGCGGCGCGGGGAGGCGTCGGGGCTCCGCAGCCTCAGCGCGTGCAGGCGCTCGCTGAGGGACTGGCCGAAGCTGGGGCGCGGGGGCGCCGCGGGGCCGCGCTCGTCCTCGGGCTCGGTCTCGGGCTCGGTGGTGGGGGCGGTCTCGGTCTCGGTCTCGGACTCGATCTCGGACTCGGACTCGGACTCGGTCTCCGTCTCGTAGCCGAACTCGTCCTCGTAGTCGAGGCAGCCGGGCAGGGGCGGCGCGCGGGCGGCCGGCTCGTGCCCGTGCTCCAGCTCGCGGTCGGGCTCGGGGGACTCGGGGGGCTCGGGGGCCGCCTGGGCGCCGGCGCGGTGGTGGGCGTTGAGGAAGCCCCGGCGCTGCTGGGCGCGCTGCTGGGCGCGGGCGCTGGAGGTGGCGAGCGCGCGGAGCAGCGCGATGGAGCAGGACAGCCAGAGGAGCGCGGTGGCCGCGCGGCGGCCGATGGGCGGGCACAGGTCGTTGTAGTTGTGGCGAGCTCGGCGCCACTGCTGAGCCCGGGACCTGCGATCCATGCTCCTGGGGCTCGCCCCTGGCTCTGCGGAGAGCGGCTCCGCCGCGCGCCCAACTTCCCGAGCTCCGGCTCGGCTGCCTCCGAGGGAGACGGAGAGGAGCGTCTGTCTCCTCGGGGCGCCCCTCGAAGTCTCAGGCTGCAGCCCAAGACCCGGGAGAGGTGCCTCCGCGGTCCTCTCGCCGGGGAGAGGGCAGAGGAGACTGAGGAGCCCGCCCGGCGGCGCTTCTGCAAAGTTGCGCGCCCAGACTTCTGCGGGGCGTGCGCGCGGGGGGCGTGCGCGCGGGGGGCGGGGGGCGGGGGGGCGGGGGCGGGCCGCGCGCGGGTGCGGGCCGGGCGCAGGCCCGAGTGGGCCGGCAGGTGGCAGGAGGGAACCTTGTTTGCAAGGATTTGGCGAAGCGCAGGGCGGGGGCCGGCGGGCCGGAGCCGGTGCGGGCTCTGCCCTCGGACGCCGGCTGGTTCCGAGCGGCCGGGCCGGCCCGGGGCTGGCGCGCAGATGGCTGAGGGCAGGCGGGGTGCGATGCCCACGGACACGGGGTCTGAGCCCGAGGGCCGGTGACCCCGCCGGACATTTACCAGGGCCTGGTAGTTTGGGGATGGTCACCCCGGGGCGCGTTAATCACAAAACCACCTTCGTGGCGCCTGTGCCCGCGGCCGCTGACCGCAGCCCCCCGCAGCCCCCCGCGCGGGCTGATCTCCAGGGCCCGCCGCGGGGTGGGGGGAAAGACCCACCGCCGCCCCTCCAGGTCCAGCTGAGCCCCGGCGGGGGCCAGTGGGCGCCGCCGGGGAGACGCTGCCTCTGGGGGGCGCCTCAGGGCGGCCAGCCGGCGAGATCCCTGGGCGCCCGAGCTGGTTTGTGGAGAGATTTTCAGCACATTTCATTTATTCCACTGCCGAGGCGCTCGGGCCGCCCAGCTCTGCGCCAGGTGCGGAAGGTCGAGTCTGGCGGGGAAGGGGGGGTCCTGCCTTGGGGAAGGGACTCTTGGGGTCAGTCCACCCCGACCAGGCACCGACAGCCCGAGCCCTCGGGTCTCTCCGGCTCGGGTCCAGATGCCCCGCACTGCACCGCGCCCCACCGCCCAGCCCGTCGGGGGAAGGGGATCTCTCTGCCCCCAAAGCGCCGCTGGCTGTGTCCTCCTGGAGGGGTCCCCTGGAGCCCTCCTGGGGGGGCGGGGGGGGCTTTCGGGCGTGCTCCGTCCTGTGTGGCCGGGCTGCTTCCTCCCATGGGTCCCCTCCTGCCCCGGGCAGTGTGGGGCGCGAGCCCGAGCCCGAGCCCCTGCGAGTGGGACAGGCCGCTTCACTCGGGACACATCCAGGCTGGGGTGTTCTTTGTCTTTGTCAACACAGCAGCACTGGAAGACCCCCTGTGCCCCTGCTTTCCCTCCCTGGTGGTGCGTGGGGGCCCTCCAGCCCGGGGCTCTCGCTCAGCGCCTGGAACTCAGTGAGAGTCTAGCAACTGCTTTGGGTGTGTTGAGGTTTTCTACCTCTTAGTTTGGATGTTCTGGAATGTTCCTGACCTAGCTGCTTGGCTTGGCTGTGTCTGTCCTGAGTCTGGTGTACTTGGAGTTAGTTTCTAGCGTGGAAACACTGACTTGGCCCGTCCCTGAGGACACGTGTGCCTCCCGCCTGTGCCGCAGAAACCAGAAAGGCCTGACTGCACCACTGGAGCTGCGCGGCCCCAGCCATCCCGTGGGTCCTCTTGGGGGCGCTGGGTGGGGCCCTTGGAGCTGTAGGTCTCAAACCCTGATCTCAGCCCCCACCAAGGGGCAGGGGATCCTAAGGGTTCTGCTCACATGGACCCACCTGCCTTGTTTCTGTCAGTCCGCACAGCCCGTGGCAGCGTGTGGCCCGTGAAAATGTCTTCCAGGTGGCTTTCAGGGCACGTTGGGGCAGAGGCCAGGGCCGTGGCATGCCCCTTCGGTGGAGACTAATGTCGCCCTCCGCAACAGGGCGGGCTGTGATTCCTGAGCATCCATAAGAGAGCATTTCATTCCTCAGGAGTGCTTGTGCCTGTGATGGAGGTGGCAGCCCAGAGCTGGTCCACGGGCACAGACGCACCGAGATTGCCTGCATTATTAAAAAATGTGCATTACATAATACGTATTTTTGGACTGGATTCTGCATTAGTAATACACTTTCTTTGCAAGATGCATTTTAATCAGCAAACAAACATTGAAGAAAACACTGCATTTAACAGCCTCGGCCATGTCTCGTCACAAATACATTTCGGGGTGCTTTCTACAGGCTGCGGGAGGGGCACGCTGAAGTTCCATCTCTTGCTCAGAGCGGAGGCCGAGCAAATGGATCTGTGCAGAAAATGCTCTTTAAAATGCATTATGTGCATGATTTTAAAAAGTGATTGCTGCAGAGTGAATTTCAAAAAGGAGCAAGCGGGTGATGAACGACCTCGGTTGCTACCAGGCTGAGGAGCAAGGGGCTCTGTCTGTCTGCCGGTGAATAAAGCGCAGCCATAGATCACCTGCGGGTGCGGGCCCCGACCTGGGGACGGGCCACACGTCACGCGACAGGTTCTGCTTTGGAGGAATCGTGAAGAATATTGTCGTCAGCCCCTTAAAGGATCATCCTGTGAAGGAGGCGTGAAGACGTGTTTTCTGTGTCTCCCGAGGGTGAAACTGGAAGCTCTGGGTGCCCATTACAGCCTGGCTGTGGGGGGAAGAGTCCTGGGGGTGGGGGGACTCTTGCGAGGTGGAAGGGGCTGGGGTGGGGGGCGATGTTGAATCAGAGGACAGATGACCCCTCTGTGGACATGTCTTCCACTGAACTCTGGGGCCGGAGAGGTAGCACGTGACGCCCCCAGAGTCCTTGGCAGCCCAGGGCCTGGTGCCGTGGACGCGCTGTGCTGGGCGTGCCCCCCACTCTCCCTGCCCCTGTTTGAAACGCATCTGAAGTGCAAGTGGTGCAGTGCCGGGAAGGAACGTCTGGGTGGCAGTTGTCGGACACGAGGGAACAGGTGTCCCCGGGCCTGTGTGCAGGCATCCCGGCCAGGGCAGGGCTGCCAGGCGCCTTGCTCCACACCCCGCTTGTTGAGGCAAAGAAATGGGTCAAGTCTGTCTATTAATTACAGTCTTCTCCCTGCCTGGAGCTGTCTTGGAAATTAAAATTGAAACAGCCTATTTAGCGACTGCGCCACGAGTCACTGCGGTGACAGAGATGGCTCCCGGGCTCGTGGGGAGGTGGGATGCCACCAGCACCGTGCCAGCCCAAAATGCCCACATCCCAACAGCGGAGTGCCGGCGCCTGCTCGCTGGCGAGCCCTGCGCTGGGGTGCTCCGGGGTGCTAGCTGCCGCGGGCAGAGCACAGCTTCTCACACAGGCGGGTTCCCACCCACTCGGACTTGGGGGTTTGCCTTGGCTGTTTTCAAAGCCCATAAGAGTTGCTTTCCACATGTTCCTGGGTGCCCACCTGGTGCCCAGCCCTGTGCTGGTGGCTTTTGGGGGACAGGTGAGGCCCCGAGCCCTCCAGGGCCTGCCAGGGCGGCTGTCGTGGACCCCAGTGACACCACCACGTTTTCCAGGAAGAGACACTAGATGAAAGATGGACGCGGTTCCGCCAGGCGAGGGGGCAGAATCTCTCTAGAACATATTTTTTGGACAATCAGTGGAAAGGACTATTTCTGGAGATGGAGAGCTTTTCAGGCTTTCCTTTGGGTAGAGATGAATGCGGGAGCTTGAAGTGCTCCCCACCCCTTACTGCGGCAATCAGCCAGAAAGGCTCAGACCCCCTGGGAAGCTGGCCTGGGCCCTCGGCGCCCCGGAGAGGCCGGCGCAGCGCAGGCTCGTTTGGCTTCTCCAGACGCCGCTGGCCGTGATTCCGCGCCTCCGGGCGCTGCTCTTACAGGAGACGTGGCGAGAACCCCGGCTCCTGGTTTTGTCATGGGGGGGGGGATGGCCATCCAGACCTAAAAGCAAACAATGGGGGAAATAATCATCTTTTTGACATGGCTGGATTCCGTCCAGGCCATTGTTGGGATTACAATGCTCTATTTGTGCCCTTTTCAGGGGAGACGGGAGCGGAAACGGGCCATATGCCTGCGCACCGGGCTGCTCGGAGCTGTCTCCGGAACGGCCTCTCCTTTCCCTCTGCCTCGTGAAGCCCGCATCACGCGCTGCCCGCCTTCCCACGCACCTGCCGCCGCCGCCCGAGCCCCTCTGCCCTTCCCGCCCCCTCGCCGCGAGGAGCCGCGGGGCTCCCAGCAGGAAGTGCCCGGGGACTCGCGGGGACTCCGCGTGGCTGGGGCCCAGGCCCACACTGCCCTCCCCCACTAGCCCCAGCGCCTGGCTTGCCGGCCGTCCTCGGTGGACGCTGGCCGCTCGCTGTGGACGTCGGGCCAGGTGCAGTCTGCGTGCCCAGCCCCGCCTTACACTTTAGCTCGACGGGCTTGCTCTGTGGCCAGCTGATGTGCCACTGCGCGCACAGAGGCGAGGGGGGCTAGACTCAGCCGCACGCCCCTCCCCTGGGGGCTGAGGGAGGCACTTGCGTGGTAGAGGGCCGCCCCACCATCGGCAGTGGCCCTGGCCCATGGCCGCAGCCTCTGCCCGACTCCCCCGGTCACCCCACCATTTCCTTTACCACCAGCCCTGACCGGGCTTCAGAGTGGCTTTTGCCTCATCTGCAGAGGAGCTGGCTCGCCCCGCAGGCTGGAGGCGGCTGCAGGCCCCGAGGGGAGAGATCAGCCTGTCACATTCACCGGGAGTGTGCCTTGGTGCTAAAGAGGACGTGAGGGCATTTGTTTGTTTGTATTTGGCTTGGCTTTTCAAAAGGCAGTGAGCCTCAGCCCTGCCCCGTGGAGGTGGCTGTGGCGGTGGTGGTCACGGTGATGGTGGTGAAGATCAGGAGGCAGGGAGGTGGTGAGGTTGGGAACACCCCAGCTAGGCAGCAAGAGCCTAACAGAACACGGAGAGGGGCTTGTCTGTGTGCATTTCCAGTTCTCTCTTAATGGCTTCTTGATAGAAGGTCCCAGCAGCCATAGTTTGAGCTGCAGAAGTGCACGGAGTCCCTGCTAGGGGCCATACACTCGGGGGGCCCGGGAATGGGAGGGTGAGGTGAATCAGACATTTCTCCATTTAGTGCATTCGGGGTGGGGTGGATCTGGAAATAACACGTCATCACATTAAGGAAGGGGGTTGTTACAACACTAGCTAAGGACACTAGAAAAGAAATCTGGGGTCTCCCTGGTGGTGCAAGGGGTTAAGATGCAACCTGTGAAGCTGTCTGCAGCCTCTGCAGCACAAGTTCAATCACCGTCCAGGGAGCTACCCACACGGCGCAGCAGACCTCTCCTGTCTCCCCGCTGCTCCCCTCAGCAGTGTGTTTCAGTCAGTCTGCCTGTTCTGCTCCCCACTCTGTCTCTGGTGAATCCTCTCACCCCCCACACCTCTGGCCTGTACCCCAGTTCTTGTGTGCATAAATAAATCAATCTCAAAAAAAATCTTTTTTTAAGCATGTTCAGCAGAGGAAGGTGCCCCAACATGAGCATGGCGCGGGGTACAGTCCCTGCACACTTGAGCTGTGAGTGGAGGGTGAGCTGGCACGGCACGGCAGGGCAGGGCGCCGAGAGCAGGCCTCGCGTGTCCACAGGCCCCCGGCGGGAAGGGCGAAGGGGCTGGGGGCCATCCCCACAGGCAGGGCGGACCCTGGGGGCAGCCAGTGGTGGGATCTGGGCCGAAGGAGCCGCGCTGGTTCTTGAGACACGTGAGCGTGGCGGTGGTGAAGAGCTGGCGGTGTCGGCTAGAGGCTGACGAGCGTGGTGGGCGCAGCCCGGCCCTGGGGGTGAGTGGGTGAGGGTGGCGAGCAGCCTCGGCTGTGCGGGAGGAGAGTGGGTAGGGCCGGGGGGTGCTGCGGAGCCTGCGCGCTCTGACAAGGCGGGTGGGGCCGGGAGGACACGGTCACGTCCTGGCCTTGAGGCCCCCTGGCAGAGGCCTCCGCTGGGCAGAGATGTCAGAGTCTTGAGCTGGTGGAGGGAGACAAACCCTGTGGACGGGGGTCCCAGAGAGGACCCCTTTCCAGCCCCCGTCATGGGGGTCATCCCGGGGGTCAAGCTTATCCACTCGTGGTGCCACTGAGGAAATGGACGCTGGGGGTGGGGGGCGCTCATGAGTTCCCTAGTCCCAGTTGGGTCCCTTTTTGACCCACCCGCGAGGAGCCGCCGGGGCGGGCCGCGAGCCCGGGCTCAGCTGTCGGCTCTCTGTATCGGGTCTATTTTTTGTCAGCGCCCCAACGGGCAGTTCACAGCTTCACGTTCTTGTCCTCATCGCTTTAGAGCTGACATTCCGCCGGCTCCTTGTGAAAGAAAGAGCAAAGCAAGAGCTGGCCGGAGCGGTGGGAAGCTCGAAATAGAAGCGCACCATGCCCTGAATAGTCGCGCTTGGCCGGGCCCCCGCCGCAGCCGGGAAGGACTTGGCCAGGGGCCGCTGAGAGAATTCGGTGACACTCTCCTTTTCTGCTGGTTGTTCAAAAAGCCGGCCAGCTCCGAGAGCACCGTTTTCACTGTGAGCCAGTCCTCAGGCTGGGGAGGCGGTGCGAGAGCGGCAAGGCCTCGGGGCCGTGGGGATGTCGCTGTGGAACCTGGGCGCCGCCACCGCGCTCCCCGCTGCTCCTTTGAGAAACGTGATGTCTGATCACACGTGGGACGTGGGGCCTGGCCGTGGCGTTCACAGCGCCATGGGGGAGGCCTCCAGCCCACGAGGTCTCCAGCCCCTCGGCCCGCACAGGAGGTGCCTGAGACCCCAAGTGCCACCTGCAGCCTCTTCACAGACAGCAAGGCTCAGAGGCTCTCTTACCTGCCCTCCCCTGGTCGTCACCCCACCTTTGTGGCCAGAACAGAGGACGGCCACTTTGCCTGCTCCCACTGGGGCCCTGTCCCTGAGTCCATGGCCACGGGGCTCGCTCCAGGGTTTGGGCAGTGGCCTGGCTAGGTCGGGTCGGCATGGAGCTCGGCTCAGCTGTCCCCACAACAAGGCCACCAGTGTGTCCCCTGCTTCCCACCTGCTCCCCCAGTCCCACTGGCTGGGAAACTGCCAGCGAGCCCAGACCCCCCCCCTCCCCGAGCTGGGGCTAGGGCGCAGGCCTTTTTCCTGTGGGGCCGTGGCTGTGGCCTCCTCATTCTTTAATCCATCAAGGAAAAACGTTGAACTTGAGTGAAATGCATGTTGGGGATTTGCCGCAAAGGGGTGTCTGGGGAGTCAGGAGAGGCCGAGGGGGCCGCTTCCGCCCAGTGCTTCACGAGGGTGGCTGAGGGCTTTCAGGGACAGTGTCCTTGAGGCCGCTGCCACTGGGCCACTGCGAGCCCCGGCGCCCAGGGCCCCCATCCTGGGCGCCGGCCACGGGAGGCCTCCCTGCGCCAGAGCCAGGCGTTTAAATTGGGAGCGGCCGCAATGCAGGGAATGCGCTGAGCTTTGAAATCAGGGCCCATCCCCCGGCGCACCCGCTGGCTGCTGGCACAGATGAGCCAGCCATCCCGAGGAGGGGGTGCAGGAGGACACCCGGCCTCCGCCATGCTAGCGGCCATGCTATTAATAACGCTTGCTGGGATGCTGGAGTGAAGTAAGTGAAACAGTTCACATGAATGTATTATTTTTCTCACTGAGTAATTTCCCGTGTCCGACTAGCTTTAAGCACGTGTGGGGTGAGAACACGCGCTAAGTCGGGGGGTGCCTGCGTGGGGTTTGCTTGTCTTGTTACTTTCCGAAGTCACCTTGAAAACAAGCAGAGAAGCGCGAACTCCGGGGAAAGAAACGGAGAACTTCCCTGGCCTCTCCCGAGCGCCGGGCCCGGGCCCCCCCACTCCCGCGCTGGCCGCCCTCGAGAGCTAGAACGGACTGAGGAGAGAAGGCCGGGTCCAGCGGGTGACTGGCCATTTTCAGAAAGAACGTGCTGGAAACAGCTCCAGAGTGCCCTAGACATTAGAGAAAATGGACAGCCCCTGAGAAATAGCGAGCTCAACGTCGCCCATTTCTGCCTTGCGCCCCGATAACTGGGCTCGGCCGGTTCCGGCAGCCGCTTTCTTTATGTAACGGGCTGGGTTTAGGAGGACTGTGGTACCAGCAGCCGTCGGCTTCTGGCTAAAATCGGACGGCGCCGCCGCGTCCCCCGGGATCCTTCCCTGCGTGCGGCCGACCCCTCGGGAGGTGGCACGGGTGCACCTGCCGTGCCGGGCGGCACATTCTTGGCTCGCCGACGACAGACATGTCCCGGCAGAGAGGACACGGGGATTTGAGCCTGGTGTTGAGAGCAACTTTTAGCTGAGGATTGTAGGGCGGAGGCTGATTCCAGCCAACTTGAGCCTTTGAGCTTCAACAGGACTGAATTACTTGGGCATATTTTCTTTCCATGACATTTGCCTTCTAATAATAAATCGGCAGATGCAGTCGCGCTGGCCCGTCTGTACCGTGACCCTCGCTGGCTCCCAGGGAGACGGGGCCCTGCCCTTGGCCTCGGCCGCTGCTCCCCACGCCATCTCCCCGGTGCGCCTCAGGGCCCCTTTTGATGAGAGACCCTCACTCTGGGCCCTTTGAGGGGCTGGGGTCTTCTCTCCCCTGGGGCTCTCTGTTCTTGATCGGGTGCCAGAAAGCGCCAGGGAAGAGCCTCTGCCTGAACACGCGGGCTCAGACGTGTGGGCAAGTCCTGTTCCTCACGGTCAGGAGCAGGCGAGGCCCAGGGCGCAGGGCGGGCGGCGGCTCTGGTCGCTGCGGGCAGAGAGGGGGCGCAGCTTCCAGGAGATGATGTTACCGGCTGTGTTCCTTCTTCTGGGGCCTGGAGGGTCACAGGGGTTCACTGGAGTATTTTTAAATAGTCAGTTTTTAAAAGAACGAGCTCAGATGTCTCTGAGGGCCAGCGGCACGCGTGGCCGTGCTGTGCTGATGGGCGCCCCCGGGGCTTTGCCCGCCTCCTATTTTGTACAAATCAAGAATTGGGGGAGAGTTCGAGCATAGCCTGGGCCATCAGCACATACTTGCCGACTCTTCTTTCCGCGTGTGTATTTTTAAACTTGTTGTCATGGGAGTCTCCAAGCACACTGAGGTGAGGAGGCCCAGGGCCCCCGCGCAGCTGCCATTCTTGTCCCCTGGCCGCCCCCCTGCTCTTGGGAGTCTTCAAGCAAATCCCAGTGTCCCCGTGGCCCCCCACTCTCTGGCATTCTTCTGGGGCTGGGCGCTGCCCTCTCCCCGCAGACTGCGCGTGGGCCACTGACCTCGCGTTCCCTTCCCTTCCCACGAGGTTGGCCTGGGGTGAGGGTCCTGGGCTCCTGTGAGCCCCCGGGGTCTCCTCACACCACCACCCGCTTCTTGGCCCTGCCTTGGCAGCCCCAGTGGGGACAGAGTCGCCCCAGGCCCTGAAGGGAGCGGACGCGCTGTCCGTGCGGGCGGGTGCATGGCCCCAGGCCCCTTGAGAGGAATGTTTGGAACATGAGCGCCCAAATTGGGGTGGCCAGTTGTCGCCGTCCGTGTGGGCAGCTTCTGCTGCGCCAGCTGCCGCCTGTTGGCGCTGTATTAATAGCAGGCCCGAGGGGCCACGGGGTCGGGCGCCAGGGAGCGGGCAGGACAGCTGCGCACGCCGCCGGCATGTGCTCCCCGCCGGCCCCACGGCCCCTCCGCGCCAGGCCCCGCTCCCGCCCGCCTTCTCCTAGTAGGGTCAGGAGCGGCTCTGCTGCAGCCTTCGGCTTTGACGGGGAGCCAAATTAAGAGCAGGGGACGGCCGGGAGGCCCAGTGTTCTGGGTCAGCTTACGCACTTTCTGGAAGCACAGGCCCGAGGGGCCAAGTGAGGCAGAGGTATTCAAGCAGGTGTTGGATTCTATATGCCAGGGCCGGACAGATATTTTTAAATGTCACAGGCCAAATGGAAATTCAGCTGGCATCCCGACAGAGGGTGGGGGTTCAGAGGGCCCCTCCATGACTAGATATGGGCAGGAAAGCGGGGAGCGTCTGTGACGGGGGTGGGGGGAAGGACAGTCCAGTCGAGGGGGTCATTTGAGTAAGCGCAGGTGTCAGCGGGTGGGCCAGAGGGGCAGGGGCTGGCGGACAGCGAGGAGATGCCCACAGGCCTGGAGTGGGGCGGTCCTCAGAGCAGGGTCGAATCAGGGGATCAGGCCCCCTGGTTTTGGTGTCAAAGTGCATCCGAGCCCCACCCTCAGTGCCCACCACCCACCATGGCTTCCCTGCGCCCCGGGGCAATGGGCCGTGACGCAGGCAGGGTCAAGCCTGACGAGCCGTGCCTGCTGCTCAGTGGGCACGGCTCTCATCACGCGTGTGGGGACCTTGTGGACAGCCGCCATTGTGGAGCAGGGGTGGAAACCAGCCCCCCCAACCCCACCCAGAGCTGGGTCTGCGTCTGCCACACACAGTGTCCTTTTAAAGTCAAGCATATTGTTGCCGCCATGTTTCCATATTAGGAGACTCAGTCCGAGGGCTTGGAGACATCACTTCTCTGGGAGCCTCTGGCCGCCCAGGCATGCCCCTGGCCTGTCCTCAGGCGGCAAAGGTGAGCGGCGGCTGCCCCCTGTCGGCCAACCACAGGCCCGCCGTGGCGCCTGCTGCCACCTGGCCTGTCATTCACCCTGCGTCGGCCTGGCCTCTGCAGGCATCTGCACTTGCTCTCGCTGAGCCGAAGTGGAGCTATTATTACTCCAAGGCGTGAGGGTCATCAGAGTTAGCCACCCAGTGGGACTTGGCCATGACTGGTCTGGAGGCCTGGGCTCGTAGAGAGTACCCAGCGGCCTGGTCTAGGCACCGGGAGGTGTGTGTGTGGCGGGGAGCCCAGGCGTCTACCAGCGCCTCCCTGGGCTCCTCCAGGTGGCCCCTTAGTAACCTGAAAACAACGCCACCGGTTAGGGCGTTACTATGGCAACACCAACATCTGTGCAGCTCTGGGCCCTGGGCCCCTCAGCCACACTGGATGGAGCTTAGCAAGGGCCGAGGTCAGGGCAGGCCCCAAACACCTGGGCTTGGAGCCTGAGCACAGGGAAGGAGGAGAGGGGAGGGGGAGGCGGGTGGGGGCTTTTCCTGGGGCTCTGGGCTGGCTGCAGGCAGCCCTGGAGTTAATTCCTATTCCTATGCGGAACCCGCCTTGTCCTGGGGGCCTATACTCTCTCCTGACTGTCTAGGGCCCTGGGAGAGGCCATGGCCATGGGGGCTGAGGCTGTACCTCAGGGCCACCTATGGGGCCCAGGAGGGGCCTCCTTCTTGGAAGAGTGAGAGGCCTCCCCGCCGGCCTCCTGGGAGCTCAGGGAGGGTGGTCACCACAGCCTGCCCGGCTCAGGCTGGTCACGGAAGCCGCCGCCCCCTCGCCTGCTTCCTCTCGCTTCCTCCACACCTCATGTGCCTGCCACACCCCAGATGTCAGGGCCACCTGAATTCATTGGCTCTTAATGGCGGCCTTTGGGGAAACTGAGGCACAGAGCGGCCAGATAACTTGTCCGAGCTTGCACAGCTGCCCATGGGGAGCTGGGATTAAACTCAGGCTGGGTTGAGCTCTGGGCTCATGGTCCAGGCCACTGCCCTCTGTGGCGCTTGGGAGAGGAGGGCTCAGGGTGGCTGAGCCGGAGCCTCTGGGCAGCAGGTCAGGGGCCTGGGGAGCACCACCCCCTCCAGATCGCCTGCTCCCACCAAAGTGGGGGTGTTGGAGGCGGGGGAGCAGAAGGGAGACTGACGGGTCCAGGTGCGGCCGGGGGGTGCCTCAGTGGGGAGCAGGTGGCCCCTCTCAGGGCTATGGGAGCGAGCAGCGCTGGCTGCTTAGAGGGGTGCAGGCCACCGCCCAGCGGGCTCTGAGCCAGGGTCGCTGGGGATGGCGGGTCTGCTTCCTGCAGTGCCCTGGGCTTTGGGAGGCGCTCCCTCTGAGGCCTCTTCCTCGGCAGTATAGAGAAGGGTCCCTGGTACCCTCAGACTTTTGGGGTCCAGGCTGGAGCACGTAGGGCCTCTGGGCAAGGCGGCGTTAGGGGGTTGGCTGGGTCCCCTTGGGAAGAAAATGGATCCTCTGACCTGACCTGGATTTTCTGGGTTTTGTTTTTGGACAGCGCGGAAGGCGAGCGTGTGAGGGTGGGTGTGCCGCCACCTGCCCATCCCTGGGAGGACAGATGCCAGCCGGCTGGATGGGCAGGTCTCCTGGAGTGTCCCAGGTCTCTGCAGGGGCACCCCCACCTCGCTCCTCTGGGGACCCGTGTCCGGGGCCCCACCTCCTCACCACTAGATGGCGCAGCTGCAGCGGTCATGCTGCTGGTGCCCGGGGCCCTTGCCCCAGAGAACCGGGGGTGGGCGACGGCCACCCCGCGCCCCAGATAGGACAGTGGTGCCACCTGCATGGGCCGCCCCCGACCTGTGCCAGCGGGGTGCAGCGACGACGGCTCACCCCAGCTCAGCCGCCCTGCTCTGCCGCAGTCCCTGGGCCTGCTCCCCAGACGGCGGGAGGCGCTCAGGGAGGGCGCGGGCAGCAGGCCCTCGCGCGCCCTGTCCTCGCCAGCTGAGGCCCCCCTCAAGGCCCACGCTGGGCCGGTGATTTGTCTCATCCAGGGAGGCCTTGGGGATTGGGCTCCAAGCCCATTTTGTGAACAGCTCGATCTCCCCGGGCAAGAAAGGAAGGGGCCACATTTTCAAAACCGTGACGACTTCCCTCTTGAGTCAGCCGACGGTTGTCCGTAAACACACGAACTGCTGCTGTGGCCGCTGCAGTTAAGACATCACCTGCGTGTGACCTTGGGGTAGAGTGTGTGTGCGCGAGTGTGCACGCCGCACGTTTATCCTGTTCGCACGTCCCCTCACTTTCCTCTCTCTTCCTCCCTCAGCCTGTCTGCGCTCTGGTGTCCGCAGAGCCTCCGGCCGGGTGTCCCGGGAGCCCGCCACGGCCTCGCTACTGTCATTTTCTTGACTGGAAGTTCCTGGTGCTTCGGCCTCTTCTCCGTGGGAGAGCGTGCCTCACGCCCGGCTCCACCTGGCTTCCTCTGGCCTGTCCGCGCCCACCAGGGTCGAGTCACGTCCAGCTTTGAACGAAGGCCCGGCAGGTGGCTTCTCAGGACACTGGATTCCACCCTGGGCTCCTTTAAGGCGGCCTGATTAATTCATGATGGCGCCCCAGGCGCCCGCCCAGGCCAGAGGATTTACTGTACCTGTCCACGCGGCCGCGCCAGGAGATGGCGGCACCTCCAGGCCATCTGTCACAACAAGACTGCTGAGGGAGCGCCCACGAGCCCACACAGTGTGCTGCTGTCCAGCGAGGGAGCTGAGGGCAAGGTGCCCGTCCGCCCCCCGCTGCCCGTCCTGGCCTGAGGCCCCGCCCCGAGCAGCTTCTCACTCTGGGCATGAAGAATCGGGTGCCCATCAGCCTGCTGCCCCCAGAACCAGCCTGTGGCCCGTCCAGAGGCCCATGGTGCCCAAGGGCCGCAACAGGCAGGGCTTCTCCGTCCTGCAGCCCCCGAGTCAGGCCTCAGCTCACAGACAGCTCACAGAGCCCCTCCATCCTGCCCGTGGCGCAGACCAAAGCGGCAGCAGGACCTCGGCGAGAAGCCTGTGGCTGCGACAACCCCGGTGTCCCCACCCTCTAGCCTCTGCGGCTGGCCCCTGGGCCTGCCCTCCCCCCTGGGGGTCTTTCTGGAGAGTGGCTTCCCACTGGGCCCCCCCCGGAGCCCCCCCCATCCCTTTGGTGGGTGACGAAGCTGCAACCCACCCTCCTCGAGACTGTGACTTCCCAGGGTGAGGGCCAGCGCTCTCCGGCGGTTATCACCTCTCGGGCCTGTCCCCACGGGCTACACTGTCGGCGCCTAATAAACGTGTGTGGCTCCAGCAGGCAGACGCGTATTTCTTTGCATTGGCGCACCCGCCCCCCACCTTCCCCTTTGCTGCTGCGGTGGGGGAAGCTGGCTACCCCCTCCACCCCACACCAAGCCGGGGTCCCACCCTGTTACTCCTTGCTGTGCTCTCACGCCCGTGCCCCCCACCCCGACCCACCGGGTGATCCCAGAGAGCAGGCCTGGCCGGGCGGGCGAGGCATTGAAAGATGGACACTTCGGGGCCTGAACAGGGCTGCTGAGGCACAGGGCGGCTTCTTGATGGTTCCTGGGGGTCTGAGTGAGAGGGTGGGAGGCGCCCAGAGCTGGGCCCCCCTCTGCCCACCGCACACACACGTCGCGGCGGCGTTACACATAAAGATTCCCCACGCTACCTACCTGTTGCTCTTTCTTTTTCCCTCTATTTTTTTGAGGGGGAGGGTGAATGGTTGGGTCTGCCCCCCTTTTATCCTGCTCCCCCCTTCGCTTCAGTGCTGCTGGCGATGGGAAGCGGCAGCTGGTTTCTGGGACCTGCAGCTCATGTCCCGCGCTGGGAAGCGCCGCTGTCCTGGCCGCACCGTCCCTCGGCCCCTCGGTCCTGACTCTCCTCTTGCACCTGGGTTGCGTTCCTTGGGTGGACACCTGAGGGTGGAACTGCTGGGTCCTGCAGAGGCGGGGGTGAGAGGATCCCCCCGAGACAGAGTGGGGAGCTGAACACGCAGACTGACGAAATCCACTGCTGAGGGGAGCAGCAGGAGTCAGGAGAGGTCTGCCGCGCCCTGCGGGTCACTCCCTGGCTGGGGATTGAACTCGGGCTGTGCCCGTAGCTTCACAGTGCTGTGCTTACCCTTGTGCCACGTGGGAGGCCCACGTCTTTGGTTTTTTAAGGTAAATCCGGATCATTTTCCTTCACAGTGGCCCCAGTTCACGCCCCCAAGGCTGCCTGCCCTCGGGGCCTGAGGAGGGCCACGTAGGACCGCGGCCACTCTGCCTTCTGGGTGTCCACAGTGAACTGTGGGTCTTACCTGCTGCCCATTTATTAACCGGGCGGTTCTGTGGTTCAGTTGCATTTTTAAATGTCTTGGGCGTGCCCCCCCCCCCTCCCGGTGTCGGCTGTGTCAGCGCAGGGGGTGGGTGTGCTCTCCCGTCTGCTCGAGCGCTTTTTACTTGCCTTTCGCCGTGAGAGCGCTTCACGTGGGCCACTCGCAATTTATTTTTGTTTTTATTTCCCGTGCCAAAGGGGTCAAGTCTCCGAAAACATCTTTATCGCTGAGGTCAGGGGATATATAGCCGCTGTTTCCTTCTGTGTATTCTATTTCAAGCCGTGGACTTAGAGCTTTATAACTTACAGACTAAATCTTGACCCCACTTGGATTTTGTTTTTGTGTAGAGCGTGGTCCAGGCTGGCGCTTGCGCGGGACCGGCCGCCCTTCCCGGCAGCGAGACCCGCTCGCCTGTGGCCCGCTGCTTTGTCATGCGGTAGGTGCTGCTGGGTGATGGGTTTTATTTCTGGGCTTTCGATTCTGTTCCATTGATCCATGTATCTGCCTTTGTGCCAGTATCATATTGTTTTCGGCTCTGTCCTTTGAGTGAAATCTGAGGCCTGCGCCTCTCTCCCTTTTTCTCAGATTTGCTTTCTCTAGTCAACCTCTATTGGCTCCGTATAAATTTCAAAATTTTTCTTTAAGTTCTTTGAAAACTATTGCTGGTGCTTGCTGGGGATGGCGTTAGAGGTCTGTGTCCTCTGGGCCGCACCGCCGGGACGCTCCTGCCATCGCTCGCGCTAGGGCCGGCGGTCACGGCCGCTGCTCCGCGCGGGCTCTTGGGCCTGCTCCGTCGGGCCAGTTGGAGGGATTAATTGTTTTTGAAGCAATTACACATGGATTTATTGCTTCTTTTTGCTTCTTGTTTGTATATAAAAATGCAACAGATTTTGATAGTTGACTTTGGACCTGCCACTTTGCTTTGCTTTAAAAACACTTTTTTGCTTCCGCTGTTTTTTTTCGGTGTCATCTTCGGGGTTTTCTAAATATAGCGCCGTCGTCTGCAATGGCTATCGCTGTGCTTCCCCTTTCTGACCTGGAGTCCCTTTGTCTCCTGCGTCTGTCTGAGCGCTCTGGCCAAAACCTCCATGGCCCGCAGAAGGGGCGACAGCGCCGTCCTCGGCCTGCGCTGGATCCTGGGGAAGCTTCCGGCCTTTGGCCTCAGGGCCGGCTGGCTGTTAGCCTCTGGCGTGCGCTCTCTTCCACATCGAGGAGGGGCCTCTTCCTCCCCTCCTGTTCGGCGTCTTTATCACTAGTGGGTGCTGGATCTTACCACATACTTTCCCTGTACCTGTCAATATTGTCGTTTGGGTTCTGTCTTTCCTCTTTGCTGACACAGTGTATGACAGTGACTGATTTGTGCGTATTGAGCCATCCTTGCACCCCTTGGCTAAATGCCGCTTGATCGTGGCGTATGATCCTGTTGACTGTTACTTGCTAGTGTTCTGTGGAAAACTTTCGTGTCGATGTGTGTCAGGGATGTGGTGCTACTTATTTTTTTCTTGCGGTTTGGATTTTAAGGTAATGTTGGCATCATACAAGGTGTCGGGGACCATCCTTCCTAGTTGTGTGGTTAAAAACTATTTAGCGGGGGGGGGGGCATTAGTTCATCTTTTAATGTCTGATAGAATTCTTTTGTAAAGCAGCTTGTCCTGGACCTTTGCTTTTCCGAAAGATTTTGATTTCCATGTTCATTACCAGTTTGTTCAGTTCCTGTTTTTCTTCCTAGGTTGGTCTTGGTAGATTTAGAATTTTATACCTTTCTTCAAGGTTACCAAGTGTATCGGCATGCAGTGGTCCACAGTCCCCCAAGGGTCTTCTGTGTTTCTCTGCTGTCTGTAGTGACTGCGCCTCTTTCATTTGTGACTCTGTTTAGTAATGATTTCTCCTTTTTTTGTTAGCCTAGCTAGAGAGTTTCCTTCTCAAAGAACCAAGTGTTAATTTCTTTTTCTTTTTTCTTTTTTTTGTGTAGTCTTTTTGGGCTCTATTTCATTTCTTTCCATCCTTATTTCAAGTATTTCCTTCCTTGTGCTAACTTTGGGTCTTTTTCGTTCCTCCTCTTTGACTTGCTTTAGAGGCGATATTAGGTTGTTTGAGATTTTTCTTGCTTTTTAATATTGGTCTGTATTGCAGTTATCTTCTCCCTTAGTGCCACTTTTGCTGCATCCCAGAGATCCTGGTAACATCTATCATTTCTGTTCATCACAAGGTTTTTTTTTTCAATTTTTGCTTTAATAGTCCTCTTTTATTCAATTGCTGTTAAGCAACATGTTGTTTAATCTCCATGTAGTCATAGTTTTTCCTTTTTATGGTGTTGCAGTCAGAGATGGTACTAGGTATAATTTTGATCTTTGTGGTTTTATTGACAGTTGACTTGTGTCCCAAAATATGATCTATTCTTGAAAATATTCTATGTGCACTTGAAAAAAAAAAATCATGTAGTGGTTTTGTGCAGAATGTTCTGTAGATGCCTTTTAGGCCTATTAATCTAGCTCCTCACTTAAAGCTGCCGTTCCCTTATTTATCCTTGTTTTGTTGAGCTGTCCTTTACTGTAAGTAGGTTAGTAAGCTTCCCGAATATTACTGTGTTGTTATCAACATATCTGCAGCTCTGTTACCAACTGCTGGGGTATGTCAGTATTCCATCATTTGGTACGTATGTATTTATGAATGTTAATTCTTCTCGTTGTAACAGACCCTTAATCAGAAAAGTGTTGTTCATTATCTCTTACTTACTACTTTTCATAATTGTAAGTATTTGATCAGATATAAGTCTAGCTGTTCCTGATATTTTGTGGTTGCCATGTGCTTGTATAACTGTCTTACAGCCTTTAACTCTTTGTCTGTATTGGTCTTTGTTAGTAAGGTGAGTTTCTGATGAATGGCAGAAGGTCGAACTTTGTTTTGAAATCCATTCAGCCACTCTTTACCCTTTGACTGACTAGTTTAGGCCATTGCATTTAAAGTGATTATTGAGATATAAATGCTTATTTCTATTTCATGTTTACAGTTTTGTCTTTTTTTTTTTTAGGGCTTTCAATTATGCTTTTAGTTTCAGTTCAGTTGTCTTATGTGTTATTTCCATTATTTTTTGCTTGAGGGTTTTACTGAGGTTAGTATATAATGGGCTCTTCTTTATCTTGCTGGATAGAGGATTCTGGGCAGGACATTTTTTTCGTTAAATATTTTAAATATCTCTTTCTTGTCCCTTTGTGCTTGTAATGTTTCTGCTGAAAAGTCTGCTGACAGTCTGACTGGTGTCCCCTTATGGGTTATTCTTTTTTCTCTTCACATTTTTAATGTCTGTCCTTGTCAAAGGCTCTTGACATATTATAATAATAACGTGTCTGTCTGTCTGATATTATTTTGTTTAGAACACTTTGGGCCTTTGGATGATGGTGTCTGCTTTATTTCCCAGATTGATATGGTTCTTACCAATTATTTCTTTAAATAATATTTCTGTACTTTTCTCCCTCTGGGACCCCATGGTATGAATGCTATTTCCTTTAGATTATCCCAGTGGGCTCTTAGTTTCATTTTTAAATTTTTTCCCCCTCTTTCTTGTTCTGTGTGTTCTCACATGTTGTGCCTTTGCGTTCATTAGTTCTCTCCACTGCTTGCATTTATCTGCTATTGAGGCTCTCTGCTGTATTTTTTAATTTGGTTATAGCATATTTTAGATCCATGACTTCTAAGTGTAATTGTCTCATAATTTCTTGATCTTTATTCTGTTCCTCTTTTATAAGGCATCCATTTGATGGTTTTGTGTGTTTTTTTAGCTCATTGACCAGTGTTACGCTCGTTACCTTGAACTCTTTACTCCTCTGCTCTGCCTTTCTGCTCGGTGGAGACCCGTCCCCGGTGTTCTCTCTTCTCCAGCATTTGAGGAGGCTGAGTGAGTCATCATTCCGGATCGGGGCAGGTGTGTGGTCAGGCAGTGGCTTCTTGGTTCCGTCCTGGGCTCTGCAGCGCACAGGAGAAGGGACACCCCCGTGGCAGTGCGCGTGCCCAACTCCCCGGTGCTGGCTTCCGCACTGTTGTTCTCCATAAGAGGAACCAGACACATGGTGGAAACAGCCTGCCCCCGCCCCGGCCAGGACTGCGGTGCGTGCCTGAGCGTGGTGGAAGCAGGTAGGTGGGAGGCGGCCAGGACAGCAGGACGCAGGAGCCGCTTGGCTGGCAGGTGGGTGATGTGAATCACCAAGGAAGTGGACGCAGGGTGGGGGGACAATCTTGTACATGACCCACACAGATGCCCCCTCAGGAGGGGGCGCGGAGCTGCCCATCTCTTAACTCTGGCGTTCCTGGGGTGGCTCCCAAAGGGAACAGCGCTTAAAGGAGGGAAGAGTGAACTGACTGTCAGAAACTGGGGCACTACTCTCAGCCTGGTGACTGAGACGTGGGGTGTGGAGGAGACCAAGGAGGCACCTTCACGCCCGCAGCCCTCCAGGCCCAGCCCCGTCTGCCCGAGTACACACCAGACAGCCCAAAGGGAGAGCCCACCAAGTGCGCACACATACCCCCCGCAGGTTTTCAAAAGCCAGGGACTTCTGGGGAGCTGAGGCCTGATGACTAAGGTGGTGTTGGGGCAGGAACCTGGACGGTAAGGGGGGGGCGGGGGGCGGGGGTGGTAAGCCCGAATAGCGGGCAGAGCTCAGGAATGAGGCGTCGTTAATTCATCGCCTGACCCATGTCCACGTCCAGCGAGAGACGCCGGCGCTGGCACAGGAGTGACTGGCCTTTGTGGCTCTACAGCCGTCGAGGTGAAGCCTCCTAACATCTCGGCCGTGCCCAGGCACCTCCTGCGCAGCCTGCAGGCTCCACGTGGGCCTGGCTCTGCCCAGCTGCTGAGCCCTGCATCCCGCTGGAGGAGGTGGCAGCCCCGGGTGAGGGGGCACATGGGCTGCACGTGCCGTGTGGAAGGCTCCTTGGCCGGCACAGAAGGCGCGCAGCGGGGCCATCAGGGAGGGTGCTGCTCTGATTTTGGGGCTTGAGTGGGGTGTGGTGGTGGCCTTCACCCCAGGGCCATCTTGAGGAAGGACCAGGCCCTCGGAGGCCGGAACCACCCGCTGTAGAGCCTCCCGGCCGGCCGGCAAGCTGCTGGCAGTGGTTTCCACAAGTTGAAGAAAACCCAGAGTGTACTTGGCAGAAGGAGACCCAGGGAGGCCCCGCCTGCCCAGAAATACCTCCCCCACACTCCCTGGCATCCTCCACTTTCTCAAAAGGCAGGATGTTCTCGTAATCTGAGGTGAGCTGGGACGGGTGCCATTCTGGAGACAAACGATGTGCCCGCACTGGGGTTCGCCCCGCGAGCCGAGGCCATCTGCGCCTGGCCTCTCACATCGGGCTGTGATGTCTGGGCCTGCTGTCCAGGGCAGGAAGGCTGGCCCTGCTTCCCGGGGCCCCAGCAGTGGGGATCTGGCAGTGGGTGGTGGTGGTGGGGGGGGAACAAGGGCACCCGCCTCCGCTCCTCTGGGACCAGCTTCCTTTTGGGAGAAGACCTGGGGAGGTCAGGGAAGTAGATAGGAAGCAGGAACATCACGGCACCATCACCTGCTGGCTCACTGCCCATCCCTCCCTGCAGACAGTCTGAAAGCTGTGCACCCACTGAGAGGCACAGACTCAGGAGACTGTGGACATGGGCCTGTCCACCTGGAGCTGAGAGTCTAAAATGGCCTATGGCCCAGAGGCCTATGGCTCCAGAGGGAGCATGGAGGACTTCCTGGAGGAGGTGGCATGTAGGAAGAATGAGGAGACAACCAGGCTGAAGGAAGTGGGGCAGTGCTGGGGGGAAGGCAGTGCAGGGTGAGCAGGAAGCCTTGATCCTGCAACCCCTCCAGCCTCCCACAGCCCCGGCTGGAACATTACTGAAGGGCACTGACTAGTCCTGCAAGTATCTCACACAAATGACAGTCCAGTTTGCATTCTGGAAAGTTCTTTCTAGAATGCCATTTGAGGCCAGAACAGGAGGGTGGAGTCGCCCCTGGGGAGGTGAAGCCCCAGAACCTGGGAGAAGGTGGCAGGGGGAGCAAAGAAGAGGGCGTCAGAGGGGCACAGGGGTGACGGTGGGGCGGTGCAGGGTTGGGTGCTTCGGGGTCTCCCCCATTTGTAAAATACTGGCTATTGGCCAAGTTCCTCTGAGCGTGGGGTCCCCAGAGCTGATGTAGACTTGAGCCACCGAGAAGGGGTCCCTCACGCCCACCTGGCTCTCAGCACAGCGACCTTTTCTCACTGGTAAAACAAGCAGCCTCCGCCGCAGCCCGCGGCCACTGCCCTGGTGCCCTTTCTGCAAGGGTGACTCACCAAAATTAATGTTCATTTGATTTTTACTATAAATTAGACCTCCCATAACTTCTGCATCACGGCGGAGGGGAGAGGCTGGGGCGGGCCTTGGTCACTGGGGCCGGAGCGAGCGCTGAGTCATCGCTTCTGCCTGTGCTGGCCGGTGGCCACTGGCCATCGTGGCCTAATGGATGCGTCTCCCCACCCGACGGAGGGGAGACGCCCCTCCCCCAAGAGGAGGAGGGCAGAGGCAGGGCGCGCTGGCGCTCATGGGCCGCCGGAGCAGGGGAGACGGATGTGGAAGGAAGAGCAAAACTAAAAGCCCCACCAGACTTTTCAAGCACTCGGGGCCCAGGCCCGGGCGCCGCTGGCCTGAGGGCGCCAGGCAGGTCCTGGGTCGTCACAAGCACGTCCCGCCGCGGGGCATGGGCGACAGGAAGCGAGGCAGCAGCTGGTCAGAGGGCGACACAGCTCGCGCAAAGGCCCTGTGGGAGCGGGACTGGGGCACAGGCAGGCAGCGGCCCTTGGAGTCGGGGCTGCAGGGGGTGGCCTGGGCTCTGAGGAGCTGAGCTGTCCCCTGAGAACTGGGGGCAGGGAGGACAGGACCGTGAGGTCTGCATCCCTGGGACAGTGTATGGACCAGGACAGGGGAGCCAGGGCTGACACCGGGGGTTCAGCCCCATGCAGTCCCAACGGGCCTGCGGGGTGAGGGGCCTGCGGAGGCCCTGACCCGCCCAGGGAGGCCGATGGGGCGAGGGGTTGGGCCCTTTCTCCCCTGCCCCCTGAAAACCAGTGCTCCTTCACCCACCGACCCCAGGCGGAGACTCACCCCGCCCGGTGCCAGGGCCCTGAGATCACCCAGTTTGCTGAAACCTCCAGCACCCTACCCTGTTTTTTTGAAAACATAAGAAGCCGAGAGAACGCGGGGTGTCCAGCCGGAGGCCCAGCGCCATCAGGCGGACTCGCTGAACTAAACCCAAAGCCCAAGCACAACCCCCCCAGCCCTGGGGTCCGCCCCCCGGAGCGGAGCGGGCGCAGGGAAGCCCAGGGGCCAGCCCGGGGAGAGAGGACCCCAGGCCGGACCCGCCTGCAGCCAGAGGACACCTGTCGGGCCCGCTCTGTGGACAGGAGTGGGGCGCCCTGGAGCACCTGCACCCCTGGGCGGTGCTCCCTTCCCAGGGCTGGTTGGGCCCGGGCAGCACCGGGAGGCAGAGGCGCCTCGTGGCCAGGGCGCAGCGGCGAGGGGCCCCCCCGAGGCAGCCGCTGCACCCCCGCGTCTCCACGTGTTTTCTCCTGGTGAGAGGATTTGGGTAATTTTTTATTTTTCATTCTTACGCTCTTCTGCGCCATGTAACTTTCTGAAGGAACAGTGTGGCTGTGTCGTTTTCATGATCAGGAAAGAGGAGCTGTTCTCATTCTGTAAAAATGAAAAAGGGGTTCGGCCCCGTCTCTGGAAACCCGTGTCTGCGGGAGGCAGAGCCCCGCACCCCGCTGTGGGACAGAGACGTCCCCGCGGAGTTGGGGTGCGCCCACGTGCGGCACGGTGGCCTGGGCGCTGGCGAGACGCCGCAGCCCCCGCCCCCCGCGGGCGCCGAGCCGCCCCCGCCCCGCGCCCGGCGACCCGGGCGTCCGGCCAGGCCAGGCCGGGGGCGCGCGGCCTCGGGGCCCCGGGGGTGGACCGCACCGGCGCAGGGCCCGGCTCGCGGGGCCGGGGGTGCAGCGCCCCGCAGTGACGGGGGCGGCTCTGTTCCCCAAAGCGGCGGCGCACACGGGGCCCCGTAGGGCGCGTGACAGCGCCGCCTCGCCCGCCCCCCGCCTGCCCCCCGCCCGCCGCGCGAGGCAGAGCCGGAAGATGCACTTTCAGCTGAGGAAGATGGAGCCGGTTTGGGAAACTCAGTATCTCCCCTCCCGGCCGGGGCTTTCCAAAGCCCGTCAGTCACGGGGGGCGCCCCGCCAGCTGCTCCTGCGCCCCGCCGGGGGCCGCTCCGTGGGGACAGAGGGAAAGTCGAAAGCCACCCTTTGGGGCGCAAGTCCCCGGATCTGGACCTCCCCGGCCCGGCCGCCGTGCCCAGGGAGGGGTCACGCCCGCGGGGGTGTCCGGAGCTCGCCCACCTGTGTTCACAGACTCACCCCCAACACCACACCCCGCCCCCTGCGTCCTGGGCGGGCTGGGGGGGGGAGGCAGGACACCCCCTGCATCCGCTTTTGTATGTTTTGATGTTTGAACCAGAAGTGCGTGCGCTGCACAATATACAGAATTAAATTTCCCTTGAAAATAAGACCCATGCCCTGTGCTGACTTGCTCTAACAACAGCCGGGGAAGGGCTGACCAGCCCCACCAAACACCCAAGTGTGCGGCCTTGAGGGGATCCCACCGCCCTGGACCTGGAGTCTGTCATTTCCAGTCCCGGGGCGCCTGGCTTGCTGGTCTGCGCTGACTCCGCTGTCCTCCGCGGCTCGTCCTGGGCCAACACGGCTCCGAAGCCCGTCTCCTTGGTGCCCTCTCCTCTCAGCGAGGAGGGGCGGGTGTGGCTGGACCCCTGGGGGGCCGCCATGCTGAGAAGCACGGCAGGTTCCCACAGGCGTTTCCTCCGTGGCTGGTGATCCAGATTCTTCCACTCACGCGGCAGCATAAAAGCTCCGTTCCAAGTCGTTTATGTAGGAAGCAAGGGTAGAGCGACGCTCGGGAACCAGCAGCACAGCTAAGCCTGCAGGTGGGCAGCAGCTCCAGAGCTGGGGGCTGCTGGCTGAGGTTGGGGCACACAGCTCTGCACATGGCTGCCCCTCGCCCTGGCAGTCCACTTCATGCTCAGTGGCCCGGCCTCTGGGTCTCCCGGCTCGAGGAGAGGGGAAACAAAGAGGCATTTGCAGGGAGCTTTCAAATACTCTGCTGAACAGCAGATTCAAGTGTAGTGTGATAAGGTGAATGGGGGGAGGGTCTCCACAAAGCACACCATGGACGGTCCGTCCACGTCCATACAGTGGCCACGAACCTGTCCATTATGCCAATTATGTCTTAAGTGCAACAAATCCGAAGTGGATCAGGGAGGCTAATGAGTGTTGGCTGGATCAACACTGGCCTGCAGCCCCTTCTCAGGCCACAGAGACAGCGCCTGGAGGGGGCGCGGTGCTGTGCCTGGCAGGGGGCCGTGCCAGGGGCCTAAGGGCCGGCTGGCAGACCAGATTGCGGTGCTGCTCCCGGGGCTGCTTCTCCAGGTCACAGTCCAGAAGCGCATGGTGGTCCCAGTGGGGAGGGCAGAGCATTGTCCTGCTGAGGCGCAGCACCCAGCAGTGGGCTCATCCGCCCACGGCCTTGGTGTTAGCCCAGGTACAGCGTCCTCAGGGCACCACCCCAATTCCTGGTCCTTCCGTTCAACTTCCATTTAGGCTGTGGGCCTTGAGCTTGGGGAAGTCACTGGAGTCTCTGGTCTGTGAAGATGTTTCTGGAAGGTCCTTCTGAGGTTTTAAGACAAACCTAAAGACAGTGCAGGAGGCTCGGGAGACAGAAGAGATGTGAATCAACTTTGCTTCTGGGACCCACCTACAGCTCTCCTGGGGATGCTCATGGTGTCGGCGTACCCCCGATCTTGTGGGGAAAGGGCTGTGTGGACCCTGTTCTTAATAGGACAGGTGACTTCGCAGGTGCACACTTGGGTCAGGGTGGGGAAGGTGCACCACCTTTGGGTGCTGTCCTTTGGACACTCGCTGTGGGTGGGCACTCACCCCTGTGTGTGACAGTAGATGGGGGGTTGGGACTCCCCCCAGCAGGAGCCGGCAGCCAGGACGCTCCTATCCCCGCCAGCAGCCTCTGTGCAGATGTCACCCCGGCCCTTCTCCTGGTAGCACCCACACCACAGGGTGCGAGTGGCGCGGGGTGCCGTCCCTGCCGCCCACAGTGGTTGCTCGAAGCAAGTGAAGTGGCCAGTCTGTGTGTGGAAGACAGCTGGAGGCCGGAACGTCCCTTGGGTGCGCCTAACGTGTAGGGGGCGCTCTCTTAGTTTCCTGCTGAAGTCAAAGTGCCAGAACATGCCTGCTGCGAAGCTGGGGCTCAACAAATGCCACTGGACGAAGGGAACCCCAGCCGACCCCGGCCGAACCCCAGCACACGAGGCCAGGGCAGGACTGCGCCGGAGATGCCCTGCCTGCAGGCTCTAAGGCCACGCCCGGCTCGTGGGGGCGTCCAGGCGCAGAGGAGGTGACCAGGGCAGGTGCAGGCCGCCTGCCCCCGCCCCCTCATGCCGGCGTCCCCCTGAGGAAAGAGCCTGGAGATGGAAGCTGGCGGCCACCTCCTCGGTGGACGGCGCCGCGTGGGCGAAGGTGGGCGGCGGCTTGCGGGGCTGGGGCCCCTGGGTGTGAGCTGAGAGACGAGACGGCCATCTCGTGCATCGGAGTCTACTGACGGCGGTGGCGGGTGGATGGGAACGGGTCTAACAAGAAAGTAATTATCCAGGCCGGGCCGCCAGGCTGTGATGGCGGCGCTAATGGAAATCAGGAGAGGCTGGGTGGGTGAGATGAGAGGCCAGTGCGGGGATCCATCTCAGCCTGTTCCCCTCCTTTACTCCAAAGTGGGGGCAGCGTGGAAAGACGCCCGGGGATCAGTGCTGGCGCCTCCTGACTCAGCTGGGCAGAAGGGAAGGATCGATTATTTCCACTGATCAAGCACTTTTGGGTCTGGTGAACCCCCCCCCCTCCCAGAATCCCCTCCTCTGTCTTTTGAAAAGGGCTTGGTCGGGAGGTTGTCCAGGAGAGGACAGGCAGGAGGTGGCTGCAAAGACCCCAGTGTCGGCCCTGAGCCGGCCTGAGGGGCCTGGAGGCCATGGCCAGGGAGGTGAAGGCCCGGATCCTCTTCCGAGCTCTGCTGCCCTGCTGCTTGCTCGCAGGTAAGCTGTGCCGCCGTCCAGAGTGAGGAAGGGCCGCCCGCCCTCCACCGTGCAGGCTTCCCAGAGCCCCAGCCTTCCTGACCGCCCCCCCCCCCCCACGGGGCCTTGCAGCCTGGCTGTCCGTTTTCATAAGGCCGCAGGGGAGATGAGGCTGGACTGCACAGACCAAATTCCCTGGCCTGGAAGCCCCCCACCCCCATTTTCTGCAAACCCCCTCAGGCTCCCAGTGAGAGATTTAGGGCCACAGTGGTGGGTACTGAGGGGGCCACGCTGCCACGTGTCCGGGGTCTCGGGTCGCCTCCCGTCTGGCACCTCTCTGGGGCTCTGAGTCGCCCCAGGGCTGGGGCTGTGAGAGGAAAACCCTCACTGCTCACCCCACTCCAGCCTGCAGGTTCAGCCTGGGGCTACAGGCCTCCCTCCCCAGGCAGCGGATGGGCGAACTTGCCGACTTGAGCATTTTCTCCTCGCTGTGTGTGTGAGTGGGGAGTGGCGGACTTGGCCGCCGCTATACTACACCGACGTTAAAACACAGGCTCCCGGGCCCCACCCCAGGCCTGTGGGTCTGAGTCTAGGGGTGTAAGATCTTCTTAAAATGCCCCCGCAAACCAGCCGGGTACTCTGGCCTAGGGGTGATTCCGAGTGGATTCTTCAGACCAGAGGTGAAGTTGAGGGCTGAGCAACCAGCTTGATCTGCATGGGGGGTTCCCTCCACCTGGAGACGGGCTCTCCAGCCAACTAGAGGCTGTAATCCCACGGGAAAGTGAGCTGACTTTCCAGAGGAGGATCTGGAGAATTCGAGCAAGAAGCACGTAGGTTTGAAATAGCTGGATAACAAACAAAATTTCATTGCATCCATGGCTCATAAATGCTCTCCTCTGTGGGGGCACACAGCTTAAAAGCAGGCACTCTGATTAATCTGAGCCGTATTAATGCTTCAGGGCACTCCCTGCCCATGCCTGAACCTTCATCCTTCCTTCCTCTAGAAAATCATAAAGTTGTCCCTTTGCAAAAATGCATTTCAGCGCTGGCTTGCCAGGAAGAGCCCCGTAGCTGGCAGAATCAATTCGGGTGCCCTTTTTCTTTTTTAAGTACACTTTTCGAAATCAGATGCATTCTTTCCAGCTCACTGGAAATGCTAATTTTTTTTCCATCCCATTTCAGAGTTACATTGTGTGTGGCTGGGCGGATGACACTCGGCACAATAGCACTTCCGCAGGGCTGAGGAGGAGCAGGGGCCCAATCAGCGGGGAAGTCAGGGAAATGGTTAATTTCAAAGGCAGGCAACTGATTGGGGAGAAGAATCTATAGAATTATTTATTTCTTTAAAAAAAAAAAAAAAAGCCCTGAAATTTCAAAAACCACTTGGAAAGAACAAGCATGTAATCCCGGCAGGTTGATTTTCAAGACCTTCTTAATGAGACTTGAGCGCGCGCCCCCCTCGCCCCTGCCCGTTGCGGCTCCGTGGCGGGGCCCGGCCCGCTCACGCCTTCCTCCTTCAGCTATTTTGTTCAGGTACAATGGGTTCTCGGTTGTCTACCTGGTTCTGCTGCTGCTGATCCCGCTCTTCCCCGCGCCCTCGGCCAGCTCCATGCGAGGTAGGCGCCGGGCGGAGGCCCCCATGAGGACGCCCCAGCTCCCAGCCCTCTCAAAGGCAGCCCTTCCGCCTGTTGCCCTGAGCCAGAGTTTCCCCAGCACCGTCTGGGAATCAATAGCAAAGACTTCGGGGCGCCTCGTCTTACAAAGCCATGGAGGCGGGACACGCCCTGTGGTGAGCGTCCTGCAGTGAACGGGCCGGGTCGAGGCGCGCGCTGTCTGGCGCCGGGGCGACCTGTGCTGTCAGTGGGCACGCGGATCAACTGTGCGGTTCTCTGAATGAGGAACTGGTCCCCAGATCTGGGGTGTTACAGGCCAACAAGTAGTAAAAACCATGAGAGAGGAGACAGCCACTGTTTATTTCATCCAGAAAGGGCACTCAGGAGCAGCTAGCTGCCAGCTCCACCTCACACAAGGCACGCGCTCGGACCCCGGCACAGAGCTGGACAGACCAGTCACAGCTCCTGGACTCCTGCACCTGCTCTGTCTAGCCTGGTGCTCTCAGGGCACTCAGGATCAGGATGACCCCAGTTCGCTAGGGCCTCCTCATAGCTGGGCCTTGACAGAGCTGGCTTTCTGGTCCGCGGCATCTCTTCCGGGGAGGGGACCCAGCGGGAGAGAGACCTGCTGGGTTCTGGGCACTGGCCTGTACCTGGGATTCTCCAGCTTGACGCCACCTGGCTGCGCAGCAAGTGCCGGGGACCTGGGCCGGGCTGGTGGCAAATGGGTCCCATTTGGAGGAGTAGGGTGCTAGGAAGCAGGCGGAAGGGGAGCCCTTTCATGTCTCCCTGAAGCACCCAAGAAAGCCGACCCCAGTTAGAGACCCCCCATGACCCAGTGACCTGGGCTCTCCTTCTGGGGACAGTGTGGACTCCCTGACCCCTGCCTCCCCCTCCAGGATGCACCAAGCACCTCCTGCGAGCTGTGTGGGTGACCAGCACCTTCTTCCTCCTGCTGCAGGCGGCCCTGCAGATCGCCTTCCGCGCCTCGCCGCCTGCCGGTAACTGCTCCACCTGCCCCTCGCCATGGCTTAGCCCCCAAGACCCGGTCTGGTCCGACACAGAGCGCCTTCCTAGGAGCTCGGCACTGTGCACCGG
This sequence comes from Talpa occidentalis, assembly GCF_014898055.3. Lineage (NCBI taxonomy): Eukaryota > Metazoa > Chordata > Mammalia > Eulipotyphla > Talpidae > Talpa > Talpa occidentalis. The sequence goes on along the minus strand of NW_023600993.1, from coordinate 104,898,328 downwards.
CTCTGGGGGGCCGAAGGGTGGGGGAGGATGTGCTGGGGGCCCTAGAGCAGGGGCGGCCACCGAAGGCAGCGCCAGGCCTGGCTTGCCAGCTGAGAATGGTTTTTACATTTTTAAAGGGCTGGAAAAAGCATTAAAAGAAGAAGAAGATTTCTTTTGACACACGGAAATGATTTATGGGAACTGAAATCTGAATTTCCTGTAATGCCTTCTTGGCACATGGCCACACCCACTTGCGCGTGCGTGCATGCGTGTGTGTGTGTGTGTGTGTGTGTGTGTGTGTGTGTGTCTGGAGATGCTTTCTGGCTGGAATGGCTGGAACTTTGCAGACACAGTTTGCTAAGCCCTGGTCTGAAGCATCAGCAGACTTCCAGAGCGTTCCGCAGAGTCCCAGGAGTTGTGCGCGCAGCAGGGCTGGGCACTGTTCTGGAAGGCCCAGAGATTTCATCAAGATCTCAAAGGGCCCAGGTCCCCCAAACACAGGACACCCAGTTACACTGGGATTCCACACCAACAACAAGCACGTAGGACAAGCGTGTCCCAAATACGTCACGGAACAGACCTGCGCTAAAACAATTACCGATTTCGTATCTGAAACGCCCCCATAACTGGGTGTTTTAGCTGCTACTGAAGACAGAGAGAGACCAGCTCCTCGAGGCCCCCACTCTGTGGCCCCCTCCCTCCCCCTCCCCCAGGGGCTCCCCTTCTCCACTTGGACTCCCCCGGAGCCCCTCCCCCTGGTGCCACTTGAGCCAGAAAGTGGTCTTGCCGGGTTACCTTGATTTCCTCTAGGTTGACTTTTGGTATCTTTATGGCTCTTTTCTGATCACTAGAAACCCAAGCTCATCACAAAGATTAAGACGCGGGTAATAAATTAGGGGGAGTACCCGGATCTGGCCACAGGAGTCAGGGCTTCTCCTGAGCCCCCCGCCTCACTGCGCACGCCTGCCCTGTGCCCCAGCGCCGGCACCCCTGCCCACAGGCCAAGCTAGTGCCTCCCTCTCCCCCCAGCCTGTGGCTCGGTGGATGGCTGTGGCGGACCCCACACCCCGCGCCGTGTCACGAAGGGTGACGCCGATTACGGAAATCTAGTTTTTCGTTCACTTTTCTTGTAATCAGAGTAATCCACGTGCGTGCTTTAAACCCAAAGGGCTCTGTGCTTCACCCCTTCGCCTGGCACCCCCAAACCCCTGCTCCGATCTTTGTCACCTCATGCTTGTGGCTGTTTCTGCCACACCTGCCTGGGACATGCACCCCTGACCCTTCACTGAGGTGACAAGGCCTCCTCGGCCCACAGGCTCCTCGGCCCACCCCTCCCTGCCGGGTGCTTCCTGGCCTGTGGCAGGGCCTGGCCCCCAGCCTCTGCAGGGAGAGGGCCGGGAAGCTTCCCCACCTGCCGGGCACCAGGCAGACGTGTGGACAGAGGCCTCCCGCCTCCTGTGGAGAGCCAAAGGCTCCTACCCCTTTCCACAAGGGCCTGGGAGTCTAGCTGGCGGCTAGCTCACCCTGGGCCGCCAAGTGTCAGGCGCGGCACCGCCCAAGGGAGAGCGCCGCCCGCCCACGGCTCAGAGCCCATCTCTCCCACAGGCGCCCTCTGGGAGGAGGTCCTGGAGCACCTCGGGATCATTAGGTGAGGTGGCCCGGGAACAAGGTGGGCGGCTACTGGGTGCATGCAGACCCCCCTCCCCATGAGAAGCTCTGGGGGCTCAGAGCCAGGCCTCTGGCCACACAAAGAGGCAGGCCTATTCTCCCCAGTGGACCCGACCCCAGGTAAGAGGCAGGCCCCAGGGCACAGGCATGAGAGGAGGCGGGCGAGGGTCTTGAGGGGTCAGCCGGGGATGGGCGTCGACTCAGCGGGGCTTGATCTAGGCCCTTCTCATAAATAGAGCCAGGAAATCTCACCCATGTGGTCTCAGCACAGCCAGGCCGAGGTGGGAGCAGGAGTAGAGGGCCGGAGCTAGCGGGGCCGGGGCCTCTGTGGGCCGTGCGCTGGGGCCCCGGGACCTGCCTCTAGTCCCTGGGGGCTTGGCTGAGCAGTGACAGCATCTTGGTGACAAATCCTGCTGCTGGAGCTCGTTTGCCCAGTAACTCTCCCCACACCCTGGGGCGGGTTCTGTGACCTCCCAACCTCGTCGCGGGGTCACAGGTGAGGGCATTGAGGCCCAGGGAGGCCAGCGGGCGAGCGGAGCCTCCGAGAGCAGAAGGGACGGCCGCGGCTCCGGAGGAGACCTGGGGGGTGGAGTGCTGGGGCGCGGGGCCACACTGGCCCCACAAAGGCTGTGCTGCCTCCCACAGGTTCAGCCGCGTGGATGCCGGGAACATCGTGCGCCTCCTGGCCCCGGACATCGGGGTGGCCGTGGTGGGCGTCTCCATCGCCAGGCTGAGCCACAAGCTGACGAAGTTCCGGCCCACGGCACCAGCCTCCTCCTACGTGACGGGGCTGGAAGACCAAGAGGAGGACGGAGAGGCAGAGAGGGCAGAGGTGGGTGCCAGCGGGTGTGGGCGCCACGGCCACCCGGGACGCCAGGCCACGGCCGCAGGGCATGGGAGGAAGGAGGACGCGAGAGCTTCTGAGTTCTGAAATCCTCTTTGGGGTCATTGCTGCAGCCCCTAGTCGGGCTGGTGGGCTGTGGGACCCTCCCTCGTGGGAAGAACAGCCCCAGGCGGCGGCTTGGGGGTGTGGGTGTCCCAGCTCTGGACAGTGTCCAGTCTGAAACAGCAGCTCAGCAAACGCTATGAGGAAGGCAAGGGAGGGCTGTCGGGACTGAGAGCTGGGGACCGAGGAGGGCTGCTGAGTCACCCCAGTCGCCCGGGGAACCAGCTGTGCGGAGAGAGGGTCAGGCCACCTCAGGCCTCATTTGCTCAGGGCTGGGATTTGATCCCCAGGAGCCTGGCTCTGGCCCGGGATCTGCTAGGCTCTGTGGGCCCTTCGGGGGGCCACCCCCTGTCTGGGCTCGACGTTTGCTGATGAGGGTGTCCTTGATTCCAAGTGGGGTGGGTCTCCAGACACCAAAGCAAGAGCAGGAAAATGCACTGGCATGTTTTACTCCCAACTCTTCCAGGAGCCAGAGAGCGACTCCGAGGACGACCTCATCAGCTCGTGCTCCGAGGACAGCGAGGCAGAGGCTGAGGGGTCCGGCAAGGGTTTCATGCTCAAAGTCACCGCCTTTGCATCGAGCTTGAAAGCCATCATGGTGCCCTTCCTCCCCACCACCCGGAAGGTCGTGGTGACCCTTCTCCTGGGCTTGGCAGGTACCCAGCAGGTGGCCAAGGTGAAGCCAGGGCGGGGACTGCGGGAGGTGGACAGGCCCGGAGCAGGGCCGGCGGCAGGAAGGTGGCAGTTCACTGGGGTCACTCAAGCGGAAGAGGCTAGCGGTGGCGGCGCCAAGGCCGGGTCCTCCTGGGCAGCAGAGGTCCAGCTGAGGATCGGGCAGTGAGTGCCCCGGAGCAGAGAGGCAATACAGACGACGCTGAGCTAGAGGGGTGACCCCGGGAGCCAAGCCCTGTCCTCCCTGCCCTGCCGCCCAGGGCTGCCAGCTTTCCCGGGGCTGGGTCCGCGTGGCCGGGGCTCCAGGCCGGGCTGCAGTTACGTGGTGGGCTTGTCTCCCTAGGGATGGTCTCGCCTTCCGTGACCTCAGCTGTGTACTTCGGGGCCTTTCTGGGCCTGGGCTCCTGGTGGGCGTGCCGCCGGCACCTGAGCACGCCCGTCTTCAGCACGCTCTGCGTCTTCATGGCCATCTTCACGGCCGGCCACCTGGGAAATCTGTACCTCTACCAGCTCCCCTTCCTTCAGATCCTCGTGCCCCCAGGAGACATTTATGCCAGGTACAGGCCCGACCAGCCCCGCCGCATGGAGGCGAGACGCACGGCTCCTTGGCGGGTGCTGTTCTGAAGGATGCACCACCCCCCGAGGCTGGCTCCAGGCTAGCCAAGCCCTCTCCTCCCGATATTCTCCTGACATGCGGGAAAGACTGGAGGGGACAGGGCAACCGCCCCATGCCCGGGAGTGCAGTGAGGGTGCGGTGGCGGGGCCCAGGTCCGAGTCCTCGCCGGCCCCGCCGCCCTCCACCTTGGGGGCTGCTGTCATCCACTCACCCTGCCTGGCCCTTTACGAAGATCCTGTCACGGCCCACGCCCTGGCCAGGTGCTGGGGACATGGGGAGGGCCAGGGAAGAGAGTCTGGATGAGCGCCTTGCACCTGCACTGGCTTCTGGCGCAGGACGAACGTGCTCACCCTGGGCTCAGGCGCCAAGGGCAATGCCAGGACGCACAGGGTCTCGCGTCTGACGGGGAGACAGAAAACCAGTGGGCATGACGAGCCCCTAGCAGGGAAAGGGCAGGGGCCCAAGGGAATACCCAGGGGAGGCCCTGAAGCTGGCCCTTGGGAAGAGGTGCTGGCTCAGGCAGAGGGGAGGGTCCACGCTTGCCTTCACTCTGCCGCCACCCCCACCCCTCCAGTAAGGACTGTCTGTGCAGAGCAGGCCTGGGGGGAGGTTCTTGGACGGCAGCCCGGGTGACCCCTGGCTGGCGCCCTGCACGCAGGCTGCTGGGGATGACCGCGCTCATCAGGACCAATCACACAGAGGCCTGGAGGCTGCACCTGCACCCGGGCCTAAGCTGGCCGGACATCGTGAGCCCGCTCGTGCTGCTGCTGTCCTACTACACGCTGGTCCTCCTGGGGCAGCACTGGACCCCACAGCCCGGGGTAAGTGCCCCTACCCCTCCAGAGGAAAAGAAACTGGTGGGCGACTTACTGCAGCACGAGTGACTGACAGGTGGCAGCTTCTCAGCCTCTCCTCTGGGCGACAGACCGGCCATGAGGGTGTCAGTGGGAACGGAAGAGGCTAAGGAGACACGAGAGTGGCCCCAGAAGGTTTGAGGGTCACGGAGGGACCGAGGCAGCCAACTGTGTCCACTCAGCTCCCAGGGTGGACGGGTGGGAGGGGCGGGCGAGCGCAGGGGGCTGTGAGGCTGGACAGCCGCTCCGCAGGAGGTGCTCGCAGGGTGGGGGCGGGGTGCTGCAGCCCCTTCCGGCCCGGCGCTAGAGCAGGGCTCTGTGAGGAGGAGACAGTCCTCCGCCACCATGCAAGGCGGCAGCCCCAGCTATGCGGCTGGCGAGCACTTGAAATGTGGCTCGTGTGGCTGAGGAACAGATGTTTCGTTTTACTTAATTAAAATGAAAATTTAAAAACACACTTGACTCAGTTATTGGAAAACTTTAATGGTTGTTTGGAGCAACTTGGGCACGTGGATCTGGGTCTTCCACTTTACGTTTTATGAAATCTAAATACCGATGAAGCACTTCTGAGGAAAACTTAGCGTCCAGACTGCGATGTGCAGAGCGCGCCATACAGGCTGGGCTGGGCGCGCCCCCAGGCCAGGGACACAGGCGGCGGCGGCTACGCGCCCCATGGCCGAGATGGACGTCGGGTGTTTAACTGCCTGCGTCCGCCCAGAGCAGGCAGCAGAGCTCTGGTTTGGGGGACAGAATTGCTCGCTGGTCTGGAGACCCCAGAAGCAGGTTTCTGGGGGGTCGCGCGGCCTCAGTGGTAACCACTCCGGCACGCGTCGCCTGTGCAGGCTTCCAGGCGCTCCCAGTGGGGCTGCTGGGTGGCTGGGCTTGACACGCCGTGTCTTCCTCCACACAAAGGAGTCGCTGGAGGTGTTCTCCGTGGGGTCATCCAGCAGAGGCGAGGACCTGGAGCTGCGCTCTGTGCTGTGCACCCCGGGCAGTGAGGTAGGGCCCCCGACACCCTGGACACGTGCCCCGCCCTTCTCAGGCCGGCGCGGGTAAGGGCGGGTGGGGGGTGGCTGCGAGAGGCAGCAAACGCAAGCAGGGCCTCCTCCGGGCGGGGCTGTGCATCATCCACCTCATTCGAGACACGTGAGGAACCCGAGGCGGAGGGGAGGGTCACCCATGCCGGCTACCCCCGGATCAGGAGGTAAAGCTGGAATTCAGGCCGAGGCAGGGCCTGTGCTCTGCACCGGAGGTGGGGGGGTTGGGGGGGAGGCGGGAAGTCTGCTGAAAAGTGAGCCAAGGCAGAGCTGGAGCAAACCGCGCAACAGCCCACCCTCGACGGTGTATGGCCCACCCCAGCCTGCCTGGCCTGCGCGCGTCGGGGCCCCGGGGCCAGCGTGATGCCGGTACCACCCGTGCTGGGCTGACCTGCCTGGTGGGACGTGGCAGTTGGCCAGCTTGGTGCGGGCTCCCGGGGCAGTGGGGACTGTTTGGCAGGTGCCACCCGCACATTGGGGGTGCTGGGGGGACGCCCAGGCCCCCAGAAGCAAATAACTTGCCCAAGGTCACAAACTCAGCTTCCCTGAGCCCTGATGAGACGCTGTCCGTCTTGGGAAAAACCGTCTGTGTGAAAAATGATCCACACTCGCAGCTGCGGGGAGGCTCTGCCCCCGCTCACCTTGGCAGGATGGGCCCATCCTTTATCTCAAGCTTTCTGCGCAGAGCTGGTGACAGCAGCGAGGTCAGGCCCAAAGCAGCCCCTGAAGGGCCTGCAGCACATGGAGAGGGATGAGCGCCGGCTCGGCGTCCGGGCTGCCGACAAGCCCCGGGTGTGGCTCCTGCTCACGGCCGCTCCGGCCTGGCCCTGCCTGCGTCCTGGCGCCGTGGACAACACGGTGGCTTTGGAGCCACCCACCCGACGGCGGGTCCTGGGCACCAGGATGCCCCTGAGTTCTGCTCTCCCCCCGCCGCCCCCCAGTCCCACCACGGTGCTCTGGGCCAGGGCAGAGTAGGTAACAGCTTCCTACGGGCGCGCCCTGTTTTGAATCGCGCAGATGGCTCCAGCAGGAGGGGAGACGGGGATGCACACAGACCGCAGCTGACTCGACTCATTCCTCCCTGCATTAAGCCAGGCTAAACCGAAACTGCTTTAGACCTGCCTGGCGGCACCACATGGCATGGAGAGCTTCAGGAAAGAGATCTACTGAGTTAGTGAAAATACGGAAAACCAAACCCCAACCCCAAAGCCAACCACAGCAGCCTGTCCCCTCTGCAGAAGGGCAAGAGCCCAAGGTCCTTCCCCATCATGGACAGGCCCCCGGCCCCGTTCGCCCAAAGCAGCACCTGGTGCATGACGTGTGATGGACCGGACAGGCGGCCCGTCCCCAGGTCGGGGCCCGCGCCCGCAGGTGATCTATGGCTGCGCTTTATTCACCGGCAGACAGACAGAGCCCCTTGCTCCTCAGCCTGGTAGCAACCGAGGTCGTTCATCACCCGCTTGCTCCTTTTTGAAATTCACCGAGCAGCGGGCATCTCTTTAAAGTCATGCACGTAATGCATTTTAAAGAGCATTTTCTGCACAGATCCATTTGCTCGGCCTCGGCTCCGCGCGCGAGATGGAAGGATGCTGGGGCGGCCCCCCGGCAGTCTGTTTGGAATGTATGTGCTGAGACGGGTGTGTGGCTCCGGCCCCACCAGCTCAAGGGGGGGCTGAGTGATGACCATGCAGCGGGACCGAGGAGCAGCAGCCCCTTTGGTCCCGGAAGATGGAAGCTGGACACAACTGGGGGTCACTTTGCTGCTCCATTCAAGAATGTGGGTGAAACCGGTTGATTCCAAGACTTCTTGGAGAAAGAGTCTGGCTTGACGGTGGCTCGGGTCTCTGCAGAGGGCAGGTGGCTGGTGGGGAGTCCATTCCTGGGACCCTCCGGGCCAAGGAGTGATGGTTGGTAGCTCTCAGCACCGTGAGGAGGAGCCAGATGTCCTAAAGGTCTCAGACTTAGCCGCCACCCGAGCAGCCTCAGGACGTGTCCCCAGTCCTGGCTTCTGGAATGTCCCATGTCAGGAATCACCGTCACGCTGTCAAATCTCGCGAGTCCTCGCCCTTGCCTCCAGCCATGGCTGGTCCGCCATGGAGGCTTCTGCATCGTCCGTGCCCCCTTCAGCTCCCCTCCCCAACTCACCCTGCAGTCTGCCGCCACCCCAGTCTGTCCACACCCTTCGTCTACAGCTCCAGACCACTGCCCGGTGATGGCTCCCTGGGCTCCCCTCCGTGGAGCCCCCCCCAGGCAGGCTGGGAACTGCTCACGCAGGGAGCCCCCATGTCTCCCTCCGCCCTCCACTCAGCTCGCACCCTCTCCCGGAAGCCCCCCCCACCGCTTCTGCACCGTCGTGCCCCGCAGTGGCGTGCGGTTGTGGGATTGTTCTTGTGCGCAGGGGTGCGTGTGCTGTGGGCGTCTGAGCACGTGAGCACGCGCGTTGCCTGTCTCTGACAGCCCCTCCCCTGGCCTGATGCCGCAAGGGGTGCAGCGGGCTCAGGGCATTGTGCGGTGCTGCAGCACTCGAAGGAGTGGACGTGAGACCGTGGGGGGGCTCAGACGTGCCGAACAGACCGCAGCGGGTGATGGCTGGAGGGGCTGCTGGTGCAGGGGGCTCAGGCTTCTTATTCCAGAAGCACCACCTGCAGGAGGCGGGGCAGGAGGCAGGGAAGTTATTGCGGCACCTGCTAAGGACAAGTACAGGAAGGAGGGAAAGGCACACCGGGCAGATGTGGGCCCCAAGGAGGCTTCGTGGCCACCACAGCCCCCACAGGAGCGAGACCCCGCTCCGTTGGGGCTCCACGACTTTTGCACAACTTGTCCCCAGAAAGTGGACTGGAGCAGGAAGTGAGCGGACACTCCGCTCCCCGCTGCTCCTCTGTGGTCTCGGGCGCGTCTCAGGCGTCCTGGACAACCCCAGCAGCCGCCTCCTTTGCAGGTGACACCCTTCCCGTGTGGGAGCTGGCAGGACCTCCCCCTTCTGCGAGACAAGGACCACAGGGGGCAGAGCTCAGGCCTGGACTCAGGAGCATTCCTGGTGCCCAAGAGGAGGAGGACTTCTTCAGGTAGGAGACCCACTCACCCCCTGGACCCCCCCCCCAGCCCCCAGCCCCCAGCATGAAGCCCAGGTTTCCCAAGACGACAGCCTGAGGGGAGGATAGGCATCTGGGCCCCGCGGGACCAGGCTCTGTTGAAGGTGGGGGGGCCGGGCCCGGGGCGCCACCACGCTGCCCAGGTGTACCTCCCAGCCACCCCGGGAGGTCGGGTTACACCGCACGCTCTTGGGGAGTCTTTGAACAAGAAAAATCTGGGGAGAGGTGGCTTGAAGCCCATGAGCTTCTGTCCCAGTTTGGCAACTTCCGGGATGATGATAACGGTGAGAAGAGTAACTTCTCACATGCGCGAGCCTCCAGACAGGTAGCAGGCCCCTCCCAGGCTGCAGTGAGCCTCCCAGTCGGTATCCGCACCGAGCTCCTTCCCCGAGGGAGAGGACTGCAGCGACGCAGGCCCCGGCCCGCAGGAAGCCACGTGGGGTGACAAACCCACACTCACCCCGCATGTTGGGGCAGCGGCGCTCCTGCTTAGCACCAGCGGCTTTTGGGACTGGATCCCTCCTGGGGGGCTTGGCAGTCCCCCTGAGCCCCCTACCTGATGCCAAGTAGCACCCCTGACCCCCTCTGGAACAGCCACCTGTCCCCCGGATTGAGGAGCACCTCGTGGGCCCCACCTTGGCAGAAGGGCCCGCACCCTGCGTCCCCACCGCGCCTGGGGCCAGGCTGGGGCAGCACCCGGCTTCCCGCTTGGTGTCCGTGCAGCCAGCTATGTCTGAACCCCCGGGGGACAGGGCTGAGGCCACCGCCTTTTAGTGATCCCTACGAGGCAGGCATCCAGCAGGCGCCTAGCAATGGCTTCCTGCACGAGGGCCTGCGCCACAGGAGGGAATTCCTGCAGCAGCACTGGGCTCCTTTACTCTGGAGACAGCCAAGGAGATTCCCTGAGGCTGTAGGGAGCGCGCCTGAGCACACAGTTGGCCCCAAGGGCTGGGAGGGCACCGTGGGACCCAGACAGGCTCAGGCAAGGCTCCCATGACTGCCAGCACCTCTGCCTGCAGGCGACACGGCCACGCGCGAGTCAGGGTCCGGGGGCTTGTGCCCAATCATCATGCGGCACAGCTACGCCCCGGCGCTCATCACCATGATGGTGAGTCCTGGGCAGCCTGTGGGGGGCCAGGGCCGCACCTTGGGGAGCAGAGAGGTTCCTGGGGGAAGCCTTGCTCAGGTTCTGGACCCTGGCAGGCTTGTGTTTACCTGCACCCCCGACTCCGGACGTCACTGCCGCCCCGGTGGGGCGCGGACACAGCCCGCCTGCCTCACCTGGCCACGCGGTCTCTAGGACAGCTCAGCCTGCGTTTTAGGAGAAAGGGCGTCTTTGGCCCCAGCACTGGCAACGGCAGCTCAAAGGGGGGCACCCTTGGCACCCATGATGAAAACTCCCCCGAGCAGGGGGTGCGGAGCAGAGGCTGAGGGCAGGAGGGCGGCTGGAGTGACCTCGCGGAGGGCCTGGGGGGAGGGGCCCTCACCCGTGCGGGCCTCCCGCCCTGGGCTAGCGCTGAGGCCGGACGCCAGAGGACGGGGCCGGGACCGCCGAGCCACAGCTCCCGCGCAGAATGGAGCTCTGGCTTTGGCCAAGATACCTTTTACTCGTCTTTAAATCCAAAGGGACTTAGAGGGGCCAAATGAGAGCGCGCCCTTTGGGGGCCTGTTCACCTGCCCTTAATACGGGGCGACGGCTCCTGGCAGGGAAATGGGGGGGATCTGAAGAGGCCGCCCTAGGAGGCTCGCCTCGCCACAGGTGTGGAGCATCACCCATGTCAGCTGGCTGGGCCTGGTCCTGCTGCTCTGGGCCTGCGCCATCTGGATGGCCCGAGACCACCGGCGCCTGGCCATGAAGAGCGCACCCTGCCTGGTGGGCTACGCCAACGTCCTGGTCCTTCTCAACTTCATCGTGGGGCTCCGCCTGTCCTCAGAGGAGCTGTTCCCAGGTGTCCCCGAGTGGCTCCTGGCCGACCTGGACCTCAAGATCTACCCCCAGCCAAGTCTTCACCTGGGGATCAAGGCAGGGTCGCAGCTCTTCTGTGTCCTGGGGCGGGCTTCAGATTCCTCCTCTGCTAGATGAGGGCAGCATGACACCCCACACCTATGTCCTCGGGTTCCCTAGGGCATGGCGTGGGTGAGGCGAGCCAGGTGCACCGCTGCCCGGCCCCCTCCCAGTGCCCCTTCCCCCGAGCCACTGCACGAAACGGACGCCTACCCGCCCCCCCCCCACCCCCCCAGCCCCGCAGCCCCGGAGTCAGGACGGAGAGTCGTGAGCGCGGGAGGCTGCAGAGAGGCAGTGAGGTCATCGCTTGTTTTCCACTGCAGAGTCTCTATGCGTTTTTGTTTTGGCTGCTGCTGCGGCAGCAGGTCCTGGAGAGGCAGATGCTGACAGAGGTGAAGGAAGAGGCGCCGAAGGAAGAGGCGCCGCAGGAAGAGGTCGAGGAAGCCAGTGGTGAGGGCCCTAGGTGACCGGCCTCCTGCTCCGGGAGCCTCACGGATATTTACGAGCATATTTTCAAGCCACCCCTTTCTCCCAGCAACCCCAGTTCTCAGGGGGAGGCAGAGAGCCCCAGGGCCCATGTTCCAGGTTTGCCTTCAAGTGCCTCCCTCCCCACATAGCTCTCGAAGGTCACACAGGTGGTGCCAGGAGTCCAGGCGGCCTCCGGACGCTCAAGGTGGGGTCCAAGGACACCCGCCACTCAGAGGGCTGAGGAGTGCGCCCGGAGGGGCCAGGGCGCGTCCCCTTTCAAGCCTGTACATCTCTGAGCCTCTCTGACTGGCACTGTGTTCAGGATCTGGGAGGAGCCGGGGAGCAGAGAGCCAAACCCGGCGCTCTGACTGCCCTCCCTGCCTCCCTGCAGCACCCAGCAGTGCCCTGGCAGGTCTCCTGGGCTCCTTCCTCAAGGGTCTCCTGGTCAAGTACTGGATCTTCATCTGTGCAACCATGTTTTTCGTCGTCAGCTTCGACGGCAAGGTGGCGGTGTACAAGATCATCTACATCTTCCTCTTTCTGTCCTGGGTGGCCTTGTACCAGGTGAACCCAAAATCCACGCCTGCGCTGCCTCCTCCCGCACCCCTATCCCCGCCCTGCCGGCCCTGCCACTCGCGTTTGGACGTGAGGCCCCATCCAGGCCTGGGGTCCGGTGGTGCCTCCACCAGCGCTGTCTCTGCGTAGGGGAGCGCGCTGCTCCCACGGGTCACTGCTGCAGTCCTGCAGCCTAGCATCTGACCCGAGTCCCAGAGTCCCAGCACACACGCAGGCAGGGTGGACACGTATTTCTGGACCAGAGCAGCCACAGGGAGGGAGGGAGGAAAAAAAGCCCGCGGAGGGTGGGGAAGAGCCCAGGGGCCGCGGGTTAGGTAATATGGAGCCAAGCCAGGAGTCTCGGTTCAATTTCAAAGGGCACGCCACCCCCCACATCAGACCAGAGAGACGGCGAGGTCCAAGCCTGGTGACTTCAGCCTTCAGGCCCTCCCCAGCCTGACGCCCTTAGCACTTGCATCCCAGTACGCAGCACACGGGGCCTGGAAAAACAGACCTAAGCAGCTTGTGTGCACGGGTGGGGGTGGCGGGCTGATGCGCAGGCAGGCTGCCATGCTCCTCCACCCTCCTGCCTTCCAGGGGGCCTCTCGCAGCCTGAGGGACTGTGGAGGCCTGGAGGCCGCCACCAGGGCCCATTCGCACTGACCAATAGGTACACAGCCCAGTCCTCACCAGGTGTCTCCACCTTCCCTGCCCATCGCCAGAGTCACAGCCCCACGCGTGGAGGAAGTGTGCGCAAAAGAGATGGAGGGGGAGATTGATTTCCAATACCACCCAAATGGGTCAATAAACAGACTCGACTCCCAAGCCAGGGGCTCCAGGCGCCCCAGGCAGTGACTGCCAGGCCCTGAACTTTGCTTTTCTGCAGCAACCCAGCTAACACAGACTCTGGCTTCACTCTGGTGTCACATAAAAACTGTCTTAGACCCTTCCAGAAGAATGAGCTTGGGTGCTGGCCAGCAAGGATTTCTGTTGGAAAAAGCAATTTTGCACAAGGAGCTCTTCCTTCCAAATTCTCCCCTGGCCCTTTTACTTGTAGTCGCTGCTGTTTCTCCAATGGCTGCAGTGCGTCTCACCAGGGACGTGTCTGAATTGCAGATGCACTATGACTCATGGAGAAGGATCCTGAAGTTCTTCTGGATGGCCATGGTCTCTTACTCAATGGTGGTCCTCGTCGCTATCTACACTTACCAGTTTCAAATTGTTGCTGGATTTTTCAACCAAACCCTGGGGCTCAGTGAAGAGGGGTAAGAGCTGGCTTCTGGAGCTGGTGGGTGGGTGTGCATGCAGGTGCAGGGAGATTTACCAAAGGCCCCGATTCTGCCAGGATTCAGGGCTCCTGGGGTCAGAGCAGATGTGCTATCACGTGGAAAGCAGCCCTGGCTTCCCAGAGGAGACTTGCAGAGGAGACAGCAGTTACTCACCATGGCCTGGGTTTGCCAAAGTAGCTGCTTAGGACACCCTGCAGGGTGCTGCTTCAGGCCTCTGGTGCATGTGAGAGAAAGCAGCTCTTCTAGATGGTTCCATGCTATGTGGGCACCTCTGCAACACTCCCAGCTCCTCAGGGCCGAGGGAGAGGCCTCTGTCAGTTCTAAGGCCTCCAGGTCAGAGCCCGAGTCCAGGGCAGAGGGACCCATCCAGACTCTGGCTTTGTCAGAACCCCGAGTCTAGGCACGTGAAATCCCAGGGTGTCCTCACCCCCACCTCTGGGTCACAGCCCCCTCGACTTCAGCTGCCAGTGTGAGCTTAGGCCAAGAGCACACGTCCCAAATGCCAGGGCTTCTTCAACCCACAAGCACGCTGAGCGAGGAAGACCTGAGGCCCCACACAGCCACACCCACACCACAGGGCCCCTCAAGATGGGAGCCTGTGTGCCCAGGCCTTCAGGGCTCCCCCAACCTCTTCCAGGCTCCGAGACGTGGGCCTGGAACGGTTTGACACGGTGGAGCTGTTTGCTAAGATCCTGCTGCCCGCGACCTTCCTGCTGGCCTGCATCCTTCAGCTACACTACTTCAATGAGGACTTCCTGAGGACCACCAGTCTCCTTAACAGCCCCGAGAGGTGGAAGGACTTGGCTGACAGGTACAGCTGACTGCTGGCATCCGGAGAGGCTGCTGGTAGACCTGGAAGAGAGGCTCAGCTCAGGCGTGGGAATCAGATGGACTTCCTGTTGGCTGAATGTCCACCCGAGTTGGTGGGGAGAGTTGGAGCCTGTGTCTTTGCAGGGCCCACGCACAGGAAGGGGCCTTCCTTTCCCACCAGGGGCCTCCAGCTGCCAAGGGGCTGAGCGGCCCTTTGGTATTTTTGCTGGGGGAGTCAGGCACCAGCCACGTGCAGCGTCTGCAGGCTCTGCCTGCAGGATCGCCTGCACCGCCCATCGCCTGCACTTCACCATTCTGTGCTCCCTGCATCCAGACACTGACTGCAAAACCTGCTTTTAAAGGTTTCCTCATCTTTAGACCGAGTCACTCCTCAGTAGGCATATTTCGCAGAATTCTTCTGAAAGGTGGTGGCCTGCCAGAGCAGCTCATTTTCTTACTAAGAAAAATTAACCCAGAGGCTGCGGTCTTCCTAAGGCCCAACTCTGTTTTCCAGATCAAACTGTGCCATCATTCCACATTCCAGCACGTTCTATGAAAAAGCACGCCAATACCACAGCTTAATTCTTTTTTCAGGGATTGTAAAATATTACTTTTTTTTGGGTCACATTGTGTGGTTTGTTTTTTGGTTTTTACTCAGCTTTGTGGGAACCCAGGTGGACGTGAGTGCTCTCAGGAGGGGGGTCTCCACACCCATGCAGGGGCTCTCCCCCCACTCACTGCCCCAGTAACATGCTCAGAAATATGTCAAACCAAAGAGGTCCCTGCTGCAGAGCCAGGAGAAAACCTGGGGGGAATGTTCTGTGTTGAGGCCAGCAGGGCCCCATCAGGTCAGCTCATAGAAGCGGGATGAGGGGGAAGGTTTCCAGCGCGGCAGACAAGGTTTGGGGCCCAGTTGCCATGGTAACATAATAGGCGCACCAGCCCCCACTGCATCTCCAACTAAGTGCCCTGTGATCTGTATCCCCCAGCAACACGGTGGAAACCCATGTGCGGCTGCTGTCAGACATGTGAGTCTCTCCTCTGCTGTAAATCCTCCTGCCGGGGCCTCTCCTTGGGGCCTCGCCCTGCGTTGGGGGCGCCAGCTCCACCTACGCTCGCTCAGGTGCCTGGTCCTGTGCATTCAAGTGTTAATCTCATTCTTTACAAAACTCCAGCCCCGGGTGAGGGCACTGGGGGCTGGTCAGACAAATCAGGGTCTGCCCCTAGCCACCCCCCACCCACCCCCCCCACCCCGGCGGCACTGCATACACAGACATGGAGTAAGCGTCAGGGCAGAGCCCAAGCCGTGGGCAGAGCAGCCGCCATCTGTCTGAGGAGACCATGTAGGCACTCCCCTAAAAGCCAGCCCCCCAAGGACACCGCGACGCTGGGAGCGGTGGGGCATACGCGGTGGGCACCAGCTGCTTCACGCGCACCCGCTCGACCTTCTCGGTGACTGACTACGTGCAGGCGTTGTCCAGCCAATACAGTAGATGGGAAAACTATTAAAAATCAATTTGAGAGACTGATGTTGAACTAAATCCGGTAGAAAATGAAGGCTTTTGTAAACAGGAGAGGGGCTTTCTCTCTCTCTCCCCTTCTGTTTCAGGCTTAAGGTCACGCTTCGTAAACTTCGGAAGAGGTAAGAAGTAAACAGGAAGGAGAATGTGTTCTTCCCGCTGGATTGCTGGGGCCTGTGGGGCCCCAAGAACGTGCGAAAAGCGTAACTGATTCCAAGCGTGTAGGAGACGGGCCGGCGGGCCGTGCCGCCGGGGTCCGGGGTCCGGGGTCCCGTCTATGGCCGTCTGTCCTCGCACGCGGCCTAGTTCGCTCTCAGGCTCCGACCAAGCCCGCCCCCGCCGCGTGCTGCCCGCCACACTCTGCCTTTGGTTTTTAGCGCAGGACCCAGCGGGGAAAAGGCAGGTGAGGACTCTGTGGACAGAGCAGACAGGCCCGCGCAGGGAGACGAGACGCCGGTGGTGGAGGACGAGGCGCCGGAGGGAAGCGTGCCAGCAGGTGAGAGGCGCCGCTGTCCCCTGCCCCTCGCAGGCTGGGGCCGCGTGCAGGCGCCACCAAGAATCCTGGGCCTTCCGGCAGCTGATTCACTAGGAAAAGGAAATCCATCCAGGTGGCTGAGCTGCCTCCACAGTCCCAGCAAGCTCTCTCGCAGTTCACCTCCGGGGCCAGCCCTCGAGGCCAGCCCGCCGTCCCAGGGGTGCGGCCTGCCTTCAGTCCTGCTTTATTTCCAGGCCAGCGGGGAGCCAGACCACATTTGTCGGGCCTGTGAACTCAGAGTTTAATTCTGATAGCAGCTGAGCTGATGGCGGCCCTTGCATTTTCAAGAAAAACCTACTTCACAAGCTGAAAGTAACAGCAGTCCCTCGGCCTGCTTTGCTCTCTTGGGAAACCTGTGGTGTGCGTTTGATTCAGCTTGTGGTTGGGACCGAAAGAAACGCAGGGTGCCTAGGCACACCACGAGGGCTTAATACACTCTAGTTTCTTTCATTTGAGCAAATTGTCATCTTTCTCAGATGCCAAGGGCACATTAGACACCGCCCGGACGTTGGGGACACTTTGCCTCCTCTGGGGCAGTTAGATTGGGTTTGATTCACCCGCCTCCTCTGCTGGGCGCTGCTGGGCACTGCTGGGCACAGCGCTCAGTACTAACAAGAGACAGACCATCAGTGTCTCTCCTTTCAAGAAATTCACCCATGGGAGCAGAGGCCTGCAACTGGCCTGGGACAAGGCCAGCACTCCCTGTGGTTTTGGAGGTAAAGCCACACATCTCTGCTGCCCTCCTGCCGCAGAAGGAGCTTTGAGTCTTACGACAGATACCCTGTGGCCGCAATGTCGAAGATGCTTGCTCTGTGGCCCCTTAGGGAGACACAGAGCCAAGCCCTGGTCTAGAGGGGGAGGATATTAACAGACACTTGAGACATGGGCGAACCATGCTCTGAGAGCAGGCACAGGACCTGGGGCACAGACGGGGGCGGAGGGCTTGGCGTGGGGAGGGGCGGGGAATGGGCTCTAAGTATTTGCTATTATTGGAAAACAGCAATTTTTAAAAAGAAAAATCAACCCCTTCCTAGTTTTCTCGACGTTCTGGCTTCCTCTCAACTACCCAGGGCTTCATGTTGTTTTCAACAAGAAACCAGACCCTCCCGAATCGCTGGGGGCCCACAGTTAAAGCCTCTCTCTTCTTCCCAGACGAGAAAATTCGTGATTGGGATTTGGTGATAGACAAGCTGACCGCTGGTTTTCTGAAGCTTCTAGAAATAGTTAATGGAACTCAAGTACTTCTATGGCGCATTCTGGAAATACATGTCGTCAAGCTGGTGTCCCCCGTGATCATCTGGTTCACGCTGCAGGAGGTAGTGTTTCAGGGGCCGGGGGCCTGCACGCTGGGGTGACTGTGAGCGGGGTCCGAGGCCCTGCGCTGACCTCCTGTTGAAGGTACAGTGGGCATGTCCGGCTCCCTTCGCCCTCTGACGCGGGTGGTGCCCGTACACCACACTCTCCGTTCAGGTTTCCCTGATGAACTCCCTGTTCTATGTCTGCTGGGTGGCAGCCCTGCCCTACTCCACGCTGCGCCCCTACGCGTCCCACTTCTGCACCGTGTGGGCGTGCGTGATGGTGATCTGTAAGATGATGTACCAGCTGAAATCCGTCGTGCCCGCCTCCTACTCGTCCAACTGCACCGAGGTGAGCTCTGCGTGGGGGGAAGCCTCTCCCAGCTACAGGGAGATCCCAGGGCAGATGCAGACACGGGCTCAGCCTCCCCGGTGACTGCCTTGGTGGGGTCTTCTGGAAGGAGAGCTGATGAATGGACATTAAAACACATGGGTCTGGAAAAGACTGTGCAGGACAATCTGCCATTTTTTAAGATGAAACCATTGAGGCCCAGGAGGGAGGCCAGAAGGATGCCTCCAAGACCCACATTGCACCCACTTATTCACTCAGCAAACACTGATGGGGCCCTTGCTCTGTGCCAGGCAGGGAGGGCACGTGGGGAGACCCTGAAGATGAGGCTCCAGAGGGACAGACTCTGGAAGGTAAACGGGAGACCTGGATGGAGGTGCTGGAACGCTGTGAAGGGGTGGAGGAGACGGTCAGGTCCTTGGGGACCAGGGAAGGTCCATAGGGACAGAGGCTTACACTCCAGGGAGGGGCTGGGAAGGGGCAGTACGTGGCTGTTGGCCCAAACTGCAGGGGATTCTGGAAGGACCTCTGCTAGGGCCAGGCATAGAAGTGGGAGGACTGGGGCAATTCTTGGGGCCCAGGACTGATGGCACAAGGGCCCACCCACAAGGGCTGCTGTGAGGCCTGCTGAGGGCCGCGGGGGTGGTCCGATGGTAAGGGGAAGCACCCCCACCAGGCATTCCAGTTTTAACTCGGGGAGGAAGACAGTTGGTAGGATCATGGCGGCGAAGACTCAAGGCACTGAAAGGAAACTGAGACTGAGGGAGGCACAGGGGCCGGGGCCTTTCCCAGGCAGCCCTGCAGCTCCAATCATTTACGAGGCTCACAGGTGGGACAGACACACCACCAAGCCCCCTCCACCCACATGTCATTTCTGTCTCTAAGGTGTGGCCAGGAAACAGCGGGCCCTCAGGGGCCCGGCTTGCTGAGGGGCTGAGCCCCTCCCCGCAGCTGGTGGACCCAGCTGAGTGGCTCGGAGGACTGAGGAAGTGCGACGGTGCAGTGCTGCCCTGCCTGAAGGTAGGAGGGCGAGTGGCGTGGCCCGTGGGTGCAGACAGGCAGTGGCAGAGCCTCGAGAGCCTGCAGGATCTGAGTGCCGGGGACCCTTGGACAAAGCCTGGCACTCACCCGGCACCCAATGAGCTTAGCACCCCCTTCCCTTCCAGGGGAACATTATATTAAGTAATTGCTTTAGAGGCCAAGTCATCTATTACCAAGAATGAACCTGGCTCAGTCACTTGGAACGTTTTGCCCAGAGAGGTTTCTGGGGCAGCTCGGAAGCCAGGAGTGAGTCAGGACAGAGATGACATTAAAGGCAGAAGTGAAAATTAAACAACTCAGCCCAAATCGAAGCCCAAGTGGAAGCCAGCCTAGCCTGTACGAGTGCGAATTGGGGGGAGGGGGTGAACTGCACCCCTTCCCAGGCATCAGAAGGGGATCATTTCTCGGGGTCCTCTTTCCGTCAGACTTATACTTTATGGGGGGCAGGAGGCCCCACTTTCCGGGATCAGACCACAGAGGACAGGCAGGAACAGAGCGAGAGCGCATCTCAGGGCACTCGGCCGGGCGCATCACGTCTTGATGGGAGCAGGTGCAGCGGCAGCGACAGCAGGCGCAGAGGGGGACGGGGCTCACACGCCACCCCCACTCCTGCCAGCTGAGTCCCCAGACCTCAGTCTAGAACCAACAGGGTCAATACTAAGTCAAAGGAGGCACTGGTCGACATGCAGAGGCAACAAAGTCCCCACCCCCAGTCTGGCGCGCACGGAGCTGTGGGTGGACAGGGGGTTGCCGGGGTGTGCGGGAGCCCGGCATGTGTCCCTCCTTAGAGAAGCCCAGAGGGCATGTATGCCGCTTAGCCACACACACAGAGGTAGCCCCGCTGCTGGAGCTCGTTCTCACCAAAGCGCAAACGGCCATGGGGTGGAGCCCCGGAGGCTGAGGGCAGGCAGAGGCCCTTGCTCAGAAAGGAGGTGCAAAGTCACGTGCCACACACGCGGTTAAGGAGGCAGGACAGGGCGGAATTCACCTTTAAAAAAAAAAAAGTTACCCAAGGAGATGAACAACAGGTTCTGTGGCACTTGGGGGTGGGCACTGCCCTCTGCTCGCTGGGCAGCCCCCCAGATTCATTTCCTGGCCGTTCTGCAGGGCTGGGGTCTTACTGTAAGATACTTTAAGAAGTGTCAGCTTCCGTAGGTTCCCATGCAACTCCAGACCTAAGCCCCCAAAAGCTTATGGAAGGGAACGAGGCAGCCACCCGAAGCCTCAAACAGAAGTCCCATTCAGTCCCGTCTCCTACCCTGCTGAGAGCGTGCAGAGGAGCCACGGCACAGCAGGGGGAGGCTGGTCAGGACGGAGAATCTATGGGTCACAGGGCTGCCGGCCCCACACACCTGCACAGAGCCAGGGAGGCGCGGGCGGCCGCAGCACCAAACAGGCCTCGCTCCGCATCCCCAAGAAGTAGTCAGTCTCCCGCCAGGGCCTGCGGCGAAGCGCACGGGGCACGTTCGTGGCTAAATATGCTCTAATAAGGCGAGTCTTTTCATCTCGGTGTCAGATAATCAATATGGAAAATGCAGCATATTTATAACCAACAATTAGGCTCCCACGGCATTTCCATCACTCATCAACAAACACCCTCTTGAACCCCATCCCCGAATCTGTGTGGCCCTTGCTCTATCCATCAAGTCTTCCGGCTGCGGGAAGTTTCCACAGCGTGGCCACGGTATTAGAGGAAGGAGCGGCCCACTCCGGACGCCTCTGAATTTACCCATCACGTAGCAAGATGGATTTCAGCATTAACCAGCAGCATTACTAAGAATTGGCAGCCGAGAAGGGAAGACGCCCTTGGAAGGGTGCGCTGGTGCACATTGTGTTATAAAGTAATGTAATCAAGCAAAGTAAATGAACTCATTATGATTGGCTTTTTATTCCCAGCTTGTCAAGAGTCATAACTATATGAAGCATTCTCTACTTTGATCGATTGGAAAATCAATAGCTGGGAATTTGTGGAGAGCATCTCGGATAGGGAGACATGAAAGGAAATGTTGGGGCTATTATTTGGCCCTCTGACAGCCTGGGTCCTGCAGCAGTCACACCCGGAATCGGGCCAACCCATGGGCCACCCATGCTTTGACCATCCACACCACAGTTCTATTAAAGAAGAGGGGCAGAGTGTGAGGGGGATCCGGTAGCTTGCAGTGGGCAGCCCCTGGGAGGTGGGCTCGGTGCATGCAGGCCTGACCCGGGTCTGCTCTCCTCCACAGGCCGAGCTCATCATCTTGGCCCTCATGACGCTGGAGGTGACCGTGAGCCGGCATCAGAGGTTGCACCGGCTCCGGAAGCAGCTGCTGGAGCCCTTCACCAGCACCCTCATGGACTCAGTCACGCGGGCACAGCTTGACGAGGGGCTCCTGAGCGCCCTGAAGTACTTCATCAACTATGGATTTTATAAGTTTGGGCTCGAGGTGACACCCCTGTGTTTGCTCTCACTTCCTAGATTGTGGCCTTTCTTGCTCCTTGAAACAGGCAAATATCAAACACGCCCAAGAGCAGGGAGGACGGTAGCACAGACACACTCCCCTCCCCATCGCGGCCACGGTGGTTTCCATCTGGTCTCACCCCTCCCTGCCCACGGGGTTCTGAAGGACACGCCCCATTCCTGAGTATTTCTGGGCACGTGTATAAAAGAGCAGAAAACAATGCCATCACCACCCCTGAAAAGCAGACAGTCCCCGACATCTAATATCCAGCCTGTGCGCAGCCTTCCTGATTACCCCCCAACTTAAAAAAAAAAAAACAAACTGCCCAATTCAGGAGCCAGGTGAAGGCCAGCACCGTGACGGGTGACTTGGCCGACCCATCCGCAGAGCTCCCGTCTGCCGCTGCTTCCTGTGCCTGCAACTTACTGGTTGAACTTCCCTTCTGCGTTTCACGGGTCGCCCCTCCTCGCCCGGTTTCTCCCCAGGGCGAGGCACTAGTTCTGAGATGGCTGTGAGGAGACACCGTCCCTCGCCAACCCTTCAGTATCCCTGAGATAAAGCTCTTTTTCTTAAGGGCCAGAAAAGTGCTTGATTTTTTTTCTTCAAGTTTACCATTTTCAAAGCAGGGAGCTGGTTCTGCGGGCCGCTCCCGGGGCGCCCAGTGAGTCTTCAACGTCTCAACCCCTTCAGCTGTGGCCCCGATGTCCTCGCGACGCTCAGTCTGCCCATCTCTGGCCAGCAGGGAGTCCCTCCTGTTCACTGCTGGGGAGCTTTTTAAGGGCCTCTGGCCTTGCTTGCTTTTCTTTTTAAGTCTCCACCCACCGAGAGTCCCATGGAGCCGCCATGCTGGCCTCAGAGCACCCCCAGCCTCCTCGCCACCTCGTGCTTGGCAGGCTGCTCTGCTTCTCTCTGGACAGCCTTTGACAAATTGGGTCTTGTAATTTACCCATTTTGCTAATTAATATCAAATGGTTGTAATGAATTTCTGGGCTACAGGGTACTCTGTAAAAGCAATAAAGCAAAAGCAAATTAAACCCCACTCCCCAGGTCCCCCAAATCTCAACAGGCGTCCAGACCAGGGAGTGAGAGGGCCACCCCGTCCCCACTGCCCTGGTCAAGGCGCGTGGACATGCCCCTCTCTCGCCCTGCTTTCCAGCTGTGTTTGCTGGCCGCCCTCAACGCCATAGGACAGCGCATGGACTTCTACTCCCTCGTCCATGTCATCTGGCTGATTTATTTGCTGAATCTTCGACGGAGAAAAGCCATTGCTGAGATATGGCCCCGCTACTGTGGTTTTCTCGTCACCCTCGCCATCTTTCAGTATTTTCTGTGCCTCGGGATGCCGCCTGCTTTCTGCACAGGTGAGCCAGACCCCTGCCAGCCCACAGGGCTCTTTGCGGGAGATGCCGATGCTGGCAAATGCCAACGTTGCTCTTCACATGTTGGGTGTCGTTATGTCAGGGAGCTGGGGTTCCTTTTGCTAAGAGGGGTGCTGCATTAAGGACCTCGGAAAGAGCTGGGCTAGCCCCTAGGGGAAAGGGGCCGATGGACAGAGTGTGAAAGCAGAGTCGGCCCCACTGAGCTGCGGGCTGGCCTGTGAAGGAGAACCACTTCAACTCTACCCTAAAAGCAAGTAAAATGAGGGTGGGGGAGAGGAGGTGCAGTGCCACCTCCCCGTGGGTGTGCTAGGGCTGCCTGAGCCCTCCTTGGGCAACGCTGTTTGGTCAAGTCCATCGGAGCCAACAGCCCGCTGGACAGAGGCGGCGGCCCAGGCACAGGGCTGGGATGGGGGTGTGCTCTTGACGTCGCCACTTCTGGCTGGTAGTGGCCAAAGGGCCTCGGCCTGTGGAGTGGACCCTGGGAGTATTCCCTTGGGTCACATTATCCCAGCACAGCAAAGACCCAAAAGTCTTGCCCAGAGTCTGATTCAAACCTCCGCTCTCCTTGGGCACTTCTCCTGGCACACGCCCCGCGGCTGTCTCCAGGGTGCTCCCGTGACTCTCCAGGTCCCTTCCTTCCTCCTCCTCTCGTCTCTCCATTCCCCTCCTCTTCTGTTTTCTTCTTTCCTTCCTCTTCTCATTTCTTCCTCTCTCCCTCCCTCCTCGCTTGCTCTCATCGCCTCCCCTCTGCAGTCACACCCCCATTCTGCGCCCCCCCAGGCTGATAACAAGGCCCTCAGTTGCTCCCACACCTTGCTGTCATGCTACAGCCATGCCCTTGCACTGCTTCCCAAGCCCCGAGGGGGGGGGTCCCACCTCAGATCACAAGCTGTCAGCCCCCCACATGGAACGTAGGCCAGATGAAGGACCCCAAACACGACAAAGCAGGTGGGGTCGTGGCTCCCCAGCAGGCAGTTGTTAGAATTCCTGAAGCAGTTCCAGCATCCTCTCAGCCTTCTTTTTTAATTATTTTTCTTGACCCTGAAATCCTATCCGACATCTTAGTCATTCCATGTAATTTGAAAGAAGCATTAATAGAACACCGACTCAATGATCTTCAGAAAAATAATGAAGACAAAAAGAAAATTGCGCTTCCTTTACAGATTACCCATGGAGAACCACAAGCACAGAAATACAGTCAAACCTCATTAAGTGGTTGTATCTTCCAGACTTTGCCAAGAAGCCGGATGCCAATTTGCTACTCTGTGAGTACCAAGGTGTCTGGGAGCCTCCCTGCCCCGGGAACCTCAGATGGGGCAGACGGTGGAGCGCCCAGGGCCTGCCAAGTGCCATTTTAGTCTTTCCTCGCTGCCAACCTTCTTTCCGATGTTTCTCCATTTCATCTTGTGATCCCCAGTCGGTACTCAGCAAAGAAACATAGTTACCAGGTTCCAAGGTCTCCATCTAATTAAAAAATGCTTGCATCGGAGGGAATTTTAATTCCTAAGCATTATTCTGATGGGGTGGGGGAGCAGGACTTCCAACAGATGATTTAAAAACCAGAGATTTAGGTAATAAATAAAATGGCTGATTTGCAAATGAGATTTCCAAATGTGGTCTAAGAGAAAGGCCTTCCAAAATTTAGATTTGAGAGTTAGCACTGACGTGTCCCAACAGGCAGCACTTGTGGGGGGGGGAGGGCGCGCTCGGGGGGCTCTAGGCGCCTGCCCACCCTCCTCAGGACTGCGGAGCAACAGCCAGTGCTCGTGGCGGCCGCCGCTTCTCCTCTCCACCCTCAAGCCTGTTCCCCACAAAATCCATTCTTCATCGCGCCCAACCACCCACCGTCGGTCGATCCAGAGCCGACAGCCCCTGCCTCGGCGCCCAGTTCCGCCTGGAACACGCGGCTGTGGGCCCCTCTCTGAACAGGGTGGGGGCAGAGGAGGTGCGCCACGCTCCGGGGACCCAGTGTCCTGGCCCTGCGTCCCCCGGCAAGGAGCTGGTCCAGGTGCTCCACGCGACATGAGGGTGAGCTGGCCCCCACAGCACCGGCCTCACACCCCAGGGGCCCCGCCTGGCTGCTCCTTGCAGGGGGCAGGTCTGAGACCAGCGTCAGGCAGCCAAGACCAGGGCGCACAGCTGAGGCCGGGAGGCGCGACCGCTTCCTTTTGTCTTCGCAGATGACTTCCTGCTTCTCCTCGCCGCCTCCCTGCAGTGGCAGGTGTTTGAGGATGAGAACAAGCTGTGGATGAGAGTGAGGGCCGGGGACAACATGGAGATCAGCCGGGAGCTAAGGCCGGAAGACCTGACCCAGCTCTGCCCTGTGCCCAACTTCGTCTTCTGCCGGTAGGAGCCGAGGCCTGGCCCTGGCCCCTGTGGGTGGGCCGTATTCACCCCCTCTCGGCGCGGCAGGCCTGAGAACTGCCTCCTTTGGAGAAGAAATTACTATGATTTTCTTAATTAAAAGAAACTTAAAAAGACATGTAATTCAGATAGAGAAACATTTAGATCCTAATTACAAGTCAATCCATCTCCAGGAACACTTAGCAAGACAGAGCACTTCCACCAGCCCAGAAATTTCCTCATTCCCTTCCCAGTCAATCCTGCCCCCAGGCAACCACTGAGCTGACTTCCTCATCACAGACTAGTCTGCTCAGTTCTAGAATTTCCCTGACTTGGAAGCGTGTGGTAAGTTCTTGTGTGTCCGGCTTCCTTTGCTCATCCTATTGTTGAGCTCAGTCCTTTTCATATCACGTCTCCGCACAGCACTCCTTTTGACTGCTGAGCAGTATTCCATCGTCTCAGTGATCATTCCATACTTTGATTATCCACCGATGATTTAATGGACATCTGGGTTGTTTCCAACTTGGAACTAGTGAATAAAAGCTTCCATGAACATTATGTGCTACAAAATTGATAAACTCTTGGTGATCTTGGGTAGGAGGAAGATTTCTTAAATCGGACACAAAGACGAAAAATGTGCAAAGATGAAAAATGATGTAAGAATTATATAAAATAAAATATTTTTAAAAAATCGGACACAAAAAGTATGAGCTATAATAGGAAAAAGGTGTTAAGTTGGTCTTCATCAAAATTAAAAAAAAAATTCTCCTCTTCAAAAGACAGAACACTTAACAGAGCATTTAATAACGTTTTAAAGATAAGCCACAGATGAGGAGAAAAGCTTGCAAGACATATAGCTGAAAAAGCCTTGTATGCAGAATATATAAAGAAATTTTAGAGCTCAGGAAAAACGACGAATTTTTTTTTTAAATGGGCAAAAAAAATGAGATTAGGCTTATTCTGAAACGACGCGCAACATCATCAGTCATTAGGGAAACAAGTTAAAAATGAAAACGAGACACGGCTACACACTGTGAGGACGGCTGACCCCACTAAGCAGCGCCCAGCGGGAGCCCGCGCTGCCGGCGGGGCACACCAGGGGCCTTCTGGCAGCCGAGCGGCAGTTCCTCACGTCGCTAAATGCATGCTCGCCGCCTGACCCACCCCAGTCCTCCGCGCTGACCGAGCGAGGCGGGGACTTAGTTCCACGCGGACCCTGAACACGAGCTCGTGCGGCTCTGCTCACGGCCGCCGAGGGCCAGAGACACCCGCGTCCAGAGCCGGCGCGGGCGAGCTGTGGCCTGCCCAGCGGGCCAGCCCTCCGCTGCGAGACGGCGCTGCCGAGCCACACGGCGACGCCCGGCCTGTTGCCCCTCATGTAGCTTGGAAAAGCCGAAGCTATACAGAAAACCACAAGCGGTCGCCTAGAGGGTGGGGGAGGGGCCGGGCTACAAAGGGCAGGGGTTTCGGGGGTGATGGAAACACAATGTATCTTAATTGTGGCGCTTACCGGACTGTGCGCTTTGCAAAGCCCCGGCCACAGCCAGTGCGGTCTCCGCTCGCCAGGTCTGCTCCCCGCAGTTCGCCGCCCTCCTGCGTGCGCCGGTGGAGGTGAGGCCGTGGTGTCCTCAGGTGGCCCCATCTCTGCTTTTCACCCCTCTCCCATCTTCAGGTCCTACCTGGACATGGTGAAAGTCGCAATCTTCCGCTACCACTTCTGGCTGGTGCTTGGCCTGCTGTTTCTTGCGGGAACGACACGGATCAACATCTTGGGTGCCGGGTACCTGGTGGCCTTTGGTTATTTCATGATGCAAGGAAGTCACCTCCTCCTGAAGCCCGTGAAGTTCATTCTCCGGCCGTGGGATCGCCTGATCGCCTACTCGGTGCTGGTGGTAGCTGCGAAGACTTTCCTGTCGGTATGGCCAGGCCGTCTCTCAAGGCCGCTCTTTGTTCTCCTAGCCTGACTGTCTTAATACTCTACACAAGGCACTGCCAAAACCAACAGTTCATCTTAAAAGGGCTTCTTCTAAGATATGTTTACCAAAGGTGGGAAAATGTAAAATGACCTTCGCACGCCAGGAGAGACGCAGCCTCTGCTCTTCGGAGCAGCGTCTGACGTTGCAGAGAACGGGGGGAGGGGAGGTGCGGAAGTGCACGAGAAAGCAAGCTTTATGGCCTAGCCCATGACCAGAGGTCACGCCTGGCAAGTCCGGTATCTGTCTCTTGTGCAGAACGTGCCCTTCGAGGCCAGTGCATGTTGAGTAACATGAGCAAAGTGGACTGACCCGACAGTCCAGAGGTTAGGAAGTTCATGTGTGTGGAAACCGGAAGGGGCCCAAGAGGTTATCTGGCTCACTCCTCCTTGTGCCCCCCTCGGCCTTGGAAGACTCACAAGCCCCATGAGGATGAGGACAGAGACGGAGAGCTCAGCCGGCACCAGCAGCTGGTCTGATCTGCTGTGCTCACCCGCAGCTGCCACCAGCACTCAAGGCTCGTTTGGCATAAGGGAGTCCCCCCCCCGCCCGGAGGGCCCAGAACTTCGGGTCATCATTCAGAACAGTAGTCTCGTTGCCCCCAAACTTCTAAGTGATTGCCTGTCAGCTAAAGTAGCTCTTCTGGAAAGAGAGACAGTCCCATGACAGATTAACCTTATTGGCCTCCATGGGCAGAGAGACGGGCGGTGTCCTTAGTGTGATGCATCTTAGGTTGTCATCTTCCCAACGGCCACCAGGCCTCCCTTTATAAAAGCCACAGCAGGAAGGAGCCTTTGGGGCCATGTGGCTTTCTGGGTGGAGCAGAGAGGGGCGAAGTAAAGGGTGCGGGCCACTCTCCCCACACCACTGCTCACAGCCCCTCTACTCCTTCAGTTCAGTCCTCATCAACAGAGAAGATGCTCCCGTGGCCTCGGAGCTACGCGCCGCCCCCGCCGTTTTCTGGGGGAGGAGGAGTTAGCCCCCTGTGGCTACATAGCCAAATGCCGCCCTTCAAAGTGACGCGCACATCGCAGTCACAACTTCGGAGACCGCGAAGGACAGTGTGGTCAGTGAGGCCAGGCTGGGTGCACGGACAAGGGGTGGTGAGTCTTCTCCGAGCTTCTCCTCTGTTGCAGGTTGGCGCGTGTGTCTACCTGGAGACCTTGCTTGTCTCCCACTGCTGGCTGGTCCACAGTTTCGGCATGTACTGCACGGTGCGAGGATACCACTTAGGTAAGGCCCCACTTCTTTCACCAGCTCTAGCACAGTGGCACAGAACCGCGCCTGTTTTACCAGGATAAAGAAGTCGAGCTCCCAGAAAAGGTGAACTACGAGCACCACGGGCATCCACGTGCCCAACCCCAAGTTCACAGTGGTGTTTCTGGCCCTCTTTGCTTTATCTGCAACTGCGCGTACGTGTTCTCACCAAGCCACCCGGGAGCAGGATGCGCACACCCACGCGTGTGGCCCACACTGTTACCAGCGCACAGCAAGGAAATTAGCTCCCATTTCCCCATCCCACCAACGCGCAGCCCCCCCCCCCCCAATGCCGCCAGCTCTTCCTGAACTGCTGACGACAGACGTTATGATGAAGATGAAGACTTAGGGTGCAGAGCCCCCGTGCTTCGTCAGTCTACGCTTTAAAGGGATGTGGAGGGAAACCCTGGTGGAAAGGGGTAAACATCTCTCACGGGGAAAACCCCAAGAGACCAAACCAAAAGGGAGAGCTCGGGTGAGCCGTCAAAGCTCTGCCCGAGATCAGCTCCCGCGCCTCTGGCCCTGGGGCTCCGCCCACCCTGCCAGCAGCGCCTCCAGAGCTGAGGAAATGCCAGCCTCGCTGCTAGTTCTCCAGACCCCGGCCTGTGTAGAGAGGGAAGAGCTGAGTTCTGCCCCGCTGGAGCGGACGCCGCTTCCCCTTGAGAATGAAGGAAAAGCAGAAGCATGTTTATTTAAACTTCTGCCTCTGAGTGACATCTGCAATTGGGCCTCCATCCTCTCTTAGCATGTCAAGAAAATATGTGGGCAGCAGCGCTCATCCCCACAGACAAGCCTGAGCGCCGGGCTTAATGGTGTGGCTGCAGGGGAGTGGGGCCCACTTCCCTGTGAGGGGCTGAGAGGGAAGTTCCACAAGCCCACCCTGACCGCCCCACCGCTTAGCCACTGCCATTCACCATAAAGGGAAGGCCAGGGCAGCTTGAGCTTGAGGGCCTTCAAGGAGCTGGGAGGGGGTGAGCTACGGCTCCAGGGAGGGCCTGGTGCGAAGGGGCGTCCTTGTCCCTAGTTCCCCAGACAACTGGCCACTGTGGAGGAGGGGAGGGAGGGAGGAGCAAAGACCAGAAGAGCCCAGAGAAGTGGGTCTTCCGCACCAGCCTGCCACGAGACGCTGCTCTCCCTGTCTCCTCGCAGCCCTCCCTGAGGACGAGGCCTGTGAAGTCCCAGAGAAGGAAGCAGGGATTCTTTGGGACACTGTGTGTTTCGCCTTTCTGCTCGTGCAGCGACGCATCTTCCTGAGCTATTACCACCTTTACGTGGTTGCCGATCAGGTGGCCGCCAAAGCAGTAGCGCACAGGTACCGGGAACCCGGGGGAAGACCTCAGATGGCTGGGGCACCCCTGGACGCAAGGACCCTTTAGTCAAAAGCAGCTCAGACCGCCTCCACGCCCTCCCTCCACACGGGGAAGAGCTGGGGCTCAGCAGGTGACTGACTCAGCAGGCTGCTGAGCTGGGCCACATGGAGCGGGACTGAGGCCAGCCCTCCCTGCCGAGGCCTCCCAAGTCTGGCTCCGGTCATCCTCTTGGTGCTGCTGACTACTGGGGCCATGAGGTCTCGGGAGACATACGGAGGACGGGCAAGGGTGACGGGCTGGCTGCTCCCTTTGCCGAGCGATGGCGAGTGCCAGCAACCCATGGCTGCAGGGAGCCACAGGGCTCAGGGCCAAAGACCCATCTGGGCAGCCCCTGCCCAGCACGGCCTTAGTCTCCACCCTAGTTCTCTGATAGTGAGCGGACCACCCAAGAGCCCGAGCTGGTCCCCTTCGTCAACTATATGCGGACCCTGCCCAGGGAAGGCGGATCCACTCTCGAGGAGATCACACTGTTCATTTCCTCCCTTTCAGCAGACACTGCCCTAGAAGTCCGAGAAGGCACTGAGCAGGCTGTGTCCCCTCGAACTCAGTAGCCTCTCACCCTCACACCTGCCCGACGACAGTGTCTCCAGGCAGTTCTGTCGCCTGTTGCAGTGAACTTGGCCTTTACGCGCCGGCGGTTCCCGGGCCCCGGAGAGAGAGGAGAGGCGGGGTCCCGTGGGGCGGGCCACAGGCCCCTCTTGTCCAAATGACATGGCTCATCCTGAACCCGGGTGCACAGCCTGACAATGCGGTTTTACCAACAGAGCCCACAGAGATGTCACCGACACTAAGATGATTTCTTCGAATGACTGTTTTTGCACATAGGGGCGCTGAGATACTGGAGCAGTCGCAAAGCAAGGCGCTGGCGCTCTCTGCGGAGGAAGAGATCAAGTCCCGGCTGGTCCTCAGGAAACAGTTAAGTTGGCTCTTCTTTCTTTGTCCGGGAAGCACAGCCCTGCCCAAGGCCGGACCCTGCCCACAGTGCTTCTCCCTTTCTTGGCACCAACGGCCCCTTTTCCTTGCTCATTTTGAGTTTCCCTGAGAAAGAGCCAGGGCGGGGATGGGGGGGGGGGGGAACGTTTCGGCCGGGAATGTGGCCCTGATGAGCCCTCGCTGTGGGCCAATCCATGGACGGAGGAGCAGAAATGCAGGCTGATTCTTTGAGTTCAGAACACAAAGGCAGGCTCTTCAGCGTGATGGGGGCATGAGCTTTCCCTGGGGCGACCCGCTAACAGACGTAGCTGCCAGATGAGGAGGGACGCTTGTACTCCTGACACTCCTGTAGCTTTGGCTACACCCCGGTTCCCGCCGAAGGCCGCTCCTTTGCCTTCCTGGGTCTGAGCTGTCTCTGGCAAAGGAGACCACCCGCTCATCTGACCAGCAAAACGGTGCCCTGTCCCTCCGCAGAGCACCCCAGTGGCACCCAGGAAGCTTTCAGGTGGAACACAGATGAATGTGTTTTCCACTTAAAGCTTACACTCTTCAACTGAACGCACCGTAGTGGGGAAATATCTAGACCCCCCGCCCCAAGCAAGTGACCTCCAGGTTATTATTGCTTAGGAAGAGACTAAGTTTAAGAAACAAAACTGACTTAAAGTCAAGCTCAAAAATGACATGTTGGAGACATCAGGGCATGTGCGTGACAGAGTTGGTAGGGTGGTATCTGGTTACCTGCTCAAGTCTGAACTCCCAAGCTTTGTGAGCCCACCGAGACGCCCCACCCGAGACCACATTCTACGCGCAGTCATCTGGGTTAGCAAAGGCCCCTCGCGCCTGTGCCCGGCTCAGCCCTCCTCTCACATCAGCTCCGTGCAGCCTCCAGAACGGGCACTGGCCCCAGGGGTGCTGGAGTTTGGACAGGGGTGTGGACGCAGTCCCTTAGTTACAGGAAACTTGGGAGCAGGGTTTGGGAAGCTCTTTCTTGGCCCCTGATTTTAGGGGGAAAGGCAAGTGGTGGAAGAGAAAATGGTTCTATCAGTGTGTCTTCAATTGCCAGGATGGATAAAATCAAAGAGAAGCAAAAGAAAATCGAGGCCCGGCAGCAAGCCTGCAGGAGTCCGGAGGCCCCCGCGAGCGGTGTGGAGGCCACGGGGCGCGTGTGCGAGGGAGGTGAGCTTGGCCCTGGTCGCGCAGCACCTGGAGGTGACCCGCCCCCAGGGGTCTGGGAACATTCCCTCCGCCCCCAGCTCCCACCCCCAAGTCACCCAGGCACCAGCAAGTAAGTGGACGTCTCTCCCCAGAATCACGGCGTCACGGCAGCGCCTCTGCCGGATGCATCTGAGGAGCCCAGACTTGGAATTGTGCTGTGAGGTGACACTCAGATTCCACACTGGAGCCACAGGGCTCCTCTCCCAACTGCACAGCCAAGCCCGGCTCCAGAAGCGTGCTGCACCCAGCCAGGCTCCAGAGCCCGGGATGACTGGCATCGCATTTGCTGCCTTCCAGTGTTGATTTTTTTTTTCCTTCAAAAAGCGCCTCCCCCAAAGGGCAGGTGGCAAAAGAATGGCACTGCCCAACACAACTCTTTCTAAAGTTGCAATCCTTAAACTGGACTGGATTTTCTCTTTCTTTTGGTTGAAAGAGTTTAAGAAAATAATGTCATCCCTTAGCTGTCAACTGCTGAGAGAGAGTCTGTTTTATCTGCAATTTATATGCAGAGCGAGATCGATGACTTAACCTTCCTAATTGGAGGACACACTGTGTGAATGAGTGGCAAGACTGAATTATGGTGCTTTTAAGAAGAGAGATTCCATTTAGTGCTTGCAAGTTCATGAAACCATTAGAACTGGTCTCCCAAAGTGGCCTGGCCCAGTCTCCTGGGGAACCTTCTGGAAGAGAGGGAAGCACAGCTTGTTAGGGCTCATGCCAGACAGATCTGCACATCCTTAAAACGGCCTATTATTCTACATTGTTTGTCCATCTCCTTTTTAAATTTCATTTTTACTAATCACTTTCTCCACACGAGTAATTCTGTAAGGGAGGGTTAACAGTCACTGCGTTGACTCCAGTTTCTTCAGATGGGTAGATTTGAGCCCAGTCCCGTTTTGAGTGGCCACCCCAGTTCAGGGGGGCGGTGCTAAGAGACTCTGGGTTTCATCTCTACCTAGATGACCTCCATAAGATGGACGATGAAGAGGCGAAAAAGTGGTGGCAGCCCTGGGTGAAGCATCCTTCCAGTAAGTTAGGGCGTGTTCACAGCCACGGGGCACACAGCCCTTCAGAGCCTGAGGACGGGGGCAGTTAGGCCAGGCGACCCTCAGCAGGCCCAGGAGTCTCCAGGAAATGCCTGTCCCTGCACACCAGCAGCACGTGCAGGTGGCAGGAGCCCATGCTGCCGCCCACGGGGTGCTAGAAGCGCCCCTTGCGTGCCAGGGTAGTCATGTCGTTCCATGACTGGTGCCTGCTGAGCGGCTGAGTGTCTGCAGCTGAACAAGAACTGAGGTCTGGAAGTTATGTGGCTACCTAGGTGGACAGAAAAAGGAGACGGAAATCCACAGGGTCTAATGTGAAGCAGCCATACTAACAGATCATTTAAGTCTAGTTAGAGGGAGAAGCAAGCCTGTCTGCACAGCGCTTGCGCCCGCTGGAGAAGGGAGGAAAGCGTGTGGGAGACAACATGCCCACCGGTCACTGAGACGCTCAGCACGCAAAGTCCCTGGACCCAGGGCCAAAGGGCGTGTGTCCAATTTCTTTTCCTGGACGTGTCCCCAGTGGTCCAGGAGGGCAGCTACAGCCTCTTTGAGACGGACAGCGAGGAGGAAGAGGCGGAAGGAAGCCAGGGAGAAATGAAAGATCTTCGGCCAAAGCCCAAGACAGCTTTCCAGGTAAATGCGCTCTGCTGGGGCCCCTGCGCGCCCCTCCATGCACCGGACGCCTCCTGGGCTTGAGCAAAGGGGGCACCCTTGCCTGCGAGCTGTCTATGCTTCGGAAAGACACACCCAACACCAGTGTGTGCGCCAAAGGCACAAGCACACTGCACGCAGTAGGTCAGGTTTTGCAGAACAAGGGTCCTGAAACGGGACTTCCGCCGGGGATGTTCTAGTTATAAAAAAAACGAGTGTTGCTTCCGGGCCTGTCACTGTGGGCGCGGGCGCGGCCGCCCGCCCCTCCCTGCCTTCCTGGCCGCAGGCTCCTGAGGGAGGGTTCGGGAAGGTGGTGGAGCTTGAGGAGCCGGTCAGCTGATCTCCAGGGTCAGCAGGACCCCTCGGCACCGTCACCCCACGGCAAAACCAAGCGGGCGGGGGTGGGGCTGCGCCCATGGGTGCGCCAGGCACCGGGACAAGTCATTTGAAGACACATCTCAGTCCGCCTCACCGCTGCGTCTCTGCTGCACCTCAGTATTTCAGGTTTTGTCTTGTGTGCGCTTTGGCTGAGAGTCATGACTCAGCACAGTACGAAGGGAAGGGGAAAGCACCCCATATGTTACTTACTCTTTGCTCCTGTCTTCAGGGATTCATTTTGCAAATTTGTTGGCAAAGCCAGGCTTACTTAAAGCAGATCCGCGAGAGGCTGTCACCCTGCTTTAGCCTTCATACCAAGCAGCACTGACTTTTCCGGGAACCAGGAGCGAGATCATCCAGCAAAATTCCGTTCGGGGCTGACTTTGATGTTTCCGTGTCCAGATGCAACTTTAAACATCTTTTAAATTCACCAACCACTCCTAAGAGGCCTTTCCCTTCTGAAAGGAAATTACTTGGAACAAATATGACATCGATTTTCCATCTCCCTTGATTAGCCTCCCTTGGCCTGATTTTCGGGGTGGAAGGCGTGCCGGCGGCGGGAGCACACAGTTAGCGCGGCTGCTAATTAGATCGCGCGACCTTTAGCAAGGAAAGGAGGGTCTGGGCCCGACAGCGCCTGCCCCCGCCGAGCGGGCCCTGACGGCTGTCTCCGCAGCTCGCACACGACGCGTGGACCAACAGCTCCCAGTCTGCTCTCAGGATGAGGCGGCGGGACGAAGGAGAGATGGAGAGGGACGAGCAGGACCAGGACCAGCGGCGCCGCGGTGGAGGCAGCGTCGACGGCAGAACGGGTCTGTGTGGTGACTCTGATCAACAGATGGTCAAGTAGGAAACACTTGGGTCAAACAGTGCTGGCTTGTGACTGGGCCCATTGACGGCAAGTGGGCCGTGCAGGAAAGATGAGGTCATGAGCGCGTATAGGAAGCATAGGGGACCTTTTATACGCACTGGTGAAGGGGGGCATTATGGAGGTGGCCCACACAGCTCGGACAATGGGGTATTTGCTGAAGGGCCGACTTGTTAGTCTGAGATATCGGGGGTGAGGGTGGGGGAGGGCTATGCATTTTTCCACGCCTGTTTTCCATAATGGCTAGAGCTGTGGAACGCACTGGCCAGAAGCAGAGAGAGATAAATGCGTGGCCTGTCGGGTGCCCGGTCTCTCCTAAGGGAGGCGTTCGCTGGTGTTCAGCCCTGGACCCTGACGAGCATGCATCCGGAGCCAGTACAAACTGGCAAGGCTTCCCTCCCCAAACAGACTGCTTCCCCAGCGTCTGTGACGAAGATCAGGTGGTTAGATATTAATGCCTGCAGTGTACCAGTGACCCCAAGAAGTGCCCACAATGTTATTTATGTTTAAGGCGAACCATAATTTCCACGGCCCCACCAACATGCCTGCTGCGGACACAGACGCCCCTATTGGGATGGAGGGAACAGTCACAAAAATGTAAATGGAAAACAGACGGGAATGTCCAACGGCTGTCTGTTTTGTTTTTCTTTGGTGTGATTCAGGAGGTGAGAGCCTGGCAGCTTGTGAGCCTGATGTTGAGGCAGGAGCAGAGGATTCAGATGAACCTGGTATGTGCAGCCCTCCCGCCACGTCCCCAACAGAAAAAAAACCTATAGACGAGAAACGTGTTGCTCAGCCTGACAAGCTCCCTCGGAGGTGGAAAGGGGTCGATGGAGTTCAGAGATGCCTCAAGCCTACCCCGGAGGTCAAGGGGCTTTCCCGTGGCCTCAGCGGACTCCCGCGCCAGGGGGCAGGCCGGCGCTGTGGCCCCTCTCAGGGTGCTAAGGGAGGGTTAGGGCTGGGTCTCCTCAAAGGGCTTCGCCCTCTTGAAGACGAGGGTGAGGAGGCTGGTATCCTGGGGCCTGGGGAAGACTGGCAGGCATCCACACCAAAGGCCTCTGGACTGACTGTCAAGGTTAGATGTGCGCCCTAAGGCCATTGGGAACTTGCTCGCAGCCCCTTGGCTGGAGAGCGCAGAGCACCATCAGAGGTGGGGCACCTGCCTGTCACATTTTCTCCACTTCTTGTGGCTTGTTTCACCTCGTCCCCACCCCTGCCCACAGGTGGCATCTGGTCAACAGTGTTCAGGCTGATGAACCCCTTCACGTCTTTCCCGCTGCCCCCGTCTCCACCCCACTAGCTGTTGGGACCCTGGCTAGGGACTTAACCTCCCCCTTCACCTGCAGGAGGAGGGTGGTAAGAGACGCTCCTGCTACTTGACAGGAGGGTCAGAACAAAAACGTGCGGGCACCAGGAGAGAGGCGGCGCCAGTAAACAATTAAGGACATGCTTTAAAATTTCAAAACCCTTGTCCTCACCTGGATAATGTCTAACGTGAGCCCCTTTTCCAATCTGCAACTCAGCAGGCTTGCCAGTCTCCCCCTGCGCCCCCACATTTCACAAATTTGAGATCAAAGAAGTCCCGATCTGGGATCCTTAATCCAAGGATAAAAACCCTGATCTCAAGGCTGCTCGCCAGGGCCCATGCTTAAACAGGCGGGTCCACAGGCTTCATTCTGCAGATGACCACTCGTGTCTGTTCTGTGTTAGTGATCAACGAAATGGCTCTGGAAGAAAGCGCGCCTTCCTCGCACCAGGCGCAGCTCTGCGGCCCGTCACGCGGCAGGCTCCTGGCTGCGTGGGAGGGGCCAAGAGTCAGTGTGGTTTTGCGGACCGTGTCTGCAGAGCTGGGCCAACGCAGAGACTTATCAGACAGCCCCTCCAGCGTCACTCTTGCGTAACACGTGAAAGGAAACTGATTACTTAATGTCTAACAGGGAGAGAATCTGGACCACCTCGGCATGGAGTGTTCCTCCTAACAGCCAAGCCCTTCCCGACACACCCTTGCCTGGCGCACAGGGTCCTCCCCTCCAGGACCCCAAATGACCCTTCCTTCAGGGCAAACTAGGCAGCTGGGCTCGGACCGCTGCCCCCGTCTCCACCCCACTAGCTGCTGGGACCCTGGCGAAGGACTTACCGTCCCCCTTCATCTGCAGGAGGAGGGTGGTAAGAGACCTTCTGACAGGAGGGTCAGGACAAAAACGTGCGGGCACCAGGAGACAGGCAGCACCAGTAAAGAGGAGCTGTGCACACGCAAATGCCAACGCAGCCCTAGAGGCATCCAGACACTCCCGGCCCTTCAGGGGCACGCTGCTGCCCTTCGGCTTCACCACACGTCCCCCACCAGGCAGGAACCAGTCGTGTGGGGGAACTCCCCAGGCAGAGCCTCCCTGTAGCAGCTTCTCCATGGCAGGTTGGGGTGGCTAGGTTTGCCCCTGTCTCCAGGAGCAGGGCACTACGGCAAAGAGTGACAGTCTGCAAGGGCTGCATCGACCAAGGCACCAGCTGGTCTGTGCTGTCACCAGCCACTGGTCATCCGGAGGCCTCTCCGTGGATTGTTCTTGTTCTCTCCTCTCCCAGCAGAAAGCAAAACCCGGAGGCTCCTCGCCATGGCGCAGTTCTCCTGGGTGCTGGGGAAGGTGCTGATGGATGATATCATCGAGGCCCTGGGCAACATGTGCAGGGACAGCACCATGGTGGCCATGGCCTTGAGGGAGGAGCGCTTTGTGTGGTGGCGAACTATTAGCAAGGCAAGCCTCGCCGCGGCAGGCAGACGTGGCTTTCTCTTACGTTATCAATTTCTTTTAATTATTCCATCCTGACACTTGGAAGTCACTCCGTAATCAGACAGATGATTTATGCCTTGCATCAGCTCCTGGGGACGACGGCTGAAGGCCTCCGCGCCAGCCCCTGCCCACCCCTTGCTCACACGCTCCCGGCAGTCCCGACCGGAGCCTCTCGGGGGCCTCTGTGCCCTGCCACCTGTGTCCACAACTCCCAAAGGAGTCTTGGGGTCATCTGTGCCAGCAGGAGACCCCCCTTGGTGACCCCAGCTCTCTTCCTGAGATGCACTCACAAGGAATTGCCCGCCGCAGCACCCTCCAGGGACAGGAACACTCCCAGACCCATCCTCCTTCCCCTCCTTGTTCTCATTTGATTCTTTATTTTCCAAAATAATGAAGACCTGAAATTTCTCTGCAGGGGAAACCGGCCAGCGTGGGCAGCCACGCCCTGCTGCAGGAGGCCCCCCAGGCAGCCCCGGCCAGGAGGGAAGAGGGGCTGGCCGAGGGGCCAAGTAGCAAAAAGCCACCTGGGTCCCAGGAGCCCCACCAGGAAGACACCCCACTGCTGCAGGAAATGGAGAGCAAAACGGCTGCGGAAGACCAAGGCGGAAGCCCCCGCGGTCTCGGCCCAGAGGCGCCCCTGATGCTGGCAGCAGGCTGCCCTCCACTCCCGGGAGCCTCCCTGCCCCAGGAGGACCGCAGGTAAAAAGGGTCCCCTGTGAGACCCCAGACTCTCTGAAGGTCAAGACTCTGTTTTTTGGGCCAAGGACGTTGTCAGACTGTTAAAGGAACCGTTTTTGCTGATGCCGCCAACTGTGCGCTGACGGCACAGGGCCCAGGCGGGTGGGCGGCAATTCTCTTCACATGGGAAACCGGGCTTTCAGGGAACGGGGGGCCGCCCCGGTGGATGCTGACGGGGCCCCTTTTCTGTGCATTCTAAGTGATCCAAGAGAAAGCTGTGACATTGCAAACACACCCCTTTAAAAAAGTCCCCGGGCCAGCTGAATGAGACAGGCGCCCCAAGCACGCCCACCAGAGTGCAAAGGGGAGGGGCGGGGCGGGGCGGGGCGTCTGAAGGAAGGACATCTGCCCTGAAACCGGCTTCCTCCCGGTCCCGTCCCCGGGCACGAGGGCACAGCTGAGAGAACAGTACCTGACTGCCAGGGTGCAACGGGGAGATGGCCATGTGGCCAGGTCAAGCCCATCAGGCCGGGGACAGTGGCCCTTGTCAAGCTCCTGCCACCGGCGGGCCGTGTCCTCCACGGTGTGCAGAGCTAACTCCATTAGCCAACTCAGCCTCCCCGCGGGAGGTAGCAATACCATTCTCATCTGACACAAGAGGACGCACGCAGCATGCGTGGCTCGCCCCAGGTCACGTGGCCGCCACTGTCTGCTGCCTCGGTGCCAGGGAGGGCCGGGTGTCCAGGAGCAGTGCGTTCGGTCCCCGCCACCCCTCCTCCCCCACTGGTCTGGTGCCAGGGCTACTGTGGGGCCACCCCACTGCCGCTGTCCAGGCTCAGAGCGGCTCAACCCGGAAGGCGTCGGGCAGTTCCCTGGCCTCCTCTGATGTGCACGCCACCAGCCTGAGGGGCCCTGCCCAGACGTGGCGCCCAGCCCCCTGCATGCCAGCAAGCTACCCTGCTCTCTGCGGCGTGAGCCCTGCAAGGACGGGCACGCTGTGCCCACCTCTGTGCCTCCGCCTCTGTCTCAGGGTCTTAAGCACAAGTCTTTAGTGTCTGCTGAGACACTTGTTAAAGCAACACAGTTGCCAAAGCTAATGCAGGAATAAACATCAAGACGGTCCCAAGTGGCTGCAAATTCCAGATGAGAGGCGTCTGGAATCAAAATTCATGAGGCTGCTTGTTAAAATCTAGAACACCCTTGGACACGAACGCAATTGATTGGTCATCAAAGGTTTTAAAACATGGTGTCTCTGAGGTCTAGAGAAGCCACAGAGACGGTAATGCAGTCGCTGTGGTGGGCCGGGGCAGGGAGCACAGCAGGAGGATGAGGGGACCCCACCTAGGCAGGATGTCCCTCGCAGACAGTGAGCAGACAAATTGCAGAGGCGCTGACAGCCGCCCCCTCGCCGGTGCATCCACCTGCCCAGAGCCAGGACGCCCCGCAAGCTCTGGCTGCAGAGCGCGGCTCAGCGGCTGCCCGCGGGTCCCAAAGCCAGAATGATCTGTGACGCCAGCAGGCAATGGCCCAGTTTTCTCATTCCTGCGGCAACCCAATGCCGTCCTGGGTGCGCAGAGCAGGCTGCGGCGGCTCGCCGGCAGCCAGGAGGCAAAGCAAGCCGTCCTTTGAACTTGACTACTTGTTTGAAAACTTCATAAAGAAAGTGAGCGACTGAGTTTTTTGCCAATCACATAGAATTGTCAATGCATCTGGGAGTGCCCATTAAAGAGAAAACTTTGTGGCTGAGAGCAGCAGGGAAGGGAGCGGCGGCTCCCTGGAGGAGTGTGGGACGAAAGGGTTTCTTTGACCTGATGGGTTTCTCACGGTCTGGGCCACGGGCCTGTCCTTCCTCGGCTCACAGCAGGGTCTCTTCCTCCCTCCAGGAAGCACCGGGACCCTGAGCTGGAGCAATCAGACAGGTTTTACCGGAAACTGCCGCGCCCGGTCAGGCTGGTCTTTGCTTTGTACCAGGTGGCCGAGTCCAGGTCGCTGCTGCTGTGCTACTGCGCCATCATTCTGAATCACACGCTCTCGGCGTCGATTCTCACCATGGTTCTCCCCATGCTGTCCTTCCTGTGGGCCATGCTTTCCATCCCCAGGCCCTCCAGACGGTTCTGGATGGCAGCCACCTACTACACAAAGGTAGGTGCCAAGGGGAGGGTCCTCGTAGACCCAGGTCCCACTGGCTGACGAGGGCCCCCCTCCATCACCAGACCAACCCCCACATGCCTTTGATGGGGCTTCCAGCCTAACTTGGTAGAATCAAGTTAGGGAGGTGGTGGGAGAGGGGGAGGGCCAGAAAAAGGAATTCCCACACTCAGCCGCCCACCCACCCCCAGCTCAGCTCTTCGGAGAGCGCATTAGCTCTCAAGAGTCAGATGGGTGCTCCTTGGGCACCTCGCGCCCAGCACACTGCTCACACAGTATGCGCGGTGGGCTTAGTCCACAAAGTGGGCTTTGGTGATGCATATTTCTATTTTTTTAATTTAATTTTATTGGGGGGGCATCTTGGACATAATTTACTACCAGCTCTTTCTCTGCTGCACTTTCTGACTCGGATGCATTTGTAAATTTGAAGATAGCCTGTCTGTGAAATTAATTAGAGCAAAAGTTAAGCACCAGTCATTAGGTCGTTCTCTCACCACATCATTTATAAGCCTGTCCGAATGAACTACTGCCCCCCACCGCCCCTGAGCATCCAGGGAGGAGGGGACCTCCTGGGCCAGAAGGAGCAGTGAGTGGGGCTCCTCAAGACCTGCTCCCTCAGCTCTGAACCCAGCATCGTGAGGTGGGAAGCAAGGTTCTGTCAAGTCACCCCAGTAAGCACCACTATGAGGAATACATAATCCACTGGGAGGCTTACAGTTCATAAAGCCTGTTACATCTCTTGGCGCATAAGTAGATTGCCCCAATCGGAAGATCTATTATTGAATGCGTTGTTAGAGTTAGGAGATCAAGATGAAACGGATGTTTTGATTTCCTACTTACAGCTGAATCCAACAGAATCTGATTCCCCTAAAAGTATTCCTATGACTTTGATGTTTAGTGAATGTCATCTTACACCTGAAGGGCTTGGTCTGAATCATCTAGGTGGTTCCATCTCCCTTCACATCCCTCACCTTATCCCGGGCTGGCCAGGACATTTGGAAGGCAGGCCTTGGCTCAGATTGCAGAGAAGGGACCCTGGGCCTAGAAAACACACCTGAGGTCACTCTGGGGTTCACATCTCCCGCCACCAGGCTCTGTGCTTACTGATCCTCGCTGGACAGCAGGAAAGGGCAATACTGTCTGACAGTGGGGGGCCTTCTTCCCCATGAGACCCGCTCAAGCCTCACAACAACCCTCCACTCCTACTGGATGGATCAGTCCTCAGGGGAAACCCATCAGTTTTGCCCCAGGCCTGTGAAGGCCCAGCTACCATCCACAGGACCCGTCGTGACTCCACACATGAGGTCAACTATGGACAAAGAAAGGCAGACTGGGGCCTGAACCTGTCCCGTGACCACTTTTGGGCAACGGGCATGCAGTGGCTGCAGGAGCCCCTCACCACTAACCAGAGGACCGGCTTGCCATCCCCCTGCAGCCGGACCAGCAGGGAGACACCTTTTGCTTAAAGAACCAGAGAGCCAAATCGGAAAGGCCCATCTAACCCGACCCTCATCTTACAGACAAGGAAGCCCGAGGGTGCGGGGCAGCAGAGATGCTGAGCTCAGGCCCAGTGCACCTGCTCCTGCAGAGGGAACAGGGTGCTGCTTCTCCACACTCATGCTGCCGGCATCACTGGCGGCAGGCACCTGGGGCCACTGCCCCCCCCCCCATGGAGGTGCCTCGCCACTTCCAAACAGAGGTCTCACCCGCTGACCCCCAAGGGGTCCCCTCCAGGCATGAGACTATTTAGGTGACTGAGGAACCTCTACCTTCAGCTGTAGCATGGGGAGCAGTTCTCTCTCCGGGCATCACCCCCCGCACGGCATCCCAGAAAGCCGGCAACATCCCACGTCAGCAGGCCCTCCCCAGGCCCGGGCGCCTGCTTCCGCATATGACTTTGCTCATCTAGCATCATGAGAAGGACGGGGTCTTCAGGTGACCCTTTTCTCTGGCCAATGGGAATAGTCTTTTTTTAGCATTTTCAGCATAAAAAGACAATCTCTTACCCCACCGCCCTGGGGCTGCCTGTGAGGGGCGGGCGGGAGCGTCGGCCCCCGTAAGCTGACTTGGCGGGCGAACTTAGAAGGGGCTACAAGCACCAAGAAATGAAAGCAGCCTGGAGTCGCGGGGGCCGCCCTCTGCGTCCACCATGGCTCCTGCCTTTTTCCTTCCTTTCAATCTCCAGGCTCTGCTGATGACCAGACGGCCCTCTCCATGCACGAAGCCTCTTAGCATGCACGGAGCGTCTCCCTGGGTGTCTGCTCCTTCAGGGGAGCGTGTGGGACATGTGCGTGTGTGTGCTCGTGTGCGCTCACTGGGGCGTCCGCAGTGACACGTCTCTCTGGCCTTCCCTGTCTAGGCCACCATCGTGGTGAAGTATTTTTCGCAGTTTGGATTCCTGCCCTGGACCACAAAGCGGTACGCCGGCATCAGCAGGGAGAAGCCGTTCTCCCTGCCCAACATCATGGGGATCGAGAAGAAGGACAGCTACGTCCTGTGTGACCTCCTGCAGCTGCTGCTCCTGTTCTTCCACCGCTCCACCATGAAGGTACGTCAGCCAGAGGCGCGGCCTGGGCTCACGCCCCCAGTCCCCTCTGCCGCATCTCCCCCTTTGTAACTGAAGTGAGAGGTGGCTTGGCCAGGGCCAGAGTGGACGCCCACATTCCAGGCCACTTCTGGTCAGCCGCTTGTCATTTCGCTGCTGTTCCCCATTCCGGGGTATTTTCCTCTCGGTGAGTTTTGCAGGATTGGGTTTGAGACTCTCCCTTCGGCGTCTGAGCCCCAGAAGAGCTCACGTCAACACAGCCCTCATACAGCTCTGCGTCCCCGCAGCCTGGCCTCACACCCTGTGGGGTGCCCACACATCGCCTTGTTGCTCCCCAACTGACTTCAGGGAATCCCCAGCTTTTCCCAGACCTTCCAGCTTATTCCAACATCCGAGACTTCTGCCCCACCCCCTTTTCTGGGAACCTCTCTCTCCAGCTCCCCACCACCATCTCCCGCTTCCTCCCCAGGGCAGGCCAGACTGGACAGTGAGTGAGAAGGCTCAGAGGACAGTTTGTCCACTGCCGTTTCACGGACAGTTGTGTGTCCTCCTTTTCTAGAAACAGCTTCGGGAAGTGTCCTCGCTGGCTGGGCGCTCCTTCCTCCCTACCCGGTTGTTCCCTGGCTCTTCCCAGCCCTCCGGCCAGCCCGAGTCCAGGCACCCTCCCAGGCACTTTCTCACAAAAAGTCAGGTCCCAGGATGGCCTGGACAACCTTGAGATTAGGAGTGAAGGTGATCCTGCACAAATGCCCTGTTCACGGGCCCCCGCCTTGGCCCAGAGTTCCCTCTGGTTTGGGAATGGCCCCCACATCAACCTCTCTCCTGGCTCTCAGCTGATTCCTCTGTGCTGCCCCCTCCCCACCCGTCCTGCAGGCCTTGGGGCCCAGGGTGTGCAAGCGGTAACGCCTCACGCTGGCCTCACCCCTCAGGGCATAGGGCTATGGGACCATCAGCCATCTAAGCAGCAGCCCAAAAGCAAGGGGAAG
The DNA here is from genome assembly GCF_014898055.3 of Talpa occidentalis. NCBI lineage: Eukaryota > Metazoa > Chordata > Mammalia > Eulipotyphla > Talpidae > Talpa > Talpa occidentalis. The sequence continues at coordinate 104,854,603 of NW_023600993.1, read as the reverse complement.
AAAAAGAGCAGGAGGAAGGGGAGAAAAGCCAGTCGAGGGGCTCCAGGCAGCAGCTTCCCCCAGAGAGCGGCCAAGCTGGACCTCTCCTCCCAGGAGCGCGCAGGCCACCGATGGGCCTTCTGGAAGGGCTGGCGAGGAGCAGGAAGTAGAGGTAGGCAGCCGAGAGCCAAGAAGGAGCCCCCATTAGTCTCACTCCGCTACAAAGTCTGGGCCATGCGGCCATGGGTCCCCAAGCTCCTGGGCTGCGAGAGGGTCTCGTGGTCATACTGCCAGGCCCCACCACACACCTTCTCCGCTCCGCATGCACACGTCCTCCGGCCCCTTGGGTCAGGGAAGGCAGAACACTTGCCCTCAGGTCTTTGCCCAAATGCAGGCAGAAACCTCCCGGGTTTCTCTCCCTCACTCCGGGTCCAGGGTGGGGGCAGGTGGTCCGAACCCAAACAGCTTCTGGAAGAAAAGGTCTAGGGGAGCATCTGTATCACTGTGCCTTGCCAGGGGGTCCCAAAGACCCAGGACCCAAGAAGGGACACAGCTTCCGCAGGAAGTTGCGAGTCATACGGAAGAAATTCACCAGAAAGATGCTGAAGAAGCTGCTGGAGAAAGCCAGGAAGCTGGCCATCAGCAGGTGATCGGGGACGCTCGCTCAGAAGCAGTGGGGCACTGAGGCCAAGACAGTGCACAGAGGTGGCAGTCAGCCCCTTGTCACAGACAGAGCTGGCATGGAGACCACTTCCATGGAGCCAGGCGGCCCCCTGGGAGTCAGATCCCAGACCTGGGCCTGCCGTTACCAAGAGCGCCGCCTCCTCTGCCGCTGGCCCGTCTGTGGGACTGTGGTCACCGTGCTGTGCCCCGGCCCTCGCCATGTCTCACTGTGGTTCTCCTTTGCCCGCCTGTCCAATCATGCCCCCATGCAGCCATCTTTGGAGCTACCGCCCACCCTCCTGCCACCTTCCTGTGCTCCCTCCTTCCTTCCTCAAGCGTCTCTGGATGCCTCATCCTTCCTTCCTTCTCCTGCCTCTCCGCCCGCCACCCCCACGCACAGCCGCAGGCGTGAGGCCTGTGTTCCAGTCAGACGGGCGCGCGGCACGCTGTCCCAGGGCAGCTCTGCACCCTCCTCCCTGGGCCTGGGCTCCTCAGCCCCACGCGGCAGGTGAGGAAGCCGACGCTGGGAGAAACAGAGCACCTCCACAGTGTCGAACCGAAGGCCTGAAGCCAGGCCGTCCCACCACCACGCTCTTGTGCTATCTGAAGAGAGGGCTGGGGGCGGAGTGGTGAGGCCTGCCCAGGGGACGCTCCCTGTGGTGTGGTGTGGTGTGGTGTGGTGAGGAGCGTGTGGGAGGTTGCCCCCTGCACACCCAGCACTGCCCTCCGCACTCGTGGCAAACACAGGTTTTGGGAAAACGAGCCCATGTGTCATCTTCGGCTTCCCCACCTGCCCAGCCAACGAGGTGCCCCGACTTCTTCCCAGAGTCTTCCAGCCGATGCCTGGGTCGACACCGGGGTCTGGTGCAACCCCGAAGTAGCCCACAGCATCCTCTCCCCCCCACCGCAGGGCCCTCCAGATCTACCGCCCCATCCGCCAGTTCTTCTACCACCTCACTCACCCCCAGGTCACCTCCACGTGTGACGTGTACGCCATCACGTTTCTGGTGGAGGCGCTCAACTTTGCCATCATCCTCTGTGGGTACGGGTCCTTTGGGGTAAGCCAGCACGCCTGTACCCCGCGCTTCTCCCCAGACTGCGAGCTCAGCACTCTGGTTTTCTTGGAACCCCTGCCCAGAGCCGCACTTTTCCCGTGACAGCCTCCGCTGTCCTTAACAAGCCGGCAGATGACAGGATAGCTTTGCCCTCGGCTTTAATAGCGCAGAGCGGTCTCTCTCTGTTTTTTTCAGAAGAGCAATTCCACTGACTCCATTACTGAAATGGCTTTTGCCTCCCGTGCCCTGTCCAAGTTGCTATGTTGTCGTTTTATTGCCGCTCTGAAAAGCTCCCACTAATTAAGGTGAAAGCGAGTACAAATGGTTGCAAGGCCCAGGCCCGTCACTGAGCTGACCGCGTGGGCTTCCTCAGAGCCCAGCAGCTGCCACGGCGTCTGTCCAGGGTGCCCACCTCTCTTGGCCACACATTTGCCAAAGAGTGGCTGGAGGCAGAGAGCAGATGCCCCGCAGCACCCTCGGCACCGGCCCGTGCTCAGCAGGGGCAGAGAGTCCCCTCCAGTGTCTTGCTCAGTCCTGGGGCTCACGGAAGGGTCAAATGAGGCCTCAACTGAGGAAACAGGACACACATCCAGAAGATCCAGGCCACGGTCAAAGGTGGGGGATGTCCACGTCCCAGGGCCATGAGGCCAGTCGGTGCCCTGGGGTGCATGAGAGAAGACACTCTGCTTGGGGGCGAGTAGGAAAGGTCGGGATGACTTCCTGGAGCCAGATGTTACAAGGCCGGAAGGGCAGGCAAAGGAGAAAGGGGTGCACAGAAGAGCAGTCAGTGGGTAAGGGAGACCTCCTTGCAGGTCAAGAGGAACTGGAGGGGGTGCCCCAGCTCAGGCTGGAAGCAGAGGGCCCCCAAGACGGAGGGCAGGCAGGGGACCTGTTCTGAAGCTCTGGTGGTGACCAGAGGAGCGGGACAGGGAAGCGCCCCAGGGCAGCACATTGTGCACCCGTGACGCCTCTTCCCTAAGGGCCTCTCTGCCTCCCCCCCCAACCCCAGAAATCCTCAGGTGCGGACTTGGCTGAGTCCCTCTCAGAGGACAAGGTGCCCGAAGCCTTCCTGTCGATGGTGCTGCTCCAGTTCGGCACCATGATCGTGGACCGGGCGCTCTACCTGCGCAAGACGCTGTTCGGGAAGTGCGTGTTCCAGGTGGCGCTGGTCGTGGGCATCCACTTCTGGCTCTTCTTCATCCTGCCGGGCATCACCGAGAGGTACTGTGCGGCCTGGCGGCCCTCCTGTCTCTGTTCCCGAAGCAGGAGAACCCCACCTGCCTGGGCAGCGCTCGTGGCGCCTGAGGAGCACGGGGCCAAGCCTCTGCGCCAAGCTGTGCCTGAGGGGCTGGGTTTGGGGCTGGCAAACAGTGTTGTAAATGCCGGGGGAGGCGGTTTAGGGCCAGGTGGCGTCCACCTGCGGGCAGCCTGAGTCAGAGCGGCAGGAACAGGAAACCTCCCCATACGGGGTTTCCTAAATTCCTCTCAGAGAGAGATCTGCAGCAAACTTGCTGGGGCGCATTTCTCCTTACGTCAAGGGCTTCCGAGGTCTCTGTGACGAGATCATCTCCACTGGCCCCAGGAAGAAGATTCACGGATTATCTTAACAGTAAATCTGCAGCCAGCCCAATGGGGCGGCCCCCGCACCTGCCGCTGCAGATGTGGCTCCTTTGGCAAGAACAGCTGGGGGGATGAAAACTCGCCTTTCTCAGGAAAGCAAAGGGCGTGCAGGTGCCCCCACATCAAATCTCTTGGGGAAAGGGAGTTTCATTTTTTTCTTCCTTTCTCCTCCAGCTGACAATTCCCGGCGACCATGCTGGGTTTCCTCTGGGCTCTGAAGGGTCCCGAGAGGCTGGACACAGTGTGGGCTCCTCGCACATGTCCGGGGTGGGGACCTGGTGGCCCCATGACAACAGTATTACCAGCTTTTCTGGGCATTTGCAGGAGATTTAATTTCAACCTTGTGGCTCAGATCTGGTACCTGGTGAAATGCATCTATTTTGGCCTGTCCGCCTACCAGATCAAGTGCGGCTACCCAGGCCAGATCCTTGGCAACTTCCTGGCCAAAAACTTCAACCTCATCAGCCTCCTCTTGTTCACAGGGTGAGTGGAGCTCCCACTTCAGATGCATCTGGCTGGGGCCCTCCAGGGTCTCCCACGGCCTGTGCAGAACAAATCCGGGGCCCACGCTGGGAGGAATGGGGTCTCTCCCATGGGCCCTCCCCTGGGAAGGCCCTGGGCCCACGCGCGGGGCTGGCCCTATCTCACATGTGCCTTGTGCACCTGTTCTTCAATGTCACCCAGCAAATGTGTAACTCGGAGAAGGCCTTTTCCTCTTTGCCCCCAATATGCCTTCCCCGTGTTAGGGGCTGATGGGGATCCAGGACAGGTGCCCCTGCTCTGGGGTAGGTGAGCCGGGGCTCTGGGCTTTGGGGCATGGACTGAATTGCCACTTGGTAAAATGCAGGCAGCGCCGTGGCTGAGACCCCAAGGTCTGACCCCTCCATCCTTTCTCTCCGTGGAACCTCCAGTCCCTCAACTCAGAAGCATGTCCAGCTTTTCACCTTCCCACCTGGGACTGCTGTCCCGGAGGGACCCCACGCTGCCCACCCCCACCCACAGAGCTGCCGCCACCCCATTCTTCGGGTCTCGGCATCAAGGCTTTCCCCAGCCCGCAAGCTCAAGTGTTCCTGCCCCTTCCCAGCTCGCCTCCCGCACGGTGCTCACCACTACCCATGGCTGTTCCACCCGCTGGCAGCGCCCTCCAGCCAGCACGCGCACGCTCGCTGCTTGTCCTAAATGCCCAGCGCGGGGCCAGCGGGGTTAGGGTTACTTGCTGAAAGGATGAACAGATAGGAAGGCTGAGGTGGGCGGGGGTGAAGCGGGGTGCGAGGGGAAGGAGCGGGGTGAGGTGATGGGGTGGACAGGGTGGGAGGAAAGGCACGAGGGAGACGCAGTTACAGGGGCAGGTTGGATGGGCTGGGCCACGGGTGGCACGGTGCCCTCCAGCCTCCTGGGGGTCCTCTCCGCACTCAGGTTCCGCTTCATCCCCTTCCTCCTGGAGCTGAGGGCTGTCATAGGCTGGGTGTGGACTGACACTGCCCTGAGCCTGTCCAACTGGATATGCCTGGAGGACATATATGCCAACGTCTTCATCATGAAATGCTGGCAGGAGTCTGCGAAGGTAGGCACACCACGGCTCCTGCCTCTCAGGGGACTTGCAGATGGCAGCTTTCCTGGCCTCTCCCTATTCCTCAGAGCAAGGCACTTCCCATTCTGCCCGGGGCTCAGGTGCTCCTGTGATGGCACACCCTGGAGCGAGCTCTTCTGGGCACTGGAGCTTGTCCCAGTCCCCAGCGAGAGGGCAGACCTTATGCTAACTCTGTGGGTGTTCACACCCACCCGATACTGTTCGCTGCTACTCCTGTGTTCCCGGGGCCAGGCCGCTCGGGGTGGCTCTGTGCCCGCCACCGCGCAGCTAGTCAGCAGCGGGTTGGACGTGGATCTGAATCTCAGCACTGAATCCCAGTGCTTTGGGTACCAGACAGTCCCAGAATTGGCAACCTTCCCCCAAACTGGAAGGGTCATCTGCCAACCCGGACCCCCAGTGTGGCCCTGACCAGTGTGTTCTTCAAATGCAGAAATACCCACAGCCTCCTGGGCGGAAGAAGAAGAAGGTTGTGAAATACGGAGTCGGGGGCGTCATCACATTTGCCCTGGTCTTCCTCATGTGGTTCCCTCTGGTTTTCATGTCCCTGCTGAAGACAGTAGGCGGAGTGACCAACCAGCCCCTGGACGTGTCTATCAAGATCGCCATCAACGGTTACGAGGTGGCTGGAGTAGGGGGGCCGGGTGCCCATGCTGGGCGGGGGGGAGGGCAGCTGCCAGCACCTGCTTCCCAGCTGGACACCTGTGCCCCAGATGCGAATATACGGGGCTTACACCAGCCACTGGGCCTTTATTCTTGCTGTCCCTCCCCCCAAACATCCTCTTTCCCACCATCTCCCCCACTGCCAGCCCCTAAAGAGATCTGAGTCTCCCTCCAAGTCTCAGCTTGCTCCAGTTTGTGCGCTCACTTCCAACATGCCCCCCAAAGAGAACAGAAGTCTCGAGGGCCATGCAGTGGCCCCTGGCCCCTCTGCCTCCATCGCGAGCATCGCCAGCTTCCTGAGCATGCCCTGCCTTACTTCCAGACCCTGTTCACTATGAGTTCCCAGGACCAGAACCTGGCCCCCTTCTCCGACGCGGACTACGACCAGCTGACCCAGCAATACGCCCTCCACCCTGTGAGTGTCTCCCAAGCCCAGAGAGGCTCCCGGCAGCCACCGCTCATTTGTGTACTTCCTTTTCTTAGGCCTCTCCCGGACACAAACTTTATAAAGGCACAGCTGTCAAAATGGAACGGCACTAAAATAGGAAAGGGCAGGCAAACCGCTGCCACAAGGGCACAGAGAGGAAAGCGAGCGGCATCACGCGAGGCCCCGGTCCGTACTGACACAAGCCCCTTTTTCTCGTACATCCCAGTCCGCCATGCAGTTCCTAGCAGACTACAGGCCCGAGGACATCGTTCTCATCAAGATCAAAAGTCACGCCAGTCTGCTTTGGGGAATCAGCCCCGCCAACAGGGAAGCCATGGTCAAGGAGCTGACCAACGCCACCACTATCCACATCACCACCTCCTGGACCATTCAGAGGTAACTGGGGCCAGTCAAGCCCACAGCCCGGCCCCAACTCCCCGGCTGGTTGTGGGAGCTTCCGGCAGACATTGCAAAGCTCTGAGCCCAGGTTTCAAAAGTAACGAGAGAGACTGACCTTGGATGAGGACCGCGAGGCGCCAGGCGCTGTGTCCGTCCTCCTGTCCCCTCCTGCGTGTCTTCTGCTCGCCTTTCGCTTCTCCCTTTTAAAAAACAATTTATATTTTGAATTTATGCACTGTTTGCCAGCCTTTCACTATGGTTACATTTTTAGAATTTTTGTTTTTAATTTCATCAAAGTGTAACTGTGAAACACTGAGAAGAGCGTATGCACGGGAAACACCTGCGTGCCAGTGTACACATATGCGCACACAACACATTCGCTGGGAAACAAATTTCCCATTCGCTGGGAAACAAATATGGACTATTAAAGCGTATATGAGGCTATCATGGTACTCACTATAGGTTGAACAGCTACGTATGTGTTTTTGGTACTTTTTTTGTCGGGGAAAAATTTAATGACAGTAACATTACAGAAGAGAGTACAATTTCCTAACACCCTGCCAGCTCATGCACATTAAAACCACTGTTCTAAATCAGTAATAAATCAACTCTCACTACATGTGAGCTCAAGTAATTCAAACGCAATTAATGTGCAATGTCATCATATAATCATGCAGTATGCCCTCGTTTGTAGAACTGAATTTCACACAGTCACAGAATACGTACCTAGGTATACAACTGAATTTCATACACAGCATCACAGTTTGTACAATCACTTATAAAATTGAATTTTTATGCAAGTAATCAGACTATACACTTATTTTTACAATTGGACTTCACATATATATAATCATATGGCATGATATCCTTTGTAAAACACCAAAACACACACAGACTCTGCACTCCTTTCTACAACTGAACTTCATATACACCTAATCACACACTATGCACTCATTTGTAAAAGCGAACCTCACCCAGGTACCACAGAGCATGCACTCATTTGTAGTTGAATTTCATACACAGGCAATTGTAATATATGGAGTGCTTTTACAACCATAGTTCATCTACAGGTCACCATAGAGGATGCATTCATTTTTATAAATGAACTTCAGATGTAGGTAATGACAGGTATGTGGTCATTTTCACAGATGAATTTCTCATACACGTATCAGAGATATGCACTCATCTGTACCACTGAATTTCATGGACACCTAATGATAGTATATGTACTCGCATGTGCAACTGAAACTCATACAACACAATGGTAGACGATGCTGTCATGTCCTCATTTGTAAACTGAATTGTGCATTCATATCATCTTATCACGCACACTCATGTACAACTGAATTTCAGACATATAATCTTATACTGTATTTCATTTGTACAACTGAATTTCATACACAATCATAGGATAGCCATTTTTCAAACAGAATTTCACACACTAGAAATGACAGAATGAAACGATTGGTACAACTTAAGTTCACATGCATGTAATCAATATGTGGATGCAATAATCTGTGTAACTTCATATACTCTATACACATATAATTATAGACTATGCATTCATTTGTACACTAAATTCCATTCATGGTCTTTCTGTTAAGTATGTCACACAAACATAATCATATAATATGAAATTATTTGTATAACTGATACAGACACACATTAACACATACACTCATTTGTACAACTGACTTTCACAAAATATGCAGTCATTTGTACAAATATCATACACATACAGAATATATGTTCTTTGTATAAGAAACCTCATATACAATTATTCATAGAAAATTCACTCATTTGGAAAGCTGGAGCATTACAGTTAATGCACTATTTATACAACTGAACTTCATACAAACATAATCATAGGATATGCACTCATTTATAAAACTGAACTTCATATTCAATAACCAGAGACTATGCAATCATAGTATAACAAAGGCATACACGTGTAAACAGACTTGCACACATTGGTAAATACTGAATTTCTTATACAAGAAATGACAGAATATGCACTCATTTGTACAATGCATGTAGCCTTTTCAGATGGACTCTCTTTTACTTAGTAATATGTACTGAAGTTCCTGCCATATGTCTTCAAGGTTTAGAAACGTACTTGCTTTTAGCAGCGAATTAATATTCCATTGTCTGGCTGTAGCATGGCTGGTGTGGCGAACAGTCTTTTATCAGTTATGCCCTTTGCATTCACTTTCTCCCAGTCTGTGGTCTGTCCTTTCATGCGCGACACTGCCTTTCACAGAGCAGAAAACGTTATTTTATTGAAATTCAACTTGTCAATTCTTCCTTCTTGTGGACCACGCCTCTGGTCTATGAAGCACACTCGACATGTGCTTCTCACTTCACATCACTCCTGAAACGGGAACCGGCGACTGCTGTGGCCGGCCATCCTCTTCTTCCACCTGGAAAGCTAAAGGGAACTTGAGTATTTCCTTTCTCCCAGGCGGAAGGTGAGAACTGGAAGGAGCTGGGCATTTACCTTCCCCAGGTCAAGCAGGTTTCTGGTAAGACCCAGTAGGTTAGTGTCTGGCTGAGCAGTAACTCTGAAGGGGGCTGGTTAGGAACAGATGTTATTTCCAAGCAGCTCCTTTTCCCCTTTCTGTGCCCGGGGCGCAAAGTGACGCGTGGGGTAGGAACTGCGGTTGACCTCTAAAGGTGAAAGTCATGAAAGTGCAGAGGTTCTTCGTGACTGGGTCCCCTTGGAGTTTGTTTGTTGTTGTTGTTTTTTTTTTTTAATCTCTAAGACTTGTCCACAGTGAGTCTCCCACAACTCGCCGCTCGCGGTTCAGTTTTCTCTGCCTCAATACTGGTTCAGTACAGAGGCTGGCACTTCATCTATCTATGATGTGCTTTCTGGGTTTCAGCTCTGGCAAATTGTGTCTCTGTATTTGCTTGTTGGTAGCCCTTATATAGGGGGCCATGGTTTGCCCTGTGACCTCACTCCTCTGATGTACCTAAGAAGCCTTGTGGCTTCTCAAGTTGCTCATCTTGGCTTCGGTTTTAGGTCAGAGTGGCAACTTGCAGTGTCTAACATGGCAGACTGGAAACCAGAAGTTGAGCGCTATGTTTTAAATTTTGGTTTCTACATGTTCATTTTTAGTATCTATAAACATGATTGATTTCTGCATGCTGATCGTGTATTTTGAGACATAGCTGAAATCATTCCCACTAGTTGTTTTTTTGTACATGCCTTTGGATTTTACATGTAGATAATCGTGTCATCTGCAAATAGTTCTTTCATTCTTTCCATCTGTGTGATTTTTTTTCCCTTGAATTATTACAGTAGTTACAACTTCCAGTACCGTGTTAAATAAGGACGGTGATACTGAACATCCTTGGCTTGGTCTTAATCATAAGAAGCAAGCATCCATCCTTTATCATAAATTATGATGTCAGCTGAAGATTTCTGCAGTTGCTTCCCTTCTATTCCCAGTTCACTGAGTTTTTATTGTGAATGGATATTGAATTTTGTCAAAGGCTTTCCTGCACCTGTTGAGAAGATCAATGTTTTTCTACTATGATATGTAGAGATGAATTACACTGATTTATTTTCTAACATTAGACCTGCCTGAGTTCCCAGGATAAACCTCCCTTTGTCATGAGATATATTAAAAATTGGATTCAATTTGCAAAACTTTATTGAGGAATTTTGCGTCTATGCTTATGAGAGAGACTGTTCTGTGGTATTCTGTTCCAATAATACTTTTGCCTAGTTTTGGCCTCAGAGCAGTGCTGGCTTCCTGATATGATTTCGGAAGTGCACTTTCTTTTATTTTCTGGCAAGGTCTGCATGTAAATGGTATTATTTCTTCCTTAAATGTTTGGTAGAATTCACCAGCAAAGTCATTTGGATTTGGAGTTGTCTTCATGAGGTTTCAAAGTTGAATTCAATTTCTTTCAGTTATAGGACTATTCTTATTCATAGTGAATGAGATTTAGTAATCTATGTCTTTTAAGGAATTGTCCATTTTATCTGTTGAATTTGACAAAATGTCCGTAACATTTATTTCCCTTTAATACCTAGAGAATCGTTAATGGTGGACTCTAATTCTGATGTTGGTAATTTATATCTTTTTCACCTTTATCAATTTGACAAGATATTTTCAATTCTATTGATGTCCACAAGAAATAAGCCTGCTCATACTGATTTTGCTGTATTGCTTTTCAATGTTCTCCTGGACCTTAGGTTTAACTTACCTTTCCTATTTTGGATTGTTACGGTAACATGTATTTCATTCAAGTTTTTTCTTACTTTTCTAATATAAGCAACTAATGCTTGAGATTTCCCTTTAATCATTAGCTAGCTGCATCCTACAAATTTTTTAGTTATATTTTTATTGTACCCAGCTCAAATATTTTATCTTTTCTAATTGAGTTCTTGTTTAATCCATGGATTATTTAAAAGTATACTCCTTTACTTTCAAATGCTTGTAATTTTCCAGATATTTTGGCACTGATTTTTAATTCTTTGTGGTTAAAGATTATTTGTCTAGGCCTCCCCTGGTGGTGCAGCGGTTAAGCGCTGAGCTGCGAGGCTGCCTGCAGCCTCTGCAGCACCAGTTCGATCCCCGGCCACAGGCGAGGGTCCCACCAAAAAAAAAAAAAATTTGTCTAAGCTGTTCCTTTAAAATTTATTGAGAGTTACTTTATGGCCTACAATATTTCCGGATGAATGTTTCATCTACCCATGAAAAGAATATATATCCTGCTGCTGTTACTGGTAGAATTGTTTAAGCATTCTATATCTTTACTGACTTACTGCTACTTGTGTGTATTTTTTTAATATAGTACAATTATTTCCTCTTAATGAATTGTCCCTTTAGTTACTGTGCAACAGTTCTCTTCATCCCGTAATATTCCTTGGCTCTTACATTCACTTTTTCTTATTTAATGTAGCAGCTACAGTGTTCTTTTGGTGTATTCTCTTTTTTCCATCTTTTTACTCTTACACATCTGAAGTGGGTTTCTTACATCAGGTATTATTTATATTTAATATTATAATCTCGCTTAACTGATGCATCCAGACTACTTCCATTTAATATAACTGATAAGTTGAGTTTAAATAATCTGGCCGTATGTTTTATATATCCCATTTGTTTTCCATTTCCTTTTTCTTTTTGTGGCTGGATTTTAAAGGGCTAAGCACAGGGAGTGGGAATAGAGAGTCCATGGTCTCCTTGAGTTGGGCAGTTTGGGGTTTAGGAAGGACAAGATGTGGAGATGTGAGTCGGAGCAGGAGAGAAGAAAAAGCTGACCATGGTGACAACAGACATCTGCAGAGGGTCCCCCTTGAACCTGTAACTGAATGTGGATCATTACATCAGCGCATGAAAACTATCAAGGTGAGAGGAAAAAACACAGGGAGACAATAGAAAGAACAATGCCTGGAGCTCAAGCTGGGACAGGAAGTTTGTATTCTTGATCCCTAACAACAGGCTTTGTAACCAGTGGGGCATGACGCGGGTGCTGAGGAGTCCCTGCCTCCTCTCCTCTATGGGTTGTTCTTTTCCCCACTGGTTTCTACTTCTATCTTGATTCTGTCTGCTCTTCTTTTGCTGGTTTCTTAAATGGTAAATGATATCACTGATTTTAAACTCTCTTTTCCAAATCAAATTATAATCTACAAACATCCCTCTAAGCACTGATTCAACTGCTTACAAATTTAAATTTGTTTAAATTTTCTTTGTGATTTCACCTTTGGCCCGTGTAGTATTGAAACACATGTTGCTTAATTTCCAAATAATTGTGAACTTCTCTATATGTCTTCCTTATTGATTTCTAACTTAATTCCAGCACATTCACAGTAAAAAGGTCCTCTATAAGTTTTCAATCATTTGAAATTTACTGAGACATTTCAGGTCTTTCTTGATGCATTTTCTGTGTTTAGATAAAAAATAAACATTCTGCAGTTGATGGCTGTGGTATTTTATAAACGTCACTAGGTGGTTCATAATGACGTTGAAACCTTTATATATTTATAAACTTGGTCTAATTTTGCAGAAAGGAAGTGTTAAAAGTCATTTATGATGGTGGATTTTCCCATCCCTTTGCTTCCAGCAAGATTTTATTGCAGGCCTTTTGAAACTTCAGTAGTAAATGTATTTATGGTTACTATGTTTTCCTGATGGATTGTAAGATGTTTTCATTATCATTAGGAAATGTTCCTTTCTAATATCTGATAATTTTTCCCCTGTAGTCTACTTTGTGTAATGTTACTATAACCATACAAACTTAAGAGTGTTTACTGTTTCTGTGGTATATTTTTCCAATCCTTTTATTTTTAACCCATGTCTTGATGGCTTAACTGTTTCTGGTAGATTATATGTAGTTGAGTTTTGCATTTTTAAATCTAATTGGCAACATTTACCTTTTAATTGGAATGCTTAATTTGTATTTTTATATAGTGATTGATAAGGTGAAGTTTAAGTCTGTTTTGTTATTAATTTTTGAATGTCTTGCTCATTTTTCATTTTTTACCTTCACTTAAGAGTAACAGAAAATTTTTAGTACTTTCAATATTCCATTTTGATTTAAAATATGCAGCAACTAAAACTGTTTTTAGTATTTGATCCAGGGATTATAATGTGCATTCTTACCCCCCCCCCATTCTTTTTTGTCGTAAAATACACAAACATCAAATAAATTTGCCATCTAATCACTGAGTGACTGCTCAGTAGTATCAAATACATTCATATTATGATGCCATTACCACCAGCCATCTCCAGAACTCATCTGTAAAACTGAAAATGTTCCCGTTAAATACTAGCTCCCTATTCTCTCCTTTCCACCAGTATCTAGCAAGTGCCATTTTACTTTCTATCTCTTATGACTTGACTACTTTAGGTATCTCTACATGTGGAATCATGAGGTATTTGTCTATCTTGTTGTGATTAACTCATTTCACTTAGCATAATGTCCTCCAGATTCATCCATGTTGTAGTATGTATCAGAATTTCCTTCCTTTTTAAAGTTGAATGACATCCCATTGCATGACTATACCACATTTTGCTTATCTTGTCTGTTCATCACTGCTGGATGGCAGGGTTGCTTCCACATGTTGTGAATAATGGTGCTATGCTCATGGGTATACAAATACAGCTTTGAGACCCTGATTTCAAGTCTTTGGGGGTATATTCCAGGAAACAGAATTGCTGGATCATATGGTAATTCTACTTTTAATTTTTTCAGGAATGCATAGTCTTTGTTTCTTCTTTTTTCACAATCCTCAAAAATACATAAAAACCATTCTTTACAATAGTTCACGCACTGTATTTGGCTTGCAGGCCAACTTGCTCGTCTCTTCTAGGTGCTTTTCTTATAGACAGCATCTAATTGAGTCCTATTTTTCTTTTAATACAATGTAGCAACATCTGTTTTTAATTACTGTATTTAGACCATTCAAATTTAATGCAATTATTGCTACAGCTTAATTTAGGTCTACCATTTTATGATTTTTCCTTTGTCTACTGGCTTTGGGGCTCTATCTCTTTGTTACTTTTTAGTTGCTTTAGGGATCACACATACCTAATCTTTCACAATCTGTTTGGTTTAATGTTACCACTGCATGTGAAACATAGAAGCCTTATTATAATAAAATTCTTTACCTTCTCTATGTCACCTTCTCTGCTATAATTGTCATATGCATTAAATCTACCTCCAACAATGTTATCAAGTTTCATTTTTAAAGTTATACATATTTAAGAAAATATTCCACTGATTTGTCCAGCTATTTACCTTTTTCTATTGTTCTTCATTCCTGATGGTGCAAGTTTTATTCTGCTAACATTTCCCTTTTGTTTGAAAACCATCTTATTATATTTTAGAGCAGGTCGGCTGGTGAGGCATTCTTTTAATTTTCTTCCTCTGAATATGTCTTTATTTTGCCTTCATTCTTAAAAAATATCTTTGCTCCATTTAGAATTCTGAGTTGACAATTCTTTTGGAGAATATTTACAAATGTTTCCCTGCCTCTGACCATCATTGTTTCTGATGAAAAAAGTCTTTATTGTTTCCTTCCTTGTTAGGTGTAATTTTTTCTGGCCGCTTTTAATACTTTTTTTATCTTTGGTTTTCAGCAATTCAAGTCTTGGTGTGGTTTTCTCTCCGTTTATCCTGTTTGGAGTACTGTAAGCTTTTAAACTTGTAAGTCAAGTCTCTTGACATATTTGGGAAGATTCAGAATTATTATTTCAAAAATTTTGGGGATTCTGTCGAGTACAATGAATGTTTGAATCATTCAAAAGAAGTTCTGGAGATCCACAGCAAAATGTAGGATCTATGTATGACTAAGTACACGGGATTGGGTACTTGAAAGTCTCCATGGGCAGATCTCAGGCCAAGTACTCTTACCACAAAGGGAGAGAAAAACAAACGGATCAGGGAAACTTTTGGTGGTAATGGCTAAGGCGTTGATAGCAACGATGGTATGACAAGTGTACACTTATCTCCAAACACATCAATTATCTCTACTTTATAATTCAGAACTTACAAAAATCTGTAATTTAACAATTAAACAGCTATAGCTTTTTGTATGCAAATCATTTCACAATAAATTGTCTAAACTTTTTCTCCACACTAATCTGTTTTTAGGGACTGCCATGGTTAAGAGTACTAGACCTTCTAATATTGTTTAACAAGTTGCGGAGGTGGTCATTTTTAAAAATTGTTTGTTTTCTCTTAGTTTTTCAGATACTCTAATTTCTACTGATGTATTTTCAAGGAATACACTGTATAGACTAAGAATTTCACTAATCTATACAGTGAAATTTTAATTTCAGATACTCTTGCTCAGTCTTAAGTTTCGCTAGATTCTTTTTAATGAAACTTTGTAACAATTTATGGAAAGTTTGCAAAAATATGGAGCAGTTCACATACGTAGTTTTCCCCATGGTAATGTTTTTTATTTTATTTTATTTTATTTTATTTATTTTTTGCAGATTTATTTATTTATTTATACAAGCACTGGGTACAGTCAGAGGCACGGGAGGGTGAGAGAATTCACCAGAGCCAGAGCAGAGAGTAGAACAGGCAGAATGACGAAATACACTGCTGAGGGGAGCAGCGAGCACGGCAGGAGAGGTTTGCGTGCCATGTGGGACCCTCACTGGTAGCCAGGGATTGAACTGGCGCTGCAGAGGCTGTGGGCAGCTTTGCAGCCCAGCGCTCAACAGCTGCGCCACTGGGGAGGCCCTCCCCATGGTAATGTTTTACATAACCAGGTACCATGGTATGTTTATCAAGTTAAGAAGCCAACACTAGTCATTACCATTAACTAAAATCCAGGCTTTATTCAGATTTCACCTATCTTCATACTAAGACCCTTCTGTCTATTCCAAAACCCAATCCCATATACCACACTGTAGTTAGCAATTCTTTGTTAGAGCTTAGCTTTCTTTGCCAAGACTTCTACTTTTCCATTCATTTCAAGATTGTTCAGCTTTACCTCATGAAGGATAATTAGAACAGCTGTTGTAAGAGTCTGTTGTCTGACAATTCTAACATCTGGATCGTCTCAGAGTTGGCATCTTTAGAATGCCTTCTCCTTCAAGATTTGGTCAGATTTTTCTGGTTTTTGGTTGCCAAATGATGTTGGTTATTTATCGTGGACATTTTTGTTTGTTGTGATTATGTGAAAAGACTGGATCCTCCTAAAATATGCTGACAAAGTTTTACTTCTTCTTTCTCCTCCTCTACTTCTCTCCCATCCTTCCCTCTAGTAATCCCCCCTCGTTTCTTCATCTCTCCCCTTCTCCACTCCCCACCTCCACTGTCCTTCTGTTTTAACAGTCAGTCTACCCAGTTGGATCACACTGCCAGTGCTTTCCCTCTTATAGGCAGTGGTTCCTCTGCCAGTTGAGTCTCCCAAGTTTGGGCTATGCTGTTAGCATATGCCCAAGGCACATTCTCTCCAGGTCAGTGTGGATGTGAATGTGGTGTGTACAGTAGTTCAGCACCGAGGTCCTTGCCTCTGAGAATGGACCTGCCCAGTGCTGTGTGGTACTCACTGCACCCTCTGCTTCAGCCTGGGCAGAGTACCCACATGCCTGTGCTTAGCAGCACTCCCCAGGAAGACAAGGAACTCCTGTGCAGGTCTTTGGATTTGTTTCTGTCTGGGAAGTTCTGTGTGCTGCACACTCCAGTTGCCTTGGCCTTCCTGGGTCCTCAGCTTTGTTCCTTCAACTCAGGAACACCACCAGGCTCTCATCGGTTTCCTCCTTCCTGTTCCGCAGCCTGAACCCTCTCAGGCAGTGAGCTGGGGCAGCTGGAGGGCCCACCATACTGGCCTCCTTTCTCTCAGGAATCACTCTTCTGTGCTGCCGCCTGTCAGTGTCTGAAAACCATTGCTTTATTCATAGCTGTCTTATTTTCTTATTTGTTTAAGGCAGTGGGGTAAATCCAGTCCATTCCACTCCATTATGGTGGGAAACAGAGGAAAGGTGACAATTCAGGGGATGTCAAACACACTTGGTGCTTTCCCTGCAGGCCCCGCTCCCCGCCACCATGATTTCCTATGTGCTCAAGAGCCTGAACTTCATTCTTTCACATTTCAGCCGGCAAGACTGTGGCTTTCTGTTAGATTCCGGTGCCCCTGCACTAAGCACTCGGGCGTCCTCAATCACCTGAGAGAATCACATGACCACGCACCGCTCATGCCTCCTTTCAAGGCTCAGCCCTTGCAGCGTGTAGAGTGTGCGGGGACTCGCCAGTATCTGCAAACAGTTGGGCTTTTTTTTTTCACATTTGTTAAGAGTTTCTACTTGCGAGCTGGGTTTCCCATGACCACTCACGCTGTTCTGACCCTCACAGCCCCTCATAACCTCCTGGACGCTGAACTCCAGAGCCATGTCTCCGCTGTGCCCAAGAAGGGGCCGGGTGGAAGCTCGGGGCGCGGGCACACCGTCAGGAGGTGGCAGAGCCGCGCGGCCACGGCATAAGCGCCCCGGGGGAGAGGCCAGGAGGCGGGAGTGCGGCGTCGCCTCGTGGGGCTTGGCTTTTAGGGCCACAGGCTGTGGTCCCCCGGGCCCTCCCTCACAGCCTCGGGCCCACTGGGCTCCGAATCCTCCCGAGCGAGCAGAGAGGGCGCGCGGGCGGGCAGCGTGCGCCACGACGGAGGCCGGCGGTGCCAACCGCGGCCCTTCACGGTGGAAGTGCCCGGCTCTGGTCTGGGCAACCCCCGGCGGCTGCAACCTTCCGGGCTCGGCCCTGCCCACCCCCTTCCTTCCTTCCCAGTCGAGCCCCGCGCCCCAGGACCTCTGCCCCCGGGGTGCCCCCCCAACGCTCTCCCCTCCCCCCCGCACCCCAGCCCCCCGGCGTCCAGGGGAGCGGGCGTCACTTCCGCGTCCCGCAGCGCCCCGAGGCCGGGTCCTTACCGAGCGGGAGCGGCCGCCGGCCCGCGCTGCACCTCTCCGCGGGGCAAGGCCGGGCCCCCCGGGGCCCTCCAGCCTCCTGTCCGGATCCTCGAGCTCGGCGCTCGGCCGCCATGAGGCGCGGCGCCCGGGTCGTCACAGCCGCGGCCCCGCGCCCGAGGGACGTCACCAGCCGCCGTCGCGCGTCGCACGTCGGGCCCGAGGCCTTCCCGGCAGCCTCTGCGAGGACCGGAAGAGGCGGGGCCGAGGCCCCAGAGGCCGCCCCTTCCGGCGCGGCGCCCACGTGCGGCGCTGCCCGGCCGGCGAGGTCCGGGTGGGGTTGGGGCCGGGGCCGAGGCCAGGGGCGGGTGCGCCCTGGCGAAGCGCTTCTGCCTCCCCCGACGGCAGGTTCGCCTTGGCCACCCTGTCCTCCAGCCTCGGGCCCGAGCGACCCTGAGATCGTAGGCAAGGCCACGCAGCGCGCCCTGGGGCCGGGTGGGCACGGCGGGCCGTGGGCAGGGAAGCTGGGCCCACAGGGCCCCCCGCGGCCAAGCTTGTTTCCCGGGATGTCTGCTCTGACTTTCCTCTGCCCTTCAGGAACGTGTCCCTGGTCGAGAACGTGGAAGCCTCGGGCGACCGCACAGTGCATTACACAGACAAGGAGACGCGCGACCATCTGGTGCAGATGCTGACCCACGCCCGGACGGAGCCTGTGTAAGTGCCCTCCGGGCCCTCGCGGCACGGCCGAGGCGGGGTGGCATGCGGGGGGGGGGGGCTAGTCTCATTGGATGAGGAGGCTGCCGTCAGACCGTCATTGCACTGGGGCAAGCACCAAACTCTTGGAAGAAAAGAGTTAAAGAGAGCTCTGCTTACGGAGTCGGCAGAAACCTGCTGAGGCGGCGGGGCGGAAGGGGTGAGCCACGTGGAGTGTCCCACACGGCCAGTAGGAATGCGTAGTTGTGGCCTAGTTGCAGCTGGAGACCACCTCATGTAATGGCGAGGCTAAAACCTCTGAGCTTTTCAACTTTGGGGGGTTTGTTTTTGTTTTCCTGTCTGAAGAATGCTCCGTGGACTGATCCCCAAAGTACTCAGGACTACAGCAGGGACAGAAGCAAAGATTGCCCGCCAGCTGAATGTCGGTAAAGATCCTTTCCATTCATTGAGGGGCACTGGCTTGCCTGGATTCTGCTCGCACATCCCTGTCCCCCTCCTCCCTTCTTCTGGGGGAAGGCTGGGACTGAGCTGTCAGTGGGGAGGGACGTCCTGGGCTTTGGGAACCCACAGCAGCAGGGTGGGGCATGAAGGCAACCCCTCACCCTCCGAAGCCCTATCCATGGGCCATGTGCAAGGACTTCTGCCGGGGCTAGTTCTCCAGGAGTAGAGCCTGGCTTGGGTGCGGGGCTCAGCCAGCCGCTCGCATGATGACAATATCTCATGTGCGTAGGGCCTGGTACTTTTCCAAGGGCTTTTAAATGCATTATCTTGTTGGAGGCTCATTTGAGGCAAGGACTTGAAGCAGACTGAAAAACAACTAATTTACTGAATCCTGAATGGAGAGGAAGCTGAATGCAGCATGTGTTTTTGCTGAATCTCAAACCAAAACAACCTTTTGTTAAAGAACAAACAAACAAACAAAAACGCAGAACATCAATTCACCAGGGAACACAGTCTGAACAGGGAAGGCTCAGAGCAGAGAATCACTCAGCCAATCCAAATTCAACAAACATGCATGGGGGGAGGGGCAGCTGGGGTCACAGATGTGCTCATGTGGGGGCCCCAGCACTTTTAGGGGCTGCGCCAGCATGCACTAGTAGCATCCTTCCAGGCAGAGAGCAAAGGCTGGGCCATTAAAGCGCTGCTGGTAGTTGGCTGGGGGGGCTTACAGGTGGGGGGCCCTTAGCAGGGTAGGAAGGACAGGTGCCTTTAGGCCCTGAGTAGAGGCTGCATTGCCTATAGTAGGACAGGGGCAGTTTTCTGGATGACGGGGGCCAACTAGCCCCCCCCCGTGGTGGCATTGGAGTAGTTTACTGCCGCAGTGAGGTGGGTGGAGTTTCTGAGCTGGCTCAACACCCATCACTACTCCCCACGTAGAAGTGATTTCATCCTGCTTCATTCCCTTCTTAGAACTCATTCTTGGTGGCATAGACAGGTGAAGTGACGTAGCTGAGGATGCGGTGGGTGTAGGGGAGTCAGTGGGTTTTGGTGACCTGGGATGGGAGGCAGGCAGGTACATTTGGAAGGGCTGTTTTTAACTCTGCATCCACTGACAACCCACCTCACAACTGTGCTGAAGGAGAGGGTGTGGCCAGCGGGGACCTCACGTGCAGCACAAACTCCACAGACTGGTATGCGAGGTCATGCTGTTGGCCTGTAGGACACTGGCTTACTGGAGCCAAGGCCACAGGGAGCAGAGTGGATGGGGGTCCCCACGGCTCTATGGTCCTGGGGTGAGCAGGTGTTGAGACTGAGATCTGGGCCATTTTAGGGCCCTCCTTGTTTACCTAAAAGCAGGTGACGATCAGTTGCACCCCTGAACGTCCTGTCCTTCCCTGGCCTGCTGACATCTGGAGCCTCACACCTCAGCCCTCGTCTTATCGCCACCTCTGTTGACACTCACTGGCCCTTCTGGATGGGCTCTTACCTCAGTCCCAGGGATCTGAGTTGGAGTCCCTCTCCCAGGGCACTATTGACCACGGCCCTCTCCCGCAGCCCACTCCCAGAGGCCCAAGGACGTGGACCAGCTGGCCTTCTTCCGCAACATCACGGTGCGGCTACAAGGGCTCAAGGCTGCGGAGGCCGAGTGGTGGGTGGTCCAGGAATGGAGGCCAAACTGTAACCAGGGTCAGGGCTGTAGCCAGGACCTGGAGCTGCTCGTCTGCAGTGACAAAGTCAGCCCCCAGAGCCTGGGCTTCCTGGCAGGATATGGGTAAGGAACAGCCCTTGTGCCTCAGGCTATTCAGAACCACTGGGCCCTTTGTCCTCCCCAAAAGTGTCCTGGGTGGGGAGCCCACACCCTAGAAAGGCAAAGATGGTGATCAGCTGCTAGTGATTGCCCGGAATTGAGAGCTCCCCACCCCCCACCTACTTGCCAGGCTCTGGAGAAGCTGTTGGCTCCCAGCAGGAAGCTGAGAATTCTGCCCACCCTTGGTACCCCTTCCCCCAAAAGAGATTTCCATCCTCCTGACCCTCACTGCTATCTGCAAGGTGATGTTTACTCCGCTCCGGGCTCACATGGGAGCCAGGAGCCCAGACCCGCACACCAGAGGTTGGTGGCCAGCCCTTGTACGAGCCTGGGGCATGCCGGGATGGTACTGACCCCTAGCCTCCTTCCCAGCATCGTCGGGCTGTATGTGTCGGTGGTGATGGTGGCGGCCAAGATGATCCGGGAGCAGTTCCTGGGCATCTCCCGCTCCATCATGTACGAAGAGCTGCCCAACGTGGACCGTGTGTACCGGCTCTGCACCGACATCTTCCTGGTGCGTGAGCTGGGCGAGCTGGAGCTGGAGCAGCAGCTCTTCGCCAAGCTCATCTTCCTCTACCGCTCACCGGAGACCATGATCAAGTGGACCCGGGAGTGCCTACCTGCCCCTCCTCGCCCACCGCCCCCTGACCCTGTTGCTGGGGCTCCGGTGGGGCAGGGGCAAGCAGCTGGCACATCCGCGGGTCCTGAGGAAAACCAGGCCTTTGGCTCACCCCCGGTTCCCCCGATGCCGGGCACGCAGGCCAGCCCTGAGCCTGCAGCTGGTCCCCAGCTGGGGCCCAGGCCCTGAGGCTGCCTTTGTGCCCACACAAGGGAGACTCAGTTCATCCCCTGCTCCTTGACCCTGCATCCTGCGGCCCCCTGGCGGAGGGGGGTGCGGACAGTGCCAGCTGTGCAGAGAAGGAGCCAGAGCACCTCTGTGACCTCTGCCCTCCTCCAGGGCATGTAGCAGGGAAGCTGGTGAGAGCTGCCTATTGCAAGGCCATTAAGCAAGCTAATGACCCATGAAGGCTCCTGGGCCCTCCGGACGGCCCCCCTCGGCTCACGGAGCCCGCTGTCTCCTGTGCATTTGGCCGTTAACCACTGAGCGTCTCGTGACCACTATTATTGCTATTTAACGTGTCCGGCCATGGTTTCCCCAGAAGCGGCCAGAGCCTCGGAGCCGCTTCTTGCTTTTCCGGCTCAGCCAGGGCTGCGCACACAGCAGGCAGTTAATAAATATTTGCTTGAGACCAAGTCCAGAAAGAGTCACCTTGATTTCCATGACAGGAGGAGACTTGGCGTCTGGGGAGCCATGGGCTGGGTGAGGAGGTTAATGGGCCAGGAGGCATGTCCCACAACCGCCTTCGCACCCCTCTGTCCCCAGCAGAAGCGACGTGGGCAGCCCCCTCTGTCAGGTGGGGCTGGAGTTCCCAATATCTGGCCCTCTGGGCCCAGACAGACCCCCACCCCCTTCACAGAGCACCAGAGAGGACACAGGCTACCTCTGCTGACCCGCGCTGGAGGACGCTGGTGCCCAGGCGCTGTGGGGGCCGGGTCTCCCTGGGGAATCAAGAGTTGGTTTCTGAGTTTTCAGCACCTTGGATTGTGGCTGGAGAGGCTTCCGGGCCCAGTGGTCACAGCTCACTAGTGTGCCTAGAGGTCATGACCACGGCCTGGTCATGGGGAGCCGCAGTGTTTCTCCCTGGCACCTGCTCCGTGAGCCCTCAGGAAACTGAGACGCCAGGTCGTGCCGGCTGGAACCAAGGGTCCCAGGCCTCCACTCCCCAGACCTGCCCTCCATGTTGGGGGCTCTTCCTTCCCAGTCCCCCAATACTCCCGCCCAGCCTCTGTGTCCTCCCACCGCCCCCTCCCCACGCCAGAACTGCAGGCTGCCATAAAGGAGGCTGTGTCCAAAGCCAGAAGCTGGTTAGGAGAAGGCAGCAGCAGCCTGCGGCCTCGGACCCACAGCAAGGCCGTGGGTTGGTTTCCCAGAAGGGGAGGGAGAAAGGAGGAGACAGACCGAAGGGGTGGCATGGTGCCGCTCTATTTAATTCAATCCCAGTGAATTCCGACAGCGCCAAGCTCGCTCCACAAAACCGGGTCCTTGGACACAAGTCACCTCTGCCCTACGCTGGCAGGCCAGACGCTGGTGCCCTGCGCTGGCAGGCCGGCCGAGGCGGCAGCACTGGTGAGCAAGGGCCTAGGTGTCAGGGCGTCCTGTGGGGGCCGGGGCAGACAGCGCCACAGGCACACACACCCCAGGCACAAAGCGGAGGCGAGGCCCATGCACTCCAGGCCCCAAGGTGCTACTGAACCACAGGTGGGAGCAGGCTGCCAAAGCTGGGGAGGCCTGCAGGGCCCTGAACAAAAACCCCAATGCTCCAACCCTCCCTGGGCCCTGCCAAGCCCGAAGCTGGCCTCTAAGATGTAAGAAGGAGCTGTTTCCAGCACCGTGACAATTAAAATAACCCAGAGCCCCTCTTAGGGTATAATCTTACAATTGCTTAAAATCAATCAGTGCAAAGTGAGGTAACTAGCCCTGCAGGCCAGGGTGGGCGGCCTCACACCAGCCTGCGCCTCTTGGAGTCCCTTTCTGTGTCTCCCTCCTGGACGTCCACCTCACAGCCGAGGGGGGACACCAAGTTCAGCAGGGGGTCATCGGAGGCCCGGCCAAAGAGCGCCAGCAGGAGGGCCACCCCGAAGCCGGTGGCACGTTCACCCTGGGGGCAAAGGACGAGGGAAACAGACCCTCAGCAAGCCCGCCTCTGTGGGAGCAGCTCCCAACCACAGAAAGGGCCCCCCCTTCGCCACCCGACCCCCTTTCTACCATCCTGCCACACTCAGGGCCAAGGAGTGTGCAGTGAGCTCCTCCCGCGTGGACTGAGAGTGCCACTCGAGCCCCCGGGTCTCTGTGGGCCCCAGGCCGCAGAGCAGTCTCTCTGTCCCAGGAGGCCAGGGCCCCGCTGGCCACCGCCCACTGCCGATGAGCTCGGCCTGCAGCCCGGAGCCAGGGGGGCTCTGGTCAGAGAGGTGAGAGCTGCCAGGCCAGCGGGGGACCCAGGGAGCAGACCAGGTGGCCGCCGGCCACAGCAGAGCCCTCACAGGAGGAGAGCCTCCCCCAGGGCACCGGACTCACGGCGTGCACGGGAGCAGCGATGTCCAGGTGGACCCAGACCCCGGGCCAGTCGAAACCAATGTGGGAGGCGATGAAGAGGCCAGCACAGGAGCTGGGGCTGTTGTCCCGGTCCTGGAAGGGGCGGTCTGTGACCCTCTGCTCCCAGCAGTGGGGCATGGGGGTGGGGGCGCACCACTAAGGGCGCCTTTCCGGGGTGCTCCAGTCGGCTGGCCGTGACTCTCACGTGCCTTTTGATGCACCGGGAGAAAGGCCTGCACGTGGGAGGGCTCCGCTGGAGGAGACAGCTGAGGGGGGCCGGGGGCCTGCTGGCTTGTGGGTAGAGGTCTACCTTCACCCCAGGAAAGGGGAGAGCTGGGGAGGAGCCACCGCAAGGGGGGTCAACTGATGCTGACAACAGAGTGGGGGGGACGCCCGGGCTGCAGACCAGGGAGAGGCACGTGGGCCCTTTGGGTGCTTTTCCCGCAAATAGGGAGCAGAGGCCTCGCTGGGGGTCTTGTCCGCCCAGGAGCCCCGACAGACCCACCACGCGCGGCCCCAGACCTACCGCCACCGAGTTCTTCATGTCGGCCACGGCTGAGGTGAACTCGCTGAAGTGCAGCTCGGGGCAGTAGACAAGGGGGTGCACCAGGTCCCCGCACTTCCTCCCGGCCGTCACGCAGGCCGCCTCCCACTCGGCGCTGTTGGTGAGCACTGCCGCGTGGTACTTGCCCGTGGCGATGCCCTGGGAGCCAGGCATGGAGGCAGC
This sequence comes from Talpa occidentalis, assembly GCF_014898055.3. Taxonomy (NCBI): domain Eukaryota; kingdom Metazoa; phylum Chordata; class Mammalia; order Eulipotyphla; family Talpidae; genus Talpa; species Talpa occidentalis. The sequence goes on along the minus strand of NW_023600993.1, from coordinate 104,830,003 downwards.
GCGGCAGGGCCAGGGCAAGCCAGAGCCGCAGGGAGCGGCAGGAGCGGGAGACAGAACGCAGGAGGGGCAGAGAGGAGGGCAGCAAACGCAGCCACCGCAGAGGCGGGGGGGGGGGGGCAGAGGGAGAAACAGGACTGTGATCAGGAGGGCGGGGCGGGGCCTCCTGTCCTGGCCCGGCCAAGGGCTGGCCCCCAAAACCTGCAGGACACAGCCACAGGCTCCAAGGGCTACTTGGCTGGGCTGTGAAGGTCAGGGGCAGCAGCTCCCTTCCCACTGGGCTCAAGGTGGGGTCAGGCTCTGGGGACTGCAGCTAAGGGCCCACCTGAGCTCCAGTCAGCGTGGCCATGTCCAGGATGATGTCAGCGCCCAGGTCCTTGCAGGCGTAGGACACGCCATCGGCCAGCACCAGCCGGCCCTCGGCGTCCGTGTTGTTGATTTCCACAGTCCTGGAAGGATGGAGGCCCCTCAGAACTCACGAGACCCCCTTTGCTGCCCCTCGCCCCTGCAGCGTCCTCTTCCCGGTGGCACAGCAGTGCCAGGGTGAGGGCGAAGGGGGCGGACCAGCCCTCTGCGCTCAACAGGGAGCTGGGGCTGTGCCCAGCTGGCTGGCCTGTTTCTCCATCCTCGAGAAGGGCGATGTGGTGGCGGGAACTGGGCGGGGCTCCCGGCACACAGTGCCTGGCCAGGGGTTGGCACCAAGAAGTGCACCTTGTGGGCCCCCAAGGACTGGCACTTGTGTGTGTGTGTGCACGTGTGTGCACATGTGTGTGCATGTGTGCAGCCGCACTCACATGTGTTTATAGAGGAGGGACGCCTCACCTATTCTGAACCCTGGGCCACCTGCTCCTCCAGCTGCCGCCAGTTGTGACCTTCAAATGAGAACTTCGCAGCTGCGAGGAGGCAATCTCAGGGCTGACCTCAAGGGCGAGACGCGGGGAGGGCCCCCAAGTTGGGACTGAGGGGATGTCTGGGGGAATGGAGTTTCTGGAACCCAAGAACGCTCAGCCTGAAGGTTGGGAAGGGGTGTCTGCCTAATGCAGGGCGGATCCCAGCTCTGAGTCAAGCACCATGGGGCCCAACTTGTGGTTCCATGACACGGGACGTGAGGTCCCCTGCTTCCGGAGCCCCAGGGCACTCCTGGGCACCCCTGGGAGCAGGCAGCCTGCTGCCCAGGGCCCCCTGTCACCCAGGGCCTCCTGCCCCTGGGGTCCGCCCAGCAGGGCCTGTGTCTGGCTGGGGTGAGCAGGGACGAGCCCGGGGCCGGGCAGCTGGGGCAGCGAGCAGGCGAGGGCGGGGTGGCCTTACTTTCCTGAGTACAGCATGTGAATGTCGTCAGGTCTCGTGGCATTGGGTCCCACGGAGTTCTCGGCCAGGCAGAACACAGCGTGGAGGTTGTCTTTGAAACCCTGGGGACGCGGGGCAGAGGCTTCAGTTACAGGTCGGTGGTAGGCAGAGGAGGGATGGGCTGGGAACCCCATCCCAACCCGACAGCAGCGGCAGACAGACAACAGAGCTCGAGGGAGCAGAGGACAGTGCTTCCCGGCTCCCCCAGCGTTCCCACGGGGCTCTCAGGTCAAGGCTCACCCTATTGGGGGTGACCCTGCCACCGGTCACACATGCGCCCATCAGGACTGCAGGGGGGGCAGCTGCCCGGCAGCTCAGCCTGCTCGGACCCTGCTCCTCGTCCACACTGTGGCCGGTGGTCAGTGTCCCTCCCTGCACAAACCCCGAGTTCTAAGAGGCCACACGGAAACAAGACCTGAGGGCTCGGCCTCAGGCAAATCTCAGCCTTAAATTAGTTTTCTGAAGCCCAAACCCAACATCTGTGCTGACAAATATGCACCAAACAGGCAGGGCAGGGCGTGCGGACACTCACCTGCTTGATGGCAGCTCTGAAGGCCCCCAGGATGGCCGCGGCTCCACCGCAGTCCCTCTTCATGCCCGGCATGGTGGTCTGCAGGGGTAAGCAGACGATGCTGACCAGGTCAGGACAGTCCCACCCACCCTGCCTGTCCCATCAGGGCCCCCTCAGGCAGGCCCCCCTCAGAACCCACAGAGCCAGGCAGCACAGGAAGGGTCAGACGGGTGCTCTTCTGGGGCAGCAGAAGTGGTGGCCAAAGACCGTGGATCCCATGTGCTCAAGCAGAGGCTCAGGGGGTTACCCCCCTAAGGTTACCCAATGTAACTGTGCCAGGTGGGAGGCCCCGGGAGGCCCGTCCCTGTGACTGGGTTCTCATAGGGACATCGCCACCCTGGCTCCAAGGCCAAGTTGCCCTTTACCCCCACTCTGCCTCCTCGGCCACCTCCCTTCCCTGCCCACTGCCCTTCTGGAAGGTTGGGTCAGGCCGTGTCCCTCGTCACAACACACGAAGCTCCAGTCTCCGCCATGTGGGTGTCCACCAGGACCACCTCCCCGCAGCAGAGACTGCCCCGCCGGCCCCATGCTGGTTCTGGCCTTGAGCCGCCCCCAGCCTCAGCCCCTCTTGGTCCGGGCTCTCTACTCCCCGTCACCATCCCGGACAATCCAGTCGGGCTCACGCCCACTCTCCCTACCACCCTGTCACCAACCCCACCCCACCTCGGGGACACCTGCCCGCCACCCCTCCTGGGTCAGACAGGTCTGGAAACAGAGGTGCCCTCCTGCGTAAACGTCACTTCCTATAAACTGGTTGAGAGTGGCCACATATTCTTACGTTTTATAGGTTCTCAACTCTAATTGACAAGTTCATATTTTAAATTAACAAGAGGTCACCAGCTGGAAGACTTTGGTTTGAAATGTACCCAGTGGTTTTCTGAACCCTTGTCAGATGACACGAGCTTCAAGTTTTAACAGAAAGTGTTTTTAGACATAGACTGAGCTGCTTTTACAATTAAGTAGAGTGAAAACGGCCCAAGGAGCTCTATTGAAAGTAAGTTGTCTCTTTGAGCTAATCTGTGAGAAAGCACAGGATTGTTTCAACAGAAAAAAAATGAAGCCTCAGATCCACAGTCAAACCATTTGCAAAATGTCCACGCAGACACTGGCTCGAGACCACCACCACCACCGCTGTGCCCGGCCCCGGGCGACGACGCCGAACGCGCGTCTACCTCCATGACGGTGACAAGCGGGGCAGAGCCCGTGCTGTCCCTCTTTTGACAAAAGAAGCCATCTCCACAGCAATGCTAAGACGTCCCCTGCCTCTCGCTCGGGGCTGACACCGGTGCCACCGCGGCCAAAGCGGCCGGAGTCGAGGGGCGCTAGGGACCGGCCAGCCGCGGGTTCATTTCCAGCCCTCCGGGAAAGCCAAGTGCTGCCAATTTCACTCCAGAGTTCCCTTTCCCAGTAACATGACTAGCTTAAGACTCAGTCCTTGAGTCCAGCTGTTTTCAATATTTTGTGTGAGGCAGTGGAAGGTGCTCCAGAGCCCCAGCCCCGGCCTTTCCTGGGACGGCGGTTCTGGCGCAAGCAGGCACACGCCAACCAGTTCTGAGCTCCAGGAATCCGCCTCTCCCTGGGAACAGCAAAGGAGCAGCGATGTTACCCAGTGTCTGGACACCTCTCTGAGATGAACAGAGTGACCTCTCACCTCCAGGAGGGCAGCTGGCTTGAGACCAGAGCATCCAAGCAAACATCAGCGCTTTGGAGAACTGGCCTCTGCTTCTTGGCACCGTGAGGTTTTTTCATGAGTTATGATGGCGGATCACCCAGTGCAACTTTTAAAGTATGTCAGTTGGGGGCTGCCCTGGTGGTGCAGGGGTTAAAGTCTCAGCGCTATCAAGCTATCGGCAGAAACTGAAGCCTGAGTTCGATCCCCGGCCAGGGAGCTGCCTCACATGGCACAGCAGACCTCTCCTGTCTCGCCTGCTGCTCCCCTCAGCAGTGTATTTCAGTAGATCTGCCTGTTGTGCTCCCCGCTCTGTCTCTGGGGAGTCCTCTCACCCCCAGAACCTCTAGTCTAACACCCCAATTCTTGGATGCATAGACAAAAATAAATCTTTAAAAAAATAAAATGTCATACAATGAAATGTATCAAATGTGGAGGTTCCACATAAGCCCATGACTGATATTTTCCAAAGAACCGAAGCAGAATGTTCTGAAATCATGTGTTCAGGACAGTTCCAGATGGACCAGGAGAGTTTAACGTAACAGAACAAAAGTTCACTGACAGGGACTCAGCTTCCACACCAGAACCAGCCTTTCCAGAAACCAACACTTGTCAAGTTTTGGTGTAATAGCAAAGAATGGGCTGTGACACACGAATGGGCACTGAAGCCTGCTCCACTTCCAGCTACACACCAGACTTTCCTGATGCATTTCAGCTAACGCAACCTGGCAGCAGATGGTGGGCAGAGCAGGCCTGCCAACCACCACTGCCCACCAGTAAAGGCGGGCACCAGGAGCCTCGCAGCAACGCGAAACAATGCCATACTTCTCTTTTGTTTTTTTCATCTTGGAAAATAGTTTCCATAAAATTAACATGAAGTGGGTTTACATTATTATTTTTAAATGAAATAATAAATATCTTTAAAAATGTCTCAGTTTTAATTTCTAGTATGGGTCACAGCAGTCGACACCACACTCATAAGCAAAGCAACTCTGGGGTTGATACTTTTAAGAAAACACCTTTAGGGGGCCTGAGGCTGACAGACTGGAGACCCACAGCACAGGTTCACCCCGACCTGTACTGGCCTGGGATCTGGACGTGGAGCTGTGACTGTTCCTGCAAACTAGGAGCTAGTGCAGCCTGCAAAAAATAACTAATTGCCAGGAAGTGCAGTTCTCATTCTGGTCCTCCAACGAACCCACATCCAAAACAAGCATCTTATCCCAGGAGGGTGGGGCTACAGTTCTACCAGCCTCCGGGGGTGCCGGTGGGGCAGCAAGCACTGCAGTACCTGGAGGGGCCAAGTCACGTGCGGAGAACTTAAAAGCCAGAACCAACCGACTAAAGGCCAGTCTGCCTCCTCTCATCTTCACTTGCTGGGAAACCCCAACGCCGGAGGTAAAATATTCCTCCCAAGAAAGTCTGTTGTTGGTTGAAATGAGTTCTAACCCTAAAAATGTAGCTGTAAATGCATGTATTTTAATTATTCTTTTAGAAACATTATTCTTTTTTTTTTTTTTTTAAAGAGAATGGGGGACTTTTTTTATAGAGGCATGTTTTATTTATTTATTTATTTGTTTATACATGCACTGGGTACAGTCAGAAGCGCGGGAGGGTGAGAGAATTCACCAGAGCCAGAGCGGGGAGCAGAGCAGGCAGACTGAAGTACACTGCTGAGGGGAGCAGCGGGCGGCAGGAGAGGTCTGCGCGCCTTGTGGGACCCTCCTCCCGTGGCCGGGGAGCAGCCGGGGATCGAACTGGCGCCGCAGAGGCCGCGGGCAGCTTCGCAACCCAGCGCTCAACCGCTGCGCCACCGGGGAGGCCCAGAAACATTATTCTTTACGGCCCTGGGAGCTGCCGCCAACCGCAGCAGGCCCGGCCCCACAGGCTCGGGCCTCGACTTGCTTCGGAGCCAGTTCCAAGGGGCTGGGACCGTCCTGGCAGCTCTGGATGCAGGTGGCAAGCACCTGGGGCGTGGGGGTTCCTGCCTCCCAACAGTAGACCCGAAGCAAAGCCTGCAGGCCCCCTCAGTCTCTGAACAGCCGCCTTGTTCTCAGCTGCCCTTCAAAAGTCGCTGCAATGACTGTCAAAGGACAGAAGCGCGGACAGCACCACAATCCCTAGAGTTTCCTGGGAAGTGGGATTCTGCGCAATCTCTGCCAAGGGATCCTTATGTTACGTTAAAGGCCTTTCCTGAGTACCCGTGCAAGGTAGCTTCCCGTGACAGAAAACGCTTCAGAATCAAAATTAATGGTGTTTTGGATCAACTGGGCGTGAGGCCAGATTGGCAGAGCTGACACCCAGTCTACCTGTTCAACACAAATATGTGAAGAAGATCAATTCTGAGAGTCATTGACAAATCTGCCGAAGCTAAGGTTTGAAAACAACAATTATAATGCTAACATCCATTACAACAGACCATCCTAGAAGGGTTTTTTCTATTTAAAAATAAATTAAGTTAATGCCACTTGAAAGTGTTTAAACGACATTAATGTAATGCAGGACTGCTTTCTTTATTTGTACTGTAATGTTTATTTTCTTTTTAATTTTTTTAATGGTATGACAATATGTACGGAATTCAATAAAAGAGAGTGTTCACGATCAGTGTTGTTTTTTTTTTAAGACCTTCATTATTATTAGTTTCATCTCCTAATTAGTCCTGAAAATTATTTTGTTTTTTAAAGGAGAGATTGTTAAAAAGAAGATCTTGCCCTCTAGGTACCACCAAATACACTGGATAGGCTACAAATGCAAAAATAGCAGCCCAACCCCTACCCTACATGGGGACGCAAAACCAGAGCGACAATAGGGAGTGGTGGGGCCTGCGGCACATGGGAGGGCCACACGTGAGGGTGTGACTACCTCCCTAGGGACAGTGCCACCACCCCAATAGAATATTGCCAGGAGTAATGCAGGACCTGCACAGTCAGATCTCCTGAGTTTACACAAGGTCAGAAATTCAGTCTTTTGTGAGAATTCTTCCTGTTTTCAAATGTTGGTGACTAATTCAAATTTTAAACACCAAGTGGACCAACAGGACACATCTGTGAGCCATGTGGCGGCCGGGATTTAGGTTTGCTCGGCACGTGCTCAGTGTGTGATCTCCCTTCTAGAGCTTTCTCCCTGGACGGTCGATTCCTCTCCTCCAGATCTCCTGGGGCTTAAGTTTCACGTGTGCTCCTTCCTGGGACTTCCCAGCCTTTGCCCCTTGCAGCCACCAGGCCTGGGCAGTGCGGGGATGGGCAGAAGCCAGCCCGCTCCTTCCATTGCGGGTGCTGGGAAGGGCAGACAGAGGTCCGCTGGTGCTCCTGAAGCGTCATCTCCCGATGCAGCCGAGCTTTACTGGCCACCCACAGGAGACTCCTGGGCCCACCTCCCTGCACATCCCCAGGTAGTCTGCTGGGCGCAATGCTCCCAGGTGGGTCCGAGTCCCCGGGCACCTGCTTTCCTAGCACTCCATGTGGCCCCGCCACACTCTCTGTGTGGAACCTGGATGTGGAGACGGAGGAATCGTGCCCCGCGGTATCTCTCCTCCAGACCTGTTCCCCAGGCTCCTGGCTGATCCCGCCCCTCCCCCATCCTTCCTTCCAGCCCCCTCATCGTCTCTGCTGCTTTCCTCCTCCGGCTCCGGCCCAGGTGTGTTGCTTCCTGACTCTTGCTTAAAATGTGAGCATGAAAACCTCTCACACTTGGAAGGGGAACAGAGGCCGCCAACTCTCTTCCTGAGTCGGCCTCCTGCAGGCACACCCAACACCAGCTCCCCAAAACGGTGGTCTTCCCCATGCCTCGGGAATTGGCAAGCTGGGTCCTGCCCTCCCCACCAACGGCCGGCACCTCACCTTCCCTTTGATGCTGAGCCCCCCGGTGTCATACACGATGCCTTTGCCCACCCACGCAATGGTCTGGGTGGCTCCGTCTGGGGTGTGGCTGAGGACGGCCAGAGCTGGGGGGTGCAGGGCGGCTTTGCCAACACCATAGATTCCTAGGGGGAGTGCAGGGAGAGGGTTAGACTCGGGTTGGACAGAGCAGAGGGCCCCCCAAGCAGCCTCCTGGAAACCCCAGCGCTCTCACGCCGGCTTGCAGATATTTCTCCTGGAAGCTGTGCAGTCCAAACCTGAGCTCCCTAACCCCTCTCCAGCCCCCTGGCCAGCGTGGGATCCGGGAATGCAAATCAATTCCAAAGCTCCGGGACTGCAAATGAATTCTATGCACTGTGTTGTTAGGCAAGAAAACCTACTGAGAAAAAATATTGTATCATTCCCAGAGAGAAATGAACAGGATTGCAGAATGAAGTGATTTTTGGATAACGCTTCAAGGCCACTCCAGCCCACGCTGGCTCCCCTCCCCGCGCCCTCGCACTCCCAAACCGCTCCTCCCTTTCCAAGCTGGCCTCAGCCTCTGCCTTGCTGTGCATTTACACGGCCCATTTCTCCAGGAAACCGGGGCCTGCTGTGGGCAGAGTCCACAGTCACAGCGGCCCCAGCAAGGGCCAAGAATGGTTGCCTGACAAACTCCTACCGAGCCGTGAGACCCTCGCACAATCACCTCCTCCGGGCTGGCCTCTTCACAGGAGTGGCTCCCCCTCCACTTGTAGTGGGTTTATGAGGCTGTGGCCCCCAGGACCCTCCTCTGGGCCCTCAAGACTTTGTGGAGCCCCCCCCCCCCGCACAAGGGCGGGCGGGCAGGCCCTGTCTCACTTCTAACCTCAAGGGAAGGCAGAATGAAGACTAGGTCCCAGGCGAGGTCAGGGGGAGAGCTGGCTGCACTCCCGCTGCCCCAGCATGCTCAGAGACCTGAGAGCGCCTTCCCGGGAGCACTGCGGGCCTGGGCAGGCCTGTGCCATCCGCCCTGGGCAAAGCGCATGCCCTGCGGCCCAAGAGGGCCAAGAGCCCGGCCCACCCCTGGCTGAACCACGCCCGCCGCCCTCAGAACTGCAGGTGATAAACAGCGTCACTTTCAGCTGCTGCCTCCTAGAGTAATTCAATTTGCAGCCACCGAGGACAGAAAGTGACCGCCCCTCCTCAGCCTGCAGGTGCCAGTCCGCCCAAGGCTGTCCTGGGCAATGGGGCGAAAGGCCTGGTGACTGGGGAGGCTTCTCAGAGGACGTGACTCTGAGCTGGGAGGTGCAGTTTTGGGCACCCCCGCCCACGCCCCATGAGGGTATCTTGGGGGAAAATTCCAGAGAGTTGTAAGTACAAGACCCTGGTGCGGATGGGAACTTGTGTATTCGAGGAACCGAAAGGCCCCGCTGAGCTGGCCGGGGGAGTGAGGACAGAGGCACAAGAGGAGGCCAGAGAGGGAGTGGGCGGGGGAAGGACTTGGACCCCGCAGCTTCCAGAATCTGAATCAGACTCTGAATCGCTGCCTCCTTCTCCCCCAGAGACGCTTGGCTTCCCAGGGCCTGGCGCAGGGCTTGGACAGGGCTGGATTCCTTTGGGTCACGAGCAGGATGAAGAGTGGGAAGATGCACCAGGGCCCAGGGCCGCCCAGCCCCCTACCACGGGACAGCCCGGGCCTGTCCCACGAGCCTTCACGGCCACCCACCTCCAAAGCCCCGGGTCTTCAGCTCCTCATCCCGGATGACAGTTGGGGCGATCCCCAGTTCCTTTCCAACTTTCTTAATCTCCTGGATGTGTTCGTGGAAAAAACAACACAAGGACACGTGAAGATGGCTGAAATTGAGGCGCGGAGGGGGCTCTGGGCCAGGGAGGAGCTGCCCCGGACGCTGGGAAGAGCTGCCTCAGGCGTGGAGCCCCGACTCTCAGCTCTGAGCATGAGCAAACCCCCCAAGCCCTGTAATTTCCTGCAGCTCATGGCCAGAGCCCCACAGCGGGGGCCCGGGGCAGCCCCACCCCCGCCAGGGCCCGCAGCCCTTGGAGCAGGGTGGATGGCAGGACTTCATCGGCAGCGGCCCCAGGCCAAGTGCTGGCACATGGACGCTGACCCCCTGGTCGTCCCTGGGCTCTGCCGACCCCCGCCCAGCCTGCTCTGCCCTGGCAGGGCCACGAACCTCTAGGAAGGTGTCCGTGTTCATCTCGTTGCACGGCGTGTCCACTATGCGTGCCGCCAGCCGCACGCCTTCCGTGGCATTCACCAAGCACTAGGGAAAAAGCAAAAGGTCATCACTGGGGCCCTCTGCTCCCCTCCCCCGGGACCCAGAGGCACACACCACCAGGCGAGGTTTGGGGGCTGCTGACAGGATGGTAGCTGCCACCCGCTCTCGTCCCCAGCACCTACGACCTCCCAGAGAACACAGAAACCCAGCTCAGCTCTGCCCCCAGAATTGCACAGGGGCCCACGGCCTCACGCCAGGACCTAGAAGGAGCAGAGACGCCTTCCTTCCAAACCTCACCCCCCAACACGCTCCCGCCCCAGCGCAGGAGGCTCTCGGGCTGGGCCTGAAAGCGCAGGAGATTCCTATCCCTGGCCTCTGCTGCCCCCACGCCCTCCCTGGGGCCATGTTACCCTCGTTAGGGACTGAAATGCTGTGTCCCCTCCCTGAACGCTCATGCTGAAGCCCCGCCCCCCCGTGACAGTATTAGGAGGCCTTGGGGGTGAGGAGGGCTAGATGAGGCAGGAGGATGGGGCACTGGGATTAGTGTCCTCCGTAGAGGTGGAGGTGGGAGTCGGGTCTCCTTCCCCGTGGAGGACAGGCTGGACAGAGTCCTCCCAGGACCCACCCCACCTCCACTCTCAGCCTCCACGACGTCTGTCATTCAAGCGCCCCCCACACACCGCCAAAGGGAACTGGGTGACCGCACCATCCGGGCGGTCTGAGACACTTCTCAAACCACCACCTCCAGAAGCTTCTCTGGACCCTCCCAACAAATGAAAAAACCCTGCACCTGAGCCCTGGGTCTGCTGGTGCCCCCCCCATGGCCCCCATTGCTGGGGAGAGCCTCTGCGTGTGTCACGCCACCCCGACTCTGGTCACTCACACGACCCTGCCTCGTGCAGCCCACAGTCTGCTGGGCACCCGGGGGGGGCTGACGTGGTGGGCAGTGCACACGAGGACGCCTCTCACGGGGGTGTGCACCAGAGGTCACGCTGTCCTGGACCCTGGCACCTAACGGGGACTCCCTAAGGAGCCGCGTCCTCCGCTGCCCGGGCGGGGGCCCCAGACTCTGCTTTCTCGTCTGTCTCTGCCTCGTTTATGCCCACAGCGCCCTGCTCTCAGCTGGACCAGCGGTGCCTCCCGCCCCACCTCATCCCGTCACCCACCCCCGGGTCTCGGAGCTTCAGACAGGAGGCCGGTGGCCTCTCCCGCGCGCGGGGCAGAGGCAATATTGAAAGAGAACAGCAGCGCCGGTACAGCGGGGGTGCAGACAGCGTCACGTTCATCATCGCCTCTCCCAGCCGCGCGTGTCAGGGAGGGCAGCGCGGGTCGATACGCCGGCCCGGCCACCTCCGGCGAGGGCCGCGGCGCGCCTCTGCCTGTCCCGAGGTAATTAAACCCCAACGCCTCCGAGGCAGAGACCCAGGCTTGACAGCTCATCCACGAGCTGAGCCCGGGTGGCCAGGCCCGCCTGTCAGCGGGCTCCTCCGGGAGGCGAGGGTCCCCGTCTGTGGGAGTCGCAGACACCCATTGCTCATCTCTGACGCAGCCGTGGCTGCTGTCTGGGCGTGCGTCAGTGGCCGGGGACTTGTCCCCGAGGAGGCCAGGCGCTGGACACACCTGGGGTGAGCTCAGTGCTCCTCTGTGGCGCGGCTGGGGTGAGGGGCGGCCCAAGGAGGGCCCAGAGTCCCTCCACCCCTGTAGAGCTGCGGGGCTGGGGTGCACCTCGTCACACCTGTCTCCCCTCACTAAAGCAGGCTCAGTGGCTGTTCACGCCGCTCACCCACGTGAGCACCCATGGTGCATCAGTGCCCTGCCCGGGACCCCAAAGATGCCAAGGAGCTCACAACAGCAGACTCACAACACCCCGGAGAGGAGGGCAAGAGGGAGGACCAGGCCTCACAGAGTTAGCACCCGCGCCTAGTGCCGCACGGGGGAGGCTGCTGCGGCCCCGCGCTGGGCGGCCCCGGCCAGGCCCCGGCTCTGCCCTGGGACAGCAGGGCCCGTCTCGGGGTGACTGTGAGTCAAACCCCCGCCCATGTGCACAGCCGTGCCTGGGCCCCTTTGGGCACGAGGGAGCCACTCACAAGGCCAGGCTTGCTTTTGTCAGGGGGTGGGAAGCGGGGGGCAGGCAGGCGGTGTTGGAAGGTGGCAGGCCCAGCGAGGAAGGTACCGCAGAGTCCGGGCAGCAGCAGGGGCCTAGGCGGGGTCCCCGCAGTGGCCAGAGGTAGTGGGGGATGGAGATGCACAGACGACTGGCCCTCGTCACGGGCCGTCACGTAGGAGACCAGGTCCCTGACCCCCGAGCCTCCAGCCCCGCAGGGGCACAAGCGGAACAGAGATGTACAAGCCCAGGGCAAACAGGCAGGCCTCCGGAGAAGCCAGGTAGCAAGAAGCTGGATCAAGACGAGGCAGGCCAGGAACAGGAAGGCAGGGCAGAGGCGGGCAAGGCCAAGGGAGGCAAGAACTGGACTCTGGCTGGAAGAAGGGGAAGAGGCCAGGCAGGAGGCAGGAGGGCAACATGGGGGTAGCCCTGGGAGATGCTCAGGTTTCCAGTCCCCACTCCTGCCCTGGTGATGATGGAGCCAGAGGCGCGAGCCCTGGGGTGCCGATGCTAGCCGGAGAAGAGGGACAGGCATGCCACCCACCGGGAAAGAGCAGGGCCTGGGGTGCAGCAGCAGCCGAAGAGACAGGCAAGGAGGGACAGTAAAAGTCCAGGTTCCGCAGACCGTCGGGAGGGGCGGAAACTTGATTTGGTGGGATGTGGGGAGGAGGGAGTTGAAGCAATGGGGCTGCGTGGGGAAGGTTTGGAGATGTGGAGAAAAGAGCCGGGGAGCAGCTCTCGAGGGTGCAGGCAGCATCCCTCCCCCCCAGGAGACGCTGGACCAAGCCACCAGGTGCGCGCTCCCAAGACAGCAGGGAGGGGAAGCAGGAGAAGGGCAGGCCGGGTCTGGGGTGGCCACCGCAGGGACAGGAGCCCGACACCCAGCCTTGCGAGGACTTGGAAGTTGGGGATCACCAACAGCCTGGGCTCGGAAGGACGACTGTGCAGGGCAGGCGGGTACCGCGTGGGAAAGTGTGGGGTGTGACGCCTGGGAGCGGCGGGTCTCAGCTGTGGACGTGGGCGCACGGCTCGGCTTCGCCGTGCAGCCAACGCCGCTGAGCAGAACCAGATCCCGGAAGTCAAGACCGCGGAGGGGGGCCCCGGCCTTCTCTGGAATGACATCACCCACCCTCCCGCCCTCCCGGGAAGCAAGAGCCAGACCCCTCCCCTGGCCATGCTGCCACGAGCTCCTGGGGACCCTGGGACACCCACTTGCAGAGTGGACACCTCCACGGGCCCGTTGTCTTGCCCCACCAGGAAGAACTCCACCACGACGGTCTTCTTCTCCGAGCGCCGGGAGGTCCCTGAGCGGTGGGTGAACAGCGGGAAGGCCCGGGCCAGGGCACAAGCAGAGGCGAAGGCATCCGACTGCTCACAGGCCATCTGCAGCACAGGGGGAGGGCGTGAGGCGGGCAGGGAGGGCCGGACACAAGCGACCTCGGGGCTGGGGGGAGCGTGGGGCCTCAAGGGTACACCCTGGACAGAGGGGCCCAACATAGCTGTGAGCCGGCGGCTACCCCGCCAGCCTCGCTGCCTGAGGCAGGGGCGGCAGCCACTGGACCTTGTTATTGCCCCCAAGACCGGCGCAGTGAAGAGCACACGTGGGCTCGGGCAATCTGGGTCTGGGTCAGATTTGCCACCAGACCCGACTGGAGTGAACGGTGTGGCCTCTGGGACCTGGGTGCCCCTCTGAGAGCAGAGGTCACAAGGCCCCGTTGTGGGGTGCCGCCCAACTCTGAGCCACCCCGGGCCGGAGGGCTCTGCGGTCCACAAGGCCCGAGACCAGGCACCGGCACCGGCCCCAGCGCGGCCCCCAGGACGGCTACGGGTCGGCTTCAGTTCTGGCGCGAGGCCTGCCTGGCGAGCAGCAGGCTGGTGCCAGCTCTAGCGCTGGGTCGTCTCTCGGTGTCAGTACCAGGGAGGCTTCCAGAACTTTCGCCAGGCGGGTGTCCCGAGCCGGCGCCGGGCTGCCTGGCGGGGCGGGGCCCTGGCCCACCTGCAGCCCAGCCCCGGCCGCGCCCGGGGCGCCCCGGGGACTCACCAGGATGCACCGATGGGCCCCGGGGGCAGGCAGGTCCGCACCAGCCGGGTGATGAAGTGCGCGGCCGAGGGGCTGTTGTGCCGGCTCACCCGCGAGGGCAGGGCGGCCACCGTGGCGCAGTTCAGGTAGAGGGGGCAGCTGTCCGTGGGGTTGGGGTTCAGCGTGCTTAGGGCCGCCTGCCAGAGCTGGGGCGGGGAGACAAGAGGCGACCCCCCTTGAGAGGCGCGGCGGGCGGGGCCTCGCCCGGCGGCGGGGCCGTCGAGGGTGCGCGTCGCTCGCGTGGACGGCCGGGCGGGGGGCGGCGGGGGGCGGCGGGGGGCGCGGGGGGGCGCGGGGGGCGGGGGCGGGGGCGGGCCGGGCCTGGGGCCGCGGGGAGGGCGCGCCGGGGAGCGGGCCCGCCGCTGGCGCCGCCCGAGGAGCCGCGGGCCTGGCCGCGCCCGCGCCGCCCGCGCTCACCTCCTCGGTGACCCGCGGCTGCAGCTTCCCGCGGACGTGGCTCCAGGGCAGGCGGCGCAGGTGGGGCAGCTGCCCGAGCAGCAGCAGCGGCCGGCTCTGCGGGTCCGCGTCCCCGGCGCTCGCCTGGAACTGCAGCCCGGCGCTCGCCATCTTCCCGCCGGCGCCCGCCCGGCCCCGCGCGGCCCGGCCCGGCCCCGCCTCCCCGCCCGGGCCGCTCGCGAGACGTGCAGGGCCGCCCGGGCGCGAGGGGGCGCGGGCGCGGCGGGGCAGGCCCGGGCGGGCGCGGGCGGCCGGCGAGCAGGCCCGGCCCGGAGGCCGCGAGCGCGCAGGCCCGGCCCGGCCCGGCCCGGCCCGGCGCGGCGGCTCCGGCGCGGGCGGGCGGCCGGCGGGGAGGCCGCGCCCGGGCCCGCCCTCGGGGGAGGCCGCGGAGGCCGCGGGGCAGCAGGCCCGGCCCGGCAGGTGCCACCAGCTCGCGGCCCGGCAGCGCCCCCGCCCCGGGCCTCTGGCAGCCCGCGGGCCCCGGGTCTCTGCACCCCGACCGGCCCGGCCGCCCTTGCTCGCCCCCCCAAGTCTGGCTCGGCTGGGCCGCTCCTGGGGCCGCGCCAGCTCGGGTCTGTGGGGCCCCCTCCCGGGGGGGCAGGGGCGGTGCCAGCGGGCTGTGCCCCTCACTTGAAGGGCTCCCCCACATTCATCAGACCCCCCTATTCGCAGGCATGAGGGGCGCCAGAGAAGAGGCCGCTGCTCGGAGGACAGCAGACTGCACACCCGGCCCCCCGGGGTCCAGTGGGGCGTTTCCCAGCCCACCCCTGTGTAGGGAGCACAGTGTGGCGAGTCTGAGCAGCTGCCCCCCACCCGAGGGAGAGAGGGGGGCAGCCGGGGGTGCACGAGAGAGGGCCCGGTTCCTGTCGGTGAGGGGAAAGGCCAAAGGGGGCGGCATGGGTGGGGGTCCCGATGAAGGTGGAGGGGTGCCGCTGGCAAGGGCCCCCTGGCAAGGACCCTGGCCCTGCTGTGGCTGGGACACAAGGCTGGGGGATGACCCTCCTGCTGAGGAAGCCCTGCAGGACTCATTTAAAAATAAAAAGGTGTCACCACATCCTGATTGCTCAAGGGCCCTGGTGGGCCGTGGGCGCCCTCCCATCCAGCTTCCTCTTCTCTCTCGGCCTCCACACCAGCAAAGCCAGCTCCCCAGAGCGCGCTGATCTCTGGGCATGCCCCCCCAGCACACACCCCCCTCCCTGCCCGCGCCCCACGGGCGGATGAACGTCCCAGGAGAAGGGGCTGCGGCAGCCCCAGGCGGCTCTTCTGTGGGGCCTGGTGCAGAGCTGGCTCTGAAGACAGTTGTTGAGTGAGTGAAAGGAATTCCTTCGGACCCCTCAGCTTTCCTGCCATAAAAGTCGACTCTAATTGGATCATATTTTCTTCAAAAGATGTTGCAGCAGCTGAATGTTTTCACGCGTCTGCAAAGGGTAGAAGCGCACGTACAGAGATCTATCACTCTGTTCTGTTTGCAAATACACTGCCGGCGGCCAGGCCCGGCGAGGCCGGCGCAGGGCCAGGTGGGGGAGGGGATGGAAGCCAACAGAACCCCTCGGGCCCCTGGCCAACAGGACAGGAGCAGGCCCGCGGGCAGGGAGGCCCTGGAAGGAAACACAGACCTAGTGTCCTGAGACCGGCGTGCAAGGACAGAAGGTTCCAGGGGCTAAGGGGGAAGGGTGAGGACGGTGGACTCCACAGACTGGCAGACTGGGGGGGAGGGCCCAAGAGCATGTGGCCCGGCAGGGCGGGCAGCGGTGTGTTCAGGGACTGGAAGGGGAGAGCAGCTGTCTGGTGAGCAGAGATCATCTTGGTGACCCCCGCTTTTGGAATTGTCCCCCTTTAAGAATACAGTGAATGACCCCATGGTCCCCAAGAAAAGATGAACAAAACGATTCGATTCCACCAGCATTTATTAAACATTTATTATACACCAAGCAGGAGGAAATGTTAGATGCTTGTTAGAAGTAGACAGTCTTGATTCTGGTTTCCAGCCACCTCTGAATCAAAGACATCCAAACTGAACAGAACACGGAGGAATTACTCCACTTGAAATGCCTGCCAATTTCCTCAAGATGCAGCTCGTGACAGATACAAATAAATTCCAGGAAAGTGCTTTCCCCTTTCGCTGAAGACTTTACAGACGTCAACATAAATAAGACAGGCAGCACTTTGTTTAGATAAATTTTTATGAAGGCATTAATCCACAGCTCAGTGTATATTTCACTGTCAATGAAAAATTCACCTTCATTTAATTTTCTTTAAAAAAAAAAAAATGAAAATTTAAAACAACTTACCAGATCTTTAGTGCAACCCCAGAAGTCATTTATGTTTTTCATGACTCGAGATTCATTCCAAACTCAACAGGGTGTTCAGACTTAATTTAGGAGTTGAGGAAAAGACTAAAAACTTCTGGAAGAAATCAGAATAAAATTCCCAGGGCTTATTAGGAAGCATTTTTGGGTACAGTTCACATTCTAGAACACATTTCTGAAATCTTATCATGTAAAATGGCCTTGGTGTGTGAAATGCTTGTTTCCAGGGTGACCAGGGCCCGAGCTCAGCGGCCCAGCCCCTGGACTCTGCCCACACCCCTGGCTGCGGGGCAGCAGGTCCCTTGTCTCAGGTGAGAAGGAAACCCGACCCTTGGAGCACTCGCTCCACCCTCTGGTGTTTTCATTCATTTGCTCAACACAGATTGAGGGGCAATGAGCACTGAAAAGCCCTGGGGCGGGCCTGATTGGGGCACAGTGGGTGTGTGCTTGTACAGACACACAGGGCTAGGGGTCAAACAATAGTACAGGGCCTCCCTGGTGGCGCAAGGGGTCAAACACAGCACTATGAAGCTATCAGCAGCCACTACAGCATGAGTTCGATCCCCAGCCAGGGAGCTACCCACAGGGTACAGCAGACCTCTCCCGTCTCCCCGCTACTCCCCTCAGCAGTGTATTTCAGGAGAACCGCCTGTTCTGCTCCCCACTCCGTCTCTGGTGAATCTTCTTACCCCGCGCACCTCTGGCCTGTACCCCAGCTCTTGTATGCATAAATAAATAAATCTTTAAAAAACAAATAAACAAAAAACAATACAGCCCAGAAATGCAGCCAGCGGGAGGACACTGAGTTTAGATGGGATGTTCGAGCTAGATCCCGAGGGCCGGCCGAGGCGAGCCAGGCAGGCAGACCCGGGGCCAGGCACTGTTTACACAAAGGCCTGAAGTCCTGATGGGCACGGTCCCTCCCAGAATTGGCAAAAACTTGAGTGGCTGCATGTACAGCGAGCACGGGATGGACTCGGCCTCGTGGGCAAGCCACAGGTGGACGTGCCTCAGTGAGACTAACGGAATAGAGGACATGTTCGTGGTTGAGAGTGAGGCCCGCTCCCGGCACCTCCCTCCACAGCCGCGCCCGCCCACCCCAGGTCCACGGCGTGGCCCCCTCCTTGTGGAAGGCATCTGCACTGTGTGACGTCCCCTGCTCCCCACTGGACCTCAGGAGTCCAGTTACATGTTGTAAACACTGCACCAGACACGCCACCCAGCTTTACACTCAATGCCCCCGGAAGGAGTGAAAAGTGGAGAAACTGCCATGAAAATCACATTTCTCCAGAAACTTCGGTGAAAATTTCACTGACTTGTGGAAAAGTTGAAAATCCAGTACAATAAACACAGCCCACCCTTTACTTGATTGCACAGATGTATCTGCGTGTCCCCCCCCCTCACACACACCCCTGTGTTTCCTGCCCCACCGATGGTGGCTGCCCTTACCCTGACACACCTCAGCGTTTCTCTAAGGTGCAGAGAAGCTCGCGCCCGGCGTCCCACTAGAGCCCCGATCGAGCCGTGGGAACCTCACGCAGAAACAACACTCTGGCCCAGTGGATACGACCTGACGCCTTTAATACGATCTGAGGCATTTGTCCCCCAAATGTCCTTCATGGCTTTTTCTTTGTAAATGCAGACTCCCAGCGAGGATTAGGCCTTGGGGCTGGTTGTCAGGTCTCGGCTCCTTTAATCCGGAACAGAGCCTGCCTTTGTCCCTCCCGAAGCGGCTGTGGCTCCAGACGGCCCACTGTCTGGGCTGCTGCTTCCTCACGATTAGATACAGGGGGAGCGTGTCTGGTACAACACAGGCGCTCGCGCCGCCACCACCCGTGTCTCCGCTGTTGCCCAAGGTTGGGCACGTGGCGGAAGCGGGGTCTGCAGGTCTCTTCCGGGTGCAGGTCCACCCCCCCTTGGAAGGCACAGACCTCATGTCCGTTTTGTCCTCGTGCCGCTGTGGACATGGAGGCTGAGGGCGCTGTGGCCTGCGAGCTCTCCCCGCGGCTCCCCCACCCCGTGAAGACCTGGGCCCGAGCCCGGCACTGGCAGGCGTGGTGCTGTCCTCGCCCCGTGGCGTCTCCTACGCCCGCGCCCTGGTGCCCTCGAGTAAAGACATCTCGCGGCCACCCCAGGGCCCGCCACATCGCTTTTGGGCCCCGAAAGTGCGCACAGAGCACACAGGAGGGGCTTTCTCAAAACAGCGCATCAAGATGGCAGGCAGGGCCTAAGCTCGCCGGGGCTGTGGCCCCCAAAATGCATGCCCAGGGCTGCCTGGCCCCGCAGCGTGTGCGCGTGTGCGCGTCACTGCCCCCAGGGTCCCCATATACGCCACAAGAGCCCCGCATGCTCCTGCCTTTCCCACACGCTCCCGTCGGGTTTTGAGAACTCTGGTCCTCTCTGAAACAGCCAGACGACCCCAGGCTCACACCGTCCCTTCCTCCCCTGAACGCGAGTCAGCCACTTCCCCAAGGAACCCTGTCTCCTCTGGGGGTGGCGCCAGAGGAGGGGGTGCCTGAGAAAGCAAACGCTTCCCACAGAGAAGCCCAGAGCTGTGCAGGGGCCCAGGCCCGCCGGCGCCACTGTTTCCGGCCCTTTCAGAGGACGAAGCTCGGCTTGATTTTTAGTGTCACGAGTTCACCCTGATTCCTCCCGTCAAGCCCGAGCACGACAGGGTGCCCCCGGCGGGTCCCTCCAGCATCCCTGCGAGTCCTTCTCCCGCAGCGGGGGCCCTGCTGCCCGTCGCCCCGTGCGGGCTGAGGGTGGCTCCCCCGGCGGCGCCGTCACCTCCACGCTGACCACAAACCCTTTACAGAAGCCGAAGACGCCTTCCCTGTGTCGACAGCGTGTCCCGCGGACACACTCCACGCCCACTCGACTAGCGTCGTCCATCGGACCCCGGTCTCTGCTTCCCGCGCCCCGGTAAGATGCGCCATTTTCTTTTCTCCCTTCGGAAGTTCCTCTTTCAAACGGGTGAAGCGTTTATGGGGCTCAAACATCAGAACTACAAAAGCAGTGTTCAAAGACTATCCCTTCCACCTCCTTTCCGAGAGAGCCTGTTGTGTGTCATCTTTGCACTCTGCTTAAAAAGCACATTTTGGAATGTCGTCGAAGCACTGATTTTACCTCCCGACATCAGGGGGATGAGACTGTGGTAACAATAAAAATGTACTAGTGAAGCCATTTATTACCAACAGAAAACGTTCCCCCTAACATCAGTTTTGAGGACTTCTCGCTACAATGAGGGTGCCGAGCGAGTGGCTCCTGGGGTCCCTTGCCACTCGAGCAGTCTAAATTATCCTCCCAGGAAGGGCGCCGTGTCAGAGAGTAATAACCCTCATGTCTCGGGAACTAAATTCCCATCTACTTCTGAACACCAGAAAAATTGTTTTTGTTCTTGCACAAGTTTCCAAGGGTACCATGAAGACGGTGCCTGGGGCGGGGCTGGCTGCAGGAAGGAGAAGAGAAATAATTAACAGACCAAATGTGGTCGCGCAGGCCTTGAAGCGGGCCCGGCGGATGAACTCGGAATGTGCGGGGAAGCAAAATCAGGGGCTTAATATTTATTTAGATGAGGAAGCCTTTTCTTCAGGAAAAACTTCTCGTGGGCTCCTTTAGGCAGCCTGTTCCCCTAGTGCAAAATGACTCCATCTTCCAAAGCCCAAGTCATGGTTATTCCAGAAGCAGCCCCGTGTAAAGCAACATGTCCGCCCTATCTAAATGTAGATCTTTTTAAGACGTGGAAAGGATTCATACACCTGTTTGCTGAGGACTGTGGTCCCTGGGCAGCATGAGGAGAGGGTGAGGGAAGGAAAAACTGATCAGAAATTGTTAGTTTTTTTTAAGGGCCCGGAGAAGGAAATTCATGTTTTCCTCCCGGACCTGGCAGGCCCTCCCGGCGCAAGCTCACAGCTGGGGTGGCCACCTGAGGTGGCAGGATAAAAATGCTAGATTTGAAACAAGATCACTTGCTCCTTCTCAGTGATTTACACAAGTCCAGTGACATTTCACCCCAACGGAGTAAAAAGCATTCCAGTCGGGTGGGCGGTTCTCCTCACATCTTCGTAAATTCAGAAATACTTCAGCATTACCTACGAGGACTGTAAAAAGGCATTCCGGAGGCTTCTCCTAGAGACATGGGCCCCCCACAGTAAACACGCACCACAAAGACATGATTTATCACATTCTAAACTCAGCAGCACGCGAGGCCAAGCTAGGACACAGACACCCCCCCCCACCTTTTTCTTACAAGGAGCGGCTACTCTCCATTCCCTGGAGAAGGGAGGACAGCAGGGGAGCAGGGAACAGCGCTCTGGGGTGCAGTGCAGAAGTCGGGGGGCATGGGCCAGGGCCGGGGCCGCGCCTGGACCCCCATGTCGGGGCTGCTGCGCTGTGGCCTCAGCCGGCCCCGCGTGTCTCCACCCCCACGACTGCGGCGCGAGTTGTGTGTGGATTTAATTATTAGCAGGGACTCAAGGTGCTGTCATTGTTTAACTCAGCCGACCTTTTAAATGGATAACCAACCTTGAGGCTTAATTGGATTTAAAAAAAAATCAATTTCTAGCCATTGCATAGCGTGGAAATGAAGTGCTACATTCTCGGGCAATTGTAAAAGTGGTTTTGCTCAAAACCATTTTTTATTATTTACAACTTTTCAGATGACGTTATCCATCTTGGTAAGCGTCGTACGGGTACGAAGACCTTTCATAAACAACCGCAAATACACACGCACGCACACTGAGGCGGGTCACAAGAGTCATTATTTTCTGTTCTGCGGTGGGCTTGGTCACCAGCAGCAATCTCTTCACACCAATTACACGAAAAACTGAACTCGGGATAATGACAAACCACTGTTTGCAAATCTCTCTTAGCCTCAGTCTGGACTAAGCTTCGTAATAAGAAAAAAATCCTTGAGGAAGCTGTTACCAAATCGCATTTGACCATTAAATCTTTCTTAAAGAAGGTCATTTAATTTTATGGAAAGAAATGAACAATTAAAATGGCATAAGCAGAAATGGGACGGTTCTGGAAGCGGGGACGTGGAAGACTCTGGTCCCAGCCAGAGTCTGGTTACACTAGACTACACTAGTTGTGTGACCCCGCTAAGCCCTCTGGTCTCAGTTCCCCCATCTGGAAAAGGGACGATTTGGGCCGGGGGAGGCAACGCTCCCTCCCCCCAACATTTGATGATAAGGGAGGTCTGTTATGACCCGAGTCCGAACACCAAGTGAAGAGACATTTGATTCCCTCAGCACTTCCTCTGAGGAAAATGGGCCAAATGATGCCGACCAGGGCCCTTTGCCTCCATTACGAGATCTATAAAATGAGAGAAATCGTAATTACTAATGGCGGAATTTGGATGATTAGCTAAAAGCAATTTTAGAATAACAGTTGACAAACAGAAAACATTAAACCCAGTGGATTATTTTAACTACCCCCGATTTAAATGACCATCGTGTCGAATGGCGTCTCATTTAAATGGTTCATTCTGGCCAGATTACGGAGCTGGAGTCGAGGCCCCCACAATTATCCTCGGCATTCGGGACAGTCCAGAAAGCTAATTTGGATAATTGGACAAATGCTTCTGTTCTCCTGCCTCAAGTGACCAGGTAATGGTGCCGTCTCTGCGTCTGACTCTGCCACATCCTTTGTGTGCTAAGGAGGCCCGGTGCAGACTGGGGGCCCCGGCGTCCAGCGGGGCATGGAGGTGGGACGAGAAGCACAGAGGCCCCACATCTGACCCCAAAGATGTACTCAGGGGACCCTCAGAGGGGCTGGAGGCCCCTGCCCACCCCACATCCGGGTGGGTTCACTCTCAGACCCATCGTTTTGAAGGGGGCTGTTTTCCCTCAATTTCAAAATAAAACTAAACAGGCACATCGGGCGTCTGGGAGGTCAAGGGAACGCGGAGAGAGAAAGTAAAAGTGCTTCAGGGCTAAGGCACAGGGGATAAACAACTTGGGGCCCATGCAGAAATAGGGGTGCCACGGTACGTTTCAAAATGTGGATACCATCCAATGAGACAAGTCTGCCTACCTCAATCTCAGAAGAAACGGAAGCTTAGGGTAATCAGCCAAGAGCGGCCATCTTCAGGGTGTCCTCGCCTCTCTAGCCGCTGGGCACCTGGGAGGACGTGTTAGCAGCTTTCTCTGTCCCCACAAGTCTGTCTTGACTAGAATAAGGGGCTCGACAACGTTCAGGCAGCAGGTAGCATGACGCTCAGCCTACAACTGGCGCGTAGCCAGGTGAGCTGTTCTGCCACGGGTACCCAACCACGTCAGACACAGCAGACTTGTCCGCGGCTCAAACGGTGGGGCGGGGTGAGTGTTCTGGAACATCGTCCGTTATCCAGGGGACAGTTCCGCCAGCCTGTCCGCGCACAGTCCACGCGGGTATTCAAGACCCGAACGGCTCACACTTCCGGGTGCCTTAAAGCTCCCCAGGTCTTGTTCCCTGTTCAACAGGCAACGCTTCCCGCCAGGTCTGCAGACACTCGGGGCTCCACTGCACGAGTGGGCCATGTAAAACTCAAGTGAAGAACCCAAGGTCACCCCTCACCCATGTCGCCACTTGTAAGTTTCCCTGTCGGGGGAGCACTTCCTCAATGCTATGCGTCCTGGTCAGAAAGTTCTGCAAGTCTCTGGCAAATGTCTTGTACAAAGTGGATTTGATTCTTGGACACAACCGATGGCTGATGAGCAAGGTCAGGGGGAATGGAACTTCTGGTCAAAAACCAATAGGCACAGTAAGAGGAGGCTGCTTCCGGGGCCGACGGGCTTTGGAGCCGACATGCCATGCGGCAGCGGCCGCGCAGCCTGCCAGGGCCCCAATCTTTATACACGTCCTTGACAGAACACAAAGCTTCCCGCCCTCGCACAGACGGGTGCGACTCCACACACCACACTCCTAACAAAACCACCCCGGCCGGCCTTGGAGGGCGAGCCTGGGCACAGACACGTTCAAGGGGAAATGGCTCGGGGTTCGACTGTCACCCCCGAGGACGCTTGGGGGTGACAGGCGAGCAACGTTCGGTTAGATATTCACATCTCCTGAAGCCTCACGTACGGCAGGGCACACCCTCCCCCCTTTTCTGAGCAGATCTGGAACGCACACAGCTCATCAGACAAGTTAAGTGTTGCCCCACGGCAGTTCCCCGGTGGTCACGCAGACCGGCCCTTTGCAGGCGTCCATTAGCAGACAGATGGGCTTCCAGACGTGCAGGCAAAGGCCTCGGGCACAAACCCGGCACCCTCGCTCGGCCCCACCGACGACGGCGGAGCGGCCAGGCCCTCCCGCCACAGACCCGGCGTGAAATGAGGACTCGGACTGCAGGGTGTTCTTTAATGTGCACGACTGCTTTATTGTACAAAAAGTTTCCAGTAACAGTAAATTAGTTTTAGAAAAGGACAAAAAAAGTCATTTTGGATAGAAGCGCTTCACTAATTGCTTTATTTAAGCACACAAGAAAAAAAGTCTTATCTGACCAATTAGGTTGGAAGGGTTTTATTACCTTTAAGAAGCCATTAGCTGGAAAAAACACTGAAAGCACTTGTGTCAAAACAAATAAATAATGCTCTCTCAATTAGCGGAGAAAGCGGTAAATCCGTTAAATTAGAGACACACACACGGCCTCACGCCCATGGTGAAGCCAGCACCTCCCCCCCAACCCCGAAATTAATAAAACCAGAGACAGCAGATTTCAGTTACAATCTCGGGAAAGATCAGGCGCTTTGGGGGTCTGACAGGAAACATTCACATTTCTCCTCCCTGCCCCGATACACAGAGCCACCCCAGAACACACCAGGGGCCCCAGAAGGAGCCTGCCTCGCTTGCCTTCTTCTCGGGACCCCTCCTAGGCACGGGGGGAGCCCTAGAGGCAGCCAGCACAGGCGTTGGCGGTCAGCAGGTCAAGAGAGGGGTTACCCTGAGCTACCTGGACACAATGAATCCTCTTTCTCTGACTCCCCCCCGCGCTGCGCTCCTTCCCCAAGTAAAGCCTCAAGAGAAAAATACAGCGTTTAGTGAAGCCCCGCAATTTGGGGCACAGGCCCCTGCAGGGAGCCCCAGCAGCAGATAGCTGCATAGACTGGTTCCCCCATCCCACAAGACCCTTGAAGCCCCTCCTAATTGGGCCCATTATTTCACCCTAAAACAACCCTAGTCCCTCCTCCCTGAAAATAAATATAAATAAACGGTGATCCTTTCTCAAAGGGTCACTTTCCATAGAGCTTTTGAAAAGCCTGAACAAGAAGCCAGTCTGACCACCACCGAGGACCATCCGGCGGGCAGCCCCCCAAGCCCAAGAGCCCCACTCTGAAGAGCAGCTGGTGGACCCCACTGTCAAGTTCTAATCCGCTGGGACTGAAGGACTCCTACAGTTGCTCCCCAGACCTACACACGCCCCAGGGTTCAGGATGACCACGAAGGTACCCCAAACGTTCCTAGCAAGGGCTTGTCAGGGAGCCCCATGCTACACCCTGGAACCCCGCACGCCCTAGCCCCGTGGCCACCTGGCCTTGTACTGGGGCAGGGAGGGAGAACCAGGGCTGGGCGTGTGAGGACATGATCTGTTTGGACAAGTCAAATCTCTGGACTGGAGTGTAAATTTTTGGAAACCACCTAAAAGTCAACGTGACTGGCCCAAAATAAATGGAGCACATTTAATGAGGTCACGTTCTTTTTAAACTTTTTAAGAGTGATAAAAACTAGGGAAAAGCCATCAAAAATTATACAGAGATCATTAAAACTGTACTGGTGCCTCCAGGCTGGTGAAAACGTGAACAAGTTTTCAGTCACCACCGTTACCTCCCACGTGACCCGACAGCTCTGGGGCACACTCAGGCACCACGCTGACCCTAAGCACGAAACCACAGCGTCCCACCGTGGGAATCCGGTTCACACTCACACACGAGGGGTTACCTAGTCAAGACTTCCACCCTCTGCGGGACAGGCCTACTTTCTGGGCCTGTTAAGTGGCAATGAAGGAGCCAATAAATCAAACCACCGGTGGAATATTTTACTCTGAAATGGAGTGATGTTTGGTTAATAATTTGAGATTCACTAATCCTGAATGGGGTGACCCATTTAGAATGGCCTCTGTGTAAATTCACAGCTCATTAAATGGTGTCTGGTTGGAGCAGGTCATTATGCAGTTAGTGTATGAGTAATGGGCTGAGCAGGGATGGCTGTGCGTGAGTGCAGCGGACACGCCGGCTGGTTCTGGCAACTTCCACCACGCTGCCGAACTCCCTTTGAATAGAAAGTGAGGTTAGTTTGTATCACCAACTTTGAAATCTGGTGGCTTTGCCGGGTAACCCCTTCTGGTTTGCAGGAGAAAGCGCAGTGCACAGACTGCAGAAGAGGAGACTCCGCGCACCAGGGACCTGGACTCAGGGCGCTGTCCTAACTGACCCCGCTGAGTGTGTTCATCAGATGGTTTCGTATTTTTCACACTTTGTTACTCTGATCATTAACAGTGATGGAAAGGCTAAATTAAGTTAATGGGGAACAGATTATAAATTCTTAAAGGACTTCTCTGTTTTCAACTGGAAAATACAGAGAGAAAGCTGAAGAGGCAGCTTTGCCTCTACTCATAAATTTTTGGTACCAAATTTCTTATAAGCCATATGGTTTAAAAAAAAAAAATTCCAAAAATTACTTTAACACGCTACTCAGACAGGACTGCTACGAAGAACAGCACATACACACTGCGGAGCGTCTGTAAACCTTCAACTCACTTTCTCTTTCTGAAAGAGACACATTCTAACGAGCGTCGGGACTCAGACTCGACTCCGTCTCCTCTGCCGCGGAGTCCAAAGTCCCAAAGCTCTTGACAGTGGAGGAAAGACAGGAGCCCCGCCCCGCGAGGAGCTCGGCTGCAAGGAGGGTCCAGGGAGGCGGCCCCCCTCGACGGCAGCTGCACCCCTGCGGGCAGCCGGGCCCACCACGGTCGAGGCGCAGCCCCACGGCACTAGCGGTGCTTCACGCCGACGAGGATGACAATGAGGACAATGATGAGGACAAATAATATTAAAATCACAAGCATCTTCCGATTCTTCTTTTGATACTGCTCTGCCTACAGAGAGAGGAGGGAAAAGGCAGTCACTTCCCCACCGTCCACAGCCCGGCCTCCTGACTCCGCGGTGGGACCGGCGCCTCCACTGGCGGCGGCACCACCATGGCTTCCAACAGCGCCAGAGAAGTCACCCACGCGGTAGCAACCCACCCTGGGCGCACGCAACAGGCGCGGGACCCGCTGCTAAGACCGAGACAGCAGGCCTGCTTCTCCTCCTCCTAGTGATGCTTCCAGCGGCTGACTGGGAGGACCCCATCTCCTTTCGCGGGAAGCCTCTCGTTTCTGGACCCAGTTCTTGGGATGAAAATACACCCCCTCCCCTAGAAAACCAAGCCCACGCCCACGGCCAGGACGCAGGGCTCTGGCCTGACATTTGCTCCCATCTGCCCTGCACGTGGAGACAGGAAAAACAATTCACTCTAGGAAAGACAAAGGGCAAGTGCCCCGGGGGTGCCACGTATCCTGGAGAGAACCCGGGCTGAGTTCTCCTGCGCTCTGAGGACACAGCGCAGACAGCAGAGAGCCCTAGGGCCTGTGCTCTCCACAGCCGACCGGGAGCCCAGCCGCCTGCAAACAGTGCAAACTTTGGTGACCCTGTGCTGCCAGGGGCCAACCTGGAGCAGAGAGTGGGGAGAGGAGAGTCTGGGGGTGTCTGTAACCGCAGCAGAGGAGAACACGCTCTGCCCTTTCCAGGGGCTGCGTCACAGGCAAGGACGAGGAGACAACCTGGAATATAGCTGCTAGGAATGTCCACGCTGTTCCCGTGTTCCCCAGCAACTGTCAGACTGGTGGTTCTGTTCCCCAAGTTCAGCTCCACACCCACCAGGAGCCACTCTTCAAGCGAGGGGAAACCTGGCTCGAGGGTGGCTTGCACAGAGCGACCATCTGCACGGGACGGGACGGCCGCCACGCACCCATGGCTTGTGACTCGAGAGAGACGCAGAGCGCGCTCATGGCTCTCATCAGCAGCCCAGGACACCAGGGAAGCCAGTGCTAAGCGACATACTTTAAAACCTCTCAACCTGATTTATAGAAGTAGAACCTAAACAAAATTTTTAGTTCCCACTACGCTTGCACACTCCAGCAGAGAAAGCCTTCCCCTTTACCTGTGTAATATTACACAACACGGTGCACTCGTTTTTATTCGAGAAACCACGAAGCCAGCGCCTCATTCACCAGCACATCAAAACCTAGGTGCCGTGGAGTGAGAAACTCACCTCATTTTTCACTCTTAATATACAGGCTTGGGGCTCAAGTGACTCTGGATGCTGAGAGTCCTTCGCTGGACAGGGCAAGCCTTTCTTTATCATCACACTCAGGCGCCTCAGTGGCCCCCACACCAGGCCCTGCGCGTGCGGACAGGGAAGCGAAGGGCTCTGGCCGGACCTGTGCAGGGTGTCACCTGGGTGACCTTACACCACTGGGTGGGATCAGACCTGCCACAGGGAACAACTGGCTTCAGAATAATGACGAGGCAGCACAGGCAGCACTCGGTGAACAGGGAAATGCTTGCTCTACAGCTAGAAATACCACGGGGACTCAAAATGGAAGGAAATGGACAAAACCTATGTTAATTGCCAAGTAGCATATTCCTTTTAAAGAAAACACGCACCCGATTACATTTACAAGCGTATGTATGCTTCTCATCACTGATTACAAGATTTCTAAGATGCTTTCCTTTAATTTTTAGCAAATATCAAGAAAAATAGTCCTGAAATAGCCACCTTATTAGCAAAGAATAAGAGCTAATACTCTCACTTCAACACACTACGCTCTTCTCAAGGTAGCAAATGGATGACTGTGGTAATTAAAAGGGAAAATTAGATTTTTATCTTCTTCAGAATGATCCTTCAGTAGCAATTCATCAGAAATGTGTCACAACAAGAAAAGCCTGAGTTGGCAGCACAGACAGACAGTGCTCAACAAGTATTTCAGCAAATGCCCATTCAACTGATTATCTAAAGCAAGGAGGCTGAGGAGGGATGAAATCTTTTCTAAAGGGGAAAACCTTTACTCCTTCAGACTTTATTGTCACGGAAGGGAGTTCTCGGCAATCTCAAATGGCATGCGGTGCCCCTGGAGTCATTAACTGGAATAAAATGGCAACAACCCATGTCATGGTTTGAGTAAAACCGTCTGTCATACATTTCACACTCTGAGACGGAGAGTCGGCAACAAGCAGGAAGCAGGAGGCAGTTATGACGCAAGAATCCTCTTATGAGCATTGGTATTTGATAATAGGCCCCCAAATTCTCAACTATTGAAAGATATTACCTTGTGAAGCTGCTTCAAGCCATCTTCAGTTTTGATGCAGGACTGCTCAACGTTATAGTCAATCCTATCAAGGACTGTGCCCTGAGTAAGAGGTGACAGTTATAAGCCATCAATAGCTGCAAGCGGGAAAATTGAGCTTCAAAAATGAGATATGCAGATTGCAGACATCATTACCCACAGGATTATCTGTTTCACTTAACTGTGTTGTAAAGGTACACACGGAAAGCTCTGGAATCCATCATCAAGCAATATAAGGCACTCAATGGCAGAGTGCTGTGTTAGTTGCAATAAAGTCTAGCTCATGAGAAAGAAATACTAACAAACTGAGGCTTCTATTTTGGATTTAGCAACTGTAGGATATGCCACATTTGGACTTACCGGGGCTTTAAAATACGGTTCAGTGGAAATATGCTCTAAGCAGCAGACGGCCAGCTTCTATGTCCAGGTGCTGCTTAGATACTTGGATTCAAGTAGGCAGAGCACGCCAGTCACACCAGGCCCGGTTGTGATTAGGTCTGGGTGTTGGCTATCAAGTCTATAAACGTCAGCACAGGTCTCCAAGGGTCAGAGCAGAGATGGTAAGCTCCAATGCACCATCTAAAATTAAATGTTTGCCTCGAGGAGAATTTTGTTTTTAATTGTTTAATTTCTTGGTTCAAATAGAGAAAAGGGACACTGGGCTCTATGGGAGAACAGGGCTCCTTGTGGAAAGGCACTGTCTGAGATAGCAGGAGCGGTCCCGGGGAGCCGCAGGAGTAATTAATGTAACTAGATCTTCCACAGCCTCAACACTCCATTCTGCAGCTGGTTTCAGGGGGATCAGGACCCAAATCCCTCCTGGCAAGATAATAAAATGCCCTAATCAGATTTTAACAGTGAACAAACAATTTAATTCTACTTGAAAGCTAGCAGTTCCAGCTGCATTACACAATAACCTGTCAAAAGCAGAAGGGAAATCTTATCTATCGCCAAAACCCCTGCTGAGGGTAGGTAGGACTCACAGGTCCCCAAAGTAGGGTGTTCCAATGCGACCCCTGGATGTGGGCAAAGCACAGGAGAACTTGAGAACTTGTAATGACATTTCTTTATCTTCCCCTCCAAAAAAAAAAAAAACAAACCAAAAAACAAAACCTGAATACCTTTAAGGGACTGACAACAGTATATGTACATTATTTTTTGTACAAACATGCACACACACACACACACACACTCTCTCTCACTCACTCTGGAAGACAGGTTCAAAATTTTTCCTGAGTGCAGAATCAAAAAAGTCTGGAGAAATACCGGGTGTTATGGCAGGAAAACCCACTGATGAAGAAGGCAAACTCACGTACCTGTTCTACAATCATTGCTCCCAAGTCCCTAAAGATCTCATTTAGGTCAGAAATGGACTGCACGATCTGGCGAATCTCACGCTCCCCTCT